>NW_028288747.1:7995000-9250833 GCF_059628265.1 Tinamus guttatus
ACTTGGAAGAGAAACACTGAAAGACCAAAATCCATGGGAGAATCTAGACCCTTTGAAATCATAGGACAGGAGAAGCCTTTTTGTAGGGGAAGGGGACACAAACTCTTCTAAGATGTCTTTTAAGAGACTGTGCGGATCGTGGGGTTTTTTAATCGCCAGATAATGATAATAATGTCCTAAAACTGGAAAAAGATAAGAAAATGGGAATGCTGCCAGTGTTTTTGTTTTGTAAATGTAGGCACATGTAAGTCTCATTTAAACACTTAAGTCCAAGATCTTCTGTTTATTTAGAAAAGGAACAAGCTGGTAGTATTTTATGCTGGCTAGATATGCTGAGTGCATCCTGCATTATCTACATTCTTGTACTTTAGCAATAGTCAAATTACTTTATTAAATTTTCCTGGCAATAGTTTCCAATGAATGAAAAATGGAGGTACTTGGTGCACTTCCAAATCATTAACCAATTGACATGTTCTTTTTGTTGCTCTAGAAGGTTTCAGAGGACGAAGATAGTCTGATCTTCAGATCTCAAAATAGCAAAGTTTTTGACAAGGCTGTTTTTTCTTGAGTATAACA
This sequence comes from Tinamus guttatus, assembly GCF_059628265.1. Lineage (NCBI taxonomy): Eukaryota > Metazoa > Chordata > Aves > Tinamiformes > Tinamidae > Tinamus > Tinamus guttatus. Next base: position 7,995,577 of record NW_028288747.1, read on the forward strand.
TATTACATAGACTAATTCAAAGCCTGGCCAAATCGCCAGTTTGTCAGATGAAGACATAGTGTTGGCCTATGCTGCTTTGGAGAGATTAAAAAAAAAAAAAAAAAGAGGTGTGATTCCTATGCTGGCCACATATGAGTCTTAATAAATCTTCCCCTCACTAGCATTTTTAGAAAATGTTGTGCAGCTACTTCCAGGTTCTATTTCCATTGAGTATATTTCACTGAATGCTTCTTTGGAGGTTGCTGCTGCTCTTTCAGCATAACAGCATTAGCAAAAGCGTGCTGATGAGCTAAGGCAGAAAGGCACACATGGTGTTCCTCTACTTTACTAGGCTGAAGTTCTGTTTTTTTTTTTCTCATATTATAGGCAAAGTTGAATTAAAATGTGAAATGTTGGTCAGAAGTTTGGAGAGATTTATATTTCACTTAATAAAAAATTGAAAGCACATAAACTTTAATTTCCTAACTCATTCTGACAGGAAACTGCCCAGTAGCAGTTTTAAAAATCTTTGTCAATGGAATTATCTGAGCTGAACCTGAAAGGTCAAGGCTCAAAAATAGCATGCAGGACAATCAGATAAGTGAATCAGAATGGAGGATTTAGCAGAATCATTTTCAGAATAATTTAATCATGTGTATTCCTGTACATGACTTAGCTATCCAAAGGAACTACAACCTAACAGCTCAGAATTCTGACTTAAAAGCTTGAGTTTTAGAATAGTTTCTCCTTTACAGATGGAGTGTATATATTATTTCTGAATGAGAAAATGGAATTAAAAATCACATTAGAATATACATAAAGTTGATTAAGCGATTGACTATAAAGAAATACAAACTGTATTATGTATACAGAAACTAATATCAGGAACTCAAAGCAACAACTTCCCTTTATGGATTTAAAAAAACAAGATTTACTAATTAGTCTGAGATCTAATCAGGTACAAATTTTCCCTAAAAACAGAGCTAATCAGCACTTGAAGTTTCTACTTCATGGGAAGCAAAGGCATTTAAAACTTTGATATTATTCCAGACCAGAGAAAACATTGAGCTACTCTCAATATTTCTTATGAAATGAAATTAAAATGCTGTGCTAAAATTCTTTTTTTTTTGCATTTTTATTTGTTATTTTATGCAATTCTATGACAGGTACATACTATACATGATATTGGTTGTCATCAATGCATAATATAGTTTGTATTATGTCAAATTTTCATAGTACATTATACCATACTAATGAAGTAGTTCATTATTCTTTTTTATATTAGTTTCATTTAAAAGTAAAAGCAGTTGCTACTTAGCATACAATGAAATAGCTTATTTTCTAATTTCTGACTGCCTAGCATTTTAAGAACTGTAACTTAGTACGAGCTTTGGGCTCTCTTAAGAAGCAGCTTCATCATTTCCAGCTTCATCTGGGCTCAGCAATATTTTGCAGAACTAAATGCTCACCATGCCCGAAGTCATCAAAGTCATTCAGGTCTAAGACAAACTCATCCCTTGGAGCAGGCAGTTAAGAAGCCAGCGTTTCAGTGGCCCTGCTATAGATCAAATTGCTTGCTATTCATGCTGCAGTGAGCTACTGTGATACTTTGATGCAAAATTCATTGTTTTATTTCATTGCCTCATGGCATCATGAAGAAAATATGCTTTTGATCTTTCTGAATACTTCCCTAGACATTTCTTTTTGCATATCCTACTCTTCATGAAATTAGCTGTTATTTTGTCAGATGTTTTTTATTAATCAATCCTTGCCCCCACAGATAAAGACTGGAGGTACTTCTCATTGCTGAAATGGATACATAATGGATAACTGCAGAGGCACATAGAGATCATTTACATCATCAAATGACATATTCTCCTAGCTCATTTCCAGAACGTGGTCCTTTGATTACCCACACATGTATCTGAGCTCTTCTTAGGCTCTCGTTTGGGTAAAGTAACTGGTTCCTCTAAAATGAAACATGGATGCAGTGAGATGATTTTTTTCCAAGGACTTCAACCTAGAGGTAGTATGGACAAGGTCACACTAGGCTGTAACCTCTTCACACACTCATCACACATGATTCCCCTAGCCACACCCTCAGTAGGCCAATGCCCTCAAACATGCCTCTTCCACCCTCCCATATCATGCTACTGTCATGTAGTACGTATCCATGGCATTCCCTTCATGTAAAAATATCACTCTAACAGCAAAACTCTTACAAGACTGCAGGCATTTTCAGCGAAAAAAAAAGCATACATAAAAAAAATATATATGCCTCCAGAGGGATAGCACATGCAGACAGTGGGGGTGAACGTTATTCTACATGAATGCGGACAGTCCACTCTAACGGAAACTACCAGTAAGATCATTCTATTTGCCTTGAAGAACAGGGGGCTTCTGCCAGGGGTATTAATCATTGCTTCTCTGTCATCATAGTATCTATTCAAAACCTGAATTTTCATCCTCCAGTATGAATCAAATTGATTTTGCAGGTGCATTTGAAAATGAGAGATGGTCTCCTCTGGAGATGAATGAGCTTGAAGACTAGCTACTGGCAGACTGTAATGTCTACTAGCAAATTTGGCATTTTCTGTGAAAAATAATGCTAATTCTAACATTAACAGTGAGGAACATATCTTGCATAAAAGAATAAAGGTTATGTTAGATCTCATTAAAAATAAGGGAACATAAATCGTTGTTTCTTTTATAAGAAAGTTATAAGGAAATTATAAGAAAGCAAAATGAGGACCTTCCCTGGATATTGCTTCAGTTAGAGGAAGATGGGGGGAAAAAAAGGCACTTGAAAAGTAGGTATCATCAAAATGCAGTTATAAAGGCCTTCAGGCTGTAATTTCATGCAAAAAGCATTCCTGTTTTGTTTCTGCTACCCCCAGCTGCTCATTCCTATCTGCATCTTTGGTATAACTCATGTATCCAGCATGGCTTCAAAAACCTAATCTTGTGTTTACACAACTTAAGGGAGTGATAGATTGTACAGAAGTGCAAGGACCCTTGAAACAGCTTTCCCACCAGGGAAAGATACTGCAAAATCACAGTCTCATAGGATGATGACAATAAATTTTTATTTTATTTTATTTTATTTTATTTTTTAGTTTAAGTACTGACTACATTATTTGTAGGGTACGGCGCTCGGAAGATCTCGCGATGTACGGGAAGAATAGGGAACTAAGGCATATGCCATATTAGGTAAAGAGCAACGCTTATTGGCTATATAGGCATGCTTCCGCCTTCGCTACCTTTATAAGATCCAGCCTGCGTATATTAAACGCCATTTGCAGCATCCTCATATTGGTGTCTGTGCTCTCTGGCCCAGGCACGGGTGGGACGTGCCTGGCCGCCTCGGCGGACGGAGTCGATTGCCAATGTCAGGCAACAAGTGGTGACCCCGACGTGATACTCCGAGGCGGCGGACCGTAGGCGGCGGACCGTAGGCGGTCAAGGGATCCGCGGATCATGGAAGGGATAATCAAGGTCGTATTATCGTGTGCTCGTGAATGGGGGATTTCTATGAAATCGAACGCAGTTAAGAGCTGCATTGAGCGGCTCCTTGAAGAAGGGGCGGTTAACAGTGCCGGGGAAGTTTTATTCCCTCAGCACTGGCAGAGATGTACCACCGCGTTAACGGAATATGGTATGTCTAAAGGGAGTGCGAAAGATCTAAAGACATGGGGAGTGATACGGCAGGTCCTCCAGAGAGCAAGGGAGGAGAGGGAGACTTGGAGGGCAGCACGGGAGGCGCTCGGGAAGAGCGAAGCAGTGGGAGTGCAGACAGAGGCTGATGAACAGACCCTCTGCAAGCTTTCGATCTGGTGCAGAGAGAATGGGTTCAAAGCCAAACACCACCTAGTATTCAAACCCGATGTGAAAGCCAAAAGCAAAGTGGCCATCGGAGCCACGGCAGCCTTTGCAAGCACTTCAGGACCGGGACCGCCACGCCACTGAAAACCGCTGGTGTTTGGAGATCCATCGCCAACCCCCCCCGCCCGTGCCTGCCTCTGTGCCTGCACCTGCGGCGCCTACACCGTCTGTGCCCCCGCTTCCGCTTGTTAGATTGCCTTGAAAAAAGGAGAAAGGGGGGCTGGGGAAGAGAAGGCGAATGAGATCAAGGAAACTTATGTTGCTGAAGGCTTGATGAAAGCCAGGAGGGAGGTGCAGAGGAATTTGATCTGTCTTTAAAAGTGGAGGTTGAAGAACTGTAATGCTTTAAGTGAGGACGGAAACCGTTATTAGGGCTATTATTTCTATTTGCTATGTTCATCTCTATTATGTGTTGTATCCTTTGTATATTGATGCCGACACGAGGTATGGTTGAAAGGTGGAAATTTGTATGATCTGTAGAGTCATAAAACTATTGTGCAAAACAGGATCCAAGACCCTGAGAAAGAAGATGTTTGCCTGCCCAGGCTGAGCGATAAGGAGTGCGGAGGCGGCTGCCCAGTCAGGCTCAGAGCCGACCTCCTCCAAAAGCAGCTGAAGGCGGCTGCTCGACCGGGCTTGTAGCCAACTTAACTGCAAACATCCTCTAAATTAGTTTGAAGGTCAAACACCCGAGAGGGAGGGAGATGAGAAAGGCAGGACCCTCAGACTGACGACTGGGACAATTTACTGACATGCGCACCTGCGCACCCAGGAGGGAAGGTTATGTGACTGAAGGTGGAGTTTGTCCACCCCCCCGGTCTGCCTGCTGGCACGTACTGGCCCTACGTGGCAGGATGCACCGGGCATAAACAGACAGTGCAGAGAGAAAGGAGGGGTGAGACTCCTAACACTGAGACCCACGTTGTCTCTGCGGGGACGCCCGCTGAGTTGGGAGCCTGTCAGCAACCCTCTCATCTGCCAACTCAAGAGAATGTTCAGTCTCAGTGTCCTGCCGACAAGTATTACCTCACGAGTAATTAGGCATACTTTGCTTCTTTAACGTGCTTTCACCTGAATAGCCGTAGCCACTTTGTTCTGTGTGATTATTGCCGAATCCCAAACCCATTTGCAACCTAATTGGCAGCGTGGATGGGATTAGGCAATTGAGACAGTGGAACTCACTAGTGGAGTGCACAGCTACGTGAGGTCGTGCCACTGGATGGAAATTGTGTTTGTGCTGTTTGTATCTGTGGTTTTTAGATCTTTATTGTGTAATATATATATCAGCAGAGAGGGCTGAATAAGCACAACAGGAAAGTACAGAATTTGAAAGAGGGAAAGCCAGGAATAACTCAGACTATGGCGTTCCCCCCCCACAACCAGTGGAGGACTGGGAGCCGTACTCTGACTTGTATCCTTGGAAAGAGACTAGGGAAGTACTTCAGCATGGGAAACAAGAATGAAGCGACGGCCAAGCTCCAGTGCAACTGACACGGAAGGACCTGCAACAGTCCTTACAAATTGTAAAAGCCTCAATGCTACTGGAGCGGGGCCTCCTTAATATGCAGAAATCCCAAGCAATTTCTGGGGAGGAAACCAAATTGAAGCTATGCAAACATAAATAGAAATGGAAATCGAGAACCTTTCAAAATGATTTGGACATCTTAACAATCGATTTAAAAGATTGTTTTTTCACCATACTATTACATCCTGAGGACCATGACATAGTGGAACATATGAACCAAACGCTGAAACGCCAGCTACGAAAAACGAAAAATTGGCAAGAGCAGAATATGTTTTAAAATTTTGAGATTGCCCCAGGATAGCCTAGTCCCTCTGATGGTCAAACACAGGGCTGGGCTAAAGGGAGGCCTGACAGAAGTAAAGTCGGGTCCGTATAAGGTGATGCTGAGAGACTGGAACACGGGAAAATGGACGGGACCCTTGGGCTTAATAACCTGGGGAAAAGGGTATGCTTGTGTCGTTACAGATACTGGAACCAGATGGGTGCCAGCAAAAATGGGCGAGACCTTGGCTGGAAGCAAACTCGCATACATCAAACGTAGCAGGCAGGCAGCTGGTGCCCTAGCTGTGGAAAGTGTGAGCCTGCAGAAGAACAACATGGGAGGAAGAAGTGTTACTGTTATTATTAGCTGTATATTGTGGCTTTTAGGAGGTAATATTACTTTTAACGCTATTATAGGAGCTGATGCTACTTTTAACACTAATGGATATGTTATGCTACTTAGGCATATTGTTAATTATACCCAAATTAAGAGTTGTTGGCTTTGTGGGACAGCAGATCAATTTGATGCACTGGTGTTAGGCATTCCTCAAAGCAACTGGACAGACCTGAATCTATATAGCCTACTCAATACATCATATCAGTGCACACAGGAGAATGTATGGGCGGGCACGCCAATAGCCATCATGCTGGAGGAGGCGCTGCAACAGCGCAGCACCACAGCCTCCATAGTCCATGTGAGAAGTCATGCCAGTATACAGGGATATTATCAGGAAGGCAACAATAAAGCTGATGCAGCAGCCAAGGGTGTATGGACAATAACACAAGCTCGTGCTATACACGAGCACCTCCACATAGGAGCGAGAGCCCTCACAAAGCATTGCAACATTCCCCTTGCAGCACCCAGGGATGTGGTAGCCACTTGCCCGTATTGCCAACGATCGACTCTATGGGGTGCTGGGGTGAATCCCCGTGGCCTAAAGGCAAATCAAATCTGGCAGTCAGACTTCACATTATGCCCTTTATTCAGACCACGACCCTGGTTAGCAGTTACAGTGGATACATGCAGTGGACTGATCATAGCCACACAACACCAGAGGGTTACTGTGCGTGCAGCTCACCAGCACTGGATAACAGCTATAGCATGGTTAGGTGTTCCGCGAATAATCAAAACAGATAACGGCTCCTGCTTCACAGCCCAATCTACGCAAGACTGGGCTGACAAATGGGGAATTCAACTGCAGCATGGAATTCCTCACAATAGCCAAGGACAGGCAATTGTAGAGAGAGCAAATCAAACCCTCAAACAAAAAATCAAGATCCTTGGGGAGGGGGAAGGTCATACCCAAAGAATTCCCAGTATGAAGCAACCAGAAATTTTGATGCGAGCGCTATATTCGCTGAATCATTTCATTCGTGGAGATGAGAACAAGGCACCAGTGGATAAGCATTGGGCGGTCGCAGCTATAGAGGATGGGCCCCCAGTTCTGGTCAGGTTCCCAGAGAAAGGGATATGGGAGTCTGGGTGGAACTTGGTAACCCAGGGAAGGGGCTACGCGGCCGTAAGACAGCAGGAGGTAGTGAAATGGGTACCCGCAAGGTGGATAAGACCGAACCTCAAAACTCATGGCAACTATGAGCTTACCCCTACAGGAACAGATGGTGGGACAACCTCACAACCCATACACCTCAGTGATGGAGGATTCGACTGGACCCCGACCTACTAAGAAAGCACCTTGTCCGGTTGAAAAGGAAATATTGGAGAACAGCAAAACAAACGATCGACATGGCAAGACGAGGAAAGGGTCTCTTTGCGTTATCCTGCTGATACAGGTTGTATGGAGTCGACCAGGAAACACAGAATCCTAGGCCCGACAATGGGCGAGGGCGAGAGGCGCATCCCATTATTGCCTCCCCACCGGGGTGGAAAAAAGGGGAAAGTCCTGATCTCAACCTGTGTTGAAAATGTTGCAGTTTGAAAGCCGTAGTGGTAATGGTGGTGGGGGGGGAAGGAGGTATCAAAAAAGGTATCGGATTCACGAACAGTCTGACAACTGTAGGTCCGATTGCCCCCCCTCAAACAAATAGTCGAATTCACAAACAGGATGATTTATTCAAGTGCAGCATTTACAAAGCAGGTTTCGGATGTTAGTACAGGAAATTCTCTACTAGAGCATGGGGTTTTTAGCTAGCTCTGATGTACAAATATGCAATCATCACTCACCCCAGAAAATGGGAGAAGACGTCCAGTCTCGAGTCTCCTCAGGCAGCGTCCCGGCGCAAGGGGAGGGAAGGGGGCTCAGCCTCTCGACTGACCCAGGAGTTACGATGAATTCTTCCCTCCAGACTTTTCATCCTTAGTTCACCTTTTATACTTTTCTTTACATTCAGGTGGAGCTTGAGTGACTAAAGTCATACTTAATATTGTTATTGATTGGTGGAAAAGTTTCTCGCTTTCATTTAAAGGTACAGTCAACCGAAAATTTAAAGCGCATGCTCAGTGAGGGGTGGTCGTACCTCGGAGGCGGGTAACTTCTGAGATGGAGGTACGGTTATCACATTATAATGAGCAAAGTTCAAGCAAAGTTCATCATTTGCCACTTTTGCTGGCACAGCACCGGACTTGTTATCGTATATCTCTCATTAGACAGCCACTGTGCAGCTTATCAGCAGCCCAGCAAAGGGAGTGCAACAGAGTTTGGCCGTGGAGCTTTCACCCCGCTCCATCCTCCGTTACTCCCTTTCGCAGCTGCGAGGAGGGCAGATTGCGTTGCCCAGGGAACCGTGGAGGAGCAGAGTCCGTGCGTACCAACCATCCTGGAAGTAGCAACTGTGCAGCACCCCAAGCAGGCCTCTGTAATGCCAGAGCTATGTGAGGCCCTAGTTTTCCTCTCAGTTCCTGCTTTCAAACAATTCTTCTACAAACGCTCCTTCCACACAATCCACTAACATGCTTTGCTTTTGTAAGCTTTGCGGCTCCGCTAACAGATAACGCTTTATGCAAATTAATGGCACAAAGAGCAGCAAATCTCACAATACTGCCTAGTGGGACAGTGTATGGGGAATCATGGTGACCATATGGGTCATATGTTAATGTGACATACCGCTCCCATCATGTGAATTTCACAGGGTACCTAGAGATAGTCACTCAGAAGGCTCAGAAATGAGAGAGAAAGATTACATCAGACCCCTCTGCCACCTATGCAAGTTATAATACAATAAATATAGGCAGAGGTGTGGGAAGATTTAGCTGCGGGGATGATGAAGGAAACAGGGAGTGGATTATACCCGAAGACTTGTTAGACACTCAGGTACAAGATGGACGAACGGTACTATAATTCTCCCCACCTGAAACGTTTCCTGCTCTAGCGCGCTATGCTTGCTGGCTGCTGCATACCTACCACCAGACAAAATACCCCCAACCCTTGTAAAATTTTTTGCCCCCATGTCACCTGGTGTCTTTTTACCGGGTAATATGAGCGAGGCACCATTCCTCGTCCTGGTGAATGCTAATATTACTTGCCTCGGCCCGATTTTAGGATCAACAGGGCTATACAAAATTCAAAGCTCGACCTGTCACTTGTTGCGGACGAATAAAGCAGTAAGCACGTTGTCTCAACAGATAGCGGCAGGTTTTAGGGATGTCAACAAGATACTCAAAGCACATCACGAGGCCATCAACGTAATCTTCGAGATTCTCCAGGTGGGGGCAGGCCGGTCCAGAACATTCAAAAACCTAACATTTTGTTGCCTGACCACAAAAGACTACGAGAAGATCGACAAGAGGTCGGAGGCCATTCAAAACGTAGGATCAGATCTGCTACAGATGATAAGACGTAACCCAGGAAACTGGAGATGTCTTGAGAACATAGGCAACAGTATCTGGACATGATTACTATCCTGGCTCAATTGAATTGATTGTGGAAGCTTGGGTTGATTATCATTATGGTATTGATTGGTGTCTTTTGCAGCATGCCTATTTTGTCATGTATAATCCACTATGTATTGCATCAGCTACGACGCTCACAGAAACAAGGCAGTCACAATGTACGCTATCAGCAGCTTGTTCAAAGTAGTGATATTTAGGATATTTAGATTAACATGGGGGGGGGGAGATGTAGGGTACGGCGCTCGGAAGATCTCGCGATGTACGGGAAGAATAGGGAACTAAGGCATATGCCATATTAGGTAAAGAGCAACGCTTATTGGCTATATAGGCATGCTTCCGCCTTCGCTACCTTTATAAGATCCAGCCTGCGTATATTAAACGCCATTTGCAGCATCCTCATATTGGTGTCTGTGCTCTCTGGCCCAGGCACGGGTGGGACGTGCCTGGCCGCCTCGGCGGACGGAGTCGATTGCCAATGTCAGGCAACAATTATTTGAAACTCTAAAGAATGGATTTATCTTCTTGCAAGGACAGAAACAAATTTTTGTAAATCCTTTATAAGTAAATGGGAGGATTACCCTTAAGACATGTGATTTCATGCATCCCCTTAGCTTTAATTTCACACACAGCTTATTGTTTCAACGTTTTTCCTCCATCTGCTTTTATTCCTTTTATTTGCTTCAACCAATTTGCTAGGAAATAGTAATTTTTTGCATACAAAAATTCTCTTCTTTACTAACTGAAAAATTTAGAGAATAAATCTGGAGATTTTCTGACTACGTACTGAATCCAGTGGCAGTTGGAGCAACAACGGGGCTATTGCTATGATTTTAATCCAATGTATGACCAACAAGTTCATGGGGCTATACAATAATTTGTATTAAAAAAAAATGAAGCCGTTTTTGCCACTCATAAATATGAACAGAGCAAAATGCATGTTTTGTAAAATACAAAAGACAACCTGCATGTTTCCAAATTCACATATCAGGCTTACAAAAACCAACTGATTGCTGTTGCTGCAAAGGGTAAGATCTTATTAACACTTTTATTTGGTCAGTCCTAAAAGGCTCCTTAGTGAAAAACTGAATTAGTGACTTCAGACAATTGAACCAATGCATTACCATTAAACTGGGACCTTGGGATGCTTAACTTCAAAGGAAGAAAAGCCCGGAAGCATTTTATTTTGAAACTGCAGACTTCTGTTGCTTGGGTTTTGTTAGAATTTTCTTCCCCAGAGCTCACACTTCTTGCCCAACCTGGTCCCCAGCCTTCCCTGAATAAAGAATGGCTCTCATAGCCTGGAAGGAGGCAGAAAAAGTCAGGAGACTATGGTACATCCCTGTGCTCTCCTCCCTTCTCTTTCCAGAAGCTCTGGTTCTTCCAGCTATGGTGCCAGACTTTTACGAGCTGTAGGTCCCAAAGCTGAATTCTGCATTTGTGAGAACTACCAAATGCTTCCTGATCTGTAGGAAAAAATAATAGCCATCTCATTCTTTACTTATTTCATTTTTTTCCATGTGTTTATGCAGAGAATAATGGTTTTCAAAAGGAATCAGACCTGTCACACAGAAAAAGAAAAGGTTATTAACAATTTCTCTACTCTTTTGCTTTGTTTTTATATAAAGACGACATACTGCTGGATCTGCAAGGTAGCGCATTTGGAATTGTTCTACAGCTTTTAAATCAAGCAAGACCAAGAAGGAACTTCAAAAGGAATCAGCTGTTGTCCAAGATCAACTAGGAGCAGCCAATTGACTGACCAGGAGAAATAACTGGAATGCAGAGTGTACCTTTGGTGTCCCATGACGCAAATACCTGAAAGGATGGTGTATATGGGGGATATATATATGTGTGTGTGTGTGTGTGTGTATATACGTCAATATATATACACATACACACACTTAATATTTATATGGATTTTATTCTGAACTATGCTAGCATTAGTAGGCCTTTGTATACATTTCCTAGAAAGAGCTGAGTGGAAACGAATAGACAGAGTTACCAAGAAAAATGTTGACTTAATAGAAGATTATTCCCATTGTAACCAGAACAAGTAGTAGGCAGATTAATTAAAGTCATTATTGATGAAATGTCATGTTTGATAGGAAGTGTATTTGTAGAAAAAATGGCCCAGGAATGTCTTGACAGTAGTTTGAGCTAGCAGTAAACTGTCTTTTGCTCTGGCAACTAGCTTGAATTTTAACTGACATTAAAAAGTTGCTGGTTCTAGTTCTTATCATTTGAAGGATAATTTTGGGGACTTTCTTATCCCTTCAATATGCATACAAAGATGAGCCACCCAAAGTAATTTTTAAATTTTGATGGATCAAAAATATTTTGTACAACCAGAGAATCCAGAAAACCCTAAGATTTCACTAATTGGCCTCCAAAGTTCATACATTTCAAGAAAAAAAAAAAGCATACTTTGTCATTTACAGTTCACAACCAGTATTTAATCCTGGCACTCATATGTCTATATATTTATTATTTAGTGATATGAGTCATTAATTTGCTTTTATAGTCTCCCTAACACAGAGTTTCAGTTACTGAAAGTTCTAATGAGACCTCATTGCTCCTGAAAGAAAATAGCAATATATCATCCTCGTAATATGTTCAGAAAATCTGTCCTCTTTGGAGGCAGGAAAATGATTCAAACAGGTAACCTACAAGGTTGAAGAGATGGAGACAAGACCATAGAGCATCCTTTGTAGATGACAACTTGTATTATATAGTTTATAACAGTGAAGAAATTCCTGTAAAGAGCTCTAGCTTTTCTTAGTCAAAATTTGGTCAAAATTATTGTTTGTGAAAAAAAAAAAAAAAAAAAAGAAAGGGAAGGGAAGGGAAGGGAAGGGAAGGGAAGGGAAGGGAAGGGAAGGCAAGGCAAGGCAAGGCAAGGCAAGGCAAGGCAAGGCAAGGCAAGGCAAGGCAAGGCAAGGCAAGGCAAGGCAAGGCAAGGGAAGGGAAGGGAAGGGAAGGGAAGGGAAGGGAAGGGAAGGGAAGGGAAGGGAAGGGAAGGGAAGGGAAGGGAAGGGAAGGGAAGGAAGGAAGGGAAAGGAAAGGAAAGGAAAGGAAAAGGAAAGGAAAGAAAGGAAAGGAAAGGAAAGGAAAGGAAAGGAAAGGAAGGAAAGGAAAGGAAAGGAAAGGAAAGGAAAGGAAAGGAAAAGGAAAGGAAAGGAAAGGAAAGGAAAGGAAAGGAAGAAAGGAAAGGAAAGGAAAGGAAAGGAAAGGAAAGGAAAGGAAAGGAAAGGAAAGGAAAGGAAGAAAAAAAAACACGTGTAAGAATATATTGGAAATATATAAGGAATAAAAATGTCCATTTGTCCCCTGTTGTCAATTACTAGGTAATTGCCCTCCAGGAAGCTGGTTGTTACCATTATCTCAGTTCTGTTCATTATGACTATTTGTTTCACCACCCTCCGAAATGATCTGTGAACTAGCACAAATTTAGAGTGAGAAGAGCAGTGCAAAGTGAGTAGGGTAAAATCATAGTATATATATTCTTTTCTAATCTATAAAGTTTTAACAAATGGAAAAAAACATAGTTACTGAAAGCAAGAAAAAATATAAAAATCTGATCATATAGAGACAAGATCAGAAAGACTCAAGCAGTATTCCACAAAATTTAAAAGACACTCCTGTGGATCTAGATTTTACTGTTTCCTGAAGTGCATTATTAACAAGAAAAAAGAAATGAAATAAGGAAAAGCACAGCACACCAGTTTCTTGACCTAGTTACCTCCAGTGTCCTTTTCCTAAGGATGTATAAGGCAATGGAATAATCTATCACCAAGAAGGAAAAAGCTCAAGTAAGAGAATGATTGAAGCGTTAATCCATTCATCCTATTTATAGCAAATCATTTCCCAGTGTCAGACTATTAATGGGCTAAAAATGAGAAGGAAGCTGCAGAGTCTCATCCCTCACCCAGTTCCCTGCCATGCACTAAATCACAGCAATATTCAGCTAACTGCTCTTTTGTCCGAGGGAGAAGATGTCCCTCTTGTTTTCAGTCTGACCAAGACTCGGAGCCTCAGCAGGGCCAGGAAAGATACTGTCATTATCCTCGGGCATCTCTGCCGATTTGCAGCCTCACTCAGCACCACACAGTGGGGGAGACACAATATTGCAGCTTCCAGTTGTAACCTGGGAATAGTTTGCAGCTATTACCTGGTATTTCTTCGGCTCATTTTTCCTGACTTCTCTTCATACTTCCATGCGAGTGGCTTCTTCCATTGCTTTTTACACACACGATAGACTATATTTATTCAAAACAGCCTCCTTACTGATCTCTTCTGATCACAGTATATGAAAATCTGCTACTCCATCCTATTGTCACTTTACTTTCTATTAAATCACAACTTCACAGAAAATAGTGTCACTCTGCAATAATTCAATTTCCCAATCTTTACTTCTATAGAAATATTCTTTCTTAATTTCAAAAAAATCCTTACTGTTCATTTTCCTATCTATCTCTTCCCTTAACAGCTCACCTAACAAAAGAGCGCCCTGGATGCTTGTAACATAATGTCTGACAGAGAGGGTATCATTACATTTCATACAGACACAACAGCTGAAACGTGAAAGGTAACCAAGGAGAAGACAGCTTAAGATTGCTAATCAAAACTATAACTAAGATATTTAATACCTCAGATTTGTGTGTAGCTCATTTTCAGAAATTTTTTTTAAGCAATACTTTAAAATGTGTTAAAAAACAAACAGCTACAAAGTTTATATATGCTAAAGTTAAATAGATGTGCATCTTTAGTAAATTAAATGTGTTGTAACAATATATTCTGAAAAGCAACTAAGCCCTAAAATATTTCTAAGTGTCACTATGCTGCAGCGTGACTGGTGTTCAGCCAAATCTTACTCAGTCTACAAATAAGCAGAGATTCTGGCAGAACGCTCAGTACAAACGCACCTTGATTTTGCAGCACTTTCACTGTCCAAAACATGCTGAGCTTCAGACCAGGCTTCCAAGCTCTTGTGCTTGAGCTGGAATTTAGGACGATTGAGGCACCTGGGTAAATAGAAGGGTAGAAGAAGCACTAGCAGCTGGAGTAACATTCTCGGGATCTGACTTGTCTTGTTTTGATGCAAGGTGAACTTTTTGCTTCTGTCTAAACATTTATTAACTCATAGTGCTTTTACTAGCTAAGTGTTGTTTTATATTTATACACAAATACAATTGGTAGATCCCAGTAAAAAGCCTTTTACAAATAACTTATCACCATCCCAAAAGTATACTATTTGCAAAAATAAAACTGTAGTAAAATATAGTTTTTTCCTTCAAAACATTACTCACATCTCAATTACTTAGTTTTGGCTCAAGTCTTAAGAGCATTTATCATTCCCCAAGGTTAATCAGAAGCACAAGTTGAAAGCGGACTTCAATCTTGTCAAAACTTTCTAATGCATTTTGAGCAGTGTGGGCCCTATTACCTGCCTGGTCCTAGAGCAGCAGCCCCAGCTGAGAGCAGCCAGTGCAACAAGGAGGAAATGTTAAGAGCTGATCACACTAAACTGCCAGGGGATGGCAGCACCTACACAACAATTCCTGCAATGGAAAACTAAATAATAACAAATGCTATTTTTGCTTCTTGGGTAATTGTCATAATTAAAACATATTAAGGTTCATTATGAATTTCCCTCCATCCCTTTGATTATATCCTCTCTTTGTAATTCCAACAGGATATTATATGCATAAATTTGCAGCTTCATTTAAGATTTTTTTTTCCTGGACTAAAAACAATTCTTGAAATGATCAGGCACAAACATGAAAAATACTAGTACTTTGAATACTGCTACATAACTTACCTTTTCAAATTACAAGTAACATCTGAGAAAAAAATACAGAGTTCCACAAAATATATCTACATTTATTTTTATGAAAGCTGCCATTTCCCTCTTTACTTTGCGGACAAAACATACAAGTCAGGACTCCTCCAGAAGACATAGAGCTAGATTTTCTATGAAGACTCCAGGGAAGTCTGAGCACCATATAGATTTCTCAGTAGATTAAATAACCATTATTTTACATCTAGTGCTCTTAGTTAAATACACAGTGTATACAGTTTTGGTAGAGATGCATAGAAAGCACAAAACAAAACATTTCATAGTTCAAACTCAAGGAAGACAAATATACTTTTAATTTAAAGTAATTTTTAAAATTACAGACAGGAAATATCTTTCATTCATATATATTTGTACATATTTATAAACCTTTAATCATTATCAAGCTAAACCAGCTTCAGAGGAACATTTCTTTTGTACTGCACATCAGCCCTGGCCCTTCTATAGATATCTGAATTGATGAGTCTAAAACTACTTTTTTTTCAAAGTGTGGTTAAAGGTAGTTATTTTAACATATGCAATACAAAATTAATTGCAACAGGCTTAAAATTGGGTACCTGTATCAAAAACTTTGTGCACTTTGGCATTGAGACACAAGTAAAGAAATACCCTCTCCTACACCTCACTGCTGCCTGAAGCAGGTAGGCTCCTTTCCCAAGCCTCCCATGCTGGGATCGCACACTTCCATCCCAGGAAGCTCAACCTCACTTTGCAGCCGGAGACCCAAGTTGGCTAGAGACCTTTGGCATATAACAGACACTACACTGTGAGGCTGCCCATGCGGTACCTGCCTGTCCCTCCTTGCTCTCAGTGACCAGTTCTGTAAGGGTGATGCATTCGCTTCTGCCTCTGAACCTGTCTGCAGGCCTCCCCAAAGCTCCTTCATCTTTACCCCACCAAACTGCCTGCAGAGATGATAAGGTCCCTCTGGGTGCTCGCTGGTGGTTGGCCTAGCCTCCAACACCAGGAACAGTCTGAATGGAACTCTGTGTTGCTCAAAGGAGCTGGTTTGCTTGCTTTAAATCTTTAGATGGGTTAGTTTCCCGTAGTATTTCCATAATCCTTTTAAGCTGGATGAGGATAAGGCACTATAAACGTATTGCTGACCCTTGATACAGCTGAGCATGTCAACTGAATATTCACTGCTTGTAGAGGTGCTCAGCCTTCCGCTGCTTCCTGCAGTAGAACACCAACGCTAGGGCCTGCCTCCCTCCCCGCGCTGCCGAAGCTCCAGCGAGAAGGAGCAGTTCCACCACAGCGCCAGCAGTGAGCAACACGCCGTCGGTGAGAAGGAGCAGTTCCACCACAGCGCCGGCAGCGAGCAACACGCCGTCGGTGAGAAGGAGCAGTTCCACCACAGCGCCGGCAGCGAGCAACACGCCGTCGGTGAGAAGGAGCAGTTCCACCACAGCGCCGGCAGCGAGCAACACGCCGTCGGTGAGAAGGAGCAGTTCCACCACAGCGCCGGCAGTGAGCAACACGCCGTCGGTGAGAAGGAGCAGTTCCACCACAGCGCCGGCAGTGAGCAACACGCCGTCGGTGAGAAGGAGCAGTTCCACCACAGCGCCGGCAGTGAGCAACACGCCGTCGGTGAGAAGGAGCAGTTCCACCACAGCACCAGCAGTGAGCAACACGCCGTCGGTGAGAAGGAGCAGTCCAACCACAGCACCGGCAGTGAGCGACACGCCGTCGGTGAGAAGGAGCAGCTCCACCACAGCGCCGGCAGTGAGCAACACGCCGTCGGTGAGAAGGAGCAGCTCCACCACAGCGCCGGCAGTGAGCAACACGCCGTCGGTGAGAAGGAGCAGTTCCACCACAGCGCCGGCAGTGAGCAACACGCCGTTGGTGAGAAGGAGCAGTTCCACCACAGCGCCGGCAGTGAGCAACACGCCGTCGGTGAGAAGGAGCAGTTCCACCACAGCGCCGACAGTGAGCGACACGCCATGGTGAGAAGGAGCAGTTCCACCACAGCGCCGGCAGTGAGCAACACGCCGTCGGTGAGAAGGAGCAGTTCCACCACAGCGCCGGCAGTGAGCAACACGCCGTCGGTGAGAAGGAGCAGTTCCACCACAGCGCCGGCAGTGAGCAACACGCTGTTGGTGAGAAGGAGCAGTTCCCCACAGCGCCGGCAGTGAGCAACACGCCGTCGGTGAGAAGGAGCAGCTCCACCACAGCGCCGGCAGTGAGCAACACGCCGTCGGTGAGAAGGAGCAGCTCCACCACAGCACCAGCAGTGAGCAACACGCCGTCGGTGAGAAGGAGCAGCTCCACCACAGCGCCGGCAGTGAGCAACACGCCGTCGGGGCTGCTCCTCCTCCCTGAACTCTGCGCAATGCCAGGCCCAGGTCATGCTCTGAGCTGGCAAGCGCCGATGGCACCGTGACTGCTCAGAGGGAGCAGTTACGAGACGGTGGCACCTCTCCAGTATAGACACGGGGCTTTCTCTTCTCCAGCGGGGATCTCCTGACCTGGGGATCCTTATAACTCTTCTAAGAAGAGGGGAACACACACAAGCGAGGTCAGTGACCACAGAAGAGCTGCCGGGCATTAATGACAGTTTTGTTTTCTTAGTGATAAAAAAGAAAAAAAAAATAACTGTCACAGAAAAGTAAATAGAAGTGGTTTTGCTGACGGTGAGATCAAAACTGTAACAAAGCGCCAAAGGATTTCCAGCGTTGGTGACTAGCAGACAGAACTGTAGGCTCTTTCTCATCTATGCTTACTCAGTGTGCAGAGGCCACCTTTGAATCTGGCATTACTGGATGGCCAACAGGCTGTCACAGCTACGTTCTGTTGAGTGGAGAGCAGATCCAATGTCCAGAACACCTGTGCATGTGGTAGGGCAAGTGGGGAGAGAGAGACCCTTATAAAGGGCAGAAACACTGCCTCTAAAAGAGCCAGGGGGAACCAAAAGTGAATAAACAGCTGAAAGTTTCAGCAGTCTCGCTGAGGCAATTCAATGAGAACCTGGTTTCATATTTTAAGACCTTTCCATTCCATGCAACAGAAACTGTACACTCATTGCTATAATTATCATTATAATCATTTGGATTTTTTGAATGCCTCATTGCTAATTGCTGTGAACAATATAATTACTTGCATGCTGTAAAAATTTAATCTGGCACTGATTTAATTATTTGTTTGTGCTATTTTTCAGCCACACATATGACAGCGAGCAATCCTCTGTGGTTAGATTACACCAGTTTCATCAAATGTTTTGCAGACTACTTCTCCAAATCACAAATACATTTAACATCCAGTGTTAATCATTTTCTGATTCCCACAGTATCCATTTCATAGTAATGAAAGTGTCAAATATTTCAGATGTTGCTCACAGTTCTGATTTCCAAACACAATTTCACAACTGGAAAAAAAAAAAGACTGAGACTGATATATGACCATTATGTCTCGAAAAGTAATTCCTCCACATTCTCCATTCTTGTTGTCATAATTACAATAGAAAACTAACCTGTTGGTGACACTACAGATTTTCTGCTAATATAATCAGGCCAGTCAGCCTCACCTCCATCCCCGGAAAAGTGATGGAACGGTTCATACTGGCCATTGTCTCCAGGTACATGGAGGACAGGAAGGTGCTCAAGAGTAGTCAGCATGGATTCACCAAGAGGAAATCATGCTTGACTAACCTGATAGCCTTCTATGATGGAATGACTGGCTGGATAGATGAGGATGTCGTCTATCAGTGTCGTCTAGCAGTGGATGTCGTCTATCTCGACTTCACCAAGGCTTTTGACACCGTCCCTCACAACATCCTCCTGGGCAAGCTCCAGAAGTGTGGGATAGATGAGTGCACAGTGAGGTGGATTAGGAACTGGCTGGATGGCAGGGCCCAGAGAGTGGTGATCAGCGGTGCCGAGTCTAGTTGGAGGCCTGTCGCTAGTGGGGTCCCCCAGGGGTCAGTCCTCGGCCCAGTCCTGTTCAATTTATTCATCAATGACCTGGATGAAGGCACAGAGTGCTCCCTCAGTGAGTTTGCTGATGATACCAAACTGGGAGGAGTAGCTGATACCCCAGAGGGCTGCGCTGCCATCCAGAGGGACCTGGACAGACTGAACAACTGGGCAGTGAAAAACCTCATGAAATTCAGCAAGGCCAAGTGCAAGGTCCTGCACCTGGGGAGGAATAACCCCAGACACCAGTACAGGCTGGGGACTGACCTTCTGGAGAGCAGCTCTGCGGAGAAAGACCTGGGTGTCATGGTGGACGACAAGTTGACCATGAGGCAGCAGTGTGCCCTCGTGGCCAAGAAGGCCAAGGGGATCCTGGGGTGCGTTGAGAAGAGCATCTCCAGCAGGTCGAGGGAGGTGATCCTGCCCCTCTACTCAGCCCTGGTGAGGCCGCATCTGGAGTATTGTGTCCAGTTCTGGGCCCCACAGTACAAGAGGGATGTGGAGCTTCTGGAGAGAGTCCAGCGCAGGGCTACAAGGATGATCAGGGGCCTGGAACATCTGTCCTATGAGGAGAGGCTGAGGGAGCTGGGCCTGTTCAGCCTGGAGAAGAGAAGGCTGAGAGGGGATCTGATCAGTGTCTATAAGTACCTCAAGGGAGGCAGTAAGGAGGATGGTGCTGGCCTCTTTTCAGTGGTGAACTAGAGGAAACAGCCAGAAACTGAAGCATCAAAAGTTCCACAGGAACTTAAGGAAAAATTTCTTGACAGTGAGGGTGACAGAGCCCTGGAACAGGCTGCCCAGAGAGGTTGTGGAGTCTCCTTCTCTGGAGATCTTCCAAACCCGCTTGGACGCAGTCCTGTGCCACGTGCTCTAGGTGACCCTGCGTGTGCAGGGGGGTTGGCGTAGATGACCTCTACAGGTCCCTTCCAACCTTAAGCATTCTATGATTCTATAAACATGCTTTAAACTTAGATTCAACTATCTGCATAGCTTCAAAATAGATTCAGCACATATAGTCTGCCTAGAACCTTAAGGTCTACAAATGCTCAAATTAAACACATAGCAAACTAACTAAACACTAGCAACTGAAAGAGGAGGGGAACCAGAAATTCATGACACACACTAAGCAGTTACTCTTAAATGCCAAAGTGGCAAAAAAGAACTGAATGAAGGTTGCCCCTATCTTTTCTTCTCAAGCTTTTGATGCACAAGTCGATGGCAATGCATGTTACAAGCACGTGCAACAAGCTGGCCCAAAGATTGTGCTCTTGATCAATCTACGGATGTGGGTAACCACTGGGGATGAATGTTTCTTCATAAATGCCTGGGAAATGTGACAATCTATTTCAAATAAATCCCTGAAGTTCAAACTCAGTTTAATCAAAAGGAGTTAAAAACACACACAAAAGAAATGTTCAGGTGAACTGCAGTCTTATTTTGTGGACCAAGCAGACTGTTGGTTAAAACCACTTTTGAATACTCATTTCTAATTCTTAGAGTTCTGGCTCCTATGGATAAAAACATGAATAAAAAATGTTAATCCACAAATCTGTGTATACGTTGATACTAGCAGATGCATTATCTTCTCAAGAAGGAATTAGCAGCAATGCAGGAATAAAAAAAAGGGTCAGAGCTGTGTAATTATACGATATTTAAAGATTCATGTAAAATCCTCACTTCAGCCTTTCCTAGCTCACTCTCTGCAAACTATTGTGATTTGGAAATAGATTTTGAAAAACGGCCTCTGCTGATTTACATGCACATCCAGTGTTTCTGAGCCACATTTTCTAGTATTTGCACATGATAAAAGAAAGAGCAGAGAAAATTGAGGAGGAGCAAGTGTAGCGGTAAGTAATTAGTTGCTAAGTCTCCCTTCTCTCATGGGGCAGTTTAAAGGAATACTGAATAATAAGCAAAGATTTCTTGGGTCTCTGCCAAGTTTGAAGTAGCCTGGCTGTAGACAGTAGGAAACCTTTAGTCAAAGAAAATATAATTTAATGTGCACATTTTTAAGAAGACCACCTTTTAATAAGGTTGTCCAATATACTTCTATTTTATGTTGCTTTGCATTTGTGGTACTAAGAAATCGTCCATTAAAATTTATCAAAGACTCTTAAACAAACGTCTGCGTACCTCAACAACACTCCTATTCCCATGGTTAATGGTTTCTGTTTTCCCCTCATAAAAGGCACTTTCTAAAGCTTTGCTTCTTAGGAGTATCTGAAAAACGCCACGGTTGCCAATGGTTTTCTTCGAGGCACAGCTACTAAGCAAAGGAGAGACCAGTCTTCTTATTTTGATTTTCATCCAAATAAATGTCTGCACACTACAGTGTTATGATAAAGTAGGATTAAAAACCAAAACCTTTTGTAATTTCCATTGCCATATGACAGCATCACAAAGGTCCTGAACTTACAAACTGATTTAGATTTATTTTTCTAGCTATGGTTTAAATTGAATATTTAAATGTAATATATGATTTTAATATTTTTTCTTGCTAAATACTAGACTGTGAATTTTTGAAAGATGATTATCTGATAAACCATGATAAATAAGATTAACTGTGATAATATGAGAGGATTTTGAAGCCTTCCAAAAAGATTTGGCAATCCAAAAAAGTTTCTGTCAATTCTGAGAGATTTTCACAATGCTTGGCAGAATATAGCTCGTAAAATCCCATCTGACCTCTTCCTTATGACAAATATTATGAAAGATGAATGTGTTTTAGGGTCTATCTCGTTGGAGTATTTTGTGCAGTAGCATCATCCAAAGCAATATGTGACCTTAAGGCAAGTATCATGATTCACTTTTGTACTGCAGGAGAATATTTAACCTCTCCATACTCTTGGATATAAGTGACTGCATGGTGGCTCACTTCTAGCAAGCTCTTCAGTTACTAGCACATAAATCTGCAGATTCTACAGTTAGTTTTGGACTGACAGTTTGAGGAAAACCTCACTTGCATCAAGCAGTTTCTTCTTATCTATTGGTGCAACTGAATTTTTAGTCACTCAGGAGTTTATTTTCCCCATAAGCACTCCGCTCACAGTGACAGTCACTGCCCATCACATGCAGAAAGCTAGCTCAGCCTCTGGCAGACATATGGACTGAGCATGGAATCAGTGTTACAAGCATTGCTAAACAGGCACAAAGCTTGGACACTGCACAGAAAGGCACATCTATTGGTGGAACTGTTCCACACACACATATCCCTCTGCACGGGCCCTGCCTGGAGGTTTAGCTGTCTGGGCTCAGGGCCAGCTTAGAGATAATACAGCTGAGGGCAGCCTCCTTCCTGCTGGTGACCTTGGAAGAGAGAGTGCTCCCAGACTCTGCTGCAGAGAGGCCTCTGCCAGGCCTGACCCCCTGCCACACAAGTTGCTTTTAAGCTGAGCCTCTACCTGCCTGAGCTGCAGATCCTGCTCCATCACCACTTTGCCTGTGGTTTGCCATAGGTCTTACTGATTTCAACCCAGGCCCCGAACCATGGACTGACTTTCTAACCTGACCTTGCCCATTTTCATCACTGTGGAGCTCCTGCTGTTCACTGGGCCATGACTGATCCTGGTCACCCACACCAGGCCTGCCCTGCTCCTCTTGTATGGGTACTTCAGACTTGGGGTTTGGCTGAGTCTTGTTATCATGCTTGGCTTTTACCTCACCTTCCCTGGAAGAGCAACCTGCCCTTGCAACTCTCTGACAACCTCTTCAGTTGACAGGCTATGACAAAGCAGCTAATTGCAAAGTAATTCAAGATGTAAATTGTATTTCTTAAAAGATAGATGTTCATCTGTGGCAGCATGGGCTTATAGTTTGGATAGATGATAATGTAAATATTCAAAATGTACTTATACTACAAAACAAAATATGAAAATAGGATGTGTGTGGTTTCTTGACTGAGGTGCAAGCCAATGGCCAGCTTTTCTGAGATCTGAACTGCAAATAAGCTCTGGTGAAGCAAGATATTTGTACAGAGTGGTGCCCTCCCCTTCTCTACATATACACATAGCCAGCCTCACTGCTTATATCTTTGAACCCCTCCAGGAGTAGCCTGCCATCTCTCTCCTATATGGGCACTCCACATGCTAGACTAGCTATGTATCAAGCACATGGAGTTTACAGAATGTAAGTGTGTGTGTGTGTGCACACACACTTTTATTTTGACTATTCTTCCTGAAGCATTCCTGTCAGTTAAGCAGGGCTTCAGCAAGAAAGGGGCAAGATGTCTCCTTTCCCTGCAGAAGCACACAGTATGGTAGCCACTACAGTCAGAAAGACACGGCTTTGAGCCCTTTGAGTAAAGACAGAGTAAAGCATGGAACCAAGTCCCCAGCTTCCCAGACCTATGTTCAACCCAATAAACAGGTATATAAGAAGGTCATCATCATTTTTAGTTATCATCTCATCCTATGAAGAAGAAAAAACCTACAGCTGCATCCTGAGGCAGAAGTGAAGCTCTCAGTGTTTTACGTGCTCTTGTGTGAGTGCCAGAAGGAGATCCTTCAAGGTCCGTACTTCTCTGTCATTGGGACTCAGTGTGCTTAGGGAGGAGACATAGATCCAGCTTAAAAGGGGCCACAGAGGTTCAGAGGAACAGACAAACAAGATATTCATTCTTATAAAATGTCAGTCAGAACCAGGTTAGCAGATCGCTTCAGCAGCGTCCAGTG
Source organism: Tinamus guttatus (assembly GCF_059628265.1). NCBI lineage: Eukaryota > Metazoa > Chordata > Aves > Tinamiformes > Tinamidae > Tinamus > Tinamus guttatus. Next base: position 8,019,506 of record NW_028288747.1, read on the forward strand.
CAGGACACCCCCAGAAGGTGCTACTGCTCTGGGAGGGAGATATTTAAATTACCCACGTGGAAAAGACACAGTCCAGTCGGTGGAGTTTAACCAGCCTGTGCTATGTGTCTGGCAGAACACAGGAATGTTGCAACAGGAACTTTTTTTATATATATATATAAAGCCTTTTTTAATGATTCAGTCTATTTTGGTTAACATTTTCCAGTTAACATTTACTCACAAATGGATTTTTAAACCAAAAACTATTTATTTTTTTGTATAACTGCTATGTTTATATATAAAATAGCTCTCTGAACACTTAATAGTAGAGATTAGCAAGTTAGAACTTACATTTAGTTGCAAAATATTTATGAAACATCTCAACATCTCCAAAGAGTATGCTACTTTAAGAATTTCTTTAAGCAGAGTGGAACATGAAGTAGATATTAACAACAACTTTCCAGTATATATATCTTTTCCTTAATGTGAAAGTGCTAAGACTTTAGGGCAAGACTTTCCAAAGTTTTATTCATTGTAGACCCTTAATGGCCTAGTAGTCAAGCAAGAAGATGCCTAAGAAAACATAAAGTGGAGAATCACCATAGTTAACCCCACAGCAGGCATTGCTGCATTTTTTGGTTGTCATAAAGACTAATAAGGGCTGGAGAAGCAGGTGAGGAAGGTACCTCTCCAGTCTCAGGATGGCACTTGATGTCAGGCTGGCTGCTTCTGCACCTGCAAGGCACCAGACAACCAACATAGGCTCAGCATTACCTGGTTTCAGCCCTGACAGTGACCACACTTAAAGGCTTGAAGAAACTCTGTTTCAAGAATCCCCTCCTTGTAAAGCCATTACAAATATCCATGCTTTTTCTTTTTTTTTTCATTAAGTCTATATCAGTATAAATATACTCAAATATTTTAAAAAGCTTTATTTCTATTCTAGAAGTTGGTGAACCTCAAAGGACTGGGAGATTTAGTTTAGCTTGGGGCTTATTGTCAAAGATTAGCTGATGTACCAAGCCCCCATTTAGCTCCTGCCTGAAGTGAATCTTCCTGTGCTACGTCATCAATATATTAACAAGTAGCTCTTGTACAAATGTTCCCCCTTAACCTCCGCTAAACCCTGCTTATCCTGGGAGCATGTCCCTGGTGCCAAGGTTGAGCAGTTGGACAGATGCTGCGGTTTGCAAATAAATAATCAAACAATATGACAAACTGTGCTTGTTGGGCATGTTTTTTTCTGAAATCTATGGAAAAAAATCCTAACACTATTAATGTCAAAGGTAAGGTTCCCTTTACAAAAATCATAGCAAACACCCTGAGAATAGAAGTTAGATTCAAAGCTGAAAGGAGATGAAGCAGATTCCTATCTTGGCTGTGGTATCAACAAAATACACACATTGTCCACTGTGTGCTGGCTTTGGCAGATCCTTATGGGGTTATTCTGAATGCCAAATAGATTGGGTAGTGTTGTTTCAAAGGAGACCAGACTTCCTGGATGGGAACAGGAATGGTAACTGAGTTTTGCTTTTGCCTTTTTTCCTTTTTTAATTTGCCATGTGTGTTTTTAATCCAAATCATTTAACAGTCAGGCTTCCAAAGCAAATTGAAACAAACAAACAAACACACAAACAAAAAGCCAAAACAAACAAACAAACAAACAAACAAACACCCTAATTGTGGATAGTGGACTTTTCAGGAGAACATAAAAAAGCATGAACAGGAAAAATATTCTTGTATTAATCCTAACCACAGTGACTGCAGTCTCTAATCTTCATTTAGAGTTAGAGATTAGACCTATGGTACAGACCTAAGTGCTGACAAAACTTGCTAGGAAAAGGGAAAAGAAAGGCAACGGGCAAGCCAGAGCATCAGCTTAGCTGCAATAGCCAGAAAACTCACACAGTATAGTGGCAAAGCAGACTAAAAACCCAGAAAGATCAAAGAAAAGCACCATCGTCAGTCCAGCATGTAACAAGCAGTGGGCATGAGGGTGTTTTTGAGGCTAGACCTCAGTATGTCTCCAGTTACTTAAAGAGTCACACCACTTTGGCTAAGGGCAGCAGCAGCAGAAAAGGCTACATGTGAGCTAACCTCTCTCTTGAGTGATGATTATGCTGGGTAAGCAGATCCTAGCGATTACATCTGGTTTAGATCAACAACAAGAGACAAAGAAATACCCTGGTGCATCTAATGGGATGTGCATGAGAGGACATAATCCATTCCAGAAGCCTTACAGCTGCTTACATAAAACCATTCAATAAAGAATTGGGTAAGTTTCATGCCACACCGCAGTGTGATTTTTGAAGAGGCACGATTTCAGGCACACAGCAAAATCAAGGCGAGTCAGCAAAGAAATCCAGGACAGCCCTGCACAGTCTAATCCTGCACTGTGATCATGTGGAGATGAAAAATAATGCTAACAGAAAGAAGACTACTTCTGGGACAGAGAGAAGCAATTATTAGAAATATCCCCAAATTATCTAATTCAGCTGAAAATAGCTATGAATATGATTCTTCAAAGTCAGTAAATAAGCACCATCTTTTGAGGATGCATAGATACCAAAAGAAAAAAAAATCAAGGATTTCCAGAAACAGGATCTTCCTAAAACAGTACAAACACAAACGGATCCAAGCTATAACAAGTACTGAAGAAAAGGAACAGAAAAAGAACAAAAGAAAGAACAAAAGAATCCTCAATGGTATCACAAACCCCGGCAGCTTTATCTAGCCAGAGATGTGTCACACCAGAAATGCCTATAAAAAAGGGGACATCGTGCGATCTGCTTGTGTGCTATATAACCACCCCACAGATGCTGTTTTCAGGAACAAGTCTCAGTAAATACATTGCACCTCCGCTGAGCCACAAAAGGTGATCGGAAGGAACCAATTGTGTTTCCTGGGAAAGCATGAAACAGAGCCGAAAACAAAACAAGTTGCTTATAGAACTGTGAGATCATAATCATTTGAGAGGAGGACAGAAGCACGCACACACTTCCAAGCAAAAAACACATAAGGGAAGTTCCAAGGCAGGACGCATTAGAATTGAAATTACAAATCTGCAAATCTAATTCTACAGCTAGAGGAGAACATTGTATCTCGAGCGATGCAGCTATACGGTAGGTGCTTTACCGAGATGTTGAACAAAGTGCTGTGTACTCTTACAAAGAGACAATCAGTCGAGATGACTCTTAAAGAGTCAGAACAAGATTCCCAAAATGCTTTCATGTCTGTGGACACTGGAGGAATAATGAAAGTAACACCTTCTATTCCTGTCGACTCCTAAAAATGATTCCATCAGTGCTGGAATGAAAACAGAAATTAGTCACATGGATCAGACATACTAATTTTCTTTAAAAGGCAAATTAAATAAGTGATGTGCAAGCACAATAGAAGTCACAAAGCAAACTGAAAAAAAGGTTCAGGACTGTGCTGAAGCAAATACAACTATGCATACAGACACATCACGTACAATCAGGCACAATCCTGCACAGTGTGCCAATTTTGAAGGAAAAAAAAGCCACAAATAAATCCACCATAATTTATTTCTGCTGATTCTTCACATTAAAACCTTTGGATATCGTAGAGTTGGTAGTGTCTAGCAGCATATGCCTTAACATTCTTCAAACCACAGCAGCACTGGCCTTGCGTGTGTTTCAAGCACTTTCTGCTAGGCAATGATTTTCATACAGAGACTGACCTCAAACTCCTAGTCACTTTTTTAGATTCAAAATCCTTGATGAGTCACACTAAGCTAAATCATCTCTCAATTGCTTATTTATCTAAAAAGAACCTCACCAACAGCAACTCCACCTCTGTGGCTGCAGACATTGCAAGAGCTGAGAAAGAAGAGAGTTGTTCATGGAAAATATGATAAATGTATTACTAATGTTACTTTCATAATACAGAAAAATGCTTACAACTAAAAACAAAACAAACCCAATGGCAGATACCATGCTGAGGCAAGTCATAAAATACTTCAGAGAAAGCAGACACAGGTAACAGAATAGGATCAAGAAATTTGAGAACAGTTCTGAAAATACATGGTCAATTCACTGGCCAAATTATGAAATGAAAGAAGGGATATAAACATTGTTAGTGGCCTGGCCTGAGCAAAAAAAAAAAAAACTGTGAGAAAGAAGTAGGAAGCTTAATAGAGTCATTTTATGGTCCTCACAGTGGATAATTAAATAAGCCGTATACTTCACTACTGCATTTTTAATATGGCACAGACGGTCACCACCATCTTTTAGGCAACAGACTATATTCCCCAGGCAAGGTACAATCTGCTATTCCCACCAATTTTCTGCAGGCATTGTGGAACAAGCTAACTTGGCAACTGCTGCCTAGTGCCCCAAGGAGGATACTGCCCACAGCTTGCTTCACATGTACAGGTAGGTGGGCTTTGCCGCACAGCAGCAAAGGCACTACAAGCTCAAACCCTAGATTATCTCCTAATAATTGAAATAAACAAATAAGTACTCCCTAATATCAGAATATTGCAATATTTGTCTATCAACCATCACCTGTTATTCTCTCAATGATGTTGAAAAAGATAATCTACAACCATTATTATTTGTGGATATCATGGTGGAGATTAATTTCTATCAATCAAAGGAATTTTCTAATTAGTATATTTAGCAAGCTGTGAACAAATCAGGGCACTTCAAGAATCCTAAATTCTGTGTATAGGAAACATTAGAGATCGCCCATACAGGTGATGAGGTGGTATCTGAGAAGCTGAATATGATAAAACTAGATTAGGGCTGCTGCTGATTCCTCTGACATCCCTTTGTTGGGTGCCATGATATCATAATAATAAATCAGAATGACTCTGTTTAGCCTAGTGACCTTGTCTTGCAAGGCAAATCTGTGCTAGAGGTCTTTACATAGGGCAGAACAGAGCAAGGCATCACTGCAGCAAAGCATCAACATAAGGGATAGATGATTTAATACAAACTGTGTAGCCTGGCAGAAACTCCCAAGATACAGAGCTCTGTTTTTCACTTTCAGCATGACAGAGAACACACTGCCCTGTTCTCAAGCACTCATTTAACTATTATGGAGTGCCAATATCCAAAGAAGTTGTCATCCACAGTTGAAATTCACAGCTTTTACTAAGTGATGTAATAAGAATTCCACTCAGATTTCAGCATCACAACATATAAGAAGTGTGCTAGAATGGAGTTTTAGGTCTGGTTTTAGGGCAACAAAATATTTTAGGTCACAACTGTCCTCTACATACACATCACACAGAAGACACGCTAGAAGAAACTTGTGGACCTTAACATATGCACTAAGTGCTGTACAACATGCTACTCTAAGAGAATGCTCTGTAAGATGTTACCCACCAAGAAATAAGATGTAATGGCAAAACATATGTTGTAAAAAGGTGAGAAAAGGAAGATGTCAAGAAACACAGAGAGACAGATTATCTCCATAAGTACTTTCACTTGAAAAGATCCAAAATCCTAAGGACGTATCATCACAGAGCAATAATGATCAAGATACTGGTTATTTTTCCGTTTTTTCCTCCTGAGTTTCCCTCATGTTGTTCCCCTCCCTCCTTTCCATCCCAGATCAAGGAAGGAGACAATAAAAAGACACTAGGAGGGAATCGACAGCTGCGTAGTCACTAAGTCTACGTAGGTGGGTTCTAGGGAAGAAAGGGAGTAGTGGTACAAGCCAGACAGTGAGAGTTGAACAAGTTTTAAAAGAGGAAATACGATGTAATGATTTTGCTTTTCCATAACTTTTAACTTATCTTTGCTTTCGAACTAATTTCCTTAGGTTCATCATTAAGAGACTGTTCACAATGGAACTGCATAGTCATACAAACTCTGCTCTTCTTTTCGTAAGCAGGATAAAACCCTGCATTAAGCAATTCTTCACCATATATAACTACTACTCAGTGCTATGTATGTAACATGCAAAGGAATGTTTGTGGATTTGAATAGAAGCAGTTCAGCAGAGATGGACGCCAGTGAAATCCTGAGTCTTTTAATTAAAAACAATGTTTTGAAGAGAATTCAAATTCATTGGGCTGTCAGGGCATCCCAAGTTCAAAACCATGTCTATCCAGATAGGGGTGGGGGACCTTATAGCCCACATAGCCCTGTAGCTTACTGGTTCCTAGATAAAGAGAGCTTAATTATAATGCCTGAGGATCTGTCCATACTGAAGTTTATTGCTGGCAGGATGAACTAAACCTCACGAGCTTCTTGTTGCCACAACTGGAGCTCTTCAGATCATGAATTGTTTTGTTTCAAGCTAATTTAGGCGTTGCATACTACACTGGCTTCCAGAGTAAGTTATGAAACATGGGTAATAATAACAATCATGTACTCTCAGCCTTTGCGCAGCACTTACTGAAAATGTCAGCAGTCAGTAACTACAGATAGAAAAGTGAATTCCACGTGCAGGAAGAGCATAAGTGCTGCAGTAGGGGTGTAATATGGCTCATCTGTAGCAATATCTAGGGGCACAATTAAAATGGTGCAAATCATGATGAGCATTAGGGCAGGCTAATTTAGCATACTCATATCCTCCTAGCAGGACCACTGTATTTACTCCCTGTTTTCAGAGTACCTGATGGACATCAGTGTTGTATAACACTAGTAACTGATCTTGGCTAAATACGCACTGAAATACTGAATCGGTTGGCGACCGATTCAAACTAAGATGATATACTGGAATTGAATGCTATATGATGACATGTAATTACCTTAGAGCATTTCTTTGCAAAAGGCATCTATATCCTTGTCTATTAGGCAGTGGAGTACTGGAAGTCCTGCAAGGACTTCTGTTACAGTTCTGTGCAACCTCTGCTTCTCTACACTGTGCCTCCACATCATGCCCACTCTGTATCACTTGAGAGAGATTTTCTGAGCGTTATCACAAAATATCATGCTAATTTTACCACTTGTTATCACCTCTTGTACTTGTTTCGTACTTGTTCTCCCTTCACGGTTCTTCTAATGAGGGAGGTATGTGCCTTGGAGACTCAGCAAAGGAAGTCAATGCAAAGAGCCCAGGTAGAAGCACAGCAGATGAAAACCCTGTTGAATGTTGAATGCGGCAGGTGTTTAACTTTGGAAGCATCAGCATAGGCCAACCTTGAGTGGAAATCAAAGACAATATTTTAAGTTTGTAATATTTAATTCCGCAGATATGAACTTGGTCAGTAGATCCAGATTTTAACTATTTTATTTTATTTACTTCACTTAGAGCTAAATTTTACTTTGCCAGGAAATACTGCATTTAATAGCTTACCTAAATGAAATCTACTACGGTTCTTTCTTAACTGTTAACTTTCTAAGTGATCTAAGTATTTTGCTATAAAATGCAGAAATACAGAATTCTATCAGGTTAAAATACAAAACAAATAGGAATATATCAGGTACATTATCATTTGGAATTCTTTTTTTTTTTTCTAACCTATGTGGTAACTTCTATTTATTCATTCATCTTTCCATTTTTAGATCTTTACAAAACCTCTCCAGGAGGAGTTCTGTGGTTGGGTTTATTCTGTCTATAGGAGAAATTGCCCACAATCATGAAGAGATGGGGTTAAAGAGATCACATTGACAACATGACAGATGAAGATAGACAAGATTTTAAATCTGAAACACACTATGAAAGAAATAGGGGTTGCAGATATAAGAAGCAGGGATGGGATGGACAAATTACTAATAATTAATTAGGATAAGAATAAAATCACCCTAAGTTACCCAGACCATTTAATTGTCAATTGTCCAAATTGTTAATTGGAATTCCTGGTACATATGGTATCAGCAGAAATACAATACTGATGAAATTTTCTCATCGTTTTTGATTAACCAAACATCCTTGAACTACCGAAATAATCTGTAAATAGTTCTTAAAATTTATATTAAAAAGTTATGTCAGATAAAACACAGCAGTGCTATGTCTGTCACAGTGTTCTAAGTGTTTTCTGTAATAAGCAAGGAAATGCATAGTAGAATTTAGTAGTGTAAAATGCCCTGAGGGTAGCAAAAGTATTTTCAACAAAGAGAAAACATCTGCAAAGACATTTATAGAGGCATGTGATAAACAGACTCATGCACTCAAGAAGTTAGAACAACATTCTTTTCTGGTGAATTAACAAAGTTACCATATATCATAGCTTAATTACTCGGTGTTTCGGATTAATTGGATTTTTTATTTATGCATTTGTTCTGTTTTGTTTTGCTTTTGTGCACCAATTCTTCTCAGTGATATAACATAATTCAGTACTATGGTTTAAAAAGTAGGCTGGTCAAATTTCCAATGCAAGCCAACTAAGTTCTGTTAAACTGCTATTTCTGTGTAGCTTTTTCTAATCAAAGGTTTTCAAAGGTTGTTGTGAGGATAATCTAGGCAGAGGACTGAAGAGCTACATTTTTTTAAATTTTCTTATGTAAGTATGATGGCTTAGATCCAGTTCTCCTATTCTGAAAGCTAGTCTGAGTCAACAACATAGGAGACGTTTTGGAGAAGTTACAACAAACTAAAAATGAGTATTTTTCTTGCTGCCTTTTTTTGCCTTACAAAAAGTTTCTGTTTTGAAAAATCTTTCACTGAAGATTATTTCAGAAAATGACTTGTGAAAACAAAATAACTAATAAAACATGGTATTTTTCCTTAGAACTTTTTGGACATCAAACATGCTGTCACAAGACTGCTAGCTAAACAACAACTAACAGAGCTATACATGTTTGCAGAGATAGCAGTTAGGATTGTAGGTGAGATAACAACTAGAATAATTTAATAAAAATAATAGAGATAATTTTTAGTTTTAAAAATCAGGGGAAAAAAAAGACATTTTTGGACCTCTGCTGCGAGATGCTTTCTCGAGGAAATTGAGCGTAACGCTTATCCTGGGACATTTAATACTTGCAAGTTGAACTCCAAGTCAATGCCCTGTGCACAGCCTTGCCCGGGCAGAGAGAAGGACTGCACAGCTTTAAGAAGGATCACTCATGGGTTTTACTGAATGTGAACTCCCACTCACATTCCAAGTTCAACAAAGAATTTGAATCAATTATTATGTAATCACTAGTTATTTTAGTCACTGCTCATTCGGTCGTATTTTAGTCATATCAGAGCGCTAATGAACACAAATCATTTCATAGGCAAATAAGATAAAGTTTATTGGATGAGTAGCATCTTCCACAAGATCAGCTGATATAGTTGGAAAAAAAGGACAAATTTAGAGTACCTAGTTACTTTACCGATATTGAAATAGCAGTAATTTTTACTTAATTTTAAATTAAATTATTACTTTTTTAAATAAAAAGGTGGATCCCCTGTGGCAAGGGAGTAACTACGACATCATTAATAGGGCAAAGAATGACAAGAAAAAAACAGTACTGCTGCTGGTAATATAGAGGCTCTTGTGAAATACAAATAAATGATGTGGAAATGACTAATTAAAGACTTTCGAAAAAATAAAAATAAAAACAAGCAAACACCAAGGAATTCAAGTGTTATCAGAAACAAAAAAAATCCTCTTTTCAAAAAAGAACAAAAACAAACAAAAAAAAACACCCAAAAAACACCTCACAAGAAATAACTTCCTTGGTAATTTCTTTCCAGAGGGAAAAGAGAAATATTAACTCTGAAGAACTGTACAAAATCAAATCCTCAAACCACTCAGCAAATCTTTTAACAGGTTTTGGCAGATAATACCAGGAAACATCTTTAAAAAGTCTCATCCTCCACAAATACGCATATCAAAGTGTTATTTGTCAGAAAGGTAAAACATATCAATTCTATCTGATTAAACTTTGGTTGTTCAAACTTTCTGTACATCTTTGAATTTACATCTTGCAATCTTCTTGTTTTCTTAGTTATTTTTCCCAAAGTTCAATAGTTGGTCATATACCCAACTAAAAGACCTAACATATAAATCCTAGATGCAGCAGGAACTGCCATAAGTGATTCATTGGATAATCTCTGACCCTGTACTCAGATCTTTGTCACAGCATGACATTTCTACTAAAAGCATATTTTATAAAGCAGCGTACTTCCAAAAATACAGTGATTCTTGTCACAACAACTTTAACATAACAACTGTAATTTTCACTGAGTTTTTGGAAGAGAGGCTCATTTCAATGTCAAGAGATGCATCTCTTCTAAAGATTTTATTTTTGTCTTTTAAAGCTTTCCACTGGAATATCAGCTACATACTGGTCTTTAATTCTTGTCCGAACAAGTCATGCTGCTGCCAGAGGGCAGTTAGTTCCACCCAAAAGCAGGACAAAAAAATCCAGTCCTCCCTACATGATTTCCTAAATACATGCTGGGATGAAAAGTACACCCCAGAAGTATGGTAAATACACACCTTAAACACAGGAAAAGTTAAAAGTGTAACTTTTGTCAAAATTTCCAGCATGTACATAGTATTTTACAAGCATAACTAAAATCCTAGTTGTGTTTTCAAAGACAAAGAGTGAAGTCATACCAAAATAGCAAAACTACTCCAAAAAAGTCGTTTTGCACTATGACTAAAAGCTGCATAACGCATTCTTTTCAGCAAATAATAGATATGCAGAACTTGGAGATTGAGGGATGTGCCTCAGATATTTAAAGATAGGGAGATTTATGGTCCAAAGCTTATAAAAGTCAGTGGAAATAACACACCTGTCTCCACTGGCCTATCAATTCTACCTATTCTGTGATGGAATTTACATATTCTTCATGATAAATTTTACTTTTATTACTTCGTAAAGGTAGGATTTGCCATTTCTAAACTTAACAGCATTATGAAGAGAATTGCTAAGGCCATTTCATATCCTCCATTTCCAAACATGTGCAGTACTAAACAGCGCAGCAGAACACAAGAACGAGAAGCCCCAAAGAGCAGCACGTGCAGGAAGGATACTTGTCAAACACATTACACAATGTTTCCCTCATCTACTCATGTTATAATGTACATTCTGGCTGTATTTATATTATTTTGCTATAAGTTAATAACATTTAATTGACATGAGAAGTTGCAGTTTTTCCTATTCTTAAAGAGTATGATGAATTGAGAGGCAAAGCCACAGAGTATCTTAGCTCAGCCTCCGCTGAGCTGTGAGGGGAGTTGGGATCCATCCATACTTTTAATTTTTAGCACAGTTCTAAACTGCATTAGTATTGTGGACTGTAATACAGCCTAGACTAGCAAAAGAACTACACTTCTGCTTCAACTTCAGATGGAGCGCAGTTTCATATCGAGGTAGCAATAAGAGATTTGGTAGAAGAAAGTCTGTGCCAGAAAAACAGTTACTACTATTGCCCTTGTATATTTTAATGCCAATGCCTCTTTCCAGATCTCTAAGCACTGGTAGGAAAACGATGTCAAATTTCAAAAGCTCAAGGATTAAACGGTCAGCTACAGAAAATATCCACTGCAACACCTTTTGCACCCAAAGGAGTTCAGAGAGCAGATCCAGGGCAGTTTCACACTGTGTTGATTTCTGTGGCTCTTTCTCTCCAGAGAGCTTTCCTCAGGCAGCCTTTGGTCCATTACTAAAACTCTTCCACTGTAACCACATTACAAAGGCTTAATCAAGAGCTGCCAGAATTTGAGGATTTGCAAAAGGTCCTGGGCTTCTGAACAATGGGAAGACAGATTCTGCAAGAACCATTATTCAGCGAGGTAAAATTTCAGGTCTTAACAGCTGATACAACTGAGGTAGTGATTGTTTTTTCAGCATACATATCTACCGGCTTTGCCTAGGTATGATAACCTCCTCCAAGAGAGCTTAGCTATGATACTTATTATGATAAATGTTTGCTTTATAAAAATCAAACTAATATAAGTATTGATTTTAAAGAGATCTTACCACAAGCATAAACTATACGTTCATAAGATTTAAATAAACTATATATACTATTTTCCTTGCTGAAAGTAAGTTAGATGCAAGGCTTCTGCAAAGCACTAGAAATATACCTCAACAATTTAATTGTTCTTTTTTTTTTTCCCTTCCAATTCTTCCTGCTGTTTGCCATCATTCTTGTCTCTGGAGCACACTTGCAGCTTGTACATCTCTGTGTAACTGAGTCACCTGGCAACTAATCCATACCTATTCAGTAATCTGGCAGTACTGGACAGTTGCATTTTAGGCTTCTAGAAAGGTTGAGGGTTTTGATGACCCTACCATTCACCATAGGCCTGCATTTCCCATAACCATAGCTTGTTAGATAGGTTTCCAACTGTCAGAGTGAGCTCATTTTGCAAAGTTCACCTTCAAATTTGTGGTTGGTATTTGCACAAAATACACGCTGGAATAGACAATATCTCTGTGGTGAAAATAGTTCATTCATTTGGCACAAAAGAAATGATAACACCATTCATCAGAAAAACAGACATGGCATTTGGATTGTGTCAGTGGGGGTTCACATTCTTTATTTTCTCTCTCAACTAAAGTTGTCTTGTTTATTTTTTATGATGATTCATCTGATGCTGCCTAGTGGGCACAAAGAATAAATGCTAGCAGGCATTCCAGTACTTCTCTAATATCCAATTTTTTGCTTTAAGTAAAAGCTAACATGTTTCTAAATGCATTCTTGCCTGTTCTGTCTTCTGTTCTGACATCTCTGATTTCTAAAAACATTTAATGCTTTCGTTTTAACGTCAGCTCATAAATCTTTTTCAAAAGAAGGATTACGCTGAAGACATTTCTTAGACTCACTCTCTCTACTCTCTTGCTTTGTGTATGTTCAGTAAGTGATCAGGAAAATCCGTCAGATTTTCTGATGGACAGACTGACAAATTCTTCTTAATCAGTATTCCCTAGATTTATCTAGTCATTTTCAGCATTCAAACAATCTTCCACGAATGTAAAATTTTCCTTTTCTAATTCTAGATACCTGAAAATTTGCCTAAGCCAAACAGAATTATTCCATATTAGATCTCTCTCAAAATCTACAAATATGACAGTCATTTCAAACCTGAAATGAAAATTTATTCAATACAGTTTTCCTCGTTTTCAAGAAAAGCTCTAACATAAGAGTAAACGCTTCTGATTTTGATGAAGTGTTTTCAGGTTTATGTTGGTCTAAATGCGAACAGAAGTTGCCCTATAAGTTTTAGAAATACTTGGCTAGACACCAAACATGGCACTTATGTAAGGCTGCATAATCACCTGACACTTGTAGCTGCCTTGCTGATTTTCCAAGAATTTTAATCCTCTTTCCCGAAACTATCCTTTTAGTGAACAAATATGTTTAGGCTATTACTTATATACTTGCTTCACAGACAAACATATTTCAAAGAGAAAAATAACATTATCTGCTCTCAAACATATCATAATCATAAAAAATAAAGAAATCATAAAAATATTTATTTGTACAGCAAAGTACCAACTGTAACTTCTCATATAAGGGGAGACTAGCCCTTCCTAGACTGAGCACTCCCAGTCTGCTTCCACCCTTTAAAAGCCTCTCTATGGAAGGATAAGGGAGATCCACAGCTCCTCCTTGTCACCAAACAGAGGGAGGCAACGAGCCCAAAGCATGATTAGAGTGTGCAAAGAGCAACCAGAGACAGGTACTTACAGCTTGCTGGTTGGAGGCAGGAATAACTTGTTCCCTAGTAGCACGGGCTATGTTTAAGCATATAAACTAGTCCAGTCAATTTGCTTTAGTTCACATTCTATGCTAGACCTAAAATTTAATAGGTCAAATCCCTAGCCCCATGAAGCCAATGCAAACTTAAAAGAAACCAAAATCTGCCTTTATTACTCAAAATATTTCTAACTAGTAACCACACAACTGGGGCTATTCATTAATAATGACTTTCATGTGTGGTTTTTGGATGTGTAATTCACATTTACATCCTTTGTAATAATTAAGGGTCCCTAAAGTGACAACAGAGTATATTAAGACGTCCTTGAACCACAAATTATGGGAAGCCAGAACAACATTCTGGGGAATTACCAGCTTCTCCGCAGCCCTCCATGTCACAAGGGACGACGGCATGTCCTTCTCAGAACAGCAGACACAGAACCGTGTGGTCAGAAGAGACCTCTGGAGATCACCCAGTCGGAATCCCTGCCCAAAGGAGAAGCAATTACAGCAGACTGTTCAGGACTGTCTCCAGTCAGGTTCTGAGTATCTCCGAGCATGGAGAGTCCACAACCTCTCTGGGCAACCTGCTACAGTGACTGACTACCCCCTCACAGTAAAACAAACAAAAATTTTTCTTTACATGGAACTTCTCGTGTTTCAATCTGCGCCCATTGCCTCTTCTCCTGCCGCTGCTTTGCAGTGGCATCACCTTGTAGCTGTCTGTACAGTGGGGGAATATTTAGAGAGATTCTCCTCTGTTGCAAAATACCAGCATAACTTCACTTAAGCTATACAAAAGGACACTAAAAAGACCATTCACTGTAAGTCACTAGTGTTTCAAAGCAAATTTCCACTCTGCCCCGACACAAGCATTTCACGTTACTACTCCTGCAGTCAGGATGAAATCAGTTAAGTAATGAATCTGTTGTTTGCTATATCTACATTTTTCAACTGAAAACTTCATCTCATCTACTAAAAAAAAATGTTTTTATTTAAAATTTCACTGCTGAACATATCATACTAAATAATTATTTGAAAGGCTAGCGATGGTCTCTGCAGTTATCTTCCCATTCCTAAAAATGCAGGTATTTTAGACCCAAGCACACCTTCCTTCTCGGATAGAAGATGTCTGAGAGGAAGAAATTAAAATTTTAGATCATCAGTTTCATGCAACTAGAGCCAACGTCAGCTTTTGGCTTGAGGATTTTTTTGATAAATAGGGCGGTTTGTCAATTGTTAATTTTCTAGTGGGAAAACTGGAGATAATTTCAAACTATGATATTTTGTTTTCTTCATCTGATGTGAACCATTCTGTTTTGAACTAGTTTATTAAACACCAAATATATCTCCCTGTCAGCACATTTCCCAAATTAAGCAGGAATTCAAACTTCCATTCCTTCTAAGGGCCAGGCCTGCAGGAAAACAACATCTGCCTGGAGATCTGTGAATTTTCCTCTGCATCATGGGAAGCACTTTCTGGCCAGAGATTCTGGCTTATACAGCAGAATGGTCACATCAAGTCCTTCTAAAATTCCCATGTGGTACTGACCCAAAATGGAAAATGCTGAGAGAGAAATTTGCATGAAATAATGCATGTTAGGTGAAAGCAAAAATGTGTCTTTGGATTATGTTTTAGAACCCAAAAATAAAAGTTCTTTCAGCACTATCTGCCACCTTCCACAGGTAACAGTGGAATTTCAGATATTTTGAATATTTTGGAATATTTGGATATTTTGGAATTTGCTTCACAACTAATTTTTAATTGCTCTTGAGGACCTATCCACAAGGCCTTTTTCTAAGTCCAAAAACCCAGTAGGATCCTGTAGTTCCACCACCTGTAGGAGAAATAGCAGTGGCTTCTCAGAGTGAGATGTATGTTTTCAGAGGGTTCTGCTGGACTGTGAAGAAGCTTTTCAAGTCTCTCCAGTTCGTGATATTGTGCAAAACAGGAATACAGGCATGCACTCGCTTGGAGGAAACCCATGCAGGTTATAAACACAGTGCTTTTCTTTCCTTCAGTATATTTCCAGATATTTTAAAGCACTTGAACAGTGCTTTAAAGTGAAAAGCTAATGTTTATTAACTTTCATTTGTATGTATTTTCGCTTTTTGGGCTACAGTGAACAGATTCATTTTAGGTACACGTATATTCCTTTCAGGTATATATTTCTAGACTACATCTTCTTAACCTTTCCAAACTGTGCAGACACTTGGCAGGTCGGTGTGGCCACCCTGTAAAGCAACGTAAAGCAACTCTAGGTATCTCCCACCACCATTTGGTCACATCATTTGGACACAATCCATACGCATGCAGTAGGCAGTCCTGCTCCTGAACAAAGGCAGTACAGCTGTGTGCTAAAGATGACTATGAAGATGCACTTATGTAAACAAAGTATCCAAGATATTTCTATACCACTTGATCAACACAACCACTGATTTCCCTCCCAGCATGCTGCAATAGTCTAATGTATATTTACTTTAGCATTTTCTATGGTTTGGCTTAGCCTGTTATTAAGTATCTATTTCCAGATAACTGAAGCCTGAATGTATTCGCTATTAAAAAGTAAATTATTTAACAATAAAATAACAATACTAGATTTATTTAGATCATAGACATTAAGTACAAGATACTACCCATTTTATGGTGTGCAGCAGTAGGCTATCAACAGTTATGGGATTAAAAAGCTACTTTCAGAGGCATGGGCTTTTCAGCCTCCCAGCCTTTGCCCAAGCCATCCCGGACACTCACTTGCAAGCAGCTGTCAACTCAAAATCAGTTCCAGGAGACTGACAGCAAATGGTGGTGCAGCCTCTCCCAACCTTGTAGATGATTAAATCTCATCATTTGCTTTGGCTTTTGAGGTGGGAAGAGGCATTTGGGCTGTGTGATTTCACCTGAATTTTGTTTATACTTTGGATCAACTTGCCTGTTTCTTGGTCTGGAGCCCATTTCACAATACGGACTCATTCTGCGATTCTGTCTACAGCACTGTTTTTTACTATTTTGTTATAAACACTCGGCCATGGACTAAAAAGGTACAAAGTTTTTGGCATTGGAGCTGCTAGACATTGCCACTCTGCATAAGCTAGCATGATTATCTTGTTGCTGAGAGATAAGTTATTGCTAATTAGGCCACTTAATTGAATAAATGTTCTATGCCACTTTGACTAATTTTCAAGTAATCACTCCTCATCCAGCTCAAAACGTCTTCACACAACATGACACTGGTAAACAGCATCATTCGTATTATTTGAAGAAAATACACTGCTTATTCTCGTTGACTAGGAATAGCTGCACGGTGTCCCAAAACCTCTGAAGGAAGGACGCCCACTCAGTAAGTTATACAGGCAAACTGTGCAACTCCGCGCTTGAGAAATACCTGAGATGGTATCTCCCCATCTGAGGAGATAAAAATCCCTTCAAACTGATGAAAATTCTGTATTTAATTCCACATTTATTATTGACTGCTCAAAAAAAAGTTTTTTTTTTCAAAAAGCTGGGTATCAAGATTAACAATCTTGTCTCTTTCCTTCTCTTTCATTTTAAGACAGGTTTTCAAAATACAGTCATACTTTTGATGCAAGTAGGATGCAAAGGCTATAAGATGTTCTTTTTTTAATTTCACAAGAGCAAACAGCAGTATTAGAAGCCAAAATTTCCTATTCAACAAAATATATTCAACACTTAACATATATCTCTCGGAGACACACAAACAAATATATATATACATATATCTCAGGGAATGATCACAAGCAGACGCCAAACATCCAACTTCAAAGTAAGGAATATATGAGATAAAATGTACAGCTAGGAACATATTCAAAAATATTAGAGAATATATAAGCGGATAACAGAATAAATTGTTGTATCAACATCACATTTTAATACAGAACACATATATTCCAATTATCTTCAATTCTTGCTCTATGTTCTCTGAAAATTAACCAGATTGTCCTTTTTCTTTAGAGTGAAGCCATCAACACCCAGAAAAAACATCTTTAGAACATCCTGATGAACTGAAAAAAAAAGGTTGACCCTTCATTGCTTTTCTGTAGGCTTCCTTACAGAGTAATTTTTTTAATCAGAGAAATTCCTTTTTTTAATGAAAGTCTTTTTGGCACTTCTTCAGCTAGTATCTGCTTTTTATTGTGTTATTCAGCTACAGTCCTACATCGAAAGCTTTAGTTTCAAGAATAAATATACCTGATTGTTCAAAGCTCTGAAAGCTCTTTAAATCTAGTATTTCAACTGCAAGTGCATTACTATTTGAATACTATTATTAAGAGCAAATGTACATTTTTCCACTGAATATTTAGCTATTGGATAAATCTCTTGAATCTACATGACTCTCCTACCAGGAAACAATGGCAGAATGAAGAAGTCTAGTCATTTCCAGACTCTCTTCCTAAAGAGAAGAAAAATATGACTCATGTCATATCTAGAGCTAAAATATTTTTCTAAACTTGAGAACCTTAGAAATAAAACCTCCCTTACAACATTTATAAGTTTATTCTCCCGCATGAACAGAAACATTTAGCTATTCTTCGGAATATACAGGTATATATTATCATATATGGGAAAAGACAGAATAAAATTCACGTGAAAACAAGACAATAAATCATTCATTGATGTTTCCAGAATGGTCAATGTATTTCCACAATTCCAAAGGAATGCTGTTGGATTTACTGAACCCTACTCTTTGATGGCATAATATCCATTAATCCATCCATACATATCCAAACATATCCATAGTAAGTCTGACAACTGTGAAGCATTTTAGAAGGGGTTACATCCAGCTCTGGTTCAGGCAACGCAATGAGTTACTTGGATACATAAAACTGATGTGACTGCAAACACACTGTTTCTTTATCAGTCTGCATCACCCATCTGAGTCTCCCTTCTCACTAAAGAATCTAGAACCCCATATAAAATGCCCAGGCTTGCTGCACAGTTTGTATAAGGAGTTTTGGTACCATCCTGGGGCATTACAGTTGCTAATACTAGCTCACAGAGAATGCAGCAGACAGTGTTGTTGCAAATGCTTAGAAACTTGCTCTGGTCAAGACACAGATCCTCAGGGTACTTACAGTTCACAGCCCCCAATCCTTTCCTCATGGCAGGATCCAGTCACCATCCTGTTAAAAAACAGAGCAAGGCTTATTGTTTTCTGTTTAATCCCAGCCAGGGCAACAGAGGGAAGTGAGAAAACAAACACCTGTCATAGCAACCTGCTGTTGCTGTGTATCCCCATTAACCCAAAAAGGTTCAAATAAATAGATGGCAGCCATGTGGTCCTAGCCAGCAAAAGACAAGGCTACCAAAAACAAACACAACTCTGCTCCTTTTCTGTTAAAGTTCTGTCACTGAAGCAAACAATTCAAAGTCTATAGGGATAAAAACAGCGTGCGACATTTATTCCAAGGAACAGGGTACTCAGTAGTGATATTTGTCTCAAACTCACACTCCTGGGACTACATAAATCCATGCAGTCACTCTCTAAAATGAAATAGTTGGAGGGAGAAGTTTACGGTTTGAACACTCTCCGGCAGAACCGAACTGAATCTGTCCCCCCTTATGTGAGCAAGCTAACAGCTAGGCTGTTCAATGAAAGGTTGTGCAACCTCCCCATCTTTTAGCCACATGCTGAAAGCAAGCAGCCACACCAAACTTCAAGGATCTCTGAAGGGCAGGATGCGAACGCGGCCCCGAGAATGCTGCCCAGCCGGGCTGCTTAACCTGCCAGCTGCAGCCGGCTGAATGGGACACGAGCGCTAACCGCGAAGCTGCTGCGTCCTGGACACGCTCAGGAGCAACCTCCTCGGGCTCTGGAGACAGCAACCAGAAACAAGGAAGCGTTTTGTGAGTTTAGGCATCTCCTGGATTAGGCAGCAGCAGTGTGAGATTTCTTAGATTGCATTTTTGGACTTATGCTCCTGAATTCTTCCTAAATCCTGCTTTAGGCAGTTAAGTCCTTTATCGGATCTAGCCAAGAAACTCACTCACTCTCCCTCCCTCTGTCTTTACTGTCTGGTAAGTATTTTAGATCCTATTATGTTTTGCCTCCCTTTTATTTTTAATGAGATCCTTATCTCTCTAACATGTACTTAACTATTTATCCTATGTGTAATTGCTTTTTTATACTCACCAGTTCATACATAATTACTAAGTGTGGTTAAATAATTTACTAAGGGCTTTATTTCAGGAGTACTGAGGACCCACAGCTCCAGTTTAGTCATAATGCCAGGCTGTATGGAAACACCAGATACACTGGTTCCAGTCTTGCCCTGTTCCACTCATATTAACCAACTTTCAAAAAACAGCTGAAAATGCAATTTTTTGGCATCTCGTATCTAAACGAATGCAGTTCAAAACCAACTTCTACCCATCACCACATCTCACTATGTGGACATATTCTTAGTTCACTGCATTCATCCTTCCCCTAAAACAGGGCTTCACATTGTTTGCAATGTACTTTCCACTCACTTTTGCTCTGAAGACTTCTATAAAATTAAAATGGCTACTGCACTGTTTCTGCAACAGTAAGGTCTGTTTGTTGTTGTCTTTGCCTACCGTATTTTATTCATCTTTTCAATATGAAAGAAGCACTTCAGAAGAAAACTAGTGCTCAGAGGGAAGCAGGTTCTGACAAAATGCCAGACAACCACTTTTTCATTATAACCGTCAGCTTTTCTTTTGCTTTGTTTTGTTATTATTTCTTTGTTTTTAAATAAATCACTACAAGCAACTGTGATGCAAGGTCTTGGCAACTCACTGCAATCTGCCTTCAGAGATCGCATGTGAAACCTTGCAGTACAGAAAGTTAGTGTGGCCAGATTGAGCCTCAGTGGAAGACAACTGAGCATTTTCAGACTCATGATTATTATTATTTTGATAATGCCAAACAAGCACCATTACCCACACTACCATACTCCTATTTTTCATCCTTCAATTGCCATGCATAACAAACCAAAAAACAGCACCTCCCCCCCGCAAGATTTTCAAACAGTTCCCTGCCTCCTACATTAAGGCAGCAACAGATTTAATGACCAAAAGCCAATATATATGTGTTGCTTTGCCTTCTTTATACTATGTATGTCAAAATTTTCCATAACGCTAGTAACATAGGACATCATGGATTGCATTGATCACTAATAGATTGTTGAGAAAAATGCTTAAGAATTACCTACTTAGCTTATTATCATGACTGACCTGTCTGTCCTCGTACGTACTGTGTGGTACTAGAATAAGAGCAGCAAAAGGTCCTCCCATTTGCTACTGTCTTTACAACAACTATATATTTTATAGCATTGCCTATTCTGATCATATCCATACCTGAGAATCTACTTAGAATCCAGCTGGGTCAGCAAATCTTCCAAAGATTAAATTCTATATAATTGTTAAATTTGTTAAGTTTCAGCATTTCCATGAAACTTAAATAAATCCAAGATTTGCTTCACTGCAGTGGCACCGGACATTTTTCCATTTAAAAGTGTGCCTACAGCAGCTATCTCACTGAAACATTAAAGAGCCTACTAAATAACAAACTGAAACAAAAGTAAATCAAGTTGCTTCTGTCCCCAGTCAAGGCTGAAGAGACTTAAACATCACTCACTCAGGTCTTCAAAAGTTAAGTTATTCAGTATTCTTTTAATTGAGTCTGTTAGAACTCCTTTTTTAACATTTACTTGTGTGGTGATTTTTTTTCCTTTTTAATAAAAAGCGTAATAGTTTTCCTGTAGAACAAATAGTTCTCTGGAATGTTCTACGTTAAAAGAAAAATAAAATATTAATCTTATTTGCCTAATCTAATCTAATCTTTCTCCAATTAGTTTTATTTTGTCTTTGATACACATTCCTTGGCAAAAAGTGACAGCAGCTGGATATCTAGCTAACTACCTTTAAAAAAAATCATTTAAGACATTGTTTTATTATTAACTTGTGTTGAGTCACAGATACGTTTTGTAACAAAATTGCTTAAAGAAATATCCAATCAGAGTCTTAAAAGGCATCAGAACAGAGTCTACTTTTACCTCCCTCTACTGTGGAGGTGAAACTTTGTAGGAGTATTTCTGAATGAGAACTACCAAGACTAAAGCGTAAAATACTGTTCTACAGTAGAATAAGGAAGGACAAGTCCTGGAAGCCTTTCTTAAAATGGCCCATATGTACAGTACAATGACAGATTTTTTTTTTTTAAGCACCTCTTGTCTGGCCCTCCAGTAGGAGATAACTATTTTTGTTGTCTGTGTGTTCTATTTAATGAGGTGATGGTGACGGGCTGGCGGTGTATTATCTAAACTAGTAAAAGGTTACGTCTTCCCCCACCCTTGCATAACTACCACAACCTGATAATAACACAGTGAAAGATTACAAAAGCATTTCTCTTGTTTAGTTAGATATGCCAAAGGAAAAATAAGGTATGAAGAAAGCAAGCTTGAAAAATAAACCACACCTTAAAGATATAAAAATGACCATACTGGGTCACACAACATCCAAATAGGCAAAGCATTTCCAACAGTGGAGAGAGATGAATGCCCAGAGAATAAGAACAAGGTGAAAATACAGTCCTATTTCTCTTGGAAGAATCTTCCACATTCCAGACATCTGCATCTCTGGGATTTCCCAACTCAGCAGTGATGTTTTTGCATAATGGATTCTTTTCTGTGAGTTTGCCTAAATGCTCTCTGAACCCATCCTCACTATGCCATGCCAAAGGTACTTGATAGACAGGAGATTCGCTTTCAACCTGCAACCTACTGCTAGCTATCTAACAACAAGTTAAAAGTCTGTTGTGTTGCATCTAATGAAATGCTTCAGTGTCTATCTACAACTTTGTAAAACATAAGCATCAAGAAAACTTTTATCTAGTCCTAGACAAAAACTTCTGGGCATGTGGAAGTGCTCAGTTTCCGAGAGAAACCTAAGAATACAGGGCAACTGTGAAGGCAGAAAACAGCACATATGACAAAAATCAGCAGATAGTAAAGGATTACGGGGACAATAAGAGCTGTTAACATACAGAGCAGGCTCTGAAGATATGTAGTAATTAAAGGCAGATTTCTACATCAGTGGGAGCAGTGGAAAACAGCAGGCTTTATTTATCCACCCTGTCTTTACTCCCTGTTTTCTTCCAATATTTTGAAGGGAAGATGATGGGGGGAAAAAAATAAATGTACTGAGACTTGTTGTAAAATCACTATCTGTTCTGTTCTTACACATTGAGAATTACGAAAGTTAGATGATTGTGGCTGACAATGCTATCGGAACCAGTAAAATGAATGTTAATGTACAAACCTTCATAAGTTTAGTAGCAACAGTGGAGAGAAATTGGTTTTCAGTTCTGCCTATTTTTAATTGTTCCTGAGGAGGACAATGTTATCATCTTATTCCAGCTTTTTAAGCAAGTTCCGTGAATGCTTGAACACTGTTTTATTCTTCTGTTCCATTTCCACAGGTAATCTAATTTGAATTGCAAAATAAACTGCTGTTCTCTCCAGTGATGGCTCATAATATTTATTTTAAGAGTTTTATTTCTATCAGGATTTTCTGCTTTTCTCCCCAGTATTTCAATAAGGGCCAGCTCACATTCACCATGTTTAAAACAGACATGCCATTTCTGGTTCAAGTATTTTATCTTATCTAGACATCATCCAAGTTCTCATTATGGCCATCTCTTTTGCTCTTTACTTAAAAATGTGCACTTCCTAACTTAGGCAGACTACATTTTGTGGATAATTACTATAGATATTAGAAGGTAAAAGATACTATATTTCCTATCCCTCCACATATAAAATACACACTTATTCTTACTTATTTTTCAGTTACTTTGCCATAGTTTTCTTTGGCTTTAGAAACTGAGGATGCACTGCAGATGAGTTGGGACAAAGCAAGGGAAGGTAAATCCATACATCTCTGGCTATCTGCAGCCATAGCACCTCTGCCTAGTGCCCTCTTGATGGCTTTTAGGTGTCATTCCCTAGCTTGTGGGACAAGAAACACAGCTGAAGACACCTACAGCTTCGCTCCTTCCGGGACCACCATGGATTCACAGACGTGTAAGTCTTCCCTGGAAGGTGTTAGAGCAGCTGCTGTCTTTGAGATTTCAGGAGTTACAGTCTTTTCATTAAAAAAGGCATCTGTGCTGTGAACACCACAGCACTCTCACAACAGACTCCGCGCTTTCATTACAGGCTGACGCACATCCAGAAGCCCGATGTTTCTGTCACAGAAATGCACGACTACCACTTAGCTAAAGTGAAGTAACTCGGGCGCTTTGCGAGCAGTACCGGGCTCGCTATCTCCCGCTCGCAGAAAGGATGAGATTTACTGCAGCAGCCGCCTGCCACCGCGTGCCACATCCACGGCAGCCCAGAAAAATGAAACCAGCGCACCCACGCGCGTGCAGGACACGCACTGGGAAAAAGCGAGAGATCAGCTAGGTCCAACGGATAAATAAATACAGCATCTTAACCTTGGAAATTCCATGAGATGAAATCCTAAAAACAAAAAAGCCGAAGGGACCGGCCCCTCTCCCTCCGCGCCCCCGAGCCCCGCGGCGCCGTTAACGGCCCGGCCGGCGCCACAGCGGCCGCCGGGTCCCCGCGCGGCTCCCTCGCGTGACGCCCCGCCCCACGCGCGGCCGTCGGGGCGCGCGCACGGGCCGCTGTTTTGTAACCTCCTTCCGCGGCGGGCGCGCCCGCCCCCGGCGCCGCCCCGGCCCCGCCGCCCGCCGCCAATGCGGGGCCGGCGCGGCGGTCCCGTGACGCCGCGTTTTATGTAAGGCGGCGGCAACGGCGGCAACGGCAACGGCGGAGCGCGCGCGGCAACGGCAACGGCGGAGCGCGCGCGGCAACGGCGGCGGCTCCGCGGCGACGCTTGAAAGGAGCAGCGCGGGGCGCCGCCGCCTCGAGGGGTGACCGTTGCGCCGGGCCGCGCGCGACAAGGGGGCGCCGCCGCCGCCCGCCTGTCCCGCGGCGGGAGCGCCACACCCCCCCGGCCGCCCATGGCCTCCTCGCCCGTGGCCGTGGGCGCCGAGCCGGAGGCGGGGGGCAGCGCGAGGCTCGGCGAGGAGGGCGGCCGCCTGAAGGAGGCAGCGGCGGCGGCGGCGGGGCCCTCGCTGGCCGCGCTCTGCCTCGGCCCCCTGGCCGGGCCGCGGCGCCTCGGGCCGCTCGTGGACTGCCTGGCGCTCAACTACCGCCTGCGGCACGGGCCGGCGCGGGTCCGCGGCGCTTCCTCGGCGGAGGGCGGCGGGCCGCTGCGCTGCTGCGGCTGCCGGCGCTTCCTCGGCGAGCCGGTCACGGCGGCGTGCGGCCACAGCTACTGCCGCCGCTGCCTGCGCGGGGAGCTGCGCGCCCGCTGCCGCCGCTGCCGCGAGCGGCTGCCGCCCGCCGCGCCGCTCCGCACGAGCGTCGTGCTGCGGCGCCTGGCCGAGAAGTGGTTCCCGCGCGAGTGCCAGCGGGCGCGGAGCGGCGCGCGCCTCGAGGAGCTGCTGGCGCAGGGCCGCCACGGCGAGGCGCTGGGCGCCGCCAGCCACGCGCTGCGCGCCGGTAAGGCCCGCGGGGGGCCGGGGCGGTCGCGCGGGTGGGCGGGGGCCGGGCGGGAGCGGTGCCGCGTTGAGCGCCGTCCCCGCGGGGACAGCGTTCTCCCCCGCGTGGAGCGTCGCGTCGCGCCGGGCCCGGTTGCATAAGCGGGCGGCACGGCGGGGACAGGTTGTGTAACGCGGTGACATCACGCGGGGAGTGGCCGGTTTTGTAACGGAGCCGCCGCCGGGGGTCCCCGCGGGGCGCGTCCCGCGTGGGGGCGGGTGCGCCGGGGCTGCGGGCAGAGCCCCGGGCGGCCCCTGCTCCTCGGCGCCTCGTGTTGCGCGGGGCCGCCTCGGCGCTGCCCGCACACGTAGGAATCGGTGTTTTTGTAAGTTCAAATACACTGCGCGTTGAACCCTTTTTTGCCAGCTCTATTGAAAAACAAAAGCTGGCAAAAGTCTAATCTTTCCCATCCCTTCTTGGGATCGGGGGATATGTCAGATTTGGTTCCTGAATAAACTGTTTTCAATATGGGTGAGATTAAATCTCAGGTATTTTTTTTTAGTTGCCAGGATGCTTGCAGTACATAGGGTAGATGGGACCTGAGAAAGTGTCTGAACTATTTTTAGCCTTGCAACTGCAAGAAGTAGCTTATTTTTCTCTTACAGCATTGACTCGTACAGGTCACATGGAGATGGAGTCAAAGCTCAGTGGTTTTCAGGATGCAAAGTGATGAACCCCTTCCTGGTCAAAGGCTTATATGGAATCTGTTCCATGGTTCAAGATTGTTTTTGAAGGAATAAGAGAACTGATACAATACTGATCAGGACACTGCTTAATTTATTAAAGCAACTATCCTTTTTATGGGCTTAGCAATACTGGCTAATGGCTTTATATTCCATAGGGAAATACTTTTGAAGTTACATATTGAGAAGTTACATTGATTAAAATATTATTTGTGGGGATGAAATGCAATAGTTTAAAGGCAGTCTGTTGAATTTAAATCCAAATATAGCCTGCCTTTAGTCAAGTACCCTGAAAGACACAGCTAATACTATTGAGGAAATGGGCTTGGGAGTGAACATAGAGGTCTCCAGTCCAACCCCCTGCTCAAGAAAGAGTAGACACTGTAGTTTGCTTAAAGCTTTTTCCAGCTGAGTCCTGAAAACCTCCAAGGATGGAGGTATTCTGACATGGAGAGACTGTGTTTTCAAAAGTATGAAGCTTACAAATTAAATTTTTCTTGCAGAAGTGGGCAGGTAAATTTAGGTGTTGTTTAGACCCAATTTATATGCATTGATTATTCATTGGCAGTGTTTGTTTGTAGCAACAGGGTTGGGGTCCTAATTAAATTATTTCATGTGGCCCTTCATTTTGCACCAGTTGCATTGGATCCATGCTTCATTCTTTGAAAAACAAAGGGACAAACTGCCCGCTCTTGATTTGAACTGATGCTGTTGTCTTCAAAGTGCCCCTTGCCTTCCCTGCAGGAAACAAGGCTCGGAGATTCCCGGTCTTGTCTGACATGTAGCAGAGGTCTGGAAAAAGATGAACTTCCCCTGATTATGTGCAAATGAGTAGCTTGTTAGAGGATGAAGTCCCACATTGATGTAACCTCTGGAGAAAGGGCTTTCTGTGAACACCAAACAGTCAGATAGAGAAAACCACTGTCTGAAGAGCATGAGCAGAGCTTCTGTCCTCTGAGGCAGTAATAGTCACAAAATAGGGAGCAGGCTTCAGAGATCTTCTAGTTGCAGAACTGCATGTTTATTTGAAATTAGACAGATGGTTTCCCAAATTTCTGCTAGTATGTATTTTCTTATATCTAACATAGAAGAAAAAAAATCAGTTTGGCAATGTTTGTACTCAAAAGAAAGTTGTCAGCTCAAAACATCAGAACAATTCTTGAGTAGCTTCAGTTAATGAAACATTGTCAGTTTTGATTTTCTTAACCATTTCTTCTCCACTAAGATCTTTTACATTGTGGATCTAAATCCAAAAAAGTACTGGGGAATATGTGGTGCTAGTGACCAGTCTGGCTTCCTGCTGAAGCAGATTTACGTATAAATCAAGTTAATGGTGGGAATTTTGAAAGGTAGACTAGATGCTTAGAATAGTCTAAGTCACTGAAATATTTAAATTATTTTTATCCTCTGCAAAGTCTTGCCAAAACAAACTTAACTGTTTAATTTGAGTAGCTGTTTACATCAGTTCTATGTTCAACTTGTTATCTCTTACGATCCTTTCAGTGGAAGGCACAGATGTACTAAAAAAAATGAGGGAAGTATCTACTGACTTTTCCAAGTAAAAACTATTAGGTGTATTTGTTTTTTTTTTTTAAAAAAAAAAACATTATTTTAATGGCATGTAGGTAGCTACATTTGCAGTGCAGTTGCTTTATTGCAAGTGCAAAATGCTGTACTCGGGACACGCGCTAATGGTTTCCCAGGGCAGAAGTTCTGCTAGTTGAAGTCCCTGCAGCAGGGCTGCCAGCTGCTGCTAATGGCCTTCTGGTGTTGCTTCTCTTTGTCAGACAACACAGTGATAGTGATTTCTGATCCTTATCAGACGACATCACTGTAAAAATACCAACACTGTATCTGGAAGGGGTTGAGCATTAGAAAATCAAATGCTAGCCTAAACAAAATCCAAAGTTTGAAAGCAAACTTTTTAGAATTCAGACTTTACAAGTGAGATGAGTTCCTGGGTTTATGTGGCTTTAAGCAGATGTGCTGTAAAACCGGAATCTATTCAGTCAATTCCTGTCATGGAAGTATGGAACTGTAGTTTAGTCTGTCAGTCTCACATAAATACATATATATATTTTTAATGTATTTTCTTGTTGCCCTCAGAAACACTAGAGGATTTGATAGCTGATCTTTCGAGCTAAAGACATGAGTTTAGAATTACTTCTTTTCATTCAAATGTTTAAAGGGGGTAGAAGGAGCAAATTATATGGCAGTTGTATTGAGAATATGGCACAGAAAACTGTATTCATGGTTATGATTTATATAGTTATAAAAGCATATGTAATTAAAAATACAGACTTCTGAATTATTAAAAATGCTACTTACTTCTTTCTACAGATTCTGGTGACTTGATGTTAAGAATTTACAGAGCTGAGTCATATGCTGGCCTCCGAGAGTATAAAGCAGCCATAGAAGATCTAAATTTTGTTATTTCTAAAATGCCAAATTGGCCAGAGGTAAGTTGATATGAAGTTTTCATTTTTCAAAATCTTTCTTTGTGAAATTAATAAATTCAAAATTATAGTTGCATCAAATTAAGGAATTTGGTCAGTTAATTTGTATAAAAACTTTAAAATATTATCTGAACGCTTGATTTAAGAAAACAATAAATCTAGGAAGACATGCAGAGTACTAAAAAGTATATTAAAACAGTTCATTTTCCGAGACAGACTATTATTAAGTGCAGCAAGTTAGAGAGCGGAGCAAGTTGATCAATATTATGCATCTATTACAGGAGTGTTATTTGTCTTTTAGTCTTTAGCTTCCTGTTCCAGGCTAAGTGCGGTCTGTTTGTTTAATGCAAAAAGGCAAACTAATCCACCTGGAGCTGCTTAGCTTGTATCAAAAACATCAAGTGTTTTTATTTTTAGTTCATACCACAACACAAGAAAGTGCCTATTGACAAAGGGTGAAGTGGTGTAGAACTGATGGTTTAGGAAACGTGATGCAGTATTTTGTGCTGCTCACAGTTACTTGATAGCTATTCTTTATTCCTTTGTAGGAAGAAAATGTTTATGTGTTCTTTTAGGAAAACTTATCAAACACTTACAAACTTCAGCTTAATATTACCAGCTGGGTGAGTGGCTGACTGAAGTTGTGCATTTGGTCTCAGTTGCTTAAAGGTGAAACTGCCGGGGCCTGTACAGTTGACAGGTTGATGCAGATAGTATGAGACTGCTCAAAACTCCGTTACCCGTTACTGCTTTCAGAGTTCTGTGCTTCTCAAAAGAGTTATAGTTTGACATTATTTCCCAAAGTCAAAGCACTTTCAGTATTATATGTTTCTTAGGAACATCATGTGAAATCAGTGAGTGCTGATAGCAGCCAGGGTTAGAATTCTGGCTCTATGTTAATAAAACTTGAGAAGTGATATATGTGTTGATTTGATGAAAGAGTGTATTATATAAATAGGAAATTATTATTGAAAAATAAATTTTTAAAAAATGTTACCAAAGAATGAAATATTTGGCACAAATACTAAGTACTTTTGCAATAGTATTGGTTAAAAATAAAAATGTTCGGGCTCCAGTACTAAGTTGGAGTAGTTTGTGCTGACATAGTCTGCACCATCTGCCTTTATTTTGTTGTTGCTTTGGGTTTTTTGTTTTGGTTTGTTTTTTGGGGGGGGTGGGGGAGGGGGAAGGAAGAGGAGAACTTCTTGCACGTTTTGATAAGGCCACTGCTGCTGTAGCTTGGGAAGTTTCTTTCTCTTGAAAGGCCCAGAGAACTTAGTGGGAACTGAGCTTTGCAAATAGTTCAGGCAGCTGCGGAGTCTCTTAATTGTAAGACACTGCTCATGGCAGCACAGTGGCCAGACCTCCCTGAGGAAGGGGAGATAATAAGAGTAACTGCTTCTGCTTGGTTCTTCTGTGGTCAACACTTACGTGATTTCTTCACGTTTAGAAGAGGTTCCTGCTTTTCTCTTTGCATGTCAGCATTGGTGGTATTGTTTACTCTTCTATGTCTGGAAGGAAACCTTGTCTCTCTTGACAGAGCTCAGTTTGATAGATTCCCTTAACGATTCCTGCCTCTCTAGGAAGATGAGCACTCTCTAAGAGGAGAATTTGCACACTTTCCTTCTTCGGGGTACAGCTTATTGAAATTGCCTTCATGCATCAGGAGAAATGCATGCCCTCATCTGACAACCTTGTTTAAAAGACTGCCATTAATATGGGGAATTATTCTGTAGAAACTGTGTTGAATTTATTTTAAATTCAGTTTTCTGGTCCATTGTCCACCCTACAACTGTATTGCTTTTATCTAACTCTTATCTATTACTGTGAATGCCACTTTTAAAAAATTGAAATGAATTGGATAAGGGACTTCTTAATTGTAACATCCTATAATGTATAGGTTCAACGTTCAGTGGTGTTTTCTCCTTTTTTTTGTTTTTTTAGAAGAAAATAGTAAACCATTTTGTTTTCTAACTGGTTCCTAGCATTCAGGGATTAAATAATTGCAAAAGCACGTTGTTCTGTATTGAAGATGTGTGTTAAAATGCATGTAAGGGATGCCTGGCAGTATGGTTGGTTCTGTCTATAGTTAATTCTTTTCCTTCAGACCAGAACTATGACACTTTTGATGACACAGGGCAAAAAGGGTATCCTGGGTAAGCTGTCATGCAGGGAAGTGTGATAAATTCCATGGTATGTTCCTCTTCCCTCCTCCAAAGGCTTATGGAAAGGAGAAATTAAGGCCTTGTGTCAATTAAATGCTTGTCAGGATTTTAATCCTTTGTGTAATCAAAACAAATTCACTGAAAGGAGGTTGATGCCAGCCCATCCCAGAGCTCTTTTAAGATAATACAGGGAACTGAAGTTAGAGAAGGCCCGTGGATGTTCCACATTCTGCACAGCTGAGGTTGCTGAGGGGTATGTTCTCTTTGTACCCGAGGCTTCTAATTCTGGTTCCGTGTAATGCCTGTGAGTTGAAAACTGAAGTTCTTTATACTCTCTACAAATGTCCTGTTATCTGTTTCTCAGGTCTACTTCCGAAAAGGAAAAGTGCTGCGTGAATCTGGCTTTGTAGCTGATGCCTTACAATTATTTCTACAATGCTTAGCCCTTGATGAGGATTTTCTTCCAGCCAAGCTAGAAGTAGAGAAGGTAATTTGATAGATCAAACTGGATTACTCTCTCTGTCTTGATTCCTTTATGAGGCTCTCCTTATGGCAGATTTTGATTACCTGGTGTCTTCCTCAGTGCATACAGAGGAGGTTCTGGTGGCTTTTAGATTACTTCCTTTCAAGATGTGTTGAATTGTGTTGAGTGGGTTTTACTGGTGCACAAATTCTAAATACACATGTTCCAAAGTACTTGTGCTTTTAAAGTTACTAAAGGAAAATACAGAAATTTGGAAAGCAGACAGCATTCTTAGATAGTGCAAACAGAAGTCTATGCTCGAAACATAATTGCTTTTATTTAATAATAAAAAATTACATTGAAAAATCTTCATTATATTGAATTGACAATGGCTAACTCTGAAGAGGTGATTCCCTTCTAATGCAAAAGATTTTTAGATAAACCTCTGCTTAGCTATATAGCTTTGTAGCTTTTTGCCTGTTCTCAACTGTTCTCAGCTGTTACGTAGTAAAAGTCTGTTCATGAGGATAACCTTCTGTAAATTAAATTCTTATTTTTCATATATAGCTTAAAAATAAAACTATAGCTAGATTCCTTTTCATTATTATGAACACTTGGTGGTTTATATTCTAGACTTTGCGTGATGTGCTGTCACCAGAAAATTTAGGAGAGCGCCTGAAGGAATCTGCTTGGAATTCACCACATGTTCGAAATAAACCTTTTATACTTGGTTCTGAAATGACTGAGTCTTGCTGCAATTTACAACTTTGTCGTGAGCAGGTAACAAAAACTACAGGATAACTTTTTTCTTTCACTAATATGTACAAATAAGCTCCAATACCTTCGTTTGTCATACTTATTTTTGAACCTAAATGCTGATGTAATTAGCTATGCTGGACAGAAATGTATTCTAGGAGTAATGTGCTTTCATTTGGAGCATTAGGCTCTCATTTCGGTAAACTACTTACTGAGATATGATATTAGGCACTGCAAAATAAAACTAAATTACAGATTTTTCTTCTTTGAAGCAGATGGAGGCTTTTGATTTGTTAAAGATGAACAAATTTGGAGTACTATCCTGACTTGTCAGATTCCTCTTGTTAGCTAACTGCAGATGCCAATTTGGCTTATGTTTCCTCACATGTTTGTGTCTTATGCTTATGTTACTCCATATGTATAGTTCAGCTTATCTTATTTTTACAGAGTTTAGGAGAATCAGCAATACTGCAGCCTATCAGTGGAAGCCTAAATCGTGCACAATCTGCCCATGCTCTTAACTCAGCAAAAGACCTTTCCAGAGAAGATGGTTTAAAGAGAGTGTCTTCTGAACCCTTTCTCTGTGGTCAAGAAAAAGGTGCTTTGTTGAAAAGAAAGCTTTCCTTTTCAGAGCAAGATACAGTTGTATTTGAAGATGGAAGAAATAAACACAAAAAGCAAGGAGGTAAACAGTAATTAAATTTGAAATTTAAAGTATTTATTGTGTTGTGCATTTCTTTGAAGTACTATTTTGGTTTTTCTTTTCCTCAGAAAACACAAAAAGGGACACAACACTGGCTTATGGAGCCATTCCAGGAAATTTGATTGATGTGTCAGATTTTGAGTGCTCTTTGTGCATGAGGTAATATGTTTTCTTTGATCCAGTATTTTAACTATAGATATTTGGCCACATATCTTTTACATATGTAAACAGAGACATTTATGGGTTGCATGAGTCCTAATGCCAATTAAGAATAATTTTCAGCCTTTTTCCATCCCAACAGTTAAATGCTTATTTAAAGTGTCTCTTGTTGTAATGTTGTATAATGCAGCATTATTTTAATCAAGTTGCTTTAAGTTAAATCCAATAGTGTTAACCGGCAACAGTGTCTTGCAATTAAATATTTGTCTTGCTTCAGTTGCTAAAACACTATTTAACATTTTTATTTTAAGAAGGCTAATGCTTAGATAAATTGTCTCTGATTCTGTGAGCTGTCCAGGAAATGTAGATATTTCAAAATGTCAGCCTCCCTAAATGCAGTAGAAGTATTTGAAAGCTCTTACTGAGCTGTCCTTGTCTGCAGAATAAATG
Source organism: Tinamus guttatus (assembly GCF_059628265.1). NCBI lineage: Eukaryota > Metazoa > Chordata > Aves > Tinamiformes > Tinamidae > Tinamus > Tinamus guttatus. The sequence goes on from NW_028288747.1 coordinate 8,052,469, forward strand.
TCTTAAAATATTTTATCTATGTTAAATTGGATGTAATTTTGGAAATGGTACATTTATTACTATTGCAACAATATAGCTTAAAGAATCACTTGATCTTGTGTATTCTGAATGTAACGGGATCAAAAATCTTTATATATTGGGATAAATGATTGAATATTTTGGATGCTGAAGTATGTTGAGATGGATTAGAAAGCAAGAAAATTAGGGGTGCAGTGTTAGAAGGGAAGCAAGCTGTCACAGAGGGAAAAACTTGAAGAGACACGAAGTTATTTTTCTTTGCTTCCTTATGCAATTTCTTACTACTTTTTTTTTTTTTTTTACGATTTAATGAAGTTATCAGTGACTTTTAGCCAAATGCAACCTTGTCATGTTTTAATGAAATTAACGTTATTTTTTGATAATTTGTTTCAGGCTGTTCTTTGAGCCAGTGACAACCCCTTGTGGACATACCTTTTGCAAAGGCTGCTTGGAACGGTGTTTAGACCATGCTCCGCAGTGTCCCCTCTGCAAGGAGAGTTTGAAGGAGGTACTGCTTCCCAGGGAAACTGCTCGAGACAAATACCTTATTGGCTGCTTCACTTAAAAGCAACAACTTGGATTCATTTGAGTTATGGATTACTACTAAAAGGGGAAAAAATTGAGGCAGACTTTGTCAAAACAAGCTGATCAGGTTTGCCTTAGGACCTTAGGGGTTTTGTGTTTCAGGCATCATCTACTTTGTTGGTGTCACCAATTTTAAGTGTTTGCAAACTTTCTTACCTGTAAAGATGGTAATTTCTGTAAACTTTCCTTTTTATTCCCTTTTTTTTTTCCTCTACATGGCTATATAATCTGTGAAGTCATTTGTTTTTCTATGCTTACTAGAAAAAAAGAAACTTAAGAGTCTGACAACTCCTGTATCTAATTAAGATCTAAAAGAAAGAACTTTCAAATATTAGAGTAATATAATCCATTAATCCATGAAATGTAAGAGGCTCAAAGCTGTAGCTTTTCATGAGTTTAAAACTCTCCTTAGCATATTTCTTGTACCATTGTTTTAATTGAAAGCTACATCTTTTCTTAAGTTTTGTGTTAGTATATAAGAAATAATAATACATTTTTAAACCATTTTTCCAGTACCTGGCAAGCAGGAGATACTGTATCACAGAACTGCTAGAAGAATTAATAATGAAATACCTGTCTGATGAGTTATGCGAGAGAAAAAGAATTCATGAGGAAGAAACTGCTGAGCACTCAAAGTAAGCTTGCTGTCTTTATCTAGAAAGCTTGAGAGATAAGTATGGAAATCATTTTTAGAAATGTTTTATCATTTTTGTGGCTATTAATAATGGCACATTATAGACTTCTGAAGGCATGTAAATTTACGTGGAAGGCAGCAAATTAAATACCTGATAATGTTTTAATGCTAACGTGTTTGTATGGATCTGCTACTGTGGACTGCATACTTAATGAAAAGCTTGGAGAAAATCCATTTTGTTTTTCAATGTTTTGGCCCTACTTCAGACACTTGCCAGGTAAATATCATACCCTGGCTTTCATCTCCTGACCTGGGAGGCCATCCTTGAAAATAATCCAAGTAATGGCTTAGTAACAATGTTATCACTGCTGCTTGCCTTTTTTTTTTTTTTTGATTTTTTTTTTTTTGATTTTGGGAAAGTAATGCACATAAGAGCATAATGATTGTGTGTGTATCAAATTAAAACCAAAACCCCATGCAGTCATTTACTAACTAGATACCTCTTTGTTATTAGAGTTATTGTGCATTATGTATTCCAATCAGTACACAGGTGTTCACTGTTATTGCTTGTAATATGGCTTTTTATTGTTTATGGAACTTGCTATAATTTACTTTTACCCTGTGGTACAGGTACTTCACTACCTCAGACTTAATAAACATAATACAAAAATGTGCTGTCTTGGTATATAGTTCAGCGATTGCATTTTAAGCCACCTGTTTCTCTTCTTGTTCACTGAAGCTTGACCAAGAATGTTCCAATGTTTGTTTGCACTATGGCATATCCTACTGTGCCTTGCCCTCTACATGTGTTTGAGCCACGATACCGGCTGATGATTCGCAGGAGTATGGAAACTGGGACTAAGCAGTTTGGGATGTGCATAAGTGACTCTCAGAATGGGTAGGTTTGCATCATTGTACCACGCTCCTGCTCTGCTTCTTTTAATTTTTTTTTTTTTTTTAAATCCTCATTGGAATGTGTAGTTGTGTTAGTGCCAAGGTGTTTTTTCTAGTTTTGCAGATTACGGGTGTATGCTGCAAATTAGGCATGTTCATTTTCTACCTGATGGACGATCCGTTGTTGATACAGTTGGTGGAAAGAGATTTAGAGTTTTACGAAGAGGGATGAAAGATGGTTATTGCACTGCAGACATTGAATATTTGGAAGATGTTAAGGTATACAGAATGCTTTCCATATACTTACTAGTATTAGTTAATATCTGAAGATTTATGCCTGATATGTTCTGGAGGATTCTGTTTCAGATGGTTAGGTACCACCGGAAGACAGGGTCCCAGCATCTGGAAGAAATGAAAATTTTATTACAAAATAATAAAATACAATGCTTCTTTTCATTTTCTTTATTTAAAGAGGTAAAATTATTTCAACAGTAGTTTATGAAGCTATAACTACTTGGATATATCTAATTTTATATATTAGATAAAATATTTTGGTGACTTCAGAAAGAAGGCAGTTTGGATCCTGTTAGGAGTGACTTTATATTTGGAGTACTGGCTGGGGGGGTGGGTTGGCTTTTATTTATTTATTTATTTATTGAGTTTCAAAGCAATGGAGTTCTCATTAGAAGTTCTTTGATTTTTTTTTTTTTTTAACATGTCTTGAGTAAAGCAGGATCTCCTCTTGTGTTTATGTACTCCACTTGGTTTTTGTTTTTGCTTTCTTTCCTACCTTAATCCAAATGCCTTCAGGTTTAAAGGGATACACTTTTTGTTAATGTCATAGGGCATATTTACTGTCCAGTCATTACCAATCAAGGTTGAAGAAGAATGTGGGAATCTTTTCTATTAAAACAATTGAAATGAAACGTGATGTGGGAGGGGGGTTTTTGCTTGTTTGTTTTTTAGCTTAAACATTTTACTAATTAGCTGTTTATCCATAATATATTCTTAACGTTCCTCCTTTAGGTTGCTAATGAAGAAGAGCTAAAGAAACTGAGAGAACTTCACAATTTTGTTTACAATCAGGCTTGTAGTTGGTTCCAAAACTTAAGAAACAAATTCCGCACTCAAATTCTTCAACATTTTGGGCCAATGCCTGATAGGGAAGAAAATATACAGGTGAGACATCATTCAATATCAGTTTTGATTTGCTTAGTTCCAAAAATAAACATCCGGCTAACTGCTTAAAAATAGTTTTCCTTCACCTTAGAAGCCAGTAGAGCTACATTGTGTTTCTGCTCGAGCCATGTCTCCGGAGGAGCAATAAATGCAATTCTGTTACTGTTCAACAGTTTCGGCAGGCAAAGATGTTAAGCTTCTTGGTAGATAAAGAGAGCAAGCTGGCTAATTTGAGCTAAGCTTGAGTATCAGCAGCATTTTAAACTGCTGGTTTGTGTAAAGCCATCAGAATTGAAATGGAAAAAGCTGAAGTATATTCTCTCATATGAAACACGTAGGTAAAGAGGTGATACAAATAAGTCCTTCCTCCCTTCCAGACTAGTGCCATTAACTGCAGCTGTTAGAATTTGACAATTACTTGCCTTAAACTTAAGGACTTTGTTGTAGCAAATCAGGAAAGATTATTGTAAGCAATTAGTGAGGATGGTGAAAATCCTGAGAGTGGAGGCTGGAAAAAGATATCACACAGGGAGCTCCACTTAGAAAGGATGCTGTGAAAGCCATTGTAAAGCAAATATTAGGTTTCAATATTCAAGCCTCACGAATACCATGACAAGCAATGGATTTAATTTGTGTCTGGATTAGTTATTAGATGACTGTCCTATGCTTAGCCATCCTTTCCTGAGAGAGCTGTGAACTTCCTTCCTTATCTTCTTTTTTCAAAAAACAAAAGAAACCCCCAAAAACCAGCATACACACCAATTACCTTCCCCCTAGCCTAGGCTTCCATCCAGTTCTGGAAGCCTAGAAGATATTCTAGAACTCTGATCCTTCTGAGTTGAAGGATCCAAGTATGTCTTCATGATCCCTCTGATCCTATAGATTAGGGATTCTGTAGCCGCTATCAAATTTAAGCCTTTATTTCTTTGACAACCTTGTCTTTTGATAACTTTATCATCTTAGTCAACTGTAGTGCACTAGTTACAAATAACTACCTTATCCTTTATTTTTAGGCAATGCCCAATGGTCCTGCTTGGTGTTGGTGGCTTCTAGCTGTTCTCCCGGTAGATCCCAGATACCAGCTCTCAGTTCTCTCTATGATGTCTTTAAAAGACCGTCTGATAAAAATCCAGCATATACTCACGTATTTTTCTAGAGACCAGTCCAAATGACTAACCGCCCGAGTCTTCCTGAGAAGCTCTTCTCTTCTGGTTGTAGTAGCAGCTGGAATTTTTGCTGCCTTTGCACATCTAGCGCTGGTTTGAGGCGTGTAACATGGATCTGCTTCTCCCTTGCCCCCAACTTCCTGAACCACTTGGTTCCCTGAATGCACTTCAACTACGAGAGGAGACCACTGAGAATTGCACAAAGTCAATCCAGCCAGATATGTTTTTCACATTATCTATGTTACAATTTGCACTATGTAGAAGAAAACATTTTGAGACTTGATGATTTTAGCCACTGACTTTTTAAAGCTGTGGGAAGTGCAGGACTTAAGGCTGACAGCCCAAGTTTACAACACTGAAGAGGTATTAAAGGTTTTGCAAATAACTTTGCCTCGTACAATTGTTCTGTTGCTATTTGCACAATTGAAACATAGTATTGAATGTCACTGTTGGATATTACTGCTCATGTTGAATTGTATTGACCATGAAGATGGCACAGGTTTTTTAAGTTATCTTGTAAATGTATGTTATCACAAAGCAGGTGACACTTTAAACTGTGTGCTGAACTGAGAGCCAATTGTAAGGAACAGATGCAAAAAAAAAAACACAAAAAAAGGTACTTCTGTCTAAAAATATTTAAACTGTGAATATGGTTTACATACTTAGATCTGTATATGTTAAAAAGGAAACTGAAAACTAAACCTCAGTACCAGTTATTTTTACTAAGCTTTTCAAGCTGTCTGTTCTTCCAGAGCACACACTTAGTGTATTAGAGCCTTTAAGGAAAAACTTTAGAGTGTGTGTGTGTGTATATTGGGGATTGTGCATCCAGGATTTAAAGCTTAAAGTTTTCTTTGGACTTTTTAAGTTGGTGCAACTGTGAGTTCTATGCCTTATTCATATCAATAGTAGAGCACACTGCAGTGGCAAGGTTAGCATCATGCTGCCAGTAGGTACTTTTTGTAATTAAAAGTTTGCATATTTGTGAATATGTCTGATACTGGCTTTCTTGTATGTAAATCATTTGTAAAGTATTTCTTAAATCTTGCTTTTGCTAATATATTTAATTTTCAATAAAAGCTAAAAGTTTGTAATATTTTTAACTTTACCAGGAACTAAAAATAACTTTCATTTCCCATATGCTTCTATTTGGGGATCTTAATTAAAGCCAGAAGCAGCTGCTTAACCTAGATCAAGGCTGTGGGCACTTCCTGATTTCAGTGGTATGTACACAACCCCCTCGGACTATCGCAGTTGTCTGATAATTGGTCAGACACATTTGTTGCTTCGGTCCTATTTTTGTTTCTCCTGTCTTTACATTCAGGTGGCTTGAGGTAAGGTGTTTGCCTTTCACAAAACTTCTCTGGGAAACTGTCCTTGCAGAACAGTTAAGCATTTGCCAGGCTTGATAATCACATCCCTGACTTGTTCCTATCTGGAGTCTAAGGCCTTAGGTATTACAGGCAATTCAAAGTCTGGATTATTTTTAGAGCTGGTTTCTAGCCAAGGTAAACATTCCCCCTTACTATTTAAGGTATGAGTAAAGTCCTGGGTTAATGTTTGGGAACCATTGGCCTCACAGGAGTAAAAGAGAGGAGATCCTCCACTTTTCTGGTCCAGCATGTTAACAAAATTAGAAACTTCATCGTGGTGCGACTGTGATCACCTTAAATGATCAAGTGACAGGATTTTGGTTTTTTTTTTTTTTTTTCTTGGCAGGGAAAGGGCAGTTGCAATATCCCTGTAGCCAGGCTTGTGATATCTGGCTAATGTTGTGATAGATGCTTTTTCCTTGGTAAAAGCTTTAATTTTGGAATGGAATATTCCCGAGTCTGCTTGAAGATACTTATTTTACCTTTTTAAATAAAAATTAATTAACTATAAGCACAGATAAGAAAGTATCAGTTGGTTGGGATGGTTCTGTGAATATAGAAGTTCTGCCTCTAGTGTAGAATACCCTTAAGACAAATAAAAATTCTGTGATTATTACTGCATTATGACTAAGTACTACTGTCCAATAATTATCCCACACAAATGATCGTTACAGCAGCACTTGGGAATGATATGACATTGTGTGTGGAGAGGAAAGAGCTTGAGTTGGGATTCTCCGGGTTGGTTTTGCGGGTAAGACTTTATCACTTCGTGCAGTCGGAATGGGACAGAACAGCAACTGCATTTTGGCATAGATATTTTGTTACATATCCGGCAGAGAGAAACCACGCTACACTTTGTACATAGCATTTTGAATTGTTGGGTGCTCTTTGATAGCTATTTTACACTTCCATACCCACAAGAAGTGTGTATTTGACTAATCCATTTGGACAGTGCTTCTGAAACAGTCCTGTCATTGTTAGAATATACTTTATTCTTTTGCCCCGTTGAGCTGTACACTGATATAGCTGTAGTAACTATTTCATATAACTGGCTTGAGGAAGAAGATGAAATGATAGGGGCTGTGCAAGATATTGTCAGTGACTTGAGACAAAAGTGAGCTTTGTCTCAGTTGATACTTGGACAGGAGCCTGTCTGTGAACTTTCCTAATGCGCGAGAGGGAAGAGCTTTCCTAGTTACCCTGTGGCTGCAATGTTGTCCCTGTGGATGCAGTGGCTCCTTCCGTCTCAGATTAGCTCGCCTGCCTCACCACGAAGCGCACTCCCCTTCTCTGCTGTGTAGATTCTGCTCTCATGTTCTTCCTTCCCTCATTCTTCTTTGATTCTTGAACCATACGAATGCCCAAACGTGCTCTGCTTATGCCTGGTCTTTCTGTATGAAGAAGGATGCTGTTCTCTGCCCCCCGCCAACTTGATGGCATCTCTAACCTATTGCCTTTGCTAGATTAAAATTGGGTATTTGAATGTTTAGAATTCCTGTAGAAGACGATTAATTTCTTTTGTATAATGATCTGTTGAAAGGAGTTGAACTTGATGCTTGATACTCTCAAGCAGCTGTTGAGCTTTTAACAACTCACGTGCTGGTCTGCTTTTCTCCCACGCTGTTATCTGCCCTGGGAGGGTGTCTGTCATCAGGACAGGAAAAGCTACTACGATTGAATCTTCTTGTACTGTGACTTCTGTGAGGAGTTTGTGCAAATACTGATTCCTTCTCCAAGAAGTTTTGGGCTTTACCTTCTATTGGAAACCATGTATCTTCTGCTTCTCTGTGTCTGCACTTCCAACACTTACCAGGGCATACTTCATGGAATTAAATACTCCACCAAGCTCCCACTATTGTTATTAAGTCTTATGCAGTAGATCTGGGTGCGTAGTTGTGGTCTGGCTGTGTTTGCATACACAGGGAATAAACTGAAACAGCACCAAAAGGGGAAATTGAGATCTCTCCAACTGCCAGTGGTGGTTGAAGGCATTCCTTTAGGAAGGGAGACAAAAGGAGGGGTTTTGTCGTTTCTGCCTGGGTTACTGTTCTCACTGACACAGTCTTTCTCTTTCATAATGATTTTGAGTGAATGGTTTTGCTCTGGGAATGCACTTAAGTCTGTGTGGCCTGATGAGGCTTAGATGAATAAGGAGCTTAGGTATTTTGTCTGTCAAGAGCTAAGAGGTTTCAGTATAAGCACAACGGCAGTCCCTGAAGGGGGAAGGATTTTTATGGCCAAAAATATAAACCTAGGGGCTTTCAGTCTTTCTCATCTCAAGTAGCAATTGCACAAGGATTTGGAGGGTCTGAGTTCTGGATGCAACTACTTAAGCCTGAAAGTATAAGGGATAGAGATAAGTATAAGTATAAAGTATAAAAGTATAAAGATAAAGTATAAGTATAGAGATGTTTATGAAGATGTACTGTGATGTGCAATAGAGATATTTCAACTTTGCGGGAAGCTCTATGAAATTTTAATTTTCTCCTTTTGTACTAGAAACATGTTGATTATTCAAAAAAAATTATACCTCATTTTTAGCTGAAACCAGAACTTCAGTTTCTCATTCTTAAGTGGAAGCCTGGGGAAGTCTGAATGGGCAGGTAGGCTCTGAAAAGGGCTCCTGTTGGGCTCCAGTCACCCCACCCTGCTGCAGTCACAAGAAATAAGCAACTCTGATCTTAATTTAAAAACTAAAGACTTCCTTTTCACTCTATTCCACTGCTGAAAAGCAATGAAAGCAATCATAGCTGTAAGAAAAGGTTCAAATGCCCCCTCTAGTGGGGGAAGAACTGCATGTTTTGGACAAGGAATTACAAAGATCTTTGAAGTTTCTCTTAAAAAAAAAAAAACAGGGACTGCCTTACTATTAAATACTAAATCACATCCTTTCCTAAGACCTCATTTAACCTCTCTATATCCTCATCTTTGTGAGGATGAAAGCACAAAAAAAAAAAAAAAATAGGGGCAATTTTTGGAACTGGAGGGAAAAAGGAAATGCTATACAAGTGATTCCTGCCTGAAGAAGTGCTTGGGTTACTGCCACAGGGTAGTAAATGGAGTGCTGATCTGAGGGGAAGCATTTTCCTTCCATAGCAAAAAGTTTGGGGGAAAAAAAAGCTTCCCATTACACGCAACAAAACAGCTGTTCTGCATCAATGTTGCGTTTGGGGCAACTTTATAAAGTTCTTGCACCTCTGACAGATTTGCAGGTTTTTTTTTTTTTTTTTTTTTTTTTGCTGCTCCTGGCAATGGACATTAGTGATGCATGTTCCAATGCATTAGTGATGCATGTTCTAAATTCCTGTTCTTTGTGAGACCTGGCTTGGAGTTGAAGAGTATTTTTGTCTTGCCAGACTGCAGAGAGCAGCACTGCAAGCTGAAGCGTTCCCTTCCCCGCACAAGCAAAGCGGCGAGGACGCTGGTGCCTGAGCACAACTACTCTCACGGCACTTGCAAAACTGGAACAAGCTGCAAGTAACATGACAAGTGTAACAGCCTGCAGACTTTAAGAGCTGTAACAGACATTTTTGGCTGTTAGTAACCTTTTGCAGAGAGATGGTGATATAGCAAAGCACTGTGAAGGAGAAAGAAAACCCCAGAAGCAAAGGGCTGCCTCAAGTTGTCTGGATCCCAGTGGTGCTCCAGGGGCAAAGTCACCAGGAAGCTCCTGTCAGGTCAATTAACTGTGAGACACCTCCCCATGCAGCTGTGCTCAGGAAGAACTGGCTGAAGTGGAAGCAACACCTCCCCTCTTGTGTAACTTCACCTGCAGGGTACGTGTTGTTGGGGCTTAGCAAGGGTGACACTGTCCTTGGCAGTGGGTGGCTCTGCCGCCTGTCACATTACAGAGTGATCCAACTCGCTTACCTAAGAAAGAGCACAAGTTCACTTCTTTTTGCATTTCTTTTCCTAATGTTTAACAGCAAACAGCAGTATGTTGTTAAGAGAACTGGCTCCCACTGAGCACATTTTCAAGTGGATGCAGCTGATGGATGTAGGTCAGTGCAACACGCATGACCTGCTAGCTGCAAACACTGAAAGATGTTAAAGGTCAGTCACTTCCACAGAAACATTATAATTTCAGCTTCTTTGTTGTAAAGGATTTGTAATGTTATAAAATTGTTACAGCTAGGTAGTAGCTGTAACACAGGTTAACACTTTTAAAGTTTCTTTTATGAGCAGCCTCTTATTTAAGCAGCATCCTTGACTTCCAAAACACAAAGTATTCTCACCTAACATTTAGGTGTTAACAACCAGGTAACCTGCACTATTATTTGCATTACTGGGAGCTCTCACTGGAGCTTAGGAGAAGTAGCTGCAGCCATTTAAGTGCTGCCACAGCATCAGTATGACTTCAGAGAGCTCAGGGAGGAGTTGCTTTAACTTTCTCTTAAGTCCTTCATTTAGCTTGGTGGTGCTGGAGTGTTGCACAGCATGGGTGCAGTACAGGGAAAGAAGCTGATTTTGCTCAGAGCAGCCTTACGTTTCATCAAGAACACACAAGAGGGGAAAGGTCAGTTTAAAAAAAGGCAAAAATCCCTCAAAAGTGAGAAGTTCTGGTCACATTGCCTCAGTACAAGGTTAGACACACTTAAATGTACTTAAAAGAGCTTTGTTCAGAAGTGTGCTGTACAACTACACATATGATACAGAAAGTGATCATAAGTAAGGAAGCCAGGAGCCATATTTAGTCCAGTTAGTCTCACTCAGGGGTAAACCTGACCCACACCACAAACAGTAAAACACTGTTTTGTGAAGGAAGTAACAGAGCTTTCTCTGATAGAAATAACCTACTACTAGAGTATCTTTTCTAGAAGATAGTGTCACTTAGAACCATCCTATGTAACCTTAGTTCAGATAAGCTTTTTACAAGACTCTGAGCCCACCCAACTTATATTTAAGACTGTGAATATAACAAAATATAATACTGCTGATGCTTAGTTGGTATACTTGTTCAATAAATCTCCATATGAAATGTTAAATACAGTAGTTTATTTGTAGCTGTAAATAAAAGCACAAGTTACATACAAGGAGTAACTGCCTATTTATTAAATCAGTACCTGGGTAACAGAAGAGCTGTATGTGCAAAGACACCAAGACAGGCATGCTTACATTTCCCCTACTATTTTGCTGCTTTACTATTTATTCCCACCTTCAATAAAATCTCCATAGAAATAAAAAATGAGGAAATACAGATACATAACAGTTAAGTAAATGAAGGCAATTTAACAATAGCATAGGTCTTCCAGAGCCAGAAAAAGAAGATCTGCCTGGTTTTTATAAGAGGCTATAGCCAGAGCAGCTCGGCAACAAACCTAGTCTGAATCAAGATTGTTTAGGTTTATGGCCTGTCATGAATAAGAAAACCAGCATGAACTTTTAACATATCATTCCAGAAAATAGTGATAGGCTTTAAGGCAGGTAATTTAGTCTTTCACCATTTTTTTCCAGCTTATTTTCCTAGTGGTATAGGATATGGTACCAGTTTATTGCTAAAGAAAGCATACCTTCATTGCAAACAAAACAGCATCAACACTGGTTTTCATTAGCAGTCAATATGTTCAGTCTTTTGTTAGTCTAATGTTCAGTCAGCATTGTTACTACAGTAGAGTAGTAGTGTTACTGAAAACAAGTAAAATTCTTCTTAGATCACACCAAATCATTATCCTGACATTAAACAGAGACTGTAGTTAACTGTATACATTAAAAGGCAGAGCAGCACCATTTTGGAGCAATAAAAAGAAAGAAAATACTACTCCCTCATCTTTCACTATGGTATATTAAAAAAATAAAGAAGGATGAAGATGCAAACTTAGCTAATAATGCTTTCTTCTACAAGAAAGGATAAAGTATTTTTCATCTCACCCAAGTATAAATCCTAATACAAATGTGCACACCATCACCATGTAACTTGTATAAGTTATTTATTAGCTCGACTTACAGGGTGCACTCTCTCAGTTTTTTGTCTGCCTGCTTCAGGGAGATCCATGTATTTAACATGCTTGATCGCAGTTTTGCCCATACCAAGTGGTTATTTAACCCAAATATTTGGGCAGCAAACTGAGCAGCTCCTTCAGGTGACAGAGTAGTAGCACAGCCAAGACCTGCAAAGAAGGACAACTGCCACTTAGCAAAAAACATCTTTTATAGTCACAAAGAACCACTTCTTGACAGCAACTTAGGACAAGGCTTGTTTAAACCTCCCAGGGGCCGTGGGACTGAGCAGGGTAACAGTCAAGTTTTATAGCTGCCACAGGGGCACATGCTCTACTACTTCATTCCTACCAGAGCTGCTTCATTAATACCAACTCCAGCTTCACAAACTGTGTGTTTAGCAAGAATAAGCAAAGGATTACAGCTTTCTGAGAAGTAATGTGCATAATCTGAACATGAAACCTTTTTTCCATTAGCTTCTTGACTACAAAAAGTGCAAAGGATTGTATGCAAGACAACTTTTTTCAGCACTGATCCAGCTACTGCCCTAAAGAGTGTTTTGCTGTGTGTGGTTTTTGTGCACACGTGCAGGGGTATCTACATGAGGAACAGAGCCAGGTCACTACCAGGGCGTAAGCCAAAGACCACCTTACCGCTGGGTAGCCGCAGAGAAGACCACACGTCCTGGGCCCCCCAGTCAGCTGAGAGCGGGGGGCAGTTGACCACGGGGTAAGCAGTGTTCCCAGCCATCACCGGCCCCAGGCCATTGCTTCTGCCAGCGACGGCAACAAACACCGTGGGGACTCCATCTCCTGGAAGGCAGGAGCACGCGGAGGTAAACGACCCATCCTTCCCTCTCCCACATACTTTTGGGGGAACTCCAGCTGGGCACCTGCTCTTCTGTTAGCAATTATTCAAGTAAATTACATAGTATAGTGCAGAATTTCATTTCTAGCTTTCCCCTTTGCAGAACGTCAGTTTTCCAGCTTAAAATCCTAGTTGTGTTTAACAAAATTAGGAAGTTGGCACGTCTTACTCTACTTGTGTTGAGCAGAAAGTCTCAGCGTCCGAGTGCTGTTTAACTTTACAGATTTTAAACAATATTTTAAAATGGAGATAGAGTATTTGCACGCTATAGAATAGCAAGCAACTCACCTCTACGTGTCTCTAGACTACCACATCTGTCATTTCACTAATTGCCTCGTTAACCCCCATCTGCCAGTTCTCTGTAAAAGTATATTTCTACAAAAATAAATTATTTATTCTCTCTTCTCAATATAAATATGAATTTTAGCTAATATCTTTCTCATGACATCTAAAAACAGTATTTAAGCAAGTTTTTGTGAAAAAAGTAGGATGACAATTTCAGTAGCATCTCTCAAGAGGACTATTTAGAGTCAGCTTCAGAAACTATCACTCTTCCCTGTTTCAGAAACAGCAAAAGTCAATAACAAGATTCTGGAATAAAGGCTTAGGAGGGGTATGGAAGGAGAGCTCAATCACTGGGATAAAAGCAGAGGTTCAACTTTCACTGACAGCAGCTGTGGCTGGGCATAGGACAATACACTAAACAGCTATGGAGCAAGGCACCTATAGACTAATGCATTTAGCAGATGTTAAACAGCATTATAACAGCTTACTGTTGTGCTAGGAGAACAGGGGAGAAAACTACTAGCAATCCTTAAGTGGAGAAATTGTTCTCACACGTGTTACTGTTTCGATCCACTTTTTTTTTTGGCATTTACCTTCATATTCTGCTTTGATCCTTAGAGTTTCATCTGGCCCTTTGTGTGCAGAGGTCACTCTTAACTCACAAGGGATCCCGAAGGTGGCACAGGCCTTTTTGATTTTTTCACAGTGACCGAGGTCTGAAGGAGATCCCATCAATACCACAACTCTCCCTTGGCTCTTCGTTTTCAGAAGCAGCTGGGTAAAAAAGTTAAGGGGACAAGGGGGGAAAATAAGCAGTCAGCAGGGCTCCAGTTACCAAACATACACTTACCAAACTCTCTCTAGTTTGTTCATACACATAAATACCTCCACTCTTTCTGCAACCCATTCAAAGTTTCTCTTAACCATCTGCAGTGCTTCAGGAGTAACTTCCTTTAGGTCCCGGTAAGACTGAAAAGAAACAAACAAACAAATCAATAAAGTTAGTGCTTTTCCTTAGGTACACAAAGTACTCTGCTACCATAATCTATAGGAATGCCTCAACTAAAATGTTTATGCAGTTTTTAGTAATTCCTCAGGAAGGAGAACTGCAATACACATGTAGGAATGAGCTTTTGGATGAGCTATTTTCTTCCCAGAATAAGTGTGAGGAATGAACTACAAGAAACAATAACTATTTAATGAAAAAGCTCTCAGCAGGTGCACACAACTTTCTGCAGCATGGCTGTGCTATATGGCCATTTGTAATGCAGAAGGCTTCTAGCCACTGGTGCATCAAGGTTTTGGCAGCTTCCTGAAAGACAGATTTAAGGAAACCCATTCAGCCGTCTCAACACTGGAATTCATAACAACATTATTGCCTGCAGCAGCACTGCATTAGCTGACCTAGGTTCTGCATGACCCAGTGAGGCACCATATTGTAGGGACATGAGCACAGCATGGCTCAAGCATGCTACAGTGCAATTCAGCAAATGCAATAAAGCAACCAGTAGAGCAGTACTGCTTCCTAATCTAATTAGGCTGCAATAACCATAGCAGCTCTCTTTCCCCTTAGGGCTTAGAGCCACTTTCTCTCATAGGGTCTCTGTTCTTAGGCTCAAGAATAGTCACAAAAGCTCCACAGCAGCAGCACTTCCAAACCGTTTATTTAGTAATTGAGAGATGTTTATCAAACAAGTCTAATTGCTACAAGTCTAAATGAAGCAGTTCCAAGCCAGATCTGAAAACAAGAGCTTCTTCTGTCCTTGCTATCTATTTACTGCCCAGTTATTTTGTTATCTGCACACCAAGTCTACTACCTCTACTACAGTTCATCACAATAGCCAGGAAATTGCTGTTGGGCATTCCTATTTAAAAAGTATATAGGCACAGGATTATCTTCAGCTAAAGAAACAATTGGGATTTCCCAAATATATCATGAGAACAGGACTGAATGCTCAGCGCCTTATGAGCTACAACATAAAAAGGGAAGACAAGAAAAAAGATGTTCTAAAAACAGATGCTTAACTCTAGGGTTTACTTTTTTCTTCTTTCCAACGAACTCAGAAGATTAAAAACACTACCTGTTTGTCCTTTTGCTGGCTTCTGTCTCCTGCTGGCCACAGCCTCCATGAATCATTATCAATAACATCGGCAAGAACGATTTCTTTTGTTAGAATATTAACACCAAATTCAACCTGAAAGAGAAAAGTATTTTAGGAACTATAAACTGACAGATATGTCCCATCAGACTCAACATCATGAGGAATCGTATTTTCCTTCATACCTTCAGGTCTACCAGGGTGCAGTTTTGGGGCTGCCATGACTTCTCTAGGATCTCAAAAATAGCTTGGGTAGAACGTGCCATAATATCCACTTCCGTCTGTCCAATAGTAAGTCCAGCAAAACAGAACTTGGCTTCTATGAGCTGTTCCTCAGACCACTGTGGGTCGTTATTGGCATCATCCTGTTAAGAAAGGGATAATTGCATGTAGTTTAAGCTTGCTATAAGAGAAAGAGATAAGCATTAGAAGACAATATTAAATTACAAAAAGAACTCTACAGGTACAAGTTTCAAACTGGTATTTCCTACCTACAGAAGCTAAGTAACAACATCAAACCATTTCCTGTAACCCATAAACAACTTTTAAAACTCCTCTCAGTTTGAATAGTGCATCAGGAGTGATCCACTACACTACAGAAACACTTTTTAGATCATAGTTAACAAGACACTTCTTTCAGCACACCTTTCTGAAACAGAGTTATTTCTAGAATTAGCTATCCACTTACAGCCAGCTTGCAAGTACTTTAAATTCTTCAAATACATTAGCATGTCCACTTTGAGAATATTTCTCTAAGAAGCCTCTATGCTTTAGAAATGAGGTGTTACTTGTCTGATAATCAGAAATGAGTTATCTACTTTCTGAACAGAAAGTCTGAGATTAGAAATCTGTTGTTCTTTGGTGGCCCTGTGTGCCAATGTCATACCATACACATTTTGAAAGAGGGAGCTGTTGGAAAGAGACTACAAGAAAGTGTTAGGGTGGCAAAACTACCAACACCAAGAGGATGTCAACCTCTGGTGCTACTGCTTTACTTGTCAGTATTTTTAAAGAGATGCTGAAGACTTCTGGCTCTGTTTGATTGTCATAGGAAAGGAAACTTACCTTATAAAACATCTCAATTTTGGGTGGATAAAACTTATATCCTTCTTTGACACCAGGGTTTCTTTTGAGGAAGGAGCCAGTAGCAATTCTTCTGCACACCCATTCAATTGGGATCATTTCGCAGTGAGCTGCTATGAATGCTGTGTCACTGTGTTTTCTGACAAAAGCTGTTTTGATTCCTAAATATAAAAAGGAGAAAACTCAGTTCTGTTACTATGCCCACTCCACAGCTGAAGCAAAGCAGAAACACCTTTGTCTTACTATGAGTAGAACAAAATCAAATCCTGCTCCTGTTTGGACTTAAGGGATACCAGAAACTTCTTCAGGGCATTTAAAGCTTCCAGAAAGAAGAGGGGATTTTTCTGCTCTTTTATCTTGTAAAAGAACATCACTACTGTTACCTTTCACCGGTCATTAGCTCCAGCAGTTCTGAAATTCAAGACTACATGCAACTCAAACTTGTGTTCTGATCAGACATCCTTTTCTTGCAGTAATTCCATTTAGCCAGACTAAGAGGCCTCCTTCTCTCATGTACCCTGACACAACTGTCATTTAATAGATAAATCTGATTTAATTGGGATTAAAAAAAAAGTAGATTTTTCAGAGGCTTTTTAAACAGTTCATCCCTCATAATAGCTTCTTTTTAAACAAGAATAACAGCAACAACCAGGTAACTCACCATACTCTCTGGCAGAAGGGCTACTGACTGTAACATCATTCACTGAACAGCAATTAGAGCAGCAAAACTTTGGAGCATGATAGTCTTTACTGCTTTGTTTTTAAAGGAGGGGTCAAAGAACTTAGTCCTTTCTTTCATTACTAACTAGCATTTATTTAGGCCACTGGATCCCAGTGATTCGTTTAACAACAGACATTAAGACTTGGAGGTATATGTGCACTCAAACTCGCTGCAGTAAAGCAACAATATTGTATCAATATTACAGGATTCTAAGATGATCCACACTAAACCCCGTGATGACCAGCATGGGCCCATTGTCATTCCAAGTCTAGCAGGAATTTTCTTTCCTCTCCCATTCCTGAGAAGTGATAAGAGTCCTGCAGCCTTCATCCCAGCCCCTCAGGGCAAGACAACTGCCAAGCCCCAGTGACCTCTGCCACAAGCAGAGCACAAAGGAGATGCAGCCAGGCAATTCAAGGATATCTGCACTTAATTCTACTTTCAGGGATAGAAAAGAGGAAGAGCAAATAAAATACTTAAAATACAATATGAACACTGAATTTTCATATGCAACTCCACTGTCCCAGAGGTCACCAAGCCCCCTACTTGGTTTATTCCTGCACTTTTCATCATCACAGATGTGTGCTTTAGAAGTGCTGACATCAGTTCCACTGCAAACAAGACAAACTTTAACAGAACTCTTTGTAAATCATCACCTTTGGGGAGGGGAAAAACGGTTAAGAGAAGTTGCGCAAAGCAAACAAACTGCTTCTACAATAGAGCGTTAGTGTTATCTGCTATTTATGCTAACCAAGATGGGGGAAAAAACCTGAAGGCACTTTCGTTGTTTTAAAAGGCAGCTGCAGTTTATTCTGCATAGGAATTTCCACAGCACCTAAAGTTCCTCAGGAAGAGCCATTTTAAGCTCTTTGAGATGTCTACAGCATAGCTTCTTACCATTCTTAAGATTTTAAATATTAAATTTGACTTACAAAATAAAGGCATATGAAAATTAGGCAAAAAAATCTTATTCATTGCTTCAAAATAAAAATTCATTTAAAAATATGTAAAAAGTAATCACAAACAGGAAAGATCTCAGGAGATTTCTTTGTAGTCTAGGCAAAATATGCTTTCTAGGAAAGCCTACTGTTTGAGGATTATTCTTAACCTGACCATGTTTTCCTCCTTCCTCATTAAGTGTGCTGGCAAATTAGCTTTAATCTAAGTGCTTATTTTAGCATAGAAGTACAGGTGGGAAACTCTAGGAAAAACATTTCTCTTCCCCACCTATGAAGCATGCTACAGCTTCAGTGTTTTGAGCATCTGAGATCTACCACTATACTTGGTGTGTGGCCAATACTCCACATGAAGCAGTATTTGCTCAAATGCATGAACTAAGTGCAGCTATGAACGCTGTCTTAAATCTATTATTACATTACAGCACTGTTTGTAGACTCAAGTTGGGAACCTACCGGTTCAGGTTCTTTACAACTTGCATACTGTCTATTTTCCCGGAAAAGACACTTCAAAATGCTTTCCTTAAAGTGAAGATACTGACTCCATTTTTGGAAGTGTGGTGCAGAATTTACTTAGGAGTAACTTTTAGATGCCACCTGATTGTACCACTACCTAGCAGTGGCTTCTAAATAAACAGATGTAGTAAGAAAGATGAGATGCAGTCAATCTGTTAATATACCCAATAAAAGCAAGGGCTGAAATGAGCATGGGGAGAGGCAATGTAAGAGTGTGACTAATCGTGTAGGACAAAATATAGTAACATTATCTGTGATGGAAGATTGCTTCAGACTCTTGAGTTCTCAGTGATTAAGTCACTCAGCTTATTAGCAGCAAATACAAAAAAAAAAAGTCCCTAATAAGAAAATAATTTAAAAAAAACACACACTCAAGGCTCTCCAAGCAATACTGTTTAAGAGTCTCTGCAACAGAAAGGGATTCGTTTTCCTTTTAAAATACTGACCTGCTTCTTGGAGCAGCTGAAACACACAGCTAGTCGTTGTATTGGAAATCGCAGCCTTCCCTTCCATGCGGTCCTTCCTGGCTGCATTCCCTGCTGTTATTTGGTCTTTCGACTGCATCAAGACGCATCCCGGGATCTCTGGCAACTCGTACACTTCCTTTGTTTTACCTTCGTTAACTTTCTTACCGAGTTTCAGTTCTAGGAGAAGAAAGAGGGAAGTTTCAGAACACCCGAACACCTTCGCGCCTCGGCCGCGCGTTGCGGGCGCCCGGCAGCGCCGCGGGCCCGAGCCGGGCGCCGCGCGGGGAGCTGAGGAGCCATCGCCCGCCGGGAGGCCTCCCCGGGGCCCCCGAGCTCCGCAGCCTTTGCCCGACCCGCCGCCACCGCGGAGGCGACGGAGCAAAAGCCTCGGCCGCCGCGGGGAGCCGCGCACGGCCGCTTGGGCACGTGGCGCCCCGCGCAGGGGCGGGCAGGCTCTCGGGGTGGGCACATGCACGCACACACACACACACACAAAAAAAAAAACACCCCAGAAGAGCCTAGCAGTAAACTTCCGAGCGGAGTTCACTTAAAAGCACCTAAAGCGCGGCCGCTCCGAGGGCCCCCCTCCTCCATCCCCCGCCCGAGGCTGCCGCGCGGGAGCCGTTACCTGCGGCGGGGGCCATGGCGGCGGCTGCAGGCGGCACCTAGGGCACAAGAGAGGGGAACAGGAGAGGGGCACAGGAGAGGCGCGCGGGAAGCGCCGCGCGGCTGCCGCCGCGGTAAGAAGGGGCCGGCGGAAGGGGCGGGCAGGCGGGGCGGCGGGAGCCGCTCGCCAATGGCCGCCCCGCCGCGCTCCGGCCCCCCGGCGCGGCCAATGCCCACGCGGCCCCCTCCCCCGCGCCGCGGGCCCCCGCAGCGCCCCGCGGCCGCACCTGGGCCGCGCCGAGCGGGCCCGCGCGGAGGGGCCGGGCGGACGGAGGGGCCGGAGCGCCCCCCTATGTAAGCGGGGGTAGCGGCGGCGGCGGGGGCGCGCGGGCCGGGCCGGGAGCCGCCACGTGCCGCGCGCAGCATGGAGCTGGAGGAGCTGGGCATCCGCGAGGAGTGCGGCGTGTTCGGCTGCATCGCCGCCGGCGCGTGGCCCACGGAGCTGGACGTGCCGCATGTCATCACGCTGGGGCTCGTGGGGCTGCAGCATAGGTACGGCGCGCGCGGCGCCCACGCGGCAGCGGCTCCCCCGCCGCCGCTCCCGGCTCTCGCGCGGGGCCCGGCGCACCCGGGCCGGGCCGGGCGGGGAGGCGGCGGCGGCGGCTCCGGCCCCTCCGCGCGCTCCCGCGGCGGCTCCGGCCTCCTCGGGGGCTGCGCCGGGCCGGGCCCGCGCTGCGCGGTGCGCGGAGCGCTCGGGCGCCTCGCGGAGCTGGCGCCAAGCGAGGGGCTCTGAGGCGCTCCTGAGCGCGCGGAAAATAACCGCGTGGGAGCGTCGTCGTGGTGCGGTAAAACCTGCCTCGCACCTGTGTTGGTAGCAAAGTAAAACAGTCTGTGCGCGCAGTGACCCCCTGAGACATGGGCGCGGAGCTGCAAATGAAGCTTTGGTTCTGCTGACATTTGCTAAATGCACTAGTATCTACTATTTTTTTTCTCTCCACAATGATAGCAAAATACTTTTTTTTTTTTTTCTTTTTTTTTTTCCTCTCCTTTGTGGGAGCACGTGCAGTCACACACACACATGCAAGTTTTGGCGTGGGTAGTGCAAGCCCTATAGGCATTCTCGGCTTTACGCTTGTGAAAAGGGGGCTAAATCACATTCAGGACAGTTTGGGGAGGCGGGGCTTCTCTAATACACATGCAGTGAATTAAAAAAAATGTTAGCACTTTTGTATTTTTGAGATCAGACATGTAAGGGTAGCTTCAAATTGGTTTTGGACCAACAAGACTTTGTCTTGAGATTTTCTGTTTATTGCAGCTGACTTTAATACACTTTTACTGGTAAAACACTGCATTTCTACATGACTCCCATATCCTGGTATTTCCTCTGGGTTGCAGGTGTATCATGTATTACCTATATTTAACAGTGTCTATCAAAAACGTGCCTGCTAGGAATGTTAAAGCTGCAGAGTGCAAGGAAGGAAGCTGCTAATCCATGGTCTCCTCTTAGGCTGAGCCATGTTTCAGGAAGCAGGCTAGTAAAAAGTCATATCTCATTAAGCTTGCTTAGTAACGCTGGTGGATTTGGAGTTTCGTGATTTTAAGTTAAATGATAGGTGTATTTTAATCACTCAATCTGTGGCTTACTATCTGGGTTTTCATTCTAGACATATTTCATGATTTAATGAAAACACTTTCTTTCAGAGGGGAATATGATGCATATTTGATTCCCTTTTTTTAACATTAATTATCACTTGATAGAAATTGTGAATAGTCAACAAGTTCCATTAAATCAGTGGAAGATTTTTACCTGAAGAACATTAGACTGCCTCTGAGCCTGATCCTTAGCTCAAAAATTGGCTGAAATTTTCAGGGAATGCTTTCTTAGGGACATGAATCTTACTGTGTCTTTGCAGTGAAACCTGTAATAGCCTGTTCAGTTAGACATACATTTCTTTACTCAATAAAATTATATTAAATAATTGTTAGTGCTCCTGTTTTCTTCTTTAATGTTTCCAACATCTTTACATTTCAATACTAACTGTATCACTAAATTTCCTTAAGTACACTCTTTCAAATTTGGAAGCCAAGAAATGTCTCTTAACCATATTCCCTTAAAAATAAGTAACTAGAAGTATAGTAAATATTAATGGACAGTCCCAATAAAGCCTAACAGAAATCTGATTAGCCATTAAATGTGAGCTCTGAGAGCCCCCATTGAAATTGCATGAAGATGTTTGGTTGATGGCTACTGGCCTTAAATACTATGCTCATGATTCTTCTAATTACTCCTGGGCAATACAACAGATAACAGTCTGGCCCTTAATTCATCCTGGGTTTAAAAAGTTACAGTACATGAACACACAGAAGTGTATCAAAATGCATTTTTAGTTCATTGACCCCTGAAGAAGCGACAGCTGTTGGGAACATGTTAGCGCTCCTTCTCTTTGCATCTTTGTATGTGTATCTGTACAGAATATTTGTTACAGGTCACAAGCACAAGTGCCATCGATTATTTATGCCTTATGTTCCGATATACCTGTTTACAACACTGGGGAAAATTTGGCTATTTATGATAAGTGGCCTAAAGTGAGCTGAATTATAGTGCTAAAAAGTCTTTAGGTATTCTGGAGAGTTTACTTCAGTGGAGATGTGCACGAGTGAAAGCTGAAAACCAAGCTGGATTGATCTAGCAAAATACTTAAGCATGTCCTCAACTGCATGAATTTGAGTGGTGTTCTTTGTTTCAGTGAGGCTATTTTGCTTGAATTTTCTTATATTTGTAAGCAGGGTTCTGGAATGGGCCCAAAACCAGACATAACTTGAAAGAATTTCACTATATTGACATAGGTAAAAACTTTTTCTTGTTGTTAATTAAAAAGTAGCTGCTAGGTTGTTGTGCCTTAAATTTGGAGTCCTTTGCAGGAGAAGGCAGAATGTGGCTTCTCTGTTGGTTCTTACTTTGTGAATTAAACTGGAAACCAAGTGTATTTCTAATCATAGATTTATCAAGGCCTTCCATACACTAAGGACATTTTACCAATTTACCTTGATTCAAGTTCTTAGGTTTGTCAATCTAAAATGCTAATTTCATCTGGTTGTAGCACATTTTATAGCTATGTTATCAGTGAATTCTCATTACGTTTGAAACTTGAAAGCTGATAAACTGTTATTCTGAATTTAATGTTAATAAGGCATCAGCGTGGACCTCTTAAATCATCTTTACCATTTGTGAAGCAGGGAACAGAGGTGCCCATGGGGCTACTCTGTCAGCATGCCAAAATAAAGCCAAAGGATATTGGTAAGGAGAGGACTTTTCTTGGGGGTGGTGAGTGAGGGAGGAGGAGTATTTTGAGTAACAAGTCTATTAAACGTCATTTGAGTCCTTGACCAGGACAAATTTGCAAAGTTAATCTTGCAACAACGGTGACTTCTGTCAACTTTTTGCAAAATTCTCTGGAAAATATTTTTGGCAGTAATGCTGGGTACTGCAACCAGAGTGCATCCAGTTTTGTACTGATTTTTAAAAAGGCTTTAAAACATCTGTCTGTGCAGGTAGAAGTCCTACTAAAATCATGGACTTAAGTTATTCCTCATCCCAACTCAGTTGAGCTCTTTGTATGGAATTTGTTATGAAAATGAGAATAAATGGAGAACAGAGGATAGGCTAGCATGCCTTTTTATGCCTTCCATGTTACAGACCTCTGTTAAGACTTCCCTAACCAAACTAACTCAGCAATGTAAGTGAAGAAATACTCTGGTCTAGTAAGTTGCTAGTTGCTTTCCATTAGCCATTTATCCAAATATCTACACTAGCATAATGGACACGGATATCTACATTTTGGTACAGTCTGTTGGCTGTGAGCTAGGTCTGTTTTAAGACTATTTAGCAAGCTGTAGCAATTTAGCAAGCAAATTAGAACAATAGTGTTTAGACAGGAATATGTAGGTGCAACGGGTAGTGATATTGATGATTTATTACACAAAATTTTTACCCCTTAATGTAATCTGAAGAGCCAATTTCATCTGAAGGGCCCAGTGTAGGTTTAACAGATCCCTTGACAGATGCAAAAGCAACCATGTTTGTTGTCTAAAAAGCCTATTTTTTGTAGTTAACCATATTTTTATATAAACTACCTATGGAATTTACTGGATGTTTAACATGCTAGTTATGCAGCCTGGATAATCATGTTCTATGTGCTGGTAAGACAGTCCTGAACGTTTTCAGAGACACTTACTGGTTTGGGATATACTAACCCGTAATCTTTTAGTTTTGTATTGAATGAAGTTTATGGGTCATTTTATGCTGCTAGTTTTTGGTAGCTGTGTTAATTATACGCTACAAAACTGCAGGAACAGAGGAAGAGAGGGGGGGAGTGAGACCTGGCTGCAGCGAGTATTTTTATCAGATCAGTCTTACGTAATTTCCTGACGGGTAAGGTTCCTGTAATGGTGACTTCCAGGAGGTAAAAATGAGCCAGATTTACATTCTAACCGAGTTTAAATCTCTGAAATCTAATGTATATGTCATGAAATGCAGGGGGGTGAGACTTCATTTTTATGTATTTCTCCTTCATCTCAGTGAACGAAGAGCATAGCTTGGCTATCCCATCTTGTTGCAGAGAAAATGGATGTGTCTGGGGCAGATTTAAGGTTTGAAGAGATGGCACAAGGTGGCAAGAGTCAGTGGAGCTATTCTAGCCTAGAGCTAGCAGGGATGCACTTTCATTGGAAATGGGCATGAGCATGGTTTTATTCCTAGAGGATGAGGCTGAATTCCCCATTTCCTCACATTAGGAGAGTTAACTTGACGTAAGTCTTTCATATTAGCTGCCTAATTAAGGCATCCATATAGCCATGATTCAATGCTCCAGGAATTTGCTCAAGATTTTGTCTCTTGGGGGCTCGTCTGCTCATACCTTAAATTTGGACCTATTGAATGTGGGCCTATTGTGGATTGTGGAGGTTTATGCAGGGTAGCTAAGCTGAAAGAGCAGCCAGTCCAGTTTCTTTCTGACATGTTCCCTTCTCTTTCCCTTGAATTGAAGGACGAAAAAAACAAAAAGCGGGAGAAATGTTTTAGTTTAGGGAGATGTTTTAGTAAGTTTGTTTTAACTTATACAAGTTCTGTCTGTTGGCTAACTGCTTGGCCACAGGAGTGCCTGTGCCAGCACCAGGAGACCTTATACCAAGAGAAGGAGCAAAGGGGGAAAGTAGGGCGTGACTCTTTTAAGCCAACAGAGATGCTGATAGTGGCCCAAGTGTAGCTGGGCTACCAGGAAATAAGCTAAATGGGACATTTAGAAGATGTTCCAGGGTAACAGCCCTATCTAGAGAGTTGTAAAATGGCCCATTCATCTCAGTGAATGAATGTGCTTTAGAGGTGAATGGAACTTCTGATACAACTCAGAGTTTGCCTGCCCCACCTCAGCATTTTCAGTATCCCACTTGTGAATTGGAGAGGAGACAAAGTGCTTTGGCACCACATTAACCTGAAAGGCAACCAGGTAATAATGCAGATACTGAGGGGTGGGCAGTGGAGAAGAAGAGCAAAGGTCTCTGTTTTTCATGGCATTAAGGCTTGTTGCTATTGCTTTTCTTTGCTTCATGTTGGATTTGATTTCTAGCCTGCATCCTTTCCATGATGCAAATTATGTTACATTGCCTGGAGCAGTTGCATGGAAACAACTTGGTTTTGACCTGACTCCTGAGAAAGCAGCATATTGTAGATGTATAGTCTAAAATAGCCCCCTTCTACACCCTTTCAATCTTAACATAATGCTCTTACATGTAACCACTTAGCGCCCATCAGTGCCTCAAGTTCCACTTAACTTGCCTGTGAGTGTGCCTAGACTAAATACCAGGTGTCTGATACTCAGTTTAAAGCTGTGATCAGAGCAAAGCCATAGCACAAGCTCAAATAACCCAGGGTGAGTTGAATTTAGTAAATGCTGTTTTTGAAAGGATTTATTTTTTTCCTGAGAAATCCCTTCTCCAGTGACACTTGATTTGGTCCAATGTCAGTACCTCAGCAGATGCTGTCAAAAGAAGGCACCAAAAGAAGGCACCAATTCTGAATGTGTATCATTGCTTAGAGACAAAGGAACATAGAAGAGTAATGCTGAATCATAGCTACAATTTTGCAATGAAGAAAGGTTGTCTTGATGCCACTTTACCTAAGCATCCTATGCATTAAATAATTTTTTATCTGTATAAATGGCAGCAGCATATAGAAGATAAAGAAGATAAAACCATATACTTGACATCTCTTATCACTATTAAAAAATAAACGTGAACAGCAGAAAAAAGGCGATAGCTTTCTGATTGATAACCAAAGAAGCGAGCTGTGCTTTCAAGCTGCAAAGCAGCAAAGAAACAGAGATCCCCACACAAAGTTTGTAATCAGGTAAATCCTGCTGTCTGAAAAATGCAGGTCTGTTTCTGAGAAAAAAATGTATTGCTTAGAAAGTAATTTTTGCTTTACTTTTTCCTATCAGTTCTTGCTTTATGGCTATATCTTAATGTTGATATTGAACAGGGTCCAATTTTGACATTTATTTTGTGATCTGTAACAATTTGCCCTGTTCTACTAAGAATTTAGATAGTCCTTTTCCTCAATATTTTTGTGAACTACTTAAAGTCTACATGATAGCAACAGTGTACTAGTTATGAATTCATACATGATGAAGATTGTTAGGTAGAAACAGTTCTTGCCTGAATAACTGCATTTAGAAACAGATGCATATGGGAAGATCTGATTATTTTAATGACTAAACCAATTTTTTTTTTGAGGCCTACCTAAAAAAAACTAAGTTAAATTTGTATTAAATTAAACTATTTGGATGTATTACAGTGAGTTGGGTAGGATCACAAATTCTTCTCATGCACAGAATGATTTTAGAGCTGTGGGAATGCTAAGCTCATCATTTGGCACAACACATTCTAGACTAAGCTGTAAGGAATGGACAGATCCCTTACACTCCTACCAAGGTCTGCAGTTCTGTATGCATAACAGATATGACTTCAAGGACGTATCTTTGAAACAACTCCTTGCAAAGAGAGAGGAAAAAAAAATAAACCAATGCAGGTCTTAGTATTACAAGCCAAAGAATTTGTGTACTGTGAAACCAGTGTGAATTGTGAAAAGCGGTAGATAAACATAAACTCTAACAATCCTAACTTTGCTCACTGTAAATGGACGAAACATTATGATCTGCTAGGAACCTTTCTCTATCTTAGAATTGTTTTCAAATGGCAGTCAAATACCAGATAAAATATACCTTTGTGGAAACTATTTACCATAAAGTCTCTCATTAAAGTTGAACAAATAACTAAGCCATAGACTAAGAAACAAAGCACCCAATCTAGCAAAACATTTTTGTGTCTGAAGTGGAATATAAGATATAAGTGGAATTTGGGCCTCTGTGTGAAAAATGTAGTGCAAACAGTTTGGCAGCTGCTGAAGCCAAGACTTCACTACTTGACTTAGTGGTGCTTTTGTACATGCCCAGAACTGACCTAGGTTTGGCAGGGGTGTGCAGATCTATGCCTGAACATGCCTGGGATCCAGAAATGAGTTGTTCTATTGCTTGAATCCACTGAAAGGAAGACCTAGGAAATGAATACCCTGCAGACAGGATATAAAGTACTTACACAATCACAAAGTGCAGTAGTGGTCAGTCAGATTTTGCCTTAGGGCTCAGGTTTTGCACTCCTGCAGAGTTTCTGTACTTCAGTACATAAAATAGCTCTGGACGAGCCAGAGTCCTTGGAACTGGGACCAGAACCTCTATCTGCCCCTTTTAGGTGGGCCTCAACCTCTTGTACTTTTCTCCGGGGATCAGTGACTGCAGCTCACAGTGGCAGCCTATCAGGAGGCTGGTGGAGATGCATCCCCACCCTACAGACTGGTGGTCAGACCAGGAGGAGGGTAAATACTGAGAAAGGAGTTGGCTGCTTTTCCCCTCAAGGCCTGCCTAGCCAAAGAGAAATCCCGTTATCCCTTTAACTGTTTGGTTGATTTCACAGGACTGCCTTGATAGGATGGTTACAGACAAGGTGATTTGTTGGGTTGAAGTTTTAAGTGTATGTGTATTCTTTGATCAATTAAACTGACACTTCCTTTCAATGAAGCCTGCTAATTATGGTAGTGGGTAAAGCAAGTGTGTAGGGGAAGACTGTATCTTTTATTAATTTGCTATCACTGCGGAAAGCTGACTGTCAAGAAATATGATGGAAATTCATACTTTGCTTTAATTTAAATGACTAATGGTGAATATATCAAAGGGGAGCAACCAGATACTCATATGAGTGACCCACATTCACAAAGAAGTTACTTCATTTCCTACTGTCTAAGAGTCTCTCTGCATGCTAGTTTGGTAGAAAGTTCAGTAAACCAACCTGTTGTACGGCTGATGGATCACCGTACAGCTGTGATCTGCTGAGGTCTTGCATTTCTTCCTGCTTACAAAGCCTTTCTAGCAGTAACTTTTTGCCTTCGGTTACTGTATGCACTTTCTCTGTTAATAGTCTTTGAACCTGGAATATGGTATTTTCAGAAGCACTTTTCTTGAGTGGAACAGGTGACATTTCTGTGGACAAAAGCAAAGTACGTTGTTAGAGTGCACAAGTCAATGAACTGCTGACTGAAAATCAAGCACACGCTAGATTTCCCTAATGCTGCCTTTCTATTAGGTCTGGTGTTGTGTAATGGGGTCATTGCATAATGGCTGTTAGGAATGAAGTATAACTTTTCCTAAACACTGCTCATGCTGACCTATCTATTAATCTTTAGCTTTGCTTCACTACAGCATTTTTATACTTTCATTTTTTGTCAAATAGATATCTATTTGTTTCGTGTTAGTCCTATTAGTTTGTGATTATGTGCCGAGCAGGTCAAATTCGAAAATGTGCTTAAGATTTGTTTGTGTTCACAGAATGGTTGAGGTTGGACTTCTGGAGATAACCTAGTCCAACTCCCCCACCCAACCACGGTCACCTAGAGAGTGTTGCACAGGACCGTGTCCAGGCAGCTTCTCAGTATCTCCAGGGATGGAGACTCTACTCCTTCTCTTGGCAACCTGTTTTAGTGCCTGTTACTCTTAATAGTAAAGAATCTTTTGCCTTGTGCTCAGTTAGAACTTCATGTGTTTCACTTTGTGCCTGTTGTCTCTTGTCCTATCACTGAGCCCCACTGAAAGGAGTCCCGCACCAACCTCTTTCATATGTCTGTAGTCAAGACATCATTTCATTATTAAAAATGAGAGGAAACCTTCTGAAAGTTGACCTTGTCATCCCTCATTCTTGGACTTTGTGACTTGGGCATGGCAGTTCTGCCAGGAAGAAAAGCAGCTGCTGACCTTTCCTATATCGAGTTGCATACCACGTTTCTGCATACCATGTATTTCCGTTTCTATCTCAGAGATCTTGTAGCATATTGTCTCTTTGGTAGCAACTGTCTTACCCTTTTTTTTTCCCTCTCTCTCTTGTGCTCGTCATTTTTCTTTGCATTTACTGACACGTTTTCCTGATGTTTTCCTCATTTTTAGGGATAAGGATTGAAATAAATTAAAGTTTTCTATCTGGCCTGCATTTTGATCAGGAGCTTTCTTTCAGGGATTGTTGAGAGTGAGAAAAGAATGTTAATTTGGGGACTAATGAAAGAGGATTTTTTAAAAACTATTTCAGTGCTTGAAACTAGTATCAGGCATTCAGTTCTGTGTCAGGGTAGCGGTACTTTAAATTAGGCAGAAGGGGTCTTACCATCATTCCATGTTTTTCTCTTGACACCCAGTGATCCTGTGTTTGACGTAACATCTCCCACTGAACCTTAGAAGAGAAAAGCAAGGTGACTAGATATTTTGCAAAGAGCTTCTAAAAACACAATCAGTCGCAAATCGAAAAGCTTTATACTACAAAAGGAGATGTACTGAGACAGGAACTTAGAGCAGTAAGAATCTTGTGGACAAATTAGGTGTTGGTTTAGCACCCAGAGGCAGGATGGAGGCACAACTTTAAGCAGTTTAATAATTACAGCTTTGTTTGTTGTTTTTGTTTTTCCTAGAGCTTATTGTTTTTCCTGCACCAGCATTTGCAGCACAGACAGGTTACACAGCCCTCTCCTATCATGCTGAAATGTAAAGCAATCAGGTCAGCTTAAGTACTCTTGCAGTTGACAAATTCAATTCATGGAGGGTAGAAATAGTAGCATCTTCGGTTTCCTGAATTGGAAAAAAAATGTGAGGCTTAATAGTCATCTATCACAGTCACATAAATGTCACTGCCCTGTTTTATTTGTCTATTTTTTTCTCTCTCTCTCTCCAGGCTGCACTTTCATCACCTGTGTAACCAGACACTTTGGGTAGCCCCATTTCACCACATCTCACTTAAACTTACACAAAAATTCTCCAAGAATCTCATTGAACGGTTCAAATGTTTTCAGTTTTATTAATTTTCTCACTCTAAATTTCTCCAAAGGCCATTTCTGTTCTGCGAATATTGCCTGCTTGCCCATGCAGATACAGGTTCTTCATTTATTTTTCTTAGTCATTCTGAGCATGTATCTCACCTCTGTAGCACAGGTCAACAGGCAAATTCAACCTTTATTTTAAAATCTATAACTCATTTCTGAAGTTTTCAGTACCTGATAGGAGGCTGGAACTTTCACGCCTCCAGGCTGATGGGCCTAGAGGCTGTCTTCTTAAGATGCAGTCAACTTCATCGTAAAACCTCATTTTTCTCCTGGGATTACCATGATGCTCATTTTCTTTCTGCAGTGCTCGGTATTCGTATTTTAAGTTCTTGTACTTTGTGCGACATTGTTTCCAGTCTCTGTCTATTCCACGTTTCATTAACCTTCTGGCAATTTCCTCAAATATTTCTTTATTTCGTGTGGCTCCTTCAAGCATTTGCTGTATCTTTTCATCTGACCATATGTTTATCAGAGCTTTGACTTCATTATCACTCCAGTGTTTTCCTGCTCCAGTATCATTAACAGTAATAACTTTAAAGTGATTTTGTGCTTCATCCAAGGGAATTTGATTATCTGAAAATAAAAATGAAACAGTTACTGAGTATTGCTGAATACCTAGAGAAAAAAAGTAGCTAATGTTTCAGTAGCGAGTTGGAAGATTAAACTTTGCAATGTGAATACTCATTTGCAGTCACATTTCATTTAAGGATGCCAAATATATAGCAGATTAAATCTCTTGTTTCTTAAAGCCATCTAAAAGTCCAGATCTTTGTCAGGCTAATTTTGTTACTGATTCTAAAATGGATGTATCATTGTGTTGCACACCCAAAAGTAATAGCCTGTAAGCTTTGAAAGTAACAATGTATGTACAATGATAACAAAATGGTTTTCCAATATTGCTTCAAATTAGAAGGAGAAGACAAAATATCATGCAAAGGAAAACGCTACCAGCAATTCAACAGAACAACAAAAAAAATGTTTAGAGCTAGGTAGCTACTAATCATAAAAAAAAAAAAAAAAACTGGAGTATTAATGCAAATATTGCTTATGCCTGGGAATGGAGATATGAAATTAATTCTTAAGTTTAGTGATAAAGTTTGACTGAAGTTAGAAGTAGATAAGAGAGGCTGTGTTTACAGTAGTGATCTGTCTGTTTCAACTCTCGGTATTGTAATTACACCGGGATTTTGTTTCAGGGTAAATGCATGGATCTATATGCTCACCTGTCCCAGCTAGCCGCTTTGCTACTGGTGTACAAGATCTGTCTTCTGAGGTAGTGCTCATAGAATCATCATCTACAGAAACATATGGTTTTAAATATAATTGATTTAGACACATAAATTGCAGGTATTATTCTCATGTTTTGCAGGTAAGGCTTATCTTAAATTCAAAATGTCACAAACAATTAGTCTTTGATGCAACAGATTCTAAACAGGTCTTCTGCCATATGCCTTCCTAAAATCAAATCAATATCTTGTATCTCATAAGCCCTGTGTTTCCTTCTGCCCAAAAGACAGCTGTGGGTGTTGCATGCAGGTTTAAAACGCATGATTAAATACGTAGGTTCATGCGCATTGTTTGGATCTTAAAATTAATTAATTCTATATGTGATTTACTTACTGTATAAGGGGGAAAAAAAAGTGTTCTTTCATAAGCAGGTTACTCTCAAGAAAATTCTTGCATTTCCCTTTAACATTTCTGACTCTCTATATATTTTTAATTATGTCCCATGAATTCATTGCTTTTATTCTCTCAGCTGTGCTGCCTCTCTAATCTTTTTCTGCTCTCATCAATGGCATGTGTGAGCCACTGGCTTCAAGTGATTACTATCCTCAAGTGACTATTACATGACAAGAGCAGGGAATTTGTATAATAAGGGAGTCCATTGATTCACATGACATTTTAATCTGTGTCATTGTGTATCAGCTGTTCTTTGCATTAGTGTGACCTTGCTGTGTCTCTGAACTTTCAGGGTCAAAGTTTTACATTATCCTCAATGCAGCTTGCATTTTCTATGTGTTATTGCTCTTATGGAACTGCTTTAACACTGTCCTTAGTTTATACACTTACAGTTGTCATTCATGATTTATCTTAGATCAACAACAACCTATGTAAACAGTTGTAAAAGCTCTGCTGTTCTCTGAGCACCCCAACTCCAAACAACATAATCATTAAGAAAGAAATTTTGCTGGGATCACAGAAGTGTTGCCTTACAGGAGAGAAATATTCTTATAACAGAAACTTTCAAAGTAGAAGGACAAAGAATTATGGTTCACAGAATCACTAAGATAGTTCCTTTTCTATTGTTTGCAATTAATTTGCGAATATAGATAATATTACCTGTCAAATATATTTTGATCCAGAGTATCGGGCCAATAGATTTCCAAGCAGTCTCATTTCCTCTAATGCATTTTTGATGACCTTTCATGGTTCTTATGCTCATTAGTTCCAGAAGATAATTATCCTTAATATATGCTAACATATTAATCTTTTCCAATGTCTAATTTTTACGTTTTTAATAAAACAAATCTTATCCTGAATACATGATAACTGAATGTATGACTTTTACATACAGTTAAACCTCTGATTTCAGTTTTATGTTTAAAATAATTCAGAATATCTGTTGCCATTGCTGGATAGTGAACAGATTGAAATTAAATGTACTATCCTGTCATTAAACAATTTGAAAAAAAAAAAAAAAGATGAGTCTTAAAATCTGTTTGAGAGAGCTATTTAGCATTTCATTTCATCTTCCCTAGTAGCACTTTACAGAAAAACTGTACTGGTGTCATAGTCAAATGCAGAAGTGTTATCATATCTAGCATAACATGTAATGGAGAAGTATTTTTTTAATAGTAAATAGGAAGGATAGATAAGTGATTGTGCAGTTTTGCACAGTGAAATCAAACAAACACGCTTTATCATAGCCAGATGTAGAACCAGTATGTTGTGTGGGAAGAGGCTATGAATCTTAATAAACATGCAGTTCCCTGTGAAGCAGAATGTGCTGCTATAACTAGGAGAGCGCTGCTGACCTACCTATGTCAATCGTCTCCTTCTTTATTTGTGTAGCTGTCTGGGTGGAATTAGTGAAGTCCTCCTCATCCTCAAGGATTTCTGTGCAAAAAATGTACAGTTCTTGTTAATTAAAAAGGCCTTCGGTTGTGTCGTATCCCCAACTTCAGAAGGCCTGCAGTGAAGAAAACTATTGTTAAAGTTTTTGTATATTAATTCATTAAGACTGTCATCTCTCTTCATTAGTTTGCTTAACAGCCTAATCTAAGGTCTTCAGTTTGAAACTGTAGATTCAAATAAATCTATAATACCATGTAACAGTTGCTTTAATTGAAATAAGTTTATAAATTAAATGTGGAAACCGTTAGAACCATTCTACAAGTTCTGTAGGACACATTTAATAACTGATGACCCTGGCTGCAGCAGAATGGGAAGGATGGGAGTCTCTCAGTGACCTCACTGCGTGCTGACAACACCCCTTATGAAAGTCACCCGGTGACTTGTGTCCGGAGTCAGGGCCCAGGACACGGCTGCTTTCGTTGCTGTTGCACCACGGCGCTCTGCCTGGGTGATTGATCTGCAAGCCTGCCTGCCTGGTAAAGGCCAAGTGCTGGGCTCCTGTCCCCGGAGCATCCGCGTTGCTGCAGCTGCGGAAGGGTTTGGGCCACGCAGGCCGGGCCCGGGCAAGCGCACAGCCCTGGCCCCGCGGCCCTGCTTTCACCTTGGTGGGGAGGAGAGCTCTGCTCCTCTTCCATTGGCTCCCTGGTGTTTAACGGAGAAATCCACCCCTTTGCCCTGGCAGATGATGCAAGTAGGCTGTCAGATCCTCATTTCCAGGTGAGGAAACCGGGGTACAGAGATAAAATGCTGAAGGCCATGCTGTGGAGCAATGGCAGCTGTTTCTGGCTCCCAGCCTGTTCTCGAGCCATTCAAGAATATTGCCCCTAAATGTTGAGCAACCAAGTATGTTCTATGGCCATAACATTGTATTAAAAACTTATGTCATGGTCAGCATCATGCTCTTTATTTTCTGCAAGCCAAGAACAGAGACAGCCTGGTCTGGCCTGGCTCTTTTTCTAATGACCATTCTGAGTGGGCATAAGAAGAGAAAGGCCCAGGCAAACACAGCAAACAATCACCAGTTTCTTCTATGGATAAACCACAGTAGGTTCATCCACCTTGGTTAGTCAAGCTGTAGACTTCTGCCATAAAACAGGCTTATCCTCTACTTTGTATTTGAAGCATTGCTCAGAAAAGCAGTGCTGTGTATGTCTTTTACTCTCAGACTGAAACAAGCTACACTGCCCTTCAACACTGTCATATCACTGTACACTGTTTCCTCTGCTTATGAGGGAAGATTAGGAATTCCCCCTCGTGTGTGTCTTGTGTAGTAAAAACATGGAGCAGAGAAAGCAGGAGGCACTTTCTCTGTGCGTGGCTTGTGTTAACTCTTACACAGCTGGCCAATCTGATGCAGTCTGTTGCGCTGATGTGTGGAACTGGCTGCAGACACAGCTGAGGGCACAGTTGTGACTTAGGGCCTGCAGACTGAGCACAGCCCAGGCTAAGCCAGGAGTAATCAGGACTTATGCTTGGATCCTGAGAGGAGTTTTAAACATTATCCTTTGACTTTATGTCCGTACCTTTAAAAACTCCAAGCACAAGGCAGTAGCTTTTCCAAAGAAACTAACCTTAAGTGCCTGAGCACATACAGATTTAAGATCTTAACTTTAAGCAATCAATTTTTAAAAAGTTCTCGTGCTGGTAGTATCTTGGCAGTATCACAAAATTTTCAATTTTTTTGAAAAAATTTGAATTTTTCCTGAGAAGGATATAAAGCAAAACTTATGGGGCAACAAGAATCTTAAGAAATAATGACAAGTCCTTTGTTTGAAAACAAAGTACTTGCTGTAGTTTTGTTAGTCAAAATGACTAAATTTTGTTTTATTTCCAGATTGATTTACTATATATATCTTTTATCAAGAAAGAGAAAATGGCGGCAACCCGAGGCTGCTTTGCTAAGTGCCTTTTGCCAAAAACTACATGTTTTTTCCGGCTGATACAATGTTCCTGCACCCTCTGCTGGCAGTCACTCGAGGAAGCTACTTCAGTGCAATGGCGTGAGAAAAATTTCAATTGCAGACTACAGAAGCACTTCCAAGGATCTGCTGATCTTTGTTCCTTCTCAGGTGGCCATTCGCTGTCTTTTGAGTGTGAATGCATTTGGGCAGGGGAGAAAAACAACCCAGTGAGACATCAGTAACTAGGTATTTTCCTGAAACTGATGTGTTGTCTTTTAACTGAATATTTTCCTTTATAGTAGAGTATGGCAAACCTGACTGGACTTTTTATAAAGATGGGCAGTTATGACAGCATTACAGTGAGTAATAATTCAGATCCAATTGTAAGATCATGAGAAGTACATGCACTCCTGTGCATTTATGCCTTTCTGCAGTAGCTAGAAACTAGTGTCTGCCCCAGTTAGCTGGTACAAGGTGTGCCCATAACTCTGACTACAGAGTAAATTAACGCTGTGGATCAGTTAGGAAATTACAGTGCTCTGAAACCTCAGTGCAAGGTTAACTGAATTTCTAAAATCTTATTTAAATCAAATTATTTTTTCTTTAAAATTCCCTTAAAAAGTCACAGCTAAGTGTGTCTATATATATATAAAAATTATAACATGCTTGTTGTGAAGCAGTTTTCTATGGAATTTAAGTTGGAAAATGGAGTAGTCTTTAAGAAGTCGCATCCTAAAGGCTACAGATTGTCAGAGATCTATTTAAATCAAAAAAAAAAAAAAGAAATAATATCCTTGTCTGATTGCAAATGAACTTATGAACATCTCTTGAACTACCACTTTTTGACTTTAAATTCCTTCTAACTATCCAGGAAAGGCCATGCACCACATTAGAAAACAGAGGACCTCAATGATATTGTAAAGTGAAAAATACACATATTTTTTCTGCATTATATAATACCTTACTATGTTACCACAAATAACTATTAAACTCTGTTTTTTTTATCACTTTTAATTAAAATTATGTTAGCCTGTATTGTTCACATGGCAACAAGGGTTAGAATTTTGGAAAGCAAAACTGCATCACTTCAAGCTAGAGTGCTGTGTTTTGGCTGGTTTTTTTTTTTCCACAGAAGTTAGGAGTTCAGTAGGATAGGCTGAGACAGAGACACTTGTAAAACACTTGCTATTTCAATTCTTACCCACAAAATCAGATTTCAGTTTAAGTAATTAAACTAAACAAAATTTGCTACTGCAGCATTTGAGAAGGGAAATGGTAATTAATGTAGGCTTATCGATATTCAGTATCCACAACATACCTTAAAGGAATGTTGAAGCAGTAAAAGTAACTATGCTAAACTTCACTGGAAATAGTTAACATTTTTTAATTAACTTGTTTAGAAGATCCAGAAAGTTACAGTATTGCAGAGCTGTAAGGAGTTCAAAACTTTTTGCGAACAGCATAATAGCACCATCAAATCTGTGTTTTATTTCAGTGTCTTACTATTCTCCATATATGTATAGTAATTTTGCTTATTTCCAGAAAAATGTAATACAATGCATTTTACAGGCTGTCTTTACTGGCATTTATGATTTCTTATATATTTCCTTTGTCTCAAAATGAGGTTCCTATAGGAAATTCACTCTTTATGACAACCTATTTTTTTCCTAATTAATGTCTCAAGTCTCCATGCTGATCTAGTAAAGGATAGTTATATATTTCTTTGTTATGAAATTTAAATTAATGAATTACATTTTCTGATCTTGAATGGCAAGGCAAGAATACTGTTGTTCAGTATACCTCCAATTACTTCTAATGATCAATCATATCTTTACTTACTTGTCATAGCTGTTTCTTTTGTTATATGCAGAGCTGCCAGATTCTCTGGAGTAGTATTTACAGTAACATCATCTGTCAGAAGATTTTTAATTTGACATTAAAATGTTTCACGTTCACAATATACTATTTTAAATTCTGTAACACTATACCTTAATACCTTATTTATGAGCGTATTCTGCCTCATGCTACTATAGGAGATCATGAGGTAACCTTTGCTGCGAAGAGTCAAGCCTGTCAGCCTTCCAGAAAGACCTTCATATATGTCCGTGGCTGAGTGTTAAACTCCCATTTCCCCTGAATGCTGAGTTTTCAGATGCAAACCATAATGCTCCTTTGTTAGGAACATACGAGTTTCATATTCAGTGGTCAGCATAAAAGCATAAAATAGGTGTTAGTCAGCATAAAATAGATAGTGATACTCTTAACTGAAATTTTGATCCCCTGACATTAAATATTGATCAAGTTATATTGTGAAAAAGAGAATACCCCATTAATTTATGCACAGGATACTCTACAATTCTAAAGGTTGGCAAGGCATGGTTTAAGTAAATGCAATCATACATGTCATTCAACTTGCTTAGACCAATAGTTTCTTCTTCCTTATATCCTGGACCTTCAATCTTAAAAAAAAAAAAAAAAAAAAAAAAATCTTACTAGCCTGTTTTTGTCAAATTTTGCTGAGCTCACCGTAAGTGTATACATATATGCTTATATTTATTAAATGTATGTAATCACTATGATGTGATGTCCTGCTTAAAAGGTTCATAGGCCTCTGCATTTTCTATCTGTCATTGCAGAGTGGACCTATTTCTGAAATCCATTTTAGCTTACTAAATTTGGGGGTTTGTACAAAGTAGAAGACTTTCTCATTTACCTGAGTCAGAAACTTTCTTTATATCTGCAACCCGTAGGTCTTCTGACACATTACTAACAGAGTCCTCTTCAGCGGGGTCTCCAGGCATTTCTGTGTAAATAACGCTGTGTTAATTAGCGTACCACATGAGAGTGCTATATGAGCACTGCACAAGCACGTGGCTGTGTCACACCACAGGATCCATCTAGCCTAGGGTCCTCTTCCTTCCAGCAGTCAGTAGGAGATGCCCATGTCTAGAAACAGGGCAGCTGCAGAGTGAAGCTGCGCTCTGCTCCACTGCCTGTGACTGAGGTGTTTGGAGAGCCTGGGTACTCATCTCTGTGGTATGGTTTTCTCACCCACTTCCTCTATTCACTTACTAACTGTTAGTGTTAATAATTGGCCACTATAATATCATCTACAGAATTCTACAGCATAGAATTCTTCCTGTCTAATAGACTACTTTAATTTTGTTCTTAAACAACAGGCCTATTTCTGGTTGCATATACCAATAAATACCAATAAAATGTTTAAAGTCCTGTGTGGTGTAGGTACATCGGTCTACTCTAACTCTGCAAGTTATCCATTAATAACCACAGAAAAGATAAATGCAAGTTCCACCAGCATTCTTTGTGCTCTTCTTTCTACTATTTTCACATATATGTCACTGATATGGGAGTCTTACTTCAAAGGCCAGTAGAGCTGGACTACTTTAGGCTGTAAGAGAAAGGGAGTTTAAAATGTTACTATATAACTAATACTTACAACTACAGACTACTTTGGTTCATTATCTTCATTTTTTCAGTCACATAGTCTGACCATCTCTGTGACCCACTTTTTATTTAAGCTGGAAACAATCTCTTCTGTGATGAATTTATTTTGGACCTCTTTATCTTGTGACCTACATTTTGATCTCTTTTTTTCCTCTTGCAAGTATACTCTGTTTCTCAGTTCTGTTTTTTAAAAAAATGTCTAGGGGAACTATTCAATGTCAGGGATTACTTTATGATGTAAATAAATTACTGGTAAAACAAGTAACTTCCCATTCAGTGTTTTTCTTCCCCAGCAAATTGTTTAATCTAGCTGACTAACATTCTGGGGGTTATTTTAAGGTCTATAGTGCTGGAAAGCTAAAAATTGTATATTATATGGGTAGCTGAAGTACTTACCTATGCAGTCCTTTTCTGATTTTGCTTCAGTCCATTCTGGAGGCCTCCCACTTTCATCATTATCTGATTTACTTCCTTGTTCCATGGTGCTGTGCCCCAGAATAGCATCCAGTTCATTAAAAAATTTCATAGTTTTACTTGTACTCCCTGAGTCTTGGGCATTTTTTACACTCTTGTATTCGTGTTTCAGATTTTTATATTTTGTCCTGCACTGCTTCCAGTCCCTGTCAATTCCAAACTTTTGCAGTCTGGCAGCAACCTGTTCAAATATTCTTTTATTTCTCACTGTCCCCTCCAGTTGTTGCTGGATACTTTTGTCTGACCATATGCGTATCAGAGCTCTGACTTCATTAACAGTCCAGTGTTTTCCTCCTTCATTTGCTACTGTTGGAATAAAAGTCGGTGTTTTGGAAGCCTCTATTGCTGGCGCTGGATTACCTGCATCGTGTGGGGTGGGGGAAAGACACACATACAGGTTACCTGCATTAGGTAGTTGGGGTGGGGAAAGGACAAAGAGAATGAGAGTGGAGTATTCTGTTTCTTAATGTCTTTTCTCTCCAAAGGAGGATAGAAGAAAAGTAACATTAAGGGTATTTGTCAGCATTTTGTTAGGACATTATTTTTTCTTCTCTTGAAAATTATGTTAAGATTAAACATGCATTTCATTAACTGGAGTGGAATATTTCTTTCTTTTGTTTCCAAATACATTTAACTTTTACTTGAAACACTCTTGAGAAAACTGATTAACTATTTTGTTACTGATAGATTAGTCTGGAGAAGACTCACGTGGATGATGCAAAGTGCTGCATTAACACAGGAATAAATTGGGCCCTCGGTCACTGACAGTAGTATAAAAGCTTCTGCATTTATGTTTTTACACACATGCATAACTTTAAACTAGGCAAGGACCTGAAGAATCTACTCCTTAATTCTAAGAACACCCCTTTCGTGGGGAGTTGAAGTAGGCAGATTTTCGTCTTGTCACACAAGAATGTGTGCAATATTGAACCCAGTCATCCTGGTACATAGCCTCTCCCTTATTCAGTTCAGGTCAATATAAAAATTAATCTTTAAATAATCAAACATTGTTTTTTGAGTAAAAAGTAACATTTGAGCAATTTACTCTGCAGAACTAGCAACTTTTTTTTTCTTTTTTTTTCTCCTCTTTTTTTTAAACTGTTTTCCTTGTTTATAATAATGAAATTTCTTAAAGACTTAATTCTTATTGTCAAATTACTTGGGAAAGCTCCTTCTGCATTTTCTAAATCTATGCAAAAACATTTTTTTTTCTCCAAACAATTCCAGTGCTTTATCAGAGAGAGCAGACATAAAAGTGCAGGGTAACTAACACGGGCTTTTTTTTGCAGTCATAATGGAGGTGACAAATGCCTCTGCAACTGTCTTGTCCTAAAGGATAAGTCAGGCTGTGCAGGTTGGATACTTTAGAGTATGGCAAAAATATTTGACCATTGTTTGTACGTACAGCTTCTGTGCAGCATAGTCATGTATTATAACTTATCTGGATTATTATAACCTATCTGGGACAAACTTGTCCTAAAAGTGGTCATTCTTTGCAAGTCTCCACAATTCATCCTATTTGTGGGGGGAAAAAAAAACACACAAACAAACATATATTAAAATATATCATTTTTTCTCCTTTTAGTCCTGCCTTAATCTGAACTCTGCAGAAGACAGCTCACTAATAGGATGTTGGGGAGAGTAATTTTCCGGTGATATATCAGTTATGCTTTCTACATTTCTTCCTGAAGGAGTGAAAGAAAATCCTTGGTTCACATATGAATGCACCCGTAGGAGTTGCCATGGCTGACAGCTGCCAACATGAAATAAGCGTCATGTAGTTTCTATTCTTTCCAAAGTGGTTTATTCTTAACTATCGGAGGGCACCATGGAGAACAGAAATGAAGCCTAAGAAAAGAACACAGAAAGTGCTCCACCAGCTCCGC
Organism: Tinamus guttatus; assembly: GCF_059628265.1. Taxonomy (NCBI): domain Eukaryota; kingdom Metazoa; phylum Chordata; class Aves; order Tinamiformes; family Tinamidae; genus Tinamus; species Tinamus guttatus. The sequence continues at coordinate 8,093,184 of NW_028288747.1, forward strand.
ATTTCTCCATCAAAGCCAGAGAGGGAGTATGGGATAATTTAGGGGGATAAAGTTTTTTTAACTGTTAGGACAAGTATTTCTCATTAATACGTTCACTGGCAACTGAATTCACTTCCCATTGTGGATATTGGTTTGTACAGATTCCAGTGAGGCAGTGGATTGCTCAGTTGTTCTACTATATGCAGAATAAGTAGAGCAGAGTGAAAAATGTTTGCTCAGTTTGTTCCTTATTTCCTCTATTGAAAAAAAAAAGGGGGGGGGAGAGGGGAATTAAAAGTATTTTAGCCACCTTGAAACAAAGTGGTTATGGTCACTGAAATTGAGTTTATGTTTCAGATGTAGTTTAGTTCTAATTAGTTCTAAAGTATTTCTAAAAGCATTTGAGAGAGGATATGTGCAGTATTTTTTGTCTGAAAGATGTCTTAATACTGTATTTTGGTATTTTTCTAACCTTTGTCAAAAGGGAAAGGAAATGTTGAGAAATCTGCTGAAATTAACCCAAAATATTATGCAGCATAGATATAAGGGGCTTGGCAGATTTTTCACTGGTGTTTGAAATAGTGCCTGAGATTTGAAAACAGAGAGGCACTAGGAAAGACTGCAGTGTCAGTGCATGCTTGAGAGCCCCTGCAGTTGGAAGTTATTTTGTTGGCTTTGTGTAAAACAATATTCTCAGAATTAGAGGGTTTTTTAGTAGGCCAAATGAATCTTGGCAGTGTGTTGCAAAAGCACTGATGAGTATCGTGGATTTAGGCATATTTGTGTAAATTTAGATTCAGTTATTTACTGCAGGAAAATGTATTTGGTCAGTGTGGTTAGTACAATTAAAATATATCAGGGGATGTGTTTTGAGCGTGAAAGGTAGTCAGTCATGTAGTAGTTCTGTTACATACAGTGGTCAGTATCTAGTGATGTGTTATACTGCTGAGACCTAAAATTGAGAAGGGGATGGTGCACAAACGTGACCATTTTAAAGAGCTGTTGATCAGAAACTGAATGATGGCATATTCATACTAGCAGAAATGGCTGGGACATGTTGCTTTTTAGTTTTTGTTCTTTCTGAGTGCATCATCATACTATACCTAGTTGAACTGGTCTGACATGGGACATAAAGAGTAGTGGATCTCCTGGAGCATCCTCCTCATCTTCTAAAGAAACTGATATTTCACCTGGGAAGGAAAGAGTTTTTAGATGAAAAACAGGTATGGACTAAATTAGAATCAGAATCATAGAATGCTTAAGGTTGGAAGGGACCTCTAGAGATCATCTAGTCCAACCCCCCTGCACACGCAGGGTCACCTAGAGCACGTGGCACAGGACTGCGTCCAAGCAGGTTTTGAAGATCTCCAGAGAAGGAGACTCCACAACCTCTCTGGGCAGCCTGTTCCAGTGCTCTGTCACCCTCACTGTTAAGAAATTTTTCCTTAAGTTCCTGTGGAACTTTTGATGCTTCAGTTTCTGGCCATTCCCTCTAGTTCTGTCAGTGGCCACCACTGAAAAGAGGCCAGCACCATCCTCCTCACTGCCTCCCTTGAGGTACTTATAGACACTGATTAGATCCCCTCTCAGCCTTCTCTTCTCCAGGCTGAACAGGCCCAGCTCCCTCAGCCTCTCCTCATAGGGCAGACGTTCCAGGCCCCTGATCATCCTTGTGGCCCTGCACTGGACTGAAAACATCCATACACGATGAGATTGTTAACTCTGTAAATTCCAAAATTATTTTGTATTTCAAAGCAGTTATAAGGGGATGGAAGTTATAAAATACAAAATAAAATATTTCAATTCTTACTTCTGATGCCTGTTGATGGTGTTTGTAATTTTAAAATTCTTGTAGAAACTGACTTCATTCTAGTTGACTCATCTGTGCTTCACTGACTTTCAGAATTTGTGGACTGTGCATTAAAAGTATAGTTTGAAAACCGGAAATGTGAAGTACAAGATGTACAAACAGAAGTGGAGTTTGCACACAGATTCAGATTACTTTGCACATGGATTTGAATTTATATTATTTATAGAGCACTTTTTTTTCCAAGAAGCATATCACAAGAAGTATATGAAGAAAACAACATTCTGCAAAGAGTCTGGAAATTATGAAATTCATTAATGGTCCAAGGAAAGTGGGAAAATATTTTGGCCAGAGAACAGATGTATTTTTAATGGCCTCAATTCAGCTCTAGCTTTACAAAGTATAGCGTTCCTTCATTTGATTAAAAAACAATACTCTAGCAACTGCAACATTAGCTTGGAAAGCAGCAGATGTAAGTCAGTTCTGAATCAAGTTAATTTTCACAAATGACAGACTGTTTTAAATGCTACTTCAGTAATTTACTATATTCAACATACTGTGTTGACAGAACGTTTTAAATGATGGTTCACTGTATGTTGAGTGAATTACTACCAGCTCCAACCGGGAAGGTCACAAATCAGAGGCAGAATCAGAACTGTATTGTAGTCCATAACAATGACATTATTAGTGAGTTATGTGCAATGTGGTACTTCCGAGCTAGGTGAAATTGGAAACTAAATTTAGGTTTATTTGAAAACTGTACTCTAAATCCTCCTAACTTTCAGCAAGACTGAATGAGTCCTAGATACAGCGTCCTGATCCCAGCTCCCAGCTGTCTGCCGTGTTTCTCCGGCAGAGGCAGCTACCCCCTGCAGCCGGGTGGGCCAAGGAAAAGCGTGCTCGTGCCTCCACTGCTCTAGTGCCAGGACCAGCATCTGGTCTGCTCAAGAATGTCTGGTCTGCAGACAAAACTATGGAAAAGGAGGAACACATTATTTTTTAGAATGCCACTGAATGTACCTGGGCACAGGGCTGAGCAAGTTTGTTTGTTTGTTTTAAAGTTCTGATAAATGAAAATGAATAGCTACTTTTAAGCGGTGCTATTTTATATTTATTTGTAATTTATAAAAAATATTTATAATTTATAAATGAGAAAAGTTATCACAAAAAGATACTGAAATATTTAAGAAGAAAAACAAAAAACGTCCATTTGTCTGTATTGCATACCCTTATTCAAAAAACATGTATATAAACAACTTGTAAAAGATTTCTGTGAAAGTCCAGACATGGAAAATGATGTATGAGAAGCATTTTCAAATTAGCATTTCTGAAGGGTCTTTTTTTATTTCTGGTATCCATCTAAGCTAAGTACAAATGACAGTATTTTTATTATGATTTATTTCTGGTTTGACTTGATACTTTTTCTGCATTTGTTGTAAATCAAAGGCCAATGAAAGTGGCCAGACTGTTGATATTTATTGTTGATGTTTACATCAAGAGAGAAAGGCGAGGGAGCAGACATTATTTAGTATTAACTGCTTAAGCAAGGTTTATTTTTGTTGTTGATATTCAAAAGTTAAAACTAATTTTTGCTTTAACCTGAAATAATCCAAGTTGATTAACAAAATAAGGTGGTGGTTTGTTTGGACCCTAGTCAACAATACCGTTTTTCATAGAGCACGATCACTCTATGAGGATTTTATTGACAGTTGATTACTGGGATAATACAAAGTTTGATTTTAAGAGAACTGAATCTGTTGAGTTTTATCCTTTTTAATGATTATTTGAAGTAAGATCGTGTTTGCCTCTGAAAATATACATTGTTGGAGGATAACATCAACATCACTATATGTGCTTTATACAGAAAGGATCATCTTTCCACTAGGATCTGGGACCCAGTTTGTGTTGCTAGTAAGTGCATCCCGAGTCATCTCTCTTGATTTGATTTAAAAATACAAGTTTCTTCAATTACACTTTCAAGAGAAAACTCCTCGACATTAGAGAGCTACAGTTTGGTCCTGCAGAAGAGCTCTCTGCTTTCCCTCCTTCCCGCTGGAAGGCATTCCCTCCAGAACTGGCATTCCCTCCAGAACTGGAGAACAATCAAGCCAACCCAAGGCCAGCTTGGTGGCTTTTAGGAAGGACGGTTGTGAATGTTTAGATTCAGGCTAAGCAAAAATGTAAAAAAATACAGGAGAGACTTTGGGGGCTTTGGATGTCTCTTGTCATCCTTTTCAAACAAAACAAGTTAGTATAACTTAGGTTACCATAGTTAAATGACATGCTTACTTTGAATATTTTGGGCATAGTTTTTAGTTTATTTGCAATATTTTGTTTTTGCTGCACCTCCCATCCGAGTCAGAAGCCTTGGCATCCTTGGCTTGTTCAACTCTGTCAAAATAAGACTCAGACTCTCCTTAAAGAAGAAGGGGTCATTTTTCTCTCCTCCTGGGTGTTGCTGTGTGGTCGAGAAGGAGAAACCCAGGAGGGGACTTTCAAGGACAGAGGTGTTTTTCATTTTATTTTCCCCGTGGCGGATGCCCACACGAAAGCCGCCCCCTTTCCCTCAAGGCGGCGGCGCTGCGGCGCGCGGTGCTGTGGTGGAGGCGGAGGGCTCCCCGCAGCCGTGCCCAGAGCGGCACCTTGTTCGGTGGCAGGGCTGCGATCGGGGCTGCCCCCGTGAAAACTCCTCCACACCAGCTGCAGAGCCACAAATGTCACTTTAGCCTTAGAGCTGCCCTTCGAAATCCTGGCTCCACAGCTTCCCCTTGGTAGGCCTTGCAGCCCTGACTGTAATAGGAAAAGGACTGGGCCTCTACTATACTGTTACTGCCTTGATTTGTATTCTTAAATTGAAAGTTAATGTTCTGACAACTATCCTCTCTGTCTTTTGTTATGGATATATCCTGCATAGCTGCAGGATACTTTTACATCTGAATATGTTTTCATTGTGGCTGAGAGAATCTTCACATTTAAATTCTTACCATGAGTGTCATATTATTACAGCTAGCTAGATTTGATTTCTGCTTATGTACAAAATAGATTTTTTATGAAGTATTGGAAATAATTGTGCATTTAACTTAAAATAAATATTTAATTTAGAATTATCACCTTTAAAAACAGATGCTTCAAAATGAAGTGAACCTCACACAGGGTTTATTATTATTATTACTATTATATTGTGGATTTCACCATTGAAATTGATTGATTTAAGCTTGCTAGAGGTTCAAGTCAGCAAGAGTTAGGATGAGCAATTTGGGCAAACAGAACCAAAGCACATACATAGGATATCTATGCCTGGATCCTCAGATGATGGGCCCTGGCTTAGTTTCATGCAGTCCTCTGAAGGGTAACAGCTTGCATTAGCCAAAGATTTGGTCCTGAGTTGTATATGTTGAAAAAAAAAAAAAGTATGTAGTTGCAATACACAGTGCAGAGGGCATGTATTAAAATATTATAAAATCACCATTTTATTTTAAAATGTCTTCAGGCAGATTAGACAGATTACACTATTAGTGAAGTCAAATTAAGGGCAAGCTCTTCAGTTCAGATAAACAGTGAAAAGTATGAAAAATGCCAAAATGTTTTTCTCACACCTAGAAAACAGCATTGCAGAAGGAGACTTTCAAGAGGAAAAGGTCAAGCTAGATGTCCGTCTCCCTTTGCCAATCTCCACTGATACTAATTTTCTGTTTTCTTAGAAAAATCCACAATCCTCGGTTAATGTAAATGTGTACATACACTGGGGTAAGAAACTGGGTTTAGCTTTGAATTTCTCTCAATCCCTTTTTAGACATATTATTTTGCTACTCATAGTTATTTTTGGGGTGTAGTCTTCTGTGACATTTGGGATGTGACATGGAGATTTTGAGTGTCGAATATGGAATTGTGTGGGCCCTAATGAAACATTAAGTGCAGCCTAAATACATATGTAGAGAGGGCTGAATAAACCCTGAGGTGCAACTAATTTGGTAACAATTCCTTCAGAATAAAAGCATTTGTTTTATTTTTCGTGCCTCAGAATATTATGTTTAAAATTAAGATCAGCAAGATAAATGTTACTTTGCTCAGTATAATTTTTAATGTGAAGTTATTAAACAACCTGTTAAGCATCTTTGTTTTTCAAATATTTAAGTGAATTTCTTATTAATATTGCTTAACATTTAGTTATTGTATTTATACTTTCTGTTAAAAAGAATAGCAAGTGATTAGAAATTGTAGTTATAAATAACAGTCTTCAAATAAATCATCACAGCTTCGATATTTACTTTTTTTTGTTTGTTTCTCTCTGAAATGCAGCTTTAAAAAAAGCCTTGCAGAAGTAACACTTCTTAATTTAATCCTTGCAGCCAGTTGCTCAGTGACACCAGGGGCTCCTGACAGAGCCTCTAACGCAAGCAGTTAGTACAATTTTGTTAGAATTATGCTGTATTTACAGACTTCGACACTGGTGGGTGCTCACATTTTTCCCCTGAGCAAGGAGTGCATCAAGTCAGTTGTGCTCTAGCAGTGAGCTTGGTGCTGTGCAACCTTCGCTTCAATTCCAGCAAACTTAGCCTTTTTATTTTTTTTAAGCAAAGATAGAATATAGAAGTGAAAACAGTTTTTACCTTGCTTGCTGTCGGTTGTGGGGCTTGTGTTGAGCTGCGTCTCAGTTGCAGAGCACCTGCCGTTTTCTTCTGCCGCTAATTGCGTGACAGGTTCATATCGCAATATGGCATCCAGGTCATGAAAAAACTTCATGGTTTTGGTGACATCCCCAGAGTTGTGGGCATATTTAACCGTTCTGTATTCGTACTTCAGGTTTTTATACTTTGCACGGCACTGTTTCCAGTCTCTGCAAACTCCCAACTCCTGCAACCTTTTAGCAATGTAGATAAATATTCCTTTATTCCTCAGGGTGCCATGGAGTTGCTTTCTGATATTTTTCTCTGACCAGACGCTTAGCAAGGCTTTAACCTCCTCCTCAGTCCAATGCTTCCCTGCTCCACTCTCCATGTTGAAAGTGACCTGGAAATGATTCACTATTTCTAGCCAAGATTTTGTTTCCTAGGAAACCAGACGGCTGGTTGTCAGTAAGCTCCAGCGAGATGAAAGGATCTAGTTTTACTGGCTCAAGCTGCCTGAGGGGAGTAACTTGAGAAACTGCCAAATAAGCAGCCTCTGTATTAGAGGCAGACAAATAAAGCAGCTCAGGCACAAATGATTGCTAAGGAGCACGAGCCGCTGCAGTAAGATAAGGCGACCTTCTGCGAGGTGGAAAACGAGCACAGCAGCATCTAGATACATATTGTTTTAACCCTTACTGTGTAGAGTGGTTTTAATACTTAATATTATCACTGCTTTGTAATGAAAGTAAAACAAAAGACTTGTGCTGCCTTGTTTCTTTAAAAGAAAATCCTTGTGCCTGCCCTTTGTGAGGGCTGAGCTGCAGGGACTGAGCTGTGTGGGCATCCGAGCAGCCTCTGCTTCCCACCAGGGACCCGCTCTGCAGTTGCATTGCTGAGACCGTATTGCTGAGACTGCTGACTTAAGTTGCAATACTTCCTACTGTAGTACCAGGAATAATGTACATGCTCTTATTTTTAAATTAACAAATATATATATACACATACAGTTTTAACTCTTAATGTCCATTTCTTATTAGCAAATTAATAAAAAGCTTGCATACTTAAATTGGTAAAACTATATAAGCTTTTATAGTAATGAGCTTGGTTTACTTTCCTTAGCACTGTATTAAAAATCTAATCCAATTACTTGAAAAGGCCTTTCATTCGGGATGTTTGCATCTCTTTCTTCATCCTGGTTGATTTTGATGATTTTCAAAGGAACACTCAATATTTAAATGGAAATCATCTGCAATGTTAAAAAAAAGAACTAAAAGTCGCTGAATGCTGGATATTAACTCTTTAAGTTTTACTACCAAACCCTGTGTTTATAAATGGACACCTTAAACCCATTTATTGAAGAATGTCCTCATCTCTGCAGTTTTTTGCTTGAGGATTATCTGTGTCAGTAACTGCATACATTTGTCCAGATGTGCATGATATGGCTTATTTTGTTTTCTGTAAGCAAATGTTCTTTAGAAATTCGCTTTACTGGGGCTAGTGACCAGTGCAGGGATTCGAGCCTTAGAGAACATTTGCAATGGGAATGTTCAGTGACAGATTAGGCTCTATCATGTAGATTTTTGCACACAGTCTTATTGTTGCTTTGCTTATCCTAAGCAATTCCAGCAATTTCAATTACAGTCAAGTAAGTCTAATGTGTGAACAGAATATTGTTCAAATATTCTAATAATATTCTAAGTGTTTCCTTTTCTAGGAAGAACATCTTTCCCTTTCCACTATTACTGCAAGACAAACTCATCTATTGCTATTTGTGATTTATGCTAAACAATTTAGACAGTCTGGTGTGCAAAAACTTTGTCTATACGAGAGTGAACTCCACTCCATATAGAGTCCAACGAAGCCCATGCGAGTATCACAGCAATAGTGGAGACTACAGCAGCAGTTTTTTAGAAGTAACACCTTACCTTATTCCAGGACGACTTTTAAGGAAGATACAGCAGCCTTCACTGTTACCTACAGAAAATCGTTTTGCCAAACATACATACTTCAAGGATGAGGACTGCGTTGTAAAACTCAGGCACTTCCCTGAAATGATGCTGCTAGTTCTGGTCATGTGTCTACAGGACAGAGCATCATTGGGGAGAACAGGAGTATTCAGCAGACCGGAGGAGCTGTCAGTCTGACGCTGATTTGCCATAAGAACAATATTTCAATTTTTAGTGACTGAATACACCAGATTTTTATGCAAGGGGTCAGAAACTGAGGTGTCCAATACTATATCTAGGTGCTCAGTCAGGTGAATTATCAGAGGGTCCACATATTTTTATAGGTGGAAATGGTTGCTGAAGTGTAAGAACAATCTATTCTCTTAGGCAAAAACATCATTTTTAAAAACAAACAAAAAAACAACAATAGAAATAGAGTGAAAGCCCAGACAACTTTTGCAGCAAAGTGGCTGTTCAGATTAGGCATCTACTGTTATTTTTTGGCCACTGCCTGAGCCAATGCTTTTTAATGGCAAGATTCCCACTGAACTCAGTGTAACATGGACAAGAAACCACACTTTTGATTACAAGCCTGTAAAAGTAAAACAACAAATTAGCTTGCTCTAAAATTTCAAGTTGTAAAAGATAGAAGAAAAATCACCAATCCAAACTAAAATAATGCATTTCGTTTTAAGCATTTCAGTGCTTTATATCAATTGTTTTTTGTCGCCAGGGGCCAAGAGAGTGCTGGAATTGTGACAAGTGATGGAGAGTCTTCCCAGGCATTCAAAGTACACAAGGTAAAATGTAAATATATGTCTTAGAGATGCCCAACTGAGATGCTGAAGATTTGTTTTACCTGGGAAACAGAGCAATTGGAAGGACAGAGGTAACGGTTTTATGGACTATTCCGATTGGGTCATGGTGATAGTATGCAATTCTGTTACTCGCGCAATCTTTTGTTGTAAGAGCACATTTGAAACATATACACCAGTATTGTTCTGCTGTGTGTGCACAGGTACGCAGTGGCAGACAAACAGAAGTATTCGGCCTACTGATGTAATAAGAACTACTGAAAAACTACTTACTAAAGTCATCCTGCACCTACTGTGTTACTCTGGAGAACTGGAAACAGTCACTGCTTCAGCTTGTGCAGAAAGCAAAAATAAAAATAATTGCTGGCTGCGCATATGGATCTGTGACTGATTCTTGTGTTAGTGAGGATCAAGGAAGTGGCAGCTACTTTACCCATAAGTAAAAAATATCTGAATTAGAGTTTGAAGGGAAGTCTGAGAAGGTCACCCATTCTTCCTCAATCTGAAGAGGATGGATCCCAGAGGATACTAAGAGACATATGATGGCCATAGTTCATGTATGTATGTACGTCAAGAAAATGCCCACATAATCTGGAAATACTTACGCTTGTTTTGTGTTAAATGGTAGTCAGGAAAAAATAAGCATCAGCCAGTTTCATTCTGGAAGAGCAAAGGATTGCAAACTGTCAGAAAACACTTGCTTGAGGGCATGTTCTCTGTCCACAGCCAGAAGGCAGCTTGTCTTCATGTTTTGAGGGGTAGGACAGACCTGCTGCTGTTAAAGGAAGAATAATAAAACTGTTGAAATCAGTCCAAGAGTTAAAACTGCTTAGTGGCAGAAGTATGCATATCTATGTAGGACTACTCAATACCTCATGAAAAATTAAGTCTCCCAAAATGTCATGTTTGTCCCTACTTCAGAAACTTCACCCTTCTGTCTGCGTCTTGCAGTCTTTATTCCTCCAGTGGGTTTTGTTTGTTTTTTCATTATAGTACTGCAGTATTTTTCATTCCTGTTCTTGCTTGAGGTTCAGCTTTCCTTAACGTGTGTAAGAAAGTCAACTTCCTCTTAAAGTTGGGATGCTGTCTCTATCACTTCATAAAAAGTAATTCTCAGAATAAACTTCCAGCACATCATGTAGTAGTTTATAATGGTTCCATATTACTGCACTGAGATACTTGGCTGTCATGCTAAGAATTTAGCAATCTGTTTTGCCAATTGAAGGGGGCGAGGAAAGAACCAGACACCAAGGGAAAGAACGGTTGTATCATATCAAGTAAGAAATGAAATGATACATCTAACAAAACAATAAGCTTACTACACGCTTGGTTTTAACAACAAAGTAAGTGAGGTAATGCACCTAACCATTACTATCTGAGAATAGTGATTAAGAAAAAGATACATCACCAATTGCCTAAATACGTTACCACCATCCAGATCTGCAGTCGCAGAGGAGCCCCTGTTGCAGCGAGGATTTAGAGAACCTCCCCGACAACCGGGAGGTCTTACGTGGTGTGTCCATCCATAAGGGAGGTCTCCAAGGTCGCTGCAAGAGGGCCCAGCTTTTATAGAGCCAAATCAGCAAGTCAGAATGTGACCTGGGAAGTTTAGCACATGGATTTGTGTTCCTTTCTCTCGATTGTTACCAGCCTTCGAAAACAGATTGATGGCCTTTGGCAGACTTTGATAGCCTTCGACAAAGAATATCAATCCTTCGTTTTAAACTCTTCAAGTAGGACTCATCAAAATTTGCCTGTCAAGGTGTTTCAGCTAGAATTGTGCAAAAAAATATAATACATTATTGGCATAGCTATATGAGCTCATGATGTAGAAAAACTTAAATCTCTTGTGGACACAACTCTGCCAGTAGGCCAGAGGCTCTGTCTGATTTTTTTTTTCACACTCGGATATGCAGAAAAATCTTTTAAAGTAGCTACTTGCTATATTCTTATATGCACCAGGAAAACAAAAACAAAATAGAACTTTTTTTTTTTTTTTCTTTTCCTCCTGAAGGGAATGGGTCTTATTAACCACGTATTCAATGCAGACAGCCTGAAGAAGCTCTATGTTTCAAATCTTGGGATTGGACACACGAGGTACTCCACCTCCGGAATTTCTGAGCTGCAGAACTGCCAGCCTTTCGTGGTAGAAACCCTTCACGGGAAGATTGCTGTGGCGCACAACGGTGAACTAACAAATGCTGTACGACTTAGAAGAAAGGTTAGTGTCTCCTTGGGGAGGTTCTGGCATCATTCATTTCTGAGTGTGAGGCTACAGTGAGCAATAAATTTGCCGTGACTTACTACAACAGCGCTTGGAGTAGTGAAAGAGCAGCATAATGACAAGAAAACATCTGTTAGGAAAAAAAGTCATGGGGAGGAGAGGCATTTCTTATTTGTACCTATCATAAGAGATAACTTGCCAATCCTCTGGATTGATGGTGACATTCCTCTTGATAAAGTGAGAAAACTAACTTGGCTGTGATGAAGGACAGCTTGGCTTTGAAGCTCTGCTCATGTAGGGGGGCTATCCAAGGAGCAAATCATATATTTAGAGGTACAGGAGATGCCATAATTGTAATTCAATTTTTTTTTTGGTGGAATATTGTCTTTATTTGTATATTTGGCATGTGAAAGTAATCATGAGCACTGTTAGGACATATAACACATAAGGAAACATCAAAACCAGATTTTATAGTGTGTTTGGGAATGTGTCAGAGAACAAAATTAGGACTTAGCAGATGTTTCTTTTTGGAATCTGTTCTGTAATAAGTTCCATCCAAAAACAAGAGGGCAAACATATTCTTGCATTGAAGCAAGGCAGATGTATGACATGCTCAAAGGAATCTAGCCTGCCATTAGTCAGAGCAAGAAGTGTCTTAATGCTTTGGAAAAAAAAAAAAGGGGGCAGTAGAAATGGAGATGGAGAATGAAGAGTCAGTACTATTTAAAAATACGTAATGATTTCTGAAGATAAAAATTAGCAATTGTAATGGGCACTGAACTGAATGGGTCACTATAACTGGCTAGACACACTGTAGATTCTCTTTTAAATATTTAGGTCTAGAGCAACTAGACTGACCAGATCTAGCAAACCTTGCTTTGTGGGAAATAAGGTTTTCTTAGTCCTACTCTGCTTCCTTTCTTTTCGCTCTGTGCCCTGACCACTACTGTGTATTGACATACCTTTTCTCTTTCCATTTCTTCTATAGAAATATTATTGTGTACTTTCTCTTGTATCTTTTAGCTCTCTTGCCAGAACAAGCAGCAGCACAAAGCTGATCAAATGGTCCAAATATTAATTTATGTCCTGAATACTGCTGGTATTGATTTTGTTTTGTGTTTTGATTGTGTGTGAAGCAAAGAAATGGGATGCAAAGGGAGAAACATAGTGCCATACATAGATGACTTTACCAGCTCATTTTTGTTTGTAGGAAGAAGGTTGAGGTATTTCTAGTTTATGATGCTCTTATCACCTGAAACACTCATCTGTCATGTTTTAAAACATTTGTTCATTGCACAAAGGTATTGTTAAACTATGTGCACTGTTATGGGGGATGTCTTTTATGCTGGTAACACTTTTCTTTTGTTTCTTGAAAGCTGATGCGACATGGCGTGGGACTGTCAACCAGTTCTGACAGTGAACTGATCACCCAGCTGCTGGCCTTCACACCTCCTCTGGAAAATGACGATACTGCAGACTGGGTAGCAAGGTGAGGGGGAGAGGTTTTGGAATCAAGAACAGCAACCTCATTTAAGAGTGATACGTACATTTAAATGCACGCAGGCGTTTGTGTGGCGCATGACTGTGTTAACCTATGTCTCATTTCAGAATAAAAAATTTGATGAATGAAACTCCAACTTCGTATTCATTGCTAATTATGCATAAAGACATAATCTATGCAGTACGTGATCCGTATGGGAATCGTCCACTCTGCATTGGTCGCCTTATTCCAGTAGGGGATATGAACGGAAAAGGTAAAATGCACACACACACCCTTTAATATGTAGTTTGTGCTGTAAACCCCTGATATAAGTAAGTACAGTTGCACTTACTGAGATGAAAGAAGAATTTATGAGGCTTAGAAAAGTCAGTTTTGAAATTTCAAAATTAAAAAAATATATATTTTAATGAAAAACAATTTGTAGGAAGCTTGCAAACATTTTTCTGCTTCCAGCAAAAGTGAATCCTGGTTCTCTGATGACAGCCATAATTAGGAAGTGTAATCACATATCTGATGAAAGTATAAGTAAATTCTATCTACTCAGGAAAGCATGGATGAACAAGTCTGGTTTCTTCCTTTCTCCGGTAATCAGATGACTGAAAAGAGCTGGGTCATTGGCAGTGTATTTCTAACTTTCAACCACTCCAGGTCACAGTAACTATGGTAGTGGGACACTATAAAACCACTTTATGGGAAGTAATCCTTGGTGTCTCAGCCTGCAAATATACATTTTTCCCAAAGTGAAATTACACTTTGCTAAATTGTATAAAAAATAAAATAATCTAAGGCCAAATCTCTGTATTGACAAAATTTGCTATTTCAATCACAAGAAAAAATGTGTGGATTCTTTCTCTTCATAAAATATATATATATAAACATATATATATATAACAAAATACATATACATATATAAAAAGATATATGTTAAAGATCTGAGTTAAGAACATAAAGACCAGGGTTTTTTAAGCATACAAACACTCCTAATCTCTTTTACATGATCTGTTATGGCCTGTGCCTGTTTTCCACAAATCCTCCTTACTGAGATTCAATCCATTATCTCTTGCAGTTGAAAGGACACATCCACTGACACATTTAGCATAAGGAAAAGTAAGGAATTTCTTGTCCAGACAGAAGTAATTATTTATATTGAAAGCCACTGAACTAGAGTTAGACTAAGTTTGAAGTAGTACAGAGATGAGAAAGGTAATTATCTGAATTGTCTCTTTTCATGAACAGTGAATATGATGCTGTATTTTTTGAATAATGTTACAGAAACTTTGGAGTGCTAAACCTTCTAGTTAGAAATTGCAACAAGTTGTGCACTCAGCAACCGTAACAACCCAGTTGTGCAGCAGAAGTGCAATGTGTGTAGTGGGAATGGTAGCAAGGATTGTGGAATCTAACTGTAACTGAAATCTTTTATTTCAGGAAAAGATAACTGTGAAACAGAAGGCTGGGTAGTCTCCTCTGAATCCTGTAGCTTTTTATCTATCGGTGCAGAGTAAGTGCCCTGAATCTCAGGTTATCTGAAAGCTCTCCTCAAACAGCAATTAAACATTAAACCTCAAATTGCCAGTGATCCTAATCTATAACAATGCCAAAGATATCAAAAATCTCTGGGGTGTTTGGAGCTTTTTTGTTAGATTTAGTTTCTTTTCGTGGCAGGCTTCATGTAAAAGAAGCTAAAGAATTATGTAATCAAAACATAACAGGAAGATTTAATGGCAGATTTTCTCTGTTGCATTATATCTAATTATTCAAACCCATAATATTTTTGTAGTTAGTCTAGATTATGGTAGAATTGTTATAGTACAAAATATTTTAGCTACAGAAAACGTTTCAGTTCAGCTCACAGGCTCAACTTTGAATATGCTGTCTGACAAGCCAGCTTCCTTATCATAAAAATGTGACAGACCTTTGAAACTACTTTCATGTGGACAAACCCATAGTAGATGGGTAAGATATCATTCACATTAACTCTCTAGCTAAGGGAAGGCACTTTCTCTGGACAAAATAATGTCCTTGGTAGTCTGTGAATGGAAGTCAACTGTGAAATAGAACATAATTAAAATAAGAATGATCATGAGAAAGTCTATTTAATTTTCTAACTGGTTATTTAAAGAAAATACATTTGGATATTACACTAATAAATAAAATTGGATTCTCTTTAAACCAAAAGCAGGGCAAAACTGCGTTAAAACCACAACCACAAGATTAACAGAAATGTAATGCAAAACCAGGAAACAACTGTGATTGTTCTTCTGTGATCTTCTCTTCCATTTTATAGTGTTGTAGCTGTGTTGTTCAGTGTTCCTTTGAGGTAACTTTTGCCATGTCTGTGTAGGAATTATTAACCATTGACAAAAGCCTTATTTATTTACTTATTCACTTACTTGTTACTTACTTGTTTTTAAAGACAATTTGTCCTATATATGCCCAAGAATTGCTTCCTGAAATTTCTTCAAAATCTATCAGAAGCAGACGCAGGAAGGACTGTAAGCTGAGACATCCTGCAGGATTTTTTTAAAAGCAATTGCTAATTTTAGTATCTGATGAGTAAATATACATAATATTTCAGTATTAGTTAATCTGCAGGTTTTTAGAGTATATGTAGCAAATGCTTTTCTGTCAAGATATGTATTATAATTTCAATTGGTAAATTAGAAAATGCTTTTTCTCAAAGTGTTAGCTTTCTGTCTTCTTGAGAAAGGAGAGAAGGCACTGAATTGAATCAAGGTAAAATATAGAATATAGTTGAAAATTGTTAGAATAGCTACCTGGAGACTCATTAAATAATGTAGGAAACTGCTTAATAACATCTGATATAAATTTTCCTTGTTTCTTCAGGTGTAAGAATTGGAATGTATGTTTCTGGTCAGCTTGCCTCATTTGAGGGTAGCTATCTGACAACACTAGGCAGTTATTTCTCATATCTCATTGTTTATCTTTGCTAAAGCATTATACATGGTATAATGGCTCATATACATGGTATTATACTGCTTTCATGTTTATTAGCTTTCATAAAAAGAGTCTCTAATACCGATCGAGTACTAAATGATTTAAGCATACTTACTCTCCATTAAGCTTGTATTAGACTGATCTTACATAAAGGAAGAATACCTTAATTTTCTGGTACAAGGAGTAGTAGTTCACTACTCTCAGGTTTTAATTGAGACTTTTTAGTAATGGTCACTTACCCTGGTGTTTAAGTCTTCCAGCAGTGTAGGTCAAATCCTTAAACAGAGACAAACTGGTGTGTTAGGATGTTCAAAACCAGTTTTCTTTCAATTGCATCTACTTATGTTTTAAAAATATAACTCAACTTAAGAACAATTCTAAGTGCTATGTATATGTCTTTGCAGGTACTATCGTGAGGTCCTTCCTGGTGAGATTGTGAAAATATCCAGATACGATGTCCAAACGCTGGATGTTGTACCAAGACCTGAAGGAGATCCATCAGCATTCTGCATCTTTGAATATGTTTATTTTGCAAGACCAGACAGTATTTTTGAAGGTAAAAAGCTGTGAGGTATAAAGCTCCTCCCTAAGTAATGGCAGATCCTATCCTGGAGAACAAGGACTCTGGAAAGTATCTGCAGTAATAGTAGACTAACACTGAATGTGAGCTTCCAGAGCAGGGCTTCCAGGTGCAGTTCTTGGGGACATAAAACTCAGGACGTATACGTAACATCAACGACGATTCCAGACTGTGTATATGGCCCTAGTGAAGTCTGTCTGCCTATGCTTATGGAAGATTGGAAAGAAGAGCCACAAAGACCATTCGTCTCTCAAAACTGAGAGACTTTAGAAACTTTTATTGCTCTTTGAAACTTTTTTAAAAAATGGACCTATGAAATAGAATTTGCAAAACAGCTTTATCTTGGTTTCCTTTGCAAGAATGCATTTATTAGTTCTGGACAGGACTTCTAAAGCTATAATTCGCCACAGAGATTTATACAGCAAATTGAGAGAAAGCCTAAATTCTTTGTGTTTCTTGCTTTTTCTTAGGTCAGATGGTGTATTCAGTCAGGAAAAGGTGTGGTCAACAACTCGCCATTGAAGCACCTGTGGAAGCAGACCTGGTCAGCACTGTTCCGGAGTCTGCAACCCCAGCAGCTCTTGGTTATGCACAAAAGGTATGCCTTGTTGACTTGTATAATTAAAGTATATTAAGCTGACCTCTTTATATTAGGATATTTATGGCATGTCGCACTAGAGTGTTGTCAAAGTTTTGTATTCCCACTGAGTTATTTTCAATGGGATTATTGTCTTTATTCTGCTGCATTAGAGCACTTGAAAACTTTTCAATGCTTCTTTTCGTTAGTGTGACATCATACTAAGTCCCAAGGTTGCTTTAAAAAACAGCAACTGGGAATAGGCAGTTTTATAGGTATTAATTTTATTTAACTGTTTCCTGTTACAGTGCGGACTACCATATGTTGAAGTACTCTGTAAAAATCGATATGTAGGAAGAACTTTTATCCAGCCAAACATGAGGTTAAGGCAGCTTGGTGTTGCAAAAAAGTTTGGAGTTCTGTCTGACAACTTTAAAGGCAAGCGAGTTGTTATCATTGATGATTCAATTGTGAGAGGCAATACCATTTCACCCATAATAAAGCTGCTAAGGGAATCTGGAGCTAAAGAGGTGAGTTCACTTTCAGTCACTATAGTAGGTACAAATACAAGATCGTGGGGAGGATAAAGCACAAGCTTTTGCTTTCATTTGCACGATATGGTGTTTTCTTATTTAAAAGATTGAGTGTACAAAAATAATGGTTAGTATGTGTTTATTATGATGACACGTTGAAGTTTCTCTTTTATGACTTTGAATTTTGGGAGATGCAGGAGAGAGGGGAACAGATCTTCACTTACAAAGCACTATCTGATAAAGAGAATGGAAAATTGATGAAGAAAGGTGAAAAAGTCAGCCTTCAGTGTTGTATTTCTGCCGCATGTATGATTGTGGCACTGTGCTGACTTCAGCTGCTGACTGTTGTTTGCCGTAGGCAAATGCTGTAATCCTCCTGAACCCCCTGGTTCTCTTGTAACTGATTCTTTTTTGAAACAAAATGTGCAAATCTGTGTCACTGGGGCAAAAAAAGTTCTGATTGGCTTTGTAGACTGGAAGCATGTGCAGCATGGATTGAAGATCATAGAAAAGCAAAATCAGAATGGGATATTTTAAGGAAATACTGTAAAAATAATTATAAAAATGTCTTTATCTCTCAATGTTTTGACACTGAAAACAACTTTCTTACCTTTATTTTGCCTTTACTACCTTTTTTTACCTTTTCATATCTAGATAGTGTTTTTTTTCTTCATGATTTTTTGCAGAACTGGGATGTTTTTGTCTGCTGTTGGGTTATGATCCTCTGAATTCTGCCTCACAGCAGTCTGTTCTTAAACTGTATCTTTATTCAGGTGCATATTCGTGTGGCTTCACCTCCCATAAAATTTCCTTGTTACATGGGAATAAACATTCCAACAAAAGAAGAACTCATTGCCAACAGACCTGAATTTCATGATCTTGCGAACTATATTGGTAAGTGCTGTATTTTCTGAGAGTTTTCACTTATCAAAATATCATAAAGTTGATATATTAAATCAGCACATTGTGTGCTCCTTATGTATAAAGATGATGAAAACATGGCTTATAATAGAGAGTTATAATAGTAGTTTCACCTGTAGTTTCAGCTTTAAGATGTGCATTCTCTCAGTTTGTAAATGTAAATGACTCTTACAAATTCAGAATTTATGTAAATAATTTTAGTAGCATTTCATGATATTTACTTTGAAAAATTAATTTTGAACTAGCAAAGGCAAATTAATTACATTTTTGAATCATTAGAATGAGTCATGTTTGCAGCAGGAAAAAAAATCAACAGTTTATGGTGCTTGTGATATGATAAATAATGTGTTCTTTAGCAGGCTAGCAAAAATAGAAGGTATCAAAAAAAAGATTTAATGCTGTAAGAATATCGCTGTGGTTGAAAATTTTCAGTTCAGATTTCTTCATAAATACTTTCTACTGCTTTTTAATCTGTAATCTGTTCATATTTTCTCATAAGTCATTTTCCCCAGAATGATGATCATGGTGGCATGCTGAAATGTTTTTGCTTGCCGGGATTTGACTTTCAAGAATTATACACTGAATAATTAGTGTAAGTGATAGAAAAGTAAACTCCCCTAGATACTGCACCTTGAGGGAGGGATCAAAACATTTAAAAAATGATGTATGCAGTAAGCAGTAGTCCTAGTGTTATGTTTGAGAAGCAATTTGCAAGCTTACATCTGTTTCTAGACTTGAAATAAAATATAATTGTGAAAGCTATGTGCATTTCAGAAAGTCTTAATATGCACTCTGGGTTTTGTTTCCATTTTTACCATTGGTAAAAATGGCATCATAGTTCCCAACTTGGAAGCTCCTCCCTAGACTTGAGTGAGACTGCTCCCTGCACAAGGAACTTGGGGACAGTGCTCAGGAGTCACCCCACATCATACTCCCCATGCAATAAAGTGACTGCATTGCTTTTGGTACAGTACTGCAGGCTTCAGTTACTGAATTCTCTCTTCCCTTTAGGAGCAGACAGCGTTGTTTACCTTTCTGTGGAAGGGCTGGTATCCTCTGTGCAAGAAAGCATCAAAGCAAGGCAAGAGAGTGAGAACAACCTCAAAACACAGAAGTCGCGTGCTGGAAAGATCGGTCATTGCACAGCGTGTCTGACTGGAGAGTATCCCGTAGAGCTAGAATGGTGAAATTGTAGTAGATGACCATCAGTTCATCTCCTGCTGAACAGAGATTTTTCAAAGATGCGTATTAGTTTTCCTCCATTTTAAGTAATACTTAAAGCTTATTACATCTAACTAATTACTGGTACTAAAATACATTTTTACAGACTTGCAAGAAATGTGTGGTGATGAAAAATATGTAAGCAGATTAAAATACAGAATTGTAGTTTCTGATGCACAGTTGTGCCTTCTATTTTCTCAAAAAATAATTTAAAAGCCAAAGTGTCCTTAATTACGTAGGTGCCCCAGAGATTTTTTGTCTCAGTCTTGCTCTGAAAATACGATACTCCTGTTAGACTGGTTCAAAAATACAAATCATGGGTCACGCATCATAATTTCAAATTATCAAAGTCTTAATGCAAAAGTATGTTAAGTATGCTTTACTCTTTTGGAAAAAAAAACAAAAACAACAACAACAACAAAAAACACGAAATTCTGAAATCCAATTGCTTCCTCAGCAGTTCCTGCATATTTTTCAGCCTAGCAGTACCTAACTTTTGCATATATAGCTAAGTAGTCCTTATTAACAAGTCTTTTGTAATTAGTAAGTGTCCGGATTTTACGAACATGATGTGTAGCACATGATTTTAAAAATTAAAGACTCAGGGAAATGTTCAGCCAAAAGTTCTCTAGTTTTTGTTTTCAAATTTTTTTTTATTTGAAGTCCACTGTAAATTGCATTATCTTTGGGTGCTTCTACTAATTGCCAAAAGAATGTGGAAGGAATGTGGAATGCTGGGCACTGCTAGTGATTTTTATATTCTGTTGTTCCATTGTGTTTTCTTCCTGATAACCCCTCAAAGTTCAGAAAGTCTGAGCTAATGCTTAGTATGTTTTTTGTTTCTTTTTGTTTTTCAATATATGTCAACCTTCAATGTAAAATCAAAACTAAAATTACCTTTCTTGCTTAACAGTAAGTATGAACCTATGTCAACTAAAAGATATGAGTTATGTTTTGAGTGTATTCTTATTTTGCTACAGTATTGCTGTCACATAACAAATATAATGTTTAAAGAAAGAGTTTAGAGGAAGCATTAGTTGTTGTTTTGCCAATTGACGGGGGCGACAGAAAGAACCAGACACCAAGGGAAAGAACGGTTGTATCATATCAAATAAGAAATGAAATGATACATCTAACAAAACAATAAGCTTATTACACGCTTGGTTTTAACAACAGACAAAGTAAGAGAGGTAATGCACCTAACCATTACTATCTAAGAAAGAGAATAGTGATTAAGAAAAAGATACATCACCAATTGCCTAAATACGTTATCATCATCCAGATCTGCAGTCGCTGAGGAGCCCGTTGCAGCAAGGATTTAGAGAACCTCCCCGGCAACTGGGAGGTCTTATGTGATGTGTCCACCCATAAGGGATGTCTCCAAGGTCGCTGCAAGAGGGTCCAGAATGACTTGCATATTTTTGGAGCAGCAGCATCTGGTGGCAGCCTTCCCAACCACCCGAGACCAGGGCTTGGCCAGAGCCCAGGCGGTGGTTAGGAAAATTCCCTGAAATACCTTGCAGACAATTACACCAGAACACGCAAGGATCTCTGAAGTGTCTGGTTTGGTGCTAAAACAGCACAACTGGTTTGCTGAGGCTGTTCTTACACGTAGCTAGCATAAGCGTCTGGGTTGCCGTTAAGACCGTTAGCGTAAGCGGAGTGGTGAGTCTGTTTGTACATAACTGCCAGAGGCGGTTTGGGATTCAGCAGTAAGTCAGCTCTGGCTCGGGCCTGTCGTCCAGGCCCTCGCGCTTCAGTTGTTGAACGCATCATATTTTTAAATTGGTCACAATTATACAATTACATGTACATGAGAAGATCACTTACACAATGAGCTGAAATTAAACAGCACGTTTAAAAATTTTGCAAATTGACACAGCAAGATTTTTTTTATGCAGCAGATATGCACAACTGTAAAAATATTTTGTATACCTCTTTTTTTCTCTGAATACAGCAACTTAATTTTAGATTTTGTATTTAATATTCTTTATTTCGGTCTTATGGTTGTTTGTGATTCCATTACAAAAAAAAAAAATATAAAGGTTTAAAAGATTTAGTTGAGAATTACAGTATTGATCATGAAGTTTAAAAGAGCTCTTTCTTAACCCAAAAAAATGGGTTTTGTAGCAACTGTAACTGATTCACAATCCCAAAACAGAAGTGCTAGTTCAAGAAAGGATGGAAATAAATTTTACTGAAACAAATACTTCAGCCTGATGCAGGTCTGCTGTGGAATCAAAACCTACCTAGAGTCAGGCTGATGGGAGAATCTAGATTTTTGTAAGAATCAGGTTGTTACCTCAATATGGGGAGATGTATGTGATCTTCTCTTTCCAGTTACTATGTTTGTTTAACAGAATGGTAACAGTTCATTCTGAAAATAAACTGAGCAAAAGAGAATTGAATGGAGTTGTATTCCTGAGGCTAATCAAGAAAAAGTTAAAGAAAACAGAAAGACTGTCATTAACACTTTTCCCCTTTGTCCTTCCTACCCTGAAAAAAATCAAACCTTTCACAAGGCATAAGTCAAGCTCTTGTGGTTAACTAAATACAGGTGTGAGGAGCCTTTCCTTCCAAGATAAAAACTTACGTGCACGTTTTGCCCAAGGGTACAAGCAGAATTATCTCAAATTGTCTACAGAAGAATCTGCAAATAATTTCTTTAGTCAAGGAGTATCAACCAAACTTATTTTTAAAGTGCAGTAATAAATGTTTAAATGTGATTCCAGCATTAGTTGCCCCAATTATGATTTTAGTAAAAAAGTTCTGCCTTTTTTTCTTCCATAATATGCGTGTGAAGTCACAAAACAGGCCTGTTACTATAAGCACTATAATTTTTAAGCACACTACATGCCTAATTTTATTATACTTAAAAAAGGAAGCTAAAGGGGAGATACTTTTCAAAGGTAACTTTACGCACTGACTGCTGAATTTATGCTTCAAGTTATTGGGCCCCCTTTTATTTTTTCCTACACAGTATATGTATAATAAACCACTATCTGAAATGGAAAACTCTGAGAACTTGAAAATTTACATGAGTTTTTTTTTTAATGCATGCAATATGTATTTTGAGGGAGAAAAATCCCTCCATCTTTAGGTATCACTATTTGTGTTATTTTAATGAGACTGTCTTTCTGTGAAGCAACTTCCGCTGTGTTACTACTATCCAATTATGCTAAATTATTTTTTAAAATGTGACAGTGGAAAGCTAACGCCTAACCTGTCCCCCGTGTACCATTACGCAGGGGCACGATTTTGTGATTTTGGCATAACCGTGTCTTTTCACTGCGCCGCAACGCGGACCAGCGGCTCCTTGAATAAAGCAAATCCGCGCAGAGCCCTCGCGGGCGGAACGAGTCGTTTGTGCCTCGCGTTACCGGGAGTCGCGCGCGACGCTAACGGCGCGGCCCGCCCCGCCCCAACGGCCGCGGGGGGCGGAGCTCGGCACCCACCCTAACGGCCGGGCCGCGCGCACCCCGCGGAAGTGACGTGCCCTCCGCCCCGCCGCTGGGCCCTACCATCTTCCCGGAAGGAGGATGCGCCGCCATGAGCCTTGCCCTTCACCTACGGCCGGAGGTTGGTTCCTTCCGCTTTTATCGTGCCGGAAGAGCCCCCGGAATGGGAGTTCTGGGGCTCTCGCGGCTCTTCTTCGCTGGGGAAGATAATGGCTCGGCTGGCACGGACCGCTGGAGGGTGGGCGCCACACGCCTGGGCCCGGAGAGAGAGCGGCGGCTATTGGCCAGCGGGAAGGCTGCCCTGCCAATCAGGATTGGCCTCCAGCCAATCGGAAGCGCGGTAGCGGAGTCCCGTAGGCTCTCTGTGGCGGCCGTTGGGCCGTTAACGGCCGCCGATGGCGGCTGCCGGGGCAGTGGCCGTCAGGAGGGGAGCGGCCAGGGGTGAGCGCGGGGCCGCCTGTCCTCGCTGGTGCCCGCGGCGGGAGCGAGCGGGGCTGTGTCAGGTCAGGGCGGCTCAGCAGTACCAAGGGTTGTAGTGAAGTGAGAAACGTCCTTCTTGTGCTGTCCTCGTGTTGTATGACCAAAAAAATAAAAATCAAGAGCTGATAACGCAGTGTGGTCCGCTGTCTTTCAGGGGGAGCGGAGGTAGGCAGCTGGGATGACTCTTCAGGCAATGGTGAGCGAGGCAGCCGGCCTGCACCCCGGCAGGGAAGCGGTGAGGTTTGATGCGTGCGATGGCGAACCCGCCGCTTGCTACACGTACGCTACTGTGGCTAAGCTCGCCGCGGAGTTGACGGCTTTCCTTCGAGAGCACTGCGATCACCAAGGACAATGTGAAATTGGGCTTTATTGCCACCCAGGAATTAACTTACCGTCTTGGATCCTAGGGTAATGCTGTGAATGCTTGCATTTTTTTCCCTTTTTATAATATTTGCCTGTAGACCCTATTAAAGCAAGCTTTCATTTTTTAAAAAAATATATTTTTAATGGTAACAAAAATTTAGTAAAGCAAACTATAGCTTCTGTGATTTTTGTTTGTTTGTTTATGCAGCAGAAATACTTGGTCGGTCTTCTCATTTACTACATTTTTTAAGTATTCTGTTGCTTAAATGTAGAGACATAGAAATCTTTCTTTCTTTAAGAAAAAAGCCTACAGTATTATAGTTTAAAATGTTTTGAAAAGGTGGTGCCAAAGTTTTTTGACTCTTGAGCTCAGTGATCAAAAATACCTGAAACTATGTTCTATTTCATATGCAATTTCAAAAGTTAGGTATTTTTGATAACTACTGTGTTTGCTATGCCTGTTTAAAATGTAGTTGATTTAACAAAATAAATATATATATATATAAACAAAAATATGCAGGGTTGGGGTTTTTTATGTATATTCTTTTTGCTTTGCTAGCAAAAGAAGTAAAAATAACGAAAAAAAAGTAATTGATGCTTTAAACTAAATCAGTTTACAGTTACATAGGAAAAAGCAATTATCTATGAAGCATTTTAAACCAGGAAATAGAAATGTTTGTGATCTCAACACTAATGTTAACGCCACAGCTTTAAAAATCTTTCTTTTGTGGATTGATTATACTGTGTGTCCTTTAGATATATCTTATGATATAATATAGAATCCCTACATTATATCATATTTTCGTAAGTTGATATGTACAGCAGTGGGATGGCCCATGTTAGCATTTTCTTATCGTCGTACTGACGACACATACAGACTAAAATGTACAGTAGCACGAAAATGTGCTAAATGAAGGGAGAAGCAAGGAAGGGAATGATATAAAAGAAAATTTTGTAAAGATTTCCTTGAACCCGGTAGTGTGCTCCTGATACACCTGCTATTTGACCTCTTTCCTGATTTGGACAGAAGGGTGCTTAGGCATTTCAGAACTTTGTTTCTGAATGTGCCCAGGAGCATTCAGCCCTTCACAGTGTGGGTGACACTGCCAAAGTATTGAGTTCAGGGTTTTTGTGAAGGCTTTATCTACTGTATGGGCAGAAAAATCCAGAAAAATGCCTAGAAGGGGCTTACGTTATTATCCAGAGGATGGACCACTTGGAGCATTTCTCCCCTAGGGAGTCTAAAACTTTGTTACTGCTCTTTAGTGAAGCTCTTGGTATGGGGATCTACCTTTGCTGTAGGTCAGATTTCTGCTTATGTGGAGTAGTACACCGCTCTAGGCTCAGTGAATCAAACCTTTGTGCTTGCCAAAAGGTAACCTGTGTTCCTGTTTGTGCTGGTGTGAATATTTCATTGCAGTAAAATGATACAAAATGAATTTTCTACAAGTGAAATATGCAAGAGACTCTGTGCTCTTACATCTTCTGACTGTGCATTGTGCAGCTGAGTGTCTAAGCGTGTTGTTGTAGGATTCCCCATCCCTTCCTGGCTCAGGGGCTGTGTTAGAGTGAGTGCTGTTACTGTTAACCTTTTGGAAGCGCTGGGGAACCTTCTTGCTCATGAGGGTGAGGAGAGCCCAACGGCAGAGCAGGCCGCTCAGAGGCTGTGCAGCCTCCCTTCTTGGGGGTTTTAAAGACCTGAATGGATCAAGACCCAAGCCACTGGTCTGGCCTCGCAGCTAGCCCTGCTTGAGCACTGGGTTGGATGAGAGACCTCCTGGGATCCCTTCCAACCTGAGTTACCCTGTGTTCTTCTGAACTGTACAGGAGCAGCATTTCCTTTTGCTACGTGTGTG
Organism: Tinamus guttatus; assembly: GCF_059628265.1. Classification (NCBI taxonomy): domain Eukaryota; kingdom Metazoa; phylum Chordata; class Aves; order Tinamiformes; family Tinamidae; genus Tinamus; species Tinamus guttatus. Next base: position 8,119,013 of record NW_028288747.1, read on the forward strand.
GGACCTAGCAAGGCATTTGATTCTTACAGATGTGGCTCCTAAGCAGTTACTTTTATATGCTCTATATGGTGGAGAGCTGGCTAAGCTCTACGACTCAAGGTTATTGGTTCCAGTGCCTGTTCAATTGCCTTAACCTTGGTAGTGATGATGTGGAATGCTGCAGGTGTTAAGTCTTTGTTCTGGATCCCTTAATTGCAGCAGCAAACAATCACTCTCACACATGGAGGAAATATCACTAATTGTTCATGGGCACTCAGGAGAAGAAAATGTAAGAAAGAAAAAAGAAATTTTAAGACTTATGTAAATTATTCCCATTTTAGTTGCCTGTTACGTATCTTTTGATTTTAAGGTGTTAATGAATTTGAGTAGTTGTTGTTATCAAATTGAGCCACTAGATGGAGTACCTAATCAGTGGTTGTAAACCAGTAAGGGCAAGAAGCACTGAGTTTAAAATGATGCTTAATATTAATTTGTTTATTTGCTTGGGAAGAAATTATAATATTTGCTCAGATCATCTTATGCTGGAATCTGTAAACTAGTCAGAACAGATTGATAGTTTATTCAGTGTGTAGGACCTGGGATTTTTAAGTATGCTTGTATATATTACACATTATATATGTGTGAATGAGCAGGTTTTATTTCTGTTTTTGGTCAATAGCAGAAGCTTTGATTGAAATCATTGTGCTATCACTGCTAGTGTTTCTTTTGTCATCACCAACCTTCTTGCCAGGAAGAATTTTGAATATTTGCATCTACTTTTGAGCTTTTTTCTTCCTGTAAAAGATCAGAGGGAAGAGTGTTAATAATTGGCCTCCTACTTTATTTATAGTAAAGTATTTAGAAGTTGTATTCTAACTGCATTTTATAACTCTGGAAATTAACTGCAGTATAATATAAACCTTAGTGGAATTTAAAAGGATTTTCTTATCCTTAGAGTTTTCTTAGTTTATAAATACTTTTGCCTTGGTAGAATCCTTCAAGTTCCAGCTGCCTATTCTCCTGTGGATCCAGATGGACCGCCAGTCCTAAACACCTACTTCCTGAAGAAATGCAGTCTTCAATATATTCTTGTTGAGAATGACAAAATAAACGTAAGTGTTCAGACTTCTACAGGAAGCAATTATGTGCTATGTAGGAATGGGTATCTATTCAGACTTTATTCTGTCTAAGTTTGGACATGATGCCTTTGTTTCCTTATGACAAGAGGTTTTCTTCTTCCTTCAAATATAAACATTTTTACATTTAGAAGTACTGAGTGTTTCTCTCCCATTAAAGAAAAACAAAAAAAAGTAAATCCTATTACAGCAGACTTGTTGAACACTGGTGTTCAAAGACTTCTCCAGTCTTGTTTCCATATACATCAAGATTGGGAGTTGAAAGTCTTTGCAGCAGTTGAAAATAACTGCTTCATTTAATCTTTTGGTTTTCCTTTGTGCAACTCCTTCAAAATCTTTTTATCCACACATGTTGGAAAGGGAATAGACAAAACTGGACCCTCTAGTTCCAATTCAGAATGTTTTTTCTTTGTCTTCTGTGAAAATGTTTCATATTTTTTCCCATTCTTTTTATTATTTGCCAAGATAATTGTTCATTTCTCATTTATAAAGTATATTTTCATATTTAACATATAAAAGAGCATGGACTTTTTTAATGCTATCCTATGTGTGTCTTCTGAAAATGGACTCAGTAGAACAATAACATGATGTCCTGAGCTTTCCTGTTTAAATTAAATTATTTTCTCTTACAGAAATTCAAGATGTCCCATGAGGGTTGGTTTTATCACAACTCTTCCACAATAGAACATCTTGGTTTAACTCTTTTCCAGTTTAACCGAAGCAGGGCTGATAAAAGTTCCCAGCACTTCAAAGCTAGGGGTAACTTGCAGCCAGATTGTACTGTCTGTCCAGATCAACTTGAAGTAGAAACACTGAAAATGGGATACACGGACCCTGGCCAAAAACACGCTCTAGCGTATGTCTTGCATACATCAGGAACTACAGGGACCCCCAAAATAGTTAGAGTGCCTCATAAATGTATCGTGCCAAATATTCAGCATCTTAAGTAAGTATAGCTTCTGTTTTTTTTTCTTTCAGTGCTTTTGCTAACTAGGCCTTCAGGGGTTGTGGGTTTTTTGTTTGTTTTTGTGCAAGAGGGTATAATCCCCCAAAATTCAAGAGTCCTACTTAAGCATTAAAAATAAAATTTAGACAAGAAACTTTATATGACTACTTAGAAACAAAAAGAGGAAGGAAAGGCAGTGCAAGAGAAAGAAGTGAAACAGTGTTCGCAAAAACTAAAACTGTAGCTTTCTCAAGTACTTAGGTAGGACTCTTGAATTTTGGAGGACTGTACCCACCAAAATGTGATCGTATTGTAATTATTCTATTGTTGGTTTGCTGCTGCAAGGACAGTAACAAAATGCTTTTCTTTTTTTTATTTCCATTTATATTTATTTATCGTATTCTGAAGTTTTTCTCTTTGAATCCTACTTCCTTATCAGGATTCCTGGTTTTCTACTCTGTAGAAAGTCTGTATTCTAGGAAACAGTACTGGTTGGTTGGTTTGTTGTTCGTTTGAAATCTGATGTTGTACCAAATGAGGACCCATTAGTTGGAATATGTCCCAGAACCTAATACTTTGTGTATAACATGATGGATATCTTTTTTAAAGGACTTTGTTCAATCAGTGTCAATGGTCTTTATTCAGGAGCTCTTGCTCAGATTCTCTTCAAGGAATATGCCTAGTATGTCTATATAATCAGAGCAAAAGTGAGCTCCAGAAGTTCTTTCCTGCTTTTCTAGGTTGGAACTTTAAAAAAAAAAAAAGCATCAGAATCAGAATTGTTATTCTTAGCTTTCTTATTCTAGATCCATACTTGAGATCACACAGGATGATAAACTGTTCCTGGCTTCTCCTCTAACATTTGACCCATCTGTGGTTGAAATGTTCGTTGCTCTGTCAAGCGGAGCCTGTCTTCTTATAGTGCCCAATGCCATTAAAATGATGCCTGTGGAGCTGTCTGCTGCTCTGTTTCATCAGCATCGTGTGACAGTGTTGCAGGTAGGTCACACACATGATGCATGTCTAATAATGTGCTAATTCCTCATCAGACCAGGCAGGAGTGCTGATGTTGAAGGAGTACTCCTGAAAGAGTAGCTCCTGCATTGTCCTTTTTGCTGTAGGATGTTAGCTTTATAGAAAATTACCACCTGATTGTGGTCTTGAGCATTTTGTGGCAGCAAACACTGAAGATAAAACCCTTAAGAATGTGTTACTACTTAATTAACAGACTAATGTAATTAATTCTTAATCTGCTAGCTCTGAATAATCTGGTAAGAAGGTTACTTTTTATAAATACTTCAGCACCTTATAATGGGCTTGGTCTTAGAGCCTTTCATAATAGATAATTTTTCATTTTTAGAGGAATTTTGTCTGTACATACATACTGTACATACAACTGCTAAACAGTGCTATTATAGGTTAATAAAATGTTTTTCACTTTTACAGTAAATAGAGAAGGATAATGATTGAATCTCCCAAAACATTTTTTGTTGTTTTCAGGCCATCCTATGTGCCTATATGAGGCTTCATATTCCCCTTCTGTCTTGATATACATAATCTCCTGTATGTTCCCAATTTTAATATTTTTAAAGTTCATTTTTGAAAAATATACTTGAATTTGTGGGCATCCAGTGTGACTGCATAACCACCATCTCTTGTTTTGTTAGTGCTAAGAGGCATTTAATGAAGCTATTAATTAAGTGCAGAAATCCTAGGGGAGGGGAAATCAGTAATAGTGTATGTCATTTGTAACTCACTTGGAGCAAAAAGACTATGATTTGGTTAGTTTGCTAACTGCAGTAGATCAATCTCTAAGTAATGCTTTGTCATTAATGTTGTAATTCTGAAATATTTGTATTCATAGAAATGTTAAAAATTTCTTTTCCTTTGGAGAAAGTCTGGTAGTTGTGATTGTAGGTTTTAAATTTAAGATTAGTGAATAGTTAGCTGAAGCTTCCACAGCAGAAAAAAACCTCCACTCTGAGTATTTTGATAACCTTATTTCCTAGTCTTATTTTATTATGATTGCTACAAATCTTGATGGTATAGATTTTCCTGTCATGTACAGGTTGATTGATCACTTTAGCTCATTCGGTGCTTTAAGTAAAACTATAAAAAGTATATATAAAGTACATATATATACATACATATATATATGTAGCATGTAGAATAACAGGTCAAAGCAGGATTTGGTCTTGAGAAAATATTCAAGGTATCTTCTTAAGAAAAATTTGGTTTTGTGATTTTTTTTGATCAGGGAAGGAAGGGTTGCTCAGCAGAATTAGAACTTAACTGATGGTGAATAATTTTATGGCAGTTTTTAGATTATAGGGATGCCTCACCTTTCCCTCTTAACTTGGTTGAGCAGACTGGGGGAAAAATGGTTAAGGGAGAGGGAAGAGTCCCCACCTTTTGTTACTTACTATAATTCACTAAAGTTAAAATGAACAATTGAAAGGTGATGGTTTTGATATGTTACAGAGAAAAATAACATGACAAGAAATAACTCACTTTTTTACTCTTTTTTACTCTTACTAGATAAAATAATATTCATTTTACAGTAAAATGTGACAAACTTCAGAAAACTGATCTTTGTAAATTATTATATTTACCCAGGTCAGGAATGACCCAGTATCTGCTACCCTGTGGATCTTATAGAAAGATCTTTGTATGTATTATATTAAGATTAATTAAATGTATTTTAGCTGTTACATACTGGAATGCAATTTTAAAAAAAAAAAGCCCCAAGACAATGTCATGTTTACTGCTTTCTGTTTCTAAGGAATTAATATCTAAAGTGCATATGCTTTAGATAATGGCTGAGAACACAACATGGAACCTGTAATACAGATAAGTGAAGTATGAAAAGCAGCAGCAGGGCACAGATTTGTGCTAAAAATACAGGTGTCACAGTTTTCATTATAGGTTTCACTCTATTGCTAAAATCTCAGAAAACACCAGTGCTCTCCATTGTACTTGAATCTGATGATTAATGGCATTAGCTGAATAGTGGATATGATAAGGAAGGAAGCAGGAACAGTCATATTTAATATACTGAAAAAATATAACAATTATTTCTTGCATCTTTTTCTTTTTAACATGTCATTCAGTCAACACCAACACTTCTAAGAAGGTTTGGAGCTCACATTATTAAATCGACTGTGTTGTCTGCAAATACTTCACTCCGTGTCTTAGCCCTTGGTGGTGAAGCATTTCCCATACTGAATCTCTTGAAAAGTTGGAAGCACAAGGATAACAGAACAAGCATTTTTAATCTGTATGGTATTACTGAGGTGTCAAGCTGGGCCACTTGCTACAAGATTCCTGAAGAGGTTTTTAGTGCTGATTTTCGGTAGGAAACTTGACTGTTTTCACTTGCGTGGTATATGAGTTGATGAAATACAGTTTCACTAGAAATAGAACTACATTTCCTGGGCTGCTCAGACCTCCTAAGTGGTTTATGCTGGTTGAAGTTAAACTTGTTTTTTCCATTGAAGTAGACAAAGCCTCTTCTATTGCTATAAAATGGACCCCTCAAGCAGAAATTGTTGAATAATTCCTATACCACAGAACTGCAGGCTTACTGCACTCCAAAATGCTGTGTACTTGCAGACCACTTAAGTTTCACAGACTCTGTTGTGGCAGTTTCTGTTTCAGTCAGACCTGCATCTAGACCTCTTCCTCGCTCCAGCCTGTGATTCCACATGCTGAACCTGGGTGTGCTGTCTCTGACTCCGTGGTATTGGAGCAGTGTTGGCTTCTGTAGGCTCTCAGCCATGTTGCTGGCAACTTCAGTTAGTATTTTATGAGAAAGGTTCCAAGTGCCAAGGCCCTGAGAGGTGCTTCCAGTCATCTCATGGTTTCATTTGTTCTCTGAAATGTGTGCTTATTCTGTGGCGTGATGGTTAACATGGGTCATTTGAGTTAGATGCATCATAGGAATTGAAAGGTTTTTGGGCAAACAATGTGTGGTATTTAAACCATTGAAAACTGATAATGATGGATTGACAAATTCTCATACAAAAGTTTAGTAAGTTGATAAGGAGTTTTACTTAATGATGCAGCATGACTGTTGTTAGGCATCTGTTCTACAGACACTGTGAGATCTTTTACAGCACTGAAAATTTTTCACTCTAGATCTAGTTTTATTCTGGTTTCTCTGAATTCAAACACTGTGTTCTCCTCAGTGAAATTACTATTATCATTTTCTCTTCAAAGTTCGTACTATCCAGAGATAGTATGTTGTTCTTCAGTTCAAACTGAAAATAGTGTGTTGGAAATCTTTGAAGTCTGACGCTGATGTTTTCTCCTCAATTTAAGAGCCCATTTCCTCCAAGTGTCATTGCAAAAGGTTATTGCAAAAGGTTATTTATAGGTAAAAATCATGGTTCCTTTGCAATAAATGTCCCGGATAGACTATTCAGTACTATCTCAGTTTTGTTTTATCTTGATCACCTGGTTTTGGTGGGACAATTGGCATACATTTGGCTTTATTTTCTTAAGCAAAATGATGAAAACTGATCCAGCTTCCAGAGATCACTAGAAAAACAAAAAGTAAGCAGAAAATAAGTGTTAGTGGTCTGTCCCTCTGTTTTCCAGATGTTTGGCAAAATTAAATGTCTAATCTAAAATCTCTTAATAATAATGTACTAAATGATCCAAATGAGGTGCTGCTTTCTTCTTTTATTTTTGCTGTTTTATAATTTATGTGGCAAGTTTATTTTGTTTTTCTGGAGATGGTAAATTTTCCTTTTTTTTTCTTGTCTTTTCTGTTGGGGCTTTCTCATGACATGGAGTAGACATTGCATATTTGGTATGCTTTATTTTACTTGCTAAGTTAATTATCTTCTGAACCCAGCTAAAGGAAAGAGGAGGAGGAGATGATTCTCACTTGGCAAAAATACATATTTTACAATTTTTTTTTTTTTTTGTATATGAGATGAAGAGTTGGTTGATAGAGAAAAGAAGTTTCAACAACCTAAAAAAGAGGAATAGCACAGGAACTGTTAGGTTAAAGCATGTGACTTCTGTGGTAGTTAGTGAGCTGGAGCCCCATATCTGACTTCAGACATTGCCAGAGTTATTGGAGATTACCTACCTGTTTAAGTTTTGCTTTACTCAAGACAACATGTTACACTATATTCTCGCTCAGAAGTAGTGTCTGCAATTATAATGTTCTGTGAATGCTTGCAGAAGCTGGAGAATGAGGGAGAAAGGAGGGAGCTGGAGCTGGTCTGCAGCTCAACAAAAGAAGTCTATGGAGATATGACATTGAAATTATTCTTTCTTTCATGTAAGTCTTTTAAAAAGTCACCCGAACTCAGGTAGTGAAACATCAAGAGATAAAATGAAAGCTCGGAGAAGGATACAGAAACAATGAATTTGAAGTAATTTAGGTGTGTTTAAATTGTTTGGTGTTGATAATGTTCAACCTGGGACAGCAAAAAAATGAAATGCTCAGGTTACTCTTGCTGTTTCTGGGCCCATTGTAGCCTTATTTTCTATCGTTCCGTTTTGTTCTTGTTTGGTTTCTTTGGATGTGTGTTAATAATTAACTTGTGCCCACTGATGAAGTTGTTCATTTTCTCTACTTAGAGCATTTTCTTAAGAAGAAACATTGGTAAAACAAGTCCTAAGTACCTAGTGCTCTAACACTGATCTTTTACAAGATTTTGCTCATTTCTGAAGCAGTTCTGTGTGCAAAAGGGAAAAATTTTTACTGTCTCTCTCTCTAATGTGTTTAGAAGTGATTTTCCTGTACCTTTGGGTTCACCGCTCCTTGGAACAGCAGTTGAGGTCAGAGATACCAGTGGTTCTGCAATTCTAGAAGGCGAAGGACAAATATTTATAGGTTATGTTATATTTTTTTTTTTAATGCTTTTCTTTCTTCATTGGTTTTTAATAATACATTAATTATTTTACTTTTTATCTGCCTCTGATGTACAGGATATGGCAGTGTGAGGTTCCATTGGGCTGGGAACATGCTCATAGTGTTTTAGGTTGTTGGAATGATGAACCAGAAGTTACTGTCACTTTCTCCGCAGATTGCTTTCATTATAATGTTTTTTCTTGTATTTTGACACTTTCAGTAGTTATTTTTTATATATTAACTAAATTAACTGCATATCTCAATTTACATGTTTTAGAAGGCATTGGTGACAATCACTTAATTATTTTTGATAATACTTGTTAGAATTTATTAGAATTTGATAAATTACTCAGTATTTTCTTCATAATTTCAAAGGTGCACTATTTAATATATGTGACAGCAGGCTTTTCTTTTGTAGGTGGTGAAGAACGAATCTGTTTTCTTGATGGTGAAGTAACTGTACCCTTGGGCACGATGAGAGAAACGGGGGATTTTGTAAGAGTGCAAGATGCAAAGATGATCTTCCTGGGTCGGAAAGACAATCAGATTAAACGTCATGGCAAACGCTTTAATATTGAGTATTTACAGCAGGTAATACCGCATTTCTTGAGTAGAGTGTGCCATTAACCATTAAAGAAGAGCAGGGTTAAGGAGTACATCAGAAATCTGTATTTACTCCATTTCAGATGACTTTCAGGAGTCTTAAAGAAAATCAAGTATCTAGTTCTGTATCTTAGGTACATAAGAGAAAGGATTTTTTTTTTTTTTTTTGGAAACATGTTTTTTCTATAGTTTGTTCCAGTAGAAGTGAGAAACTGTATAAATACCTGAAAAATACTAAAGAATTATTCACTAGGGCTTGCATAGTAAAAAGGCTCTGAGACTCCTAGATTATATCTCATTTGTGACATTCAGGCAAACAAATCTCTCAGTTCACTTTTATACAAATAGGCTCAAACTTTGGCTATGAGAGAGTACTGTGACAGATCTGTAAAATACCAGAAGGGACCACAAACCAGTATTGAGATGGTTGATAGCAAAGAGCTGTGCAAAGACTTGCTGTCAGCTCAAGAAAATCTGAAATGAAAGGTTATTATGGGTTAACACAAAACATTATTTTCAGAAAATACAGTGAATCATAAATTGTGGGAGGAATTCAAGGCCTCGGAATAAATATCCTAGATGGATTTCCTTTTTTAATTTTTAAGCATTTCTTTTTTATCAGAACACGATGTGTCATGTTTTAAAAACAAAATAATTATTACTAGGTTTGTTTTCCTTTTAAACATTGCAGTTTTGAAATACTGATATAAGCAATTTAAAAATTCATGATTAGAAATTAATTATGCTTTTTTTATATATATATTGTCAAGCTTACTTTTCCAAAAGATTTTCCAGAGGAAAAAAAAGAGTTCAGGTTTTCAGAAAAGAATCATGATCTTGTAGAGAGTGAGTTTTTCAGGTGCAGGCCGGGGCCTACAAAGGGAGTTTAGTGTGAGAAGATAATGTCCTGTTTTAGGCTCTCTTGATAGTAAGCACAATTCTTTGTGGTGTGGATTTAGCATGAAAGCTGCTCTTGACTTGTATTCAGACAGGTGATTTGTGAATTTTAAAATGTAGTAACTAAAGTTTTCATCCAGTCTGTCCTTCTGGTGAAGTATTTCTAGCAAAGATATTCTTTTGGAGAACCAGTTTTAGCGAAGTTCTTAGGAAATTAATAGCTGTTCTGCCTTCCATAATGATTTTGTGAAAAATAACTTTTTTTTCTGGGTGCTGCTAGTTCAGGCAGCTCTTGCATTTTATAAGCTCTTGCAAATTATCAAATGAATCAGATCATTTAATCATTTCATTGCATTCAGTCAGGTGGTATTATTGTAACAGAAGACCGAGTTTGTTGTGGGGGGGTCCTTTCTTTTTTTCCTCCCTCTTTTTAAACTATTTTTGTAAGATCTATTATGATTTAATTGCAAGTGCTTATCCTCAAATTTTTCTCTTGGGTCACATAGACGTATTGATACGTTTTGAGGATCTGTTTTAAACATGTATAACAATTTTTTTAAATTATCTTTTGTTTTGACTACTAATTGTTTAGATTTCATTAAAGCTATTCTTACTATGGTAGCATGTAATGAGATGGGATTTGGACTACATCATTTAAGACAGAGGTAGGGTGTAGCCAGGATATAGTAATGTACAAACCTGATACTGCTTCTGTTAAGAATTAGTGGTTTCAGTAGTAGTTAGAAGTATTTCGGTGACTGTGTTCTGCATCCTTATTGACAATTCGGGCAAAGAAGCGTTTCCTCGTGTGTTATTTTTTTCTCAAGATGCAGGTATTTGGATAACTGAAAAGTCTGCTTTGCTGAGTGCTGTACTGCTTTTGCTTAATGGTAAATTCATTCTTCAGTGTCTTACATTGAACGTTGCTGTTTAAATTAACATAAGTGAAATATCTAGTAAACATATGTATTTATAGGGTGTTATGTAAGAAGATGAAACATACAAATTTATGGATTTTACTCCTTTTGCTGTATTACTGAACTGCATTTCAAAACAAGTAAAACTAATATTTTGAATTACAGACTGCTGAAGATCTTTGTCAGGTAGAAGCTTGTGCAGTGACCTGGTATCAGCAGGAAAAACTTATCTTGTTTGTTGTACCCAAAGATGGTTTCAAAGAGAGAGAAGCTCTTAAAGAACTTCAGAAGCATCTACCAACTCATGCAATCCCTGATGACCTTGTACTGATTAAAGCTTTGCCTTTAACATCACATGGTAAATGAAACTGTAATTATCTTTGCAGCTTACTTTAATCATCTTTTTTCCCTTTTTTTTTTTTTAATTGACCAAAATGCAGATCCATGTTTTTTAAATACATAGTTCAGATAACTCATTCCTTATAGGAAATATCAGTATAGGCAGACAGCTGTATTTGGAAACATGTAAATATGCCCGATGTGTTGCATCACCTACATACATGTATGTTTGCTTGGTAATGTTTTATTTGAGATACAAAGAGCAGGAATAAAATCCATTTAAGTATTAAAACTGCATATCTATTTTCCCAGCAGCTCCTGTTAGGGTCTGTGACAGAGTCCCGACTTTGCTTGGGAAAAGATCAGGCACTGTGTGGGGGATTATGTGGGAGGCTAGATTAAATTTTCAAAAATCTAACTGTGTTTTGAGGGGCATGGTTGATTCATAGGATAAAGGGATACAGGTAGAATTTCACCTATGAATAAGGAAGCCTGGGCAAAGCTAAGGTGTCTGATTGGGCAAAGCAAGTTCTGGAAGCGTAAATGGTAAAGAGCAATGACAAAAATAATGTTTTATTTTCCACAAAGGCAAAGTCGATCTGTCTGAGCTGAACAAGATTTACCAGAGCCATCTAAACTGCCGAAGACATGACAGTAAGCTGAGAGGCGCAGAAGAATTGTGGGAGAAATTGCAGTATTTATGGAAGGTGGTATTTTGAGCTGCCTTTTTATCTTTGCAAGAAGATCTTTATAAGTGTGTCAGGAATTAAACAGTTTTAAGAACTGTGACTAATGCAACCAGAACATTCTCTCTGTCTATGTGTTTGAGTATTATAGCTCTGTCTATTCAGTCAATACTTGAATACAGCTGCTCTGTGACAGCCATGAGGGAATCATATTTTTTATGAGATAAAATTGTGGACACTGACGGTACATGCAATTAGCATAGCAAGGACATAATTTGTCAGAAGATTTTTCAGTGCAACTTCACATGCAAAATAAAGTATCTCTAAGGGAAACAAGCAATTGGGACATGCAGATTTTCTAAACAAACCCAGCTACTATGTTACCAGAATTTCTTATTTCTGTAGATAACTGAATTGGGAAGGCTCTCCCTATTTTCTTTTTTCGCATGGATGGCACAGTTTCATTACTGTGTCTTGGACTTTGTGGTTCTCTTGTTTCTTAATTCCTGTGCTAAAGACTTGTTTTAGATACGGAGGAGTGCAGAAACCCCCTTAGAGATCTTGTCAGTAATAAATGGGATTGAGTTTGGAAAAGGCTGACAAAGCCACAGCACAATCTGTTTAATTCCTTAAACAGCAGAATTGGAATTGAGTTTAAAAAAAAAAAAAAAAAAAAGGATTATTGAACAGAATCTCCCGTTGGTGCTAAAACATTTCATGCGATTTTTGTGGAGTGATAAATTTTATCAATTTCTGCTGACTTAAGTGATAGTTAATAGGCTATTCAGCTGGATTTCATCCAAGTTCATTTTTTTTGTCTGTGTGCTGCTGTTTACCATCCGTGAACTGTTTTGTCTTTATTCCTTCTCCCTTCTAGTCTGTTCTGGGTTTCCTCGATGATTCCAGAGAAATTTCTAAAGATTCAGTATTTCTCTACAGTGGTGGAGACTCCTTAAAGGCTCTAAGATTTTATGAAGAAATTGAGATTCTAGTAGGCAGAGCTGTTCCTGCACTCCTCGAAGTTATTCTAAGCTGCTCATTTGAAGAGGTTTACAAGCATATTCTAAAAGCTTTGTTTCCAAGTGAAGACCAATTAATGAACTGTGACAATGCTGCAAAAAGAAAATTAAGTAAAGACAGTTCAGAGGAATTCAATGGAAAGTACATTAAACTGAAATCTGAGAGACACTTTGCAGTTGCTTCCGGGATAGTTCCATTTGTTGCATTGAGCCGAGGAAATCGGTTGTTTTCTATGAATTCTTCCAAGTCCTTTACACAACCCAATGATGTGGCACAGGTCGGAATGGAAGCGAGACAACAGCCCTCCTTTCTGCAGTTACTGTCACCAGGTGTAAGCAAAAGCCAAGAGCAAGAGAGTGAAATGGAGAAGAGCAGAAGTTTACCAGTTACCAGCAAGGCACATAAAACAGATTGTTGTTCTGCTCAGCCACGCTCTGCAGAGTGCAGTCCCGGAGCAGCGGCTGGGTTGGCCTTACGTGTAAGATGGAAGGCCAGTACAGGCAGATGTGTGGATGCATCGCCCTTGCTCGTGATTCCGCTTGCAGACGAAGCGTCTGCCTCCGTCTATGTCGGCTCCCACTCTCACACACTGCAGGCGATTGAGCTAGATAGGGGAGAAATAAAGTGGGAGAGGAACCTTGGAGATCGTATTGAATCTTCTGCCTGTGTATCTACGTGTGGAAATTTCATTGTTGTTGGTAGGTCTTTTGTTTTAGCCTTTGTTGAAAATTATTTTCTCTGCTAAATGTAAGATGAATGACAGAGAATCTTACTTCCCTTTTGGATGACATGCTCCTACACTTGCTGATAAACTCTGTGGTCTGCCTCAAAACTGATTTGCCATGAACCAGAGACAGAATAAAGTAAATTTAAGTTTGATGATAATGAATAAAGTGGCTTATTTAACATATTGTATTTTTTCACTTATTATATACCAGTTTATTAGTAGGGCCTTGTTAAGGAGGGTTAGTTAGAATGTGGCCATTAAGTTGCTATTTAGAAGTGTGGAAAGGTAATACAGTTTTTAAAAACCTATGAACTAAAAACATTTCTTTATATAAAATTGACAGAAGTAGAAATTAGTACATGGTGCTTCAGATAAGTGAACCCTTTGAAAAATAATCTCTTTTGACCCTCTTGCATGCAATCTGCCATTGTATGTGAGTTTTAATCTCTGTAGGCTTTTTGCTATTTGCAGCACTGACTTTTTGTCAGTTGACCACTATATACCATTTTTTGTCATCTCTATGGTCACCAGAGTTGTCATTATTCTTTTTGATGTTACCTTTTTAAGTAATATGTATGCATTAACTGATCAGCACGGCTATCTAGGTCATGAGTTTTCTTATGCAAAGTAAGCATAAATACTGTATTTTGACTAGTTTTTAGATTGCTATTTACTGCGATAAGAAATCTGAATTAATGTTCTGTTGTGACCTCAGGAGCCTGTACAACTACAGCTCAGATTCTTTAGAAAATACACAGGCTTTATTTTCTTGGTGGCTTTGTTTCTATAAAGGTAAATTAGGGGGAGAGAGAATTTAAAAAATGAGCAAATCCTGCATCTTCTAATACTATCACTGTGAAAAGTAGCAGAAATCCAGAGAAATAAGCATACTTCAAATGTAACCTGGAAAGAACTCAGTGAACAGTTTTTTGAATGTATGAACCATCAGCAAAGACTCTGAACTAAAAAAGGAAAAGCTTTGGAAACTGTTTAGGGACTGAACCTCATGAATCATCTTATTTCTTGCCAGCAGTGATGCAGCTAACAGTATAAGTACAAATATTTTCTCCCATTTTGTGTTACTTCAACAGGCTGTTACGCCGGGTTAGTGCATGTGCTGCGACGCAGCAGTGGTGACGTGCACTGGACCTTTGCCACAGGGGATGCTGTGAAAAGCTCTGCGGTCCCAGATCCTTCCAGCGGCCTAGTCTACGTGGGATCGCATGACCAACACGTGTATGCTCTGGAGATCTACGTAAGGACACTGACTAACCTTTACGCGCAGAAGAGTGAAGCGTGGCTTAGGCCTGACTTGTATCTGGATGGAGCTCCATTGGTTTTAGTCATCTCAGGAATCCAGTCTCAAGCTTTGAGAAGTTAGGCCTGCATGGAGTGCATTAGGGTTACGTGGTGGTAAATGGTTGTAGGGGTGGTCTCAGCCATGGCTCTTCTGCTGCCTGTTCTTTTTTAAACTGCCCCTTGAGTTTCTCTATTACTGTTACATGTGGGTGTTTCAGAATAGGCTGGCTATGGCTCCATGGTGGAAAGAGAATCTCACATTTGAAAAGACTAGATGGTTATCATTATAAGCTTGTTGGCTCGTAAGTTCATTGGCTTAATTTCTTGTAATTGTTGGGGAAGAAACTAGCCAAAGATATATGTGTTGATAAAACAGATTGAGAGTTTTGTCTTCCCTTGTAACTACTGTTTGCTGAGTAAATTTCTGTTTGATAAACTTTGCAAACTCTTTGAGCTTTAATTGCATTTGTAAAATCTTTTATTTATCTTTTTCCCTGTGCTCACAGAAAAAGACTTGTATATGGAAGACCCATTGTGAAGGTGGAGCTGTGTTTTCTTCTCCCTGCCTAAGCTTTTTTCCATATCATCTTTATGTTGCCACATTAGGAGGATTGCTGTTGGCTATAAACCCTGTATGTACCTTTGCCTACTTGTCACAATCTCAAATTCATTTTAAGCCAAAATGCATTTCTGAAATTAACAGCACTTTCCTGATTAAGAAAATGAGACAATCGTTTTCTAACGTAAGGTCTTTTTCACTTAATGTCATGTTATTACACACTATAATTACACACCATATCAGTTTAATAATTCCTGTATTTCAGAATACAGAAAAAAATACTAATAAAAACAATAGTCACTTGGAACAGATATTTGCAGTTCCTCAGCTCATACAACCATGACCACCAGTCCTTACCATCATCACCTCCCGCTCCCTACCCCTTTCCTCAATAGTACCCAGTCCAGTGCTAGAACAAAACTAAGCAGGGGGCCTGCAGTTAGAAAACTCATGTTTTCTTATTCCAGGTGAGTGTTTCTAACAATTAAGAAGTGATAACTTTGTTAGGGGCTTTTTGGGATTATCGCAGTTTGTAGATTGCAGCATTTCCTGTAGCATTTGTGACACATGATGTGCACAATTAATATGACTTTCACAATATCCTCTCCTTCATGTGCTGTCTTCACTTCTGAGGAGATTCTTCAGCTGATAAAACTGAAAATGAAGCTGTCTCTCTTAAAATTGCATATTAACTTGGGAAGTGGGTGTTTTGTTCATTTGTTTGGCTTTTTTTGTGGGGAGAGGAGAAGGGTGGAATAAAGACATGAGTATCTCAGGGAACACTCTAAACATTTTGTTGGAGTAACACATGAAGAGTTTCTGGTTTGCATGCTGGATGGGTGAAACATGAGGGCTTTTGTTTGTTTATTTGTTTTTGGGGGGGAGGTTCCCAAGGGCTGGGTGAAGCTGTGGTGAAGGACTGTGTAGCTTCCTGGGAGTTAAACATGGGATATTCCATGCTGTCATTCACAGGCTACAGGAAACAAGACTTGGAAAAGCTCCCTGGGAAAACCCCTCTTCTCCTCACCTCACAGCAATGAAAAGTTTGTTTATGTTGGATGTGTGGATGGAAACTTACATTGTTTGACTCATTCTGGAGAAAAGGTAAAAGTCACCACTTGGTGTTTTTTCTTACGCTCACCACAAAACTCTGGATAAGATACTTCATTAATACTGTTTTCTGAGACTCAGTGATGAAAATATTTTCCTATTTGCACCATTCTGTGAATCAAACACAGCTGTAGGTATTTATTTTTGTAGAGAGATTTTTTTTAGCTGTTTTTTGCAGGAAGCCTCAAGAGATTGCCCATGCCCAAAGTAAATGTTCAAGACTAGTGCCAACAGATAAAAATTTGTTTTTTTTCAGATTTCTCAAAAATGTTTGAAAGCATCTCTAAAATGGTGGCTCTTTATAGCTTTTGCTAGAATACTTCTCCATTTATGAAATATGCCATGGCAGAGATGTGCCAAATCATAATTCTGGCAAAACATGTGCCAGCCATCACCTTGAATTAAATGACCCTTTTTCATTAGTTCCTCACAGATGTACGAACCTTGTGTTTGTAGTTACAACAACTGGAACTGGTTTCTGTTTGCCTGAGCTGCAGTACACAGGGTAATGCCAAAGCCTTTTCTGAATTCAAAATGCCCTGTCCCTGGCCTGCCCTCGGGCTGCGAGACGGCGCCTGCACAGGAGGGGCGGCCTGAGAGGAAGGTGTCCTGCTCGAGAGCAGCCTCTGCCTTGGCTGACAGCCTAATGGCCCAAAGGCCACTGCCACCTCTGCTCTGTTAGCCCCAGAATATTTCTTTTTCCAAGGAGAGCCACACAAGAAGGTGCTAACTCTTGCACAACAATTTTATGAGTCTTCTCATGCTAATTCTTTACTGGATGCATAAAGCTTAATTTGTAATGTCACAGATATTCCTAGTGAAATCCAGGATGCTCTTGAAACAGGGTGCTGTCCGGTCAACCACTTGTCTGTTAAAAAATTACAGTTGCTGTTAGACCAATGATGTCTGCACTAATGGATGGTTATGTTTGTTCTGTAGGTTTGGCAGTTTTCCACTAACGGACCAGTGTTTTCATCTCCATGCATCTCAAGTTTAACTAAGCAAGAAGTATTTTTTGGCTCTCATGACTGCTTTATCTACTCCTGCAATATGGAGGGTAATTTACTGTGGAAATTTGAAGCCACTTCAAGTGTATACGGAACACCATTTGTTTTCCAAAGTGATGACTTAACGAACAAAATTCTTTTGGCAGCAGTATCTACAGATGGCAAAGTGTGGATCCTGAATGCCAAGAGTGGAACAGTAGAAGGAGCAGATAAGCTCCCAGGAGAGATTTTCTCTTCCCCTGTAGTATGGGGAACAAAGCTTGTTGTTGGCTGTAGAAATGATTATGTTTATTGCCTAGATTTGTATACAACAGGAAAAAAGAACAGCTAAAATGTTAGGCTGCTTCTGTTTTATTGTTTACATTTGTAAATTAAGAACTCACAGGTTCTGTTTACCTCTCTGCCTCTCTGTCAGTGATGGAGGCTCTTTGCTCTTCTCGGATAGCATTTGTACCAAGTAGGTATAAAAAAAATGTCCAGGATTTTTTCCAGTAGGAAAAGTGATGTTTACTGACTTGCTGTGCTGACTGAAGGAATACATACAAATTCCCTGCTGCTCGGCAGCGCCCCCCGCCCCTCCTCACGTGTAAGTTCGGCTTCACGCAAGTCCCGGTGTTTCCGATGCCTTGGAGTTTAAGGTTTTGCCTTGAACTGTGTAGCAGGGAAACAGAAGCCAGTCCAGCTGACTTCCAACACTTGGAGAATGGTGAGAGGCTGTAGGAAGGTGCCACGCTCCGCACTTTGGAAGAGAGACATTTACTCGGTTCCACGACGCCAGCCTCGCCTGCACCCTGAGGTGCCTCTGCTCCAGCGCCCGGCTCTGCGCTGCCCTCCCGCTTGGTGGGTGCCTGCTCCAAGCGTGGATTGCTGCTCTGTAGCAAGGTGACCAAGTCCGTTGTTGAATCCAACTTTTAAGTTGACTTCTGAAGCCATAGCCTGTGCCTGCACATGTTTCGGGGTGATGGTTATCGTTTGTGTACAGTTTGCATAAACAAAGAGATTCATCTTTTGGCTCTCTTGGCACCCATCCACCCAAGCAGACACCTGCAGTGAGCTGAAGACAGTAGGAGCTACTTAGGGTATTCTCAGGTGGAGGGATACTTACATGGGAATACCTACTAGACTTCAAAGACAGTTACAGAACGAGGCCAAGGTGAAGTGTATAGTGCTCAAATCAAACCTCATTCAAGTCATTTGTGAAGAAATTCATATTCTACAAGGTCTTCATGGAGAACTTCACTAAGTGTTCTGCAAGCTGCTTGTCGTCTTTAACATCTTAGTAAGAATGATGGTAAGCATCATCCTCATCTCAAAAGTCTTTAAAAATCTGGTAGAAACTATTTTATCACCCCTTTGATGGGCCATCTGCTTTGAATTTTAAAATCTTGAATAGGGCTGTGTTGATTCATCATGTCTTGTTATGCACTTTTACTATTAGTGGAAAGGCACTGGCAAGATGTTTTGTAGAAATAAAGTTCTATTTATAAAGTTAAACTGAACTGTATTGCTAACAAATGGAGACACTGAACACATACATCATTAATTTGATAATTTTTGACTGGGTTATAGTTTAATAAGAATTAAAATGACATTAGTATAATAAACAATTGCACTTTAAAACATTTTAAAAATTAAAAAAGTACACAACAAATACCCCACAATTTTACATCTTATATTTTTATACATTACTATATGAACATAGAGGTTAATCATATATAACCTTGTCAGAAGGAATGGTATTTTGTGTGTATAAGTTACAAAAAGTTGAGACAATATACTACATAGTGGTTTGTTCAGTTCTTAAAACATTTTTGCTATTTTAAAGTCAGTAGTAATGATTTTTTACAGATTTCCACCACTTGTATCAGACATGGTTGCAAAGCTAAAGCAAAGTAACACTTCATTGGTATTTAGTGCAAATTTGCGTTAATTGAACATGAAATGTCACTGCTGAACATGTACACCCTAGAAATGCTTCCACCACGCACTGTGCGTAGTACAGTTTCCATCGCCACACTAGATACCCTGACGCTTGAAGAAACTCTGCTTTGAAGCTTTAGATTAAGACCATTCTTCATGAAAGCTCTATTCTATGTGATATACGTGTATTGTATCAGAAAATTGTTTCATAATGTCATGCACAATAGCACCTAATTATGCTATGCTGTTCAGAATACCAGTGCCTCTCTTTAGTTTCCTTAATCCTGACTCATTTCACCTTCTCCATATTTCTGCCTGGCTCTTTTCCCCCACCGCCACCCAAATAATGCTGGAGATGGATTTCAGGCAGGTTAGGTCTTGTAATTACAAGTCCATAGTGCAGGCTTGTAAACTCAGATAAAGTATAAATTTAACTTAAGAAGCACTAAGTCTTTGTGCTAGCAGAACAAAAAGGATGATGGGTCCAACTCCTCCTTCAGGTACATTTGCAGAGATTTTACTTTGAAGGTGTTAAGCACTTCTTTTTTCAAGTATCTGAGAGCAGCATTGCCCCTACTGTATAAAAACTTTAAAACATGTATTTACATTAAGGGGAAAAGTAGATATTTTAGAGAATCTGATTTTAAATACAAAACTTCTCTCAAAAATGATCACTTTAAGAGAGCCAAGAATAAATAAGCTTGTTAGTGCCCCGTGCCCTGTGTGGCTGTGCTGGTGTAAGCGGGACCTTTCCCACGCGGTAGCAAAGAGCCAGCCCTACTTCAGCTTTTGCTCACAGGCCCTTTTTGCATTCTGGGAATGGGAGGATATTGCACATTCAATTCGGTTTTCTCCATAATTTAAAGGGCTTTTCCTCATGCTGCACGCAGCAATATTTGGCTAAAACGTTTCCATAAAACCCATGTGGTAACAGTTCATAATGATACGATTTCTTCTCCTTAAATTATCTCCCTTTGTAGTGTTGTAGACTTTGAGTCCTCCAAGCTGTGTGGTTACAGGAGGGACATTCAAATTCATTAAAGACATCCCTGTAAAATTCAAACTTGGGTGTGTTAAGGATTTAGTTGCTAGGGAAGCTTTTTAAAGCATAGCTATCTCTGGCTGTTAAAGATAGTAAAACTGTCATTGCATGATGGACTTTATCCTTTCTGTAAGCGGGAGGGAGTGAACACTTCTATTTCAGTCACAGGGGTATTGAAGCGTTCAGCTGAGCTGGGGTCAGTAACTGCCTTCGGGAGGGTTCAGCTCTGCTGGTGCCGAAGCAGCAGCGACCGCGAGTCGAAGCTGCCGAGGCTCCCGCACAGCTCAGGAGCCAGCGCTGCAGTCCCGTCCTGGGGGAGGGCCCTGACACTGATCCTGCGAGGACACGAGCACGGAAATAGTCCTGCTCATTTCAGTCCAGACAATTGCTTTAACGTTCTAATCTGTAATTACTGGCTCTACACACCTTAATAGGGCTGAGCAACTCATGCACTCAGAGGACTAGGAGAAACTGTCTGCCCCGGCTTCTTTCTGGAAACTTTTGGAGGTTTGTTTAAATAGTAATTTTTGTTAGGTAGAGAGAATTATTTTCTTCCTAAAAATGAGGGAGTACAGCCCTACTCTATTAAACCTAGGACAAAATAAATTAGGTAATTTCTTGGATTTGGATGCTACCATTTTCTTTCTTAGCATTTGCAAGTGGAAAGAGGTCTCCTGAAGTTCTTCATTAAGGAAGAAGCTCTCAACTAGCAAGTAGAACTAACAGTTGATACAGCTTAACAATTAAGAAAATAAATTAGGAATAAAAGAAGGGAGCATGCATCTTGCATTACTTGTCAACAACAGAGTTTTGAAAAGCTTTTCCAAGATCTCCACTTTATGGGTAGAGACTGAAAGTTCCAGAGCCAAATACTCACAGAATTTAAGGAGCTTCTGAGCAGAAGTTCTGGCCCTTGCTATTAGAATGGCTAAAATTTACACCTAATATCTGAGCAGTCTTAAATTTTTTTAGAGTTTGGCTCTAAAATAATTTGCCTTGACCTCCTTTAGCTACTTGTCAAAGAAATGGAATATATGGTTTGACTAGACTTTACAGTGAGCTAGAGCAAAATGGTCATCAGGTTTCAGTCCTTCACTACATGCAGGTCGGTGTTGCCATGTGCAAGAAGCTGAATAAACGAAACGAGACCCGTCACCGGCCGCCTGGAGCCGCGGCGGCCGAGTTTACTTGATGATCTGCGGACAGTCACTCCAGGCTTTCGCTTTCCTCTTGGCCAGCGCCAGCCAGGCTGGCTCCGTTGACACCGGGTTGGCTTCGGGCGTCGAGAATCTCTTGGCCACCTCCTTTGCCAGCGGGGTCGAGGGAACAGAATCTGAAATCTCCACTGGTTTTTCATGCAGGAGGGGGAGAAAACAAACATTAGCTGCACACTGTGCTGTGCTGCAGACTTCTAGAGAAAGCGGTATTTTCCTGTGAAGCTCTAATGCTTCATACTAATTTCCAACCCTTTTAAGTTAAATCTCGTCTTTGATTCTGTTCTCAAAAAAAAAAAAAAATCCAGTTAGCTGTCTTGTTATAGGAATGTGATGAATAAAAGTATCTGGCTTCTCCGAAACTTTATGAGCAGAACTGGAGATAGATACTGTAGGAGTCAGAGAGGAAGATTATTTCATTCTGAGGCAGTGGAGGCCATTGAAGGCAACTTGAGGCCTAGAGAATTTACTCTAAAATATTTAATTGCAAAAATACATGGTCCAGTTTCTTTTATGCATCAAAGAACTTTTAAGTGTTCAGATTCAGACAAACTATTTTTAGTTGCATTTTGCAGACTTTGAATGCTTTATAAAGTTTTAATCTTTCATGGATCATGGAAATCATTTTTTTTCTTTTTAGTACAACTTTAATGACTTATTTTTAGCTGCAAGGAGCAAATGAAGAACAACAGCAATTGTTGCTGTCAACAACCACTTGCTGTTGAAAAAGGCTCTACCTTCTTACTTGTTCCTGTTGTACGAGGCTGGGCTGCAAGTCTGAAATGCACCAACTTTTCTCCTGGGCCTGGGGTCTTGTTTGAGCTTTTTTTGTCCTTAGAGTAGGGCTTAACAAACCTGCTTATGTTCATCAAGCCCTAGCCCTAACTGTAGGAGACTAAATCAACGTTTCCATCCACAAGAAACATACCCTTGTGTGTGTTGTATTTGTGCAGTTTTCAAATAAAACACAAGTACCGAGGGGCAGCTACGCTGTAGACACGGCTGCAGAAACGAGCAACGCCCGGCACGAGCCGAGCGGCTGCGCGCGGGCTGGAGGCGCCCGCACCGCTCTGTAGCGGCGGTTCAGCCTTTCCTGCGGGGGAGCCGCGAGGTGAGCGAGTTACCTCATCCCTTGCACTGGTTACGCTCCCTAACTCTCCGCTTGCAGCGGTACCTCCAGATTCAGCTGATGCCTGTTTTTGTTGTCATGGAAGCCCAAAGGGTTCATGTGTAGCTTGCAAAATATTTCTTCGCTGTCTGTACTCTACAAATACTTCTGTTTTACTCTTCTGGGAGAAATGTGCAAGGGGTAGTGCGTGACACAAGAAAGGACCCGCTCGCTTCCCTCAAACCGCACGGTGCTACTACTAAACGCGCAGTCCATGCGCGGGCGCAGGTGACTCCCCGCCGTACCTGTCACCGAAGTCGGAAGAGTGTTGGACTTCTTGAGCTGCTCCCTCCTCTCGAGCCTCGACACGGCCGTCTCCAGTTTCTTCTCCCCTTCCTGAGGGGCAGGTTTCTGCATGGTGGTCACTTTGCTGCTGCTGCTGCTTTTAGCGTCCGACTGACTACTCTGAGCAGCCTGGAGCAGAGAAGGAAAACTGTTAGGCAAGAAAGTCCGTGCGAGGATGCAAGAGAGAGACATCACTGCCTGCCCCTTCCTTAGCCCTCCTTTAGGCAAGGAATCAAAACACTGGCACTTCTAGAACTAATTGTTACTAAAGTTAGTGACAGAAAACTCAGCGAAACCAAATTTATCAAGCTGTCGCTTCAGTTAAAATACCGAATATTTTCAACCAGTGCTACCTGCTAAATAGAGCACTGAAGAACAGCATGTTGGGCACCTCACATGGTGTGCACCGTTACACATGTCCCTCATCATGCCTGTGCCTGTCAGAACAGACATTACAGGATCAGTTACCCACACAATTTCCTTTTTCACCATCCTTGGTATCTATACACAGCAGCACTGCTTATACAGCCTTATACAGCAAAGAGAAGCGTTTTACTTAGTTTAGTAATAGAAAAACACAAATTGTAAATATTTATAAAACACGAAAGGAGAAATGCTGCATTCAGTGCCTGTTTCAAGCATTTTGAGTAGTACATGTGACATTACTTCATCTACTGATCTTAATAATCTAAGTTCTAATAAAATGCAGTAATATTCACCTATAACTAAATATTCCATCAATAAGCCCCAGGTGCTCAAGTTCAGCACCTTGGTTACCTGAGCTCTGAAGACCCATGTGGCAGGCGACCCTCGTGCTGCTGCCCTGGCCCATAGCTACCCTGACAGCCCAGGACTTGTAACGGGTACATTTATCAAGATTGCTCACGTGCTCCTTGGCCAGCTTCTCTGCCTGCTTGGCCTCCCTGGCCTGCCTCCTCTCTTCCCTCGTAGCTTGCTGCTCACGAAACCCCTTCTGTTTCTGAAGTGCTAAAGTAATCCAAAGCGGCTGTGAAGTTTCCACTTTTTCCATCAGCTTAGAGCCATCTAAAGAGTGTCTGCTCTGGAGCACGGGCTTTTCTGCAAGAAAAAGTGACAAGAATGGGTTGAGTCGCACACATCTCTTGTCCCCAGCAGAGCAGTGTGACTCCTCTCCATGTGAAAGCTCTGCATTGCACTCATAGATTACCAAGTCATTCACAAACTTTTGCAAAGGGCAAGCCAGACGCTGAAAACTTCCAGCATTTTTTTCAGAAAAGTAAGACTTAATTCAACATTCTCATATGGCTGTCCAAATTTATCTTCTTTTCTAAAAAAAGAACAGTCAACCCCAAGGCTACTGCAGACACAGATTTACAGACTAGCTCATTACACGCAGCCCCTCTCCACGAGGCCCTCGAGTGCAGGCCATGCACGTGAGCTGATTGTTACACCTGTGCCGAGAGGCCGACGCCACCAGACAGGCTGGCGGCGCTGCCTCCACGGCGTCTCCACGCATCCCCCTTGAGGAGCAGAGGTGAATGGAAAAACTGCAGCTATGCCTGTGTTCAAAGAGATGGCAAAAATAGGCAGCAGTTGCACTGAAATTCAATTTTAAAAAATGTCTTAAAGGCCTGTAAAATTCAGGAATGGAAAAAATGGGATTCCCCAGCTAAATGCTGGTTAGTGCCCTTGCACTTACCGGAGTGCTTTGTTCCTCGGGAACAGAACACACTCGCAGGAGCCAGGGGCTTTCAGCCTTGCTTTGAAGTGCCAATACAGCCCTTGGATTGTTTTTGCGAGTGAAATGTGGTTGCCTGTGGCCAGCTATACTGGCTAGAGCATTTGCCTTGAGAGGCACTCACGGTAAGAAGGCTGAGATCTCAACAGCCTTAATGCTGGCTACATCACCCTAAAAATAGCTCTGCTGTAATGTGATTTATAGAAGGGAGCCCCTCTCCTCGGAGGCCCCTGTAACACCTGCAACACAACGTGCTCTACCCCATTGCCTGACCCACTGAGTAACCTGTCAAGGAAAACTCCTTGAAATTAACTTTCTTCAGGAGGCCACCCGGGCTGAGGTTCCGTGCATCTCAATTAGGCTGCAGGGAGGGCACATCCTACTCATCCACACAACCCCAGCAAAGTGCTGGTCCTCAACAAACAACACACTGAGGAACTACGATAGTTTAAGACCAAATTTCTGCCTCTGCACATCCGTATCCCATTCTGGAGACACAGACAATAGTTAAAGGGCGTTTCCAAAGTACCCACCTTTTTTCAGTGGCTCAGGCTTTTTGTCATTTCTTTCTCTCCACGGGATACTTAAAGACGGGAAAAAGGATTTCTTTTCTCTGGTCTCTTCCTCTTCGCTCCTGCAGTCGCTCGGGGCTGCGGGGGGCACTGTGCTGCCTTTCTCTTCCCTCTTCCAGCCGCCATCCGACTCAGCTTTCACCAACCTCGGCCCCAGAGCGTCGCCCACGTTGGATCTGTTCAGCTTAGAGAGAGGGGACGGCGGCGGCGTCTGGCTGCTGGGCTTGGGGGCCAGCGCCGGTTTCTGCGTGACCAGCGCCCTGCACGCGGGTTTCTCGTGGGCAGGCAGAGCCGCAGGGGCCGGGGGAGGCCCTGCTGGCGGCGCCATCTCCATGGCGGGAGCTGGAGAGTCTCTCGAGTCCTTTCCGTCAGCGGGAGCACTGGCTCTGCCCGCGCCCGGCGACGTGCCCTCCTGTGCAGCAAACACAGCGGAGTCCTTGTCACCTTCCGCATTAACGAGCGGGTCGGGCACGCCGTCAAAGCTGTCCCCGGCACTGTACCTTTTCTTTTTCCTTTGCTCTACCTGCTGATCATAATGGAAACGCAAAGAGTAGTTTGTCCTCCGTAACTTAATTCCAAAAGGAGAAGTGTTTTCTTCTCCATTTGGTGCTGATTTCTCTGCTTTCCTTGTGCTGTTATTCTGCTGGTTTTCTGGAGCACCTGGCAATTCTGACTGGGACAGTTCTTTGCCTGGAGAATGAGGAAAACTTGGAACAAGAAAAGATGGAAGATCTTTTGCAAATTTACAGCCCTCTGTGTTGTCTGTCACTTCACTAGGGGCTTCCGATTTCTCCTTCACCATTTCAGCCAGGTTGTCCTTCGGAGCCCCCTCCCCACTGGGAGCAGCGGACGAGCCCGTATTTCTCCCCGCGGTCACCACCTCTTTGCCTTTTGCCACACTTGCAGTCTCAGCATCCAAATTGGTTTTTGAAGATTCTGAAAACTTCTGCCACGCTGGTGTTATCGAGAACTTTGCATTTGCAGACAGGGTTTTTCTCAGGTTACCATGGGGAGCACCTCGGCCCCGGGGAGTCCAGTCATCGCTGTGCCTGCACGCACTGACTCGGTCTTTCTCGCTGTACTTGCTGCTTTCTGCGCTCTTGAGGATTCGCGAGCGGATGGAGGCCCACTCGGCCAATATGGCCTGGTTGTTCAGTGCCTCCTGCGCATACCTCATCTTGGCACTGCTCCCTCTGGGATCCGGCGTCCTTTTCGGGGCCTTCTCTGGCGAGGGAACATCCACATTTTTTCGTTCTTCTGCCAACCCGAGCAGCGACTTACAGGCCGTGTCCTTTATCTGGTTCACGCTGACGGCGGTGCCGCAGAGCTGCGCGCCCGTGACCAGGATGGCCGTGTGGGGGACGCCCGTGGACGAGGGCAGCGCGCGGGAGCCCTTGCTGGAGGTGTGTGCCCTGTGCTCCCGGCTGGAGGGGGACGAGGGCCCCGCGCCCTTGACGGGCATGACGGGGCTCAGATTCACCTTCTGGAACAGGATCTGCTTCTCTCCGGAAGACACCTGAAACGTGAAGGGTCTGGATGCAGTCTGCCTTTCATCCACCTCCTGCCACCTCAGTTCCTCCCCTAGTCGCTTCTGCTCCTGAGCCTCAGCTTCTCTCTTCAGTTTCTGGGCTAGCATTTCTTCTACTGTTTTACTCTCTTTCTCTGGCTGTTTGAGGTTTTGGGGTCTTGAGTCTTCTTGGAGCTTCTCCTCTACTGAGTGCTGATCTGCCCCTCCAGAAGACAAAAGATCCTTGTCCTGTTGCTCTTCAAAGGATTTCTCCTGTTCTTGCTGCTCTTCCTGAAGACTTTGTCCTTCTGTGTCTATCTTCTGCTCTTGCACCTTGCTCCGCTCTTGTTCCTTTTGCTCCTCTTGCTTCTCCAGTCTGTCTTGCTGCACACTGTCTTCGCTCTCCATGTGCATTTGTTTGGTGAGTTTGTGCTTTCTCTGCTCTTCCCGTTTCTGTTGCTTCTCCGGTACTTGCTGGGGTTGCTCCTCCTCTGTCTTTTCTCCTTCCTCCTCCTTAAAATGCTGCCTTTGGTCCCCCAGTTTCTTTTGTGGTTTGAGGGTCTCAGGTTCTTTCTCATCCCCCACTGTCACTTCAGCCTCTTGAAGCTCTTTCTCCAGCTCTTGTCTCTGTTTTTCTTGCCTGCTCTGTTCCTCCAGGTCTTTTTGTTCCTCCAGATGTTTTTGCTGTTCTTCTTGACACTGTTTCTCAATCTCATGTTGCCTTAACTCTTCCAGCTGTAGCCTCTGCTGCTCCTCCAGCTCCCTGCACCTCTGCAGCTCCTGTTCCCGCTGCTTTTGCTCCTCAAGTTCTCGCCTCTGTTGCTCCTGCAGTTCCTGGCGCTTTTCCTCCTCCAACTTCCACCTCTGTTGCTCCTCCAGCTCCCTGTGCCTTTGCTGCTCCAGCTCTTGCCTCTTTTCCACCTCCAGCAGTCTTCCCTCCTCTTCCTGGCATGGCTGCTCCTCTGTTTGCAATGATGCCTCTCCTTCCAGGAGCTGCTGCTGGCTCTCCTCTTTGCAAGGCTCTTCCTGCATCTGCTCTTTCTCCAGCTCTTTCTGCATCTGCTCAAGTTCTTGGCACCTTTGCTCTTCCATTTCTCTTTGTTCCTCCATTTCTACAATCTGCCTTATCCTTTCGGCCTCAAAGATCCCCCAGTGATCTTCAATTCTCTTCTTTTCTGCCAGCTGAAGCTCCCTCTGTTCATCTTTGTTCTGGATGAGCCTGTCTGCTGTGATGTAAGCTGGGTATCTTTCTGCATATAGCTCAGTTTCTAGATCCTCTGGCTCAAATTCTGTTACCGTTAAACTTTGTGATCCCTACAGTGAGGAGAAAAAGTCTGCTGTTACTTCATATTTTACTACTTTTTCCTTTTTACAATGATACAGTTTCAGAGGCATCACACTCCAGTTTATGGATTACATCATGTTACATTATAAACACCTGCCCCATGACACAAAGCTACTGGAATGATGCCCATTAAAAAAATAAAACTATCCCAAGAGTGATAAAAAGATAATGCTAAGTAATGAAACATCACTTGGTATCCATGAATTAGGGCAGGCAGAGACCTGCCATTGCACATATACAGAAGCCCGAGGAACAGACCCCAAGTTTCTGTCTAGTGAATTAGAATTCCATTCTTTAAGCTTGAAATATTTTGCAGTGACCAGTCGCTCACTACCTTTGTTAATCTCCTGTGTTTTCTTGACATCCGCTGCTTTTTTGGCTTTACTGACAACTTGTGTTTAGCTGCACTGTTGTCCAGACGAGCAACAGCCTGGGGAACCGCATCCAAATTGATTGTTTCAATTGTGCCAGAACAGGAAAACTGTCGTTTTGGCCGAGACGATTTGATTGGAGCGACCTGTTTGGATCACAAACGCAGAGAAGTTCTTATCAAGCTATTTATTTCATTTAAAAAATAAATAACCCTTTTAAATAACAAATAAATAAAACCTTTGCAGTTTTGAATTCAAAAGTGGTTATTAGCAGGAAAGATTTCAAATCCCATTTCCAAATCCCACTGCAGAAATTATAAACTTTAACCATGGAAGTTATGGCTATAATAGTTTCCTGTTTCCAGTACCACATACACATTTTCATACTTTTCAGTTAAAAATTACTTGGATCATTCTAACCATCTTTTTTTTTTTTTTTTTTTTTTGCAGTTTAATTCCACTCTGAAGTGGTTGGGAATAGGAAGGGCAGAGACAGAATTGCCAGCAATGTCTCTAAGACATTTCAAAGTTTGCTTAATGTAGAAAAATACCCACATCTAAACTAAGGCTAGATGCTTGAGGGGAGGCTCAGTGAGGACACACATAGGAATTTCACCGGAGGCTACAGGGCAGAGCTGGGGAGCTGCAAGGCCCGTCTGCGAGACGACTCGGGCCGTCCGGTGCCCTCTCCACAGCATGTGGCACTGTCCAAGCACCAAGGAAGAGCAGAACAGTAAAAGAAAACTGACTTTGGTGCTCTCTCGCACTGCACAAAAATTTGAGTTCAGAAACTGCAAATCCTGTGTGAATAAATACAGTGGAAGTGGAGACTGAGCTCTGTGAGGAAACGTCTGCTCAGCCACTGAGCTGCAGCGGGTGCCCGACTCATCGTTACACTGATGTTTGGCACAAGCCAAGTGGGAAAGGAAGATATAAAAACAGAACAGAGAAAACATCTTTTGTAAGTGCAGAAAATCACATATATTGTTTTCAAGACAGTTCTGTCATCTTCGGAGGTTAAATACATGCAAATTAGGGAACCAATCACTTAAAAAGCTGATGGAATATTTTGCATACACTTACTGAATTACATGTTGGCAAACAAAGTATTAGAAGTACTTATGAAAATTATGGCTCTGTGATTAATAAATCAAACGCAGGAATGCTGCGAGGCCAGCACAGAGTTCTGCTCAGCTTCCTGCAGCCAGCTCTTCAGACAGGAGCAGAGTCCTCAGGCTTTCTTACTGCTTACTACCTAGTCACTGCTGAAGTCCCAAAGCGACCTCGTTCACAGAATTTTGGATGAAAATGAAACAATGAAATGAATATCACAGCAAAAGGTGACCAACAGACCCCTAAAATTAGAAAGGCATTCAGCAGAGACCCAGCATGCAAGATTTCTTACCTTTTCTTCCACTTCATGTCCTGTTCCAGGCAGATTCATCGTCCTCAATAAATCTGTAGTATCAAATGACTAGAAAACAAGATTACCACAGCCCAATATTAGCGTGTGAAAGATCTAATAAACCGATTCAAAGAATTTGTAGAATTGTGCAATTTAGATATGGAAAACGTATTTCACATATTTCCTTATATTTAATGTATTTTTAACATTATTTTCTGTCACAGTAAAATCAATGGACAAACACTTGTTTCCAAGTAGTATGCTCTTCTCTTTGTTGCTTTTTGAATCACTACTGTGAGTGAATACAGAGGTAGTTGCTCACACAAGTCACTATGTTAGAGGCAAAACACACTTCCCTCACCAGGTAACTAAATTAAAAGGCTTGGTAGGCTTTCAAGCACCTCTTTTATAAATTTCTTCTCCACCTGAGCTAGGACTGCTAGGACAAGGAGCCCCATCTCCTCCTCGTCAGGCGCTGCTGCTGCTGCAAAGCCCAGTGAGATTCCTGCCATCTTTTCCCACAAAGCGGATGGGATCAATGCTGAGGCCCTGCAGAGGAGCAGCTGGACCTCACTATTTCTCAGGAGGAGATTTTAGGGCACAGCACCCATCACACCCAGGAACCACTGGTGATTATATTGTGGCAGTAGTTTACAGCCCAACAAACACTGGGCTCCAGTTATGCCGGGTGCTGTGTGCACACACTGAAGGACGATCTTTCTTTCTAAACTGATCATTGACACAAAGCCTAAAAAGTCCCCTGTACGAACACGGGTAACTAAACCCAGAGCCCTAGCTCTGGGATCCCAGGCACTGCGGAAAATCAAAGGCCACAGTTGAAGGCATGAAACGCGTTGAAGGCCGACAGCACCTCACGGGCCTGGAGACCTCCTCGGAGCAGGCAGCGCCAGGGCCCGCGCGTCAACACGCAGGAGCCACGAGGCAGCAGCAGAGTCACCAGGAGTTCAGCACCAGGACCAGGGCAGGCAGGGAGCCGTGCCGCAAGGGACTTGGAAGGCACCCAGCATTCCTGCTCTTCCCAGGCATTTGGATTGGGTTGCTGGTTTCCATCAGCACACGTAGAACTGCAGCGCCCCTGCAGCAGGGATGCTTGTTCCCTCTACATTTTGAAGACTCTGCTGAGTAGACTCTATGGATCATTACCTCATTTATACCAGACACTTGGATTCACGGATATTTCTAAAAGTACTTCTTTCTCTTGTTTGTTTTAAAGCTTCTGTTCCACGAGAAAGTGCATGTTTGCTTTGGAACCAATTATTTTACTGATTTAGGCTCCAGTCCTTCTCATTTTGGAAGGATTTTCGTTTTTACCATGCTGTGCTGCACACAGCTTCCCATGCTGGGAAATCCACAGAATTTTTCTGTCTTACATAAATTCCCGTCCTCCAGCCACGCAGTGAGTGTTGTCTCCGTAGCTGGAAGCTCAGAGCAGACATTCAAACTGCTGCTTCGTGGCACCCTGTTCAGGACGCCAAGAGCTTCTACTTCTCGCTGGTCCAAAAGCCCAAGCTAAGAGACCTCAGGCACGTGAGGGCCCACGGAGCGGCGCTCCGCCTCCTGCATGCATCTGCTGCGCCCACGAACCTTGCTGGGCCAGCACCACCACAACTCCATGAACGTGTCCTTTTAAAGCACTCACTTTATTACCACTGTCTGGAAGCGCTGTGTCCTGCTGAGGCTCAATCTCCATGGGGGCACCGAGCAATAGATCCTCTTCTACGCTAGCGTTTGCCTCCCCCGTTGTCCTCATAGAAACTGTCATTTGTGGAGGCTGCCCAAATTTAATATTCTTGGCCAACTGTTGCTGGAAAACAAGAAGAGAAGAACAAAAAAGAGGTATTTAAATTATGGACAAAATAAGGCAAGTCTAACAGTGCACCCTTTCTCCCCACACAAATGCTCAGGGCGACTTCTGGCTCCGGATGTAAACCAGCTCGAGACTCCCACGGCTGCAGCACCGTAGCCTCTCCGCAAGGCCATCAAGATCAGGAATTACAGCAGAAACTGGGATCTGCACGATCACCCTGAGACCTCAGCATTGTTTTCATTTTTTTTTCTCGAAACTTATTATGAATCTTGTAACATTTCTCCTTTTTTTTTTTTTTTTTTTTTTTAAATCTAGGTTCCTACGTTAACACTCTGCTTATATAATATATTCTTATAGGGAAGCTCACTTCTATGTTTTAGATATTAAGACTTTGACATATCCTTGCCTTAAAAGGTCCAAATTCTCATGGGAGGGGAAAGCCAGTTTCTCTGAGATGCTGGATCTCACAGAACCCGCACAAACTGCAGCATGTCCATGTGCTCTGCCTCATCACCACTTCTGCATAAGAAGGTTTATTCATGGGTGTTCCAAGACATCTACGGATAAAAGAGCTTTGAAGCTTCCACACCATGTATTTCCCTTGTAATCATCTCCCAAAAGTCACAAGAAAATACTCCTGAATTACATCAATGACAAGTAAGATAACCACATAATATCTACCATCAGGTAAACTATCTGAGGAAATTACACCTTTGAATAATGCTAGGATGCATACCACAAAGTCTTTGAAAGGAAACATTTTTACAGCACAAGAGCTAAAAGAAATTCTCTTGAAAATTGAATAAATTGGTGTGAAGAGCACTTAGCGATAGATTTTCTTCCTGAAATATTGCAGGGAATCATTCTCAGTTAGGGAGGAGGGGAGCATGTAGCTATTCTCCTGCCTTAGTCTCTTTCAAGGGAGCAAATTTTCCAAGGAGTCCTCCCATCTCTGCCTTTTGTTGCTGCGAGCACCTCCGGCTCAGCAACATTCCCACCAGGAACTGCCCCGTGCGACTTCTGTTCCGTGCAGACGCCAGCTGCACACCCGGACCCCGCCAGGGACTGGCCTCTGAGAAGTGCAGAGCATTTACAGTAGCTGTTACGTAAAAAAAGGACATTTCTTCTTCCCTGTGGGCTGGAATCAGTAACACGACTTGGTCAAGGAGCTGGCTGGGGAATAAACCTTTTAATCATAGTGGGTCAAGCTCCAGAAGGTTGAGGTCAGGTCGGCCTTGGTTGCCTCCACTGCACAGCGGACTCTTATCTAAAGTCTATCCATGGTATCCCCAGGCCATTAGCAGGTCCCTTCATCAAACTTTTAGTAAATAGTACCCCCCGACAGATAATAACCATTATTAATTATTAAATTAGGAGAGTTTTTTTTCTCAGTTTGGCAAATAATTTTGACAAACTGGATGGTTTTGAATGGCACACATTTATTCCTGCCTGAATACTGGCAGAGTCCATAGGCACAAGTTTCAAGAAGCCCTTCCAGGCTTTAGTGCTATTGGTAAAACTCTCTAAATTGAAATCTTACCTGTTTCCACTTGCATAAATCTGTGTTCAAGAGAGTAAACAAGTCTGTAGTAGTTACTGTAAAGGCAGTAATTCTACAAGCTCCTAATTCCTACAGCTCCTCTGACAGCAGGAGAAGCTAATGGAAAAACAGCTTCTTTAATAAGGTGCTTTTTAATGTGAGGTGGCTCCTCTCATCATCCTAACATTCCTAGGCACATTCCTAGGCAAGTTGTTCTCCCAGGCAGAAAATGGCAACTGCCAAAACTAGCTGAGCGACTGCTCAAAAACACCAAGGATTTCGGCACATGCTCCATGGACAGAACACACACCCACATGTACACACACACACACATACACACACACACACATTTACTGCTTGAAATGTACTTTGGAAGAAGGAATGGTGGGTTGTTGGCCTGATTTTCGGACACTCTATTGTAGGTGAATGGTGAGTTGCATGTGAATGCAGCTACTGTACAGAATGGTTACGTACTGTAAAAAGAGCAGCTTTTCTAATTGTGATCTAGGCTGCTTGAGGCCTGTGCTGTATGTTTGTATACGCTAAAGTTTTAAATGGTAACTTTCCTGGTATTTCTAGGAAATAAAATATTTGCAATATTTCTGAACTGCATGCAGTCTTCAAAATTATTCCAAAACGTTAAGGATTTGTTTACTCAGATGTGTGTAAATTAGTTTGAAGACCCTAAGAAGTCCCTTTGAAGATCATAAACCCCCTAAAAATGCATCCCTGAAAGAATAAAAAACACGGAGTTTTGCTTGAAAGTTCACACATCAGTGCCTAATCCAAAAATGGACAGAAATTAAGCTGCAAGGCCATAGAAAATAGACCCAATGTGCAGCATCCGTCCAAAATTCTACAAAAGTTTTAGTTAGATACATATTCGTAACCACAAAACTATAAAGTCTGAAAATTCCCCGTGCTGACAGCACACGGATGATGGTTGCCTAAGGAGGATTACTCGCGATTCCAACTATTAGAAGAGTAAAATATCATGTTTGTGACTTCTACCAACATGCAATTATACACAGGATGCTTGGATACCCTTTCAGGAATCTCCACAGGTGAATACTGGTCATAGTTAAATGGACTTGGTCTCTTTTGGTTTGTGCAAGAAGGCTTGAAATTTGGCAGCCCACAATTATCAGCCTGTTTCAAAACCTGGTTGACAGCTAGACACAGAAGGAAAGAGTTGAATGTTTTCAGCCTGCAGTTTCTGCTAAGAAAGTTGTGTCAGCTCCCCCAGGCTTTGCCAGGCCCCAGTTTGCAGCCAGTGCACAGGTTATTTCCACAGCTCTTATAGCCCACTCCCAGCAGCAAAACACGACAGCTGCCACATAGGACAGCGACACCACGAAGGAGTGCCAGGACCACCACCAACATCACCAAGTTGTGAGCCAGCCCAGGTCTCCCTCAGCCTCCCCTTTTTGTCTCCGAGGTGAGAAAGCTGTCCAGGAATTTGCCTCTCCACACCCAGCCGAGGAACGGGGAGGGCGGCATCCTGCTGGGAAGGGGAAGGTGCAGCAGCAGCCACAGCCGCTGGGTGCCCAGCCCCAGGCACCGCAGCAGCCCTGAGGCTCCCCGCCGCCCCTCACCTCTCCTCGGGGAGCCCGCAGCCCTCCTCTCCGCAGGCCGCTCAGCAGGGCCGGCTCCTTGGCCGCTGAGGCGCCGGGCCCACGGCAGAGGCGTGCGGCCGCCCGGCCCGGGCTCCTCTGCACACACCTTCCTCGTGCGCTGCTTCCCCAGCCGGCCCGCGCCGACGTGGAGCTGCAGCCAGGGCATTCCTGTGGGCATCTCCTCGGGCGGATGGCTCTGACTTTGCATCTCAGCGTAGTTCCACATTTCACTTTTATCTTGTGGTGCTTGTGATTTTCTTCATGATTCAGTCAGTAAGGGATTTTCAGCAATAGGTTTGTTTTTCAGGAAGAAGGGTGGCAGATGTACTAGTAAGAGCAACATCATAATTGTGCTGCAACTGTAAATAATGCATTTATCTAATAAAGGCAAAGAAATACTAGAACTCTAAAATAAAAGTTTTCACTTAATCAATTTCACTAATCTAAATCTTTCTCAATTACTGGACCATGACAGACCCACTTTTATTTCATGCAAAATAATATGCTAGAGCACGATGCTATTTAACCAACATCTTTACACCAGGTTACCATTAATAACTTCAGAAATAAAACTCCTAGGTTAAGCTGCTCTGCATTATTAGTTGGCACCCGCAGCAAATTAAAGAGCCTGGACGTTTCCAAGCCCTCCTTGTCTTTGCATAGGAAATGCCACAGAACAAGCGTTCCGTGTTAGAGCCCCGCCTGGACCGCACGGCTCCTCTTCCCCTCGGATGCGGCGCCCCTTCCGCGCGGGCGCCTGCTTGTGCGCACGCTGGATTCCAACCTCTGCAACCACACGGTTCTTACGTTTCATGCCTCGAGTGGATCCAAAACTGGAAAGGAGCTCACTGTGTCCAGTTTAAGATCGAAATAGCAGAGTTCGGATTACTTTAGCTGATTCTGTTCAATCAAGTTTTACAAAAGATGTAACGGGTAATATTTTTGCCTTTAGTTCAAATGTTTATTTTCTCATGTATGCTACCACTGCTAGGTCTAAGACTTCACCCATAAACTCCAGAGATTTGTGGCATACTTTTGAATTCAATGGTCATCCAGGGACTTTTCTTTTATGGATTTGTCTCGGTGCTTCCTGAGCTGCTATAAATGTTTCACCAACAACAACGCTCTATGGCAAGGAGCTTTACAGACCAACTATAAATTATATAAAGAAATGTCTTTTTCTTTTGGTTTGAATCCGTTACTAGTTTTAATTTATGTCCCCATATTCTCCAACTGAGAAAGATTGAATAATTGTTCTCTATTTACCTTCCCAATTCCACTCATGATTTTATGCATCTCTATTATATTCCCTTCCCCATCATTTCTTTTCCAGGCTGAAAGGACAGTTTACATAGCTGTTCTCTTAATGGAAGCTGCTCCCCATCTTTGTCTAAACAGGCAGTCTGCAGCATATCTAAATTAGCACAACATTGCAAATAGGCAATTCTTCTTTTAGTCAAAGAGAGAGAATAAACTGGAAAGCATATTGTGGAAAAGTCATTTTGGAGGCTTTAGAACGTAAACCAGATATAAAAATAACCATGCCTCCCCACGTGGACGCGAGAAACACACAGTGCAATTTTACCTGCTGAAGTGCTGGGGGCTCTGAAACAGAAACCGACTTCTGTTCACTGGTGGACCATTTCTGGCACTAGATCTGGAGGGCGTGAAAACGACTGCTTTTACAGCAGCCTATGGCTTGGCCCAACACAAAATACAACTCCGGATATACAAAAGGGTACAGGAGGTTAACAGGGACATCACGCTTTCCTCAGCCACACTTCTAGCATGCACTAAAACCTTTGAATACAACCATTTATGGAAAGGCTGATAAGATGAACATTGCCAATCTGAAAATCAATAAAAAGTGATGGGAACTATTCCAGAAAGAGCTAGTTTACCCAGAGCACAGAATTAGAAATAAAGAATTTCCTGCAATACAAAGCCAAGCGTGCCTGTATCCCAGCTGGTACACAGAGCTGTGCACCACTACACAGCGCTTCCCTGGGAGCTCCGAACCACCCCGAACCTGCCAGAAGTGCAAGGTGACAATGGGAAATGACCCCCATGACCTGCCATTATCAGCATTAAATAGCACCAAATCCTGATAACATTTCTTTATTGAGGAGCATCTTGCCAGCTGAACTGACATTGCAAGTGCTGGGCATCCAGTGTGACACACAAGTGTGGGCAAAACCACAGTCATGTGGATGGCCACGGCCTGGGACTTTTCGGGGAGCTGACCACAGAACAAGTCGGGTTTGTGGAATGCACAGGAAGGGAATGCGCGCAGAAGGGATGACTGTCCCCTGCCTCCCTCCCCACAATGTGAAGAGGTACAAATGTTCCCCGTAGTGTGAGATGGCAGATAAGGACTTCAAACGTATACAGATTTCTAATGCCTTTAAGTACAGAATGCCTTTAAGTGCAGAATTAATGTAGCAAACCCAATCTGTTTTCAGAAAACTACAGTAAAAAGAATGGGATATAAAGCAGCAATATTATAAAGGAATAGGAAATATCACCGTTGCTAGCACTGAAAAGGGAGAACCTAAGGTTTTGTCATAATTTTGAACCCACTCTTTTTTTCCAGTACATGCAAAAGCCCAGGGCAGGTCTGGGAAAATGCATAGAAAAAGAATCAGGAGACATGATGTTTGCATTAAGTGCACCTCATACAGGAGAAACCTGCCGTGTGGTGTCTCATGAAGATGCAGTGGGTACAGTGCTAACGATGTGTGGTTTTCATTTGGAGAGAAAGAACCTGGCAGACAGTATGTGCTCATTGTTATGGAATATGAAAAATACCATGAAATTTGCTCCAGTATTTTAATGGCAGATTCCTAAGTGACTCACTGACAAACCAAAGGAATAATAATCCTGAGCTCTTAGGATAGGCTGCAGACATTTCTGAAGACTTCCTTGCAGAATCACCACCATGCCTTTCAATATTACAGCTTAGACCTGCAAATTGTCAGAATTACTTGCAGGGCTAAGAAATTGGCCCATGGGTGTTGGAAAAGAAACCCACCTTTATCCATGCTTAACGCATCCTGGAGCTCTAGAACCCATTTACCAACACATCTTAAATATTCATAATCCTTACAATTTCTTACCTGGAGAGTTTTGACTTTTCCTAGAATGTTCTCCTGTGACATTGCTTGGATCGCCTGCTCGCTCTCTGTTCTCCCATCAGGTATAAAAATGCTGTCATGGGAAAAAGCTCGAGTGCCCATAGAATAATGGGAAGACCTGGAAATGCAGTTAAAAGAATATATAAATACAACAATGAATTTTTGACTGCAACCTGCCAAAATTGTTCATATCATAGCTCCTCTGCTTTCTACAAGCTTTCCTGCCCTTTTGTCTTCTGCAAAAAAAATCCTTTTCAAAAACATCATTTCCAAAAAAGAGATATCCAAACATCTCATAGCAGCAAAAGATTTGAGGTCCATGATTCCTTCACCCACAGTTTTTGATCTTGGAGGAGCATAGAGAAAGGTGCTTTTTATAGAAATGTTGAGAAGTTCAATTGATTCATCTTAGAAGTAAAGATCCCTTTTAGGACATAGTCTGACTGCGTCACACTATGATGCCATAAGATGACTACCAAGCTACAGTCTGGACATATGGTATCCCCGCCATGCGTGGGCAGCAAGGCAGCAGCTCCCAAGGAAAGGCATCGCCACGAGGCAAGCAGCAGCCAGAGCAACACGTGGGACTAACTGACTCCTGCAGAACGCTCGCGCAGCCCGTGGCCGAGCTGCTCCTCACCACCACACCAGCACGATCACGTTCCTCACAAACGTTATTGCCGAGCACCGGAGTTGATCCCAAGGGGACTGGGCCGGGCCACGCAGCTTTCATCAGCACCAGGAGATGCCCACGAGGCGCTGCTGAACCAGACGAGGCTGCCGAGTCAGGGGCGCATCGCCCTCGCCCTTGGCAAGGCCACGGGCAGCGCGACTGGGCAAAAAGCACCATAATTTCCTGAGCTGCTGAACACCCTGCAAGGAAAGTGAGCATCGAAGAAGGTTTGCGGGTGGCTACTGCAGGGCTGGCTTGGGGTGTGTGGGGTGAGCCTGGAAATCACTGGTCGTTCAGCCTGGAGCACTGCATGGTAAGAGGAAAGCCAGGAAAACGTGAACACAACAAAAGCCCTGGAAGAAGAAAACTGAGCAACTGAGCGGTCCTAGGTGTCTACATTTAAAAAGGTTATTGGCAAGGCCATAGAATTCATTTAAAGCTTCAGTAAATTACAGTGTGGAGAAAAATAGGAACTTTTTATAGCAATCTAACTAACAGACTGCTATATGGGACAGAAAAATCTGATTGTATTAAATATTTATGATTATAAACAAATATTTTAGCAAAAAATCAAGTAGGATGGATATTTCTAGAGAAAGGAGTCAGACAACAATGAAGAAGAAACCCTTACATATTTATAAAAATCAGTATCTTCTCTTTTTCTCCTTTTAAAAAGTGTGTTAATACTTTATTGAGTCCTGAAAATATATTTTTTTCTTCTTTGAAAAAAAAAACACTTAGAAAGTTTTTAATACATTTTCACCTCTGTGTTTTTTCTGGGGTATGAATACCACTTTCTAGCAAAAACCAAAACCTTTTCCTACAGAGTAGGAATGTTATACATCAACATTAACTTTTTACAACCTATTAAATTATAACCTATTGCTGAATCTTACATTAGAATTTCGTATCAGTGACTTAAAAATACTGGAACTTCCCCACCAGCCTCTCCCTCTCTTACATATAAAATACATTTGCTCTCACAAAACAAACTACCCAAGTTTTGAGGGAAAGCACACACAGCTCCCAACATCATTTCTTCCTACATACAAGCACAGGAAACAAACAAACAAAAACAAACAAACAAAAAAACCACTTTTTTAATGCAAATTTAATGCATACATTTCATCTGAAACAAATCTGCACAAAACCAAGCACAGAACTATTCAATAGTTCATAGCATTTCTAGCCATAAAAGAATGGGAACATTTAATTGATCCTATGTTCTATTCCAGATTTTTTTTTTCCTCAAATAAAGAATCCCTTGATTGCTGCTATAGGTGCTGCACCCTCTTTTAGAAACCTTTTATTGGAGAAACCATAAATGTATATTTTTAAACTGTTTTCTAAAAGGTTTCTATCTTGAGTCATCATGACTCCGCCTGAGTGGAGACCGCGGTAAAACTGCGCTGCCTCGGAGCGCGTGCCAGAAAGCTGTGTACCCTCCAAGGCCCTCCAGGAATCAGCCCGTGAACCACAGTTTGAGAAATATCCTTTTAATGGAGGGAAAAAAATCTCACAGAGATGGCTTTTTCCTCAAAAGAGGAAAAAAAGCTGTGTGGATTCACAGTCAAACCTGGGGAATGTGGCTGCAGGGGCAGAAGGCAGCGCCAGTGGGAGCTACGGGCACCATTTACTGCTGAGCTGAGAGATCTACTGAAAATGCAGCACCTCATTCATATTGTGCCCTAATGGGGGTCCCACAGCTGAGAGCTTTTCTAGTAGTATCATGGCCCAGATATTTGTGGCTTTGTTTCTCAGGTATTCACAGAACTTTCTTCTCTGTCACTAGCCAGTAGACAAGCATTTTTGCTACAAAGAAATTTTGTTGCTACACACACTTCTTTTTTTTAATTAAACAGCTCATGTTTACTCTTAACCTCTCCTCTGTGTTTGTCACAACTAATTAGTAGGCAACGCTTGCAAATCAGGCACCAAAAAAGAAGCTCAATGACTTACTTGCAAATGGTTCTTGACCTTACTAATGAGTCTGTTAACACCTGAGACAGGAAGAGCCAACTGGCAGCTTTTGAACTGGACATGGTTTGGAAGCAGTTCGACCCCAAATACTTTAGCTGACCACCAGCAAGGATGCCAGGGCAACAGGAACTGCCCAGTAACCTAAATTCTCAACATGAAGCCAGCTGAGAGCAGTGGGCAGCGCTGCTGGCCTGCCTGGGGACACGGCTGCCCATGAGGAACATGGACCTTCTGCTAGAGGCGTGAGGAAGCTTTTAGGGATCTTGTCTCATCTCCTGCCCGTGAACCAATCCCATGAGTCTCCCGACTGTTTGAGATGCGCAGTACAGAGCTTCCTGGCTATACACAAATGCAAGTTCATGGTTAATGTGACCAGACTTGTCAAAATATCACGTTGGGCTTCAGGACACCAGGCCACACGAAACAGCCTGAAATTTTCATTTGACCTGTAATCCTGAGAACATCACACACACAGCACCCCTGAAGGCCCGAGCAGCGCAGCACCTTCCAGCAAGCGCCCACGGGGAAACCTGAGGATATTCTCCCATACTCCTATGGCCTGCAGTTTACACCTCGTTACAAGAGGTAGTAAATGAAAACGGCATCTTCTCACTTCTCTGTTTCACAGAGTTGAGGCCAAACATGTACTTGAGACTTTCTGTCCTTTTTTTTTTTTTTTTTTTTTTTTTTTTTTTTTTTTAAGACTTTCTACCAAAACACACTTCAAGTTGTTAGAACACATGAAACTTTTACACAATACTCCACAATGGATTATCCCTAACTTATCTCCACTGTATTCCCTCAAAATGCATTAAGTGTTATAGACACATTGGATGTCCCAGAACTGTATGATTGAGCCATTTTGAAAGCCCTCATGTCCAGTACTTGATAAAAATTATTTTAAAATGTTGCTTAAAAGTCTATCTAAACTAATATACATTTAAAAAGTATACACTGTAGCAACCTATTTTATATTACAAGTGAATTTAAACAGCATTTAAGGTTATTTCCAGGATACTTGAACTTCATGAAAGGTCTCTCACTTCACTCCCTTTGAGCCTACATCTTCTCAAATCCTCCCAGCTGCAAGTTTGACAGATTACACCATAAAAGTCCTTTCGTCCATCCTTTTTTTCATTCTCCTCATGTTCTAGTTTTAGAGAGATTGAAATTCTTTCATGTCATAATACTGGGTGAATACTTGA
The DNA here is from genome assembly GCF_059628265.1 of Tinamus guttatus. Lineage (NCBI taxonomy): Eukaryota > Metazoa > Chordata > Aves > Tinamiformes > Tinamidae > Tinamus > Tinamus guttatus. The sequence continues at coordinate 8,160,629 of NW_028288747.1, forward strand.
GTCTCCTTCACTGCTACTACCACTCTTCTCATCTCTGAAGGCTTTGCAGAAGACTTTACATGAAAATATCCTCACAAAACACATCTGCAGACTATATTTCAGAGAGTCATCCCCCCAGTTAAAAGGCCTGTCGGCACTAGGAGCATCTTTCAACAGACTAATGTCAGAGTGTCAGAGACACGGGTTAAAATCTTAGCCACGGTTAAAGGTTCCTCAGTTTCAACTGCCTAACAGCTTCCAAGAGATGTGGAACAAGAGTGGCACTGGTTTAGGAGCACTGCTGTTGGTAACACTGATGATGACACTTTGGAGGCTGTGCTGAAAATAACTGAATCATCATCTGACTCACTTCCAGAAATCTGTCTGAATTAAATGAATTATAGATGTGCTATAGCAAAATACAAAGTACTTCGAGCAAATCTCTAAACAAGTTATCTCTGGAGATCAGTTGCAACACTCAGCACAGTGTTCTAGTTTCATACCCAGTACACAACTTTTCAAAATCAATTTGCTCATAGGCAAAGTGAATTTTCACATTTCTGCTCAGGTTCTTTGCCACATCTTTGTCTCTATTCATATTCCTGAAGAGAGGTAGGAATACTGTTTCCCAGCAACACTAAGAACACACTTTTCATGTTCCGATTACTAGGATGAAATTCTTTGGAACTACTACTTCATTTATTTAGTTTTTTTAAGAATAAAAGAGAGGTTCATTGATACATACAGGCTTTGACACATAAGGACTCCATTCCTTTATTTTGAGGGTACCCCAAGGGATAAAAAGGACAGCAGAGGCAACCGTCCCCCAGGATTTTTACAAATAAAAAAGGCAGTACTGTCAGACAGGAGGGGAGAGTTAGAGTACAGCAAGCACACCACAGCTTGACCGCAGACATGATCTGGACTCCAAGTCCTGGTCTAGCTGCAACTGTAAGAAGAGTGGTCTGAAACACTGCAAGGCCCTAATGTGCTTTCTTTTGCATCAAAATGCATAAATAATCCAGATTTTTTCTTCTTAATTCAGTGCTGGTAAATTCATTCCCCTGGAAAGGTGGAATACCCTCTGTTGTACTCCAGACTTCTGGAAGAATCTCAGAAAACCCTAAGTAAAACATTACACAGATACACTTGGTCTGTAGTACTAACAGCAGCTATTTCTTTCATTCTGGCTTGCAAAAAAAAAAGAAAAAAAAAAAGAAAAAAAAATCTATGCAGTAAACCCTTTCTCCAATACTCTGTCCTGATGCGGGGCACTGGCAGGAAACATGAAATAAGTGGCTCTCTACAGGAGACCACCCTGAGCGTACATGAAGAGCTCTCTCCCATGAAGGAGAGTGAGCCAAGAGGGATTTATTTTGGCATCTGTGTCTGTTCAGGATGCTCTCTTAGGACAGCTCTCACTACTGCAAGTCACAGCAGGGCGAGGTGCCACCCCTCACGTCCCTGCGCTCCTGCTGCAGAGCTCCTGTCACCTCGCGCGCACGCAGCACTCACGGTTCACGTGCACTGAGCGAGGGAGCTGGTGTGAGCCCGGCACAAGGGCAAAGATAAAGGCCCGACCTGCCCGGGTGCCTGAACAAACACTGCACGAGCACCGCGCCGCCCCAAGGAGCGGCCGCGAGCTCAGGGCCACGCAGCTCTTGTGTGGGGACAACCGCAGAGCGGACTTTGATCAGCTTAGACTGCCGTGCGGCTGCACCCTGGGGTGCGGGACAGCACGTGCAGGGACAAGACCGCCTGGAGCACCCCACAGGTTTACCTTGGTGTTGCTGCTATTATGCCTTAGACCCCATTCAGCAACACACCTGCTTCTCCGCTCCAACAGCAAGGGAAGTCCTTAAAAAGCGAGAGTTTTGTCAGCAGGAAACACTGAGCTCTCAGCTCTTGCATAATCCCATGTGCGTGCATTACAGTAGTATAGGGAGCTCACACCACCAATGGCCTCTTCAGTGATCCATAAATGTTCCTTCCACTTCTATATTAAAGAGTTCAAAAATAGAAATAGAAAAATAAGAGTTGTTCTATTTTTTTTTTATGTCTGTAGAGACTAACTGCAAAACTCCCATTCTCACAATTTTAACTCTTTCAGAATCGCAACAGAAATCAACTCTGTCATTAGGGCAGAACACAAACAACTTTTTAATTACTTTAATACTGAAATATAATACCAAAAATTCAAAAGCCTGCAGAGCAATTAATCAGTTTTAACTGGTATCTATCCCTCGTATAATCCCTTCAAAGAGATCTCAAAGTCACCTACCAGAATAGGGCCTCAGGAAAATGACACATGCAGCGACAGTTTCCCTTTACTTAATGTTTTGTTTCAAAAAAGAAATCTGATTCCAACTATTTTCCTCTCGCATGAATGTCCCCAGGGTAGCTAGAGATGAAAAACACACAAAATGCATTTTCTAGTCATCTCACAGATGTATTGTTACCACAAGAAGCGGAAACGAGTTCTAGGTCAGAGCTGCATTTTTAGTGTCCTCTTCTTCACATGTATTTGATGTGCTGGAATGTGATTTTAAGTTCTAAGCTCTACTATATGGGAAATACAGCCCACACTGCAATGGCCACGAGTTAGAATTTGTGCTTAGGTAGCATGTTATTAATGTTATTACATTAACAAACTCAGACATGGTCCTTACAGCCTAACAGTCAAAGGAAGATGTTTTAGGAGGGTATTGGAAGGATTCTTTTTCATAATGCAAAATTAGGGCTTTCTTCTGTGCTCAGTCTAAACATGTAACTATATTGCCTTCAAAAACTGCCAAACCTCAAGGCATTAACTCTGGGAAAACTGGGCCCTCTCAGCACTTTAAAAGCCAGAGTCTCACCGGTGACTTGGTTTGCAGTCTCTGTGCTGTTATCTCTGCTCATTTTGCAGGACATCATACAACTTTATGTTAGATGTTACAGAAAATTCAGTGTCTTCCAGACATCTGTGCCCTATAAAACAGATTTACCCTCTTAAAAGTAGGAATCAAGTCTAGTTTTGATTACCTGATGCATCTGTAATACATGATAATAATTTAAATAAAAATCATGATCATTAAGTGCATGGAAATTAATCATGAGAAGGCAATGACATATGAACAGACAGTATCAATAGTTGTAATTTATATTCTTTACATTTGAGTTTTATGTAATTACCCACCAAATCCTCCAAGTTCAGAAAGTATCAGCAAAGCAAAGAAAGGTTATCACTCATTTCCAGTAATTTTGTGAGTTGAATCCCTAATACTGAGCTCCACAAACCTGAGGAATGTGGACAACTCATTGTTTATCACAGAAACCCGCACACTAATAGAAGGAACTGGTCTCTAAATCATCCAAATTTCCAACTATCTGGCAAATGAATGTGTGTGATGATATCATTATATCGAACACCAGCATGCATTTGTACAAGATTTGCTCTAAAAACTGGCCAAATGGAAAGAAAGGAAAAGAAAGGAAGAAGTCTTTAAGCCAGACTTGGCAGGAATAAGTGCTAAACAGTGTTTTAGTACATATAGGAACAAGAGGAAGAGGAAAATAGCACATTACACTACAGATGACAACTCTATGCGGCTTAGGAGGCCATCTCTAGCCCTTGCTCAGCAAGGAAAGAATATGCTGATTAGCAGGGGGAATTGCAATGGAAATATCTGAAAAGGAGGCAAGGAAGGGACCAAGTGGGCAGTGGGGCTGCCTAACCTTCCAGCTAGGCTGAAGCATTACAGTACATGTGTTGGAAGAAGTGCAGAACATAACAAAACAAGTTCTGGAATTATTGAGGAAAAAGTGAAGTCAGTCATCACTAGGGCCGAGGAACAAAGATAGGTTAAAATGAGACATGCAGCCTGGGATGGGGTATAAAATGTGAAGGGTGACTGCAGAGAAAAAGCTTACTGAAAGGCATCAGAACCAGCCACAAACTATCACCTACCTAGTGAGGCACCTTTATATTCAAGTGTTGGCTGTAGAAATTAGCAGACTGATGACATTTAGCGTAAATTATGAGTACATGCTAAAATTCCAAGCGGTAAAAATTCCTAGTTCTCACACAGAGAACAGAGGCTCTAGACCACAAAGACTGGTTGCATAAGGGAGGAAAACAAAGGCGGCAGGTATGCATGAGATCACCAGAAATGCTGACCACGGCGTTAGAGGCATCTATTATGTTCTGTCAAATCACGCAGGTGCATCTCAAGCAGCCTTCCCTGCTCCTTCCCCATGGCCACAAGATGTTCCAGTCTGGGAACATCCACTTGCTCCCACAATACCTCCCACAACCCAGAAAGCAGAACCTTGTTCAACACGCTCCTGTGTGAGCTCGTGGCAGGAACAAGTGAGGAAAACGGGAGCACGCTGCTTCTCAAGGCCTCACGACGTCAGTGCGCCGCTTCGTGTGGCTCGAGCTCAAGGTCGGAGCGCTGAGAGGAGGAGAAGGTTCAAGCCAAACACCAGGGCACAAAGGCACTGCCCTCAGGAAGGCACTCAAACAACTCGAACAGAAACATGGCAAAATCCAGAAAACAGGCTCAGCAGGAAGAAAAAAAAAAAAAAAACACCCCAGTGGACAAAAATTGGATATCTCTGAGGAAAAGTATTTTGGGAGCTCTTGAAGCCTGAAGCAGGTAGAAAGATCATTTGCTCTTGGTATAGATTGATTCCTATGGAACTACCTATTGCTACATCTCCATAGAAATGTGTCAAAACAGTGGCTGACTTTGTCCAAGAAGGAACTAGGCCAGTTCTGCTAGACCCAAAACACAAAACCCTGGTGACTCCATAGGCCTGATTACTCCTATGTTCAGCCAGCAACTTTAGTTCACAGGGATTTAAGAAAGTCTAAGTACGCTACCAGCTGAACAACTGACAAATCAAATAAAGTTGCTTTTTTCTTCCTACTCTAACAAAGCAGATTTTTACAAGTTATCATTTACAGGTTGCTGGGTTTCCCTCCTCCCAGCCTCCATATTAGAAGCTAAACAGCTGGTGAGTCATTCGCATATGATCAAATGCTCTAATCGTTACATAGGAGAAACAATACACACGGATCCCCAGCTTACCCAGTGGCTTTAGCATTTGAGCTAGAGGTACAAGCAAGACTTCACTTTATGAAGCTCTGAAAACAGTGAGAGCTGCTCTTGGAAATTTTGGCATAGATTGCATGCCATTAACTACTTTGATATATCTGGTTTATGAAATTTGATCTAAATGATATCCAGGAAGCAGACTACCTGAACCTTGAGTTCAGATCTCGAGTGATGTTCTCTGTGTTGCTCAGATCAAGAACTTGCATTTTCATGTCCCGCTACTGAATCTGTCATCTGCACCAAATTTAATATTCACCAGTAAAGCAAGAGAACAGAAAGAATAAAAGACTGTAACATCTATCCTGATCACTTCACTTCTCCTCCTCCTCTAACATTTCCCCCACAGACTCTCACCCCCAGTAACACGGGAGACATTCTGCAAGTGAAATATATTGAAACACACTGAAAAGAGAGAGCAATCTGAGCTCCCATGCAAACATGTCAACAGAGCAGAGACTGGAATGACTGAAGAGGCAACAGCAAGTCCAGAAAGAAGGAGTATTTTCTTCTGATCATTACTTTCTGCCTCACTTAACCAATCACCACATATTATTTCCAGGTACATGTCAGGTTAATTACTTGAGTAATAATAAAAGAGCCACTGCAGAGATGAGGAATACATAATCACACTCATTTTTCAGGCCAGTCTCTATGACAACAAAAGTGGATGCTACTAATCAGCAGCTGGTAAGGAAGGCCATGTTTGACACAGATGAGTTGTTCTCATTTTCATTTTCAACTTCACATGAATTAAATGTTCAAAAACTGAAACAGAGATTCAGGAGATGAGGAATATTTCATAGTGAATAAACTGCAGAGTCTCCTGCCCTGGCTTCCTATGCTGCTACTGGAGGAGAAGTCCACAAACATCTGTGAAAATCCACAAGTTAAACACACCAAATTGGCTGAAAAAATTTGTTTTCCAACATAAATAGTCGGTGGAGAATAATCATAGAAAGGATGGTGGATGACTTTAGAGTCTGGAGCACCGAACAAATCTCTCCTATATCCAGGTAGCAAAATTCACACTGGCTAAAAACAGGCAGCATGTTGAAAGTAGCACCTAGTGCTGATTTATGTATTCACTTATTCGTAGTGATGGCAAAAGTTAAAAAAGGGCTGGAACACTGGCTTCCTTCGCATCACTTGTTGCCAGCATTCCATCTTCACTTATAGTGAACCAACAGTTTGCTCCATCCTCCTATCAGTAAAGGATTCATAAAAAGACTAGTTATCCTTTATCTCTATTACTCATCATTAGTTTTCACTTTCTGAATGCTTATTTCTGAATTCCAAGTCATTAAAGACATCATGATTTAGCTTAGCACCCTCTCTCTGCCTGACAATTCTTGTTTGGGCCCTCTGGACTGATTCGGACACAAAATTCAAAGCTAATTCAAAATTTAAATGTATGTTTTATAAGTAAAATGCCTCTCAGTAAAATGACTATCTGGAACTTATTGTAGATGCCACAACACAGCTGACTGATGAAGCCTTTTTTTTTTTTCTCCCTTCTCAAACTATTTTGAAAAAGGTCTGCAGTGGCCAAGTATCTACCCTCAAATTTGGTGGTACCTAGGCATGCCATCCTGTGGAAGACCTGTTCATGCATCAAAAATATTACTTCCACCACCACCTTTAACATTTCTTAAGTAGAAAGAAGACAAATTTGATGAGTTGTACGAGAAAAAGCTGGTGACTGGGATGAAACCACAGGCTTCTTGAGACTGGGGCATTTCGGCTCAGGTTCCAAAGACCAGTGAAATAACCCTTTAGTGAAAGCAAAAATAACCTTCAGTAAAGCACTAGATAAAAGCTAGATAAAAGCCTCTCAAGACAGCAACAAAACACATTTTCTCCCCACCTCTCCAAACCTTCTGCTCCTATCAAACTGAAAGATTCACTTTTAATGCTGACAGGCTGGACGCGCAGGAGAAATTCAGGAAACGTCTCCTCTAATCAGGAGACTGTCACTGACGTGACTTGCAGCTCTGTGCGGCCAAGCTCGCACTGCGTCTTTGGCACCGTGTCAGTTCATCAGCCCAAGGTCTCTATTCGCAAACTTCCAGTCCTAGGCAGTAAAAGTTCTGTTGCAGCTTGGGAACAGCACATTCTCTGACCTAGCTTTAGTCCATAAACTGTTTACTGCTTACTTTGTTTATCTGTATAGTCTAATGATGAGAACTGTGCAAAATAATTGCCTTAAACCTTGAGTCCACATGAAGCCTGTCTTCGAGCATAGCCACTGGATAAATATTACAAAAAGTAGTGAAAGATTTTCTTTCAACTCTGCCTATGTCCAGTTTGCATATCTACAACTGAAATTTCCTGGCAAGACATCAGGACAATTGTCAAGGAAAGATAATTTTGAAGTTTTAGTTATAAAATTGCCGAAAGCACTTTTTAGATTTGCATGGGAATGTTTTGGGGTTTCACAGAGAGGGAAATGAAACAATGCAATGAGCTCTCTGAATTACCTGGTCAAGTGAAACAAGGATTCATGGCTTGAGGAGCAAATACCAAGGCCGCTTGCCAAAATGAGACATTTTCAAAGAATTAATAGATTCAATGAAAACAATCCACTTATGCATGCAGAGCCACAAGGAGAAAGGAAGCTGAATTCATTACATGAGTTACTTGCTGCACAGTTTTCCATAGTCCTATTAAGGCAAGAGCTGGGTGACTTTGCAATACAATCCCAGTATCACTTCATGCTCACAAGGGTTCAGCAAACACGAGGCAAAGTTGTTGAGGAGGACGGAAATCTCACGTACTTCCTTCTTCACTGTCTCCCTCAGCACATATAAAGGAATAAGATCTCTAGGGGACTTCTCCCTAATGAAGAGGACATTTGAAAGGAGGCCTGAGAACACTTCTGGGTGGATTATTCAGAACTTGTTGTGGGATTAATGCATAAGGGTTCACACACATTTGAGGGGTTCAAATTTGCTGAGAGACTTTTCCCTGAAAAAAGTAAAAAAAAAAAAAAAAAAAAATCAATGCTGTCACACTTGAGCCTATTTCGAGGAACACCTACAGGTGCCCTCTCAGGTACTTCCTTGCAACACCTGCTTAGTGTCAACTGTGACAAATAACAAAACAAAACACAAAACCTACTAGGTGTTGAATCATAGTCCCAGGACAGCAGCTTCTAGAGACTTCACTAAGCTTCACAAAAGCAATTTGACTGCCCTGTAATAAGCACCTCCACTGCTTCACTCCTAGGGTTTGAACAGGAAGTTAATTAATACAGCTTTAACTTCGTAAACTTGAGAAAGGCAATACAAAAGCAGGAAAAAGAACGCCAGTCATTCACAAGGAAGGGCAGGACAAGCCACAGCAGCAAACCTCCCGCTTGGCATCCACCAAACGCAACGGATGAGGACACAGGTTGAAGTGTGCACACACCAGCCACTTCTTCGCATGTGGAGGGTGCAGAAGCAGCTGTAAGAGTGGACGGGCAGGCAGGTCCCGGGGCGCCCGAGCTGCCGAAGGTGACAGCGCTCACGGGTTCCCTGGGCGGCTCTCCGGACGGCGGCCTCGGGAGGCACCGCGCGCGCTGGCGACGCCAGCACAGCCCTGGGCAGGCTGGTAAGCAATAGAGCACCCAGGGAAACTGGAGCTCGCGCCCTGGAAGCCGTGCGGGCGCTACCTGGCCTGTATTTATTTCCTTCCTTGTCTCCCCTTTCCCGAAGCAGCTTCTGTTCTTAATTTCTTTATAACAACTGCCCTCCCCAGAATAAAACAAAAAGCCTATATGAAACACCTGAAAATAAACAAAAATATATTTTACACTGAGTGAATAAATATAGCTTCACTAGGCTAATCAGATCATTCCCAAACCCTTTTGCTGTAAAATTATAACTTGGATTAGACTTTTTAATAACATATGATCTTTGTGCAGTCTTAAGCGTTTGATGCAGAGAAATTTAAAAAATAACACAGGATTTTAGTTATATACGTACACTACTAGTTATTTATATTTGCTCTAGTCCATTTGTATGTGAGTAATGGAAGGTATGATAATTTATTTACTGGTTGACAGCTTGCACAGAACTTTATGACTTCGATAGCTAATCTCTGCAGGTAAAGATATTAACATTTGAAATGATACTAAGGGTAAAAACGTCTAATGGAATGAAAACTGCTCTACCGAAAGCAACGAAGAAAAGGATGGCAATGCTAAGATCCCCCAAGCCACCTAATACTCTGCCCTGAACATCTTTGTTCTGTGCATGTTATAAAATGGATAACACAACAAATCCTACCCACAAACTGAAAATTATCATCGTATCTCACCCCCATTTGCACCATGAAGCCTGTCAGAGAAAACAGAGCTTTGCCTGGAATAATATTTCTAGCAGGCTAAATCAGAAGTACCTCCCACTAATCACAGGCAGAAAGAAATATTCCACATGTGATATGACTTGGGACCCTCCTTGTTTGCTAATCCTCTGTGATTTAAATTGCGCAGTCTAGTTTATTCCCCTACAAACCTGCATTTAATGCCCTTATCTATTAGAAAAAGAAGTTTCTCGTGCTTAAAAACACAAGCACTTGACAGTCTTACAATGGTCTGACACCCATAACTTCACTGCCCTGATGTGGAACAAGCCAAGTTCCCACATCGCTGCTGGTTTCTGGCCCTGGCGCTGAATCCTCCGTGAACCTGAAGGGGAGACCCCAGGCAGTGAGCAGATGCCCTTTGTTTTGCTGCTTTTCTCCAAGGGGAGACCCCAGGCAGTGAGAAGATGTGCTCTGTTTTGTTGCTCTTCTCCAGTCTGCCGTGGAGACACAGGGTATTCATGTGCCAGTGTCATGTACACAGGTAACGCAGCACACGAGCAGACACTCATGCCTCTGCCTACAGTGTGGCCAGACCTGGTCTTGATTTCCTGAAAAGCTGGAATATGCAGAAAAGGCACCCAAGTTTTCAACACAGAAACCAAAGGAAAAACCAAAAACTTATAGCATGCAACAAAACATTGAGAAGTATATTAAAGAAAGTAAATCATAGAATCACAGAACAGTTGAGGTTGGAAGGGACCTCTGGGGACCGCCTCGTTCAACTCCCCTGCCCAAATCGGGTCACTTGGGAGCACATTGCCCAGGATTGTGCCCAGAAAGCTCTGGAATATCTGCAGGGAAGAAAACTTCACGATCTCTCTGGGCAGCCTGTTCCAGCGCTCTGTCACCCTCACAGTAAAGGGTTTTTTTCCTCATATTCGGATGGACTTTCCTGTGTTTCAGTTTGTTGCCTCTGATCCTATCACTAGCCACCACTGAAAAGAGCCTGTCTCCATCCTCTTTACACCCTCCCTTCACACGCACACATTGGTAACATCCCCGAACAGGCCCAGCTCTCTCGGCCCCTCCTCATATGAAAGATGCTCCAGGCCCCTAATCACCCCATAGCCCCACAGTGGCCTCTCTCCAGTAGCTCCGTGTCGCCCTGCGCTGGGGAGCGCAGCCCCGGACACAGCCCACCCCGGGCTGGGGGCAGGATGACACCCCTTCCCCTGCTGCAGGGCTCGCATATTCACAGCTGTGATTTTATACCACTGAAGGCACTCATGAAGGGTCATGTTTCTGATGCCCATTTCTTCAACAGAGCAATTTGCTGTGTTCTTCTGATTAGGTATTTGCACTGCTCCATGTGCACACAGAAAGGATAAGGGGACAGCTCTCCAAAGAAACAGGCTTTGACCAGGAGTCAGTTAAAATCTCTGAGACTTTTGATTAGCAAGACACATAAGTATCACTGACCTACTGAGTTTGCAATTTTTCCCCCACTGTTTCTGCCTCTCACTAGTGCTTTCTGGCTAGTTAACTCTGTGCTGTTTATTTGGTGAGTTTTATTAATCCTTTTTCTCCCATCATTTCTGCAGCAAATTCTCCAGCTCCCTTCTACCTCCTCACTGCAACTTTAATGCTGAAGACACTGCTCTACCTGCCTGTCTGTGCAAGGATGTGTGTGTACGTGTTTATTCAGCTACCTTCTCTGCTACCACTAGCACAGAAGCACCCTTGTCACCGCAACATGATCTGCTTACCCGTGGCCCTTCTCCCTTCTTCCACCCTGCATTCAGATAGGATCACAGTAAAACCTTTGTGTTTGCTGACCCTAATTGCAATGCAAAAACTGGAGAGGATAGGCTGAAACAGAACGTTTCAGTCCTGACCCACAGACACCACCATGCACGGAGAGGTATCCAATGCAGCATCTGCAGCAGACACTTCAAGTTTTCCTTCTCCCAATTTTAAAACCAAGGATGCCAGCTAAACTGCTACTCAGATGTACACAGTGGAGTTAAATGAGAAAACCATATTCAAATTGATTTCTGCTTAACCCCAGGATTTCGTCTTTACTGACACAGAGAAGTCACAACGCAAGTGAGAACCTCAGGTCGCAGAGCCAGCAGTGTCACCTCCAGACAGTCACAGAGGGGTACCCCGACTTCCCCCAAACGGGGCCCAACTCGCTGCTGCAAACAAGCCTCCTGTCGCACTAACCCCACGGCAGTGCTGGGGTACATGGCCCGTGCCCTCCGGTCCCTGGGTCCAGGCTGTGGACAGCCGCGCGCGCCCTTACCTCAGCCCGCCATTGGCTTCTTCGTCCGACGAGGAGGCGCCGTTGCAGACATTGCCAAACGAGTGGCTCGGCTTCAGCGTGGCTTCCTCGCAGTCCGGCGCCGGCTCCCTTTTCTTCCTCTTCCCAAACAACTTCTTGAAAGGCTGGAACTTGCCTGCTTTCTTCTTATCTGCGGATCGCAAGAGAAGCAGAGGCAGGGCTGAGGGCCGCGGCTTGCGAGCGCGCGCTCGAGGCACGAGCGGGGTCAAAGAGCGGGGCGGCAGCTCCCGCCGGCGCGCGCCTCAGAGCGCTGGCACAGCCGCGCTGGGCTCGGCCCTTCAGGTGGACGTGTCGCTGCAGCTGAGCGCTCGGTAAGGGAAAAGGATGAGCGTGCGGAGCCACAGCGTGACACCGAGACAAGACGGTTCGTGCCTGAGCTTTGCGGTGTGCTTTTATTGGGTCCTTTTCACACAGAGACAAGCAGTGCTCCGACCACCCCCGAGCAGCAGGTGCTGCATCCGCTGCCCTGAATCCGAGGGATTGAAAATAACCTGCCATATTTTCCCTTACGTTGCCTCAGACATGGACAAGTCAACTTGCAATGGACAGAGAGAATAGGATAAAGTTCTGCATGTTTGCTGGTGTGTTATTTCAATAAATATCCAGCTTTATATTAGCAGATCAATACAATTACTCTTTTTTTTTTTTTTTGCCCTCCAAGTAATTGAGGGCAAAATTTGACCCACCATTTCCTCTTTGAGGTATTTAAGTTTCAAAAGCTTGGCTAAAAACACAGCAAAAAGACAAAACTGACACAGAGACAGAAACAAGGAACAAAAAAGTTAACCAGAATAAAAGCAACGTTTCTCACCTCAGACCGAAGAAACAAAAGGCAGCTTCACATTATTCTTCCCCATAGCACGTATTCAAAAGAAACACCAACAGTTTATTGTTAAACGCAACCAAAAGGAGATTAATTTCTCTGGGCTGGAATGCACCAAAAACTTTCTAAATCCTCCTAACTATCAAATAGCTTCATTTCTTCTCTGTCTTTAATTAATTTTGCATTGGATTTACTTCAAACAGGCTATTAAAAAAAAACAAAAAAACAAAAAAAACTTGTAGCCTCCTATCATCCTTCAGTTTGAAAAGCATCATACTGCATTGGTGACAAACATCTTCATAAGCTAATTAAAGCCTGCACGCACTGTGTTCATCCTGTGTTCATCCACCTGCCCTTTGCACACTATACTCTTCTCCTATGAGCTGTTGCAGAGCAAAAAGCAGCAATTGAGTTACAAAGTGCACACGCGGATGCCCTTGACACAACAACAGTTGTGTCCTGTAGTACTCCACAAACCTCACCATGTTCTACGCTCCCCTCTGCTACACCTGCATCTGGCAAAGCCACATCCATCTGCCACCCTGAATGCCCCGTTATGTTGGAGCATAACTAGGGGCTGATAGAGACCACGAGAATGTGCCTGAGCACGGTGCAATCTGGCTCTTCCCAAGGACGAGCAGGCTGCCAGTTCGCCTGAGCTGAGCCCAGCGGTGGCTTCTCAAAGCCACAGCTTCTACAAAGAGCAAGAAACCTGTGACAGAACCCATGGGATTCAATCTGCACCTGGCTATGAAGTGGAAAATCTAGACTAAAATAATGAAGTTTAAAATGCAATAGACATTAACATTGCCTTTTCTCTACCCATCTCCAAGAATTTTGCCAAAGGAGCTTTCTTCCCGTTGCAGTCAAGACACAACGGATCTGTGTGACTTCATTAAGGCTACAAGGCACTCTGGCAGGGTCTGTGAGGCAGAAAGCAGAACTGCTCAACTGTGAACCCCATACCCAGTCCCTGGCAATAGAATTTTCTGATCCCAAATCCCCACAATGAGCATGTTGGGGAAAAAATAAGCCCACAATTTTATCTCTATGAAAGCACTGCAGAAGAAAAGAGGAGCCAGAAGTTTCCTTTCCCCTGTCCCCTAGCTCCACTTTCTAAACTGCTGATCTGCTCACAGTGTTTCCAGTCAAACCAATTACTTGCTGCTCAATTCATAAATTTTGAGAAATATATCTTGAATATATATAATCATACCACTGGCAGACAGACATGCATAGAGAGAGATGATTACTCTAGCCCACAGCCACCCCAACTTTTCAAACACTTGAGAGACTATCTAGAAAAACTAATAAATCAAGTGGCTGAGCATACAGGAGAGAAGCCCTGAGCACCCAGGACTGGGTGAAAGAGCTCCTTTTCCATGGTTTCAGCATTGTCTGCTTCCTCAGTCTGTTTTGAAAGAAAAGATTGTGTGGCATATTATTTCTCCTGGGTAATTCAATTAATGGCATAAATCAATCCAACAACAGCAACTTTACAAAAAGGTTCTGCCGTCACTCATCCAATTTGCCCTTGTTTCCTCTTCTCTTAGAGGTCTATAGCTATATCTGGGCATTACCTCAGGATGTCTTGGCTTGTGAACTCCAAATGTAGTATCAAATCCAAATGATCCACCAACTGTGAATGTCGGTTTTGAACAAATAAAACAGAGAACAACACAGCTTTTGGGTTGAAATGGGTAAAAATGAGCAAGGTTGTCTTCAGTCAAGATCTGTTTTTTTTCCATGAGACTTAATAGGTCTTGTAGCTGCTCCCCACTCCATATCCTGTCATCATACTTGTCATATTTCTTAACATGAACTTTTTAAATTGGGCTTCATGATTCATTTCAAAACTGATCGTCCCCCTTTCCTGCACAAACTGTGCACACTGTTCCTGATCCTGCTGATACAAACATAAGGAACAATCAAGCTCAAGTTTCCAATGAGGGAATGATCAGCCAGTAAAGCAAGGTCTATATGTAATTCTTTTCATGAGATTTTGCAGAGGAACATATGGGATAATGTAATCTTTAGGACAAAACGCTTCCTATAACAGTAATTGGCTACAGGGAATCAGACCATTGGCAATGCAACAGAGCACACCCTATTCAAAAGCCTTTCAAGGCTCTGATGCTAGAGCTCAAACATGACTCAACCCTTTTTTTCTATTTATATTGCACAAAGTATACAAAAAACATAAAGAAGGCAGAAGGTGGGGGCACCCACTGTGATTAAGTTGTGTCAAAGACAACTGCTGAACTAGGCAGGAAACAAGCCTATTTATGAGAACCATTTCATTCTCTCCTTAATCAGTAGAGCTGGAATCCGACAAATACAGCCCGGGGAGAACATGGAAAAATAGCAATTAAACCTTTTTCTCTTTCTGGTTTGCAAGCCTCTCTCACTCAAACCACTGTAAACAGTTAACAGTAGAACAGTAAATCAGCTTTGAATCACAGAAAACCATGAGGTGTGAAGGCGGCAGATAAACAAACTTGGCTATGCTAGCTAGAATAACACCGCGCATATGGCAAATGCTCCCTTCTCATCTTATGCCAGAAGAGAGGCAGAGCAGATTAGAATAATCTTTAACCTGTCATATAATTTGTCAGCTGCATAAAGATGTGAAAGGCCTAATGCAGAGCTATCTGGAGTGCGCCGGCATCATGAAGGCAGCACGAGGCCATTCCACTCTCAGCGATGGTGAGACCGACCGGAGGAGCAGTTCTCTTGCACTGCTTCCTTCAGCGCTCCCCTGCCCGCTGAAGATGAAGGCAGCTGCAATGGGTTTTGCTGCCTGTGAGGCAGGGCAGCCTTTGCACTTCAGCTGCAAAGCGGCAGCACCCGCTCCCGCTGACCTGTCACCGTAAGACAGCTTGTAGCTAAACTACTCAACCGTCAGCTCAATCCAAGGCCATTTCCATTCTATGACGCCCTTCAAAAACTGCACAGAGCCCACAGCAAACCGAACACTACACAAAGACTTAACTGCAGTTCTTAGGGGCAAGAGATTTAAATAATTGAAAGAAAAACGAGAAATGGATCCCAAACACCAGACACGTTGCAGGGAGTGACATCTCTAACCACATCTTTACGGCAGGAAAAGGCTGCTCAGGTGTTTATTCTGATCATCAATAATCTCACATGCACACTTTGCCCTCCTAGCGCACAGAGCTTCCCCAGAGCTTCCACACGCACAGCTGGGCCACCCAGCTTCCCTGCTCCTTCTGTGTCTGCACACATTCACTCATGTGTGTCCCCAGCACTGCTCATTATTAACTGATGCAGATGTGCTCAGACACAGCTGCAGGGTTCCCTAAAAGGTGTCTACATCCCTCCAGGAAAGGTAAAGGGATAAGGGTGAGTGGTTTGGAAACAAGTAAGAGGAAGGGCAGAGTCTGCTCTGTTCACCCTGTTTAAAAATAGTCTGGAGAACCTGTACCTTTTGTGGTTCATCAAAACTCACACTGAATGTTGGTCTCTGGACCATTTCTTCTCCCATGAACTTTTTTCAGTTCACTTCCTCTCTTCCACATACAGCTAAAAGAAAGCTGGGGCTAAGATAGGTGGAAACAGTCTCTGTATGAGACAAGTGCCAAAGAGTCAGAGGGAACATTTAAGCTAGTACAAAGGGAATAAACACTGACATTAAACAGACTGTCATTCCGAGTCAGTAACATGACTTCCTTCCAATGAGTTCAAGTCCCAGTTGGGTGAGACATTTAGCTATAGACACTTCTAAACACTCTTGAAGTGGAAAGCAAGCAACATTTCCAGGTTGACAGGATGAGATGAGATCATATAATCAGAGAAACATTAAATGAAAACAAGACTGGGAGTTATCAAAGGGGACAAATCAATGTACTCTCAAAAGTCTCATGAAACACCTAGACAATATAAGGAAAAGGAGCAGGCCAAAGTCTGTCTGGTTTTCCAAGGGTATCAAGTGATCTTATAAGAGATATTATCTCCTGCCAACTGTGCCCCATGGAGAAGATGAGGCATTCTTGGATTATCTGATACAAACTAGTAAGGCTACCTACAGTATCCATAACAAAGTAAGAACCAACCTTACTTTCCAGAAACATTATTTTTCCCTTGCCACCTTGGGAGTCAAGAACACTTACACAAACATTTTGTGACTTTTTTTTCCTCGAAGAGACCTTGGCTTCCAAACAAGCCATATGTAGTTGAGATAGTCAGCTGTTAGAAAAAAAATGTATGAATCAGCATAACAAATCCTGTTAAAGTCCAAACACCACATAAAAGTCTTCATCATACAGATCAAGGAGTTGTTTCAACACTTCTGTTTATAGAGTAAGGAAGTAACAAAAAGTAAAAGTCATTTAGTTCTTATCTTACCTCAAGGTAACTTCAAAGTAACTTCATCTGCCCTACATGACGATTGCCACAGTTATCTTCAGTGATAATAAAGAGATATTAATGGAGGAGTAAAGAGCAGTGGTGGAAGTCCCTATCGACATTAAAGAGAACTAAAGCAAAGTTAAACACTGCTCTATTCTACTTCCTCCCTCTCGTTTTCAGAAGTCTCATTCTCCTGGTAAGAGTAACACGTCCCTCCCTAATTTGAGCTATAAATTAACTCTATAAATGACATCCTTTCCAGACAGTCTTTGTAATTCTATACTCATTTTTTACTAGGAATCACAATAAGCAGTCCTAGAGCTCAGAAAGTGTCACGTTCCTCCACTTCTTTCAGCTAGCAGCATCCTACCTCCCTCACCCATGGCACCGTAACCTTTGGGCCTGGGAAGCCATTGCTCTTCCCTGACCACGAGAGCTCTAAGGACACAGCTAAACCTAGGAAAGGCAGGTCAGTCTGGGGACACACAGGGATAGGTAGGGGATGGTGGGGGGTTTGCTCTCCTGGCAGAGCAAAGATTGGCAAGAAGTCAGTGCAAATTTTAGCAGAAAACCTTCTCACCGCAGGCAGGGACTTTCATTCTTTTCCAGCCCTGCAGCACAGCAAGTAGCTGGGAAATTTAAAACAATTGGGAATATGTGTTTCAAGCACAGTGACAGCAGTCTGTAGACTTCATACATGTAAGGACCTTTGCCAACGGGCCAAGGAAATGCAGCAGCCATTAGTGAAGTGCCGGGCTGCAGTGCCAGCACTGCCGAACACAGACTATGACAGAGCTGCTTGTAACAGCTTTGGGCTCTCGGAGGTGCAGGCAAGACATTCAGAAAGGAAGACACTTCAATAGCTTTTGATTCACCAATAAAATATTCATCCATTATGTAACAGAAGGGAGAGAGATTTATTTTACTAGGGCAAGACTTATCAACTAGAATTAATCATGCCAGACCCTTTCGGTACACTGGGCTTTATCCGAATTAAACGCTTGAGGTCAAAGCGGTAAAGAGATGTTGGCTTATTCCCCTCACAATGCAAAAATGCGGCAGAATGCTCAGAATATTAATTTCACATATGAGGCTGTTCCTGCTTGAGAGTAGTTAAAACCATAAGTGACCTGCTAAATTGCAGATGGAAATACAAACGGAGGCTTCCAAAGGTGAAGGGACTTGCCCAAGGCCCCACTGCAGAGCAGTCCCAAATCCAGGACACTATTGCAATTGGCCAAATACCTCCTGCTGCCTGTCCCCGGCTCCTGAGAGCCATTTATACCTCTTTGAGGTCAGTACAAACTGCTGATAAATGAGGATCCTACACTCAAGATTACTACTAGTAAGATCATTTTTGAGCGGGATTATGTTACATGAAACCTTTCTATTTGCAACTCTGGCTTCTGGAACAAGTTTTATACGACATTATGATTTTCCTATCATATTGAGTCCCATTTTTTCTCCGGTGAAAGAAGTTTGTCTTCACAAAACATACTGGCTTACCATGGCAAACAACTCCCATGGACAGAGAATGAAATTCCCAAACCAAAGCCTTCAGTGAAAGAGACACAAATGGTAGCAATATGCTACTGATATACAGCGATAAAACAAAGTTGAGAGGTATCCCAAATAAAAAGCAGAATGAGAATGGCATGCCAGAAAAACTGGGTGACTTGAAGACTGGGATACCAGAAATGAGAGAAAATATGGGAACATGATGAACTGATACGTTTAGGGAACGCTGCTGAGGCATTCTCCTATCAGGTTCATATTGATCAGTTAGGAAAGGGAAAGAAAAACTGGCCACACTAGCTGCTCACAGGATAATTCTAAGGCAGTAGCACAGTTCAGCTACAGAGAAAGGTAAATGTCATCCCATGGAAAGGGCTTGTGGAGCAGAGGCAGAGGGGCTACTAGGCGCAAGGAATTGGAGAGCCAGCTGTCTGAGAGAAGACTTAGTTAATAAATCATGGACAAAAGGAGGCAGGTACTCGACATGTATTTTAGACTGAGATTGGGATTATTTTTCTTCTTATATAAAGAGATGCACTGAAGAACAAACTAATACTTTGCTGAGACACTTTGACACAGAACGTTCTTTTTTGAATGCTAGATAAAAGGAATCTTATTAAAGTTTCTTTTCACAGTGAAAATTCAGAAACAGTATTTTCTGCTTTCATTGCCTAACCCAAATTGAAATCTGTAAAGTCTGTGACACACAGCACTTGGAAGCTCCAGAAGTAGCAATTTATGGAGCATTTTCAAAGCAGCATCACTAAACAGAGCAACAAGAACTAATTAATGAAGAAAAGCAGCAGATAGAAATGTTATTCGTTCACTGTGACTGACAACTGTCCAAGAAAGGCTCTAAGTGACTTTTTTTTCATTGTTTACATAGTTCCAGGTTAGTATACTTCTGCCACGATAACCTATGTGAGAATTCTATCCTTGCAATGCACATGAATTAACAAAATATTTTAAGTAGGTCAGGTGAAGTTAAAAGAGTAAAATTTTCATTCTGTAAACCTACTTAGTTCCACTCTTAAGGAATAGTTGATTTGCAGTTACAGTTTTTTAGAACAACTTAATGGACTACAGGTAAAATTACACGGTGTGTCCTGTGAAGCAGAAAGTCAGGAAGAAAAAAGGTCTTCCTCCAAGCAAATTGCCAGCTATACCAAACGAAGCGTTCTTATAATCTCCTCATTCAATTTTATAAAGGTAAATCCAAACAGAAGGTGGTAAATTCATCTCTCTTCCCCAGATTTAGGAAGTTGAAAACCTAGAGCTGTCTGCAGAATTTGCAATGAGTAAAATTCACATTTGAATGACAGAAAAGTCAAATCTGAACTCAAACTGTTAAGCGTCAGGAAGAACTAATTGTGACGGGCTCTGATTGTGCAGAACTGCATCACAGTGTTGGGGTTTGGAGCTGGGCAGAAATCAGATTATTTAAGAACTGCATGAACTCTGACACTCAGAAAGCCTCTGGCCAATTTTGCTAATAAAAGCAAAGACTTGAGCAAACATCTGTGTGGTCAAAATGACAGCAAGGAGAAGAAAGGAAATGGGAAGGTGAAAAACCAAACTTCATCCTCATTATTCTGCTGACACGGTGGCCAAAAGGAATCAGGACACTCACGGACATACCAAAATCTCACGGGAGGTAACGTTTCATACGGTGTAGTCGGTGGCATGGAAGATGCAGAACCCGCTCTGTGTTCCCATCCAAAGAATTCAAACCCAGAGCGCTCACGCTGGGATTCATCTCTTCCGCCCGAGCTCTGCAGAGCCACAACGGGAGGACACCAGGGAGTCTCCACTGGAGCAGTCTCGTCCGCTCTTCCGTTCAGGGACAAGATCTACCACCCTCCACATACAGCCAAGCACCTTGAAATATCTAGATATGCCAGAGCTGGGTAGATCCTTACTGCAAGTTAGAGAGACTCTACCCTGGTTTGCCGCTAGTATAGGCCTAGGACTGACACAAGAAATGCATGAGAAGTTTCGTGTTACAGCAAGAAAACTACAGATTTCAGGGTTAAACTTCTGGCAACTTTCTTAAATACTAAATCTGATTTAGAAAAGGAGCTTAAAATTGATTCAATTCCTCATCTTGTCATCAAGATAATGAAATATACAGAATAAAAAATAGTATTTTCCCATTGTTATTTGTTAAAGAAGAAAAGGTCATAGCACAGATCAAAAGTAATATTTAATATGTACATTTTTAGTGCAGCTCCAGCTGCTTGGAGGCAACTGAAGAATTATGGTGGTTACAGTTTTCCTGTGTTTCAAGAATTAAAACAAGTCGGACATCATTTGAAACACTTCTTGACAGGCAATCTCAGAAAAATCCAGTGAGATTTTACAGCTTAAGAACTCATGGACATTTTTATCCCATTTTTGCAAAGCTAAGTGTTAACTTCATAAAATACTCAAATGGGGTGCTTTGCCATCAAATTTATTTGGCTAATGCTGTTAATATTTATTAACATACCACACTATATAAAAATCCTATTAAAAAAAAAGCTACTAGGTAAAGTCTCACCTTCCCCCATCTGATCTATTTTATAATGATAGGAGAAAATTAATTGCTCACATGGAGAAAAGTAGAAGAAAAGATAAGCAGGCATTAAAAAGGATGATAGTCGAGCATTTATAAACCTAAACATTTTAAGATATCTAAAATAATTCAATTATGAAAAGGCCTGTTGGCAAAGGAACAGCTTACTTTATCCCTAAAGTAGGGCAACCAGACATATCTTGTTCCAATATCTCCCTGCATTTTCTTTCCTTCAGGCAGTGGGGACAAGGAACAAAAGGATTTCCTATTTTCACACTGGTTCAGGTCCAAGCCAGAGTTTGCAACTGAGGTTCATCATCTTATCACACACTTTTCACTGTGCTGTTATTACAAATCATTATCAAAACTGATTTGGTGGCATATATTACATTTAGTCACAGAAGTTGAACCCAATTAAATCTCGCTGGCAACAGAGATAACATGTTCTCTCCAAAATCACCTACCACAATGAAAATTTATTATTTATTATGTTCCAGGCTGAAGTAGAATTTAGGGAGCCCAGGCAATTAAAGCACAAGCTTTTCTGCGCTGGTGAGGACAGCTCACTGTACATGCTGCCAAATCAGTGCCCCCTAGATTCCAGGATAAGACATTGATATTCCAACACGCACCCCAGATGTTTGTTTGGAAGGATTTGGCACAAGAACTCCCCACACTAGCACTGCTGGTGGGGCTGCGGCACCTCTGAACCAGCAGGGCTAAACGAGCCATAAAAGCCCAGGGTACCAGGCAACTCCAACACCCCTCGTTACAACATCACTACAAAAAATAGCACCTATAGGGTGCCTTTTGGCAAACCAGGTATTCTCTACCTGGTCAAGTATGGAGAAAAAAAGCTAGCAACAGAAATTCTGCTCCCATTCCTGGCACTGCTGATATCCAGAATGGATCAAACTGAGACTTACTTCAGGTCTAAACAACTGTTTAGAAGGAGCGTATTTGCTTTATATGTATATATATTTTGTTCAAGCAGTTTGGTGCTGAAATTGTTGCTCCATCTGCCCAGGTAAGGGTAGTTAAGGGAAGTTCAAACTGAGATTCAGGGGAAGTCCATGCAGAATAAACAGTACTCATTTCTCTTCCTTAATTGTTTTACTGACACCAAGGCCTTCCTGCCCCACTTCCTAAAACATTCACCTGATATCTCTGCTCCACTTAAAATATTTTCTAACAATTTTACAGCAGTCACTGTAAAATAAATTACAAATAGTGAATGAGAGAAAGGGGTGGTGACAGGAAAAAGAGGTGAGTACTCATCTACTTCTGTCCTTTTTACTTGCCTCATATCTATTCCTAATTCATCCAGACTATAAATGCTTAGTATCCAATACAATGTTTTTCCACTTCAAGAAAGCACCACCCAGGGATGTAAGTTCTAAAGAACTCGTATGATGTTCTAAAGTTCTCACAGATGTTCTAAGGAACAAAAATAACAAGCAGCCGAAAGGAAAGGGTATAAAAACAGTTCACTTGCATTATGCAACCAACTAGTCTCAAGAAATACACACATCTCTCAAGGTTAGATATTAGGAGAAATTTGTATATGGAAAGAGCAGTGAATGTTGGAACAGGCTGCCCAGGGAAATGGCGGCGTCCCCGTCCCTGGCAGTGTTCAAGAAAAGTGTAGATGAGGCACCTGGGGACATGGTGACAGGTTTACAGTTGGACACGACAGTCTTGAAGGTCTTTTCCAACCATAAGGATTCTATGATTCTAATGCATTTTGAGGCTGCGACATTGCTGAGCATCACAGAGCAAATGCAGTGTGCATTCCTTGGATATTGAATTCTTCCTCACACTATCAGTCTGAAAGATTTGTCAAGTCTGAGCATGGAAACAATGGTAGTAGTAGCTTTGCACTATGGGCAGTCATTGTAATCATGACAAGAAGAATGAGAAAAGTAACATTTATAGCAAGAATTTTTAAGTGCAGAGAGCACTCAGTCTCCTTTACTTTTACTGCAAATTATTTGGAGTTAAACTGCAAAATGTATCACTGTACTATATCAGAATAAAATGGGAAACAGCAATGTAAATGTACCATAAAATGGCAAGATAAACCTTGATTTCTCCTAGCTTTCAGTTTTGTTTGATTTATCAGCTGTTGTAGTCCCAAAGGTAGAGATATGTCTTTACATGCCAGGATATGAATCTTCACATGTGTGCATTACTCTCAGTAAATGCTATTCGAGCTGCTTTGTTTAGCTGTTCTTACATGTATCTTTTCTCTGGCTGACTTGCACAAACAAATTTTGAGTTTAAATATTTCAAATTGTAAACTGAAAATTAACTATCTACAAAACCTGTGCTGTATTCCCTCAGGATTCACTGCCTTTACAACATCCCCAAAAATACAAAACACAAGCAAAGCTGCTCAACATTTCTGAAAGGGAAGTTTATCCTGTATGGCATACTGCAGCTCACTGGCAAATCTGGAAAGAAACTGCAAAGTACACAAATAGCTACCTGGCATTATATATTTGTCATACATGAACTGAAACTCAATTTCATTAATAGGAAGACAGCTGCTACTTGCTTCAACCTCCAAAGGGGGAGGGAAAAAAAAAAAAAAAAAAAAAGGCAAAAGGGGCAGTTCTGTAACCAGAGCCAGACATGTAGTTCAAAGATGTGTTTTTGACTGTGGTAAGCAGAGTCCTTTAAGGGCATTACCCACGTTATGCTGAAAACCCAAGTGTATGCTAAGGTAAAACCTTAACCAAACAGAATGGAAACAAGAAGACCAAGGAGAGCAATGAGATTCCTCTACTTTAACAAACAATAATTAAACAGTTGTAAAGAATACACAAACTTATTACCAAGTTCTTCGAAGAAGACAGAACAGCGTGTTCCTTATTTTTAGTTAAACAAAACATTCAGGGTGAGGTGGACAGGGACAGCCGGTAGAAGATGGAACAGGTTATGTCCCTGTGACTCTTCTTCATGGGGGTGTCCTGGCTGCACCTACGCTGGTGCAGCTGGTACCTGTGCGCAAGCATCGGTAGCTGGGAAACGTGTTAGCCTGGCAGCACTCAGGGCAGCACCTCCTTGTATAGGCACCACATGTGCTGCTTAAAAGAAGCCAAAAGCCTCTCAACCAAAGGATAGGAAGTTTCAATCAAGGCTGAGGGAGAGGAAAGATAACGAAAACACCTGTGAGACCTTACATATCAG
The DNA here is from genome assembly GCF_059628265.1 of Tinamus guttatus. Classification (NCBI taxonomy): domain Eukaryota; kingdom Metazoa; phylum Chordata; class Aves; order Tinamiformes; family Tinamidae; genus Tinamus; species Tinamus guttatus. The sequence goes on from NW_028288747.1 coordinate 8,184,793, forward strand.
AGAACAATAATTACAAATAGGCAATCTATACTGCAACCTCGAAGCACCAAATTTTGTCTACTTATACAGTTAGTGACTCCAACCACTGAAAAATTTACCTGTAGAGAAGCCCTCAGACTTCTTGGGGAAAGAAGATCTCAGCACCGCACTTGGAAGCCTGAGTGGGAACACAAAGCGCCCTCCCAGCATGACTGGAATCCCAAGCATCAGCTCCAGAGACACCAGCTGTGGGTAAGTTATGCAGAGAAGTCACCAGCACTATTTGGCCCCAAGCAAAAGGAGTGTCAGTAGAAGGGGGCAGGGATTTTTTTTTTTTAACTGAAAACATTATAACATCTGTTTCAAGATCCAAAGCAAGGGCAAGGCAGCAGTAATCCCCTCAGGGTGCTGAAGATCAAGGCACAGCCTCCGGAGCAGCCTTGCACAACCCAGCTCCGTTCTGCTGCAAGGGGCTCTTTCCCAGAGCCAGTCGGCTTTGAGGACTTGACCTTGCAGGCGCTGCCCTGCCCTCCTGCACCGCGCCATCGTACAGGCTACGTTTGCTTGTACCTGTTCTCCAGGATCTCCCAAGTACCCTCTGTAGAGTCATCCTGTTATTATCCATGTAATCAGCGGGGAAAAATGTGCCTCCAGAACAGGGGTCATTCCTGCTTTGGGCAATACTGGGAAATGGGCAGCGCTCTGCTCTGTAGTTTGTGTGAAGAGAACCCATCATTTAGTAAAACAACATTCCAGAATAAGAATTAAATGTTGTCTGCCATGGAGAAGAAAAACATGGAGATTGCATCCTTGTAGCAAGGAGACAAGGTTTTAATGTCACTATTTAACAGGAAACCAGTGAACCAGAGAAGAGAAGTCTCCCAACGGCACTGGGCAGAGATCTCCAATCATTTCAGGAAGCATTTTACTGCAAGTATAATTTCATGTGTACATTAAAGCAAAAGGTTCTGAGTAATTGCAGTTCATGAGGCGTAAGTTGTTTTATAACAGGGAAAATTTAATCCAGGCATCACACGGCTGTACACACAGGAACTCCACCTCGCTGAGTGTCCCACTTCCAAAGGCAGTGGGTCTGATCGAGCTACAGAGGTATAATTTGAAACTCAGTCCCAACCTATGGGGACAGGCATTGCAAGAGAAGGGCCCTAGAAAGCAATCTTACCAAAGCTACATAACAAATACCTTCCCTGCAAAGTACCGAGCTAGCCAGTTAGGGGCTGTCTCCACCTATGAATTACTAAAACTTCATTTTCTTAGTATAAAAAGATTGCCATGCTTCCTAGAGTACCTGTGGATACATCTGTGTTTATGATATCACCTTTAGGAATTCTGCTAATTCTTATGAACATTCGTAATTGTTCTCTGAAGTGATTAAAAATGAACGAATATCCCAAGTAAGACAATAGAAACAGTATTTACCAGCATAATATTTTCAAAATTCTCTCTACTATGTTGAGAGAAAAAGTTGCTTTCTCTGAGGAAGTTCCAAAGCCTAGGATAGATAGAAAAGAAAAACTTTCTAGAATAGAAAAGGGACAGAAGGTAAAACAAAGTCCTAGCACAGGTGCACGTTCCTGCAAACAAGACAAGTAATGCATGCTAAATTCTCACTGCTCTCCTCAGCTAAAAGAGGCTGCCAGGCTGCAGCTTTCCCCCTACCCTTCTACTTCAAATCTCATCCACAGAACTCTGATGCCCACGGAAAACACATACATTTTAGTCATCCCTTTCTCTAGTGAAGTAGAAGGTGGCTGTGGACACAGGCTTCCCAAAACAATAACTGGGACTTTCAGAGACCTGATGTAGCAGTAAGAACCTCCCTCCACAGCTGCCAGAGATTTTCAAGTCCTTACAGCAGTACTGGCCAATGATCAACCACAAAAACCAGAATAAGACAAGACAGCGATGTTCCGTTCATCTGATGGTAAGATTACAGCAAGTGTTTTTCTAAAACTAGGCAGGCACTAGATTCTGGGAAAATCCAGCTCTGGAATTTGTAGCTTAGTTATTATACAACTAATAACAGTTAATACAAGTGTGAAAACCACATAAGAGAAAAGCAGTTTCTTTCCCACCATTCCACTGGTGAAGCTGCTTACAAAAAGAACACTAAAAAAAGTCTCAAGACTTCACACAAGTAAATTCTTTCCTTCATACTGAATGGACATGTTGTACTCCTACTCTCTCCCAAAGGAAGCTAAGAGCTTCTTTATATTTTCAAGCCTACTCTGCTGCTCTCGACAAAATACAAATGAAAGGGATGTATGAATGATTAACAGATGACAACAGAGAGCTAGCCAGGTATTTCAAACACTTCTGTCTCTCCTTCCCACATGAATTCCTCAATAGTGCTAAGTAAGTCTTCCTACTTCTTCCATCCCTTAAATGTCTAATTACAGCTGATTAAATAACTTGCTGAGAAGCAAGGAATTGATGGCATTCCCTAAGGTCTCCTTTATCTCCCTGGCAGAAAGCCTGACCCAGCCACCAGGCACCCTGGGCCTCGCTGTCTTTTTGCAATCAGCAGTCAGTGAATCCAGCAAGAGCCTCTTCCCGTCTTGATACTTTACCAATACTGCAACCTCACGTGGAACATCATATACTCTAATGGAAACACAGATACTATTTATTTCTGAAGAGAAACAGGCCTATGATGTGCTTTTCTCGTTTTAAGATAACAACCATTGGCTTTTGTTGAAAGCAAACCTTATACAGTACAAACAATTTGGTAACTCCCTCCTCCATCACCCCCCAAAACCACCACCAAGGCAAACAGGACACTACATCAATGCAGCATCTCTGCTTTGTTGCATGCTTGGTATTTACACACAGGTACAAACTCAATACTGCTTGAGTCCATTCGTATCATTTAGCTCAAATACATACTGAATTTGTAAAATAATCTCTGTAAATCCAATACAAGAAATTAACGCAAATTCGAATCAGTGCAACTGAAAGATGGTAATATTTGACAATTAATACAGAAAAATCAATCGACATTAGAACTACAGTAGAAAGCTTAAAAAATAGCAAACTTTTTGGCAGTGTTGAAAAAAATGAGGATGATCCTTCATTAACACATACTTTAATATTTACTTCAAAATTCAAATCCATAAATTCTAAACTCTCACAGGTTAAAAGGACCATTGCAAAAGCTAAGGAAAAGCTCTGTATTTGAAAAGCATCATAAACTAGGGGAAGACAGTTTTCCCACGGCGTGCCGTGCAGATATCTCCCAGTGATGCTACAGGGAATTACCTGCAAAACCACTGAATAACCTCTTTGGTTGGCCTGTGACTCTGTTTCACACGCATGCTGTTTATTACAACTCCCATAAAAATGGACGAAAGCAGCACACACGAAATTAGCAGCAGCTCCTGCTTGGAAACAAAAAGCACAGCACATTCCCCCTCAGCCAGCTCCCCGCTCCAAGTATTCCAGAATAAGCCACAAGAAATTAACAATGAGCTTTCAAATGACAGGACATCAGGTGCTTCGTACGCTACAGAATCAGTCAAGTACTTACAAGGTTTCTTAAACAAATTGATCATCCCTACAATTTCAGACGAAGTCAGAGAAACTCCAGACTTGATCTTCTCTGAGGAAGAAACAAAAGCCCTGAAAATCACCAAAGAGAAGAGTTTGCTTGGTACTTTTTGCTGGTTTTAAGAGAACTCTGAAGGACAGACTGTAATGAGAACACAAGCTCGCAGGAACAGCCTTACAAATCACGCCCAGCAAACGTTTCGACACACTGCTTTTATTGAACCCTTCCTCCTCTAAAGTCCTTCCGAAACAGTAGTTTCCAGGGAAAAAGTGCTAATGGAGGCTTTAGCTAAGTAAAAGTTAAGGTGACTGCATATTGATCAGTAAGACTGACTCACCTTTCATGCGGCATTCATTAGCTGCATCAATTTATACAGCTACTTTTTGCTCAATCTTCCCCAGCCAGAAGGCCAAAACGCCTTACCTTTTCCACAAGGACAATACGGCGCATATGGAGCACATCTCTTCACAGGTGCTATGAACCAGCACCAGCAATTTTTAAAAAGCCAGAAAAAACACAGTCATTAGTTATCATCTATGTTTTCAACTTTACAAGAGGAATTAAATGTCAATAATAAAATCTTGAAATCTGAGGGCTTCTATTTTCCAAGAAAAGTTGTGCTCGGCACTCAGATTTTCTGAAGCAGCCTATAGCACCATGCACCCAAGATAAGAGTTAAGCAGTCTGCATCAACTACGTAGAAGGAAGTGCATCGTTGTTGTTTCTTTTAAGAAAGCAAGGAAGTTCTGAATACAAAACCTAACCAAGACTACACTATGTAATTCTAAAAACACCCCAATCTGAACCGAAGTACTTCTCTGTGCTCTGGATCACTCTCCCTAGGGCTTCAGTAGCTCCTGTCACAGAGAATTTAGTCTTCCATGAACAGGTCTCTGCAAACATGACTTAAAGAAAAAATAATGCATTCTAGAGCTAGGCTCCCAGACTTGGCATATAAATAAGTGGTCTAGTTTTCCTATCTCCCAGGACTCAGAAGAGCTTCTGGTGTAGTAAAATCCTGTACAAAACATTCCTTTTTAGTGTTCTCTTTTCAAGTCTTTCACTGTGATTAATATTATATATTTCACAGGTTTTACCCAAAGAAAAATAATCAGCAACAACAAGGGCTAAAATGACCTTTACATCCAGAAGGTATTTGAACCAAAAAGTGCTCTGCTCAAAACCCAGGGTCTATCAGGAAGATTGTATCTTCTTAATGTGAAAGCAAAACAAGTTCATCCGACGGTTTAATCACAGGCTCTTAGCGTGGATACTTCTGAACTAAGTAAGATAAAGCCTTTAACAGAGCAGAATTTTAATTAATCCATTGTACAAACTGCATTCAGAAAGATAGGATTTCTTGAATCTCTCTCTGCAAGGTCAATTAAATACATATTATTAGCTTATTTGGAGAAACAGTTAAGAAACTCTAGCTACTCAGTGGAGTTAATTTGCTAAATTGTGAAAACACAGACACACTGACAATCACTCCCCCAAAACATAGGCAGATAAATGGGATGGAAGTGAATATAAGAGATGAGGATAAAAAAAGAGATGATGACAAAAAGTTGGAGTAATAATTCTACTATACCCCTAACCTTCTGAAATATCTCTTGCCAAATTTCTCCACAGATTTATCTTGATTATGTTTAATAATAATTTTAGTAACTTCTATCTTTAGGGACACATTTTATTTCATTAATGAAATTTTCTCAGAATCTGAAAGAATGACTTTCACCCAATTTCATTTTTAATTAAAAAGAGCCGAAAGAAAAAGGAAAGGAGAAAAAAGAAATGAGGGAAAAAAAAAGAAAGAAAAAGAAAGGAAGGAAAAACTACTCTGGTCTGACAAAATGCACGGCATTTTGACCCTCCTAGAAGAACTGCTTCCTCAGTTTCAGCAACTTTGCTTGAGGGAACAAGGTTCCCTAAAGCAAATAGATTCACTTTACCCAGCCCCACTCAAGCTCTCCTTCTACAGAACTACACATAGACCTAGCATCATCTCCTAGGAGCCAGCAAGGCAGGATTAATTTGGACCATAAGAGCTTATGGCAAGGCTCAGGATTCACCAGAGGAGTGGTATGGTCATTCAATTAAATGATCTATGGATGCAACTGTGGTTGCTCTTCTGGAGATGTTCTGCAGCTCTCCAAGTCTCTCGCAGTTCCATCATCTCAAACCCTGCAATGGAGATTCAGCTTGGAAAACAACAGATGAACATTGCAATACTGAAAAGGGCAAATGTGAAGAGCTAGCTCTTAGAAGCACCTCATATTCAAATCTGGCACCAGTTTGTTTTTCTGTTGTAGCCCATGATCTGGTACTGCTATCTGAACGACCAGGACCTAGGACAGCAGAAACAATCTCGAAGTCAGGGACTATTAGTGCAGCGTTAATCATCCCACAAGGTTATCAAACAACTTTTTGCAAGAGCAAAAAAGCCACAAAATCACTCAGACAACAGATAGGAAGAGCAGGAGTAGAGAAGTCTTCTATGACAAAGGGTTAGAAACTACCATCCCCTCCCTGCATCTGTTTGTCACCAATGGCACAACCTTTCCCTGGTTAGTTATTTAAGCAGGAGTGAAAGTTGAAACTTAGTTTTTCTTACATATCAAAACATTCAATAAAGGAGGATTAAAAGGCAAATTGAGTAAATTCTCTGTACAGTCAAAGTTTAAAGAGAGAAGAAAATATTTTTTTCTCCATTGATTTACATGAAAGTAGGTTTTAACGGTTGAAGTGAGCTATGACATGTAAAAGGTTATATTTCCTTCTGCACAGAATAATTAACTTCTGTTGCTGGGCATGGAAGTCACATGCACGACATCTGAAAAGGAGACAGACAAATATCCTATCTGTAGTCTAGATTATCCAGATCTACTAAAGCATCTCCTTGGGCTTCCTCGAAAGATTCCCTGAAAAAGAGTGGATTTTCACACCTCCCAGGCAGAGGCAACATGCTCCATGCACATTTTCTCCACCCCATCCCCTTATGAGGGGGCATAGCCTCTTCACAAGGGCTTTGTTAAGTCCTTTTTTCTCTAGGTATTCCTCTGTCTCCATATAAACTCCACAGATCTGATGTCAATACAAAAAAATATAGCGTAGATCAAGAATTTCTCAGGCTAGGCTGGGAGGCAGATTTTCATCTGTTCAGAATAATGGAGGCATCTCTGGGAAAAAAAATAATCTAAGTATGATGTTTAGGAAACTTCAAGGAAGGAGCTGAGCACCTCTGGAACTTCTTCATGGGTTTTCAATAGGATTTAGTCACGACAATAAACTAAACCCATCACTTTGCTGAACTGGAGGCAGCTGAAAAATCCTGAAGCAGCTTTTCGAAAAATCCATAACACAGGAAAGACAGTGCAACTGAAACTGGTGCTAGAAGGAGCAGCAATAAGGAGAATTCACAAATATATGGTCAGAAATACTTTAATTGATGCCAAATGGGAATTTGTTTTCCTTTTCACCAGTTTGGCTGGTTTCACATTTCATCTTGACTTATTTTGGATATAATGGGCAATCAAAACAGTGGGATTGCAAAGACCTTTTTAAACATTGATATCTAAAAATATGTGTATTTCTTGTTTTACTGTAACAAAAATGTACTTTTTCTTCTATTATAGATTACCTTAAGTCTGAGGCATTATAGGTTATTAGTGCAATCTTATATTCCAAATGGAAGCTAGACTTTTACAAAAGAAACATGTTCAGTCATCAGACTTACCTGCTGGTTAAATAAGTCCAAGTTATCAATGTAGTCAAGTTCTCCAAGCTACATAAAGTTAGTGAAAAATATTGAAGCTATTAAGAGAAACCAAATAAAGGACAGTGAAATATAATAAACTAGGCAAAAAAAATCACTTCAGGAGAAGCCAGAAAGTTTCAAAATTACAACTAATGATGCAAAAGATGGAATGTATTATTTAGACAGACTGTTCCCTTTGGGAACTACTCTGAGGCAATAACGGGAGCTCTCAAAGCAACACAGTTGGACTCTTATGTCTCCTTTCCCTTTAAACGTGGAGGGTCACATCAAAAATTTGAAAACAAATCTGATAAAGTGTGGGATTTCCTAGGGAATTTACAGTCATCCGCTTGTATTCTGCTAGCCCAAACAAACTCCATTTGGTATCGACCAGCACGGCTGCCTGGTGCCCACCGAGGGAACTGGGAGAAACGTTTTTCAGCTTCCTCACTAGAGGACAAGTGCCCCAGGTGAGTGGTACCAACAGCAATGCAGAAATGCAGAGAACTGAGAGGACCAGAGACTCCAAGGGGATGTGCAGCTCTCCCCAGGAGCGAGCATGGATTGTGAAGCACCATCTCCCCGTGCAGAGCTGGTCCCAGGGTAAGCAGAGAGCTCAGTTTATGAGAGTTGTCAGTGCACCACCTCTCTGAAGCACTGACGTGGTGTAGGCAAAGACAAGGTGGCTTGAAGGCCTTTACCAGAACTCCTGGTTGGAAAGAAGCATCTCTCCTGTTAACCAGCATCCTAGTGATTCACAACTAAACTACCTTGACCAGATGTTTTACCAAAATGAGAAGGGACAGATGCCAGGTTTTCTCTCATTAAGCCACAAACCTGCTGCAATTTTACTCTGTTACTGTCTCATCTATGAGCTGCTAAACTTCTGCCACGTTGCCTCAGTTAACCAATTGAGGTTGCCATGACTGTGACATTTAAAAAAAAAACTCTGTTACACAGCCACAGAGCAGAAACATAAACACCACAGCAGCTGAAAGAGTTGAAAGGAGTAAAAAGTGCTGCAAAACAGAAAGAGATTTGAGAATAATGAGGTCACCTCACACCTTGGCACACAAGAAGTTATTCTGTTCACTCAAATAACTTCAGGTTCAGCAGCAGGCACAGCACAAAATACCACATCATTTTAAAGAGACAGAAGCATTTTCAATGCTGTGGTGTATAAAAACACATGAGTGCAGAACAGTATTGCTTTTCAGACTTTCTCCTGGCTTCCTAGGTGAAGAGAGAATTGAAGAGGGGGAAAAACATTCTCCCCATTGAAGGACCCTGACCTCAATGTACAGTTGCAGCTCCAGAGCTTGGAGCAAACCCAGCGTTTATGATGCTTCAAGAACATCTCTGCGTCGTCTTCACGCCTGCCCCACGCACTCTGCTGTTGCTGTGGTGACAGTACAAAAAACCTCCTCATCAGGTAAGGTGGCTTTTTCAACCCTCTCATTTCATATACTTGTCATTCCTTCATTGCGTAGGGTGCATATTTGTGGAACTGGTAATATCTGTGGGGCCAAGAGCTGCCCTTTAAAGCGAGCCTCTGAAGACCACAAAGACTAGACCTTGCTGATATGCAGAGAAGAGTGCCAGCAGTCAATACCACATATTAGCAATTTTGACATGTCAAAATCACTCAAAATGCATGACTGCCTACTGAGCTATAGCATGATACTGTGATCCCCAATAGGAAACTGTACCCAAGTAGATACAGATTGAAATCACTGACTCATCCACTCTGGGACTTTAAGGCAAACTGGTGAGCTGACTGGAGGAAAAGAACAGGGAAGAAAATAAAGGGGAGGAAAATAAAGAAGGCAGAAATGACTTAAAATGGATTAGTTAGATACAAATCCTAAATGAAGATTAAAATCACTGCATCGTGGCTTTTGGGACTTTTGAAGTCAAGGTCATGAAAACTGCAGAAAACTGGCAGTTCACGTTAGCTGCAGATCATATGATGGCATTTATAGGAGCAACTTTCAAGGGTGTTTTAATTCTTAAGAGCTATCACTGCACAGTTCTTCCAAGCTTCTTAAAACCATAAGGAGAAATTGACCTTTACTGCAGGCACCTGAAAATCCCCAATTCATATGCAACTCAGCTAATAATAAAACCAATGACCTTTTTTCCCCACAAGGGAGACATTTGTTTATGCTATTTATGCAGCCACACTGCCATTAGCAGTGTCCAACAGTCATAAGAAAGACCACGAGTCTGGCTCTGCACTGTTGTGCTAATATGATAAATATCTTTGGATAATTTTGCTCACCTAACGTTTTGTTAAATGATACAGGATACCCATTTAAGCCATCAAAAGCACTGTTACCTTCAGCTTCTGCAACTACCACTCAACACAGGTCAGATTTATTTGCGGACTGGAAGCTTTTTCTTTTTTTCAGGAAATGTTTTAGGCTATTTTAATGAGTTGAAGATTCCCATAGCAATGTTCAGTATTCATTCAGATGCATTACTTGTATCTATCCATACCCTCTTTCAAGTGATGGAATCCTAGTCGCTTTCCATTTACAATTTCGTACAGACATCACAAAAGCAATATATTTTTTCCTCTGTACCTAAGACAAACTACAAGTTATATAGCAACAGTGCACAATGAGTGCCTTTCACACGTCTGTGGCAAATTTTTAAAGGGTATTATTTAGCTTGTTAACTGGGCCAGCTTCCTTAGAAGGTGCTAGTTTCCATGAGGGCAGCTGGGAACATGGCCAGGGAAAAGGAGTAAGATGCTTCATGCTTCAGTCTTTTTAATAACACTTAAGCAAAAGTAAAACTTCCTGAACTATAACCCCAAAAGAACTGCTTTTCTTACAAACTAGTTTTTCAAAATTCCTTTCCACGTTTCCATCACTTAAGATTTCCTTAAGGGAGCTTCCTTCTTGTGCTTAAGAGAGGAAATCCTGTAAGTCTGTGGCTAAAAAAGATTACCTGCTGAATTCTTGAAGATAATTTCCTTTTATTCTTTGGTATTTAACTTTTCCAGTAAGTCTGTAGGGGAATGAAAGCAGTAGTGTTGTTCAGGAGGCGACAGGTATTCTATAGGATAAAATGTTACCGGATGAAGTTTAGATCAAGGAAGAGTTTCTCACATGTATGAAGCAAAGGGATACACAGATGAAGTGTCAGCACGTTCACCTTGACAAGTGCTCATACTGAAATGAGGAGTCCTTCACTCAATTAAAAAAAAAAAAAAAGACAACGTAAAATGAATACTGTATTGCTTCCTGGAGCCAGTTTCTAAAGTGCTTTGGTTCGTAGTGTATCAAAATCAAGTTGAAAATTGCTGCAGCAATAAAAATATTTAGCAGTAAAAATACTTAGAACTACACTGGGAGACCAGTCTGCAGTAGGAAACAACTGCAAGACTAGTCTGGTTAACTCCACATTTTTCAATACCAGAGTAGAGATTATTTGGCATAAACAGATTCTCTGCACTACGGGAATCATGAGGAAGAGGTTTCCCCTGTAAACAAAATGAAAATAGATTCTGTCTCTTTAATTTGCAACCAAAACACCAATTTTACAGTACCTGAATCATCAATACCCAGTACCTCAGAGTGAACATTTTGGTTAGAATCCCTTTCAGCTGCAGCCATGGATTTTTTCGAATGTTACTGAAACAAGAAGTACAGCATAGCATATTTATTTTAACTTATTTTAAACTTATTTAACTTATTTTAAAAAAACACTGTTCTTGCAGTGAGATGTCTTACGCTTTAGCCTCTTCGGAACTATGCAGTAGTAGCATTGTGGTGAGGGTAGAGGAATCATTACACTATTAAACATTTCATACATGAAAACTGTAGCTGAGTTTCATATCAAAATGCACCAGCACCTGCCAGTCTCACCTCCACCGAACCAGAGTTCCCCAGCAAGACTCATGCTGCGTGGAATGAGTTTTCCATCTTATTGTCCGTACTTCTATGATGACAAAATAACTAACAGCATCCCACCTATTTTTGACAATATTTGCAGTATTGCTTTTTAAAACAATAAACTAATACAGTGAACACAAATACATGAACACCATTTTAAAGAATATAATAGGATTTAACAATATTATAGTCCAAAACTCTGTATTAACTACCTAAATGCTGTAGAAATACAAGGGAACAATTTTACAGAAAATTACTTTCATCAGATTGCCATCTGTAGTTGCATGCCTTCCATGCTTTAAATTTCAACAGGCAGTAAAGAATTAAATTAGCAGGCTCAATAACAGAGATACTTTTACTGCCTATGTTACATAGGGGTATTACTCATAATGATACATTATACCTTCCAGATCTAGTGAGACAGCCATGAATTAGAGCATTTGTCCTTCTGTAAAACGTACAGTCAGATTAAAATAGAGGCTTAAAAGCTTGAAGAGCTTTCATATTGATACCTGATTACCTACATGATGGATATTTTTTCATACTTTTGTTTCATCTCCAGATTCATTCTCTTTTGAGAGAGAAGTCTTATTTTTAGATGGTATTTTTAGATGGTAACATATGCAATGTGGAAAAAGGGTAAGTTACAAAACAGCAATATGCAATATTGTTCTACCCTGAATTATATCAACCAAATTGGCAGGACCTCACAGTGCAAAGTACCATGCAGCTGTAACAGGAGAATTTAGCTTCCCTTTCTACATAACGATTAAGATGATGTAGCTAAAGAAAGACCATGCCTAAAAGACAGCTCTGTCTTTTGTCAATTGGAACTACTTTCAATTGCAATTTAGGCAAGAGTGCAGATTGTCAGGATCAAGGCCTATAGCAAAATAGGAAGTAAAAACAGTGAAGAATGTATGGGCAGCTTTTCAGAAGCAGAGAAAGACCCAGAGCTACATTTCGAATAATAGAGTCATTCAGACGGAGAGGGAGGAAGCCCCAGGGAAGGCAGAGTAAAAATTTAAAGCTATGAACATAGTACACAGAGTATGTCAATATCCAGCAGGGTGCTTAACATGCCATATCCTAACTAGCCATAAAAATCATTCAGAGGTTGCAGCTCTCAAGTCATCTTCTTGGTTGTTCCTCCTTCATTATGGAAGAGGACAAACACATGGAATCTAAGGCAAGATGGGGAAGGCCCCTTGCACGTGGCTGCAATAAATGCGGCTGTTCTTTTCAGATGGCTCCTTCCCACGGCGTGCCAGCACAGAGCCCCTCGGCCAAGCTCCGGGACACAAAACCCTATCAGCTCCCTGCCCTGGCAGCCAGAGGCACCCAGTGAGCTGAAAAAGCCACAGCAGCAAATGCATCTGGAGATCTCAGCTACTGAAAGAAGGAAATCTGAATTGAATAAACGTAAAGAGCAAGAGAGGCAAAGGAAGGAAAAAAGAGATTAATGGACAAAGGGAAAAAAGGCTGCTTGAAATGATACAAATGAAATCAGAAATGTTAGTAAAGTAGAAAAGAACAAAGGTTTTTCTATTCTCAGTTATTTGAGCAATGAAAACAAAAGCCATGCTTGATGGAAAATTGAAGACTTTGGACAGCAGGCCAGGACCAATCAGTAAATATCAGCCTAAAGCTATAGGCATTTAAACCTAGAAAATTTGAAAATATATATATTAAAACAAATACAAGAATTGGACTTAAAGCAGCTGTTCAAAAACTAACATAACATACACAGATAATTTACAATGAAGAGAAACATATGCATTAAGCAAATTCTCATCATACAAAATATTCCTTCTTAATGTCTTTCTCCTATTTTCTGCAGCAAAAAACAGCATATTCTAACAACGAAATATGGAGGCGGGTTATGAAAGAACACTGGGTACACTGTAGGAAAAAACTGACTTTAACTCTTTTAGAACAAAAATCATATGCAAATTCTATGTAGAAATATATGTCTTGAATATTGTATTTATGAAATGCGTATTAGCCAATCTGGATATTTTATCTTGCCACTCTCATAGTCTACTCCTGGAATATTTGTATTTTAAGCCACAGGCTTTTATTGAGGCTAGGCAAAGGAAAAAAAAAAAACTTGCTATTTGAAAAGCTACCACGCTGCCAGCATAAATGAAGTCTATTTAAAGGAACAGAAGATGGCTCAGAAACTGCAAGCCTTACACACAAATGTCATGAAAATGTGAAGTTAGAGCAGCTAGGAAATATTCCGCATTCACAGAGCACTTTCCATTGGTGGTAGCACAACTGGCATCTTCCTGTTTCAAAAAAATAAGCAAGCATCCTGCCTGTAATCCATTCACGGGCAACATCTCACAACTAAGCACTTAGAAAAATAACTTCACAACGAGGACTATTTGAAGAAAAAAGGAGATGCTTTTCTTAATCATAAGCAAGCATATTTCAAATAAGCATTTAAGAGAAGTTGTCAATGATACCTATCTTTTATTCATTCTCTTTCCATGTAACACATCAGCCATACAGAAAATAGTCATTATTCATGTAAGATTTTTTGTAAATTTTCTAATTTACAGAATGAGATTGGTTAGACAGGAGAGATTCCTCAAGCAACTGAGTGCACTTTCTGAAAGTGCAGCATAATTCCTGTATTTTACCCAATTTTACAGAAATTCACTGTGCCTTGATATCACACACTGAATGCTCAAGCACTCTAAACAGACCGAACACTAGAACACACTGAAGAACATTTGTGCTTTAGCTGCAACTATAACCAAAGCAAATTCATGATAGCTTTCGTGTTGCCTTATCTTCAAATTGGATAGGATGCTTCAGATGAAGTCACTGATGAACATGCTTGTTTCAGCACAACATTCCTGAATGCCATGGAATTCATAATTCCAACATTATTTTTTTGTGTGAGGAAAAAAAAAAAAAGGCATTTATGCTCTTCTGCTGTCATTTGCCTTTTGGAGGAAGCATTTGCAATTCAGGAGCTTTTAGCTGATTTCAGCTTCTTCCAACACTTGTTAGCACTTCAGTGTCCAAGGAAGTATCAATTGAAATATTTGACAAATGATCACTCAGTCAAAACCCTTGCAGTAAAGAAAACAATACATATGTGTTCTGATAGGGCCTAAATGATAGGTTATTACTTAGCACAAATCCTCAGTGGCAGCATTCTACAAACAGGCAATACATCCGTGCTGGCAAAACAAAGAAGGTTAATAGGCTGGAGAGTACATAAATCTCTGCAAGATTTGACAAGAATATCTTTAATAGTTGAAAGAAAACATTTTCTTTTGTGCACAATAGTTTTTGTTTCTTTTCTCTTTCAAGTAAAATAATACAAAAATAGTTCTGAAACAGTAACACATGCATTACTCTTCTTCCTTTAATGCCAAAAAGCTTTTTTTTTCTGTTTAAAAGTTATGGCGTGCAAGTTAGAATAAATATTTTACTAGTCAATTGTAATCTACATTCTCACTTCTCTTTTCTCCACAGTAATGAGTTGCTAAAAGAAGACATAATCTATGTGATCCCTCCTTAAGGAATAAGCTGAAAAATATTTCCTTACCTTTTTCAAGGTGGACTGTGCTGTTCCTCACTTTCACACTACCTTCCTCTCACTCTGAAAGGGGGAGTTTTCTTTAGCGTAGGGTTGCAGAAAGCAGGATATGCTCCTAGGGACCGGTGGCTAATATTCTTCTCCCAGACTTTCTAGACACAAAAGGGAAAGAAAAAAATTTAGTTAATGTTTCATGAGCCCATCATAAGACTATTATTTTTGTTTTCCCCTCTTAAAAGGCTGCTTTTCAGCTAAACAATCCCTATCTACCACATCTTTTAATCAAAAAGTCCTGTTCAATTTATTCATCAATGACCTGGATGAAGGCACAGAGTGCTCCCTCAGCAAGTTTGCTGATGACACGAAACTGGGAGGAGTAGCCGATACCCCAGAGGGCTGCGCTGCCATCCAGAGGGACCTGGACAGACTGGACAACTGGGCGGTGAAAAACCTCATGCAATTCAACAAGGCCAAGTGCAAGGTCCTGCACCTGGGGAGGAATAACCCCAGACACCAGTACAGGCTGGGGACCGACCTTGTGGAGAGCAGCTCTGCAGAGAAAGACCTGGGTGTCATGGTGGATGATAAGTTGACCATGAGGCAGCAGTGTGCCCTCGTGGCCAAGAAGGCCAATGGAATCCTGGGCTGCATTAAGAAGAGCGTCTCCAGCAGGTCGAGGGAGGTGATCCTGCGCCTCTACTCAGCCCTGGTGAGGCCGCATCTGGAGTATTGTGTCCAGTTCTGGGCTCCACAGTACAAGAGGGATGTGGAGCTGCTGGAGAGAGTCCAGCGCAGGGCCACAAGGATGATCAGGGGCCTGGAACATCTGCCCTATGAGGAGAGGCTGAGGGAGCTGGGCCTGTTCAGCCTGGAGAAGAGAAGGCTGAGAGGGGATCTGATCAGTGTATATAAATACCTCAAGGGAGGGAGTGCAGAGGACGGTCATGGTCTCTTTTCAGTGGTGGCCACTGATAGGACTAGAGGAAATGGCCGGAAACTGAAACATCAAAAATTCCATAGGAACTTAAGGAAAAATTTCTTAACAGTGAGGGTGACAGAGCACTGGAACAGGCTGCCCAGAGAGGTTGTGGAGTCTCCTTCTCTGGAGATCTTCAAAACCCGCTTGGACGCAGTCCTGTGCCACGTGCTCTAGGTGTCCCTGCGTGTGCAGGGGGGTTGGACTAGATGATCTCTAGAGGTCCCTTCCAACCCTAAGCATTCTATGATTCTATGATTCTATGAAAAACATCTCAACTCTTTCATTAAAAAAATAGAGATTTTCATTACCTTCCTATTTCTCTCCGAAAGAATTTTGTACAAAATGGCCTTTCCAACTAGTGAAACAGTATCACTTTTTTATTTTTCCTTCCAAACAGCCATGTCCTGCAGTTCCAAATCAATTATATCTCAAGAAAAAGATGTTACTGTTTTCAAAGTAGTTTTAGCTGAATTAAAAATGCAGTATTTGGCTCTAGTTTCTCAGAGGAAAATCTAACAAATTCTAACAACCAAAATGAGAACTTACCTTACTTTGATCAACTAGACTCTGTACAAATAAGCTTTAATTATTTTTCTGGCAAAAAGTAAAAAAAGGTTTTTTTTATGGGGGAAAAAAGCTATTACAAAAAAAAAAAAAGCTCAAGCTACAGTAATCTCTCTGAACAAGCTGCATTACAGGAAGTTTTTACAGAGATGAAAACAAGCAATAAAATTGCACAAAGCAACAGAACTAGTTTTTCAAACTGCCTTCCCTTCTGTTTTTTTCCCATTTTTTAGTTTTACATTTCAAAATTTGATACTAATTTTGCAGTTTTGAACAAAAGTGCAACGTAAAGGTTTTGGACACTTTGGACAAGTTTTGGTAGAGGCATTGTTATGCTTCATTTTTACATACAACCAAAAGCAAGCATCAAACTCAATTTTATAGGAACTATCCTATTGCTAAACTGTAAGAAGCTTTAAGAAGTACTTGTATACTCATTCGTCCACTCACTTAGATCCTCGGGCATACAGAAATGGGACTATTCTGCAGAAACCATGTAGAATCAGGCTCCAGCAGATAAAATGAGGATGAAATACATTGTTCAATTGCAAGGGAACAGCTCGCCAGCAGTTTGTGGGTATTGAAGTGTGGGATTATTAGCCCAAACACTCAGCTCCTGCTGAAGCCCATGGTTAGGCACTCATAGGTGCTCTCAGGTTGCCACAACACAAGCGATGCAGATGGTGCTAATCCTAGAACCTGGAAGAAACTGAAGCCAGTTCAAGCTGAAAAATAACAATTTCTGCACAGCTCACTCTGCACTACTCAGTGTTTATGGTGTCTTCAAGGACAGCTCTGTGAATGAAATCTGGGGGGGGGGGAAAAAAAAAAAAGAAAAAAGAAAAAGGCAGTAGGAAAGCATCCTGAGCTCCTGGCAGCCAAATTGCTAAAACAAACTACCAAAAACCACAAACAGGTATTCACATACCCGGGGTCAATTATGAAGTTCCTCAACACTGTTACCTGTGCATATACAAGATTTAGTTCCGCCTTATACACATCAAATCTGAATTTCACGTATACACACCGCATTACCCTCTTGTTTATACACACAAGACACAGCACTGGAAATAGCATTTGCAAGAGTTTGGATGTGGAAACTCTGTAACCTGCAACAGGGCCTCAGGTCAAAGCTGTTCTGGCAAAACAGCTAAGAATATATTTACTTTTCATTAAAAAAGTCCCACCAAAGAACAACTGTGAGCCCAAAGACATCTCTTAGTCCTTATCTTTAAAACCTACGTGCAGCCAAAAGTCCCTGCCAGCAGAGTCTCTCTGGCAGTGCTGCCAACTGGCCGAGCAGAGAACCACCCTATAGTGGGACCAGCTGCTAATTCCATGGGTTTCCCTGCCCTTCCTGCCCCTTCCTTAGGGGATGGCTGTGGCCAGCAGATGCATCAGGAGTTCAACGCCTTCGCGATAAAGAACCTGCTGCCACTGACAGACTTCACTTCTATTACCTTGCATGCCTTTCAACAGAAGCAGTAAATCCACGGGTGACAGGGTCGATTTTCATCTGGGTAGTTAAAAGTTTGAGGCACGTGAGCACCAAAATGATCTTTGAATTTGTTTATTGGTCTTCAAGATCAGAATCTGAATGACTTTGAACTCTGGGATCTGAAGGACTTTGAGCTCCAGGATGTTGTTCAAGGTGCAAGAACAAGAAATTTAAGTACAATCAACACTTAGGAGTAAACACACAAAACATTCCCAGAGGTGATCTGTTTGTAACAAGCAAACAGAAAGGGTATTCCTTATATCAAATAAATTCTTGATCCCTTTCAGGAGAAAAAGAGGGGACAGCAGCTCAGCAAAACATTTCAGTGAAATGTAATTTCCAATATACAGACCAATATGGAAGATGTGGTCCTTGAAAGCTTCTTTCAGGAAGCTATTCTAAATTATGTCTTTCAAAAGCAGCCATAAAATCCAATGCAATATTGGAAACGCCCATTTCCAGCATAAAGAGCTAAGCAGATGCATACTGTGCATATATTAGGCCCAATTACTGTATCTCACATAATAATTAACACACAAAAGCAAAGATGCAAGGTCCCAGAGCCCATAAAAACCTAGCTGGAATGGCAATTGGGAAAGCAGAAGCTGCTGTAATTCCTCCCGCTTGTGCCAGGGCACAGAGCTGGCTCCATGTTCTGTATTCCACCTTTTCACGATCTACATTTTACCTCAAGAAATGCTATTAATCCCCAACCCTGTAACAGAAAAAAGATGGCCATTATAAAAGCAGTTCCCTGAAAATAGCTACCATTTCACTAGAGTTACGAGAGGTAAACTGACCCACTGGTCTATTCTCAGCTTCTCAGACAATGGTTGTTCTTGTGCATAACCCACAGGGCTGTTACCCTGCCATGCCAGGCAGACCAGGCAGGTAATTAAGCATGGCAAACCATCAAATATTTCTAGCAGTAAAAGACCCTACTATTTCTTTCCCCCCGTCTATCAATATAGCTATTCATGGCCACAGAGTCTGCTCTTCAAGGAGAGTGTTCCAGCTTCTCAGGTAGCTAAGCTAATACTCTCCAAGGAAAATAATATGTTCGGTATCCCACAAGTAAACATAACCAACATTACTCTCAGAATACTTTCTTTTTGATGCAAAGGAAGCTTCTGATTTGAAGACAGGAAAAAAAAGTGCTTCTCAGAGAAAGTCAGTATCAGGAAGGCATGAAAAAAGTAGAGCATGGAGATGGCTCAGTTAAGATGCAGAAAGCAGCGACTCAAGTGTTTTGTAACATGAGCAAGACCATGATGATCCTTCTATAAATCACATGTTTTCTCGAGAACCTGCACCAAGAAAGAGCTTTAGCGCACTTTTAAACTATCTTCAAATTAATAACTAATTAATAATAATTAAAATAACTAATTAATAATATTTAAAGTCTTTGAACTATGTAGACATGCACAGAATATCAATAAAACAGTTTTCTCCTAAACCACTTACTAGATAAGAGCTTGGAAATGATTTGTCAGCTATGAAAAATATTAGAACTCATAAAAACAGTCTGGCATTGTCAGGTTTAGGAAATAGGCTCTAAGAAATACACAAGCTGTTTTAGTAACAAGGCACAGTACGTTCTAACAATGAGGTTGAGGGGTTTTTTTATATATATATAAAAAAAAAAAAAAAAAAACCTCTCCCACATTTTCTTTGGTCCTGCTAACCACTGTTACTCTCCTGCCCATCCGACATAGAGAAGAAACAGAGAAGACAATTTCCACATGTACGAAAAACGAAAAGGATTTTTTTTTTAATCACGAGTCAACCAAGAAAATGAATAAAATGGGATAAAACTGGATAAACCTTGACAGGTCTGCAGAGCAATTGCTGCTGACAGGAGTTTTCTGGATCAGGCCAATTAACTTTACAAAGTCATCTCTCCAGTCAAAGTTGTAAAGACAAAACTCGAAGGCCTGCAAAGACTGAGTGAGGAGGTGGCTTCCATCAGCTACACCAGGAAGCCAGAAGTCTCAGAATACCTGTGGGGCCCGCTCAGGAGAAATGCGGCCTTTGCAGGGCTCGCATGGCCACGTCGCAGCGGTGTGCCCAGCTCCCCCCTGCATTCCCCGCTTCACTTCAGCACCGTGGGGGATCAACCACCATCACACAGGCAAAATTGCTTCCAAAGACCCTGGGGAACACACAGGTGGGAAAATAAAACTTTTTAACCTGCATGTTTGACCTGGGGAAAACTCATCCAGCATTAGCAGAGCTCAGTGGCGCTGCAGTAAGAAAACTGGTGAACTCTTGCCATGTGTTGGCACGTGGCAATGTTGTAGCAATGATGTTGAACGACAGCCGAATCAAGATTTCCATCCGCCCGCACAGGGTGCTGCAGTGTGTTAGAGAGCACTCCTCTAGCACAGCTTAACCTAAACAGGGCTATAAAGTTGCGGGGGGAGAATAATCCTGCTCAATGTGAGCTAAAGGTTCAGGCCTTGCCACTAATCTTCAAAGTGTCAGGAGAATTTGGAAGGAGAAAAGAAACGGAAAAGCCTTAGAAACGCATTCCTGAAGAATCCCACACTGTAAAGCACACTGAGAGCACAAGCCTCATGCATTAATTATGCTTAACCCTGGTGGGCATCCAAGAATAGAAGGAGGGAAGCTCCTTGTGACTATCTTCTCTATCTATAGAGAAGTCACTAACAATCTGTTTCAGGTGCTTTCTGGTGCATAAATAAATTTGCCAGCTGCCCTGGAAGCCCTCTGAAAAAGGCACTAAATATGCATAAATCATTAACAAACCGAGCAACCTCATTCCTGGGTAACTAAGGAAGCATAAAAATAGCCTGTTCCATAGGTTGCCAGCCTTCTAGTCAGCAGCGCCACGCACGAGCGCGCTGAGAACCTCTGCAGCATCCATCTTCATGCTGCAGCAGATTCCCTTTGACAGACTTTGGGTTTTTACCTCAGCTACCACAGATCAGCAGCAGCAAAAAGTAAAAAGCTCCCGAGGACCCGACAGCGTACAGTTCAATAATTAAGAGGGGAATCCCGGCCTTAATTCAAGTCTTCTTTTCATCCAAGGCTTGCCTGGAGTGAATCATTAAACAGGATGAGTAGCACACATTTTGTTCTCTGCAAAAACAGACAAATAGTCATTACATCTAAGCTGATAAATGATACAAAGCAGTTAACACCGACCACTGAAGTCCAACTTGTGGCCTGCAGCAATAGCCTGAGGGAGACAGGGACCAAATGTTTGCTCAGAAATGCTCCTCAAGCAACCACCATTCCTTCCAGCCTGCTGGAGCAACAGTGACTACCTCCTCGCACTCGGCAGCTGCCCAGCTCTTCAGGGCTCCATCCTCAGTTTTCAGCCTTGCTCCCTCACCTTCCACCGCCCGTGGCTACAGCTGCTCCAGCCCAACTTGATTCCTGGCTCATTCACATGAGTAGGGCAAGGAGATTTTTGTTCAAAATTTGAAGCTTTTTTTTGTTTGTTTTTGTAAAAACGTAAAATGTGATTTTGTGTGTGCCTGTGGGACTGGATGAAGTTTGAAGTTGCAAACTCTCTCAGATCAGTGAGTTTTTTAAAGTGGTTTAGATCCTCCTCAGGTAGAGCTGGCTGTGCACCTCGCCACCACCTCTGATGTGGCAGACGCGATAAAAACACAGCGCGTGGAAGCAGCGCAGGCGGGAGAGCAGCGCACAGGCGGCAGCGCTGCCTGCCTTCACCCGCCGCAGTGCGGTTCGCTAAGCTCTCACCCCAGAGGGTATTTTCAGACTTCTGCATTTTCTCTCTCCACAGTAGTTTAGATTAGGAGGTCTTCCTACATTATTTCTATTTTTTCTAAGCTACTATTGCTCTAATTATGAGGACTGTATGTTCTTCCAATAAAGCATTACGGCTTTCCCTAAGTTTGAGAAGTTTTCAAGATATTTTTGGAACTGCTGCTATTGCAGCAAAAATAAATAAATAAACAATAAAAACAACAACAACAAAACAAACAGCAAATTACTGTCTGACAAGCCTATTGATCAGTGCTATACTTCTCATATGTCCCCCCTACCAACCTGAAAAGGGCATCTTTGCCAGTCAGAGAGAAGATAAATATTTGTCAACTGTAAATAGTAGAAGCATTTAAGTCTTCACTGCTTTCTCTCAGTGACAGGATGCCTATAGCGGGCAAAAGGGCAGAAATTTGAAAGAAAAGTATTTCAAGGAGCATGTCCCAAAGGGAGATGAAGGGAACACACCCGGGAAGATGGGACAAAGGCCGCTGTCCTGACGTTTCCTTTGGACACTCGTCCCCTGCCTTGCACTTCCCACAACATGAGAAAGAAGCTGCAGCCGGCCCAGCTCCTCTGCAGCAGCAGCATCTCCTGAAGCTGTTCAGAGACCTCAGAAAACAGCGCTCAGGCTCCACCGTCGCAGAGTTGAGTCACACTTTGCACGATGTGACGTGCCACACAAAGTAGGACATTCTTTGCAAACTGGGACTTTGCTTAGGAATTGCCCTGGGAGACTTATGTAT
Organism: Tinamus guttatus; assembly: GCF_059628265.1. NCBI lineage: Eukaryota > Metazoa > Chordata > Aves > Tinamiformes > Tinamidae > Tinamus > Tinamus guttatus. The sequence goes on from NW_028288747.1 coordinate 8,207,101, forward strand.
AATTAACCTATAACATAAATCTATCATGAGACAACCCAAGCCTTGCCAGTTTTGAAAAGCTTCTTCTTGAAGGACAGAAGAGTCTCCACTATCAAGGAAATATTCCAAGTGTAGATTGATTTTTAATTGTGTCATTTTAAATTCAGAGATCCAGTGTCTCTATAATGACACTTTCAGTGCCCTGATCTGTTTTTTTTTAATCTTTAGTTTATCTCTTTCCTCAGAGCAATACAGAGATTATTCTTTTCTCTAGGTAAGTATATCTAAAATTAAAGTGATACTGGGCATATGAAGGACCCAACTACCAGGTACTTTTTCCACACATTTAGAAAAACGTTCAACAGTTTGGTATCTGTGATAGTAGTGTTTTGTTATGTTGAAAAATAAAAATCATTGCAATAATTTCCAGCATTTTCTTATTTCAGTAATTTGGTATATTGCCTAGCAGTAAGTTGGTCATTTATCCAGCACATTTATCAGTGGTATGGGAACACCCAAATTCTTGCTATGGTACTAGGAGTTAAGAAGTCCGGCTGACACAGACTTAAGACATCTCTATAGGAAATAAAAAGTTGGAAGGGTTGATTAGAGAATGAGCAAGGAGTCAAAACTATGGAGAACTGAGTATCAGTCATGCTCTGTGTGTGTAGGTGTGCGCACATGCGGTTTGTACATTTAATACACACACACACACCAACAAAAGCAAACATTAAGGAAAACAGGTGAGCAAATAGAATACCTACGCTGACACCTCACTGCAAGCAGATGAGTCACTGAGCCAAAACTGGGAATGTGTTCTTTTCAGCAGAGCTATTTATAAAATAAAATGTCTCAGAAGCTATTCTAAGATTTCTGAATTCTAGACTTTCAAGAACTACCAAAATACTACCAAAAATATTGGCCCTAGAGTATTGCTGCCAAGAACTCAGAATACAATTTTTGGAAATTGTTCATGAAAACGCAATTTGCAAATTTTCAGCTTGTTCTATGTTTGATTTTGGTTGCGAATCTAAAAAGATGTTCTATCACAGACATCTGAGACAAGGGCAATTTCGAATCTTTGATTAGCGCATTTTCATTTGACATTAAAAAACAACTCCCTATGCTAAAAAAAAGGAAATTCTCAAAACAATAACAACAGACAGAGAGAAAAGTTCATTTGTTTGAAAAAACAGAACCTGCATGAATACTGCTGAGTCAGCTGATTATTTTCAATAGCAACACAGATACCATAAGGAAAAGATATACAGTGTCAACAAGATAACTGAAAAACGTGGCCTTCCATGTGCTTCCATTTAGATATTTTCTCATTATAATATATATATGTGCACATATATATATATATATATGTATATGTATATGTATAAAAGGAGGATTTAGTTCACAAAAGCTATATATGTATATTTTATTACTATTGACATATACTATAAGACTACAAGATTGGGTCCTTTCTTATCTATTTTTTGCACTAACTTTCTTTACAGTCGCTTAGTTGTGCTACATTGTGTAAAACTGCAGCTAGACTACATTGGCTTGGTTTAAACAGAAGCAGTTAATCCTTGTCAGTTATAGGTAGGAGAGTCATTCTCCATTTGCGTAGTCTAACCACAATCCTCACACTTCTTTCTGCCCAAGATGACAGTATCAGTCTTCATTTTCTATCATTCTTGCACAACATTAATTTTCCATATTATTAGGGACTGTCTGTTCAGTCAGTTATGACAATCTTTGTTATTAGTGGCCATAAAAAAAATTGAAATGTCAGGTCTGGAGGGCTGAAAGATTTTTCACAAAATGAACATGGTAGAAGCAGCAGCAGCATGGTCCTCCCTGCATACAGGACATCTCGTACATTATTTTATGATGAACATCAGATGCAAGTCTTTTTTTTTTTTTTTTTTTTTTTTTTTTTTAGTACCACGTTAGATGACCGCATGGGTCACCCTGCATGCTGCTCCTCCCAGCAAGCAAGTCTGCCACCTTTCAGCAAATACACCATCACCATGAAACAGGGCCAAAAATAAAGAAAGAAAGAAGGAAAAATTAACTCAAAACAAACAAAACACATGAAGGCACAAACAAAGGTGAAATGCAACATATATATTAAATATATATATACACATTTACATACATATATTTAAGATATAATATATATATTTATGTTAAATCTGAAATAAGTCAGACTGCCGATTTGAAGAAAAATCGTGAAATGGCAGAAGCTCCACTAACAGACATCCCAAGGGAACAAATCCCTGCCCTTCCAACAGCTGGACCTTCCACTGTGCTCACTGATTAAAACAAGACAGAGACCTCCTCCTAATAACAGGGTCTGGATACAATCTACAAGGCTGTAAGATTTTTCATTAATAACTTTACCCAAATCAAAAGAGAAGAAATGCAAATATGTAGGCACAGATTTCAGTACATTCAGAGCTCAGGAAGTGGCTGGGTTGAACAAGTCCATTGCACCAGTCTGAGTCAGAAAATATGAAAAATCCATACATATGTCTGGTTAGTTTAAAAAGACATTTGATCACTGCGTGTTGCTTAACAAAACCTACAAAATCCCTCATGTATTTTCTAAGCTGACACAAGGGACGTACAGAAAGCATCCCAAAAGCTCACACATGCAAGCTAAATGGCTACATCTTCTAACAGAATAAGAAGTTACTCCCTTAGGTGTCTTTAATTTGCAAATTGCAGCCTCCTGGTTGTATGGAACATCTTCTCTTGACATGGGAATATTAATGGAGACAGAATGCTGAAGAAACGCATTAGAAAACTTCCTTGCTCTTGGAGACTAGTCACTGGGGGATTATATCGATCAAATGCACAAAGAGAACAGTTGAATATTCTCCAAAAGTAGCCTGTGTTTTTCCAAAGAGTATAGCAGCCAGAAAAATTTAGCTTGAGTTCATTTTGCTGCAAAGCTTCTTTTTTTTGTCTGAATACCTCCATGATTTGAAAGTGCAAAGGACGGAGTTATCACCTCTATTCAAAAAGAAAAATTATTTCCAAATGATTGTAGCTTTGTACAGGATTTTAATTCTGATGCAGTTATGTTCAGGAATTTGTATCCTAGCAGCAAGTAGGGTTTAGAATTGCAAATCTATGAAATTCTGAACATGTCTGGGGTCCTTGCTTTTGTTTTGCTATTGCCAAACTCAAACTTTGATCTTTATTGCTAATTCACAGAGACTGGTGGGAGAGAAGGTCAAGGGAAAAGACAAGCACATCGGTTAAAAATGCCTGCATCTAACTTGTTTAGATGAACTTGCTTGTGCTTTGTGAGCAAATCTTTTCTAAATCATTTACTGTTGCTAAAATACCTACCATTCCATTATTTTTCTGAGTGCTTTAACTTTGACTTATTTTCAGTTCTATGTAGGTGTAATTAAATTCTTTAAATAAAAGATTTCTCAAGAGTTTCCACTGACCAGTTCTAGAAGTTACAAGTTCAGCTGACCAGGCAGGAGATACTATCAATGCTCCTTATGAGGGCCAGCAGCAAAGCACTTCAGTCACTTTGTATTGTCACATAGCTATGACTGGAAACAGCACTTTGAGCAATCCCCAAGCGCAAACCCAAGTGAAGATTTGGTACTCAGATGGTAAACACTTGGCACGTGTATGTTTGATTTCATTATGGGAAACGTTATAGAAGCTGCAGCACTTAAAAGCAATACCTATGTAAGAATCTTTAAACAAGAAGAGCTTCTGAAGTAAAATAAATACTTCATGCTCACATGAGCTGCACGCCTACGAATGAAATGCAGCCCACTGAGCCATCTGCTCGCACAAGAACTCCCAGCCTGACTTTCTCTCTGTGATGCCGCGTAGGTTGTGCCATTTCCAGAAGGGATTTGCAGAGAGCTAGATCAGATAAAGAGGACCTTTAGACTCCTGGTAAGTTAACATCTGCTTCCACATTGTGTGTCAAACACCTGACAAATTACTGGTGTCCTGTAAAGGAAATTATTAAAGGGAAAAAGCAAGTAAGCAGCATAGTATTTATAGTTTACTGCCCAGCTTGCTTCTGATACAAAAGTCAGCTTTTTTTTCTACAATTGACATAAATTGTCCTATCTTCACTACTGATACTGCAAAATTCTGGCAAGAATGAGATGTTCATTTCATCACCTCCAGTAACACTGTAGAAAATGTAACACAAAAACATCTCTGTGCTGAGATGACTCTTTTCCTGTGTCAGATGTACAGAGTGTCCAGCTGCCTTCCAGCTTCTGCAGAGCTCAAAGGACTAGCGAAACACAGAGATATTACAAGGGACTTGTGTGCTTCCTGTAAATCAGTCACAGCCGAGAATCACCCCCAGATCCCATGGCCTAACATGGGCAAGTGCTGCAAAAGGCAGCGCCTTTGTCCATGTGTTGGACAATGCACCGCGGATGAGCAGGCACCTGCCCAGGATAGCGCTCCAGGATGAAGCGCTATCTTCAAACAGAAACTGCAGGGCCCCTGTCAGGGCACGGTGCCTTCCCGCAGGGAAAAGTGTGACCCGTGAGCCTCAGCAGCACAGTGTGGTGCTCCGGGAGCCTGGGCTTTCTCGGTAGTACCAGAGAGCGGCTAATACTGCGAGTTGGACAAATAAGCACTGCCTTCTACAAGAAATAATCTCTCTAACATGAAAAGAGCTTCCCATGGGGAACATGTGCTGCAAAGGAAGCACAAGAGAAGGGAAAACCACAAATACCCAAGCCACAATAATATCCCAGGACTCTTACAGCTAGGCTCTCCACATGTATTTTAACGGAAGTGATTCCATGCAGATTTCCTAACAACTGGAGGCAGAATGCCAAATCTGCAGCCAGAAATTGTCAGTGAGAATCCCAGAGACTGATCCTGCCTCTCTGAGCTGCTCAGCTGGGCGACAGGCTCCTCCTGTGGCGTGAGAGCTGTGAGGAGAGGCCGAGCGGCAGCATGACGCAGGACACCAAGGACCAGCACGGGCCGCGTGCATTTCATGAGAGAGGCAGGACAACAAGACGGCAGCGCAAAGAGCAAAGCTCAGCGGCTTCTAGTTCCAAATAGTTATACATTAGGGGAGTTTAGGCTCCTTCCCAAAACTTATATAAGCTCACAAACTTTGGGGAAATTTATCACAGTGATACTATGCAATTCAATTCAAAAAAAAAAAAAAAAAAGGAAAAAAATGCTGACATACAGCTAACTACAAGTTAGCTACTGGCTTTAATTAGAGAGGATTAGAGTTGCTGGGCATGGGCACAGGTTTCCACCTGCTATTTCCTCTCTCAATATTCCAGACACCCTATGGGGTCTGAAACGTCTGCTACCAGGACAGAGTCAGATGAACAAACCTTTGGCCTTTCTACATTAGAAGTTAAGAGAGTGCTAAAATGCAGTCTGTCATCTCAGGTGTCCTTAGGGCTTTAAGTAGGTTAATAATTATCTTTTGTCTAGACATTTCGGCAGTAAAACATTTCTAGGAGCATCAATATTTTCCTCTGATATATTAACTATCACTAAAGATTGAAGACTTGCTCTTAGGTGAAACCAAATCCGTTACATGGAGCCAGTAAAAAGCAATTCTCCCAGGCCATCGTACAAATAAAAATGAAATACTTATCACTAACAGTTCCATTATACCACTTAAAACATATAGTAACATTCTTCATCCAGGTGCAGCATTTAGTATCACATTTGTGTTAACAAGTTTGCCAGGCTGTGAATTCATACTGCTAAACCTACTGCCCTGCTCCAGACAAACCACTGATCCACTCGACTAGTTACCTTTTAAAACTACCTTCCCCTTCAGCCAACAGTAAGGATAGCAATATGTTTTAGGGACCCTAAAAATGTTAGCATACTATACTGCTCATACACCAACCCCAACACAGGAAACAGCTGCACTCGAGTACATGTTCTTGACTTGAGTCACTTATTAACTTCTCTTTTTGTTAAGACAGACTATGGCCCTGACCATCGGTCCCTGGGCAAGAGCCTTCTGGTGATGTCTGTGGCCAAGAAAGCTGCTGTCAGCAAGCAAAGGGTAACAGAGTACGTAAAGGATGTTCAGCAATACTAAACTTTTCTCAAAAGTCAGAACAGCAGAATGTTTTGTTTTTTTGTTTTAAGCATATCTGAATACTCAAGGCTTTTACAGCTATTATTTGATAATACTACTAATTTTCCTCTGCATAAACCACATGAAATACGATATGCACCCAACTTGCCTCATCATAGCTTACTAGGCACTAAAAGAAACATTATCTAGCACTCAACAATAATAGCTTGAAACATTAAATTGTGGCTCTATCATTTTCTAAAATCCCTTAAAAAACATATCTAGTAGTATTTTTAGTATAAAAGCATATAACTGTGACAAGACAGATCCATGGTTTGCTACATAAAACAATCGTGCAAATGATTCCGAACAAGGAATTCTGGCTTTTCTGGGCTATCCACGTGCCCAGGCTTGCAATGCCACAGCTGGCCAAGCTGCAATAGGAGAACCCAATAAAAACGTAAAACAAGCTAAGCCATTCTACAATCAGAAAGATAGTTATGCAGGATATAAAAAATAGTTATGCTCTATTTGTTTTTCATGTGTCCAGTTCTAATCTCTTTTGTCCTCTTAAGCATGGAGCCATGACATTTTGAATAAATTCTGCACATTCCCTGTGATCTCTGTAAAGCAAAGGAAGCTGAACCCAAAGCTTACATGAACAATCCTTTGAAAGCACTTTCATCTTGGAATCCTAAATAGCTTGCAGCTAGAATATCTCATCTATGGCTCAAATGAATGAAATCCAGGAATTTTTCAGCTATTCAGCTACATCTATCAAAGGCAGAGTCTGAACACCTCAAGCTGTGGGAGACTTGATGGTCTGGGATTTCGCTCATTAAAAGAAACAAAGTTAAAACTGGGATCCACAGATTGAGACTGAAATAACCCCCCCACATAAAACTTCTCTCTTTCCTCTCTTTCTCTAACATGCCCTCCTCCTAGTTAAAATAGTTTCAATTGATAATCTGAGTTGAAACAGACATTGACTGGGCATTTTCTCAAGTGGCAGACAGTACTTTAGATGAGAAAAAAAAAGAAAAAAGAAACAGATTCTTTTAGTGGGTGGCAGCACACAAGCAACATAAGTCGTTGTTTTGGAAGGGAACAGAGTGATCTTGTGCTGGTTAGAGATGTTCTGCTTACATACGTCATCAGGAGTAGCAAGGTCGGGCTGGATTTCATCTAGAAACTTTGCTATCGCCAGCCCATGCGACAGCTTAAACCCTCTGTGCTCACCACAGTCAGTGCTCCGTCATTCACTCAGGCTGGCGGCAGCCCACAGTCACTCACCAAATTTTAGTCTGGCCACTAATCCTTAAATTGCAGAGAGGAATTACTAACCGTGGCATAATCAAGCATGGCAATTAATCAATAAAAGGTAATGTAGCAAACACAAACCTACTGCTCATTTTAGTGGCCTAACCATTTTCAGGAGAATGTATGTCTTCATGCTGCTGTACTTCGTGTGGTCAGAGAATATACTTTAGATGGATGCACACGCAAAGGTGAGGTAGAACAATCAGGAGAAGGGAAAATTAAGGCCTTATTGTACAGTGGATTAAGAGCCCCAGAGTTAACCCCAGCTGACAGGGCATGTCCACAGCAGAGCTGCCCCGGGGCAGAAACACCAGGTGGGGAGGGCAACGTTCACCTGTGCCAGCCGCGACCTCTGCGCATGGAGCTGCTCGGCACCTCGCAGTGCGACGACAGCACGGAACTGCCAGACATCAGTCTCGTAAAACTAAAGCAAAGAGCAGGAGGGATGGAAATATCTATGGAAATGCATCAAGGAAACAAACAGCCTAAGAGAAAAGTTACTTAAGATGATGGGCAGTGTTTCCACACAAACCAATAGGTACGGACCAGCTTTGGCAGGGGTGGAGAACTCCACCCTCCCAATCTACATAACGGCAAAATATGTGGAAGGAAAAAGCTGATCAGTTTTAACGGCAGAATGTGCTAAGTTTGTGAGAGCAAGACACAGCATAACTGCTCCTCAAAGCAGGGAACTTAAGGGAACTTAAAGTTAAAACCTAAACAAACTAGAATGCCACACATGTTGAAACCCAAATTACTCCTGCATAGCAGCACCTAACTCATATACTGAATACTTGTGAAAAGTGAAAAAATAGCCTGAAAATGCAAGGATAGACATTCCCTGGCTGTATTCTTAGCTACTGTGTATAAAAATGTGCCTTTTTTTTTCTGCAAACATCCAGTGCTGACAAAGTGGTGCATCATAATGTCAGTCCTGCAGTAAAACAAAAGGCTGGCATTTCTCTTTATGTGACAGCCAAATGCATTCCTGAACAGCAAGAAAAGTCCTTCTACGCTTGTCCACTACACCTGCATAGTTACACCTGCACGATACTAAATTCATCCTGTGCACATACGTATTGATTGCATTTTAGAAAGTTCATCATTTAATTTTGCTCTGGGCCTCAGAAATTACTTTAGACTTCCATACTCTTCCATACTCTTGTGTTCCCAGAGGAGTTCAGGAACATGATCTTCAGCCCCTTCTTCATTACTCCCTCCGGCATCAAGCGCAAAGCAACAAACTCAGCAGACCTCAGTTTGCCCCCTGCCTCACAATGCACCTTTACAACCAGTGAATCCCACTGGGACAGGAGAGCTCAGCAACTGGAGTCACTGCTTCTCTTTCATGCAAAAGTAACAAGCAGCTTAGGCTTACATTACAAAAGAAAAAACAGAAACAACCCCCAGCAAACCTAAGGAGAACTTTTTCCCTGAAAGAGCGAACAGAGAGGCAAAATGAGACTCTCTACATCTCTTGCAGCTCAGTGCCAAACTAATACACATCATTCCTGACAAAATTCTGCTGTTTTCTGCACTTATAAGAAAGTGATTTCAAGCTTGTGGGGCCAAGAAATATAGTCATCACCTACCAAAGCTATATTATTCTTCATTTGTTTGAAGACCAGAAATTTGAGCTATTTTAGAGGGATTATTGACTTCTATTTCAGCACCATCTAGAAAAAGAATGTCATCCACTTTGGGTAATTAATTGCATTACATATTCACATACACCCACATTCGTTCAGAGAAGGAAAATACTCTCTGACAGTCATGCTTTCCTAAAAAAATTAAAAACATCAGATATTTTTAGAGGTTCCAGAACATCCAAAAGAAACCAAATCATATAATTTTATGCCTGCTTTTAGGTTTCTGACTTCAGTGCTGAAGAGAATAACCTTTACCTAACAGCTCCCTTTATGTAAGCAATTTACTGATGGGCACAAACACCTTTTTCCCCTCAATTCAGAGTTCAGTCTCTGTATCTCTTCTGCAATCAACCTACTGAGGTCCCCTGCACTTCTGTCAACGAAAATAAGGCCTATGCTCAGTTTGTGAGACTGCCCATCTCCTCTTAATTAGAAGGAATTGGTCAGGAGCAGAATAAAAGACGCGCTCTCATGTCCAGCTCTCTCCCCAGGACTGTCACCTAACAGGGCAGAACTTGAATTTGTGTCAGGGCAACTTTTTAGAGCACTTGATGTCCTTTTTAAAATCCATCCCCTTGAAACTATCCCAGAACAGCTGAGGTTTGAAGACTCCTATGGAGACCATCTCCTCCAACCCCCAACGCTTCAGCCTAAGCCTTTTTAAATGTTCCTTATAGTTATGAAGGAAGGCTTGGGAATAGCTCAGACATCCTGCTGTGACTTCTTTTTTTCCTGGAAGGGTAAAATTTGATATGTAAATTTAAAGTGAGTAGAGTTGTCAATATACCCGCAGCTTAGATTTCTTACAGGACTTCATATACTATTGTTAACTTATGTTGACTTCATATATTATTATTAGACTCTCCAGCTCCCTGCATTAACCTCTACTCTCATCATAATAAGATTCACCACGTTTCTTATCCTTCTCCCTCAACAACTCCCACAAAAGTACGTTAACTTCAGTTGTAAGAGAACGGAAGGGGCTTTAACATTTTGGAAACCGTTTTTTGTTGTTGTTGTTTGTTAGTTTTTTAAATTGGAGAACCGGAGGCTCTGACTATTCAACTCTTGCGAGATGCGATCTCTCCAAACTCAACGTAACCTCCTGCAGTCTCCTCAGCACTCAGAACTATCAGGCTTCCATGCATGGAACGAACCTTTACCTTTAGAGCCAACTCTCTGAACAGCACTGTAAATATTGTAAATTTAATTCAGCTTTTTAAAGATTGCTTACCAGCATATATATATTATACTAAAGAGAGGTTTGTGAAGATGGCATTTTTGTTTCTTTGTGTATATATATATATATATATATATATATATATGTATTTTAAACACTCTCCAACTTTGCAATTTAAGCTCTAATTAGGAACCTGTTTGTCATTTCTACCATAGCAAGGGAGAAACTGTTTTACCAGATGATCCCTGAAAATAAGACAAATACCATCAAATATCACCCTTTAAAATACAGAGACTTGATTATTTTAAAAATTCTCACCCTTAATCAGAGAGATCAAATGCTATTCACAAGCACACAGATACATAAAAAATAACGCTTACTTTTGAGGAGCAGATGTTGCCTTTTTCCTTTTCTTTGTGAAGGGCCAGAGTATCTTTTCCTAGGCCCTTCTCCCGGTCCAAAACTTCTTGAAAGTCCAGTCCAGCTGAAGAAATTCTGTCCTCTCAGCAAGTGCCAACAAATCTGCATTCAGCAGAGGACCCACACTGTTTAGGAGTAAGGTGAAAATAGGACATTATGATTATCCAGTCTAACCACTGAAGAAATCCTAAAAACCTCACACAGGAATTAATTTTTGAAGCCCAACTACGTCTTTTTGAACCACGAGACATTAAGAAAGCCACCAACCAGACAGTAATATTTAAATGGACAGTAAATACATCACATTTTAGCATAGTGGTATCTTTGCCTCAATGATGTAAAACACCAATGACCAGAAACAACTGCCTATGTCCATTTTGTGTAACAAGCTGTTTCTTGTTACCCCTCAGACTGCAATTCACTTGTCTTCCTTCTCTGCAAATATTCACAATATAGGGGGTAGCCTTTGCATGAGGGGCTGGCAGCAGCCTCAGCCCAGCACATACCCCCAGCACCACCCAGGTGTCATTGTAAAATACACAGCCCCTGTGAAAACCCATTTCTGGCAGCACTTGGCATGGACAGCAGCCCTTGCCTGAAGGAAGCAGAAAGTCACATCTGCATCCAGTCCAAGGTGGCAGAACACAGCCTTTCCTCCTAAATTCCTCCTCAATATCGCACAACAAGTCATCAATCAACCTCTTCGTGGAAAAGCAGAGCAGCCCTCTAGTCTTTCATCTCTTTACTAGTGCAGCTGGATTTCAACCGGCATCACAAACGCGGGCAACACTCCCCAGGGCGCGGGAGCAGCACAGCCCTCTGGGCAGCACCACCACACGCGGGACTGTTCGCTGCCCTGCTCCCCGAGCGCTCAGCCTCCGCGCCGCGGCCGCCTGTCTGCCTTCCTGAAGAAACCTCCTGTGCCAGCCTGCATAGGGAGGCCCTTCTCTAATTCCTGGAAGTCCAGGCCTCACTGGATTAAAACAAAGTATGATAATGGGGGCAGGGGGAGGGCGGAAAGCAGGCAATATCTCAAAGAGGATAAAACTCTGTATCTTCCAATGAGGATGAGGTCCAGAGAATCACATTCCCCATGATGTGCAGACACAGCGGTGCTTTGGGGAAAAATATAATATACTAAAGAGACTTGGTATTCAACACAAGTAACACAAAACAGTTTGGAACAAAAGGAGGTGGAAAATGAACCTGTCACTCAGATAAATACATATTTAAAGCGCATCTTGAGACAAATATAAATAGGTTGGATGTGTCACATTGAACAGGCGCCCAACACAAGAGTTAAAAGAATGCTTGTCCTGTCATCTATGTAGGTTAACTGGATTTGGGGGTTGTTGCTACTGAACTGAATTGAAACTTCCACCGAGGGAGAAGTGGGGTAAACGATGGAGGCAGTCTAAGGCCCAGCCAGCAGGACCAAAACATCACATTTCTGGAGATGCAATGATTGTTGCTTGACTGAAACCATGTGTTTCGTGAGCAAAATAATGCTGGCCAAAAAGGCAGAGGAAATAGAGAGAATTTGGTATTTATTTAGTTGATGGCCACTATCAGTTTAGGATACCTACGATACAAGCCTAGGTTATTTTTAGTGCAGAACCTCAAGGGGCACAATCTTTATTTGCCAACTTCTACATTTAAGAAATTTCATATCTATTTATACAGTTAACTATTGTTCAGTACAAATCCCTACTCAAATGCACCTCCTATTTGGATGATTTTTTCTTCACAGTGTCCCACGTGAGCAGCAGTCATTCCCATTCAGTCCCAGGTTCCTCTGGAAGATACCCCAGTGAGGTAGATTTTCCCACTAAGCACGCCCCAGTTAAGTGACGCACATGGCTACGGGCTCGCCCTCCGTGCCCTTCCCCTGAGCAGAGCACAGGGAACGTTTCACACTGTTTTCAAGCCGCTCAGCACCTGCGCTAACAAAGCACATTCTTACAATTCAAGCAAAGCAACAGTTCATCCGTCAATGAAATCTATGATATGAAATCTAAGACAAGAAGACTTCGATGGCAGCTCTTTGGGGAGTGTAGGGAAGAAATTATTACTTCTACAATGGGCAACCTGTCTTTTAAGCAATCTATTGAAATAAATCCCTGAAGAGAGGCTTTGACTTCCCACGTCACTGTTTGCTCCGTACTGCTTTTGTATCAGCATGGGAGAGGGTTTTCCTCTTGCCTACCCTTGTAAGGCAGTCTGTACTCCACTATTTCATTATTATTTTTTAAATTAAATATGGATCCTGTGAGGAAAAGAGATTCAGTAACAGCCCCATAGACCCATACTAAAGTTAGATTTGTGACACTTGGCAAGGAACCTGAAACAAATATTTGGCCTAGGTCTTGATTTTTACAAGATGATTGCCCTTTCTAAAACCAACAGCTCTTGCTTATTTTACTGGATTAGATACCAGCTCATCAAGGATAGAAAAAACAGAAATACAAGCAGAAAGGAGAAATTAAAGGCTGTCATGTGTGTTTAAGGGTGTTTAGATGTGTGCTGAGTATTATTCAATCCTGAGGTTAAGCCCTTATGTATTGCTCCAGTACAAAACATTGCTTTTTAAATCCAGCACAGTCAAACAATTTGCCTCACTTTGTAATCAATGGCTTTTTTGTTTCCTAAAAATATGCATGGAAGTGCTAAATGTGCTACCCCATAAAACAATTTTCTGACTTGATTCTTCTGTGAACTGCAAGAACACAGTACTGCGGAAAGAAAACCCTGACTGTCGCTGTGAATTTGTACTGTTTACTGAAGTGGAGAATGGTTTCTAATTTAACATCATTCGGTCACTGTATTAGTCTAACTTTTCCCATTCTAATGGTTCAAGCTTTAACTCCAGACATTATTTCCCAGTTTGAAAAGACACAGGCCTTGTGCCAAAAAGTTAAATGAATTACTTTTGTACCATTGGAGGTTTAAACACAACCATCTGGTCCACCAAAACTGTCCCGAATTTTTCAGCATCCTTTAAACTGCACATGCTGAGAAAAATCCTGGTCCAACGGAAGCAAGTGGCAAAACTCCCACCCATTTAAATGAAGTCAGGATTTCATCCAACATATCCTGGTGAGAACATTTCAAATTTCTGGTCTACACATGGATTTTGTACTAGCTACAAGTATGCTGATTGAGCAAGGGTTTTTTTTCTTTCTACATAAAAAATAAAACCATTTGTTAGTAACTTTAAAGAAATCCTGCAACACCCAATACAGGAGCCACAGCAGAACTCGGTTTGCTGGCATTGCGACGAGTAACACACTGACTGCTCCGACAGCCTCCTCACGCGGGCGTCAGCCTGCCCTCCTCCTGCCAAGGGCCTTCTCAAACACGCACCCACGGGAAGTCTTCACAAGAAATACCTCACTACAAAGTGAAGCAGCTGCTCCAATTCATTTAATCTGCCTTGACTTTACTCATGGAAAACACTCAGCCTCAGAAATGAGGCTGTTAGATGACAGCCAGGTTAACAGTGTTTCCCCATTTCCAGGGAAGTGATCCTGGACCTCACAGTGAGGTGGCAACTGGAGCCAAGCTGGCTTGAAATCCTTTGAATGTATCATAATAAACAGGTGAATGGTGAAGACAGACACTTTTCATGGCCAGTTATGGTCTATCAAATATATAGGCTATTGATAGATATCCTGTTTTACTGTTTATACTAGAGCCTAGAGAGCAACTACTTAAATGTATATAAATATTCATGCACACACAGTGGTATCTAAAAATATATTTATGGAAGTGTGATTGCTTTGTAAATAAGGTTACTCTGAATATTTTTAGATGTAAATCAACTCTACTTTCCACTCTACCTGTAGGATTAAATTTCTGACTTTGCTGAAATGGAACAACACTTGGTTTAACTTGATAATTACAGAATGCTTCCTAATAAAAACCTTTGTTTTATGGCAGTGGGATGCCAGATACTTCCTTCAGTTTTCTTCTGAACACAGACATTAAAATATGCCCATGACGAGCGGTAAAAATGGACAGAATTTAGTAGGCCTAGCATATAATCATAACCTCAACTACAGTCGGCAGGGGGAACTTGTGGCCATGCTAAGATTACACACCTAGTGTAGAAGCATGATGCAAAAAAGTACTATTACATGCAGATATTTTTACATTCACAATTTCTAAAGGAACAGTTCATTGAATTTTTCAGAAAAGAAAAAAAAATACCATCAGATGACTTTATGCATCAGACAACTACTCAGTATTTCCCTTAAAGAAAAAGGGAAATACATATGCTGAGTTTTCAAGAATAAGCAAACTTTTCTTGGGGTGACATAGTTTTTTTTTTCTTTAATTTCTAGTTCCTGGCAAAAATTCCAAATTCCAAACGTGCATTTACCATAGTGAACCACATCCTGTAGAGACTGATGGAGCGTTTCAGTGGATTGGGCTGCTATTGTCAAGCAAGCACGAAGTGTGAAACACTTGTAAACCATCCACAAACACAAAGCAGTTTTAGAGTATATTAATTTTGTTTTGGCACATTTTAAGTATTTTTGTTTAGCGTTTTTATGCACTAGGAATAAAATGTTATTGTAACGTCTACTCCATTGATCAGGATTAAACCAAATGATACTTCTACAGCAAGCCAGCTAGAGCCTGGCTCAAACAGAGCTGAAACTGACCTAAACAGAGATACATTTCCACAAATACCTTTAATTAAAATAGTCACCAGTTAGTTTTCCTGCTAGCTTAACATTTAGCAGCTTCATATCTCGCTCCAGGTAGCTACCTTAGTAAGAACTTATTATCACATAATTTAGGTGATGTTCATGGATGCAGAAAATTCAGTTGTAACCATGTAAACAAAGGTTTAGAGCCTTATGTCCTCTTACTGTAACATCTTCAATAAATAAACTACATTTATACATATCTATATTTTTAGGATCTAAAGCTCTACAAATTAATGCAGACTATATTTGACAAGTTTCCTTTGCTTAATCAAGATATACAAGAATATCTACTCATGTAAAATATATAAGAGCCCTGAATAATTTAAAAAGGCTCAAATGCTCTACCCTCTCCCTGATACCTAGATATTCCCCGTCAGAGGAAACTACGAGGAACACCTTTTCCGCCTCTTCAAAATTAATGAAAAAAAAAGAAAAAAAAAAAAACCTTTTGTGCAAACAGAACTCTACTCAGACCGTGTATCAGCCATATGGGTGGGCTGGGGGAGAAAGGGCTCCAGCGTATTGGAATCATCCCCCAAATGAACATGACTCTCCCCAAATCCTAAAGCAAGACAGGCCTTTACCAACGGTCCAGCCATACCGAGGCAAAGATACAGCAAGCTCTGCCCTGCACGGCTACAGCACAACCAGCATGCATTTAAACCGTGGTTTATTGAAAGCCAGATATAACCCACCACCTACCCAAAACACTTGAGATCCTAGAGAGAAAAAGGCGATTTTAAGAAAGATTTAAATGGTTTTGAAATATTGTCACCTTACAGCTCTTTTTCCTCTTCTACTCGCCATTTTATTTGCAAATTGTAGTTACAAAGCCAAGACTGAAGCCAATTTGCTTCCGACTAGTTCGGTACCAACACAAAGCAAAGGGAATCTCGATTACAGTCTTTTGGAACCTGCAACGGAAGGTGAAGCGACCAGCACTGGTGCTCCAAGAGACGCCACATACTGTTTGATCTGACTTTTGGGGTAGACTGCGGGCTAACTGAAACACTAGGTTAACAAGATCCATCAGTCTGTACCCTTTAAAAGTAATGTTTCTGAGGCACCAGCCTAACAGTCGTTTGTATTATTTATTTTTCTAGTTAGGATACAGTTTTTAATAAAGTAGTATTTATACAAGTATCTTGCAGTTTATACACTGATCTAAGGACAGCTGCAATGGCCTTATAATATACAGTAACTTTAGATAGAGACCTAGATTCAGCATGTATGCATGACTGTCAAAATAAACATAGTCAGTCTGCCTGGCACACTGGAGCTGAAACCTCATTAGCTAAGAAGTTAATTCCACGTCCAATTCAAGTCTTTCTGGACACTTTTGATTTATCTGTTATATATATACAAGTACATAATATACCCTCAAAATTGATACATTTCAGGAAGCTTCAGCTGCAAAGCAAATCCTTAAGGGTCCATTTTCTCCCGTATGCTCACAAATGGCACAGCAAACAGAGGGACACTCCACTCTGATGCCCAAAGGTATGACAGGTCTCTGAAGCAGTCCTCCACCATAAGAAATCTATACAAAAAAAAGGAAAAATGTATTTTAAATCCATCCTTTCAAAGCTAAAAGTCCACCACTATAATTAACATTAATGAAAGAGCTAACTTACATTAAGTTTACCTAAACAGCTAAAATGCACAACGTATTTTAGTCACTCATCTCACAGGATGGCCTGAAAGTTTATCTAAGGGACTTTTTTTAAAAAAAAATAACAGCAGCAACTTTCAGAAGATGCTATGAAACATCAAATATTTACTATCCTATAATAACAGAAATGGAAAGCTTGTCTCTAGACAAGCTTATTCTCTTTATGGCATTCTGGCAATCTAAGAACCTGCAGCAGCCCAAGGGCCATCCAGCCCTGGAGATGTCTAAGGAAGGCTGAGAGATGACATGTATCCTTCCCTGGTGTATAGTCTAACAGCTTTTAAAGACCAAGGATTTCCTCAAGCAGAAATAACAGCTGTGTGTTTAAGACATCATGACAGATTTCTCCTGCACAAATTTGTCTACACATTGGTTGAAACTACGGAAAAATCTTAGCACTTTACCACATTTTCTGTAGCAACCTACCATCATCTAGGATCCAAAAGCTGCTATGAACCAAATGCTGTTTCTATGGTTCAGTGAGCTACTAACAGAAATATAAGTTGGAGGAGTTGACAGAATATACTTTATCTTGCTCTAAAAATCAGTGCGCCATTCAAAACTGTAGCTGGTGTTTCTGAGTATGAAGACTAAAATGTAATTCAGACAGACAATGCATTTCATATCTAACATAATGTATTAGATAACACATTTTATTGCATGATGTGTATCATACATATTATATACTGGCTATCACTTATTTCTCCAAAACAATATTCAGTCTTCTTAATTCTTGCTCAGCATATGGGTACCTAAAAATTAAATCTGAGCATGAATATTGATGTCTTTGCACAAAGAGAAAAAAACAGGAGGCATAACATTCTCACTCGAGATGGCAAGATTCCAAAGCATCTTCAATCATGAAAAAAAAGATAAATGGGAACTCAAGAAAAACATATTTTGCAGAATTGGCTATTTCAACAGTCCTTTGGTAAACAGCTGCCATTACAACAGTGAAGATTTAGACAACCAAGTGAGGTCCTTCATTCATCAACACTGACTGTTTGCCTCTCATGGCTCATTCCAGATCAACCAAAAAACTCTCGTATTTGGATTAAATAGATAATTCTACCAAACACTAGAGAGCATTTAGATCAATTATATACATCTTTAAAATATTTCTGAGCTGTAAGTATCAATAGAGCTCAGTAAACAGCAGAAACAAGTTCTTTTTCCACCTGAAAACACTCAGGAACATGATATAACACACATAAAATTTAGGCACGGCTCAACACACATCACTGAATCTAGACTCAAGGAAACAGATGTACTATGAAAAACAAATTAACTGACAACATAGCTTTTCCCCTTTTCTGGAAATCAGGTAGTTACATGCTTGTATAGTAGCTTCTCATTCCATCTCTTAAAAAAAAGATACAATATTTTCTGAAGGTTGCTATTTTTTTTTTCACCTTAGGTTGCTAATTTTCTTCACCTGAGGAGTCCTAGGCTTTGAAGAGATATATCAGAATAGTAGAGAGACCTTAGTAAATTGGTTTCTCTAAGTAGTGAGCAAAATTGTATACAAACTTTGTTGATTAATAATATTAAATATATGAATATTAAATATTCAATTAAATATATGAATATTTAATATATGAATATATGAATTAATATATGAAATGCATAAATAAATGGATTGTCTCAGATTATGCATTAGATATGTTAATTCCTTTTATCAATACATGGCTGTTTAAGTGATATGTCTCCTGAAAGGTTAGTAAAGTTCTTGATAATGTTCATTCCAACTTGTTACTTAGATTACTGGCTGAGTTCATCCAGAAATTTCCCTAGGAGAACAGGCAGACATTAATGGGAATGCAAGTGATTAGCCGAAGGTATTTGATCAAATCTCTATCCCTAATCTGACTGAAAGACACAGGGCTGCGTTCACTACCCTGCTTTAAAAATTGATACCACCAAGCTTTGTTTTATTTTTCATGTTTGCCTAGCATCTCTCATAGTTGCACTGCTGTGGGCAGTGTTTTCACAGATGAAAACGATTCTCTTAGTTTTCTGAAAGAGTCACTTCTCCTTTTATTTAAATACAGGTTTGATTTCAGTTTCCTCTGCATCAAGAAGTATGGTAAAACTTGTATTCCTACACATTAGTTACACAGCAAAGCCATAGCCACATTTTTTTTCAGCAGAGCTCATTTTGCACAGACAATATTTAGCTCCATACTGAACACGGGTGGCATCAGCTCCATTGGTCCAAAGGCTTGTGAAACTTGTAAACAAGTTTTGGGCCAAAACAATATATTACCGAATATGATAATATTCCGGTCTTATAAATTATTATGTACATCTTCAGCAATCACTGGCAGGCAGGGAAACACAAAGTGGTTAAAAAAAAAATCTGAATTTCTGCCTGTTTTTAGGAGAAGCAGTGGAGAAGCAGGAAGCCTCATGTTCAAGGAGAGGCCAGCATACAGAAAAACAGCCGTCGTCCTTACAGCTCTGCCTGCTAATGAGAAAGGCACTGGTAGAGCAAGAATAGAGAGAACAGTCTCATGAGCTGTATGGGAATAAATAAATAATAAAAACCCCAACCCTCAGTCCAGGCTAGGATGGCCTAGGAGCAAACAATTCAGCCTCTATTTCGCAGCCGGTGCAGAACACGACAAGGCAGAATTTAGTGCCCATTTTCGCAGCTCAGAGCGTGACTCATTTAGCTCCCGAGTGCACAGATAAGGCTTGTAGTTTAAGGTGAGGTACAGCTCTTTTATGGAAATTTAGCTGATGAAAAACACTGTGCCTTCTTTGTTGTTGTGTTTGTTTGATATTCCAAACATAATACAGGCATTGTGCGCAAGTCACAGGGGATTTAATAGGCACGTGAACATTAAACATCTCACACTCGGATGATAATTTTCTACAATTTGCAGAACAAGCTTGGATGGTCCAAGACATGTTTTTTCCATGAGAAACTCTTAGTTCTCAGCATGCTGCTCCCAGTCCAGCATTCCCAGAACACTAGGCAATATGCTGAGCTAAGAAACTGTTAACCAGAATAAAAATACACTGATTTGAAAAGTAGGGTGTAGAGATACTAAGGGTGCATTCTGTAGGCTGAGCATTAGCTATGTCCACTTGCAGTTGAATTGCCAGCTCATCTCACGCGGAGCCAAGAGCAAACGAAGAGGTGATCATCACTTCAGCTGGTGTTTCTGAAGGCCAATGGCTGCCAGAAAGAGGAGCCCTTCACATATTGAACGTGACAGAGCCACCAGCTATGGGGAGCCCCAACAAGCCTGACATCATGATCCAAGGTGTGGGATAACATTGGCTCTCCCAGGGACAGAAATTCCCTGCCAGAGATAGTTTTGTCATGGCAGAGTGTGTAGAGATCTTGCGCTGCTTCCAAAAACAAAGATGATTTCCTGCCTTTGACCCTCTGCAGTGAAAGGATTCACATACCCAAGGAATTAACAGGAAAGGCCAGGTTAAGCAGAGCACCCTGATACAGGGGCAAGTGAGGGGGGTGTCACTGCCAACAGCAGCTCTGAGGCTGCAGAGTAAAGAGACCTTAAAATCTACAGGCCTGTAGGATCCCCAGAGCATGAGCCTGCCCAGGACGCAGCTGTTACTGTTATGAAACCCTGAGTGCTGAGTAAAACCCATGGGAGCTCTGCTGCCCCTGAAACCCATCCTGACAACTGAGCTGCCCATAAGCAGCTTAGGCCCCCAGATCTGCGTGTGCACAACTCTATCACGTAAAGGACCTAGAGAGTTAGAACTGCAGTGTCAATCAGGTCTTCTAGTAGCTTGAGAAATTCCAGATTGGATGTATCACTCTCTATTTGAAAAGGAAGCCAGGAATAGTTCATATTACTTGGGAAGGGAAGAAAAAGACAAACACAGAAGAGAAAAACATCAACCTAGGTGCTGCCTTCCAGAAGAACTGAGAAGTTGGATCCTACAAGGAAGGACACACACAAGAACACTCAGAGACTGTTACTAAGTAGGATCCACTGCAAGGCTTTGCTAAGGCCTCCAATTAAACTCCTACCCATTTACCATAATTAGATTATGCAAGATACTCACTTAGATAGCCTGGCTACACAACTTGCTTGGCTGCACAAACAGCATCTCCCTTTTGAGTCATCACTGTTAAAATTAAGACAGATATTTGAGGAAAGAGAAAAAAAAAGTGATCTTGCATTTTTGCGAGCATGGAAACAGTCTTCGATTAGAATTCTGGAATTTAATCCAATAGATTGGTTGTGCTTTCTAAAAATAAAGGAAAATTTATTTAAGCTGAAGAGACTTCTGCCTAGTTAACTGATCTTCCCATAGTCATTTCAGTCCCTGATTTCAGTACGATGGAGCAATTCTAAAGCATTTCCAAGTGCGAGCAGAGGGCTTCCCGTGACTGCAGTCCAGCGGCAGCTCCAGGCTCTGCCCCTCTCCAGGGCACAGACACGCACCAGGACCGCAGCTGAGGCCAGCGGAGCCCGCGGGGCGGTGCCACCAGCTGCACGATGTCCTGCCTACGTTGTCGGCTTGGTGAGGACACGTCCTCTAATTACAATTCACTTCTGGAGACAAAAATCAAATGCGACTTGCGACCAGATGCTAATGAATTCCTAAATCTTCAAAAGGCAAACTGCTCTAGTGAAGAGAAAACGACTTGTTCGCTCCAACCCAAAAGGTTAGGCATCATATTTTTTTAAACTAGAGGTATTTCTACCCAGGAGTGTGTGTGCGCGCAAGGATGTACCGCAATAATCAAACAAAGAGGAGTCAGGAAGCACAGGCGGGATCGAACAAGGAACGTATGTTGCAATTTCATACACTTAAATTACATTTTAAAACTTTTATAAAATTTCAGTAAAATAATATGCTGGAAGAACATCATTCTGATACTTCATTTAACAAAGCAAAGAAACAAAATGCGCAAGATTTTATTTTAAATCACACATTCTAAAAAGGTTCTGTATGCACAGACTGTGTTACACGGAGGTAATACATTCTAGCATGCCCACATCTTAAGAAAAGGCAAAATATGGTTTCAAAAACATCAGCAGCTCCAGCTTTGCAACTGGGCAAAATCTAAGTGCAGGCACCGTCTGTTAATTATAAAACTTACCTGAGTATATTTTTGTAAACTTTCCCACAGCAAACAAAACTGATGAATGCAATTCACTACCTCTGAAAAAGCACTCACAGCAACATGCAGCAGCACTCAGAAGATGATACAGAAGTATACAAAGTGGGGTCTGAAAAAAGGACTCACATCCTCACTGTGCCACTGACAGCTCAATGATCTTGGGCCAATCTTATCTTTCTCTATTCCCATTTGTTTTCACTGACCACTATTGTGGATAAAAGTTTTCATATGAAATATTCTAATAGATGATCTAAGGATTCATTAATTATCGCTTTGATTTTTTCAAAACAATAATGTTTTATAAGTTTTTTTATAATATTTAAGTATTAAATGCAAATGCAGACTTGAGTTCCACGTCAATCCTTTTCAGAAACATTAGTGATATTAGATGGCTCCTTCTGAATTCTTTTGCTTTCTAGCCAAAGCTTTACATTCATCCCCGGTTGGGTTTTGTGTTTCTCCCCTTTTCCTTGTTGGAGTCGCTAGGACACCATGGGGACAGGCACTAGAAGCACCTGTCATGTGGAGCCCAGGCGAGGCGCAGGGTCATCCTGCCCAGCGCAGGCGGCCGGCAGGAGGCTCATGTCACTTATCCTTGGATCAAGGCAGATCCTCTGCCATGGAGCAAATTCTACCTGGGATAGAGCAAATCTGCTTACTGCCCTTGCAAGGGACTTGCTTCTTATCCAATGCCCCAGCTGGCCTCAAAGAAAAAAACCTCAGGGTTGTGCACAACCTCCCACTGCTGGGGACACAGGAAAAGTCTCCTAATTTAGGTTTCTACTTGAGAAAAAGACTGCACTGCAGAGAGGTCAGCCTATCTGAGTAGTAAAACTGGGTAACAGATCTTCAGTGCCCGGGACCGTGAAGCTGGCCTTGGCTGCAAAATGTAGCAGGGTCTGTTATGACCAAAACCCACAAGACTTTATGCACGAGCAGTTTAGGACTTCCAGACACAACAGAGATGCTCCTTGGGTGCATCTCACACAGATGCTCTGAGACCCTAGGCTAAAAACAAAACAAAAATAAATAAGCACTTGCTTGAAAAGTGCATACAAGGAGGTTTCTTTTAAATTCTGTGAATGCAGTTCTTCATTTTAAAAGGCAACCACAGCAAGGCAATTATCATTTAGAATAAAATATCACTTTTTAGGGTGATAAAGTAGTTTCAATTACATTAAACATCTGTTGTGAAGTATCTGCCCCTTATTTACAAAAAATGTGCATGCCATTCTACAAAATAAATGCTTTCTATGCTAAGCCAGTGTTGCGGAGGCAGAGCTTTGTCAAGCCGGATTCATGCAAACAACATTACTTGCTCTACTTCCTTACCGAGAAAGAAGCTGCATTGCCAGACTGACTACAGCACGAAAATTACAATGTAGTGTTACTCCATAGTTAAAATCCTTTTGGCCTCTAATGTTCAATGTAAAAATTGTTCCTCACATAAAAGAGCAGATGCTGACAGCCACAGCAATCCTCAGTGCTCATGCCAGGGGGAAGTATTTACTTGAAAAGGCTATTCATAATATGAATAGTGCTTGATCTGAGACAACTCTATGATACAATCTGGTATATATTTTCCAGCAAAAATGACACCCCCCCATACATTTTTTTTTCCTTTATCCAGCTTTACTTGTTCTACAAGCTCTTTTTGTCATATTAGCCAGTTCAGTGCTCTTACACCTCTTGTTTATACATCTTTTTCTTAAAAACAAACAAGCTGTAAGCAATTTGAAATATAAAGGAGGAAATGTATAATCACAATGCTCTAGGAGGTTCAAAAAGGCAAAGCTTTAGAAGATGTACTTCAATAAATCCAAACTGTATATTCTTTCATGATCTAGTCTTCTCCCTTAAAGTAGCCACAACTGCTATCACGCCCTGGCCAGCACCAGGCTTAGGCAGAGCATCTTTTTAGTCTTGGTTTGGAGATAAGATTAGATGGCAACAACAAAAGTATCACATCTGCACAACATACAAAGAAAATAAATCATTTTCTAGTAAATCATTTTCTTTTATATGGATAGAAAAAAAATATATAAAAGAAATGTTGGATAAGTTTAAATATCTTCAAAAAAAAAGTTATGCAAACAACAAACACAAGGTATGGACAACCTAATTACACTCCAGGAGCAGAAACAGCAATCTTATAATATTACACATAAGAAATGCCTTTACTAACATCCATTTCTAGTGTGTGGCCCATATAAATGGAATAATTATTTTTTTCCTTGGGGTGATAAAATATATTTAATGAGATTCTGCGTTGTCTTACAGAGCAGCATCTCACATCCTAGAGTGATTTATTCCATTGTCAAGTATAGCACAATAGGCGCCTGCAACACAGAAACTGGTTTCTGACGTTATATGTTGTCAGCTCCATTTGCAAATAGCCAAACTGAAATGACCACTGTGGATGGAAAGTACAGGCAGCAAACTAACTGCTTGACAGCAAGGCTGCCTTTGAGAGCTGGGTCACAGATTCGCTGCCAGATTCTGTAGTTCATCACATCTAATCTGCAGCGTGCAGAGGAAACCAGCAGAGCACAAAAAATGTGTCATGTAAAACTAGCGAGGGCTTGTGGTGCGTGCGCTGACCCTCGGCGCCGGCCAGAACGCACTTCATGCGCGATACTCAGGCGAGATGACGCGACTCCGCTCACTTGCTCTACTCTACTGCTCGCTTTTTATACCTTTGTTGTCTGACATAACATTAAGGTGCTAGCATAAGCTTCATAACATATATTAGGTGGCTGTTTCATGCACCGACAAACAAAAGAAATTGGTATTTCGCCAGATGCATCAGACCTGTGAGCAGAATCTCTTTGTGCAGAGCACGGGACTGCAACCACTTACAGACCACAGGCAGGTCCCCAGGGATGAAGGCAAAGCACAGTCATTTGTAACCATCTTTCTGGGAGCTGTAATTCTTGACGGGGAAAATTGCTTTATTGCTGCTATGAGTCCTTAAAGCATGACAGCATATTTTATATACATATATATATATACATATAGGCAGGAATATATTTCAGGGTTATTACAAAGACATATATATATATAAGCAAGAAGAAGGAATGCCTGTTCCCAGTAAAAGTCATCAACTAGTGAAATAACTGAAGTAGGAATTAGTTTACCCCAATTCAGATGCTCTTCTGAATGCAAGGCCCAAAGCTGGTACTCCAAGTTTTCCACCTTAACCTAGACCTGTTTACCTAACTCAGAAATCAAAAGAGTGAGAAAATAGTTTCAGTGTAATCTTGGCTTTTTTTTTTACTGATTCTTCTCTATACAGACAAGGTCAGCTTGAAGTATATATAGCTAAACCTGACCTCTTGGTCCATGGCGCATCACTGTGACCTCTTACTCATTTTAGAGAGTAAACATCTATTTTAATGGATGTCATAGCTAAATTGTCATTTCTTGCAATTCCTTATAAGGATCAGATGTCTCTTCATGCACAAAACCAAAATTGTATCTTATTCAACACCTCGTATCTTTCACATTGACATTTCCTGGCCTAGTACAACGGAGTCCCTGTCTCCTTGTTATTATAGACAGCACTGAGTGTTACCATTATAAATTCGTTATGTCTATTAAATACCTGCATACATAGGCATATACGAAACATATGCCAAGAATAAATGTAACAGTATTCAGCTGTGGGGGCCCTATGAGATACAAAAATATTTTCAGAAACCTTCCTGCCTTTAAGTACATGCTTAAGAGAATCTTAGTTCTGCGGACTCCAGGATGTATTAATACACTTCAAACACACAACTTGTGTTCAGTCCAGAAGCAAAGAGGCATTAAACAGTATTACCATACTGTCAAATCACTGGATGTATTACCTCTATTTTTCCAGATAAGCAAATGGAAGCACACAGTGGTAAAACACAAAGCTAAAACTACAACAAAGGCATTTGACCCAGTTTTGTCCTTCGGCAGACTTAGCTCATGGCCAACCTGGTATTCCTCATTTGTCAGCTTAATGTCCTATACCATTCTCCATTCCCCACAGGGCATTAAGTTACTTTGCACTGGTTTCCTTGAACCTACCCACAGATAAGCTTTGTCTCCATACAAATGTAGATTTAATGAAATGTACATGGACTTCAAATTCGTTTGGATCAGTCATGAAATATAACCTCAACGAACTGGTCTAAAACAAAGTTTAAAATATCCCTGAAACTTTCCAAGTAAGTCAACTTTAAAATCTCAGTTCAGTTTGAACTGTCAGCAACCTTTCTGAAAACCTTCTATCTAAAGGAAGAAAAGATAAACCTGGACAAATATTAGTCTTCACAGAGCTTTAGCAAATGGTGGCTATAGAGAACATGCAACTCTTGCCTGAGCCAGCAGACCTATTTCATGTGATAGCTATTTCACTTCTGTCTTTCTTAACAAGCATTTAGGATGTTTTCAATAAGCCCATAGCTATCATAAAATGTACATCTCAGTATTAAAAAGCCTGAGTATTCTTCCCAGTATGATTAGAAAATAAAGAAAAAGGGTAGCATTTAGAAAACAACTCTTTAAGTACATAAATGTAGGCAGCAGGAGAACTCCAGCTTCTCTGTTAACAGCACTGCATCCCTTTGTATTTCCTAACACATAGAATGAATTCTCCACTCCATATGTCAACAACCTCTACTATTACTCCCTTTTACCCCTGCACCTGAATCATCAGTTGTTGTCAATGGGCAAACTGCAAATTTAGGGAGAGCAAAACATTACAATTGCACATGCTTGGAGTAACGTGCACTTCAGTTCAGTCGGTGCGACCAGAGCCGCTAGGCCAGTGAAATACAGCAGATCAGTTTTGCAAACACAAAAGGACACTAAAACCAATATGCTTATATCTAAATTGCTCTCCCATGGGTAAAGCTGCTACATGAGAAGAAAGAACCTGTCATTTTGCAGCAGGCATCAGGATACTCACAAGCCACAGAGCAGCCCCTAAGGACCCCCAGAGCCCTACGCGAATGGCAGATAACACTGTGACCAGGAAGGCAGCGCTGGAGCAGCTGCAGACGTGGACGCAGCTGAAACCCATGCATGCAATACCCAGACAGTGCCAGGCCAGCATTACTCTTATCTGCAGAGACAACGTATTGGGCTTTTTGCACAAGGCAGCTTCAAATTACCTCAGCTATTAGACATCAAATCTCAGCTGTCTTGCACCGTGATTGAATAAACCAAGAAAGGTTCTCTTTTTGGATCGATCAAGACAGCCCATTATATTTGCTGACAAATCAAAGGCCTTTATCTAAAGTGTTTTAAACAGGCACTGAACGACACAGCTTCAAATGATGGCAAAACCCCGGAATTCAATTTTACACTTCAGACAATGAGCAGAAGATCACACCAAACGTCTACAGAATATTCCAAGCCAGTCAGGCCACCCCCATGTCAGCCAATGCCAAACTGAAACATACGTGTCCCTATTAGCACAGCGTATATTGCCCAAAATCACAATGCACTCACAGGATTTTTTTTGACTACAGTTTTGTTGTGTCCTGCCAACTTGGAGACCAGGTAGAGTTCACATTTACACACAGGAATCTGATAACAAACTGAAAGGTTTATTATTTCTCCATGACTAGCAATGAACACAGTTTATGTTCCTGGAAGAAAATGATCGTATATTCTTTCTTATTTTACATGACAGTAGCTGACATGATGCCAATGTGATATTGAACTGCTCACAGTTAAAAACAGAAGTTGGTGTAGGTAGAAAGCCTAGAGCAAATAAACCATCTGCTACTTTGGGGAAAAAAGGGGGAGATCTGAATATGCATAGTGTACTTAATTTTTAAAAGAAATTTATGAATCTCATCAGAAAAGGTTTTCTTATATTGCCAAAAGAAACAAAAAATAAAAATAGAAATAAATAATAAATAAAAATAGCTTGAGAAACAGATGTACCTAAGGAGGTTATACATATATTTTACGAAGTACAATAACAGTTCAGGTGATTATTCACAGAAGACTATGCTGGCTAGTGCCTTTGGCAGGTAGCTCTGTTGCACAGTATCTTGGCAATGATTCGAGACGACTAAAGCCAGGCCTGTATCTGAAATAACCTCTGTGGAACAGCGAACGTCCTTCATGTTCACACATATGAAAACGGCGTCAAAGACTCATAGCAAATAGCTTTATGATTCCAAGATCTGCCACAATACAGGAAATATTAAAATAAAACATAAAGTTAGTATCCTCCAGCAGACCTAAGAATTCATACAGGGAAAAAAATAAATTTCCTAGAGGAAAACATTCTTCTCCAGCACACTGTTATTTGATATAATGCACTAGAGTTACAAACATCAAACCACGGTAGCATGCATTAACCTATGAACCAGTTCTTGTTATCATATTAAAAAGCCACGGCACCAGCGTATTAGAACTGTGCTTGGGTATCAGGTAACAGCTGGGCAAAGTCAGAGGCACTAAACAGACTTAAGCACTAATGATATACTGTCGAACTATCTTTCAAAATACTTTCCTATGAAGAGAAAGAACAAATAGTCCATACTATGTAAACATTTATTTCATGCCATTAACCAGCTCTGCATTTTTCCCTTTAAAAAGCGCGTCTTAAAAAAAAAAAAAAAAAGAAAAAAATAACCACTTTATAAACAGCCTATTTTAATGACCTTGACTAATACTCTGAAGTCTGCCTTAAAGATCTCTGAAACTTAAGACCCTAAGCATCACAGAATCATCCTCCCTCACTAAAAGCAATCGTTTCTAATCATGCACTCTCACTAGGCGTAGAACAGATACACATATGAACAGTACAAAGTAGTAATGAATAAGATCACGTGGCAGAAGTGGGAATTATTGATGGACATTAATTCTTTAAATATTTCAAAAACAGGGATGACTTTGCTAGACTAATGAGAGACTTAATTTCTATTGACAATCTTTTTATTCAGCATTAATGTTGAGCATCATGGCACTATAGTCCTATGAAAAAGGAAACACAAAATATTAGTGAAGCATGTGGAAGATGAGAAATAATGAGTATTTGTGGTTTTATTTAAAAAAACTCCAAATAAGACTGGGTTGTATAAAAATTGAAAGAGTAAGGTAGTGTGCATCACACTAGCAAAGATCTTAGGGATTTCCTCATCACAAAAATTCCAGCAGTTCAGAGAAAGAACAGAAGTGAGGACAAAGAGAAGATGCTTCTGTCAGGAAAGCAGATTTGTGACCAGTGAAGCGCTGCTTCTCCTTCTAATCTTTTATGAACTCAACTGTGCATTTTACAATAGGATAGAAAAAAATGACTGACTGGTGGAACCACCTAGCAGTGACATTCCCTTAAGCTCAGCAATGCTTCACTTCTTTTTTACGAGGAAAATGGGCAACAGTTCCTTACAGCAGGACCAGGGGATCTAAGTACCGAAGTTTATCTAATACATCATACTTGCATCAGAATTTTTGCCATTTAAACAGCTGTTGCTTCATTTATTGCAAACTGCAATCCCTCATGAGTAAAACGAAGACACGTTTGTGACAGATTCAACAACACACACCTGGAGGTTAACCTGAGAATTACCTTTTGCTTCATCCTGAGATGTTCAGAGGCAAAGTGCCACCTGAAAAAGAATAAAACTCTTTGTGCCAGTATATTGCTTTCTCCTTCACCTGACCACACACACCAAATTCATACGGCTTTCAACTGGACTAGGAGCCCACACACTCTTCCTGCATGAAAAGGATGAAGGGGCAGACAAAAGATTTACAGCCTTTTTCTTGCACTTCTGCACATTTGGTGAGGTTGTCCTCCCTATTGTTTAAAGCTACGTACCACCTGCCACAACTCTTCATTTATTCCTAACATGACTTTAACATAAGTAGCCAACTGGAATTTCAGACCTTGATGAAAGGTTAAAAAGTCCAGCAAAGAATATCTAGGAGGCAGGTTTCCATGCCAGAGCAAAACACTAACCCAGGTGGGTTCCTGAGAGGCCTGGCCAAGAGCCAAGCTCAAGTCACACCTGCCACCAGCCCGACCACCACCACCTGCGCTGAGAATTCAAACCTGCAAAGTTTCATGCTGGATACCACTATCACTCTTGTGATTTAAGCAAAAGTAAGTAACCAACAAAACTCTTGCAGAAGGAAACACCGAAAAAGGACCTTGCACAGCTTATGAGACGTTCAATTCTCTTCCTCTAAGAAAGGATGAAAGGTCAAAAACGGAAGCTGGAAGGCGACATGAAGAGAAGCAAGACACAAGCAGGTCATACATTCCGAAGTTCAGCAGCATCCTGCAAAGTTCTTACAACATGAGCATCCTTGCTGATTGTTACTCACTGCATGACAGCTGTGTTTTACTTTCCTTAAACCTCACAGTTGCAGTAAGATATCGATTCCTCTACTAAAATAATGAAAAAAATCTCAAAAAACGTAGCCACTTCACCTATGAATTCATGTAACTGTATCAACATACTGATATGACTTCACTCCTGCTTTCAAAAATAATAATTCAACAGAAACCAAGAGCAGACCACTGCAGAATCCCTGCAGTTGTTCACAGCCATCTGCACCTGCCTCCTGCTTCACAGCGGATGTCACGTAGTTCTTGACAAAGACATCAAAGACAAACCACATTAGAAGATTTCTTCAGGGCAACCTGCAAGCATTAAAAAAGGAGCTCACTTTCATCATTTATAAACTCCAGTAAATTACAAGGTGGCAGCACATGGTGCTTCATTTTGTATTTTTCTGATTTAGATCACCCAGTGACAGGCCTGAAAACAAGCATCAATCTTCTATTCCTCATGCCAAGTTTATTTTCACTGAGATAGTAGACAGCTCCCCACGGCCAGATTGAGAGGCTATCGATTCCCACAAATTGAAATAAATTTCTGATTGAAGAGAGGAATGCCTTCAGCTTGTTCTTTCCTGGAAACATCTCATATTAGTTATTTGTTATCTCTTGTTAAGCACTAAATGATTCTAATCAATATTATCAGTTCCCATGTTAACACTCCAGGTATTTTAATTACTGAAGTTTGATAGCTTATTGCAACAGGGAATTTTATCTGTAACTTTAAAAGTATGTTCTGAGAAAAACCACAAATGTAGCCCAACAACCTGCCTCTACTGAATGATACCAATAATATACAGCCCTAGAAATGAAATTAGTAGGGCTTAAACTATTATAGCCAGTAAGAAGCATATAAAACAGAAATCCAAGGTGCCTCTGTTTGGAGACTGATAGGTTAAAAATTGCAGTTTAAAAAAAATCACAAGAGAGGTGCAACTTTTAAGTGATGACAGAGCAATGGGTAATTGCAGCAAACGGCTGAGAAGTGCAGAGCTGGCATCGCAGTCCCTGAAGACACGAAGGGAGAGGCAGAAGCTCCATCCACAGAGCACTAAGACCAAAAGCAAACACCTACAGACACCAAGGTCGCCAGACCACAACCAGAGTAACTAAACACTGCTAGAGATCTCGGCACCAGTGCTGATGGACATCTGCCTCAGCCATAAAGAGCAGAGTCAATTGACACCACCCCTAGGAAGCAGGTAGCGACGGCGTCAGTGCAAGGCACAATTATATACATGGTATTTGTGGTGCTTGGAAGTGTAAAAACAAAGCAGAGCTACCAGGAACACACGCGCTCCTCTTGCTCTTCCCACAAACAAAATGGGTGTAGCTCAATCAAGTCTAATTACAGTTATCTCAAATTTTTACACAATCTAAATAAAAATCATATCCGCAATGGCTTAAGACCACTAGCTGCCTGTCAAAAGTGTTCCTACTTTGGCCAGCTCTTTCTGAGGGTTGAATGCTTTGTGATCCATGTTAATAAAATGCAGAAGAGGACAACAGAGCTAATTATAGACAGCAACTACAAAGAATGGAAGACATCTATTTATAGATAGCCTTAGATTGACCCCCTCCCCCCCAAAAAATTAACACATGTATGCAGCAGATAAACACCCACGATACTATATCAAAACAGTACTTAATACTACTATTATTCATAAGATAAGCATTAAAAGGCTAGAGAATAGTAAATTAAAAGCTGATTTAATGGGCATTGAGGCAAGATTTCTTTTCGCTTAGAAACAAAGGTTTGCTTTACCATATGGATGGCATACTCCTCCCTGAAAACAGAATTTTTCATTTCCTCATAAGCCCTTCTAGTGCAGTCAGTACTACAGCACCAATACACAGGCTCAAGCTGTGCTAATACAAATCTCTATCAATGCTATAACTTATGGAAGAATATCGCAATATATGAAAATATGCTAATTACTATAGCTGTGCAACTGAAGTAATGGCAAGCTTAAGCTGCTACATCTGTAAGCCACTCCATAACGTGGAAAGACTTAACCTCAGTTTCAAATATTAATTCTTAAAATGCTGTCCTACTCAAGGTCCATTAGCGTGAGGCAACTCAGATTGTCTGCTGGACTATTCAGGGCCCATGAGACAGAAGCTGCTGTCAAACAACCTAGTGCCAAGGTACAGATATTAAATCTCAACCACCTCCTGACCAAAGAAGCCAGGAGATAAATCAGCAGATAAACACACATCCTTCATCCTTCACATGCCTCTTCATAGGGTGGCGGTCACTGGCTGGGAGAAACTAAATGTGACCTTGCTGGTCCGAAATAAACGCTTCAGAGTGTATGGCTGTGGCCAAGGGGACTCCTGTGGTGATCAGAGACGCCTGTGATCTGAGGTTGTCACCTTCAGGTGACAGAGAAGCACAATTACAGCTGGGATGAGGGTTAGGAGTAAGGATGCATTCCCTTGTACTGGATGGGAATTCCTGTGGTCAAAAATGACTCCAAATCTGCCTGCAAAATTGAGACGGATGGAGGCACGAGTGTCTTTCAGAACAATGACTATTAAAAGTCAAAGGTAACACCTCACGTGGTCAGGTAAGTTTGTATTACCTAGTTCACCCAAGAATACAGACAGTGTCACATAAACACAGACTCCATCTGTTCCAATGAGTTCACACAAATCTCAGTGGAGTCATCATAGGGTCATCTGCTAATCAGCAAATCTAGGGCAGTAATTGCTAATCTGTCTTATTCTGTCATTATTAGATGGTTTTTTTTTTTTCTCCCATGGGCAGAGCAACATCCAAAGAATCAAATACAAACAGCGTGAACTGCAGGAAGACCTAGTCCTTCTCAGGGGAAGTGCCCTTTGCTAATGAGTCACCAATGCCAGCACAGGGAGCCATTCTGCTCTTCCAAATATTGACAGCCCCTGTCACAAGGAGCCTGAAGAGAACCACAGGGCCATGGAGAGCTGGAATGGCATTACCTTGTACTGGTTTTAGAGCTGGACCATGAGAAATTACAGATACCTTCTCAGAACAGTCAAGCTGCATTTGTAAATAAGCATTCTGCAGATAAAGTTGTGCGAAACAGGAGACAGCAGCTAATGACATTGGGACTGCTCCGTTTCACAGACAAAAGCATCAGTTTCCTGTCAGAGGCACAAATGAGCCTTTAGCTTCTCTCTTCTTGACAGCAGAAAATGCTTTCAATAAAAAACTTAGTTGAGAAAAAAATATTTCGCTGATCCTTCCAGCTTATACTGTAGCTGCCTCTCGTTGGTGAAGGTTCCCGTGGGAAGCACTCCTGGAGCCTGCCAGGAAAGGGCAATGAGAAGGCAGCGCGAATCCATCCTCTCGCTGCCACACAGCCAGGTGGCTGGGGAGAGGCAACGCCAGGCCACACAGAGCCTTCCCTTCAGATCCAAAGAAAGGTGCGTGTGCCCCAAAGCTTAGCTGTTTTCTTGCCCCAACGGAGCTGTAGCTGTAACAAAAGGTAAGTCCACGAGCCCTGCCTCCCTAACACCCCTAGAGCACGACTGCTACAGCGTCGCTCCTCCTGCACCCACGGCAGCTTGTAACAGAAACCTACAAGTCAGCAGGCTCTTATCAGAGGAAACACAATCACCTGAAGCAAGAAGTTTATCAAATATCAAGTGTTGGTATTAGGATACCAGAACCTAGTAACCTAGTTCAGCAGGCTCTGTGCATGCTTGAAAGATTAAACTACCTCCTGACGGGGGGAAAAAAAGAAAAAAACATCACAGGTTGTTTAGTACAACCCACCCCTGCACTGACAAGGGTAAGCTGGAACAGGGGGCTTACAAAAAATATCGAAAGCACCTGCACAAGGAAGGTCTGTCCAAACCCAAGCAGCACGTGAAGCAATGACCGCCAAGGCTTCTGGAGTGGCACCAGGCTGACACCAGTTGTCATCACCTGCTGGGCCAAAACAGCTCCACTTCTTTCAAACTTTCTTTATAGGCCATGTTTTCTAAATCTTTTATTATTTTCATTCTTCTGTGGATCCTGCATCACTCTTGAAGCACACGTTCCACCTGGGCACAGCATTACAGCGAGGTGGACTCTGCATGGAGGGAAAGTTTTGATTCGCAGGTCTTCCATGTATGACATCCCGTATGTCACCATAGGATGTATGCCCTTATCACAGCAATCGTGTTATTATTTTACCACTGTAACTCACCATGTAATCCACCATAAACCTCAACTGCCCTTCCAGAGAATTACTACCTGAGCTTGCATTTGTACAGTGGATAGTAACTATATCATCTTTGGTCTATTGAATCTTCATTTTATTTCTCTCTTCCAGCATATGCACAGCTTCTCTCACATTATACATCAACTGCAGGTGTAACAAGCTGGTCACTGGGGAATATTTTGCAATAGCAGAAGTTGAATAAGGGGGGATGTCTCACTGTATATGCTGAAGATTTTACAGGTGAACATGTAAAAGCTACAATATTCTGAAGACAAAGACAGTTTGAGCAGGTTTTCATAAAGATGTTCAAGGTGCGTGCTGCCTTATCAGAATCTGGCACCTAGAGGCAAAACTGAATGACACTACTATGTTTTTAAAAGGTCTCTGAAATTGTTGTAAAATGGCAAAACAGTTAGTCTGACTGTCAGTTAATCATTTGGATGAATTATAATAAAAACTATCCTGAGGCATGTACTAACGTCCAAAAGGCTAAAACTTTGCAAAACCCTAAGCAAAAGAGAAGAGGTTTTACAATGGAAGATGGAACCATCTGGCAGATGGTCCCACTCAACCCAACTGTACCTTGTACCCACGAGCAGATACCCAGAGGTACTGTGAATTTTCACGGCTTTCGTTCCCTTTCTCTCTCTTCTGCATTGGCCACAGTGTTTCACAGCTCACTGTAATTGTACTTTTATTTTTCTGTGCTAGGGAGTTTCAAACACAGCTTTATTAAAGGTCACAGAGAAAGACTGCATGTTACTTTGAAGAAAATCAGTTTTCTTTGAAAAGCAACATGAAAGTCAACATCTTGTACAGTTCAGTTCATTTTAATTCCTTTCATTACACTTCCTCCGCCTTTGAAGTTACAATAAACATAATCTCTCATATGCAACATACTATGAGCAGCCTCATCACAAAGCCACTAGATTAAACTGCTTTTTATGCAGTCCAACCTGACTCAAAATGTGCTGAGTAATGAAAAAAGAAAAACCAAGCAGCTTAGCAATGCAATTTCCTCACAACTTTTTGCACACCCAAACACTAGAGTGCAAGGAAAGCTTTTATTTATTTGGATTGTTTTCACACAGCTTTGCATAAAGATACTTGAAGAAAATAATGCTTAGATAGGTGTTACTGTTAAGATGTATTTATTTAATCACTGACAACCTATCAAACAAAAAAGAAAGCAGCTAACAGAAAGGTTTAACTACACTTGCTTTGCTAAATCATTCAGTCCTATGAAATACAATCAGCTCTATATAACTGTTTTCTTAGATGGCCTTGTCTTTCTGAAACTTCTTGAAATTCTGGAATTTGGCATACACCATGCAGATACAAAGGAGAAATATGGCCAAAAAATTATTAAAGTGTTTCATACATTTACAGTAGCATTTGACTTATCTTCACCAGATAATATGCAGATATCTATTTGCAGATATGCACATATTTTGCATATATATACATGCAGATATACTATTTGCATATATAATAGCTATATTTTTCTTCCCCTTAAACTTAAATAAGTCACTGTGATTCAGCCTATGTAATACACTTGTTCTTCATTAATCAAAAATTA
The DNA here is from genome assembly GCF_059628265.1 of Tinamus guttatus. Classification (NCBI taxonomy): domain Eukaryota; kingdom Metazoa; phylum Chordata; class Aves; order Tinamiformes; family Tinamidae; genus Tinamus; species Tinamus guttatus. The sequence goes on from NW_028288747.1 coordinate 8,243,329, forward strand.
CTTCTTATAAGTCAATTTTATTCCTTCATAAGGAATTAAATATAAAAGATCAATGTAAAGCAAGTATAAATACTGTATGCCTCTGAGAAAGTACGTTTTTGCTCTTAATAATCAAAGAATAATATAGTGTGTAATGCACAGAATCAAAAGGAATGAAAACTCCTTCAGGAAGTGATATAAAACAGTAAGTGTAAGATCTGCACAATAACTCATTGTTTCCTAAAAGACAAGACTCGCAGAGTCTCCATGGAAACAATCACACATTTTATCCATCACTAATTGTTTTACATAATATATTAAAAAATAGAATTTGGCTTTTCCAGTGGAAGCACTCATGTATTTAAAGTTAGCACTGTAACTTAATGTTTCCTGGTGTTATATGATTTGAGATGTATGAATACTGGGAAGTGTAGAATTCATCAAACTCTTTAAAATCTTATTCAAATACACTGGGTGCAGATTAATGAAGAAAACTCATAGGGGGTTTAGAGCATTTCAAAATTTCTATCACACTGAGGGAAGCTACTATGTAACTACATAGCCCTGAGTCTGTGGATGCCTAAGAAATTGACTGTACTATTCTAACATACCAGAAGGTTTATCCGTATTTGCTGTAATTCCCTTATTTGGGCCTTTAGAAATAAAGGACTCCCGCATCAATTTTTTGTAAGCAAAATGCCCCTCCTAAAAAGCAGAGTCAGCTACTCAACATCAATAATTCCGAATATGAAAAAGTATTTTTCTTGTCTTGTCTCGCAAGGGGAGGAAGATATAATGCAGTCAATTTAAACATATGATACTCGAATAACAATTCTATTTGTTTTTACTAGACATCATTTTAATAAAACAAATATATTCGTATTAATGATTTCATTATCCCATTTCATTCAACACATTATGCCACATATTTCTTATTTAAAAAGCTTTTAATTGACACATTAAATAGCGCTTAATTGGCACATCTATGCTAGAAATATATTGAAATAAAGCTAAGGTTCATTACCCACATGAGTGTATCAGTTTTCAGAGATCAACTGAGATATCTGGCAAAACAATATTCAGAACAACTAATAGGCAAAGCAGAAGAAACCTCAAAACTTCAGTATTGTTATTAGAGAAATTAGAAGCGTGAAATGAAAATAAATGATGCTTTTTAGTATCTGCAATTAAAATGAAATATTACTGTCAAAATAACAACCCTCCTTTAAAGTAAATCTGTCTTGTTTTAGCTTACTCAATATTAAAAATATATATATTTATATAGTAGATTAACAGGTCACCATTGCAAGTACCTGCACTTCACACAGTAACACAGCCCAAATCAACTATGAGAAATAAGCTGAAAAAAAGAACACTTCACCATAGACCACAAGAAGAGTATTCACAGTTTACACCAACTGTGTTTGCTAACAGTGCAATTTTATAAATCATATCACACAACATATAAGAAAGAATACTTATTTCTCACAAAGGTAAAAGAATTCCTTCTAAACATGGATATTTGAAAGGAGTTTTAGAACAGACTGAAGACCTACTTTCCTCTCCATAGTTAAAAAAAAAAAAAAAAAAAAAAGCCCCAGTATCAAACAGTAGGTGTCTCTTTATTGTCTCTAATGAGCACCACGTATATATTAGAAAAGACTTCTTATAATTAGCAACCTCGGACATAAGTATATAGTAAAACACTCTTAGATAAAGTTCCTGTACACCTCACAGACAGATACTTCTCTCTTAAATTTAAAATTTGCTCATGAATGAAATATTCAAAACTAAGCACCTCTCATCTGCTAAACTGACAGAAACCAAGAAATGGAGGGATTTTTTAATTTGGTAATTCCTGATCTGCATCCAAAACATGTCAAGTAGGTAATGATCAGCAGCTCTGCATATAACTTATATTAAAAAATATCAGTGGCTTTGTTGAAGAAGCTCACAAAAGCATTTATGTCCACAGATCAATGTCTTGATATAATTAAAAGGCATAATTGTCTATGCAAGGTGCAATTAGAACTGTTTTCGTGATGGGAGCGCTTGAATGTGCATTATTAAGTATTAAATTAAATAAATCAATCCTAATCCCTATTTATCATATTTAATCTGACGAAACACAAGACCTGACAAGCCTTACTGCTATAGGGTGACTAAACGTGCTAAAATTATATGAAAATAGTTCGTCTCATACAATCGCTACACACTGCTAAAGGAACACACCCAAAATCTGGTTAGGAACATAACAAATATTCCACAGACAATTTAAATTCGTTATCAGGCCCCTCAATTAGACTTACCTTCCTCTTGGCTCCCCTTCCCCCAGGCGCCAAGGGCAGATCGCTGTCAGCGCCGTTATTGTGGGGCGAATTAAATTTTCAGGACGCACAGCCGTGGTTTCCAGGTCTCCATTCACCCCTTGGACCGCGCTTCCATGGGCGTTTTTACACTCGAAATAACCCCGCAGAAGGATAACGAAGGATAAACTAGAGCTACGGATATGCGCGTTGGTGTCACAGAATACAGAATGCCAGCAGAATGAATAAAAAAGAAAAAAAAAAAAAAAAAACACTATCGATTTTAAAAATCTCGCAATGATAGGTAAGGAGAAGATTGAAGGCACGGTTTTATCTCTAAAAGGGGCATTTTCCAGGAGAAGAGGCTGTGCAAGGCGCAGTTTCCCGCGGCAGCGCTGCCCCCCGCGGCTTCCCCGCTCCGGTGCCCGGCGGCTCCCGGCCCCCCGCAGCCCCCGCGAGGCGGTGGCGGTTAACGGGCCGCCGGGAGGCGAACAAAGCGGCGCGGCGCCGAGCCCCCCTCCCGCGGGGCTGGCGGAGCGCGGGGAGAGCGCGAACAAAGCAGAGACGGCGGCACTGACATGAAATAAATCAATAAACGGCCCCCGCGGAACGCCCGGGCGGCGCCCAGGTGGCACCTCCCGGACACCGCCCCCGCCCCGTCCGTTTAACGGCGGTGCCGGGGCGCGGGCACGGAGCTACTTACGCGTAGGCGCCGCTGCCGCGGCTCGGCCGCCGCTCCCGGCGCTGCGGCGAGGGCACGGCGGCTGCCGGCCGCTTCCCCCGCTCCTCCGGCACGGACCGGCCGCGGCGAGGGCGGTTTCTGGTGGCGGCTGCGGCTCCCCCCGCGGCCGCCCCCAGGGCCGAGCCGCTCACGTGCGCCCGCAGCCCGGCCCCCAGCGCCGCCGCCTCGCGCCCGCCGCCGGGCAGGGAGGCGCGGGCGGGAGCCGGATCCAGCCGGATCCCGAGCCCCGGAGCCGCTTCCCGCCCGTGACAGTGCCCGCAGGGAGCGGAGCGCGGAGCCTCCTCTGCCCCCGGGCGGTGGCAGCGCCGAGGCCGCTCTGCTGCGTGGCCAGCGCCACTTGGGGATCCCCCTTTTCAGGGCGAGGGGAGGCACAGGAGGCAGCCGGGAGGACGCAGCCTCCCTGCGCTCCCCAGCCTTAAAGCTGGAGGGCGCGGGGGCGCTTCAGGGCCTCGCGCTCCCTTCTATTCCGCCTTGGAGCCGGGCCGGACAGCCCTTTTCCAAGGAGAGCGCAGCAAGGAAGGGCTTGCACTTGGTCCTAACCCTAATGGGCAAAACACCACACGGGTTTGAAGGCTGCGTGCTCCATAGCTTTCTGGCCCATCCACAGGCTCCCCTGTTCTCCCACCAGGAACTGCCTCTTGCAGAAAGATAGCGCCTAGGCTAGGTCACACCAAGGAGCTGTACTGCACAACTTCTGGCTCTGTAGCACATGCTGCTTGTTAAATGAAAAAGATGGAAAGTATACACAACTCAATGAATTCCTGAGACCAGAGGTGTTATTTATACAAAGATGCATATAGATGTATCCATAAGCCTCTGGAATAAACATTAATTAAATGCCAGAAGGCATTTTTTTTACCTGCCGTATTGTACAGATGACCAGTCATATAAGCCATAAAAGGCGCCTTCCATTCCCCGTCAGTCCTTTCACTGCTAAAGTCATAGCACACAGGGCGTGATGTCTTTAACAGATACATCAGACATGAAGCCGCGCTCACCAAGTCCAGTATCTGCAGAGATGTGAAGTATTTTAAATGCGCATTTATAGGTGTTTTTTTTTCAATAAATGGAGAAATGGACAAAAAAAAAACACCCTCAGTGATCACAGGTGGATTTTGCGGCACTCCAGTGAAGGATTCACAGATTGTGTGTGTTGGTTTTGTGCTGTTGCAGATCACACAGATTTTTAGGCATAGATAAATCAGCATATAAGTAAATTCAGCTTTCACCAGATCCTTCCAATCACTCCAGTTACTCGATTATATCAGATCTTGTTTTGACAAAGATCAATTTAACACTTTCATGAAGGAGAAAAACAAGCTAGAGCATTTTTTCCCCTAAGAAGTGACACTTGCTGGAAAGCACTGCAGTAAGTGAGTCTCGCTGGAAAAGGCATGGATGGGCTTTAAGAACAGATGGCTTTATAATTAGTTGTTCCACTCTATTAGGTGCACCTAGACTTTCTCTGCAATAATCCTGACCGGCCAAGGCCGCGGGAGGACACGAGCCCACGGGGTGGCGCCAACACGCCAGTTACGAGCGGCGAGCCGGCTGCTGGGTGGGAATGGGTATTTTCCCCCCCGTTCTCTCTGTTTTCATTCATCCGTTTATTCAAAGCGCACCGAAAAAGAGCTACACGCAGCTGTAGTCCCGGGACTCACAGATCTTTTTAAACCAAAGCGAGTTCCGACAGTGAAGGTGTTCTTGGTACTTCCAGGCTCGATGGAAAAGGTATGAACTCCCTGAACAGCATTTGCTCCTATAGACTTTGTGACTCAGCGACACCAGAACCCCCACTCCGCAACTCATTTCTGTGTCTGCATTCTAGAGAACACGGCTGTCGCTTCCCAGCAGTGTTAACACTGGGCAGAAAAAGGGACTGACTGAAAGTAAGGGATTCTTACTTTCCTCCATTTGCCGTCCTGCTATTCTAGTTTGTTTAAACAGCCTAATTCTCACACGGTAAAGGCACTGGGTAAAGAAAAGGCCCTGACAAATCCCTGGTGAAGCTGCTCTGCTCAGATGATGCTGAGCTAGCACCACAAACAGGTGGGATAGGCAAAATGAACATTGAATTCCAAAACTCATGGTCTACCTGAGCTCTAATAGGGGTAAGTCCCAAACTGAGCCAAAAAGATGGCATGGGGAAATAAATATTGTTATCCTTATAACTTAAAATAAGAAGTAAAACAACAACAACAAAAGCAAATAAAGTACAATTTTACTACAGATACAAAACCTAATTAAGCTAATCCACTTACTGTTAGGAAAATTTCACAGAAGTGCTGGGCAGGATGGGACCTCTGAGCAGGGTCAACTAGAGCAGATTGCTCAGGACCGTGTCCAGTCCCACTTTGAGTACCTCAGAGAACACTCCATAAGCTCTCTAGGCGACCTGCTGCACCACTGAAGCACCTGCACCCTGAGTTTTTGTTTGTTTCCTGCATTTGTCCTTCTGTCCGACACTGGGCACCACTCGGCAGTCTAGCTCTACCTTCTCACTCTCCCCCAGTGAGGTTTTCAAACACAGTGATAAGATCCCCCAGGCTACACAACCCCAGCGCTCTCAGCCTCTGCTCCCGTGTCAGATACTTGGTCATCTTTGTGGCCCTCCCCTGGGCTTGCTCAAGTACACCCATATTCTCTTGTACTGGGACAAGCAGTCCGAATGGGACACAGCAACCCCCCCAAAGTCTCCCCAGCACTCAGTGGAGGGTAAGGATCTCCCCTCTTGACCACACTCCTCCTAATGACTAATTAGCATTACATATTACATTGCACTTATACTATTATTTAACTAATGTTACACAAATACTTATCACTACGCTAGTATATTGACAGGAAGCAATAGTGACAATGTCCAAGGAAAACTCATTTTACAATGAGCATATGTCTTTAAACCACATTGTCTATATTACCTGCACCAAAAATATAAATAAAATATTTAATTTTGGAACCTTTAACTTTCTAAGAAAATGGTAGGCTGAGAGTACACCCGCAGTGTGCTTACCTTCCTCTCTGGTCTTCTTGGTAATATAAAATTTAAGTTTCATTGGTATGACAGCAAGGGAACAGGATCAGAGCATATAGAAAGACTCAGTTTCCTATCCAGGGAGCAGGATGCCCATTTATTGGTAACAAGACACATCTGGACACACAACAGGGATGAGGGCCACCTGACAACTTGAGTGCCTTCTCTGCTGAGCAATGGAAGTTCCCATGTGCACATACGATTGACGGGTGATTTACAGATTACAAAAGATGTGGTTGAGAAATCTTCCCATCAGGACCAATCCAAACAGAATGATGGTGGATCTTGACATTTTCATGATGCAGTAATTCTGGATAAATGTGTTCACTGAGGCCCCTAAGTTATTTTCTCATATCTGAACATTTTCCAGGGAAGTAAAATGGACTGCTAGTATTCTTGTAGTGTGCACTTGCCTCTTTCTTTGATACGCCAGTGCTAATTAATTCCTAGCACATCCTGAGGCAAACAAAAAATCCAGTCTTGAACTGTTTCTCTGCCAAACCCTTTTCTGGGCTCCTGTACCTGAAATCTCATCTCTCTTTTTATTTTTTTTTCCCCTCCTTTCCCCACTTAAACTAGCTGACTATAGCTTTCCACTACAAACTTTTGATCTTGTTATTTTTGAGTTGCTAACAAAATGTATATTAACAGAAGGTAAAAATGACAGCCCTAGTAGAACCTGCATTGTTTCAATTTTCCAAAGCTAAAAGCACAGATGTACTTGAGCAACAAAGATCTCAGTTGTTTTGAATGAACGTAATTACATGTATAGCCATACTGAATAAAACTCACAAAATAAAATATATGAAAAAATGAAATGCATCTGTATAGTTAGTAGCAATTATTTATCTAAGAAAATGAGACAATACTTCCAGTTAACACATTATTCTTTATTAATTTATAACTGTAGTAATCTGTGCAAAACACACAAAATATAAATATAGACAAAATATAAAAGTAAAAAAAAATCTTTAATGTCACTTAACATGTTGCTTATATATTAAAGATGTTTGTAATTTTAGCTGGTGATCACATTTTTTTTTTTATTCAATGTGCAGTAAGAACAACACTACTAGCTGCCCATGCAAGGATGCACAACACCAGTGTGCCTTCCCACTTCTAGTCTTCTGAGTAACACCAACCAAAGGACCTGAATGGCACATAGTTATCAGAAAAGAAACATTCAGAATGAAACAATGATCTAATATATAATTATCTGTATGGGTGGAATTTAAAAGTTTTTCATAAGATTCTGAATGCTAATTGCATCTTTGCTGTTTTCCTCCGATAGGTATATTAGCTATTTTAAAGAGTAGTTGGCACTGCACTTACCTAATACGTCATAGTGTAAAGACCTGCATCACCTCTCTAACAGCTCAAGCGCAACTGCGTGAAGGATCCAGATTTTGTTCTGATCTTTTAAAAAGAAAATTTGAAAAATGTCTCCAGATATGATTTGAAGTACAATACTTTGAAGTAATCTTAAAATATTGGAGGCTTTCAACATTTTCTAAAAAATAACAGGTTTTCTTTTCATTTAGTATTGGGAAAATATGTAAAAGCTCATTTTTACAAAAACATTAAAAGCAGATGAGTAATTTATTACATAACAAAAATTATAAATAATGGATCCATTTAAGAAAAATCTATAAAGATTTTAAGAAAAGTCTATAGTAAACAGTATGAATTCTCAAAACATTGGCATTCTTCGTGTTGTTTAAAAGTGAATGTTTATTAAAGTTTATGTAAACAAAAAACACTTGTTAAAAACGAATACACAGGAAACCATCATTAGTATACATATACATGGGGTCATCATTTTTTTTAGATAAATAAACATGTTCTCCAATATTAATTCACACTATAAGATGAACTTAACCATATAAGATAAGCAAACAGAAATAAAATAATAAAATGAAAACAAGAGGCTGCCCTATCAAGTCGTGATAACAAAACAAGATCAAAACAGTAAGCAAAGATCTACACAACCCAGATAACTGGAAAGAAGAATTTTGCAAAGCTGGTTGTTTCACGGGTTTTCACAGATTTCAAAAGTAATAACTGATCTGGAGAAAATTCAGAGGTAGAATACACGTCAGCCTTCATAATTTTCAAAATAAGTCCTTGTAACAAGGTAATGCTTGTGCAGCTTAAGTATTGGTTATTCCTTGAAACTCACATTTCTGGTGGAGAAAGAAAAAATTTCAAAATGAAGCCATCTGCTTATTATATTTTTGACTATTTAAAATTAGGATAAAAGGTAACAATCAAATCTGATCTCATGATCTCAAGTTATCCAAAATTGTAAATGCATATTATTCTTAATTAATTGCTGAAGTGAACAGAAAAAAAATATTGAAAAGATAAAAAATCAGACCAGAGAAAGTTTTACTACTACAGAACGGTGCAGTATCTAAGACTACAGAACGAGGTACTTGCAGAGCACCTTTACTGTGGCAGGCTCCCAAGAAGGAATGAATAACTAATGCCCACAAGAAAAATGGTAACATAGAGATCATGCTAATGTAAAAATTTATAGGTTGAGAATGCAATATAGTAAAAATCTGCAAATTAATGCAGTTGTTAAAAAAAAAAAAAAAAAACACTTTCTTTAAAAATATACACTTCATGAAAAGATGAAATCCCTGATAATACACTGCACAGAGTCATTGTTAAAAGGCAGTACATAAACAGAAGAATAAAAATCATTCCCCCTACAATATCAGGTATAGCAGATGGACTGTTTAGATTGCTCTTGGCCAAAAGAGAACGTATTTTGACTTGCTATGTAACAAGGAAGAACATAGAGAATTCTCTAAGAAGGCTATTTATCCTCAGAAACATACCATCTAACAGTCTCTAAAGAATGAGACAAAAGTGATCCACCAGTTATTAAGCAAAATATTGGGCTTTTCCAACAGCCCACCAGTAGAGTAAAAGTTTTAAGTGCTACATCATCTCCCCTGTATTTGTGTATCATTTACTCTACCCTTCCTTTTTACTGTCTGACCATAAACTCTCAGAAAGAGAAAAAAAAAAAAGTTTGGAAATGTGGATCACATCACAGCAGCCTGAAAAGGGCAAGCCTGAGCAAAGCCTGAACTCTGACCAGTCTCAAATCGTCCCTAGGAGTTTAGCTAGTTAGGTCTGTGAGCATACTTAGCAATTTCCTAAAATACAGTGCTGGAGAGACAGAATAAAAAGTTAATAACCAGGTCTCTAACATCAAACAGACATTATCTAGAATAAAAAATATTTCTAAAAGTAGAAAAATGACAGTGAAGATAAACAGATGAGAAGTTGATTATGGTCTATGAAGAGCCTAACATTAGATATTAATAATCTTCAAGTACAAACAATGAAAAACACATTCTGATGATTATTCTCAGACACTCCTTTAGAGACAGTTTTGTCTAGCGTGCCAGAATCAACTGCATTTTACTTAAACTTTCCCTGCGGAGAGTCTTTCCTTCATTGCCGTAATTGAGAGAATTTCGTGGCATTTCTGGTTCACTTCCTAATATGAATCATTTGTTGGTTGGACATAACTAATAAAAAGAATAATTTTGCAATATATATTGCTGTCAGGAGTTATGTCCAAATAAGCAGGCAAGGTCTTTGGAAACTGTCAGTTGAAGCAAAACCATTAAAAAGGGAATTAGGGTCTGTTATACTGTCTGGTCTTTTGGAGAGCACTTTGCAGCTTACATTTTCCATCTTTTGTAGTATCAGAGTCAAGAGATGAAGAACTTACCACTTTCTAAAGTGTTTAAGAAGGTAATATAATCATAAAAGTAAATGTTTATAAACAGTTTAAATGTAACCCATATGGAAAAAATTAATCTGATAGAATTCAGATGAGTTACTTTTCAGGTACTGCTCGATCAGCTGCCCTTCCAGCCGCGCGCTCTGGGGAATGCGAAGGAGACCTTAACGTGGAGCTGAGCGGCGACGAAGCCCGTAACGAGGACGTAGCGAGGCCGTGTCGACGCATCTCCTGGATCGCCCGCTCGCTGCCGACACACAGTAATCACAGTTACATAGCACCTCAGCACTGCAGGATGTTAGAGGAGGAAAAACAAACCTTCCCAAGCTTTTTCCTGGTGATGCAGGCAAAACTTTTGTAAAGACCTTTGCTTTCTTACAATGTCACTCAACTTTCTTCTTGTTTTAACAAGAAGGAAAAAAAGAAATTAATGGTAAACTCAGAATATTTCAGAGGGAATTTTTCAACTGAGCAGTTTTCGAGTTGAGAACATTAGATTTTGCATGACACTAGGAACACCGCTTTCCATAAACTTGGAATAATAGCGTATTTAAAAAAGCAACAGTATTAAAGAGGAAAAAGACAGCTCACTACAAAATAACTGCCCCTTACCGTTCAAATCGTTCGGTTGTTAGCTGCCTTTTCAAAACATCGTAGTCAGTCTGCAGCTGCGCAGCTTTACTTCGAAGCATGGAAACCTCTCTGCTATGACTGCTCCTAAAAACCAACCGACCAAGAACAACAACAAACACACAGAAAAAGAAAAAAAAACCATGAAAAGCAACAAAGTTTTCTTTGAACTTTGTTCATCTAGCAGAATTAGTACAAACAAAACAAATACTCAACACCTTTTTCACACACCCCAAAAAGGAAACACATCAGAAGAAGGGAGAACAGAGTAAATAAAACAGCATGTTTCTAGAAGCAACTAAGGTGAGAAAGAAGAGAGAAGCTTGCAAGGCTCTCACCATATCTGTACTACAGTACATCATATTCTCTTTTGGCCAAACTTAAGCATAGACATGGTTTAAAGCAACAGATGAAACAAGTTATTGTTTTATTAATTTACTAGCTCTATTTCAATGTAGGAAGGTCATTAGGTGCACATATTAAAGAAGAAAAAAAATAGTAGCTATCCACAAAAAAATACAGATACGGCTTCAATAAAAAGTGTATCAAGCAGGCTACAGTTCTCGGGCTAGAAATGAACATAACTGAATCAAATCTAAGTAAAACTGGTATTAAAGCAAGCTCACACCAGCTACCTTGCCTGCGGGCCCATTTGCTTCAACAGCAAGAATTTGAAAGGAAAGTAATTTTGTCGATCTTAATAGCAATTAAATGTACTTCTCAGCTAATCACCAGCTTGGACAGTTCAGTGCTTGTTTGCAAAACACCACAAACACCATTAGAAAGCAAACAAAATTATCATCAATTTGAGAGCAAAGTTAGGGGTCTAAATCAGACTAATCAACCATATTATTCCATATAGTCTTCAAAGCCAGTGTGACAAAAGTGCTCAAAAGTCACTTCTGGAGGATGCGAAGATGTCCCAACTTGTGGCTAAAGACCTGGGCTTGAATTCCGCAGACTGGATCCCACTCCTAGCACCATCACAGGCTTCCCGTCTGGCACCTGCTGGTCTGACTCCAGGGAGATACAAGCTACTCAAGTGATTTGATCCAAAACAAACAAAAAAGCATATTTTCTCCTGTGTCCCTACTCTTCAGTAAAATTCTTAGAATGATTTCTTGATCCAGTGTGTAGTGAACAGATGCAGAAGAGAAAAGGTTTCAGCTTTCGATGGTAACGTTATTCTAAGTCCTTCAGAGACTGGCAAATGCTTTCAGGATGAAGGTATGAATTCGGGACCCAGTATCATTATTATGAAATAAAGAAAGAAAGCAAACAGTTCTGTAAGTTCTGAGGTTATTACATGTAAGTGACATTAAAACAAAACTAAGATCAGGAAGTCAATCATCCAAAAATTAGAAGAGACTAAGATTAATTTAATTTGGAACCTTCATATGTAGTAATCACCGTATAATTAGAATATATACCTTTTTTTTCCTCCCAGGACATCTACCTCTTCCACAGTACATACAGATAGCTCTTGACAAGTAGTTTGGCTATTCAATACATTCAATTCATTTAATATTTAATCAATGCAGAGTCTCAGATCTCATCTACTGCCTTATGACTGCAATAGTATACAACTACTACTCACTTCATAAGTTTCACAGACCTCAAAATTATGGCACCAAAGAGCTTCTCAAGCAAAATTTCAATTTCCAAATCTAAAAGCAGAAGTTGGAAGTTGTAATAACTCCCATTTTACCTACAGGAAGTAGAAGCACAGGCACAGTAAGGCAAGAATTGCAAGTAATGTTCAATATTGATAGAAGTTTTTGTTTTGCCAGAACTGAAAATAAGTCCACTGAATTATTTTATTTCACAAGATATGAGTATAACCACCATAGGCTTCAGGAACAGCTATATTTAAATCTTCTGTTCTTTAGTCTCCAAGTACTACAAACTCAAAAAGGGAAACAGGGCATAAACAAATCATTCCCTCATCTGAATATCTGACTAAGAAGATACAGAAAATTTGAGGTACAGATAGTAGAACAACTCAGTGCAATAGAATAGCCCCAGCCCTATCAAAACATAACTATTACTATGAAGTAATTTAAATAGAGCTGCATATTTTTTGTACACCAGAAAGCCAAATTAACATTAAGTGAAAATCTAATTCTTTCTTTCTTCAGTTTTTCATAACTTTTACATTGCTTATTTAGTAGTTAAGATATTTCGACAGTTCATGTTCTTTGTACAGGATCTCGATTTTGGGTAAACAAAACTCAGTGATTCGAAGATATGGAACACTGAGTTGCTCAGGGGAGATCAACAGTGTTGTCCTTTACAAGTTAACTACAGTCTGTATTTTATTAAGGGAACATCATCTATCCCTGTGTCTTCCATACATTTCCTTTCTGCCCTATCTTAGTACTTATTAACTGAGTGTATCTGTTCTTCCTTTCTTAAAATTCTGGATTTGACTTTATTCTTCACCACCTTCTAGATTTGGCTGGTACTGCTCCTTCTTGCTACCTAATTTAAATATACCATTATCTTCACTGGCAAATTCATCGCCGGTGAGTAAAAGGTATTTTCATCACTTGATACCTACAGATGAAACCTCAATTTCCCTGCTTCTAATCATAAGGAAAACTTATTAACTTTAATTTATTAAATCCTTTTCTTCTCTGTTAAATGAATTTCATATGAATAACATATATTTATCTTAACATTAACATATTCAAGCTCACAGATGCCAGTTCTTCAAAGACAAATAACAATGTGACGTTTTGGCTAAAAAGCAGAGCAGAAATCCATTGCTTTCTGAAGCTAAGAAGCGCATCAAAACCTATGAAGGAGAAGTGTCATGAACTTTAAAAAGTTATATATTAGGATGCAAAGTTTAAATGTCCAAACCGTAGTGGAATGCATGCATACATTTGCAGATGCAGCCAACTAAACAATTTTATAAATTATCACATCTTGTCTGGCTCTGAAGTGCCAGAAACAGATCAGCTAACTATGAAGCTTAAGGAAAGCATTTTAGTTACTATCCTGAAAAGATTGGAGTATTAAATCAGACGTGTCAACTTCATGAAAGACATCACCTCCTGTGCCTGATTCATGTGGGAAAGATGCTGATGTGAAAATGAATAACGACCAGCACAGAAAGAACTAAAATGAAGCAAACAATCTGGAGACAGACTGGGAAAAGATCCAGAGAGAGCTTGAGTGCTCCTTCTCAAGCCTGGGAAAACAAGCTCAGCTGGGTATACCGTCCTGCAGTAGGTGTCCCTTGGAACACTGCTAGTGCTAAACTGATGTCTACCACAATTACCTTTGAATAATCAAAGAGATCTGAAAGATCCAAGAGAAGCTTAAGGGGAAACCATGTCATGACAGACCAAAAGGCATGGCTGCTAAAATCCACTCAACCATAGTAAGTATTGAAGATCTGACTATGTGCAAAAATTTCTTTAAAATTTACATAAAACAAACACTGTTAAAACTTACAGTTTGCTCTCAGCGAGTGTTAGCTTGTCTTTCAGCAACTGAATTTCTGAATCTTTTTCATGGGATGTTAAATGGTTCTGAAATTCTTTATCTCTACTAGTAGCCAGCAGTGCTTCAAGGTTCTGAATTGTAAGTCTCTCACTGGATAACTGCTTCTTCATCAATTCCGCCTCTGATTTTATGTCTTCTAGCTCAGCTAGAACCTAAAGTACAAATTCATATTCATTATAAATTTACTGATTTACAAAGACAAGCACACAGAATTCTCTTTCCTGAACACTTGTTACACAAATTGAAATGATTTTAAAGTTCATAAAAATGAAAACTGAAGTTGAGCTCAAAAGATACTAATCCCCCAAAGTTACAAATTATTTAAATTATACTCAGTTATTTAATACTCAGATATGCATCTGTCAAGTGTTTTGCAAGAACTGTAATCACTGAATGCTAGAAATACTTGGGCACGTGATTGGAATACTAACCACTTTTCGCAGCAGTAGGCTACTGCACAGGTTAAAAAAATACCATTTACTTCATTTGATTTGATTGAAATTGATCAAAGATCGGCTTACAGCTAGCTTTTCAGCTTTTTGCAAAAAATAAATATACTTGTTCTCCTCAATCAATTTACAAATATAAACAACTGGGAGGATGAGACTCATTTTCCTCATTTTTGAATACAATAACAGAAAGACAGATCAAATCCCTAAGTATAGACACTACTTCATGTAACAACCAGTTGCAATGAAAAACATTCATCTATTAAAAATATCATATTTTTATTCTATTGAAGCAACTGTTTCATAGAATCACAAAAAAGATTGGGCTTAAAAGGGACCTCTAGAGATCATGTGGTCTAACCTCCTTGCTCAGGCAGAGTCAGCTAAAGCAGGTCGCCCAGGATCGGATCCAGGTGAGTTTTGATTATAGCCAAGGGGGGAGACTCCACATCATCTCTGGACAACCTGCCCCAGAGTTCAGCCACCCTCACAATGCAGAAGTATTTTCCTCTGTTCAAGTGGAATTTCCTGTATTTCCGTTTGTGCCCATTGCCTCTCATCCCTTGTCCTGTCACTGGGCAACACTGAGAAGAGCCTGGCCCTGTCCTCTTGATACACTCCCTTCTCATATCAGAAATGTTACAGTCCATTAATCATTCTTGTGGCACAATTATTTCAAAATATTTTACGCATTTCAGCATAAATCATTAGGGAAAGCCTTTGAGTTCTAAATAAGAGATGCACAATTCATCTTTCTAAAAGAAAAGCTCACATTTGAGTAATTATGGTAAAAAAAAAAAAAAAAAAGCATAAATACTAGCGTCTCTAGTTGGCAAATCTATAGCTATCACATATTGTAATCGTTAATGAACCAAATTCATCATTCCTGTACAAAAATATTATAATATAATGCACATGTTGATTAAAAACAAAATAAGCTATTTTGTTATTTCCTCTGCTACTTACCCTTTCATAATCCATGCTTTTGGATGTCAGCTGCCGAGATAAATGGTCTTTGCCAGACTCAAGCTTCACACACAGTTCTCTCACGGACGCCAGGTCAGCCAAGACAGAAGATTTTTCCTGATTTTCACGTTTAAGTTCCTCTTCCAGTTTGGACATATTTTTTGTAATAGAGGAGATCTGAGATTCGTATGCTTGATGTGCGACAATATGCTAAACAAACACAAGGCCCCAGTGTCAAATGCAATAATTCTCTGTTGAGTAACACTTTTTCCTGTACTTGCATGGTGAACTGAACTTTAGATTATCCTGATTGCCTCCCCTCTCCCTAAATCACAGCAAAGAACTACTACTACTAAGATCATTAAGATTGCAAGGCATTACACAATAGTAGAAGGAGGCTGTATTGCAGCTTAAACACACACAAAAAATACAATCTATTCTTTTCTCAGCTTATAATATCAAGTCTATTGCTCTTTTTTTATTTTTTGGGAGGAAGGGGTAATTAAAAGAAATAGAATATAGCAAGGCCACACGTACTATAGTCTAAAGCTTTCCTGACCTCCATAAACTTACTGTTTCTAAAATAGAAACTTTCCTATTTTCAATAATACTGGTATAGGTCTTTGCATTAATAGCATTCCTGATGGATAATGGTTTTCTCAATTTAGACTGTTCCCAGATATCTATCCATTGATTTGAAGCAATGATTCAAATTATTTATTCAAAACAATTCAAACAATTTAATAAATTTTCAACATAATCATACAGCAATTATTTTTTAAGCACATGAGAGTTTCTTACAGAACCTTTAAACAGGAAATGTGTCTAACCAGTATCCATTATGTTTTCAAAACCTGAAATGTCCACAGTTGAAGCATTCATGTGTACAAATCGTGTATTCCATTAAAACATTAAAATATGTCAACATCATTAGAAACAACTTGAGTGTAACTCACTTGCCTTGAAAGAATTACACTACATAAATTATTACCTCTTGTATCTCTTTTTCTAGAAGTTCTACTCTCTCGCGTAGATGCCTGCGATCTGTATCTACAGAAAGGAGTTCCAGCCTTATTGAGCTGCTTTCTCCTTCAGCTTGATGAGCCTTGATTTCCCAGTCTTCGGCTTGTGAATGGAGCATTCGGAACTTCTCTAACAAATCTTGATTTTCTTTTTCCTAAGGAAACAGTAAAACACTCTCAGTCCAATGCATTTACTGAAAACAATAAATGTCTACAGATTATAGCTTTACCTTTGATGCCATCAGGCTTTCAAATCTGGACACTTCAGTGATGTAATTATGAACTCTAGTCTTCATCTCTTCTTTTTCACGTATTGCATCTTCCAGTTCAGTACTGACAGCCTAAAAAGATTGCAAAAAATTTTGGGGAAAGGAGACTACGCTGAAAGCTTGTTTATTTCTTCTCCACCATATCAACTAGGCTAAAAGTATTAACACTAATTGATTTGCACTTTCTACCCAGTCATTACTAATACCCTAATATTCAACAAATACTGATAACTGCATATATCAAAACAAAACGCAGGATGTAGCAACTTGGATTTACAAGTTATTCAGGCAAGCAATACATAACGCTTCGATACCTGGTTTTCTCTGGTCATTGTAGCCAAGTCATCTTGTAACCGCCTGTTTTCTTTCAGAGCTATTTCCTTTACTCGCCCCATTTCGGCGAGCTCTACATGGGATGCATCAAGTTGGCGATGTAGACTCGTCATCTCACGGTCCCTGTTGCTCAGCATGTCCTTCAGCTGGCTATCAAAGGGAGGATTTTAACAATTTTATTTAAAATGTCCTTTCCCAAACTATAGCACATACTGCTGAAAATTATCAGATAGGGCTTCTCAATATGCAAAAACAAACAAACAACCCACCCCAATGCTAAACTTCTTGCCTGACAAGCAGGTTATTACACAGGCCAAGAGTTAATAAAGTAGGCAAACAAACTAAGGATTTAAAAATCACAGCATACTCCAACAAAATAGAATTCATCTTCAACTTTAAAGATTTAGCTGGCATGAAAAAAAAATACACATTTATTATGCAATTATAGTAATGACAGATGTTTTTGTCTGTGTTTGGTAGTGGTTACAGTTTGTTAGCAATTGCATATCAATATCACAAAAGAAGATGACAGATCCATCCCCATGTAGCTTACACTTGTAAGGCAACAATCAAAGAGTAAAGAAAAATGTAGACAAAAGAAATAGAAATATTTCATGAATGTCCACAGACATTTGCATTAGCTTTTTGCTACATATTCTTCATGCACCAAAGCATAAAAATTTCAGTTAAGCTGCTCTTCAGGTGATTAACCGTTTTCTACTGAGAAGTTATAGGTTGATTATTGAAAATTAATATCGAAAACTGGCGAGAAAGGATTAGATAAAACTCACTAAAAACTAGGAAGCAAGAATCTAAAAGCAGACAATAAATTAAAGTATTTTAATTAAGAGTGTGCCGGTAGTTTAAGCAGGAAGAATTAACTTGCTGATAATTAGAGGTCAATTCTGAGTCTGCATTTAATAATATCTAATCCAGTACATAGAATGCTACAAAGCCACTTTTAATTGAGAATTAAGGTTGTTAATAATTAGGAAAAACAGAAGTAGAAAACAATCATTAATACCTATCCTTAAAGTATCTTAGCAGTCTACCATGTAATTGTAAGGAAAGTGTCTTCAAAAGTCATATATAACTTTTTCAGTGTATGCTCCTTTACCTGACTTAAAAATAGAATAATTATATCAAAGGTAATTAAACACCAAAATAATTA
The DNA here is from genome assembly GCF_059628265.1 of Tinamus guttatus. Classification (NCBI taxonomy): domain Eukaryota; kingdom Metazoa; phylum Chordata; class Aves; order Tinamiformes; family Tinamidae; genus Tinamus; species Tinamus guttatus. The sequence continues at coordinate 8,261,506 of NW_028288747.1, forward strand.
AAACACCAGAGTAATTTTAAAAGCCATCTACTACAACTTTGAGACCACTGAAGATACTCATTGGAGAAAACAAAACTACTAATGAAAGTGTCTCAGTCTTTACTTACTCTGTTGAGGACTCCAACTCTGACAGAGTTAGTCGCAAATGAGTAATTGTTTTTTCCTATGGGAATAAAAGGAAAATTTGTATTAAGTAATATTATATTGCAACACACCAGGATTCTTCAAGTTAAAGACTTTTATAATTAAAAGCTTTATTTTAAGTCTTCAGGAAACAGTAATTGCATCAAGTAATTGCACTTTAAAAATTCCAAGGTTCCTTCCTTTATTGATAAAGAATTGTCTTGACATTCAAAAGAGTGGGCATTCAGCTATAGACTCTGTGACCTCAAGAAAGATCCTTATTTTGATATACCTCCAAATGCAAATAACACTCCTGTATTCCTTAGGATACTGAAGGACTACACTAACAATCATAATTACAATTTTGTTGAGCTGACAAATGACCCTTTGTATTGCACAGATCCAAACATAATACGCCCAGAGCTCTGTGCCGTCTTTATCATCAAGGTAAAGGATCTGCATAAAATTTAACTGCACTCCATATAGAACACAAAGTAGTACTGTTACTACGCATACCTTATTAGCTAAGTTGTCGTCTAAGCATGCAATTCTTTCCGTTTTTTCATCTACAGTTTCTTGAAGACTGTCCTTTTCTTTATCCAATACAGTAATAGTGCTTCTAAGCACATTGACTGTCTCATCCTGGGAGGTGCTCCTCTGGTTTAACCTGTCTACAAATAAAAGAATAAGTATTTTTGATTCTGAAAAGGCAAATAAAAGTAAAAAAAATAAAAACAACAACAAAAGAGGAATTACCTATTTTTTCCTCTAGTTTTAAAATTTCTTCTTGAGCTGACTGGAGTTCATCCTTTTTGAGAGACAACCGGTGCTGTAAATCTTCAACAGACCTCTGGAGTTGTTCATTTAAGAGCCTGGGAAATCAATATGGAGTTGAAAAAAAAAATAGCAATTCTCTCTAGTCCCACTGATGCAGCTTGCATGGGCATCTGCCTTTGTTTTAAGAAATAGCACTTGGACATCATTTAAGAAATTTCTGTTCCACTACATTTATAAGCAGAGAACAGAGTGCTTGGAGGAAGCAATTCTAGGAGGAGGAGAAAGTTTTCACAAGTTATATAATATTTGGTGTTAGACTTACTGAAGTGAACAAAGCTCAGCTTTAAACTGAGAAGAGTCATCTGATGTCTGGACAAGTTTGCTGGACTTCACTTTTAATTCATTTTCCAAAGAATTTATTGTTTCTTTCATGACCGAGATTGTAGCCTTTAGTTCACATCTTTCCATCTCAAACTACAATTGAAAAAGACCATTTACCGTGTAGAAACCTTCTACAATTTCAGTTTTTAAATAAATTTAAGTTGTGAACAGCTAACAAATTACTTGAAAAGTCTATCCTGTAAGTAATGGGAGTTTACTTGCTAAAAATGTACTTACTCCTTGAATATTATTTTCCAATTCTGAAATATCACGCTCCATTTTTGATTTTTCAAGGTTAGCTGCTTCCTGTTGAATCTGAGATAGAAGGATAGGATTACATGTAATAAGATACACATTTTTAGATACAAGCATGATTTTAAAAAGAGCAAGCAAGAAGAGTTTATGTTCTAAATAACTTGAAATTAATTTAAGAAAATAACACATTTATGCAAATACAACCCTGGAAATATGAAACATAACACACATTACAAACTTAAATAGTCCTTCACCAAGCCTATGGAGAAATCATATTTCAAGTGATTTGTCTGATTTCATTTCAGTGCATGAATGCAGTGAAATTATTTTTAAAAATTCTCAAACTTCCCAAAGGCCTGAGCATGATGCTTTTTGTGCAATGCTCTTTTCACATATGAAGTGACTCTAATCTCTAATCCAGTTTCCTTTTCTTCCAAGTGTATCAAAACAAGATCAGTTCCAACCCTTGCTGCTGCTTTTCTTTTTTAGAGAAAAGACATACAATTAAAAATCAAAGCATTTTTAAATCTAGACAGGAACTATTATTAAATAATTAATCAGTGCTTTATAGCTCTGAGAGAAATGCTTTATAACACTGAGAATGATATTTATAGTGCTTTATCTATACTTTACCAAGGAGTTAAAAATATTTGGTTTTCATTGTTTCTAGTATATGTATACATTGTTTACTCCCTGCCATTGCAGAGAAGAAAAGGTTTCCTTTCCATTATGGGATAAGGAGGCTTTAAAAGAGGTGGGCTAAGACTACAGGAAATGAAGCCCGCTTTAAACTGAGATGACACCTTGTGCAAAAAGGGGTTACAAAATGCACGCTGTTTTGCTCTCTGCAGATACACCAAGCTACAGCCATTCACTTAGATAATACACGTATTTTTTGCAACCAAATCTGAAGATGCCTGAGCACCACTTACAAGTAGAACATAAATAATGAAGAAAAACAAACATGCCCATGGTTGGGGCTTCACATGTGAACCCTTCACATCAGGATACCCTGCTTGCCTCCGTGTGTTCAGAACATGTTCCTCTCTCTTCATCCCCACATAGAGACTGAGGTTTCATTGATAATTCAGTCAATTCACCTACCTCTCTCAAGTGAGTTTGAAATCAGACTGTTTTGGATATTATTGAAAGAGGTGACTGACAAACAGCCTGACATAAACAGTATCATCAAATAAACCACAATGTCCTATATACCAGCTCACTGAAAGCAATGAAACTAAAAAAATAATAAATTACCTGTAATTTTTCTCTTAGGCTTTCTTTTTCTGCCATTAGTCTTTTGAAGTCAATCACTGCAATGTCTCTTTCATCTTCCACATGACTTTGAGAAAATAAATTATGTTTTGCTTCTCTTCTTAACCTGTTTAATTCAGCTTGAGACTTCAAAAGTTTGTTGTTTATTAGCATACATAGATTGCAATTAACATGACATATACACTAACAAAATGAGAGTAAGTTTAAATGGGGCCATTATAATAGAAGCGCTATATACCTCTTTTTCCCTAGACATTCAAGATCTTAAATCAGAGGCATGAAAACATCCTCCCAAACTTATATAATTCCATCTACCGCCTAACTTCTATTTTCTTACCAGTTACTTCTATTTTCTTACCTGCTTTCCAACCTATATTCTCACACTACCTTCTCATGCATTCTAGTGACTTTTGCTGACCTTTCTCATGATCTATCCAAAAGTCTGAACAATTACAATAACCTTGAAGCTAATACCCTGACTTTGCAACACACCATTTTACTAAAACAGATAAAAATAATTATATAATATTCTTGGTTATATTCTAATAGGTCTATACTCAAGTTATATGGATAGGCCTATACACAAATCATGTTATGGACAGACGTTTTTTCCCCTCTTTTTAAATAAGCAATAGTACAGTACATGTTAATTAGTTAATTCAGTGACAATTAAAACAATCTCTCTTTACCTGCTCACAAAGAACATTTAATCTGTCTCTTTCTGCAGTCAATAATTTCACATTGGACTGAATTTCTATCATGTGTTTTTCAAATCTGTCTAACATGGACTGTAACTCATCTCTTTCTCTGGTGACCAGTCTAAGATCTTCACTCTACAAAGAGATTAATAAAATTTATGTTAAAATGCACATTAAAATATTTGGATAGTGAAGTAATACAAGAAAAAAAACTCACAGTAGTAATAATATATAAAAAAATGTAATCCCAGAAAAAAGCCTGGCACTACTGGTATAGTTCAACAATAACAACTAATCATAAAAGCAAAAAAGAAAAAAAAAAAAGAAAAAAAAAAGAAAAAAAAAAGAAAAAAAAAAGAAAAAAACCAACAAAATTAACAATTTTCTGTTTCTTTACCAACTAAATTTACCTATTTTAAACAAAAAGGCCAAGAGTAAATTAACATTACAATAAAATTTGAGTAGGAAAATTAGAAGTAAATTCACTAGAGTTCCTCTTAATTATTTTTGTTAAAATTATAAATTAAAAAACAAATGCAGTCATTTGCTGTCACTGAAGTTAAAAATGCATTTGTTAGTTCCTTGAAGGGAACTACAGAATTTCCAAAATTTTTCTAACTGGTCTTGACAGCAGAAGCATTACCTTTTCTGGAGTCCTACGGCTTGGGCTAGGCCTTCGTTTTATCATTTTCTGAAGATATTCAAGTTCTCGCTTATAATAATCTCTATCGTCTTCTAAAGTCTTTACAAATGCATCGAGACGAGATGGAGATTTGTCTCCTAGAGCTATGCCATACCCTAATCTCATTCTTTCTATTTCTAGGACAAGTTCTCGTTCTGCAGAAAAAGAAATAATAACAAATAACTGCGTAAGGACCTCGTGGAAGTCCATGTTGGGATATTTGCTTTTGGGATGAACTAAATCCCTGCAGCAAGTCTACTGAGGACGTAAGGGTTGTGGTTCATGCTAAACACAAGCCAGCAATTGCCCTGGCAGGAATAGGGGCCTAACAGCACATCGGGCTGTAGCAAGAAAGGCACAGCCTTAGGGATGTGGTTATTCTCCTTTAGTTAGCACCCATGAGAACACATCTACAGCACTGCACCCAGTTTTGGCCCCCCTTGTAGAAGACAGACATTGATAAACTTTATTTGTCCTCCCCAGACTCTCCCAGCTGGGAGGGGTGACTAAGGGAACTGAGCTTTGTTCAGCCTGGAGGAGAGATGGTTCCAGGTGGGAACCTAAGGGAGAGCCTGCCAGTGCCAAGAGGAGGATATGCATAAGGTGGAGCCAGGCTCTTCAGTGAGCAGCACTGTGGGGAATAAGAACAATGATTCTGATCCAATACAAAGAAAATATTTTGGAATCTGAAGATACATTAAAAAATAAGTTGCCCAGAGAGGTTGTGGAGCCTAAATAGTTTTCATGTGTAGCTGGACAAAGCTCTAAGAAATATGGTCTGAAAGAGGGAGAGAAAATTTATTCTGTACAAAGCTACTGCATTATTAGTATTAGGGTGTCCTGTAGGATCACAATGAAAGGTTAATCTTTCACTCTGCAATTAAAGAGCAGACCTTTGTGGAAAAAAAAAAAATCAGTTTAATTCTGATTGAGGAACTACTTTTTATTTAACACACATCAAGCCTCTTAGTACTATTAGCTATATCTTAAATATGATGTTACTATCTCAAAAAGTATAGCAAGTTTAAAGGCATTTGTATTTGATAATTTACCTTTTATTTCTAAGCTTTCTACTTTTTCAGACAGTCTTTGTTTCTCTTGTCCAAGCTGGCTTAATAATAGTTCAAGATTCTCTCTATCATCTGATTTTCCAAACAGTTCTTCACTCAGTCTCTCTTTCTCTCTGTGACATGAACACAGCTCCTGAAATAACAAGCAGTGATAATTATTACCAAAAAAAAAAAAAGATATTCAGAAAAAGTTATTTAATATTTTGTTAGACTTCACTACATAAATTTTAAATTTAACATGAATGTTCTACACTCAATGCTTTAACTCCACGCTTACACAAAGGCTTTAACAGCATTTGTTAAAGGCCATCACTGTTTTTATACTAGTTTTATACTACTTTTTATTGAACCAGAATAAGCATTACTTTTGACATACTTTGCAATCTTTCAGCTTATTTTTTAACTATATTATGTAGCTCCTTTAGCTGTTAGATCTATTATTCTTTAAAAACCATTGAATTACTACACTTTACGGCATTTGGAGATAATATAACTTTTATGCTAAAAAAACAATTATCGGTGCTTTGCTTTTTTGAGAAAGGAAAGATCATCTGGATGTCTATGACAACAGTACTACAAACCAGACACGGTGAGTGAAAAGAAGAAATCGTATGAAGAATTTTTTGAAGAGACTTCAACTGAAATTATTTTTACTTACTGACTTAAGCCTTGCTATTGTTTCTTCAAGATCCTGTATTTCACTGTGTTTTCTTTCAATTTCTTTCTATCGACCAAAATTAAAGTACATGTTAAAAGTTATATATTCAAAATGACAACAATTCCTGTGTTACAAACAAACAAAAATACCCTAAGGAGTCCCACTACATATAAATAAATAGATAAATTCCAGATAACATTATGCAAACTGGAAAAAAAAATCTCTGTACTCTTCCTATACAAGTCAATATGTAGTTTGTTGCAGCTAAAAGATATAAAACTCTCTCGGAGCTAGCAGCTGTTTCACATTGTAAAGTGTTAATGATTACCTTGGCTTCTCCTATTTCCTTATCTGCTGTCTCAAGCACAATTTCCTTGTGTCTTTCCAACTCCTGAGCCAAATGGTCTATTTCATTTAGTTCTTGACACAGTTCTTCATTTTTATTGCTTAATTGCACTACTTCACTAGTCACATTTTGTTTAGAATCCAACAGATCTTGAATGCGATTTTCAAGTTCTTTGTTTGTTTGCTGAAGATACTCAACCTAAAAGATATTTTTCATTAAAATATTAATATGCATTGTTAAATAAAATACTAAAAGTTCCTCCAAATCTTTCAAATTACAGTATCTATTAATAAAAAAATGTTTAAAAATGGCAAGATTATCTATTTTTGGAACATAACTATCAACATAGAAAGTTAACTTTACAAAGGTGCAAAGTGAAGGAATTCACTACTACAGTGTATACTTTATATAACCTATCCAAATATGAGGTGTATTCTAAAAATACAAAGTAGTGAAAAGCAGAGATCTGTATACAAACTGTGTAAGGCATCAGTCCAGTAGACCCACAGTATTCAAAGATTTCCTAAACTACACCAGATGTGAGGAAAGTTTCTTTTGTCCACCTGCCTGGCATATGAGCTGGGCTTAGCCTCACCATTACCCCTTCTTGAAAAGGAAGCTTTATCAGATTCCTAAGACCTGTTTTGCCCCAACGCACCTCAGCATTTTAAACATAAGATCTCCAGTAATCCTGCTCTACAAACATTGTTTTTGAAAGTGTTTTTTTCTCAGAATAAATGGAAGAGAACACAGGGACATTCAGCAGCAGTAAAAATACATATACAATAACCTAAACTATCCAAGGAATATTTTGAAAATATATATACGTCAGCATAACAGAGGTGCTGTCACTTCCATCTCAGAATCATTTTTCTCAAACTCCAGAAGGAACATTAGTGTAGACAAGAAAGCAAGCCTAAACTCTCTTTTATTCACAAACACTACTTTGGGGAGGTACCCATCTTCAGAGACTATAATATCAGCACTGAGCCAGAAAAAACGAACCTGCAGGACTAAAAGTGGATTTATGTTGCTCTGGAAGCACAGTGCATGCATCAGGTCACACTCTCTGGGCAGTCAATTTGTGTTCAGCATGACTTACTAATTCAGGATCACTGAACATAGCTGTTCTGCTTCTAAGTTACAGCTCATTCTGTATTCCTGCAGCACTGAACCTGAGCTACCCAATAAGCTCTGCAACCTGACTCTGCAGGCCATTGTGCATCATGCACAACCAGGGTACCAAGTAAAATTCTGCTGGAAACGCAGAATTAATGATGTATATATACACAGGTAGCCTTTACTTTATCTGTAGTCTACCAATTCAGTTACAAATCCTTATTTTGAAAGCAATACTGAATGCATGCCAATATGCATACTGAACATAACCATGTGTATCTTAAGTTTCTTTCATTACAAGTCTTTGAAGAAGAGCAAACAATTTAGACTGAGTTTATATCCAACAGCATTTTTTTTGTAAAAAAAAAGAATAGCTGGAAAAGTTTTTTTTCTGTTTAAGATTGGTAGTATTTTTAGTTTACCAATAATATATCCATTACCTGTAAATTTAAATGGGCAATAAGCTTCTCATTACTTTTACTCCTTGATTCCAGAGATATAACGTCATGAGAGCGACCGCCATCCAATGCTAGCACTAGACGTTCTATTTCTTTATCTCTTAGCTCAACCTTTGAGGAGAAAACATTAGTTCTTTATTTATCATCTTCTACACTGTCTTATAGAACCTTTGTTAAAATGAACACTTATGTGACATGCAGGGAGAAAAGATGCACCAAATTATGTCATGTTCCTTTTTTACATCCAACTGTTTTTGAATTCTGAATTTTGCTGAACAAAGAGATTCTTTGAAAGAAAAATAAGTGAACCAAAATTCAAAGCTAACTTTGTGAAAAGATAATGAGAAAAATAATCTTATCAGATAATTTGCTTGAGGACTAATTAACAGCTTTCATTTCAAGTGAAATTAATAGATGTTGCAAATTAACCAACCGAGGTTAGCATTTACATTTGTGGAAATGGCTTTTAAACCACATAATTCTCTTCAGAATGAAAAACAGGAAGCACTGGAAGAGGAAAACCAGGCCACGAACAAACAAAAAGAAAAAAAAAGATGGTGTTCACTAACCCCCAAATATCTAAAGATATAACATTAAAATGACATATTTTATTGATCCATTCTAAATAAATACTGTAAAATCTCCTGGCCATAGATTAATTTTAAAAATTCAAAATCTATAATTGTTTGAAACTGAAAATATATACATATATACTTTCGTATCAATATATACTTGCAGATGAAATTACGATCTTCAAGCAATGATTCTTATGAACTTAAAAACCCTAGGCACAGAAACTCTACCTACAATTCTCAAAAATGGGTCTTTTGATGTAAATTTTAATATGGAAAGTACTACTTAACAAGAGCAGAAGGAATATTACTGCATTTGAAAGACCAGCAATGCTAAAATACTTTTTAAAATATAAGATTAAAAAAAAAAGTTGGAAAAAATAATTTACGGGATTTAATTTTTTTCTTTTAACAAAACCTTCAATAATTTCCACTAAGGTTAAAATATAAATTATAATCAAGGCTACTGCAATGACTATACAGCCAATTAATAAAAAGTCCTGTACGTATACCTGTTTGCTATAATTTTTCATTCCTCGTTCAGATATCTCCAATTTTTCCTGTAGTTCTGTGACTTCTGACTGAAGTTCATGAATTCTGAAATGTAGTAATATATTGTATTTGTGGATTCATGGAATAATTATGCATATACAACAATTTGGCATTAGTATTTTCTCTTTCCTCATGAAAAAATGTTTCAGTAACAAAAAATAATTTTGTTCAAAGTACTAATGCAGCAAGTGTTCAAAATAAGAAAATCAGAAATATATTTTTAAAGTGATCTGAGCCTTTCATATTACAGAGACCCAACCCTGTATTATGTACTAAATAATGAAGAGTGTCACAGACTTTCAAAATAATTACATTAAAAAAGCTTCTTTCCAGAATGCCTGATTTAAAAAATGGTATAACAGTAAAACTAATAAAGAGATCTTAAAAGAAAACCTTCAAGAAAGTAAACAACATATTAAACACTCATACAACATTATCTTAGGCAGCTCTGTCAGTTATAAGGAACTATATTGCTCTTGAAACAATGAAACAACATGAAACATCTCTTGATGTCTTGAAGCAAGATGATCTCATCTCTGGAAGGCAGAAAAGGAAAAATATATTTCTAATTTAAAAATTCTTTAAATTACCGGTTATCGGCCACCTGAAGCAGGTCTGCAACATACGGGTCTTCTGGCTGAGGAACCGGATAGGCCTGAACGCCTGAGGGGGGAACTGGCTGGTCTATCTGCATGCGTTGGCGCCTGAACGGAATGCTTCTTTTCCTGCCACCTAAAAAAGACCAAACCCAGCTTGTTTTTACAGTTTAAAAAATATTTTTATCATCCAATTAACCTCTGAATTGTTTATTAATTTTTTTCTTATAATTTCTTGTCATTTCAATTTATTAAAAGTTTTGCATCATAGTAGAGTAGGTTATTTGCCTAAATGCAAAATAAAACATAAGACTATTTCCAGAAGGAACGATTACTTCTCATTAAACAACATCACATTGTACGTAATGATGGAAAAATCCCTGAAGAAAAAGGAGTAAGTATAGAGAAAGACACAAAAAGTGGAACATAACATCTTTGAAGTGAAAGATAGGAAATACAAAAAGATGTAAATATATATATAATATATAATACATACACACATATATATGTATATATATACACACACACACACACATATATATAATGTTTTCCCCTAACTGCATACTGATTTTTTTCAGAGGTTCACATAGGTTATCAACAGATTGAGAGAGAAAAGACTTAGGTTCAAAACTTCACAAAATACTTTTCATCATTTCCCTTAGTATGAGAGGAAAAAAAAAAAAAAGAAGAAGAAAAATAGATAAAGGAGAAAGAGATAAATCTAAAAGTTACATCTAGTACATTATAATTTATCAAAAGACACTTTAAGAATTGTTAGCTTCCAGATGGTTGGCTTGTTTGTAACCTGCTACTACTGAATCTTGAGTACAAAAATCTGAATTAGTCCCTATCATCAGTTAATTGGCAAGGTCCAAGCATCAAACAAGACCTGCCTCTGACTAAATTAGCAGCAGCAGCATTAGAAAATTAGCTGTTAATTGAGATTTTCCAGCCATGTTCTAACTTAATGATCATCTGTTGACTTCATATTCTAACTTGCCTATACTACAGCCTAAACTCAGAGCTAAAAGTTTCACAAAGTAATATTATTGTGCTGAACAGTGTTATTTTAGTGTAATAAACTCCCATGCTATACACACACACAAAAGATAATGTCTAGAATAACCAAGAAAAGCCTAGAGAAAAGTAAAACTATTTATGGTTATTTACACTTACCTGGGGTTTGCACCACTGCTTGCAGATTCTTCTCCTGAAGATGCTGAATTTTTTCAGTCTTGGCTTTGTTTTCTTTTTCCAACATTTTAATTTTATGTATATATTGGTTATTCAGAAATTTCAGGTCAGCTGTTTCACGGTCAACTTTCCTTAAGGTTACTTTCAAATCTTTGAGGACAAAAGGAAGGAAAAATAAATAAATAAAGTATTATCCTCCTCATCATTCATTATTCTTCCATGTAGCATTAACATAGATATATAAACGAATTTTGTGTTCTCTTCCCTACAATGATATCTTCAAATGCCTTCAAAGGCATTCTTCAAATGTAGCTTTTATATTCTTTTAAGGATAACTAAACTTCTCCAGGATTCCTGGTTCAGCCAAATTGTTGGCAGTAAAAGGATAAAAAGTCTGAACTTGTTTCATATTCATTTTATTATTTGCTATAATTGCACCGATACACTTGAATTAGAACTTTTGGCATATTGCAATAGCTAGATGTGGGTGTCTACCCCCTTTTGCCCTGGTCAGTCTATATGATGGGAAACTGAGAAACAAGGGCTTGCCGTGGCTGCCCTGTGTCAGTAAACACAGCCTTTGCACACAGGATTAAGCTAGGTGAGACAGGACTGCAGTTTGCTGGTAGAGTAAAAAAATGTCTTAATACTGTGATGAATTACGACTTAAACCACAATAATAAGCAAATAACCTCAGCAAGTAGAATTATTTAAATATGGATTTATATTCCTTAGTCTTACAGTGTATTTCCTGGGTTTCTTTTCATGTTCCCACCACCACCCACCTCAGACCGCTCGCCATACTTTTTATTTTACTAAGCCAGCTGCCCTGCAAGAAACAGTGCGTGCTGCAGCTAGTGTCTAACCAGATGTGTTGATCGGCCAGACGGCTGCTGTCAGACTTCTCCCTCTTTTTCCATCTCCCTTCACTTTCCATCTACCCGCATGGGGGTTGTTTTTTTTGTTTTGTTTTTTCTTTTTGTTATGTTTTAGTTTTCCAAAAATCTTTTAAGACTTTGACACTATTAGAGACTTCAATTGTCCTATCAGATATTGGTGAAACTGGGTCAAACTTAATGGAAATGATAGATGGACAGCATAATCACAATACCTTTGTTTCATTAGGAAAACAAACCCAGAGAGATTAATCAACATACTAATTTTCATAACTTATGACACTTACAAGACTTTGCACTAAAAATAGCAGTGAATTCTTTTAAAAATGCATTATTTTATATCAGTTGAGTGAAATATTGTAGAAGAGAACTAAAAAAGCACTACACATACATATACACATGCAAAGACACACACACACACATATATATATACACACATGCAAAGACACTGTTTTCTATGTATTTATATATATTTATACAATTAAAAACTCTTTGGAGAATAAAGGCACATTTATCTTTTATCCTCCTTCTGAATTTTAACCAAGAAGTAGGATTTCAAGATAGGAAAGCATAAGTGAAAACGTTCAAATGGTTTCACGTTCAATTAAATCAATGATATGCAGAGGCTCAAAAGCTTTTTAACTAGAAAAGTATCTGTAAATGAATCTCAATTCATTAAAGGTGCACTCACATACATAACTATATATATGTGAATTTGTAGATCAGGGATTTGTCCTCAGTTTTATTTTAACACTGAAGGATAAGAGAAAAAAAATGCACAATTTTTTTATTACCTTTAATACGACGATCAGATTGCTCTTTCAGCTTTAGTATTTCTAAGTGTAGTTCATTATTTTCTCTGGTAAGCCTAGCATTCTCTGTTTTATAAGGTTCCAAAATAGCATCATAGTTGCTGAATTCTTTTTCAATCTTCCCAGCAGACAACTTTGCACTGCGCAGGCTCTCTGTTGTATGGACAAGGTCACTAGAATCAAGGAACATGAGATACATTAGACCTGATATCAAACTTGAAATTGCAGATGTGAATTTTTATTCTTACCTCAGGGAGAAAAAAAAGGAAAAGGAAACTGGAAAGGAAAGGGTTGACTATTTACTATAGAACAAAAAGAGTCAAAGAAGGGCAAACAGAGCATTCATGCAAGAAAAACTGAATCATTTACCTAAATAAATAAATACAAGACAGGACAAATGCAAAAAAGAATTGAAAATGTGGAAAAGCACGATCCTGCACCTGACAACCGAATAAACTCTCCTTTCTACAGAGAAAAAAAAAATTAAAATGAACAAATTGTTTTTTTTTTCTCCAAATACTATTTCAGTTGCCGTAATGCTTACTCCAGAAGAAAGTTAATCGAAAAGAATCGGAAGGGTACTACTATCTCCATGGAAATCAAAAACTACATATGATATTAGCGATAAGTAACTATATACACTCTCATGAAAATAATATCAAAGTCAAATGACTAGGAGATTGAAACGATCTGTTAGATATAAGAATAAGACAATGTTAAAGAGAATTCCTCTATAGGCAGATGTGGAATAGTATATCCGTATTAGACACTAGCTAGCACTGGAACTTATGTGCATGTTCAGCCAAATATAAATGGATTACTATGGAAACTACTATGTTCCTAATGGCATCAAAACCACAAAATGGCAGAAATATCAAGGTTAACAGAAAGCTTGTTTTTATTCTGTTATCTATAATGACTGCAGCGATAGCAAACTTAAACGTACACTTCTACAAATGGAATCATAAAAAAATGAGCTGTGAACATTTAGTCACAGTTCAAACATCAGCAAATATAACCAGTTTTAAATATGTCTTTTCAGTACATACCAGTAGTAAATATTATGTTAGAAAACTGTTAGTATATAAAAGAGAATTCTCATATAGGTGTATTATATAGTTACTGAACTCTTATGTAAGAGAACTAGTAGTTCTCTTATGAGGTTAAAAAGTAAAATTTTCTTAGACTATAAACCTTAGAACTATCTACCCATTCTAACAATTTAAATTAAATCTTAAGATGCTCTCATTGCTCACGTAAATCCATCCGACACCCTCACACACAGGAACTAAATACTAGTTTTGAGATAACATTACTGGAAAACAATCTTCAGACTAAGCATTTTCCTTCATATGCCCTAATCAAAAAAAAAAAAAAAAAAAAAGCCTATGACTTAGGTTTTTTTAGTGATCTCCTTTTGGATACCTAAAAAGCTTTTCCACCAGAGGCAAACTCTCCACTCCCAATGGCTGCCGATAGCCCAGCTGATCGAGACGCTTCCTGAGATTAATGAACTTTCGCTCTGTGGCTGTGGTCATTGTAAACACACCTCAAACTTGCTTTCTCCAACTGAAGAGAAACAGGTCACCTGCAAAAGATTGTCTGTTACAGTACCTGTCCTTTAAAATCACAGTAATGCAGAAAACAATGGTGGAATTGTAGACAAAACAATTAAAAACTTTCAGAAAAACATTTTTACACATTTCTTTACAAAGATATATTTACCTTGAAAATCAGTTGCTTCCATCTGAACATTTCATTACATTTTACAATATGAACAAAAAAATCTCTTTCTAGTCTGTAAGAACTGAAGTCTGAAAATCATTTACTATGGAAAGATATTCAAATCAGTGGATTCTGATTCTTTAAAATACATTCATGATATTTTCCACAAGCCAAAGAGGCAGTTCATTTTCCAAAATGACCCATACTTTTTTCTTTTGTATATAAACTTTACTTAGTAAGCCAACCTTTCATAAAAATGTGAAAATATGTAAAATTTTGAAGAGAATAACATTTTGAACTTGACCTTTCTTCTATGTGGGAAAAGAAGGAAAGAAAACGCCATTAGTGCAGTTCAGCCCAATCTGCACAGCTTCCTGAATTATTATTTAAATCATGCTGTTACATAATCCCCCAGAATTTAAAATGGAACCAAGAAAAAAAATGCAGGCATTTTAAAATGATTTGCCAAAAATTAAAATATTTCTCTCTTGTCTGAGGCTGAAAAGGAAGATTTCACCTACTAGTATCAAATCAATACAAACAGGTCTACCAGCAGGACTACAGGTGCCAGGCTCTGCTCACAAATGAGAGGAAATCACCACTCTAGTGAGTGCAGATCTGTGCCAGGCACTGCAAAATAATCATTTGAAGAGGTTCAGGCATTGAGATACTAAGGGGCAACAGCATGGAGAATAATTCCTTGCATGTTGTACTGGGCTGATTGAAAGAGGAAGAATATTTTCTTCTGCAAAACAGTAACAGGCAATCTCAAGCCATTCTTCTAAATGCCCTTCATTCTCCTTGGAGGGGAGGGAAAGGCTGTAAGAGATGACTTTGGTAATTGTGCGTTCACCTTGAGGAGTCTTTATGTTGAATTAAAGAAACGAATGATTGTGTTTTTATGGCTAAACCTAATCTCAGGTATCCATCTCATATTACTTACTAGAGAAGTAAGCTAATAACTCTTGAGCACACTTTTGCCTTAAAAATCATATCAGTTAACAATATGAAGTTTTATTATCACAACTAAAAGCATCTAGTGGTTCCTCTATCTGGCTTCCTTGTGATATAAAGCAAACAGGAGAACTACTGTACCAACTCAGCAGAAACCGAGATTAGTCTGACTCAAAAACCAGCATTGCCAATGTATGAAAGTATAAAACATAAACAAACATGAGTCTTCTTAATTTTCTTATTTTTCCGTAACCTTATATTGTAGTGACTTTGTGAGTCTGAAGTTATACCTAAATTGTTTCCTTAACAGGGCCTTGTTTTTTGAAACGTGACTACACTAAAGATTTATATAGCAGTCAAAGACATTCGCTGTAGTATTCCCTATTGCTAGTGATTCTAATATTTTTTTCCCTCTTCTGAGTGGTAACAGCTATCCCAGAGGCCATAGCCTGCACCATTATCACTTAACCCCATAACATTCTTTTGCAACTTTTTGGACAGCTCTTAACAATTTCATATGATGAGCAATTTTTATTCCTTACATTCAAGTCATTACTCAGATCACTTATCAGTGTTAAATAGCACAAACTTCTTCCTCCAAATCCATAAAAGATACATTTTCCTAAAGAAGTTGGTAAAGAACTCAACACCTTTCCGGAATTCAAGTGTTCATCAAGGGTATTATTTTTAGCCAGTCAGGTCAATCCAGAACGTTGTTGTCTTTAGAAAAAAACTTAAAGAGTCTTGTGAGTCTTTCTGAATCAAGTCAGCAAGGCACATTGAACCTCTTAGACTGGTGTACAGCTGTGCTAGGATGTACTCAAACAACCTTGTTTCGACATGGCATTTCCCACAGAAGGGCTACATGCACTACCTAAGTAGCTCACACAATCCATTATGTAAATATTTTAGGTGCATTAGCACTCCTAGGAAGAAAATACAGTTTCCATTTTAGATGAGAAACATAGAACTAGATAAAGAAATGAAAAGGGTATCTTCAAGCAGGCATCTCCAGACAAGAATTTATCAACATTTCTTAAATCAGTAGATCTTTCATTTACTCACAGGAGTAAGATACAGAGCAAATAGCCCCACATTTTTGTTTTGCCTTTGTTCATAAGAACTGTTAAACAAAGCAACCATCATTGCTCATTTAGTGAGACGTCTAGATGTTTGCAAGCAGAGATTTGAAACCTACATTTTCCTTATGACAATATATGTATTTTGCATCTGTGAACTTCCCTATCACAAGTGACAGAAATGGAACATCAACGTAAAAGATAGACAATAATGCAATTACAGTCTTGAAGAAGTAGGTATACTGATAGTAGGAAAGGATATTCCTTTTATTAGACCAACTGAAACAGGTGAAAAAAGCTTTAGCACGTTCAAGTTCTCCCATCGGCCTCGAAATATCACAGCAAACGTCAAAGTGAATACAGATTAAGGCTGTTCCATATGGAAAACGCAGCAATAAAAAGGAGAACAAAGATGTATCTTAGCAGTGAAAAAAAATGACAATATGATAATTAACCCACATGAAGAGAAATTAAGATTACATAGCCAAGAGTGGAAGGAAATTACCAAATTAAGATGCCATGAAAACAGCTTCTTTATTAAGTTCATAAAGTTAAAAAAGAGATTTTTTTTTCTTTTTGGAAAACACCAGATTCACTTTTCATTCACGAGAGCTGAGCAGAACTGAGGGCATTTGCTCCACAAAGCATCTGTTTCTGGCCTGGAGTAGCTGTAGAGCTCACTCTGCTACAACAAGGAAGATTTTTTTTTATTTGCTTGTTTTCCCAATCATATAAAAAAGGTACCTAGTGGACTAAGCTTACTCTATTCTATTGCACTCAGGAACCACAGCTGCACTGTGAGGGGCAGCTGCTGTAAGGCATTTCCAAGCTATCCCGAGTTAAATCCGAGTTTCCTGCTGTGGCACAACCTGCTGGCAGCCAGTGTGCGGGAGATTTTCGGGCCCTCACTTGCAAGCGCCACCAACCCGACAGCAGAAAGGCAGCCCCGGCTCTAGGAAGGCAGCTCTCTCTCGAGCCGCTTAAACTACGACCTTACCTTACGGCACCGTCTCCCCAAACCGCAACCTACCCGGAAGACGCCTCACCACCACAATCCAGGCCTACGGAGGAGCCGTTCCCTTTGAAACGAGATTATTTTTTTTTCCTTTCGCGCAGATGTTTCGGCAGCGGGAGGCTCGCAGCTAAGAGGGGCCGCGGGGCCGCTCAGCGGCCTAACGGAGCCCGGGCGCGCCCCGCGGGCAGCCCGCCCCCCGCCTCCCTGCCCTCCTGGGCAGCCCGCCGCAGCGCGGCCCGCGGGGCGCCCGCCGCCCCCGTCGGCGCTCACCCGGCCCTCCTGCCCCGCTCCGCAGGCCGCGGCGGGGCCGTTTGAAAATGGCGCGCGGCGCGGCGGCCGCTTCCGCCCCGTCACCGCAGCAACGCGGCGCGCGCCCGTGTCCGCGCCGCCCCCGCGCGCGCGCGCCCGGCGGCCCCGCGGCGGGGCGGGGCTGCGGCGGCGGGGACTGAGGCGCAGCCGGGCGGCGAGCGACCGCGTCCCCCGCGCTGGAGAGGAGGCACCGGGGCGCCCTGCACAAGCCGGCCCTGCACCAGATTGAGGGAGTTTCTCTCCCACGCCTTAATTCCCCCCACCTTAGACTGGTTGAGCACTTTGGCACCTCTAGAGACACTTGAAGGATGAAAGATTAATAAAATATAGCTAGGATTTAATGAGCTACAAGTTCAGGTCACTACAAGGCCCCCAGAAGGTCTTCGCTCCATCAGTTTTATCTTACAACTTGGCAACATCCTCATCAATGTGCTTAGATGTCTGGGCCATACTGAAACTAGGCCTTGCCGTGCAAGCAGTCGAAGCCCAAGAAAGGGCTGGAGTTATGTACAGGTAGAGCTATACTGATATTTAGTCAATATTTAGTTGTAAGAGAGAAAGCCTGTTGTGAAATTAAGTAATTCTAGTTCAGGCCCCAGAGACAAAACAAGGGCAGTAGTTCAAAAACATGAAAATTAACAGTTAACACTCCACAGAAAAAGAGAAGATGATGAACACACTTTAATTAAGAAATACAACCATTGTCACATTATGTCCTTGAACATGAATTCAGTATTCCCACCACCTAACTTCCACATTCCACCATGAGAAAGGAAAAAAAAATGGTAGTCTTTAATGCTTACATAATTTCCAAGAAGCAAAATATTAGTGAAGAGAGTAGCATCATTTTACTGTTCTAGGAAGTTAGTGCTATTTGCAAGAAAAGGGATTATAAATAAACATATCCGGACATTAGGGGAGGGGAAAAAAAAACCCTAGATCCAGAGTGTTTCACAGAATTAATGCTTTCAAACAGTACTTCAACCCAACAGGAGGAGAACCAGTTACTGAAGGTTTCATTTTACACTGAAAGACATTTGAAATAAGAACGTCTTGACATCAGACAAGTAATTATACATGTACATATATTTTCACCCTTTAAAACAAATTGCATTTATAGTGTTTGATTCCCTTACACCCAGGCACAAATTTTGTTAGCTTCTCTTTCCCTTTGCAGAAATTAGTGAGATTGTGCAATGCTGGAGCAGTAGTCTAAAATATCTTGTATAGTGAATTCCATAGTAATTCCTGATCCAGGATAGCAGCGAGCAATCAGCCCTTCAAAGTGCTTGTACTGACGTATAAACTCATCTTGCATAGAATGCCACACCACCTGCCAAAGAAACCAGACTTTAGAAACTGCCATCTGGCACCACGCGCAGCTCATTAACTGATTCTTAGCACAGAGAAGGCAATATATGAAAAATAAAGTTTGTCAACAGCGGGGTACAATAAACCGAGTTGTATCATTAGCAAAAATTAGTTTTTACCCAATATATGCTGCTATACAGTAGCAACTAAATTTCTGAATCACATTAGTGGTTCATTTAAATCTGGTTCACTCCTTTTCCAGCATGTCCCACAAAAAGGGGAATTAGGAAATCATAAAACAAGTTTCTGTGACCTCTTTCTCTTTACCATCATAGTTAAAATCAATATGCTAAACAAATAAAATGGCATGGTTTTATAAGAAGTCCAACTCAAAACAGTGTTTTTCAGAATTACTTGGAAGCTAGAAATGTCCTACAAAATATACATGAAAAAGCAGTAATAAAGTTTGTGCAAGTATTACAAGGGATTCAGAATATTCTTTTTAAACCATAATTTAGTTTACCTGAAGTAAATTCTCTTCTTCACAGAGATGTTTGTCTACCTTCTTGTAGAGGTTATCCAATCCCTTCTTCACTTCCTTACCAGGATATTCCTTTATAACTTTCCGAAGCTCTTGTTTATTGAAAGCCAACTGATAACTTACTTCTTCTTCACGTATCCCTTGAGCCACACGAGCTTCAACACCTTCAAAAAAATGCTAATAATGGTATTTATTAGTTTAGATTTCTCATAGTCATTAAGTATAACTACACGTATGCTTATTTCATGTCCTGTCTTGCTTCGGCTCAACAACATGGCTCCTGTGCACTCTCTCCACTTTTTTTAACTTTTATGGCAATATTGCTCACCGTAAACATCAGAACTCAGCTCACTGATATATCACTCCATAAATACCAATGTAAAACTAAAACTAAATATTTGTAGAAATAATTAGGCTTCTCTCTGCAACCTTATAACCAATACTGAGCCATTCTCAAACTCCTCAATTAATGAGATCACAGCCTAAAAGAGGGGGGGATTTTTAAAGGATAAACTTGGACAATTCATTTGAATAGGAATGGTCTCTACTTCTCTCTATACCATAATTATACGGCAGCAATTTTAATTCATAATTGCCTTCTTTTCTCACCTTCCTGCAAGTAGGTAGCTGAATTTATCATTAAAAACAAAGGGAAGAAGGCCAAACATCTGTGTAAAGCCACAACATCAACTGAGGTTGGAAGCAGTAATAAGCTATTTAATTCACAAAAAGAGAGTAGGTCTTAGACTTTTTTCTTCTCTCAATCTGTCTCTCATAAATGAGTGTCTGAAAGTAGCAGCAGGCTAAAGTTCTTATAAAAGAAAAAAAAGAAAAAAGCAGTTACCTACTTTCAGCAGGTGGAACTGAAATATTTACAGTCTAAAGCTCAGTCAGCATTTGATGGGGCATATTAGAAGTTTCTTACAAGAGTTATAGCAATTATTATTATTTTATTTTGTTTCTGAAACATCCAACATAAACTTCTCTGCAGTTGAGGTGGACAAAGCTCCTGATTGATCACAAGGACAGTAATCTTAGAGGAAAATAACCTAGCTTTTCATAGCAATGGCAGTAGTGATCAACTAATTTAAGGGTCTCAACTGTTTTTAAGGGAGGAAGTGAACATTTAGAGTTCATCTGCTTTACATCATTTAAATATATCAAGCTAAAGTGGAATATACTTGCATTTAATTTCTCAAGAGGCTGTCCAAGTGAGTAGATTACATAAGACTGAAGATGATCAGTATATTTCTGCTTGGCTTCCTTTTTCTCAGACTCAAGACAAGAAATTTTCAAGCGAGAAAGTGTTGCAAAAATATGATGAAAGTTCTCCATCATCACCACATCCCTTGGTGTTTTCTGGCTTTCATTTGCCACTTTCTCAACTGTAAGAGAAAAACAAAACATAGAAAGCTTAAAATACCTGAAGGACAGAAACAATAAGAAAAAAGAGAGAGCCACAATAATATCACAGGAAGAAATTTAGGATTTTATGCCGAAAACAATGATTTATATGATTGCCATAACTATTGTTAAATGAAAGAATATTTGAGAGAGAACAAGAGAAGAAACATAAATGTAGTAGTTCTAAGACTACAGACTTTATCAAAAATAACAGACAGAAAATATTCACTACATAGTCATTTACATAACAGAAATTATTAACATATTTTGTGAAGGCTTAAAAGTATGCTTAATTACCTTTTAAAAATTTAATGTAAGAACTACATAAGAAAATACTTTTCACCCTCTTTCTTACAATAAAAATCTTCGCTAACAATTCTTTTTTTGTTTGCGTTATTTCCCCCATTTCTCTTCAGCATTTTTTGCTTAGCGTATTAATTCTATGGTCAAAATTCATTTTTGTCATCAGCTCTGGGTAATGAAAGTGATAGACTTGCATGTGGGCCTATTACTTTGAAACAAGTTCAGGGCAGAAGAGAAGTTCCATGCTATTGCTCCTTCACTGTACCTACACACAGTGGGAGAAGACGACTTCAGCCACAACAAATGCAGCTCGCTCTGCCTGCTCCTCCATTTTCCAGTTTACCAAGGCCACCAAATCCGATGTCTTCCATAAGAATGTTCATTTAAGACACAGCTTCCTGGGCACCACAGTATCAATAAACAGAGCTGACCATTTTGGTCAGATAACCGAAAGGTCATTCGCAAAAATCTGCTACTGCCAATTTGAGTCTTTTCTTCATTCAAACTAAAGTACTACATCTTTCTTTTTCAACGCTGCATTAAATGTATAAAACTGGTGCAAGCAGGAAATTCTATCAGTTCAGTTTGGTTTCATCTTCATTCTTTATATTTCTTTCTTCTTCCTCATCATACCTTGTTCTGCAAGTTAGCTTTGTACTAGTCCAAAACAACTCAAATTCCTTTTGAAACAAGCTTTCCAAATTCTTCTTGTACTAGTTTTTCTACCATTGTATAGTTTTGCTTGTCTCTTGTCTTTGCTTAGTTTTATCACTTGAACTATACCTTCTTAAAGACAGAAATTTCAGGTGCAATCAACACAAAAACATTCCTAAAATTCACCTATTGGTGAGAATTCTACTGCTGACTGTATATGGACTGTGAAGGGATATCTGTTCAGGGTTGAGCAATATGTTCAGAAATACTGTTACAGTTTCTCAGATGAGCTTCATTGACACTATTTTGTCCTCTTCCCCTGAAAAAAGAGGCCGGGAACAGACGGAGCTGTTCTAAAGCAGGCAGGCAAACGAGCACAGAGAGATGGACAAAATGATACATAAACAGGTCAGAGGAAAGAATCACTTTTAAGCATAACCACCCCAAAAGACCTACCGCTGACAAAAACAGCTCTGATAAGTTTTATATAGGCTTTATCTAGGTCTCCTCGGCGCTCTGCATTTTTGAAAATTGATTCAGCAAGGCCTGCAAACTCTTCAAATTCAGCAACAAATGGAAGGATCCCGACTTTACTCTTCTTTGAAATTTTTACTTCATCCATCTGTTTCATCTGGTTACTCTTAAATTTTAAACAAAAAGAAGTTAATCTCCAATATATGACTTTGGAACATGCCATGAAAAAAAGTCATACTGAAAAACTGAAAAAAAATACAATCGAGAACTATATAAAGGAAGCAAGCAAAACTCTCTTCTTTTACTGGCTATTTACATAAACGTGTCAACCAGAAGCAAGTAACACTTGGACTTGCTTTCAGGTATTCTAACATGGAACTTTCCTGATTCCAAGCAAAAAGGTTCCTTTTGCTAGAAATTTCTTTAAACTTTTTACTGAAATACTCTACTGAATATTATCCAAGAAAGTCAGTCTCATTCATGCCTGGTTTACTGCCTGAAGTACCTCAATTAGAGTTACTATATTGGCTTAGACTCAAACTATAATAAAATACAAATTTAATAGTTATTCCAGCCAATGTGTTTTCATTAAACTTGCCATATTTCATGCAATGAGCGTATTGTATTAGGAAAAGCAAATTTCCAACAATAGCAGCCACCTCTCCTACCAGCAGAAGGTGTACCATTTTATCTCTATCAGCTTCGTGTTAAATAAGAGAAAAATAAATACATCAGAGATGTTTATTTGACATATAATAAGGATTTTGCTTTTCCATGAGCGTAAGACTAGGGAGGTTATTTAAGCAAGTCAAAAAGCAAGAGAGCTGGATTCTACTTGACTTACCTCAGTAAATTCAATAAAATTCCAATTTTAAATAAGTAAGTAAACAGGGCAGATACTTTTAGGATTTCATTGCTGTGAACTAAGTAGTCTTATTTCTTATAAATAAACATTCAAGAAAACCAGAATGGATCAAAGAAAAACACAACCAGCAGTTACATAAATTTCTTTCGGAAGTGGGACCGATACATGGCAATATAGTCACTCATTTTCACTTCAAATTAAAAGCAAAATCCAGCTATAAGGAAATGCAAAAATCAAACTGGAAAGTAATACGCTTCCTGTAGTGTTTTAGTCAGCTTAATCAGAATAACTAAAAGAACTTACAATGCATTTATCAAAGTTTCTTTTAACAGTCACCAAAACATTTCCAAGTGTCGTGCTGAGAAAGGAAGCTGGGTCCACATTTTGTGCTGTCCATACATGATGGCTCATCTTAACTAGCATATAAAGGGAATTAAAGCTATCGATCTTGTCCCCCAGTGCAATAAGATTATTCAGCTCAGGTTCAATACAGCGAAATATTTTTGTCATCATTTGTCGGATCATGTCCTTCCTATTAAAAAATAATTAAAAATTACAGAAAAGTATTACCCTGACAGTTTAGCAAGCTATCTTAGAGCCTCGTTTAATACATATTTTTTAGAAAAAATACATTGCATTTTTATTTAACAGATATCAAGGTTTTCAGAATGTAAAACTGAAAGTCACAGATTTAAAGTACACTGAAAATTGTTCTGTGTGGAGGCTACCACATGCAAATTCAGAATTTTGCTAAGCCTATTTTGCGCGGTAACAAAATCCTGTTTCCTTTCACTTTGTAAGCTATTACTTTTTTCTACTTTATTCAGAAGCATTCCTTCAATGTATTAAAGTTCAAATTTACTGGCACATCCCATGACTAGCTATAAATTTAGTTTATTATTCATTCACACTGAAGGAAACAATGTATCATTATGGAGAAAGAGATACCTTGGAAACATTCAGGCTTCAGCCTAATTAAAGACTAAAAATAAACAACATCAACACCTACTCAGATGATACAGTTTGAGGACCACCAGAAGTATATGAACGAGATAAAGTTCCTCCATCCATTTCCTCTGTTTCATTCTGTAAGAACAAGGAAAACATACACAGGAACCTTACAGGCTAGCTCAAATTCTGTATTAACTGACAAGTACATTTGAGAAAAACAACATAATTATCAGCATTTCTTCTCCCCAAAGAAGGAAATACAATAGTTTGCAAGGCTCTAGCAGAAAAATTCTGGTCATGCTGCCCACAGTGCAGTACTATAAACAATAAAACTCCTGTTGCGTAACATCCTACGTAGCTGACTTTGGGAGGAAACCAAAACATGGCAAGAAACCCATCAGTCTTCTTTAGTTTTTCAATTGGCTGTCCAGAAATAAAGATTCTGCCTGATAAAAAAGAATAAGTTCTGACCCACCTGTTTCACATAACCAACAAATAAATTCAAATAAATTTTTGATGTAGTGACAGGACTGAAATGTACCTTACCGATGTTGTTCCAGGGATGCTCTGATGTTGCTGTAGTTTGAAAAATTTGCTAATGAAGTCCTGTTCTGCCAGACACAGAGGCTCTAGCTCACTTAATACTTGTTCAAAAATCTAAAAGAAAGCCAAATATTAGATCAATATATTGAACAATTGAAACCATTAAAAATGCTTATTTTTTAACTGTTTATAAACTTTAGAAGGCTGATTTCTACTTCACAGAAATGCAAACAATTCATGTTTACCTTATAAATGTTAACTGCATCTTAAACATGTATAAATATGCTTCTTAGAAGGAAAGATGAAAAAGAAAAGAACAATAAACATTTTTCTGCAATGAGTCTAAGTTTTTCAATCTCAGCCCGCAGAAGACTTCCATGCTGTTGCAAATATTAAGTCATTGATTCCTATTTGCTCCTTAGTTGCTGTGAGAAGGTAAAAAGCCCCAGGGAAGAAAAATGAGTGAGCGGTACATGTAGAAGATAACCGCTTTACAGAAAAAAAAAAAAAAAAAAAACTGTAAATTACATCTCTAAAAACAAACTGCAAGTTTCATACTGAACTAAAAATACTCATCATTATTTTTAGATTTAATCTAAAATTGAACAGCAAGTATTTTGGCAATAATTCATTAAAATTTACTAATATTAATTACATTGCAAATCAAGTATTAGACAAATAATTCTAATGTATCTTTATCATCTCTACACACTGCAATATATTTTCTTTGCAAATATTTATGTAAATTATTATATGTTTTAATCCTTAAACAACAACAGGAAAAAATATTCTGGCAAAGTAGTAAATACTTTTTAGATACAAAGTAAATACAGAGTAGCAGAAGAAAAATACTCTTCCATCAAAAAGATGGAAATTCAGTAGAGAAGAAGTAAATTATTTTTATCTTCTACTCTGAGAATAGCCTCTTTCCCACACTTAGAAGTTAATTCCACAAGAATTGAGAAGTATTGACATTTTCAAGTTACCACTTCAAATGGATACTGAGGACAGCCCAGCAATAATTTGGTGTCACTGGTTATAGCAAACCACTTTGAAGGCTTGGCAGTGAAACCAGTATTAAAAAAAAAAAAAAAAAATCCATGCTCAATTCCCAGATGAAAATGGTTATATGTTTTCTTACATTTCACTTGTACTTACATACTGCCAAAATATAACTCATGAACACCTGAGTCAGTTCAAGAATTATTCAGTTCAACTTCTATTTGATTAAAAATACATACTGGGCTTTCTGCTTCATTTTTTAATGTTTTATATTCCTTACACATCAAGTCAATCTTACAAAGGAACTAGGTACAATGTTCTATAATTGCAGGGAAAAGTACACTATGTATTTCTTAGAAATTGCCTTTATTAGAGGGGCAGTGCACATCATTATCATGCTTTGGATTTAAAATGAGCTTTGGTAAATGTTCCCATGTAGTACACATTTATAAACTACACATAAAAGGCATTCAAAAAAGTTATAACACTAAAATAAGAAGAAATTCTATGTGACATTTCTGCTTTACCTTATCAAATTTTGTTCTATCAGCCACATCAAGATCAGAGGCAGACATGTTTCCCATATCCAACAGTGAGGATGACTGAGACCTACGGTTTCCTGAACTCTGAACAGAGAGTTTATTTAGGCTAGAAGTAGATCCAGTCAGTTTTCCAGAACTTCCATGGAGACCTATGAAATAAGAAGACTGTGAGAGAGTGAAGCTAAGGTAGAATAAAACACTTGAGAAGAACAGGTTCATTACAGAGTACCTCAGATGAGTGTTGCTAATAGCCCTGCATTAAAATTGAAGTTAACTGAGCCTTCATCTAAGCTGCAACTACTTTTGCTACATTTTTTTTATTTTTTTCACAACAAGGTAACTGCAATGCTTCAGCAAGTCTCAGAGCTATCGTCCTTTGCCTACATAGCTTACCCTAGCTATTTTTCCTGATCTATAACACTAAGTACACTCTACTGTTTGCTGATGCTTCCTCCTCCCTTTGATTATAATGAACATCAAGATGTTTCTACCTGATATTCCAGGGCCTTCCCTTAGTAGTGAGGAACACATTTTTTCAGGAATTTGGGAAATGTTGGAACATGGTAGAAAAAACTCAGCACAAAAACAAGGTATCATCAATATTTGATCCACAAGTAAACACCTCAAATTTCAACTGCAAAGGAACTTAAAAGCTATTCTGCAACATCTCATTCAATTGTTAGGCTGGTATCCCGTCACAGCTACCATGGTCTAGGGACACAGACAAGACAAAGCTCACATGCCTAATAAAAGATGCTACCTCAACCTACTGGAAAAGTTGGGAAGCTAAGACAAGCTTTCAGGTACTAACATTTTTTAGATCCATTAGTAGCATGGGAAAAGCAGATGGCACCTTTACCTGCAAACCTTGTCTTATCCAACTTTTATGTTGAGCAATTTCAGTTGCACTTCATTCTTGCCTTGCAGAAACAATGATTCTGCTAATGCTTATTTCATTCTGTACAGACTGCTTTAATGTTAGGTAAATGTTCCACGATGCAGCACGACATCTTCACATTGATACACATGCATTGACAATACCAACTAATGCAACTAGTTATACTCACTCTCCGTTTCCTGTTTGACAGCACTTTCTTTTCGAGGCAGTGTAGCTGGGATGGATTAGGTTGCAAGCATCAAAGACAAAGACAAGTTAAAATGCAGTTTGCACAAACCATGCACAAGATGCAAGTTAAGCTCTAACTGGAAAGAAACATGCAGAGAACTATAAGCAGCAAGTAACTACATTGCAAACACATTTAGTTGGAGAGGTACTACTCTAGAAACTCAGTGTCTAAACTACATGGAAAACAGGTAAGTATTAAACTTTACTTTTCCCTACATGGTTTGTTCAGACAAAAAGTACTTTCCTTAGTAACTTTTTTTTTAAGTTCACCCAAACAGAGAAGCCCATTAACTTACTTTTTTAGAGTTAATATTGCAAAAGACTCAGTTTCCAATATCAACTATTCTGTTTAATCTTAATCTTCTGTTTAATCTTAATAAAGAAAATATATTTATGTAATTTTGTACTGAGTCAAAATTTTGTACTGAGTTTCATGTTCTTTTAATTAAAGGAGCCCACCAATACTGTAAAGTAATTTTAACATCGCTGATAAAACTTGCCAGCCTGATGTGTTTTTCTGCTGTTAGTAACTTGATTTTTACATAGAAAATATACCTTTGTTATTCATGCTGCATCAAAAATGAATGATTGCAGATTCAGAGAGGATGAAAACAATTTTTTAGTAAAAAAAAGTATGTTTTTATATTTTTGATTGTCTGTGCAGAATAAAACAGTTTACTCAAGTGGATTTCAATCTGAAATTCAGGGTAAATGGGCATGATAAAACGTCCTCACATTTGTAGTAAATAGAGACTCCCTAACCAGTAAAAGGCATTTGCATACACACACTAAAAGCAATACATGGTATTAAGAGGACCTTGATGAGGATGGATGCTTCAAGCCCCCCAAAATGGAGCAAGCAAGCAAGACCTACTGTAATAGAATAAGTACATACTTATAAGTAAATGCCACAAACATGTCTTAAATACCAGATGTTCTCAAGTAGGAACAATATTGTCAATTTTCATGTCAAACTCATTAATTCCAGATCGGCTTTTATTTTTATCTTTTTTTAAATAGAGCTTTAAGGCTGGTGGATTTAGCACAAGCATCTGCCGCACATCAATTGTGGTTCTCCATCGTGCCCACTTTGCAAGCGCACGGGACTGCACTACAAAACGCAGGGAGGTGCAAAGTTCAGGCTCTGGACGATCAGAGGAGCCGCTCTGAATACTGCATGAGAGAAGCCACATCATGTGACCAGGTGAAAACAGTAGCACTCTTTCCCGCACTTGATTTTATGGTATTTAAGTATCCAAGTCTTGGCTTCATCAGAAGAAAAAACAACAGACTAAGACAAGTGTGAATGCTCATGACCCAGAATATTTTTGCCATAAAAATGCAGACAGAAAACTTTGCACTAACACAGAATGCCAGAATAATTCTCCCAGCATCCCCTCTGCATTTGAGGCATTCAAATAGCAGTGCTATTCCCAAAGCACACCAAAAAAAACGGGGGGGGGGGGGGGGGGAAGGGAGGAGAAAAAAAAAGGAAAAAGGCAAGAACACACACCAAGGCAGCTTGAAATCAGGTCTTCTTTAGTCTTGGAGTACAACTGGAGCATTATACACCTAACGCTATTCCTTAAGCATACTATTAAGAAATGTTATGTTTTGAATTAATGAAGTAAGGTCCATCTAGGAGTATTATGATCACTACCTTCAACGCATAACCCTTACAAAGTACACACTATAAACTGTTACAAAACAAAATCATTAACTGATATTTAATACCAAAATTAACTCACATTCATTTCATGAAACAACTTCTTTTAAAAAAAAGATATAACGTTTGTTTTCCTTCTTTGCAAATGGTACCATTAAGAATGGACCATGATGAGTACTGAGGAGAGAGGTTTTCTGCAAGATTATCTCATTCATTCTCAAATTTGCTTGTGGCCTCAAATATGCAGCCACACGTAGCCATTATTCAAAGTTTATTAAAGTTTATTAATAATCCAGAGTGTCCCACTGGATACAGCTTCCAATTTTGGCATTATTTAAAGACTACCAATTTTTTGAGTACTGTACACTTGGGTCAAGTTTTCCATGCCAAAAAATCAGTCACTAAAGAGACTTAAACAAAAGCATACTTTTTGGTATGTTCATGAAAGTGTAACCTGTTACAAAAATAATCAAATCAAGAGAACCATTAAAAAAATATACCCTTTGTTACTCTACTCCTGGTCTCCATTTTGTGCCGCTTTTAAGCATAATTCAGGTTTTCCAAATATTCAACAGAAACTTTCAAAGTGAAGGCTGGTGAGTTAAATAATCTTTCTCTAAATTGGCAGTACTTCAAAACACTTACAGAAATTAAGAATAATTGTCCTCACAAATGCAAATCACAAGAGATGTAGCAGAATAAAGTATTCTAGAAATCAACTTACGTTCAAGTTGTTTTTGTTCTAAGAGTAAGCTTTTCAAGACTTACAACATTAACTGTTGTGACTGACACACTACGGCAGCACTTGCTCTTCATGGCCACCAGCCTGTCAAGGGTTTTCTTTCCAATTCTCCTTCCCCACCTGGTCAAGGCTCCCCATGCTCCTGCCTTCTTTCTCTCATTATTTTTTTCTTCATCAGCTCAAGACCCAAAATAGGCTTGACAGAACTTATTAGTTCAACTTGTACTTTACTTCTGAATTTCAGATATACAAGCTAGTCAATTATGACAAATACAGATATGCTAAGCAAACACATTTTGAAATGCACTTTAAAATGCAGAATAGCTAATATATTAATGCACCTATATCACTGCTGTTTGCTAAGTGCTCAGGTTACTTTTAGAATCACTTCCCTTGCATGCTCATTTTCCCCCTACCAGGGATGCCTACTTCCTTAAGTGCAAAGGCCTGCAAGTTAATTGAGCATGATTTCCACATATGTAAATCCAGCTGTAAACACAACTAAATGTCACAGGTTTCCTCAGATAGAGTCAACATTAAAACTAGCTTCTTCAAAATCCACCATAAATCTCATTAAAAGCAGAAATAGCAGAAAGCATGCTACCCAAGCTTACTTTAACTAGAAAAGCTATCTATTCAGTAATAAATCGAGTAGTTCTTCATTAAAAATTGACAGTAGATCTGACATACTGTCATATACTGTCATATTTCACAAGATTTCCATTGTGCTCCTTCATCCTTGGGGAAGACCAAAGCTTTGGTACTTGTATTTACCATCGACATCCTACCTTGCCAAATGTAGCCAATTTCCAATTTAGGTATAGAACAGCATTACAGTTTTGGCACTAGAAGTTGTAAGAGGTTGGTTCGTTTGATTGTTTGTTTTTGAATAAAGGAAGATATATGCCTCCTAAAAGCTTACCAAACTTTTTTCCTTCTTTGGTTGTGCCTGTCATCTTGATCTTGGCAACTTCAAAGAAATCTTTTATTTCTCTTTCATACAGTCGTGATAAATAATCCATATAATTCTTAAATGAAAAATAGAAAATTAGTTAACAGTTGGGTGTATATACTATTCATTTTCAAAAATCAGCATGGGAATAAAGTGTACAAAATAAAGTGCTTTGGACATATACATACAAATATGCTTATATTCAAGACATTTAAGTAGTCATGAAGTGACCCATGCAAACAGCTTAATTATTCTTTTTATCATAAAATGAGAAACAGTTTTATGTAAACACTGAGTTTAATATTATATTATGCTTCAGAACAAATACACATAGAAACTTGAAAATAATAAGGATCTAATCAAATACCAACATGAAGTTTCCTATTCCAAAGAGGAACAGGAAAAGGAAAAGGCAGTAAATTACATTTAACATGAAGGAATATTTAAGAAAAATGCGCACAGTGCGCACAGGCAATTCTTCTGATTTTTGTAAAAATAATATATTTTGTAAATTCTCTAGAACCATCTGAGCATTTCGCATACCTTTGTCAGACCTTCATATTTTCCATAGTCTGTGTTCTTGAGCCACTCCATCAGTTTAGCATAACGAAGTAAATCTCTGTGAAACGGATGATGATTGGGTAATGTCAATTCAACAGAGTGCTGGGCAAGCGTGGAACTCTGATCATGACCCTTAACAAAAGAAAGTACTAAAATAAATCTGAAAGTACTGTACAGATATTGCAGAAATTTCCTGAATGACATTCCAAGATGAGATGCATCTGGTCTAACTGTATCTTCCCCACCAAAAAAACAGAGAGGCTTCCTCTCTTTATTCAAAGCATACAGTTACACTAAGTGCCACCAAATGAAGCTGCAAGTTTATTATTCAACTATTTCATTGCACTGTTCCAAAGGCAGAAAACTTAGTGCTGCATTTAATTGAATGCTGAACCTGGTTGTGGGGAAAAGAAAAACAACTTAAAAAGATTACAGATACATTTTTGCAAGTTAATCAATTATTAGGACACAGTAAAGACAAGTCTGTTAAATGTTAGTAGCAGTTTGCTGCAGATGATCTGACACTTCAGTGAGCTGCAATCCAAAATTGTGTTTCTGTTTAAAATTTTCGAAATTTGTTTTCATTTATGAAGAAGAGATGAAAATGCCCCAGTATTTTATGACAACAGCATGAATCACAGCATCGACTTTGTTTAACAGAAATAAATAAAGAACAAGCTCACACTTTCAAGATAATACCTTTAAGCTAAGCACAGCGGAACTTTATTGTTTTATCTAATGATTCCTAAATCAGAAACGTGATATTTGGGAAGCTGCTTTCACATTTACCTCTTCTGATTTAGAAACCTCTGCCTTCTTTAAATTTCACCTGAAGTGAGAATTGAGTATAATTATTTCAGCTAATATATTTAGTATTACACAGTAATAATCATTTAAGTTTCTCCTTACTCATTTTAAGGCAAAGACAAACGGGCTGTACCCAGTTTTTGAAAAAATGAGAAGCAGCAGGAGAAACATATTTGTTAATAAAAGCTAAAGACCACAATTTTGGCATGCCATATAACTGGAATTCTTCTGTAAAATGAAGGAAATACAGAAAACAATTATCCCTGCCATAAAGAGCCACATTTGCAATCTCAAATAAAATTTTCAATAAAATTATCTGGCATAATTCTGCTCCATTTTCTGCATAAAAACAAATACATTAAAAAGTATAAAACTCCTAAGACTGACTGCGCTAATACGTATAAAAGCTGAATTACTTTTCTATTTACAAATACTACAGTCACATGTAATTGTAATATCTGTACAGTTGTACAAATAGAGTTTCCTGAAAATGTTTTCTCCCTGTGTCTGTTTTTCACTCTCTCGGCAAACTCCACAGATCAGATGAATGCTATCTAGCACACAGATAAACAAAGCTTAGGAGCTGATGCAAATTACTAGACGTGAGAAGGGACATAAATCTGATGCTCCACAAACAGGATAGATTTCATATTTGTAAAGTCAAAGATGCAGCTGCTAGTTAGATAAGGCAAGCTTAAAAAAAAAGTTAGTTAGAAAAGCTTGTATCAAACCTGATGTACTCACTGGAACTGAAAGATTGTAGGACCTGTTATAGAGTTGAAGTAGGGTCTGAGTAAACTAATTGGAGATAAGAAAACAAAAACAAAAACAAAACAAAAAAGATACTTAAAGATATCCATCCTCAGGGAACACATCTCAGGACAGTGATTTCTGTGTATTTCAAATTAAGGCTCAAAACCAATGTTTAACAGTTTCACTTTGCATGATTTATGAAGCGCAGATAGCAAAAACTCTGGTGTTTTCAGCCTTCTAAACCCTTGAAATTTATCATTTTTTCTTCCGCAGTGTTGCAAACAAAGTAAATCCTTACATCTCGTGTGCTTAATGGAGATATCAAACCTACTACAGAGCTTTTTCTGTTTGTTTTGTAAATATGAGATTATTTCTAGAGTCACTATAGCTCAGCATGGTTAGTGACCTCTCCCCCTGAAGTGCCTCTAGCAGTCCATTCACTTACTGACCGTACCAAAGAACATGTCCAATTTCAGTTGGATTGTTGTTCTTTTTTGAAAGCGTCTGGGACTGAAGATTCCGAATAAAGTAGTAAGTTAATACCTGTTGAACAAATACGCTGTTCAAGTGACTGGCAAGCCTTCGTGCAAACTGTTCACGCAAGTCACTAAATCGCTGTTGCTGCTCTTTGACCGCATGCAGCATATCATGTCCTGAAAGCAAACAAAAAGAATCCCACAGAGTACAAACTACAGTTATATAACATATGTAGGAACAGAAGGGACCACGCATAACTATTCTGTCAGTGTACAAAAACAACATCTAAGACTATTTGGAAAGGGACTGAAAATAAAGGGAGTATCATAAAAAATAAATCCACGTGTTAGCGAGCCATTACCTGGACGAAGAGCGACATTCATACACTGCAGAAGGGCATCTGCTGCATTAGTGCAGGCCTCAATGCCCCGAGAAGATGTCAGATCTCCCTCTTGGAGGGCCTTTATATGACCTTTAGCCAAATCCATATGATTCTACAAAATAATAAAAAGTACCATTTATTGCCCAAAAGCAGCAATAGCTTTATGCTATTCTGTCAAACAAAGAATGATAAATACAATTCTGTCAGTATAAAAACTTACACAAGCTACTGTAAGAGTAAAACAGGCTTCGTAAGAGGTTGCTAAAGAGGGTGACAACATAAAGGAATTTATACCACAGGTAAACAGTCACGGTAGATGGCACAACAAACATGCTTACCACTAAGAACTCTATCTCAGACAGTAGCTTCACATTGTTCGTGTTGCTGAGATGGATTAGGTGGTTGCTTTCTGAAATCTGATCCATTTGTTCTTTTACACTCTGAAGCATTTCTTCATAACTGCTCAACTTCATTTCAATCTGATCAACTTCCTTCAGAGCTTCGTCCAGCAACTTCATCAAGATATTCACCTGTTTCTCAGAGGCCATGATTGACTGGATATTTGCCTACACAGAAAATTAAACCATAAGACTCTAAGAGACATATTTGAATCTCAAAAGGAAAAGTGAGGTGTACAGAGATTGGCTTCCTCTTTTCTTCTACGCCTCATTTATAAGGCTTACTGCAGAAGATCTGGGCAGTGAATACTGAGTTCCAAGATCTTTAAAATACAAGGCAGTAAGTAATTCTGCTTAGAAGTAGCAACACTCAAATGAACATGTTTTTAAACATGCAGCAGGACATTCTCAACAGACACTACATACTCAGTAGCAAGGCAAACATTTTCACATGCTAACACACTATACATTAGAATAATTCTTTACCCCATCTAGCACTTGCAGCTCTCTAGACAGCTTTTCTGCAAAGGCTTCAGCATTAGATATGGCATATTCACACCCTTCCATCATTATTTCAATATCCTGTTCCTCTCTTGCATTTAGTTCCTGGTATTCATCCACAGCTTCTTCATCACCTCCTGCTACACTTTGATTCTCTCCACTCGGAACTGATTCTTTACATAGGAAAGGGAAATAAAATACATGTTATGAAAAGCAGAAGGCCACAAGCATTTTAAGAGTACTTCAGCATGTTCACACTTATGTATGTTAAACTATCTTCTTTTAATTAGATGGATCCACTAAATCATTTCCACAACAAACACCTGTTGCTAGATAAACATTTCTTTTCAAGTTAAGTCTCAGTTTTCCATGAATTTCAATAAGATTGCCAGAACTGGTTCACAACAGCAATGCCCTCCAAACTACTTAACATATATAAAAAAAAAGCAAAGAGCCACCTTCCTGTACTGTATATATAAAGGGAGACACTGCCTCAGTTCATCCACCTCTCCTGCTGGTAATGAGCACCTGAATATTTTGCAGTACTGTTCTAAAATTACTAGCAGAAATTTCACAGAAACTAGAGCATCTCTTTTGGTACATATAGCACAAAAAGCAAAAGATACTATGGTTAGTTAAGAAATACATCATGAAATACATAAAAATTATCTTTCTGCTCAAGGTAAGTTTCATCACAGGAAAAGGCAATATTGAAGGAAATGAAAATTACATAAGTAAGTTTTTTTTCCCTCATTGCAGTGTTTAATTAAGAAAGCCATTCAAGAGCTAACAAAATTCACAGAACATTACTGTAATCCTTGTGTAATCTGAAACTGTAATCTGAAACTTATCTCTAGCAATTTAGTAAACTATTGCAAGCAGAGAGAAGTTAATTATGAAAACTTACTCACAAAGAAGAATAAAGGAAAAAAAGGTGTTACGCACCTTCTGCAACTTTAGGCAGTTCTGGAGAATTAAAAGGTATAGAAAAGCAGAAGAAAGGAAGCAGAGAATGTTAGCTAGGCAAAAGCATGTACAGCATGCGTACTTTTAAGTGGCAGTAAGTTGAATGTTTTAATTTTGCAAGAACTTGAAAAGTTATTGGTCAATGAAAAACAAATTTTGGTCAACATGGAAAAACAGAGCTGCTTTCCTCCCTTCTAATTACGCTAGTTCTTCTGTACAAACTAGTCTACTATTTAATACCAATCAACAGTTTGGCCACTTCTTATAGACGCACTATCTAGTCACTGTTCCTTGAGAAAAAAATAACTATTTAAAGATACTGTGAATGTAAAAATCATATTTGAGTATATAAAATATAAAGCCCTTACAGCATCCAGGCAGCCACTTAAGCTGCACTTCCAGAAGAATTTAACAGATATTTCATAGTTTGTGAACCAAGAAATAAACTAGAAACCAGATATAAACCTTATATAAAGTATAGCATGCTTTATAAATGTCCCTTTTTAAAGCATTTTTCCAGCTTAGGGCATGTGAGAACCAGAAAGTTTCAGGTAGGTTTTGTTTTGTTCAAGAAACAGAATATCCTAGAAAAGCAATATTCTTAATGATATGTAGAATTTCATTAACTATTATTTTGACACAGTTTTGCAATATAAGGTATGTTTTCCAAGCATCTTGTTTATACGAGGCTTTTAAAAATTAAAAAAAATACAGAATTTATTTACTCAATATACCTGATTTACTCTGACAATCATTAAAATTCACACTTAATATAAAGCTGTTGAAATTTACCTTCTAAAAGCTGGGAACTAACATTTATAAAGTCAATTTTCTTTCTAAGATATCTCTGATTAAGTTTCCAGATACATGAAATGAAAGTGTTCTTTTCCACTGTGCTGCTTGCAACCCATTTGTACACTTTGTCAAAATGTAAATCAAATTCAGGATTCTCCTGTAAAAGATGAGATAATTTCCAGGCTTAATAGTCATAAATAATTTTCTGAACAGCAGAGATGGTTTAGTCATTTAATTATTGAAACGACAGTATAAGAAGAAATTGCACAGATGTCAACCTTAAATTGATATACTAGTACAGGCATCTAGATGCACTGTAAAGAAGCTACAATGTTACAAGAATAAGAAAATAACATGAAGAAAATGTATTTTCAAGCTAGACAGGGCAACAGTAACATATAATACAGAAACCTGTGACAGTTTGAAGAAACACTTTACTTGCCTGCCAAGAAATTCTGTCCTCAGAACGACTTGCGCTGTTAGCCCTCTGCCCAAAACCCATGCCTGGAATTACTGACAATATATACAGCAGAGCACAAGAAAAATTTTCATCTCTGCCTGTTCACTTTAGATGAATTGAATAGGCCAGAATTAGATTATGCTTCTTGTTCTATGGAAAAGAACTGCAGCTCAAGGGTGTACCCTTTCCAATAAGCAGCCTATTTAGCAGTAATGAATTAGAAGACAGAGTTTACTTACACTCTTACATTTTATTCACTAAAAAAGTTTTGAGTGTCTTGTCAAAAGAGTATAGGTAGCCCCATGGGATGGCCATGATTTATTTCAAAGGAAAACTACATTTTGGAATCAAAATTTACATAGGAATTGAAGCAAATAATATGTATATATTTATATATATATATTTATATATATACACACACACATATGTACATGCTTGTCCAGTGTATGTACATACATACACACATATATGGACAAATACTGTACAGACTAGTACTGTACAGGTCCACAGAAATCACTCACAATAAATTAGGCAGACATTCTGAAGATTTCTATTGAAGCATACCTGCACTATTCACCCTCAATTTATGAGGGTTATGTAATAGACCCATACCATATTCAAGATAAATTAACACATTAACAATCAAAGCTATATGACAATGAGTGGCCAAGTAAGTTAACTCTGTATCAGAACTAAAAGTGAGCATCCTAGGTAGAGTATGCACCAAGAAAAAAAAAATCACGTACTTTAACAGCATCTTTGGCATCAACAACAGCAAGATCCCGAAGTGCCCACGCAGTCTGTCTTTTGTAGAAATCTCCCTTGTCAGATTTTTTCACCTTTACCACATTTACTTGCACTGGACGCTCTGTTGTCACTGTTAAATGAGGCACAAGAGTAGTTTTGGAACTGCTTCCCCTGAAAGAGGTTTCATGCTCAGCGCCTGCAGCTCAGTTTAAATTTTAGTCATCCAGATGTGCAGTTCTGTATAGCTTCTGAAGTAATTAAGCCAATTTATGGCTATTTCTTTGATTCATCAGAACTACGGACACATTGCTGCACTACTGGGAGAACACAAAGAAACCACTAGGGATTATACTCTGAATAAAAACACTTTCTTAGATTTGTCAGTTAAAAAAAAAATCTAGTTTGTTAATTTACTGCTATATTGGACAACAGAGACTTCTTGGAAGAAGTACAATATAATGCACTTGCTCTCAAAGGAACATTAGAACTCGGTTCAGTTTCTGTGCCTTTCCAGGGCCCTGTTTCTTTGACTCTAATCAGAACTCTTTACTGCATCATGTTTAGATTGATTAGCCTAGGAATCTACTAAATCTCCTTTTAAGCACTATACAAAGCCTCCTTCAAAAGCCCACTTCATCCCACACAAATAATTTTGATTCCTTCCTTGCTTTTACTCACATATCTTACCGTAACTTGCAGTGTTCTGTTTCTGTTTTAATAGAAGCAATAACACAAGTGACAACTTTTTGCATTAAAAATGAAAGCTTCCATTTATCCTTTTTATAAGCAAGAAATACTGTAAATAAAGCTAAGAAGAAGGCAACTGAATAATAAAAAAAGACATAAACACCATGTAGTATTACTAAGTACCTGTGGCACACAAAAAGCAGTTTCTCTTCTTTTTGCCTGCTTTGCAAACATTCACAATGCTCAACAGGCGTTCATCATTGGGAGTGAAAATATCCCTTTGCAAGGCATGCTTGATTGCAGTCATTTTGTCTCAGCTGAAAGATTTCAAGAACTCATACTACATTCACACTTCAGAGGCTAGCAAAATACACAAAAAGAA
Organism: Tinamus guttatus; assembly: GCF_059628265.1. Lineage (NCBI taxonomy): Eukaryota > Metazoa > Chordata > Aves > Tinamiformes > Tinamidae > Tinamus > Tinamus guttatus. The sequence goes on from NW_028288747.1 coordinate 8,300,044, forward strand.
CAGGTCTTTTACTTAGAGCAACTACATTTTTTAAAGTTACATTTTATAGATAATTTACAAGTCATGATCCAGACATGCATAATTTGATAGAAATCTAGCTACTTTGGGAATAAGTCCAAGATAAAGCTCCTTACCTTACTTTGAAAAGACAAGAGTAATTTCTCAACACTAGGATGATATTTCTGATTAATATAATGGACATCAAAAAGCTCCTTAACAATAAAGTAGAATTCAGAATATTAAGAAAAAGAGGTCAGGTAGGAATCATAATAAAACAAAACAGAATACTCCGTCACTATGTAGCAGCAGAAATTTAGAATAGGTGAGAATAAATGCTGTGAATATCTGTATAAGCAGAAGTACGCATTGAAACACCACCAAATGAGACCAACTGAAGAACCTAATTCTAAAATTCACTGCAGTGATGACCTGAAATGGAGTTTAAAATCCAGAATCATTATTATGACTTATTGATTATATTTTCAGGACTCCCTCCAGATCAGTAGCAGTCGTCCAATCCAGCACTCATATACTGCAATTCCAGGTTTAATTTAAATCTTTACTTTAAGTCTAGAGGGACTGAATGCGACACATATATATTTTAAACATCACTTCATTCTCTCTTGGTAGTGGCCAAAAAAAATTTTTTTGATTCAGTATCAGTACCTCTGCCTCCCATACATACGGAGAAAGGAGTGGAGAAGCATATTATAAAGACAGATAAATTCTAAGTTAGCAGTTAATCCCATGCTATGAAAGAATTGTCAAGTATTCTGATCAAACCCTTTTCTTAATAAAGAGTAAGAGCTTTATATTCTATTTGGTGGACTTCGTAGGGAGACTTCTGTATCATCACCAAGTTCCCTAGCAAAGTATGGTCTAGCCCTCAAGTGCAAAAAAGTCCAAGTCCAAAAAAAAAATGGCACTAGTAGTATTCACATGAATATTCACAGGTCCTCACACTACACAGAGATTTCTCTAGGTAGTCTAGAAATTGCAAAACTTAAGAGATGTTTCAGTGCTTTTATTTAGTTCTGGCATTACCCTCAACTTGTGCCTTAAAATCCTACAATGCATTAAAAACATGATTAATGCACAGCACATGCCTGATGATGAAACTTTATGTAAAAATGTATTGGGATTTCTCTTCTAAGAGATGCATAGGTTGTTTTCTCTGACATACACATAACAAAATCACAAAGGTATCCCTGGCACTTGAAACAGAAAAGTCACTAATGTTTTTCTTAGTCTTCTGTCCCACTACATCCGAGCTAATTGCAAACACTTCAGGACATTCACGTAAATGCTGCTTCTATGACATGCCTACAGCACTGTAATATTCCACTTTTAGTTGCTTTTTAACACCCTCCTTCCCCTTAGAAATACTGGTCTATCTTCTCCTTCTCAAGTTGCTTCAGGTTGTCACTTCAGTTATTCTTCAACAGGAAGATAAACTGAATACACAAGGTACCAACAGCCTGCTACATTTTAGAAATACCATCTTTCTTTCAAGACGTCACCCACTGCTCTAAACCACTCTCAGCCAGACTGCTGCAAATCACTAGCCTCAGAGCAAACTATCCCTGCTGCAAGGGAATGTTAGAAAGCCTCTTTCTTTTACATGAGGCCCAGAGGGGACATCACCTCGCAGGCACCATCTGGGCTGGAAATCCACGGGGATAATTCAACACAGCACTTCGCCCAGGCTGTTACCGAGCGCTGCTTGGCCTCCCTGCATGCGCAGTCCGGAAAACATGACGACCGGAATCCTACCGGGTAACAACCTCACGTAACGGCGCGGCCACGTTGCGAACCCCACGGGAAACCTGTTCGTAGCCAGTGGCCGGACACAGCTCAACCGTTAACGGCACAGTCGCTCGCAGCAGCTTTCCCAGCGCCCATCCAACACCGGCCCCGCCGCCGCCCACCCGTTCCCAGGGGGGGCAGAGCAGAGGGAAGGGGCAGAGGACGCCAGTGCCGCCTCGCTCTCACCGCAAAGCCCTGGCCGGGCCGGGCCGAACCACAGGGTGTTCACGGCGTCTCACGACACGGCGCCACCTCGGCCCGCGGCTCCCGCGCGCGCCACCCTCCCAACGGCCGCCGAGCCCCGCCGCGGCCCTTCCGCCCACGTGACCCTGACCCCGCCCCCACCGGCCCAGCCTCGACACTGACCGGCCGCAGAGCGCTGCTGCGTGCGCATGCGCGTCTCCACCCCCAGGAGGTGCGCAACGGGGGGAGGGCCAGGACTCTGCGAGCCAATGGGAACGCGGGCAGACAGGGGGGAGGGTCTTGCGAGTGCGGGGCGGAGGTGCGCGGGTTGTGGCGGCCGTTAGGGCGGGGCGGTGGCCGTTAGGGCGGGGCGGTGGCCGTTAGGGCGGGGCGGTGGCCGTTAGGGCGGGGCTTCCTCACCTGAGGCGGCCCCGCTGCAGCTCGGCGCGGCGGGGCTATAAAAGCTGAGCGAGCTGCACTGGAGCTATAGTCGTGTGGTGGAGGTCGGGAGTTGGGCGGGTTGTGCTGTGCTCATCTAAGCCTGAGGTGAGCGAGTCCCTTCAGTTTCCTTGTTGGCAGGTGAAACCGGTGGGCAGTTTCTCACGAGCCCGGCCCCCCTACCTTTTTCTGGTGTCTCCTTGCCTCGTGAAAGGTTTACCTTGCTTCATGCTCACCTCTGAGGTGTGTGGATTCAGCTAGCAGGAGAAGAACATGAAAAGCTTCCTGCCAGGCTGAAGTATTAGGATGAAGGAGTACTCTCTAGTGGGGTTGAGATGTTAGGTTTGGTCAAGTCAGCTGCTCTGTGAAACCTTGCTTGGTAATTGAACCATAAAACAGTAATAAAAATAATGCAGATATGACTTCTCTGTATTGCTAACTGTGATGCTTGTTTTATAGACAAGTATGAAGGCAGAGCGCCTGCCCCCCCAAAAATTGTGATTGTGTATTTAAATATCATCTCAGGAGCAATAACATGGGTGGTACGAAAAGCAAAGCTGATACAATGTTCACTGAATTTGGATGTTTCTTGTGTCATCAGTTGGCTGTACGGCAGAGTTAAGTTTTATGTGTCTTAGGAGACATTCCTTTGATTTATTTAGAAGTCCTGTTATATCTGGCATAGGCCATCTACCTTCATTTCGCATTTCCTCTTATCTGTTGCATCTTGAAACAGCCTTACCCTACTTATCAGTGAAATAAGTTAAACAAGTAACATTCTTCTAACTTTTTTTGTGTGTGTGCGCGTGTGTGTGTCTTCTCAGTTCCCTCCCAAGCAACTCCTTGGTGAGAGGAGGTTTTCAGGAAGCAATTGGCTGGTTCAACCCTGTTTCATATGTACTCTTTCCTCATATATACTCTCTTATTTCCATTGTTTAAAGCTGATTAAACTGTTTTTATCACAAATGGATTTTTAGGCATATAATACATTTAATTGATATTTTGCAACTTCTCAGAGGGAAGTTGGGAAGTCAGAAGGAAAACCATCAGGATTATTCCAGCTAATTGCAACATCCAGAATTTGGATCTTCATCATTTCATGAGAAATGATGTCCAAAACTAGCCTTAGCTACTTGAAGCTATCATTACCTTCAGTGAGAAACTGCCTTACAGCTCAAATACTTCTGTGAAGGAGCTTCTTTATATGATCAATATACCTATTTTTTATCATTTTACATCTTCTATTTAAAATTCTTTGCTTTGGCCTTATATTTGTTTGTGTGTCTCTTACCAAAAAAAAACAAAAAAAAAAAACAAAAAAAAACCCACCAACTTCCATATTTCTCTTTTTCTTTCCTTTCCTTTTTAAGAGATTTGGTTGAAAATTACAGCCTTGGTCATGAAGGTCGAAAGAATGCTTGCTTATCTGGGGTTTACAGCAGCTGTGACTGATGCACAATCCCAACTTACAGTTTACAGCTCAAATATCACTGTGAAGGAACTTCTTTGTGATCAATATACCTAATTTTTATCATTATGCATGTAAATTAATATACATGCATTAATATACAAGACTTGTATACAGAGCTAAGAGGAGACTGAAATCATTACAGGTTACTTGAACTGTATGATTTGTGTTGCATTAATACATCACTATGTCTATAAGATGATTGATAAAATCTATTAGCCAGGGCCTTACCAATAAAAAGCCATGGTAAATATCTTTTAAGTTACTGTAATAGTTAACTTGCCAATACATGTGAACTTTTAACATGTGAAATGTCAGTCATTAGTATTTTATCTTCCCACTTGGCTGAAAACATTATATTCAGTAAGATGTACTACTCACTGTTTAATTTTATTTTTTGACTTGCAAAACAAGGTGCTGTTTACATCTTCTGTAATATATCATTCATGAGGGCCAAGGCTTAAAAGAAGTTACAGTCTAGTTTCAGTTAACCAGTGGAAAAAAAGCTGCCTTTGGCTGGATCTATAAAGACTGGACAAAGCAGCCATGCAGGGTTGGGTAGAAGGAAGGGTAGGACTGAATAAAGCTTTTATTAGTCATTCAAAGTCCTCCTTTTTTTTTGTCTCCTTCAAAAATTATTTTAAAAACTCTGCCTTGATCCAAAACTCTCTTTTCCTGGTTTTAAACCTGTGAATCAGGGGCAGCAAGGAACAGTAATCTAAGTCACAGTCCTAATCATAAGTGTTCAGATTTTAATTGCATATATTTCACATATAGTACAGACTTATCAGTTTCATATTTATAAGATAGAAGAATAGAAAGATATAAACTACTTACACAAATCTATTAAATATTTTAGTACACTAATATATGGTCGTTTTTTATCTAGAGCTTTCTCTACCCAGTTTCTAACACAATGCAGAGCTATTGGTCAGAACTTCTCCCTGTGCAAGTACTGAAAAGGATTGCAATGGAGTGTTTATTATTACATGTTTCTTTTTCTTAATATGATACAATACAATAATTCACAGTCCAGATTAGAAGATGTATAACATAATGGTCTGAATTACTTGCAATTAGAAATGTCTTTCAATGTTGGATGTTGGGAAAATAGTTTTTAGGTATGGTTGATACTGCAACGTATACTTGGATTAGACGATCCTAAAGACATTCTGAAAAGAACGCCTAAGCTTCACAAACTATTTTTAGAAATGCAGTCCTCTCCTGATATTTAAGTGGCAAATGTACAACACAAGCCCTCACAAATTCCAGAACATGTGTGACTCATATAAACTGTTTTTACAATGGTCAAGACATAGTTATTACAGCTGTTATAAGGAACATCACTTAGAGCATATGCCTAGAATAAAATATGCAACTTCAAAGATTACCTAATCGAATGTATGACCTTTATATACACACCAACGATAGGACAGCATTAAAAAGTAAAAAGCTGTACATTTTATATTGCCTTCCAAATATTCTCACTTGTTTTTGTTTTAATTTTGAATCTGAAGCACCTTTATAGATGTTTTTAAATGTGGGAGTTCATGTGAAAAGCAACAATGAAGTCACAGTATCCTTGTATGGCTAGCTTATTTTACAGATGGCATACACTGGAAGATGTTAACCAGCTTGTGGTTTCCTGGGAGCTACTTAAGAGTTGACTTGAGGTACTTAGCTGGTTTGGTCCACAGCTAGTCTTCCTGTTCTCTCTTCTCTTCCAAAAGAGAGCAAGTTTTCTCCTGCAGGAAGGTCAGGGCAGAAACTCATCTTTGTTTTTTCAGAATCAGCTGTTGGTTTGCCATTTCTTTCCTCCGTTGCCTACAGGAAGACCAGTCAGCTAGCTTAGCTGTCTGATGTAACATCACTATGCCGCTTAGGGTCAACATTGTTCCCCTTCTGCTTCTGGTCAATGCAACTATAATTTATCATTTATTTCTACCATAATAATGTTTCCAAACAACTCAGCAGAATTCACAGCATGTTAAATGTAACTCTAAGTACTGAGATACATTTAAGTAATGCACTAAATATGCCAATACACAGCTAGCATCAGGTGGAAATTATGCTCAGAATTCTATTTCTATTAACTTTGTAAAGTCTATCATCTGCTTACAAAGTAATTATAACTAGTATTCAGCAGCTACAGCTTATATAGGATCTCCAGAAGTATTTTGTTGGTTCTTGGTCCCAAGGTAGAGAAGAGGCATAAAAACACCTATTTCCTAATAGGCATTTGCTTTGCTGCAATAAATTGTAACAAAGGCACTAATGATATGAAAGAAAAAATTTCTGATAGGTCTGCCAAGGAAAGTAGTTTGCTTAAAAACATTCATTTTATGCTTCTAAGATGGCATCATAAATAATGGATAGGCCAAAGGGATTGCTGAACATCCTGGGGAAAAGTAATTGTAGATGCATAAATGAAGTTGGTCCTATGGAACCTGAAGGCTAAACTCTGATTCAACCAGACCAGGATTTGGTCCTTGTATGGTAGGCAGGTATAATCTCTTTAAGGGAGTTTTCTAATTCTGAGTTTGAGAATGGAAGCATGCATCATTTCTGAACAAATTGCATTTTTTTGCTTTAGTTTTCCTATTTCTAGAATATTAATTAAACTGTCAGTGCTCTTAAAATATTTTAAAATATTCCTGGCTATTAATGAAGAATAACTTATGCCTCTACAAACGTAAGTGCAGTTCAGCACTTGCTCTTACATGAGTGATCACTGTCAAACATGTGAATTATTGTTGAAAGTCTTCTATGTCTTTAGGTATTTGTCTGTGAGACTCTTCTAATGTATACAAATGAATGATCAATTGTTTATATAAAAAGCATATTTCATTTTGGACTTACATGTAAAATTAAAAACTGAGAGATACTGCATATCTCTTACTATCTCTTATTTATGAAATTCTAGTTAGTGAAATTCAACCAGTCACCCTGAGTTATAAAATCCATCTTCAGGATAGAGGACACAGGGAGAGACATAAAAGATTGGAAGCATAAAAGCATATCCTCATAAGTACTAAGCAGTCTCTATTGTTTGATGACCAGATTGAGTCATCATTTAGGTAGGTGCTATCAAAGTTCACAATCTTCAAGTCCTTTTTAAGATACATTTCATTTAGTTTGTTTAACGTTCGAGCAAAGGTATACTTAGATGCACAACTATATGCTTCCATACTGTAGACTTTGTGGAAGTGCATATCAAAATATGGGTTATCCTAAAAAAAGAGAGAGAGGGAAATTATTACATGTATTGCAGGCATTAGAACAACAACTCTCAGGTCTTTTTCTCAGTTTGATGAACTTTGCATATGTCTGTTATTCATATTAAAGGATTTTTCAAAATGTTACAAGGCAGTGGTTTTTAGCTAACTGTTATACTTTGCCATTAGGGACTTTGCCCTGAGGAAAAAAAATTGCCAAATAATACACTCTATTAGGATTATACAATGTTGTTTTGAAAGGTAAGGATTTGTCCTGCTGTCTGAAATGCATAGTATGAAAAGCACTTGCCTTGGGTTATAAATACATCTGTCTGTCAGAGGAAGAATATTGATTGCTCTTCCTGACTAAATTGTAATTCTCCTTTTTTTTTTTTTTTTTTTTTTTTTTTTTTTTTGACTCCTTGGCACACTTAATATTAGCAGCAGCAAAGTTCTATTAAACTCTGAATATGATTTACAACATTATGAATATTTACAGCAACGTTAATCATCCTATAATTATGAGTTTGAGGTTCGTTGTTATTGGGAAATTCTCTAGCTGCCTTTGTTGGGGAAGGGCAGGGACATTTTGAGCAGCAAGATAACGCAGAGGATGTAAAGGAGTATTACTTGGGACTTTTTCCACCCCTGGCCTATGCTGCAAAGATCCCACTGGTTACAAGTGTACAATGAACTTGAGGTCATCTCCATGTCCAGGTTCCTAATTTTAGATTTAAGAGCAATATGCAGAGGGCCTGTAGATTCCTACACAGAGCATGTCTGAGTGATTCTTCCTGGACAGTTGTGGGAGGCTTGCTTCAAAGGGGAACTGCCAATGTGACAAAATGAGTTGTCATTTTCCTTGGAGCAAGACTCAAACATTTTGTCAGCTCTTGATTTCCATTTCACTGGTGTAAGGTAGTCTGAACTCAATCTTATGTTCATTTGAAAGCACTATATTCTTTCCTTGGACAATATTTTCTATGTGTGAATGGTTGTTAAAATATCTTTTTGGTAAGATATTCTCTTCAGCTTATACTTCCAGTTTTTATGCAATAGCATTTAATTCTATACTTTTGGTATGTTTTGTATTGTATTATTTTAGCCTTCTAAAGTTGTATCTGAGAGATTATAAATTTTTTAGCAGTTGAGATAATGAGCCAAGTTTAACCAGATATTTTATCGACACATTTAGTGAAAGATACTTTACTGACACTAATATGAAACTCTTGCACATAATGTGAGAGAAATTGTTATGTGTCAGAGGCAAAATTTGACCCTATTTCTTAAGCCAATACACCAAACCATGTACTTAGATGACATTTTATACAATGACACAAGTCATCTTTGCCACATAGAGAACAGGTTCATGAATTCACATGACAGAGCCATATGGAGTTAAATTTTGTTTTCAAATACATGTATTTAAATCTATAGAATCTATAGAATTAACCCAGATTTATACTGAGTACTGCAGTTATAGAGTTTTATTGTCAGTTACAATAAATAAACTAGCAATCACCTAGCTTATTCTCGGATCTGAAAGGGAATTCACAGACTAATGAAAAACAGATAAACAAAATCAACTTTACTTACAAGCAGTACAAATGCAATCCAGAGTCTCTGAAGATGCAATAAACAACAATAAAAAAACTTTTTAACATAATTTTCTTTTTTTAGATAATGCACTTTAATTGCACTTCAATATTTGTATAACAAATTGCAACACAAGAAATTTACTCTATATATATTTAATAATACATAACACTTACAGTATCTGCTTCTTTTCCATCAATCATTTCCAGGTCTTTCAAAAACCACTTTTCAACTATTTCATATTTCTCCTCTCGATCTACTCTGAAGTGTTTAACCATACATATTTCTACTTCTTCACCTTTAGTCACTGCAAAAAAAAAAAAAAAAAAAAAAAGGTAAAAGTTTATGGTTTATGTATGCAAGCAAATACTTCCTGGCAAGTTTTCTGATAATAGATGACTTAAACTGCATTTTAAATAATAACTAACGTCAGTTAGAACTGCATATCTTTATACTGGACTTACTGGTTTTGTTTTGCACAGTGATTAGAGATAGACTAATGTTCTCAGTCTACAAAGCCCATGAGTTTTAGCAGATCCATGTTATTCATCCTGTGAAAACCTGCATTTAAAATCAGGAGCAATATAAAGAAAACCCAATTCTGACACTGGATCCCTGTGGTTGATCTGCTTATCCTATTTACTCCAAGGGGGATTCTTCTGGGGATGCCACAGTTATGAAGCTGTGAAACCACTATCAAGGCTCTGTATTTATGACTTGTGCTATATTTTCCATTCTGTGGATGGGAGATTTCTTGTGTGGCCATTATTTTATAAAATATAATTTTGCTACAAAATACATATGAATACCACTTAACAAAAATAACATTAAAATTTTTTCTCAAAGTTGTCTGGTTCTATCTTTATAGAATTTACTATTTTCTTCCTATTACGCAGGAAATAAGGGGAAAAGAGTATGAAGACACTCTTTGTAGTCACTACCATTATTAATTGATTACGTTAAGTGCTGTGTAGATCAGACCTCTGTAAAATGCAGTAATTAGCATGAAAAGCATTGTAGTCTGAACACGGATTTTTAGATCAATTTCAATTTCTCCTTCTTTTTTTTTTCCCTTGCATCTCCTGCACATTCAGCCTAACAACTGGAGGACTGACCACTTCTCCAAGCCATCTTGCAGCCTCAGGTAAGTGCCAGATGTCACTTCCTTTTGTCATTTTGCCTTCATAGCATGAGACTACAGACAAAGGACCAAAGACAGTTGCTATGGACAGAACACTAAGTCACTCCATTAATGTGTGTTTTTTTTTTCTTTTACGTTTCTGTAGAACATGTGGCAATAGTTTTTCTTTTAATTCTAAATATTGTCTTGGTTTTTAAAAACCCATTTTGAAACTGACCTAACGTTACCTTCTCAGATAAGCCCCTTAGCTTATATCTGTCAAAATATCTTTTACTTCTCACCTGTTTGTAAGAAAACAGTTGCAAAATAAACTAAGGTTACGTATTGATATCCCTTTCTACCTTCCAAGCAAAATAATGAACAATATATAAATAGGGTATAATTTCTCTCATCCTATAGCTTCTTGAACAGTCTCCTGGGAAGTCCCTATCACAGTCGTTCTCTTTTTGGTCCTATGTGCAAGACCAATCACAGCTCCTAGGTGATGTTTCAAAGAATTCCTTTTTTTTTTTTTTTTTTTTTTTTTTTGCTTTCAAGAAAATCTGTGAAGTTAATCATGGAATGTGTTCTTAATTTTCAACTTCTTTCATTGTGGGTTTTTTGTTTGTTTTTGCTTATTTGTGTGGGTACACATAAGGCTTCCTCAGACTTAAGAAAAACAGTCCTTTCAGAAACATAACTGGATATCTTGGGGGCCTGCAGAACCCCTGGACTACCATTCCTCTACTGCTTGTGTAGAAATCATAAAGAATAAGGACACTTAAGAACTGCTGTAATGGAAAGGACACTGCTAAACTGCTGTAACAGAAAGAATGAATCTAGAAACATGTACTGCCCAGAGATGAAAATTGTATTTGTATTTTTAAATGCAATTTACTTCACAAACTAATTTGACAGACTTGTAAATATTTTTTTTCTTGTAAGATTAGCACTTCTCAGATCTACCTTATTCTCATTGTGTTAAACTTTAAACACTTCTAAACTTTAAAAGCTTCTTCTTGTGCGGAGTGTGGATATGGCAGTGCCTTGAAAGAGCTTGGGTCATTTCTTAAGGTCTTTGATGGAACAAACACCCTCTCGGGAGCCTCTGTCTTCCAATGGATAATATAATGTTATCCCTACCATTCTTCCCAGCCATATCAAGATAGAGTTGCTGAAAATTCCTGAATGTGGTTGTATTTCAGCTTCACTTTCTCTTCTCATGTTATTGTCTTCACTTAAGAACTGGGACTATAATGCAAATAAGGAACAATTATGTTGAGCATACGTTGTGAAAATAAGATTTCCACACTGAGATTTTGTTGTAACAATAGACTTTAAAGGGTATATACTTCTGTAGTTTCCTCCTTACACATAATTTGAGTGATTTTCTTTTGTTATGTTTAACTTGAAGTTAATGGTAATTACAATGAGCCTGCATTAAGATTCGAGATAGTATGATTTGTTCTTAACTAACTGTATGGATAGCATTGATACTTTTGCCAAATGCTCTTTAAAAGTCATTAAATAATAATAATAAAAAATTAAAATCTTCACTCTCAATATTTATTGAAATTCTAATGCCTGGAAATGCCAGTCTGTTACTAACACAGAAATGTTAGTCAAACTGAAAAAAAAAATTCAACTGATAACCACAGATGTTGGATGCAGCCCATCTTTCAGAATCAAATTTCCACTTTACTCACCACTGACTTGCTATTCCTAGGTATATTAGTGGATACTGGAGAGTCCTCACTCATAATACGCAACATAAATTCTCTTTTATGTCTTCAGAGAGTTCTATTAAATTAATTTTAATGGCTTTCTTTAATGGCTTGTTCTTCACTGACTTGAAAATAAAATTTCAGTAAGGATTTTAAAGGTACAGAATTTTATTTTTTCTTTAAATGTTTCATAGTGAACTGTTTAGTTCCACTGCCCACAACTTCAAACATCTACCAAATAGTTCTGTAAGCTATAAGATCAAGTTGGTGGTTTGTGCATTTAGAAGAACTACAAAACTCAGGAATCCCTTTCTTGAAGAGGAAATTACTTTCACAGTCCTAATATATAAAGTTTTTTATACTGAAAACCTTTGAGGCTAAGTAGATAGCTTGCTCAGTAACTCATAAGTAAAATAGTGTAAATACTCTGAAGACTTTCGGTATTTACAAAAATGAGTAAAGGATGTGGCTAAAATCAGTATTTCCACAGTATTGCAGTATTCTTACTTCCAGTATTGCAAGTGCTTTTCTCAAAGTGCGCTCATTTAAGTTTGTCAGAACCATCTTAGTTTACTCAAACTTCTTGGAAATCACTCACTGAAATATTTAAGCCACAAGATTAATTTATTGCTACTTCTGTAAGTGGAAATGTAGTGCTTAGGCACAAAATCCAAAATCGGGCACAGTGCAAAAGCTCTAGAACTTCCAGCCGTTCCGGGCCAGAGCCCTGTGCTCTCCCGCCTTCACGCACCCACCGCGCGCCGCGGGGAAGTATCGCTCTTTCAGAAGCCCAGTGGCCCCTTGAGCTTCGCACAGGCTCCGAACGCTTTTGGAAGGCTGCGTTGCGAGCGGCCCGTCGCCGTGCGCGTTCCAACGCTCCGGGCGTTCGGAGCGCGTCAGGAAGGGGAGGAAACGCCCCGCCGCAGGGAGGTGGGTGCAGCCGGGGGTCCCGCACCGAGCTGGGGCTGCTCTGCGCGGAGCCGCCCTCGCTGCGCGCAGCCCTGCGCGCTTGGCCCCGCACGGCCGCCCGCCCGGGCCCCCAGCCCCGCGCCCGCCCGCGGAGCCCCCGTTGCGGCAGCGCGGTACCTGCGGCGCACAGGTAGAGGCGCCCCGCGCCCGCGCCCTCCACCTCGATGAACTCGTGCAGCCGCTGCCGCAGCGGCCCGAAGAGCCTCTTGGCCAGCTCCTCCTTCAGCAGCGAGGACATGGTCCCTGCGGCTGCCCGCGCGGCCTCAGCGGCGGCCGCCGGACCCCCGCGCCGTGGGGCCGCGGGGCCGCGCCGGGTGCCCGCGGGCAACCCGCGCAGGCTGCGCGGTGGGGGCGGGCGAGGCGTCCCGGCCGCGCGGGGCCGCGCCGGCGAGCGGGGCCGCCATGGCCGAAGCAGCCCCGGCGGGACCCGCTGCGGCGCGGCCGCCCCGCGCTGCCGCTGCCGCCGCCGCCGAGGGGAGGCCGCCACCACGGGGGCCGTTAAGGGGCGGCCGGGCCGCGCAGCTCCACGCCCCGCAGCTGCCGCCCCGTCCCGTCCCGTCGCGCCGCCCCGCCCCGCGGGAGCCGCCCTGCCCGCCGGCCCCCCGCTCCCCGCGGGAGCGAGAACAGGCACGTAGGGAAGTGCGCGGCTGATAACGGCCGCTTCCCGAAAGCCTCATGTTGCTTGGAGCGTTTTTAGGTAGCCCTATGGCTGTTACTGACGTTTGCAGCCAGGGGCAAAAGCACCTCGTGCCAGTGCTTAGGAGCAGAAAGCGGGTGACCTGAAGGAGAGCTCGGCTCCGAGCAACAGGAGTCCTGAGAGGACACGGGCAGCCGGGGCGGCAGAAGAAGTCACCCTCTGAAGTATTGTTACATTTGTGACAGGCTTCATACAAGCTAGATCCATAAGGCAGGAATGTTTTCAGGAATTCTTGATGTTCATGGCACTCTTCAGATGTCCTAGGGACAAGTCCTTTCATTTCATCTGCAGTAGCCTCTGAAAGAGCTTTATGTTTGGTCTCATTCTTGGTTGCTTGTTCAGTTTGGGTATACGGATTCTTATATCCAAGCTACCTTATGTAATGTTCATACTTACATTCTCATTGCTGCTTACAAAGTAATCTGATATAGAAAACATCTGACTGCTGAAATGAAGACTTAGAAGTTGAGGGAGGAAATTGATTTTTTTTTCCAAAAAATAAGGTCTTGTCAATATTATTAGAATAGTTTATTGCTATAGATCTATATGGTGATTTGCTGGCATGAAGCAGAATGAAATCAGGTAAAATTATGTTGCTATAAAATTAATGAGAATCATCATGCTAGATAGTAAGCATATTGACTACATGAGTGAAAATGGACGGAGAAGAAACAGCTGTAAGATTTTAATTCGCTCTGCTTCCTTTTGGTCTCAGGTATCTGGAAAGATATCTGTGATTCTTAAATCTATAGAAGAAATTTCACCCCTACATTCAGAGAGTGAAGTTGGTCTAAGCTTCCGTTTTTGGTTGTATTTAGTTAGTACAGAGCATAAAGACAAATTTCACCTCCTTAAAGATTATATGAATCTTACAAAAAGAGCTTATCTCTGCATGATGCTGACTTGGAAACGCAGACAACTGCATGTCAGACAAGTGCTTTAGTGTGAAGACCTTCGAGCAGATAGCTGATGCTCAGAGATATCCACATCCATGGTGCCCATTCACATCCATGCCTCGAATTTGGGGCTGGCTGCACGGCAGCTTGCAGCTCACAGGGCTGCAGAATCGCCAGGGCTCTGCTGAGGCCCCTCACGCTCACATTGCGCTTCATCACTATCGTGCTTGGAGGTTAGTCTTCGTACTCAGTGCCAGAATCCTCATTAGGAAACTATGTCTGGCTCAGCCACAGTCTGTGGTTCATGTTATAGCTCATATGCTGGATTTTTTTTTGTTTTTGACTTTTGGGCAACAAATATCCAGATGCCTTCAGAAATTTTGAGAGCTTTTATTTTTTAAAATCATGCAATAGGTGCATTGCTACCAATTCTGATAACAAGCCTGCTCTCTGAGCAGTGCTAATGGATGCCCAGCTGTTTCTCCAGCTTGTGTCTACACCTGCTTGGGCTTCGCTGCACGGGAAGGTCTCAGCTGCACGGGAAGATCTCAGCATCCACCGTGCGCATGGGCCGAGCCCGAGTCCTCCAGCAAACACCTGCGTCCAACGGCTGCATATTGTGCCAGAAAGCACTACCAGTGTACTGACAGGTACATTACTCAGTCTTCATATTTAGAAATCTTTTGGAAAAGAAGCAAAAGTTTTTGATACTTTCAATAGCAATTTGTATATATTCATCTGATTCTTTCATACAACCATCCAGAAAAAAAAAGATATAAAGGCATTTGTAAAAAAAATTCTATAGGTTTATTTCTTAGCTGTTGTTTGTGCAGATAGTACTCGAAAGATCCTATCCTGTGATATCACTGTTTGCTTCTCTATCTTCTTTATCTACCTATCTCCTCTAAAATCAAATTAAATTTCAAAAAGTACTGTAGAAATTAAATTACTTCTTCAATATCCTGTAATGGATTTTGAAATGCTGCATTAAGAAACTACTCTGAGTATATTCCTTAAGAGTTTTAATGTTGATTTTAATGCTCACTGTTAGTAAGAAATAGAAAAAAATCATAATTGTTTATTGCTCTTGATTCGTTTGATTCTTGATTCACAGATTCATCCGCCCTGTACTAGAATGTAGCAGGAGAGTTTCAATAAACTGATATCAAGATTAGCTAGAGAATTCTGGATGATGCCTAAAACTTTTTTTAAAAAAATATTTTTTCATCTCTACCCTACACTCTGTAATAGTTTCTTTTCCATTATGAGAGCACTTTGGGTAGAAATGGCCATAGCATTTTGCAGATGACTCACAAGTATTTTTCCTACTCTCCACCTCTCTGCCCCTTAGCTGACTCAGAATAGAGGCTTGCTAAACTTCAGCATCTTTCTCTACACTATACAGCTAATTTTGAGGTGTAAATGTTTTCCTGTCAATATATGAAAGAGTGTAAATTCTTACAGCAATTAAACAATATCTGCAATGCCTACATAGAGCTGCTTGCCTGCTTTACAGATTCTATCATCTATCTGCTTTTTTTTGTTATTTTTTGTTCTCCCCTTTGCTTCTCTTCTGGTATCTCCCTTTCTCTCTCCCTCCCCTTTCCAGCTTTTCCTCAAAAGCACGCACAATTCTAGAGGCTGTTGGTAAATTCTTGTGTTCTGCAGTTTGAAGCTCTCCAGATCATATAGACACGGTCCTGCTTAGAAAGTTCTCCCTTAGCATGACCTTGTGCTAGCTTTGTTATTGGGAACTGTACAGGGAACTGTAGGAAACAGCCTCCTAGAAGCCACTTCGATGATTTGTGCCATGATATTTCAGTCCCCCTTTAGTTATGTGACTGGGAACCAGCATCCTAGCAGTTACATATCTTATTGCCAGCAGTTAGGCAGTAGCTCACCCAGCTAGCAAGAACCTACTAATCACAGCTCAGGATCAGCTTCCCAGTCTGCCAGTCACAATTAGCTATGACTGTCAAGACAGGTTAATTACAGATGTCTTTCAGAGCTGGGTGCCCTCCACTACCCCCAGTAATCTGCAAAGGAGCCCTTGGCAGCATGAAGCATTCAACAGGGAAACATCTTAGACCTTCCTGCCAAATACTAATTACTCTTGTTCTTTTTCATGCTCTGTGTTTTCTCTGAAAACTTAAATGTCTGAGTATAGTTTTCTTTATTATACTCAAAACATTAACTCTAATAGGTGTAGTAGCAGGTCTTAATAGGATAAATGTCTCTACTTTTAATCTTTATTGTTTCTCAGACACACAGTTCTGGGAAAAAGCAATTCACCAGCTTTAGTACAGATATTTATGATGGTCCCTATACTCCTATGGTTGTACTAATGTGCATTAGTATATACATTCAACTGATTACCTGGAGCCTGATCCAAAACCCATTAAGTCAGTAACAAGATTTCCTGTGATTTTGGTGGGCTTCAGAGTCACTGCTCTGAAACAGCAGAATGGTCACCATATTTAATTTTTTTTCTGTCCTTGACAAATGAAGGGATTAACAGTGGTGCTTTTAACTATTTTTGATGAATAATTAGACTTCTATGATTCAAGAAAACACATTTTTACAAAATAAATAATTGCTGGTTTAAGACAGTGTGGAAGAGATGAGTCACCTCCTGCTCCTAAGGAAGAAGCGTCCTGGCAGCAGCAGGAATGGGCTGTTCCCCTTAGGAAGGTGGCCCAGGAGCACCAGGTGCCCTGTCACAGGCAGCGTCATCCCCGCAGCGCTCAGGGCCATGTGCTAAAGACAACAGTTCCCAGTGTCACAGGCCCAGGTGTCCTGGGCGAAGGCGAGGTGACGAAGCACGTCCAAGGGACCAGCGGCAGGACGGAGCACAGCACAGGCAGCGCCTGAGGCCCGGGCTCCCCTGGTGGGGCTGGACCTGGCAGGCAACGCCTGGGGTGCTCGCAGGGCTCTGGCGCCTACGGTCACCTGCTGTAACCGAGCATGCCCGTCTGGTCCCACTGACTGAAATAAGCTGTGCAAAAGGGGACATTTACGCTGCTCGAGAGGTGGGAATTCACTGCGTTCTGCATCCTGAAGCCCTACAGATGATGTACATTGATCTCCATTTAAAATTTACACCGAGAATCACAACGTTCATGGAAGCATCTTGTATACCATTCCTTACTTGACAATGCTGTGGAATAAAAGGAAAGAAGGAGAATATAACGTTCAGAATAATCTCTCAAACCTGCAAAGGATCCCGGTAGATTAAAAAACGTAATTTACCATCTTTAAATTAGGCTTTAGTGTTGCTTCTCTCTGAGGCTTCAGATACAGATTTCTCAGCTTACACTTCATCTGTTTTCTGTATGTATTCTTCACAGCTTTTCACATCCATTTGTCACATCATAGATGAGGTTTTAGAGTATAAACTAGAGTATAAATTAGAAACTGCCAAAAACATGCTGCAATGAGCTGGCTGTAGAGCAAGATTTCAGAAAGTGAATTCTGAATGGTCGTTACATGTTATCTCTTATTATTAATGCTCCAGTTTTCTCAGACTTATATTCCCACTGGTATTTCTAGATAATCTATAAATATCCATGCATCATGGCCATCTATTCATGTGTTACTGATGGCTATATCAGTAAAATTAGATCTCACTGCTGTGAAGCATAAAACTGGTCAAATAATACTGAAACTTGTAAGAGGAAACAGAGGTTACACTGATTCATGCAGCAGTGCAGATAGATGAGATAGGTTCAAATTTTTTTATTCAGTTTTAAAGTAGAAGAATACAAGTGCTTGCTAGAGAAGGTATGAGTTGGTTAAAATGTTTTTGTAGACTTTTTTTTTTGCCCTGAAGTCCATTGGGGATCCCATTGAAAGAGCCCTGCACCAAGCTCAGGACATATGGTTGCTCGAAGAGTGGATGTTGCAAGACCTCATCGGTTTGGATAAAGAACACTAAAATCTGCATAGGTTCGGTTTCTCTAATGGTGTGCTGTAGTTTTCCAGTTTTTTTAAAAAGTAGTGTTACTGACTTCTGGGAAGAAAGGAAATGAAAAGAATTTATCTGAGATAAACTTTTATGTTGTTTTACAGATGAAATTAGAGGCGTATTGTGAAAAAAAAACATTTCACAGGAGGTATCCAGTACTTCTCTTCTATGGATAATTTACACACACATTGATTTTAAACATGTCTGAGCAAAAGATTGGGGCCTTGGTAAGTCAGCTCATAAGAGTAGGATTGTTCAGCAAAGCACATAATAATGCACTGATGAATTAGAGCCATATTTAAAAAATGCGATAAAATCCTGGCATGATGGATTCAGCACTTCATTATTCAGACATAATCCATTCAATCTCATACTGTTTTATTTTATTTTTTTTCCCTTTGTGGATGTAAAGCACTGAAGACTAAGTTAAAAATAAATCTTGTACCTTTCTAGACATGCCAATAATTGTTGCCCTTCTGATAGCTGGAACTGCTTGCAGGCTTAACTCTCAGGATCCTGACAGATATGGGTAAAACAGCAACTTTTATGGCATGTTCTATAAAAATACCAGAAAGTGAGTACAGTAGAAAATTACTTTGACCAGAAGTACCCTGATAAAAATATATGAAGCAGATTAGACTGTGAAGCAAACTAAATTACCTGTTTATGTTTTCTTTGAACAAAGAGTTTTTCTTGAAAAGTTGCTCTGAACAACATGGATACTCTGTCAGAAGCCTCTTCATACTTTTTAATGATGATCTTCATCTCTACCTTTGTAGTCTCTAGTAATAATTTTCATTTGCCTTGGCACAGGAACTATTCTCTTCTCTCATGAAAATTGAACATTATTATTAATGGAGATAGTCAATTACTTCAGATTAATGTGGATTTATATTTAAAATCAATACATCAGCATGATGCAAAGCACTCTTAAAACACTGCAAACTTCTGCTGGACATCTAATCCATTTTTAAAAGATTCATAAAGAGTCGGGAATCTATACAAGTAGATAATTTGTATGGATAGCCTATTTAGGGGATGAGCACACATTTGACAGTTGCAAGGCTTGAAGTACATTTTATTCTATACAGATATTTACAGTATGCTGTCTTATGTTGTCAGTCACTCAAAAAGGTTAACGTCAAATACATTCAGCTTAGAAATAAAATACAAAAATATTGAGAGTGAATTTAATCCATCATGGGATAAAGCCAGTGAGAAAAATGATGGACACACTCCTAATGCTTTTGGAGGTCTCTGCCATTGTTAAAGAGTAACTTTAGCCCATTATAAAGTATTGGTTTCAGTATAAGGGTAATTAGCTGAAAAGTAATGGCCAGTCTTTGCAAAGTATGTGATGTGGTCTTAAACTAGTTTCTAGTTTCCTCTACATGAAACCAAAATTACTGAGTATGATGTAGGCAGATAGCAATTCTGAGTTGTCCAGTTTAGCAGGACTTCTAAACATGGCATGGAAGAAACTCCATAGAAAAGTAGACTTCATAAGGATACTAGGTCATTTGCCTTCCTCAAGGCAGGATCAACTCT
This sequence comes from Tinamus guttatus, assembly GCF_059628265.1. Taxonomy (NCBI): domain Eukaryota; kingdom Metazoa; phylum Chordata; class Aves; order Tinamiformes; family Tinamidae; genus Tinamus; species Tinamus guttatus. The sequence continues at coordinate 8,319,668 of NW_028288747.1, forward strand.
ATCTAGGTCATTTGCTACACTGCTTCAGAATGAAGCCACAACATCTGTAATGGTTTTAAAGCCATGTGCCTTGCATGCCAAACTATAACTTTAAAGAACCCTCTGTTTGCCTGAACAACCTGGCTCTTTTAGGGTTTTCTGGATGCGGAGAACAAGCATGATTTGATGTGGAGTGTGTGAAAAAAGAGCAGGTGTTCAAGAAAAAGTTCTACTTTTTTGACTTAGGATCTCCTTGGACGTTTGGTGATGCGAACTTGGCTTAGTTTTTTTTGTTTTTTGTTTTTCTTTACTCCTCCTTTAATTCTTACATTCTAATTCTTACAACTGGTGGGAGCTGTTATTAATGTCCTCAGCACAGGAAAAGGACTGATTGTCATTAATGTCTTAGTGGACATCAGAGAATCCACATTTTGATTTCCTTTATCTGATGAAACACAAATACCAACTGAAGTGCCTTCTTCCTTGTGTGGAATTTCAGATGTCTAAAATATTTGCCTGTTTCTTTCATGAGACCATCCTTTCTTTAGCTGCCTGTTTCTATGAAATCTGAAGAAAGTTGATTTTTGAGAGGCAACTGCTTCACATCAGTTTTTGATATTAACTAAGTCACACACATAAGCTGCATGTGTGGAAATAATGATTGCATGCACATGCAAACGTGCATCTTGTATGATTGCAGATGTCCTATTTTCTAGGCTGGAATGCTGCAGACTTAAATCATGAATATACTTAAATAATGTACACCACGTGTCACTGTTTCCTTTGCCTATGTTATGATTTAATTGCTTTGTTTGTTCCCCTCCATCTGCAACACCTTGAAGGGTATGAATAAGCACATTATAGCAACTAGTCTCATGTTCCAAACTAGGAACATGCATAAATGTGTAAGGCTTTGCAAAACATCTCTTCAGTCACTCAAGTGATAACTTTTTGTACACTTTTTTTTCTAGATACATTGACAGGAGTCCAAAAGTGCAATGGGCAATGTTCAGCTTTGACTGTTGCATTTTAGAAGAGATCTGTTACTCACACCAGTGATTATTTTGCAAGGAACCCAGTTGGTATTTTTATTGTTTTTTTGAATTCTTCATAATAAGAACAATCAAGACAAAGATAAAATATTATCCTTGATCCCAGTATCTTTAGACATGCCCTAGTTCTTGTGTTGTGGTGAATAATCATTTCCTGTTTCCACGCTGTTTGTGATTTTATAGACTTTGACTACATATTAAGTTCCCCTTATAAGTTTGTTTACTTATCCTGTTGCATATTGAAAGTCCTACCTATTCCTTGGTGTGGAATGTAGTAGTTCAGCACCACTTCTTACAAAAAAAAAAATCGTATCTCAAATGGTTCCCTGTGGCTACTGTAGAAGCCTTTGTAATTAAAGTATGTTAAGTGCTTGTGGGGACAGGTAGGATACAATTCACATAATTACACAGACCAATATTTGCATATTCTGTTTACTTCAGAACAAAGATTTTGAAAAACTTAAGTATTTGCTGGATAGTTGCCATGAGCAAAGGAGCCAACAGGAGTTCAGCCAGGTAAGTAAAATAGATTTCTGCTAATAAAAAATTAATCCGGTAATACAAGTGCTCCATGTACATAACCATTGCATTTATGCAAATATCATTTAGAAGGACAAAGAGCATTTGTTGGGAGTGTGCAACATTATTGATGCCTTTGCCATTTTAGACTATTTCACTTGAAGCTGTTGTTCTTATGTGGAGTATTAGAGTGCTAATCTGGCTGATACCAGTTTCCCAATCTTGAGGGACCTACACTTGGCAGTCTTTGTTGTGGTAATAAAAAACAGCAGATTACAGTATATTATCTTGGCAATGTATATGCAAGCCTCATGGGAAACCTGGTCCTTCAGTATGTATTATTAGGTGTGAAGACTGCTCTATTAAAATATGCTGATAAATTGAAATAATTGTGACTACATCTAATGTAGAAGTAACAAAGCAGGTTGAAGGTTTGCTGTTTTGTTACTGGAAAAACCTTCCACAGAACAGAGAAAGCAAAAGCAAGGGTAAAATGAGCTCATTAAGAATCTGTGAAAATAGTTCTTTGATACCAGGGCAATGAATATTCAAGTAGAAAAATTTCTGTCTGAATATACGAGGACTTTCTAGACTTTCAAATCAGTTCAAAGACAATCTCTGTAGGGTTAGTGATGTTTTTACTGCCAATTAGCCAGGACAAGAACATACAGGGACAAGATGTATTTCTGGCCTGTAATATCCTTAGGTAAATAGAGTAATCCCCTTATAGTCTAACGAGCAAAGAAATCTGGATTATATTTTGTTAGTGAATACAAAATAAACAAGCTTTTCAGAGTTAGTAGGGTTTTGTTTAGTTCCATTAGCAGGATAAACCTTTTCTATAATCATAAAACTTGGGCTAAAGCATTTGCCAAATATTGACAAACATTTTTTTTTGAGAGACAGTAACATTAGTTGTCTCATTCAATGGGAAGGTGACTGATAAACTAAATGTCACCTCTACAAAACTTCCAGCTTATAGTTTTAACAAGCCTTTTGTTCTGCAGTTCATTGATTTATAGTATGATAACTATTTTACCAAACATTTCTTAATTGGCAAATGTGTCCCACACTGATGAGGTGATTTTAAGTTCAGTTCTTGGAGTATTGGTGGCAGGTTGGTCTTAGTATCTATTAAGGTGCTTGGGCTAACAAACACTTGTTCACACTTTATCATCAGCGTTTGGCTCTAATAACCTATATTGACGACTCTCCTCATTCCCATAGTGGCAGCCCTGACAATTACTTCCATGTAACCTAGAAGACCAAACCTTGCTCTGCTTTCCTCTTCCAAGACCAGACAGGGCTGGCTTTATCTCTCTTCATCTCTGCCTAGCTAATGGGAATGTGGCAATTCTCTCCCTTCTCTTTGTATCACAAAGTAGTGGGATGCAATGTTGCTTCATGCTCTTCCATGAGGTGTAGCAAGTCATAGACCAAATGGCAGTGCAGTGGTCGAGGCAAGAGCTATCACAGCCTGTTCCCCTGTCCCCTTTCACCTCGGATGTGAGGGGGTCCTGACCACGGGGATGGTGACAAATGAGCAACTTCATTGGAGACTTAGAGTCATGAGACCTTTTGGAGTTGTATGCTTCCTATACAAGGCGATGAAGGAAACTGTGGCAAATAGGACTCTTTAGCAAGGAGAATGATTCACTTTCTATGTTATACAAGGAAAAAGAAAAAGACGGAAAGACAAAATCCAGGCTAGTGTGAACCTTGCAATGTTGCTCAGGCACCTTTGTGCCCAAACCAAGAAAAAAGTGTTTTTGCAATCCTTTTGCCAGTGAGTTACTTCTGTCAGGGTTCAATTTCATGTTTACCACAGTGTGTCTTGAGATAGCTATTGTGTATCCTATGAGCTTCCATGAACTGTTTTTCATTAAATAATTAGCAGGTGAGGGACAGGGTTGAGATATAAATTCTGAAGATGAACAAAACTTTTCAGTATTTATCTAATGAAAAACAGCTTGAATTTCACCAAGCCATCATCTATCAAAAGAAGGTTACACCAATCTTTGAAGAAGCGATATCTTCAAATAAAAGTAAAACCAAAGTTCTCTTCATGAAATGTTAATCATACCTCAAAACCTTGATCTTGCCAGATAAAACACTGATGTAGATATATCTTTCTGGTATTTCTAAAAGAAATACCTGTCTTTTCTTGCAGTTAGTATTGAACAGTGTCCGAAGTAGCTAAGAAGTTAATGTTTACTATAGCAAAAAAAAAAAAAAAAGGCGCTATGCCAAAGTAGCAAATCTGTGCTATACAGAAGGCTACTCTTCATAAGTTTAAACATAATCATTTAAATGTATAATTCCTTAAACCATTTGACAAATTTCCCAGCCTCAAGTATATTATGTCACCATAAGCATTCTCCAACTTTCAGTGCATTGTCTTGTTTGAAATTCATAACGGAGACAAAAGAGCAAGAATACTGGGGAAAGGCAGATCTTGCAATGCAAAAGTTTGTCTGTTGATACATGCAAGGAGCACAAGTTTTAAGATCTGTGTTGTTCTCCTTTCTTTTGCATTTTGGGATAATATGACTGCATTGGAAGTGATTAAGGCAAAGTAATTTGAAATGTGGGCTTCATGCATTAAATTAATAAGAAACAGCAGTGCACTTTAAATTCATTTCCTTATTTTATCTGAGTTAGACTCACTGTAGAAATAAGCCATGTAGCTAAGAGATGAAATATAGCCTTTTGCTACTGCAAAAGAAGACTATGTCGAAATTAGGAATAGACTCATTGACTGCCTCAGGGATTTCTTAAGCACCTGTCCTAATTTTTGACAGATGTTAGAATGATAGAATAGTTTAATTCCACTATATCATTTTGTAATTTAACTCTGGAGGATAGGATTAGATTCTGGCTTTCTTTTGTTTGTTTGTTCATTTTTGTTTTCCTTAACAAAGGAAGAGTGAAAGCTTTTCAGCTTTATAAAGCTGATTTTGTAGGAAGCTGGCGTGTTCATTAAAAATTATAAGATTTTTTTTTTTTTTTAAATTAGGGACACATTTCAAAAGCACAGAAGAAAAATAAGTGCTTCACCAATTTTTTGCTGTCTTTCTGTAAAAATAATCAAACTTTCAAAGTGTACTTTGAAAGTGAATAATGAGAATGACCATACAGTGTTTGATGATTTTGATATGGGTTGACATATTCATCAATATATCATATTGGTGAATTAGAAAACTTTACAGAGATAATATTGTTGCCCCTAGGATAGCAGCATTCATTCTAGACATGCAGAAAGGAGAGCTGCACAAAAAAATATACATATAAAAATAAACAAAAGACAAACTTGTTACGTAGACAAAGAATTTTGAGTATTTCTAATAATAGGATGCAGTGGTAAATCAGTTTCTGGTGTTATGCTAGAAATACTATTCAATCTAATTTAAATTACAGTTGCATTATGCTTTGACATGGAAGCTTCCTTAGAGCTAAAGCTGAAGGTTTTCAATATTTCAAGATTATACATAAGGAATATTTTTTATTGTCAATTCTATGCCTCTTTATATATTTCTAGACTATTAACTGAAAACATTCTTACTTCTTCTAGTCTTCCTTCAAAGGATGAGTAGCTAAGGCTAGAAATCCATCTAAGTAGTTTTCTAATGCTATGTAGCCAGTGGATTCCTGTTGCAATGAAAGCAGCAGTTTTATATCTTTATCAGCCAGGTGTTTTAGTTAATGGATTATGATGTTCTGTGTAGGGACCTTTGAAGTGAGGACCTTGATTTGTCTCTGCTGAGTGAAGAAAGTGGGGAACTTACTGGCTCTATTAGAGCACGGCAGTGGCTCTGTAGAATAGTCTGCAGTATTCTGGAGAGCCCAGAAATGCTTTTGGTTATTGGTGTGTTTAGTGACACACGTAGGAAGGCAATGAGAGACTTCACAGAAATACTTAATGGAATCCAATACTAATTCTATGTAGGTATAAAAAGTTAAGTATTTTAAATCAGACTCTTTTGTCAAAACTAAGTGTATAAAAGTCAATGTTTAATATTTGCAAAGATAAATCAAGCTCTGAATAATGGCCAGGCTACATTATAATAATGCAACTCAATTTAAACTCAAAGGAAACATTCTGCATGTTTTATCAAAGTGCACTGGTTCATGGTGATCATAGTTCTACAATTCTTTTAATAAACAGAATTCAGCAAACATAGAAATCTAGTTTCTTGGCCTTGCAAAAATGTGAAAGTAGCAAATGTGATATAATAATCTGTTACACTGCAGAATATCCCATTAATGAAATCATGTGTAAGAGGTGTTATGCTTTATTTAAATACTGTAGTGATTGTATTATTTATAAAACAATAATGGAGAGAGGAAGCACAGTTGACCCACTGACTTCTCTTTGCTAAGAGGTATAATCAGCTACTAATGGAAACAGTGAATGCAATAATGCTGCTGTGTTGTGGGTCTGATTACCTGGAGTCCTATTACTCAGCCTTATCAAGATAATTTTGATTAAGTTTTAGTTCCTATAAACTTAGGCACAAAGAGTTAACATCCCATACTAAAGATGTTTTTTTCAACACTGGAGTGCTTTATAGTAAGGTTTCTTTGTGTGTAGTACTACCTGCTGCTCTATCTTAAATTTCCCTTACAAAATCCTTCACAAGGGGAAAGAAATATTATGTTCATGCCTATAATTTTACTGTATTATGTGAATTTGCTAGTATATTATAATTATACATTATAGTTACAGCTAGAGCTCCTGAACCACCACTGAAATAGCTTGGAATTTTCTTCATTCACTATAATGGAAGTTGGGTCCCAAAGAAACTATGAGATACAGATTCGGTAAATAATTGCCTGGTAAATTGTACTTGAAAACTGCAAAAAATCAAAAAGTGGCATATAAAGGAATATTATACCTTCCTTCAGTTCCCCTGCACCTCATCTGGAAAAGAATTTAGGGGTTGGCAAATCAACAAAGGTGAAGGATCATTTCCGTACACAAAGACAAAAATCTCTGATACTAAACAGGCAAAATTCTCTTTGAAATTGCATGTAACCTGCAGCCTCTGGCATTTTTTCAAGGGGACATGGAGAGATGAATTGCCTAGGGCAGAGCTGCTTGCCCAGAAAACGGAAGTGACCAAATAACTGTCTAATTTGGGGGGTTGTATTCTGCTGTAATAACTGTTCAAATAAAGGTCAGACAGTGTCTGTCTTCTGGGTATAGAGTTAAATGTCAATTTTCTGCAGCTTTTATTGGATTGCCATTTTTATTGCTATTAAATGTAATAAGATATACTTAATGTAATACTCTAATTAGATCAAATTGACAGTTACTACAGTAAATGTTTTAATAGTTTATTAATCATAGCTTTATAGATGGCTGATTGGAATTCTTCAGGACAAGCAGGTATGACGTCATATAAAATATTTAATTAAAAACATCTTGTGTGACTCATTAAAATAAAGTTCTATCATGCTGACTTATAAAATAATTGTGTTTTGATGAGGTATTACAAATATGGAATTTCTAACACACATTTTTTTAAATCTCAGTTATAAAAGCATTTCCGGACCACACTGACCCTTATGTACATTGAATAACAGTTATTTACTGACTCTAGCTGTGCAGTTTTGGAGCCAGATGGACCTGGTACTGATAAAAGATATTGGCATTTAACCTCATTTCTAAATCAAAATATATTATTAAAAAATATATATATATATTTACTATCAATCCTGTAAGGTCTCATGGAAATCTACACATGAAGTTCATTAAGTTACTTTGTTGTTGTTGTTGTTATATCTGGCCCTGATTAAACTGTATTGGGTTTAATTAGAATAAATACCAATCTGTATATCTTACAAACACATACACAGCTTATAACAACAACAAAAAAAGGCAAATAAATTGACTTAGATTTTTTTTATTATTATTATGATGCTGAGTTTATTCCATAAAGCTAATATCAAAACATGGCATTCCTTCCCTGATGCTTTTGTATTTTTATTAACAAAATAAACTGATGTGAGGTAGTGGTAAACATCAGTACGTAAGATTGGTTTTGTGGAAGAAGAAGGTCTCATTCTAACGAGGCCATTTTTCTGACTGCAAACAGACTTTAAGCAGTTCCCTGCTTTCTGGGAGCACTGCAGCAACAAGCTTTCCTCAAGCAGCTTCGAGTTAGATGGCACATTACTGCATCTGCTTTTGGTAAAATTAACTCTGATGCAAGATTCTTGCTACTGCTAGCAGAAGTGAATTGGTAAATCACTGCAGAAACCCTTTAGCTTATATTCTTAGCCGCTTGTTTTATGGAGAAGGAATTCCCCTTGTGCTTTTCTCCAAGCCTGGTTCTATGAAGAAGGAGTGTGCTCAGCACTTTCCAACCAACATAATTTCAGAGGGAATTGAGAACTCAGTGCTTACAGAGCTGGCAAACATTTCTCCAAGTACCACAGGGTTCAACTCTCTAATTTTGCAGAGAGGTTTTAAATAGGATTTTAAAAATCTGCCCCATTGCATGTATATTTGCTCAATATCATATTAAGTGCAATACAGTGACAGTGATTGATTCACAGGTTCAGCAGGGGGTAACAAAAAGATCATACAGCATTGAGCTGCTGGGATAATACCTAGAGGGAAGTCTGCACTTGAGATGTGTAGGATATGACTATGAGTGGTCCGTAGAATCTAGAGCAACAACAATAAAATATGAACTGAAGAACTGGGCCCTTTTGAAACTTGGTTAAAGTATCTCAACACAGTCATGATTTTCAAAAGTGAGGATTTTGTTATATACCTTCTAATCCAAAACATTTGTTTCCTTTAATATTCAGATTTCTCTTTCTAATTTGGATAAAGCAGTTTAGGATAGCTGCAATTATGTTAGGTACTTAAACACCTGTAAGTATTCTGGGGTGAGACGCTTGAAGGTTACATTTTTGAGAAAGTCTTGCCCTCATTTCATTTATAACATGGGCTGGGAGCTCGCAGTTTCTGCATGTTTGGCTGAAGAGGCAGAAATAGTGAGGCGTAAGCTCTCTTTCTCTGAAACATCTGGCGCTTCTCCCATCTCCAAAATTCTACTAACTCTCTGTGCTCTGGATAGAAAAGTTCGAGTGAAGAAGGATACAGAGTTGTTCCTGGTAATCTGTGAATCTTCTCTTTATAAACTCCAGCCAAATTTTCCCTTTGGAGGCAGGAAACCCCAACCAAATTGGCAAAGAATTTCAAAGAAATCACTCTAAGCAAGCTTACACAAAATAGGAAATGAATACAATCTAGAAAATCAACTCCCAAAATCATAGGGCAAGAGTTTCACTCTGCCGAATGAGAAATGCCCCAAAGAGTCCATGAAGTTGTTTATTGCTAATTTACTGTGGAAGATGGTTGGGTGCTCCAGCCCCTCACAGCACCTCTGTGGCAGTGTTGCCTCCCACCTTTGCCTCTGGGCAATTCTCTTCTGCAGCGCAGCGGCTACTTCTACCTAAATTTTCTCCACCTATAAGTGAACTAAGCAAGTGGAACTTCTAGCTCAAAATACTTAAATTTAAGGTTATATTTCCTGTGAAATCTTGCATTCCATAATGAGTTTGAAGAGTGGCTGCCAGAGAGCATTTTCTCTCTTACAAAGTAGGAACCTTCAATAATATATTTTTAAGAGAGTAATTTGTTTAATCCTAAGAGAGAGCTGCAATAATCTAAGGTCATTTAAGTGAAAAGAAGCTGCAAAGAAGAACTAAGAGCAGCGACACCTGGGTCAGAACAAACATTTAAAGAAGTAGTGTGTTAATACTTAAAGAATTTATTCATGCATTTTTTATAACTTCTAGCTTTTGTAGCTGAATGTAATGAATGGATCTCCAAGAGCTTGAGTCATCATGCCCGTAGCTGTTGCCAGTTTCCAGGCATTAACTTTAATTATTGATGCTTTCCCTAATAGACCTGATGGCACATTTTTAAAGTAAAGATTCTGCCTTACCAAAGGCATGCCCTGCTGCCTGGCACACCGACGGCCATTGGCAGAGTAAATATGGAGTTTCAACTTGGTCTTTAAATCAAAGCTTTGTTTTTTAGTTTCTGTTCTTTAATTACACTGTGCAGTGCTTTCACCTTTAGGGTAGGTCTTCTTTGAAGGAGTAAGTTTATAAATAGAGAAGCAAACTAACTGTGGAGGGTTAGAGGCAATTTTCAAAACTTGCAAAGTTGTTTTAGAACATTTGGGTCTTCAGTACACTTTTTTTTTTTCTTTTAACAACATCTTTTTACACATTCCATTCCTTCCATTCCTTCCATTAGATAGAACAAATGGGCAATGAAAGGTTCAACAACTTGGATATCAGATTTAGAAGTAAACTTTAATTAAAGAATTCCTGACACAAATACATTTTAATTTACAATTTTATGAACATCAGTGCCAACTCACCTTTAAACCCTCCTGTTTGAAAAAGATCCTCTTTTAGTTTCAGAGTAAATGACACACAAACTTTCAACAGGTAGATTCAGAATGATTCATGCATTTTGGTTGCAGCTTCTTTGCAAACAAAACTTGAGCTGTTTGAACTTGTATAAATAATTTGTCTCGCTTAATTGTCTTTTTATAGATAGTGAAAAGGATGTTGTTAAAAAGGATATGTAGTTACATATATATTTTATTATATCCTATGATCAATCAGGCCTCAGTGTAGTTTTATGCTAAAGGTAAAAGCATATACAGAGCAGAGGTCATGACTGAAATAAGGCAAAAAAAAAAAAAACAGGCTAAAGAGGCTGTATATTTCTCATATATCACTGCCAAGTATTATAGATAAGATGATCTTTGTTCAGTTTTATTGCATTTTATTTGGCTTATTTTTCTTATGCATTAAGATTCAGGTCTAAAACCCGCTCATGTTAACTGGAATCTTTCAGTTGTCTCTTGAGGTTTGCATCAAGTCATAATGAACAGAGAGCGCATGGCACTGAATAATATTCTTATATAGTAAGACAGATTTTTCTCTAATATAATGATATCCTTTCCACAGAGATGCTGTGGATAAATTCACTTGTGGCATAAGTGGCAGCATTGGTTTCATGAGAACTGTGTCTGATTTGGAAGGTGGATATAAAAGGTGAAGTAATGTACCCTACATCAGTTAAATGAGAAGAGCAGCATCAAAAACATGAAAGGGATATATAACAGGGAAAACAGCAAGGATTTGTAAAAGTATCCTAACGTTATGTCATGCTTGTCAATATTCTTATGTTAATAATAATTATATAAAAATCGTAAGAAGAAAATCATAAGAGCAGGACTGCTGCTATCTGGTTCCCAGGCACCTCCTTTCACCTAGGGAAATATCCAAGCTAGCAATTTTTTCGGATGCTTTTATATCGTAGCTTAGGGCATCCCTGTCTATGCTATAAATTCAGGAGATTTATGGAAACACTAAAGATGTGAGATGATTCAAAGCAGCAGTTCATAATTATTTCCTAGCAGTTTCTATTTTTCTTGTGAATCCAATGTCTCTTTATGACACAACTCTCCTCCTATCAGCCTCTTGAGTTCAAAATATATTTTGGGGCTTCTTTGGCAGTCTCAGGCAGAAACCTGGTTGCCGAAGAGCATAAATGATGTAAATCTACAGTGGGTATTGTTCCATTCCCACATTTGCTGTTTAGTTTTGGTTTTAGATTTATGGGCTTATTTTTTACAGCAACTCAATCAACTTGGGCTGAGGGAAAAAAAATATATTATCAACATTGTTTTTAGAAATACGATATGATAAAACTTGCATTTAGAATTTTTCTATTAAAATTATTTTCTAACATCTTTTCTTATATCTTAAGAAGACCTTGTCAGACTTTTTTGACAGCAATTAATGACTGAACTTTGTTTATATAATATTGGTATTTTTAAAGATGAAAGAATACATAGGTCAAATAATATTTTGATAGACAAAATATCATAAAAATGTACAGTTTATATAAGTGCATTTTTGAAGTAAAACAGTTTCTTTTTTGGAATAGCTTTTTTCATGTAAGTTATGAGGGAGGCTTGGAGAGACACAAAGATGCCTGGTGGAGTTGCTACTATTAGTGATCCATCTTGTCCTTTCCCAATTTCTTAGGTTGAATAGCGTGCTACCCATCTATAGGGAATTAGTTGTCCTGTCTCCACGATGTAAGGAATGAGAGAGACCACATTTTTTATTTCGCATTTTATTCTGTTTTGTTGTTAAAACATTTTCATTGGCTTCCCTGTTATCACCACAGTATTATCATCTTTCCTCTGATGAGCAAACCATCAGCTTTGCTCCTTTGCTGTCCCAAACCAAACAGCCTGTACTGAATATCAGTAGCTGAGGGCCGTGCTCAGTTCACCAGTTTCATTGCCATGGTCTAAAGGACCTATCTGTTTGTTTATAGTCTCCAGAGGATCCTTTCAATTCACCTACAGTTTTGACCTTTAGCCTTAACTAATTATCGTAGAGAGCAATCTCATTTATCATAACGACTTTTTAAAAGCATCTATGACAAGAGAGATTGCACCATTTTGCTTTCTCTCAAAAATGTAGAACCATGAACTTGTCAGGAACTTGCTGAGCAGTCATTTAATGTTTGAGTAATGACTGTCTTTCTCTGGACTAGATGACATGATGCAGCATTCCTGGGCTGTGGCATTTCATCACCGGAGTGCAGAAACCACCAGCGATGTGGTTTATAGCTGCTGAGCTGAGTGCATGTTGTTACTAATGCTGCATGTGGAAGCTTCCTGTAAGCTGGTGGGAAGCCTGGGAAGCTCCACAAATCCATTGTCCATCCCATTCATCTACATATTTGACCTGTATGTTAGGGGGCAGATAGAAAAGCAGACGCTCCTGAGATCTGTACCTAATGACGTTTATGGTACAAAAGGGAAGTTCTAAGCACAGCATTATTCATCATGGATGAGCCCAGGAAAGAACAAATGTGATGTAGGGAATGGCCATGCAAACCCTTTAATCAGCATGCGCTGCTGTTGCTGTTGATAGAAGCTGTTGTAGTCCCTCAACAGTCGGTACTTACGCTCCTTGTGTTAGCACAAGGGTGCATGTGGCCGCACGAGAAGCCGGGCTGGGGACCGAACTCAAGTTGAAACCAATCCAAAAGCAGCAAGAAGAGATGAGCTGTCTGGACTGGTTTGCTCTTTGGCTTTGCAATTGCTTTCACCAGCAGAAGGAAAGGGCAAGGTAGTTGGAAGAACAGCAGCAGATGCAGGTGGAACAACTTTGGGCTTAGTTATCTTAAAGCACAATTCTAGTGAACAGTCAGAGAACCCCAGAGCAGGGATGTTTTCCCAGGCTATTTCTGCAAATAGAAAATTTCTCCAAACAGAAGAATCCTGACACTTTTAGTTGCTCCTCATGTATTATCCTGTACTGGATAATACATTTTGATTACTTACTATTTCTAAGTTCTTTTCTAATATACTGCCAACCTTCCAGTCCTATTCCCTTCTAGGATCCATTGGATTTATTCTCTTTAATATCGTTGAAAGATAAAAGTAATTGGAAAGTGATATAGTGAACAATGAATATTATATTCCCTTGCAAGTAGCCATGCAATATTTAGCAGGACAGGCTCTTTTCAGCATCTAAATGTGTTGCGGAGCTCCCAACAGCGGAGTGGTTTCTTTCCAAGTTGCAATTTTTAGATAGGCAGCTTATGACATCTGCTGCTGAGTTTACAAAAACGGGCTTCTGTAGTAGATGGAACCTGTCTCATAAGGAGGAAATGGTGAAATAAAACCCTCGTGATTGAGATTCTGCTTACATATTGCATAAAAGATGCATGCTCTACTGCAAAGATCTCGGGTCCTTTTTTATTTACTTTGCGTATGTGGCTAACTTTGAGATGCTGTGTGTCTTGTAAACTGGAAAAGGAGAGATTTCTATTATTCTGTTAGTAATACTAATAAATATTTAACTGTCTCTCTGCCTGTTTAGACCTCTTTGTGGAAGATAGGGAAAAATGCTATTATTTTAAGACAATTATTTTGAAACAACACTGAAACTGAATTGAGAAACCACCTTTAATTAATGAATCCAAAATATGTAAATTATGGCAAAGAAGTCAAATCTCCGTCCAGGAGACATGTTGGGAACTAGATGAATTCCCAGACGAGAGCCCATGAGAACGGCTGAGCACCCCCCGACCCCAGCAAGTGCCGCTCCATCCTCACTCATCCCAACCCGGGTTGTCCTTAGGAAAGTGGCCACCGGGTGGTGCTGCGCGACAGCTAACGGGGCCGCCCGCAGAAAGCCGCCTTGTCCAGCACGGAGCGGACAGCCCGCTCCTGCTTTCGGCTCTCCAGAGCCGCCCGCCTGGGCACGGCTCGGCCCCGGTTAGCGCAGAGGCTGCGGGGCGCTCCCGGGGCGGCCTTTGGAAAGCGCTGTAGGGGCAGGATGCTGCACGCCCGGGGAGAGCCAGCCCTGCGCACAGCCTTGGAACAGCTGCTGGGTGAAAGGACTGTCATTTTCTTCTGAAGAAGAAACAAACAAACACAAATTTGCCCGAGAGATTTTTTTTTTTTTTTGTATACTGTTCTCAATCACACACATTTGTTTATGTTGTTATGCTTCAAATGCACAGTGATAGAATGCTTTACCAGACCTTCACTTTGAAAAATAATATCCAGGTAATTTCATATATCCCATTAAAAGGCTGCACAAGGGTGCTGTATGTTGAATTGTCCACCAATTCATTTGTACATAAAGATCTCACAATGGAATAATAAGAGCTGGGTTATTTTGTGGACTCTTGGCAATAACAAGACTACAAACTTCAAAGTTCATGTATCATTTCTCTCATTCCCCAAAAAGTTTGGGGTGAACTAGTCAATCTTAGACCCAAACATTCTTAAAACTGACTCGGGAAAATCTACTTTTTGTTCAGTGGATATTCATCATTCCATGTATCAGTCTTCTGATTCTCCCAAATTTTCTCTTGCTCTAAGGCATATATTCACATGTCTGCATGCCACTAGCTCTCCAAGACACTGGCCTCCCACTATTTTTTTTCTTCTGAGGAAAGATATTTTCTTTTCATAGCACTCTTTGACCTTTTTTTCAACTCCTATTGCTACATGGTCCAACTTTCTTTGCTTCTATGTCCACATTTCATGTTTTGGCTGATAGTTTTTTTTCCATTATTTTTCACCACATCCGCACAGAAGAAGGAAAGATTCTACAGTCAGAGACTTGCTGCTATCCCACAAAAAGCTGCATTTGGAGCATTCTCTATGTTTGTGGTTTTGGGCAATCACCCTCTCCCCCAACCAAGCAAAAGGCTGCAAAGCTTTTCTTTATATCTATATCGGAGTGCTTCTGCCTCCTGAAACTTAGTTTTCTCTTGACCAAAATGTGACCCTCACTTAATATTATATGTGAGAAATGGCTGCCATAAATTATTTCTTTTGTATCATGAGTACATTACAATATCCATCTTCTCTCCATCCACTCTTATTCTATATTTTGTGACGTTTTCTATTTCAATTTGACAAAACAGAGAGTTAAGTTTGAAATCTCACAAAATGAAATTAATTTTTGAACTGAATCTACTGGTTTTAGTTAAGCCGAAATAAAGGTTCAATTCTGTTTGTTTCCCTCAAATACTATCCAACCTGGGCAATCACCCCAGGAAATATAATTATTCACGCTGCTGGCAGCATGTCTTTACCGACATTCCCTCAGCTTTCTTTTTTGGAAGTCGGTTTCCTTGTTGTTATCCTCTGACCATTTTATTCCTCACCGCTAGGCATCAGCATTGCTCTCACTATATGTATAATATTTCCTAGCTAAGAAATGCTGCTGTTCAGCCTCAGCAAGGGAGTGATTCATTGGTGCAGTGTGAGGCTTCAGTGTGCTTGAACCATATTGAACCAAAGTTTTTTTTTTTTTAAATCAAGATGAATAATTAGTTGGTGTCTGCTATATACGCATGTGTGTACTATATGCATATTTAGTGCTTTAAAAGGGATAGTTCTCAAAAGCTCAAAAACAAACAAAAAACAACCAAACAAAATACCCCAATCAACTTGAGAGAATAAGAATTGGGGACTGTCATCACACTTTATAAAATGCCAAACTCACAATCCTGTGATCAAAAAAGAAGCTTCTCCTGCGGATTGTGAGAGATCCTCAGAAATCATGGAAGAATAAAGTAGGAGTTAAAACAGGAATCAGGGAAGATCTGAATTAAAGAATAATGTTGAAAATATCGAAAGAGTCATGTATGATATGATTACAGCCTACAGATATTTATACAAGGAAAAGAAAGTTTTAAATTTTGTTAGCTGACAGGAATAGTCAATCCTCTCTTATCTGATCTGATGGGAAACCAGCTGCCTGACTCAGGTTCCTGCAGAGCCTGTCTGGGCAGCTCTGCATCGACAGCACAGCCCATCTGAAATGGGACAAACTCCGGCACAGGCAGTTGCAAGCTGTCTGCAAGAAAAGTTTTAGTGATTAGAAACTGGAACTAGACAAATTCAAGTTAAAATAAGATGATAAAATAAATTAAAAAGTGGGTGTTATTAGCCATTGAAATTACTTCCTTGAGATAATTCTCCATCAGTAGAAACACTTCTAGGAGAGGTAGATTTTTTTTTTCCTGAATGATAAGCGACAGGAAGTCAGGAATTAACTCAGAGGAATCAGTGCCCTGTGTTAGCAGATGATCCAAATGATGACTTCTGACTTTGAAGACTGACTCTTTCCTCATAGTTTTTCTGTGAAAGTGGTTTTCTATTGAGGTTTGCTCATTTTGAAAAATGATAAAACCACTTCAAGTGATAATTTGAAATGTAAAATACTTTTTTAATATAATTCTTTTATACAGGAAAAGGCTTTGCTTTTAAAAAATTGTGTGATTATTGTTTGACTGGATTTATCCACTGAGCACAAAGAGTAGACACTGTTACATTCTCAAGCAGGATGTATGTTCATCATTAAATTTATTCTAATATTATTTTATTTAAATTTGCTATCTTACATATAAATTGTTTATGTTTTTATGCGTTATTCTGTGTTACTTAAATATATTCAAATATAAGCTTTTATATAATAACATATTTTAAAACTTTAAGAATAAATTAACTAAGAATTCAAAATACCTCTTATACATTCTGCCTATTTTTCTATATCATTTTTAGTAATTTAGACAAGATGATTTTCTTTGTTTAAAATGATGGAATACTTTTAAGTGAAGAAGCACTTAAGATTTTTGACTGTATGATAGGCAGGATAATGGCAGCATCTTAAAACGGACCAAGCAAAAGCATCATTCCTCATTAAATACACAGCCATGAAATACATTTTGTTTGGAAACAACCCCAACGCTCCAATATACTATGGATCATTTTGAAGTGTTCGAGGTAACCATGTTTATGAGAAAATCATGAAATATGGGACATGTAGGCCGAGTGAGCTGATGAAGTCTCCCGTACGCACTGACACAGGAACCTGTCCTCTCAAGCCAGCGCACCCTCCAGCCTCTGGAAGATGGCAGCTGTGTTAGTGCAGGCCTGGACTGCAGTGCACATATTCCCTGTGGGCTAATGTTGTTACGCGGCTTCTGGCCTGGAGCTGCATGCAGCTGGCTTGAAGCCTGGGCACAGCAAACACAATTGCATCCAGTTGGATGGATCTGCCTTACGGTACTGAAAAAGGAGGCACCAGAACAGATTTCCAAGAGCTGCAGGGGTGGCCCTGCAAACCCCCAAATTTTTGAATTTGCTCTGCTGCATATGAAATTTGTTCGGTTGATGACTGTAATTATAAGACATTGTTTCCTGATAGAGCAGGAGACTAATCTTGGTGATGGAAGAGATCACCCGTCTTATGTCCTACAAAAGACATTCCTATGATTTAGCCTCACAGCAGGTTATCAGTGATGTGCAAACCTCCGAATAGGTGCACACTTAATTGAATTAAATGGGTCGAATATTCCATTTCTGCATTATGGAACAAACAGTAGGTGAGTGCGTGTGTCTGTGTGTGTGCAGAAGAAAGTCTGTTTTGAAGCAGACATAAATCTCTTTCTCAGCATGCACATACAGTTACTGTTGAACCAGTCAGAAGAGTCAAAACACAAAAATATTTGCATATTGTATTTTGAAATGTAAGCAATTTGAATGTCCAAAATTCTTGCAGAC
This sequence comes from Tinamus guttatus, assembly GCF_059628265.1. Classification (NCBI taxonomy): domain Eukaryota; kingdom Metazoa; phylum Chordata; class Aves; order Tinamiformes; family Tinamidae; genus Tinamus; species Tinamus guttatus. Next base: position 8,337,375 of record NW_028288747.1, read on the forward strand.
TTAATGGTCTTTCCCAGGGTTGGTTATGTATCCCAGTCCCATTTTCAAGGGGTGTCTTGAATTGCCCTCTTTGTATGGTTTTTGAAAGTCTCTCCCTATTCTTCATTCAAAAGCAAGAATATGAAGCCTTTCATAGGTCTTCTTAGCCTTTCATAACCTTTCAAGAAAGAAGATACATTCTACCTCTCCTCTAGTTGTGATCTTTGTTTTGAGAGAAAACTGATTGAGTGGAATGGAGGGAAGATTTCTCACTTCATTTCTGACCTCATTTCTCAGTTTCTGATGATACCATCTTAAAAAGAGTCACAGATTTACCCTAGCTACAGGGTAGCTTCTAATACCTCCAGACTCTTTGTTTTTTTTTCTTCTCTTGATGCCATCGAGGGATCACCATGGCTTCAACCTGCAGTAAATTGCTTTTGTTCTAGAGGCCCATACATACTAAAAGAAAGACAAAGCCATTTCAGAGGAATAACACCAGGGAAATTATCAGATTGGGTTGTCATGTTGTTGCAGTGTAATACAGTTTTGTGTAGTTAAGCAGCAGCAGATGTATCATGAAATTAGACTCCATAAATAATTTATCAGGCCATTTTTAATGTTATTCCATATCTGTCTAATTTTTATAGGGAGATTTTCTTCCTATCGCTTGGTCCAATTTGATTTAAAACAAAAATATGTCTGGATTTAGCAGGACAGAGCCCTAAAAAAATTAAATTTTTTATGGCTTCTGGACATTTTTAAAAAAATTGAATCAGGCACCTTATGAGGACATTGGTCCTTCCTCTGCAGATCTCCTTAAATTGACTCATATGACTGTGTAATTTCCGGTTATTGCTGCTTGGTTGGAGAAGGGCAGGTCAAATGGAAAAACAATATGGATATAATTATTAAGGCACAGAATTTTATTGTGACACAATAATGAATTTTTAATTAAGTAAAATGGATAGTTTTGGCAAATGCACACAGTGAAATATATTATATACGCAAACTTTTTAGCATCTACCCCTTTCCTTCATGCTTTACTCATTTTTCCACTGCCCCTCTTAGTCCTCAGCTTGATGGCTTCATTAAGGTGGGTACAGTGAGTTGTTGTCATCCTGGCTGCGTCCTGGGGACGAGTAAAATGATGGTGGTTTCTTCTTGCTCACTTTAGGATATGCTTGTATCATTTTTGTATGTTAACATGCTGTACAAGTTGTTCTTTCTTCTCTGATTCACAAATCCACGTTGCATCTGGATTTACTGTATATGACGTTTTCTTTGTTGCCTCTATAATGGGTCTTGCTGAGCTCCCAAGGTTGCCTTCCTCTGCTGACCAGCCGTTGATGTTGTGTGAGTTGTGGATAGGCCTGGAGCCTACCAGGTCATCCTGCACTCTCAAGGTGCCTGCTGTCATCCCACGTCTACGCGCCTCTGGGCAGCGCTTTTATTCTCCAGACCAACACACTTCACTCTACACAGAATAACTACTTGCCTGTTAATTGCAGAAATATATATGTGTTAAACCACAGACTTGTACCAAGCCAAGCAACACCTAAAACAAAGTAGGTAATAGGTGTCGTTTCTTTAGATAATTGCTGCTAAACAAGACAAAACAAAGCCCCAGGCAGGCCAAGACAAGTTCGGATGAATCCTGACCGGTTTGAATGCCTGTGTCAGCATCACGAAAAGCCTGCGGCCTGGTCAGGCAGCAGCAGGCCCGTATCCACCGGCGACAAGGCCGCCTGCGCAGGCTGGTCACGGCACGCGGGGCCCAGCAGGCAGCCTGCTCCCACGTCACCTGCACCCCTCACGGCCCCCGCTTCTTTAGGGACATCTGCCTTTCTCTGGGTCTAACACCTACGCTCTACAAGTGCCCTTCACATCTCCGGGAGGAAGAAGTATGAACTGCGGCTCATAGGGTCTGTGGGAAGAGCCATGATACTCTTTCTGCATTTATTTTGTCACTGCTAGATTGAGTCGTCAATATTATTATTTACTTTATATATTACTGGAAGACAGATAGTCCCAGTTAAAAAGAATAATTTACTTCTATACCGGTAAAAAATATATTTCCTTTTGAATACTTAAAGAGCAGAGTAGAAAGTTTATTAATAGTCTAAATCTTTCATTTTTCAACAGGAGATTCACAATATTCTTTTTATGGCCAGAAAAAAAAAGATCTCTTGTTCACTGCTCTCTGTGGAGTTATTACAGATTGTTGCTTGTAAAAGGTAACATAACCAAATATTAAAGAAGAATATTTTTTCTTGCAGCTGTGGGGGGAATTTTTTAGTCACTAAATGCAAATATAACCTATTTGAATAGCTCAGGAAATCAGTCTTTTGCAGAACTGTTACTACCTTTGTTTGCTTTTATTTGTCACTGTATCTAGTGTTGTTCTGGATTTACACTGGGACAGCTGCAAGCAGATCCAGCTTTCTGAGTTCAATAGTTACTCCTGATTTACATTGCTCTGAATAAATGGAGAGTAGGCTCTCAAAAAATGTTGTTATAACCAAAGCACATAATATGAAAGTTCTCACTTTTCCACAAAAGTGTATAATCTTACCTTTCTACTTACGAGGCTTTATATTCCTCTACTATGGAAACTGAACAATAAGTTAAAAAGGAGGTTTCAAGTTAGCTTTTTGTAGTTTCCAAAGTAGAGATTCCCTCTATTTCGGAGACATTAAATTGTCTTGAGAAATTTTGGATATTGCCACTGAGGTTTGCTTCCAAGTTTTGAGATGAATTTATACCTTTTGTTTTCCTAGTTTCTTAAAGACAGGAATAACAGTTATCTCAGAAAGCTCAAACTCTTATTTCTTGGCTATTATAAAATTAGTGAGTATTTTAAAGATACTTGCTTGTCTCAAGGTGGATTGAAGCCATTGCAAGGCATGATATTGAGAAGTGCTGTGAGAATTGCTAATGAGAAGTCTGACAATCATCTAACTAAAGAACATAATATCTGAATATAGCAAAGAGCAAAAGATATGGCAGTCCACATTAAAGAGATTTCCCTTAGTGTGGAAACCGGCAATAAAATACTGTACTTCTGCTCTGGAGTTTGGTCTCTGAACAGGGACTGTGAGTTGGAACATACATGAACAGCTTGAACAGCTTGTTCCTTAGTTGTTCCTTACTCTGGGAGAAAAAAAAACAAGGCAGGGAAAATTTCTAATCATTTCGTCAATTCTAATAATTTCTAATAGAACTGTAACATCCACTTCTAGAGTCAATGTGCTGTAGTGACAGAAGTGGCTCAAGATAAGCTTTCATCATGCTCCAGAGAAAGGGAGAATTTCTCCTCGAATAAATTTAGCATGGTATCATCGTTAAAAGAAAAGAAAGATTAAGAAAGGAAAGAGGAGAAGAAGAAGACAAATGAGTGAAGTTTTGCAGACTAAGTCCCAGTTGTGAGGTAGTCATGCTCAATATCATCACCCTTCCCTTCATGCAAGTGCCATGAATATGAGAGGTGGAGTTTTAGAAGAGCCTGTGGTCTTGGTGCCAAAGTGGTTCAAGGAATCTGTTTGCTTAACTGTTGGGAATGTTCTGCCAAGTGCAACCCATGGTAGGATACTGAAAACCTGTACAAAAAATGATGTGAATTAAGTATCTAAAAATTACTGGTGAGCTTACTACTCCTTTCAGCTCTGCCAGTGAATTACCTGCCATTTTAAGGAGCCCAGTACCTGATGCTCTCAGTTAAGCTGATGCTGTCAGTTCTGTTCCTGTGGTATATCAAAGTGTAGACTTCTAAAAATGTGGCCTTACAGTTTTACAATGCACCTAAAGCTTTTACAGGCATCAAAACTACTTGATGGTCTTCAGTGAACACATGGAATGGATATTCTCTTTGCTTCTGTCTCTCCCTTTTCCCCTCAGCATTTAACATTGCAGTTTGTTATTGTGAGGGACTGAGTTCTGTGATCTAGGTGAGCCCTCCAGTCTAGGATAGCCCTCCAGTCTAGACTACCCTATGAGCTGTGGGTTGGGCGCTGTCCTAAACAGCAGGACATACAAGTTTAAAGTTTCCTAGGTTGAGAAAATCTTCATTTCTCTGCTAGTGTTTGCACATAAAGTAGCCTCTGAGTAGCTTTGTGCAGTCAGAATGTAGGTGTTTGTTTGTAAGTCCAGAAGCGAAAACATAGCACTCAGGAGAAATGCAGGCTTAGGGCTACATCTTGCTACTTAGACCTAAGGCACTCACTGAAAATTGGAAGTAAATGTAACATCTCAATAATTAATCATAAGAGGTTTGTTAAGTAATAAGACTTTCAGTACTGGAGAGGTGATTGAGTCACCTAGGAAGCAGAGTAGAATTTTAGAGTCAAAACTTATGGCTAAGATTTCTTATTTTGATTATAGGCTGCTTAAAGAGCCCAGAGGATGAAAAAGGGCAAGTATCTTCTATATGCATAGAACTTCTCAGCTGTCAGAAGAACCTCAGAATACACTGCTGCTATTCAATGCTAATACTGTTCTTGATGTAATTTGTTGAAATAATTATGTATTCCTTAAAACAAAACAGTGTGGAAGCCTACAGGTGTCTGGTGAGTTCCCATACTTTTCAGAGGTAAGCAGACCAATTCCTTGTCACACATGGGATTTATTTGAATAAAGGTTATGTAACTTTTATTATCACATTCTGTTAAAAAAGTAATGGAATGCATCATATCAGACTTCAGGGTGTTGTTTCAATCATCACTGTTTTAGAATCCACTGAACTTTGACAGACTTCTTTTTTGGCTCCTCACAGAATGACACGTGGTCAGAGAACAAGGCCTCAGGTAGGATGTCCATTTTTTGAGACGGAGCTTATGTTTTTTTTAGAACTAGTTATGGAGGAAGAGATGACTGCTTCCTGCCAGGTCCATGGCAAAGCATTTGGAGTGTAACCTCAATTGTTTATTTGCAATGCAATGTCAGTTGGTTATCATCTCCCCAGCCTATCCCAGGGTGGGGAGAGCCCTGAGATCATCCTCTGCCTGTGCCTCAGCCTCTGCTCACTTTCTGTTTCTCCACTTCAGCAAAGTAATCGAGGTGGTACTTCTCCCGGTGCTGGTTGTTATGGATCTGCTTTCTGTGGCAGTTTTCTAAAGCTTTGTATAAATTAGAAGAAAAAATCTCTATTTCATTTGTGGGTTCACTGTGTTGACATTCACCAAGCACTGAGCATTCAGTGGATCACAATGAATATGAGACCTGCAGAGAGATCCTCTTTGCAGAACTTCCCTGCTTCTTGCTGCTCTGTCAGTTTTTGGGACTGCATGCAGATGACATCCCAAATCTGTACAAAAAATGGCTTTTCACTTTCTTAAAAGACGTATGGAACTTAAATACAAAAATGAGTTTCATGTAATTTTCAGACTGGGAACTCAAACATCAGTCAGGAAGTTTCAGTTTCACGTCTTACAATATTCTAGAAGAGGATTAGCTTGACTTTCTTGCATGTTGCTGCATAAATACTGATAAAATGCCTGGATAATAACAATATGTGTTACTAAAGTCTGACCTAGTTCCACTGTGAGCAATTTGATTGATTTGGATGGGAAGTTGGACTAGTCTGGTATTGTCGAAATAAAGGCCCTTTATTATGATGATTGTTATTTATTTATTTATTCATGTAGAGCTGATGTTGTACATATGGCCAGATACTGAAAAGTCTAGGAAATAACACTAATCAAGTGGCATATTTTAGATTGCCATAAAATATGGCAAGCATATTTTAGATTGCCATGGAAGCATGTTAAAATTGCCAATAAATTGTTAACCAAAACTGAACATAGAATTTCTAAAATGAAAATTTTGACTTCAGAAGTCACATGATTCTTTGGAATTAATTTTTCTTTGTTGTTTGAATATTCTCATCCTATCCTCATGCTCAAGCTTCAGTATTGCACAGAAAAAAATTAGGACATCGTGCCTAATTGGGTAACTCATATCAGAATTTATTTTATTACAAGTGAATTAAAAAAGTCAGAGAAAATAAATCATTTCCTGAATTAATTAATGTATCACTTGCTAGCTTGTCATTCAACCCTTGTTAATTTGATCTACTGACAAAGTTAATTAAGAAGATATATGTGCTTCTAAAACTAATGAATATTTTAAGCACTTTGGTCCTTTAACATCTTCCTCAATTGATTTAATAGACAACTGCAGTATCATGTCATTCTCTCCTGGACAGAGAAGCCTTCAGTGACCTGGAACAGAACAGTAATGAGGCACAGCAGGCAGATCTAATAGAAGGCAGCCATTCTTGGAAGTGACAGCTGTGTTGGAAAGCTGAAGGGTAACAGCAGAACTTCTGCATTAGAGCAGATTTTCCTCATAATTGATACATGGCTGAAGCCAGAGATTAATCATCGCTTACTGTCTTAAATACAACTATGAAACTATGGAAACAACAAATGTATTATCTTCCTGCTTACCTACTTAAAATATTCTTACTACAGGGTTGGCTTTGTTACATGTCGAGGCATGTTCTCATACCAGAAAATATTTATTGAGACATCTGTTTTTCTGCTCTGTATCGCTTGAGGAAGGAGTACTGCAAAAACTCACAGAGAGGTGAAAAAAGGAGAGATTTAAGTGCTGGCAGTTGTCTCTTTTATGTTATAACCAATTTCTTCTCTTGTGTCCATCCTGATGGCATCCAACTGCTTCATAAAATATTTCTTTTATGAGTCAAATTTTACAATCTGTTTTGGGATGTTTTAGTTGGCAAAGTAGGTGTGAATGTACTCTGTTCATTCACATATGATTATTTTAATAAGAATTTAAACTCCCTTTTCAAGCACAGAAAAGGTGTATAGCAAAACTCATATCAGGTTCTGTACTGTAGCCATGTAGAAACAATGCTACTATTAAAACAAAAAGATTTTATTTTATCTGTAACTTTATCTTACTTTACCTGTGGTCATTTAAAACAACATTCTATTCTTATTTCCCTTTTTTCCTTCTTTGCTTATTCTTCTCCCTCAAAATTAGAAAGGGTCGTGCAACCCTTCTTCCCTCAGTCTTACAGCTACAACTTACTGCTTCCTGAGCCAGTTTTTAAAAGACGGAATATTTTATCTTATGTTATCTTCATGTTATCTTGAGCCTGAGAGTCACACTGTAGATGTTCTTCACAATATTTTATGTACCTAGAATACCTGCGAAATTATTTCTACACCATATGCTTTCCATCTCACTGGTATGTTTACATTTTCAGTCCAACTGTCTTCACGACACCAGTTGTACAACTTTTTATATGCTGGACTTATCACCATAACATTTTGTACATGTCTGTACAAAAGTGTGCAGCTGAAGTGTAAGGGAACAATACAATCCAAACAAGAATAGTACAGGTTGTTCATCATCGAGATAATAATAACCCTCTAGTACAATTGTGAAACACAGAGAAACTCCCCATTCCCTTGTAAAGCTAGAAGGTGAATGGTACAAAAAGGAGGCATATCCTCATGACTTTACTAAAAAGAAAAAATAAGCGGGACCCGAAGTCACTGTGTTATCTGTGCCATATGAGCAAGGCAAGGAAATGCCTGGCAAATCAGAGTAATGCGCCGCTTTTTGCTGTGTCTCGCCAGATGGATTTAGAAGTTATAGTCAAAGCTGTAGCTGCTTACCTTGCTCTAAACCAAGAAATCAGGGAAATGGCTCACAAAACCAACATCCAGCCCAACTTTGACTTTCATGCTTTGCCATCTGTTCCGACAGTGTTCAGCTTGGGCAGAATTGTCCTTTAAAGTCCAGAACTATTTAGCCTGATCACACATTTCTGACTCCTCACATATATGTGCACCCTCTTTACCAAACTTTTCACATACTGTAATAAAACATCAACCTACAAAGAAATGTCTTGGACTGTCTCTTAACAATCTTCCAGCTAGAAATTATGTCAGGAGTCCAGCAAAAGATGGAATAAAATAAATCTGTTCTCCCTATTGTTGATCTTTTATAAAAAGGTGGATACTTCTTGCTGCTTCTGTTTTCTTTCCCGTTCAGATTGTTTCCTGACTTCACAATTGTTTCCTCACAAGGGGATTCCTTAAAGCAAAAGTGATGTTGCCATTTAGTTTTCCGTGTTTTCTTATCGTTCTGGTAGGCAGGTTAACAAGGAGCAAGGTACTGAACAGTGTTATGTAAAGCATACTCACCTGCAGGCCAAACTCAAGAATTGTAGACATGTCTCATCAAGAATGCCTCACAAGATTTCATAACACACTAAGCACAAAGGAATTGCATGCTTTTAAGGTATCTGAAATTTGAAAAAAAAGGGGCAAAAAAAGACTATCATGAAAATAAATTGTCTACTGATGGAAGAGGGCTCTGGGTTTGACCTGCATCCTACAAAGCAGATATTGGTATTTACTGTCTCCTGAGAGGCCTGGGCACTTTGCATGCATGTAGGGATAGAGACAACTAATGACCAACGTTGTAGAATTAGGGTTTGAACTGTAGGAACAGCAAAGCTCTGCTGCTGATGTAGATGAACTGCAAAGTGGATCATTGGCTATTTTTGCATTTAATCACTGATTTCTGAAAACAGTGATTTTTATCCCACTAATATCCTATCCCACTAACATTGCACAGCATTTTTATAAGCCTGTAGAATGCTACAGATTGCTGTAATCTAGAATTATACCATTCCGTTTTGTTTTCATGGCATCATAACTGCTTTTATGAAAACAAATACAGAATCAATGGACAGATTTTTAGAGGTGTTATCTATGTACAGTCCTTGATGACTTTAGATAGAATGTTGGCTGCTTGATATGTCTGAGATTCTGGCCACTTTTTTCTACTTTCAGAAGTTAATATTTCTGTGTGAAAGAAAGAAAGAAACACAAATGATATCTCAGGCTCTACCAGTAAAAAGAAGTAATCTCTTAATATGATTTTACACACACACACACACACACACAAGATTTACAAAGATCAAAGTAAAAGCTAACAACATATCCTTCTTTTAATAAGCATAGAAGAATGGAGAATAATCACTTTAAAGAGAGATGAAAATTGTAAACAAAATTATCATTCATTAAATTATTAATGCATGTGCAGAGGTCTAGAAAACAACTTGGTGCCAGGCTAACACTAAATGATTTTAGCTTGTAGTGCCAAGCAGTATAATTTCATTGCTTCCTTGTTCCCTCTAAGCTTACGTTTGATAGGTTTCTGCAAATCTTCATTTTTAAAGTGGAAGTGATTTGCTTCACTTTCAATGGATCAGACTTTCCAACCAAAATAAACATTTCATCCATAAGCGCCAGTCTGCTCTGACTGTAAATTTTACATGTGTTCCTTGTTTGTTTGTATCATATCCCTCATCAACAAAAATAGCTGCAGGATTGAAAAGAGTAACAGTACTTAACAGATAATTTCCTAGGTCCTCCTAGGTGGGCTATGAAATGATTATTTTAGATGGCTTTTGTTCTCCCAGTATATGACATTTTGTGTTCTATTGTTAAGCATGTGAGTTATTCAAAGTCTCCTGCTTCTGTTTGGCAGACATTCCAGACTTTATTCGGTACTTTACAACAGCTCAGTAACGTTAGCATTTTTGTGTCTCTTAAAGAGGAGATTGCCCTGCCCTTTCTTTTACCCCAGAAAGTAGTGCTCCAAAATTTGAAATGTGAGGATATGCCACACAATTGCCAGAGGTGTGACTGCAGTTTGCATCAGTAAAATTTTCACTTGCCACTAGGCTGATGAAAATTATTTTGCAATTATATCCTATTTACTACTTTATATAGTTAGATATGCAATTTAAATATATTGTAGTTTTTATTCTTTATTGATTCACCCCCCTTCTCAGATTGTGTCTTTAAATTTGGACTCTTTATGCTAGGTCTTACTTTAAAGCTGTACTGTATGAATCTCTATCCGTTTCAGGGAATCTCTGGACTATTTTGCCAGAGCAAATTATCATCATAATCTGTGGTGAATCCGGCTTGCTTACGTCAGCAACATCTGAAGTAGATGAGAGTTTGGCTGTTTGCTGAAGTCACTGTGAACAACAAAGCATAGAAGCTGTAAACTGTGATGTGTATGTACGACCTGTGAGAGGAATACTGGATTGTATTCCGGAATATCTGCACTCAAAAAGTGCTTGTAATTGGAAACAGAAAGGTTTTTTTTCAGCAAAAAATTGAATGGCTACTTGTATGCTTTTATGGGAGATCCAACAGGAAACAGAAGGGGTTTGGAGAAGAGCTTGACGTTATTAATACTGGCAGTCACAGTAATAATAAAATGAAAATAAAAGTCATAACAAATGAAATGCATGTAAACATTGCCATTTCTGAGGAAACATTTCTAGAGTTAGAAAGTTCTACCCAGCCAACCTGGGTCTCGTGGGTCAACAGACTTGCTTCAGGTGGAGTCATGGTGGAGGAGACCTTGCAAGACACTGTTTAAAATCCCCTGAAATTCAGACTAGGAAAAAAGGCACAAGAAGAATGTAACCACCTGTGCTCGTACACTGGACAAGATTATTGTGAATGATCAACTGGGATTTGTTAAGGCCTTAAAATAAATGAATGCCAGATTCAGTGGACACTTTTCTTTAGAGGTGCACCATGTGCAACCTTCTTTTTTCCTATGGTGATAGAGGCATCAATTTCTCTTGTTTTAGGAGAAAAGCTGCTTTGGCTTTTTGTTTGTTTCTTGTGTTGCACTGTTGCTGTATGAAGCACCAAAAAAACTTCAAATTAGAAGATGTAGCATCTAACAAAAAAATTTACTCACCCCTCTGCAGAGATACTACTTTTCTGTTCTTCTCATAAGGAGAGAATAGGATCCAGCTCTGGTGTGTATTAATACAGTCTTTAGCAATTATCAGGAGTGGAGGAAAAGCAGATTTCATAAACTGAATAAGAGAACTTTCCAAATGTTTCGGATAATGACAGGAATTCTGGTTCTCCTCAGCTATGTCAATCCTGTAACTGAGACTTTTGTTTGTCTCTCGTGTAAGTGAAGAAGAACCTATGAAAGGAAGATCTGTGAAGTAGGTTCTGGTTCTTGCAGGCTGCTTTTCCTTGGGCAGTTCCATAGAATTAATCACTAAGAAAACAACTGACATATAATTATAGAAGAGGTCAGAGGTGATTTTTAAAAAAAAGGCACTAACAATTCCTGATGTCATGTAATTGTCATGTATCTCAAGAGCTGAGCTGTATAATTGGCTTGAAGAATGACAGAACAAGCCACTGAACAACCAGCTTCTGACGGCCATCGAGTCCTGCTCCCGCTATACCTCCCAGAAACCTGACAGTTCCCAAATCCTCTTCTGGTTAATCCTGGAAACAAAGTGGAATTGAGTGTTACGGTTTATTTGTGGGCAAAGCCTGGTGCCACTGTACCTTGTTTTTCTCCTTGTTTGCTATTGTGTATCCTAACTTTATGTGGGAGTTATTCTGTAAGTTAATGAAAATGTGTCTTTCCACTATTCGGTGACTTCTTGTACTGCATAGGCCTGTAGTTTGGATGTGGTTTGCAGGTTAAGGTTGTGCTTGGGAGCTCAGCTTTGAGTAAGGATTTGAGCTTGGAGTAGGAGAGCTTTCCCATCTGCCAAGATGAATGTGAGCCTAGTGCCAGCCATAGAGCAGGGGCTGTTCTTCCCTGCTCCCTCATGGGAGCAAGAGCAAGGTCACACTTACTGACTTCCAAGAGAAGCTGGACAGACTATTGCAAGATATTCATTTTGAAATGCTTTCCTTACTATGAGATATTGCATAGAATAAAAAGGTTTCTCAAACCAAGAGACAAAACGGTGCATCAGCACACGTCACAGACCGTGAGCTCAGCGCACTGCTCTTGTGAGCAACCTGCGAGCCAAGGATAGGCTGCCTGCCTGGCTGTTCCCTTACAGAATCACCACCTGCTCTCACGTATGTGTGCCCGTGTGTGCACACGTCTGTCCTAAATGTGCCTAAATATCCCCAAGTGAGGACACTAACTGCTGGCAGAATGGCTTTCACTTGCTGCAAGTTCATTGCTGAGACTTACGTAACTCTCATCCCTCATTTGTAGCACATGTAAAGGGGAATTTGGAGAAACTAAGCAATAGCAAAGGGTGGATCTGGAACATTCTAGGTAATATCATATCTTCTACTTTTCCTGTGGGATAAGGTGCTGAATTTTGACGCCCCAAAACTGGAACAGAGACACACAAAATTATAAACTGTAACACATTTTGAACTTTGTTTTTCTCTCCAGTGTTTTTAAGTCTGTACAAGGAAGAGAACCTTCCTCTTTTCCTCGATTTTTCTGGAAGTTGGGTAAATGTGAGTATCTCAGATTTCATTTTTTAAAAGCATTTGTCATAGGTAGGTGGATACAAATAAGTGCTGAAGAATATATACACATATGCATGTATATATATTTATATATATATATTTTTTTCCAGTCATGAATTCAGTCATGAAGCCAATACCATGATTTGGAAGCATGTGCTAACATTATGTTTCCAAGTTGTCTGCACAAGGGCACCCTTTCTAAATTGTCCCCTTAAAAAAAACTGTATTGGCTTCCAGTGCAATACCTTAAGTCTCTAAGGCTTACATGCACATACATAAAAATCTTTTCTGGGCTAGGCAGATATGTGCAACTTCCAGGTTTCTAATACGCTGGAAAAAGTGAAATAAGCTGCTACCTTGGAGACAAGAATTGTTTAATACAAAGGCCATTTATGAAAGGCAGGATATACTGGGAAAGAGAGAAATTCAACTTTTGTCACTGTGAAACAGGCTATTACCCCTTAAGGAAGGTGAGTGAAACTCTTTGCAGCATGTTACCATTAATAGCTTCTTTATCATTGCATCTTATGTAATGAAACGAGCACTACTGTTGCTGGAAATGCAGATTCTTGGCCCCCACATGCTCCCAATTGTAGAATATTGAGCTGTAGTTTCAGGAGTTTTATTCAAATCCACTGTGAGAGCCAGGCCAAAAGAAAAGTCACATTTGAGATACTCTGCTGTGCTCCCAAAGATAACAGAACCACTGAAGAGTGAACTAAATAAAGACAAATTACTTCTTTTTCCCACTGTGCCCTTTAGAGAGGTACTTGAATTAGACTTCAATAGTCTAATTCTCTTACATTGTGCCTCAAGATATAGAAGATGTCACTTGAGACTTGTGTAATTTTAAAAATTAGTCTTACTATTAAAGAAGACCTAACAGGATCATGCCTAGAATAAAGATCAGAATATACTGATTGATTGGTGCTATAGCTACTGTATTTCCTATGTATTTGTAACGTCAACAGGTGTTCATAGACAAAAGGACTCTAGAGAAAACAGCATTAACATATCCAATCAGCTTAATAGCTTTGTGTTGTGATGTACATGTCTTGTGCAAGTAAGCATTTTGGGAGAATATGAATTGCCTCTATTGTTAGTGTTGTTATTAAAATGGTTTATCTCCCTGCTTCTGATGCAGTACATCTTCCCCAAGGTACATTGGAAGTTCAGTCATGATGAATTGCAGTCTTGAAGACTGCACCACTCACTTGTCCTCTGAGCACGTGGGGACTGCCACTGTCCCAGCCAGAGGCACATCGGCTGTGACTGTGCTCCCCATGCTGTGATGTGTGGAAGGATGGAAACCTGCCTGTGCATCTCCCATTTCCTGCACCTAAGCATCTCCTTCTGCATGATAATCTCTACTGAAAAGCTTGATGACAGCAAGAGTTTCCATAACAGGTATGGTCTTCAGGGGTAGCATGCCCCAGTTACCCACAACATGTCCCCAAATTGTCCTGTTTGACTGTGCTTGTAATGCAGACCTTCGGTTAATTGTTGTCCATAATAGAGGATGAATGTTAACCGAAGATAATCTTTAAAAAGATACCATAAAACATACTGTGACAGAGCCTTGTCTATTACATATACTTCCTTTTACTGTGCTGTAGTGATTGTACTATCCTGGTAGCAAGAGGGAAAAACCTGGCCAGGGATAGCTGAACAGGCTGAGCGACCCAGAACCATGACCAGCATCCCAGTGCTCGTGGCCTGGGTGGACAGAGGCAGAGTTATACAGCTCAGGCTCTCCTATCAGCTCTCGCATCAGCTCTCCCATCAGGTGTTATCAGTATATTCCTGACCTATCAGGTATTCCTGATATCCCTGTAAAATGCTCATAATAGCCTAAGGTAGAGCACTGAAACAGCTTTTGCATGCTGAACAAATCGAAAGTGAGCAGTAAAACACATTTCCTCTGGGATCTCTAAGCAGCAGAGAAGCAGTTGGGTAGTACTGAAGCAGAGACTTTGGAAGAAAGTTGAACTCTTTGCTGCTGGCATCACTTCTTGTAGATCTTTGTTTTGCTTTGACATTTGTTTACTTAAGGTAAGTTGTTAGATGTGACAGCGTGAATCTGAGACAGCAACAACAGTGAAAGAAGAGCTGCAAGGCAAATAGTTTAGGACAACTTTCATACTCTGATATGAACCAAACTCAGTTTTCTCCCATGTTATCTTTTTGATTTTTATTATTCAACAGGCTGTGGGCCATGTTCTGCTCTTAGCTGTACTTGCAGAAAACAAAACAAAACAAATCAAAACCCAAGAAAAACAAAACCTGAAGTTTGCAGGATCTGAACTGAGGTCAGACGAGTTACTCTGGGTTCTGTGTATTATGATTAAATGATTCCTCTAGTCCTATAGTTTAAGTAACTTTCTACTTGGTTTGTTTCACAGGCAACACATCCCTTCACAGAAAGGATTTTGTTTTGATTCGAATGAAAGAAACGCCATTTGTGGTATAATTGCGTGGACATGCATGTGCTCTGTGTGTGTTTGTATGTACACACATTCAAAATGCCACAATGCCATTGTTAGGACTGCAGATAAAGCATTCCTAAACTTGTACATATAGGATTATCCTTCAGTCCCTTGCTACACGTCTGAAACAGCTGTTATATCCCTGATTTTGATCCTAATTGCCAGGATCAAAATTTTGCCTTTGCTAAATACCCCAAATCCATTAGCTGTCGCAGGGAGCTGGGCTCCTGTTGCTTGGGCTCTGAGCCAGAAGCCTACTGAGAGACAGCAGCCCTGCAGTTGTCTTTGGCAATGCTCCATGAAAGAAGATCTCCCAAATTAACAGGGCTCTTGTGCCCCTAACTGAATGCTGGCAGTGCAATACTCCCGGGCTCTGCCTCAGGAGAGCCCTGTGCTCCCTGCTCTGAAAGGCTCAGGAGCTTTCGGGCAGAAGGCAGAAGGGATTTTTCCAGTGAGATTTGTTGACAGAAATGGAATAGTAACTCTTAGGGATTCTGGGTTTCCTTCTGACTGGAAAAGATATTTAACTATACTTCTAGTCAATATACTGTTAAATATTACCCTGTGGTACGGGCACAAGCAAATACCAGCAATCCTTATATTTGCTGCCCAACTGAAATGGAATTTAGATCCTGGACTTCATCAGCCCAGGCTGGTCCTGCTGCCCCGCAAGGAAGAAGGGGCAGCTGCAGGGGCAGCCCGAGCCCCGGGCATCGGGCACCTCCACCAAGTGCGGCCTGGGCCAGGGAGCGAGGCCAGGGCTGGGTCCAGGCCAGCAGGGCCGCCGCGAGGCCGCGACGTGGCTGCGACACGGCGCTGCATGCGGCTGAGGCAGGGCCAAAAGTCTGTTCAGACCTCCGGAAGTTTCAAAGCAAATATACTTTTGTAACTGGTGAAACCAATACTTTGCAGTGCTGTTATTGCTTTCACAGTCTGACAGCAGATTTCAGTGGGAGTTATTTGTTGCAGACTTCCACTGATGAAGTGTTAAGAAGTCAATCCGTGAGGCCTCATAAGATGTCTCAGTATATTCAGTGGGCAGTTTTCCTCTGAAACACCTGATTGTGCAGTGTAGCAAATCTTACATGGGCCAGTAGAGGATGAGATTTTATTACACTTTCCTTTCCATGTAAATCTAGAATTCATTTTGCCATCCAAAATTCGGAAGATTTTTATTTCCATTAAAAACATTTCTGAACGCAGCATAAGTTATTCACAAGTTTCACTATGGAATTGTATTTGTAGGATGGCAAATTCCTAACGTTCTTCTCATAGATTAAGTAGTGCCAGATTTATAGTCATTTTTTATTACTTGCCAACTACAGAGCAAAATGAAAGAAGAAGAATGGAAGAAAAGTCTGTAAGAACTCAATTTAGGAGTGTCCCACCTCCAGGTATGCCAGAGTCCTTGGTCACTTTAGAGTCAGACTGTTGCTGTACACAGCTTCACAGTACTATATTGTGTGTGCATTTTAGTTTGTTATCTATTTTGGAAAAGGAACTTTAAGGTCAAATGATAAATGCTACATGATGAACTGCATCAGAGCTGATCCCAAAAGACTTTTTTTTTTAAAGGATTTGGGGGAAATTTAAGGTATGAGGCCACACTATGGTGACACTGCTTCATTTAAAAGGAAGCAGGACAGCTAGGAGACATTCATTAGTAAATCCAGTCAGTGGGACCTACTGGTTCAGAAAGATGATAATCACATAGAGTACAGTAGCTGTAGTAGGATATAAATATATCTAAGTGGGTTTACACCTAGCCTGTATCCCTGATACCAGACATCTGAAATGTGTTTTTTTTTAAGTGAAATGGAACTTAGTAGATGTTGTGGAGGCAGTAGGTTTAGGAGGAGCAATGTTTGAGTGCTGGCTAGTCTTAAAAACCTGGATGTAAGATGCTTGTTACACAGCAAACTGCAGGAAGACTCAAATGGTCTTTCAAACCAATTTGCACTTAACTAGCTGAGAAAAAAGAAAACCCACAGAATATCTAGGAAGTAACAATTCCTAGGCGAGCCTGATGTCTGTTGTCCTCCATTTGGGAAAACCATCTGAACGAACATTGGTCTTCAGAGCCATATGAAAACCTGCTATCAGAGCTACCATGCAGATGGGTTTGTTTGCTGCTATTATTGTGAATGATACACCACTGCTACTGCTGTGGACACAGCATGAGAATAAAGCCGAGTGAAAAGAAATTAAATTGACCCATTCAATATTTCTAGTCAATATACTGTTAAATATTTAACAGCTTGATTTGGTGTCATAAAAGGAGACAACATTCAGACAACAGACAATAACATTCAGACCACAACAGACTCGTAATGATAGTTTTGAGATGGTCTAGAGTATCCTGCAGTTTCAACTATAACAACTTAAAATTGTTAAAAATGTAAATGGGCTTTTGCTAAAATTTAAATGTGTTCATATTATGAAAGTAAGTAACTGAAACCAGGCTGAAAATGGTTATTACCTCTATTTCATTGCATTATTAAATCCTATAAATAGCGATATTGTCAGTTACTTCAATGCTTGTGCTACTGCACCTAAGTTGCAAATCTTCTCCTAAATGCCTACCAAGGCAGAGTAAATGCACTTTCCTTTCACTTAGGGCCAAGTGGAAACCAGCACCAAATCTTGTAGTGGAAAATGTTTACAATTCAAAGAGTTCTTTATTAATAAAGACAATGAGCTACATTCAGGTATGCTGAAGAGTTACAACAGAAAATATTGGGGCACGTGCACTTCATGCATAAATTTAGATCAATGAGCTCAAGACTTGTTAATCGGTCTCCTTTAATCCAGCGACGGTCTCAGTCTGCTGATGTAAATATTGTTATGTAAATAACAAGCGGACACAAAGCCAGAGTTTTTTTAATAAATTAAAACATTTGTTGGTTACTTCAGCATATAGCACTCACTAAAGAGGGGCAAAGTGCTGAGACTTTCCAGCATCCCCTTGGTTTTGGGGCAGTGAGGAAGCCTGTAAAATTAATTTATGTTCACAAACATTTGCAAAAGCAAGCATATTTATTACTTCCTTTCTCCCTCCCCAAATGTGATTCATATTCTTAAAATTAATTTTTCTTGCCAAAAAAATATGTTTTTTTAAAGCATTACCATTAAAATTCCTCATCAGGCACATTATCTTTGGAAAGCTCACTGAACTGTTTTCTCAGGAATATATTAAGAATTTGAAAGAAAACAGTTCTTTGTTTGTATTAAGTGTGTGAAATAATTCTCTAGACCAAAATAAAAAGATGAATCTTCTTTAAGAATATATCAACATATATCATCATAACCCTGATTTCAAAATTTAGTCCACATAGGTATTGCTTACATTCCTGAAAACCATTTTAAAAACTGAAGATGTAGAACTCAGTTCAGAGCCCTATTGCTAAGTCTGTGGACCTAGCATTTTATGTTGTCTGAACACGACATTATGTTATATTCTGGTTCCTCAGGCTTGGAATGTTAATGTCCCACTCTCTTCTCAATCACATTAGAAGTTTTAGACAAAATGAGCCACACTCAAAAAGGAGTGCTGTAGGCTGGAGGTCACAGCTTTTATAAAAGGTATTTCAAAGACTTAGATCCCTTGGAGGTATCAACTAATGCTTGATGTTGGGGATGAGTTCAGGAGCATTATCTTTCAAACATTTTTTTGTGGGATAGAGATGTTTCACAGGTAATCTGATGCCCCACATGTCCAGAGATAAAGAAACCAACAGATTAGGAAAGATGTGCTGTTACTGCAAGATCAAGAAACGCTAATGAATAATTAGAGATAAGAAAGAGAGAGATGTTAGAGATAGAGCTGTTAGAAAACCTAACATATTTTTTTCAGGTTCCTGAGTAAACTTATTTCTAAGACTGTTCTCTCTTTAAAAAAAATCTCCTCAGAGGATGAAAATCTTTTAATCTGGCATCCATTCCAGGGTGTAATTATCATTAGGGATGAATCTGGACCAGTGTGCTGAAACAGATACAGAAGATGCATGTCTCATAAACTACTACTTAAAATGTATGGGAAATGTTTTGTAGCTGCAGAAGATTGACTTTGCACTAGTTATTTGGTTGTGTGTAATGATAATCTATCATAGCACCAGGGCAACATTAATAGATCTGCTTAAGTAGAACAACATGACCGCAGGAATGCTAGAGGCTAAAACTGTGGTGCCTTTCTTTTTATCTGCTCCACATTTATTGGTCATTACAGGTTGATAAGAATCGTGCAACAAGCAAAATAAAGGCTTTCTGTTATGAAGTACAACATCAAGTGAAATACGAGAATTTCTGTGAAATATGAAATTAAGTATAGTTGAAGGAAAAATGATCAGTTCCTGACAATATATGAGTGGAAATAAGATGGTAGTAGTCACAAGAGCTTTGTCTTTGGGAGACTCCTCTCCAGCCTTGACATGCCTTCAGGGGCAATTGAGCCATCTGAACTAGACACTGAACTCTGAGTCTCTTTGTAAATGAAGTTCATAACTGAAACTTTAGCATTTAGCTAGATTTTATGAATCTTCTGCACCTTAGACATCTTCAAATGGAGTTCAAAATCAAGTATTCCAAGTCCAAGACAGTGATTTCTTGAAATCATATTTTTCAAAATTACGTTTTACTAGTGTTTAAATTGCATTCATTCCTAACTGAAGGAGAACTTGCACTGAGTACAGCTTGCAACAAACACCATTTCCCATGTAGTTTGAATACTCTGGTAGAAGGCAGGAGTCAGGTACATAGTAGTATACAAGAAAAAGACGAAGAAATACTTAAAGTCATCAGTTTATAGATTTAAAAGAAAGAAAGAAAAAAAGAATAAAGAATAAGAGCTTTAGTCATCCATAGCATATATAATTAAACTCATTTGAACATTAAGAATTTCTAAGTGTCCTTAAACTGGGAAAGGTTGTGAGATGCTCTAGAGTACAGAAGCAAAGTGTTATAAATGAATTCAAAGTGATTGGAGTGTGTCAATTTTTGTGGAAGATAATATCCCAAGTGTCACTTGTGAATCAAACTTAAAGAATATATTAAAAAGACCACTTCAGTCTTAGAACAAAAGATTAAGAATGAGAGTCATGAAATTATGCTCTCTGAAAGGGGGAAATTGCACATGGCAGTGATCAGTGATTCTGTATGAACAAGCAGAGCATGTTAATCACTTGATAGTATCAGGTTTCCTCATAAGTGCTGTCCCCCTTTCAAATCATGCTGGGAGCAATATAGAGTAGGATCTGCTCCACTTTTCCATAGGTGAACTTTGTGAGTGTGTGCAGCGGCATGGCGATAAAAGTAACATACTGTTAATAAAGTTTAGAAAACCACCGATTGTTTAAGAATGATTTTTTTATTTAGTCTTACTCACGTGCACATGTTGTCATCTTTACCTTAAACTTTGCATTAAACCTCCTTGCTGTGCTTTGCTGTTCTTCGTAGGCTAATCCCATCTCGCATCTATTTCAAGTCGAGTTTACGTTGCTGCACTAGGCTGAGCAGCGCTGCCAAACCCCATCAGTTTGCGAGAGAGACAAGCCCTGTATGAGAGAGAGAAACTTTACAAATCGGCAAGGTGAGTAGCTGAATATGGAAACCACCATAGCAGCCCTGTTTATTAATCAGGACAAGAGGGAATTCATCTCCAAGGTTTTTGAGGCTATTTAGGAGGAAGATGAAGTAAAATTCTATATGCAGTATAGCATATTGCATGTACAGTACTATGTATATACAAAATCTTCAGTCCTGAGTCACCAGATTTTAAGATTGTCTGGAACAAAACCTCAGCTGGTGTAAATTCAGGTAACTCAACTGATATCTTTCCTCAGCAAAAGTGTGTGACTCACACCAACACAGCACTTGAACATTTTTTCTCACTTAACTATTTTCAACAGTTAGAAGCTGCCTCTGAATTCAGAGCTTTCATCATAAGGGACTAATGTCAAATCATTTATGTCCAGTGAAATGTGAGCTCTCCAATCCTGACATACACTGAAGAGGTAGCTTTAGATTAAAAATTTCTAAAACAGACACTAAATATGTTGACCGTTGACTGGGCCTTATCATCTACTATATGAAGACAGAGTAGCTTCATTGTTTCAGTATTTCAGCAATGTCAAACCAGAGTAAAGAGCAGTAGTTCTTCCCCATGGCCTGAACAATTGATAAAACGGCACATTCTGTGTCCATCTTCTTAAGTATAATTGTTCAGGTGGAAAATTCATTTTCATTATAATATATTAAAATATAATAAACATATTTTCATTAATTCTGATCCTCAGTCTCTTTCTTCTCTTTCTTTGGTGACATTTTTTTCTTGTCATGGAAAGGTCATGACATTTCAAGGTGTTCACTTCCTGAAGCACAACTTCTTGGAGTAATGAGATTCAGCTGATCTGTCAGTAAAAATCTGCCATGAGCAGAAACAAATACAGCAAAGCAAAGCTGGGGAGCATCTTCTCATGGTCTCTCCCAGTGGTGTGATGGCTGCCCATGTTCTGAATGGTATTACAAGATTGCCTGCAAAAGACAAAAGAAACATGATCGTATGTCACTGAGTGTAGTTATTATTTTAACCTCTGTTTTCAAGCCTCCTGTTAGCTTACATAGTGATTCAAAGTCAGACAAACTTTCGTTTGTCTTAACCTTAAAAACTGTCATGTCAAAAGTCTTTGTAAGGATGTTTTCAGTTCCTTAGTGAGTGTAAATAAGTTTCAGTCTGCATATGTTAGTTTGAACTTTTCTGACTGAAATTTTTAGATCTTGTGTGGTTGTTACTCAGTAAAACAACACTAAGGACCTTTATCTCAATGGTAGGTAATTTTTAATGCTGGTATCTGTAGAATGTGTAACTGTAGCACATTAATTAATAGTAGGTTTGGAGCTGATTCAAAAAGTCATGTATTTTTTGCCCTGATTTTCTTACTGCAGAAAAATTCATAGTTTCTTTTTCTGTTTGTTTTTTGTTGTTGCTTTTTGTTTGTTTGTTTAGCATGTTTTGCATTCACTTTTCATGTGCATCTTGCTGCTCTGTAAAATTGTGCTCAGTCACAAGCTTGAAACTCATCTTTAAATCTCCCAGTTGTGCCCATATGTTCAGGAGCAGTGAAGAGTCTTCTGGAGGGAGAAGTAATGTCCAGTCCATTTAACCCCCATACAGCCTTCTATCTAGTAATCTTTGAGAATTTCTTGCAACTTTTGGAAAAAGAGAAGCAATTTGACCTAAAATTATAGCATTATTTATACCCAGATTATCTTGCTTTCTTTTTAGCTGCTTTTATGCTTTAGGCTGATAGCATTTCTTTTGATAAGTTTCTATCAGTTCACACCCATCTAAACAACAATTGTGTTGGTAATTTTAAGCATGCAGTGTTGGAACGATTGGTTATTTTGTCCTGGGGCTCCCAGTTTCGTATTTCAGTCTCTCTGATATGCTTCTTTCTTTCACCAATAAAGGTATTTTCTTACATAGATTATGTGTGCGCTTGCAGTGCTCTTTGAGAAGACAGCAGTATGAAAGCACAAGTCAAAGAATTTAGGTAGAAAAATCTTGTTGGTGTACACTGCTTTGACTTTTCCCCAAAGCATATGATATCATCATGCTCTTCCTGACAGGTGAAATGTTTTTTGTCTTAAATTTCCAAATTTATTTTTTTAAAAATGCCTTTCTGCTGGCTGTCATTCATTTTTGCATTTTGTAACCTATTTTGATGCATTTTCTGCTTTTGTTCTGCTTCATTCCCTAGCTTTGCCAGGTTTGCTTGTTTTGGTTCCTCAGTGCCCAGTCCACCATTACACTGGACTGTAAAATTTCTCTCACTTCAGTGAGTAAACTCAAAACTCTAGGATGCAGAGTTCTTGAAAATGCATGTTTAATGGCATGTGTCATAACAGCATTTTTTAGCATCTGTTACACTGAACTTTTTGACTTTTGGGGTGATAGGACTGTACTGTTTATAACCTCCTATGCGGTCTTCAGCTTGGGCAAAGCTTCTGCTGGAAACCTGACACGATGAGCCCCTTCCACTGCTTCTGTCCGTCCTGAGGTTGGTTTTCAGGAAACCAAGCAGCAGTTCTTTTCTCCCATTTAGTTACATAGCTGGAAAGATGACTTAGGAAGCTCAGCTTGTGCCCGACATCTGCTGGTGATGCACAGTCAGGCTGATCTGGTTTTAGTGAGGTGGTTACCTGTCCGAGGAGTAAAGCCGAAGGCAGACTTGAACTTGCTAAATTGGACTCTCTGTTTAGAGGTGGCTGCAGCAGCTGGAGGCTGGTGCATTATAACAGTCTCCCTTGTGTGACTGTGTGCTTCCTCGTGGCAGTTCTGCTGCTGGGACATATGTGCACAGCAGCCAGAAGGTATGAAAGGAACCTCCGGAATGGTGTGTTACTGGCTCCATGGTGATTCCTCTATGAAGTTTTCTACGCACTAGGGAATTTGTGCACTCCCATAATATCTGAAGTGGTGAAAGGGAAACAATGAAATAATTATAGAAGTATCCTACTGGCTTGAGAAAATATATTAAACTTGGCCAGGCTTCTGTTGTCCTTACTAAATTCCAAGGAAGGAAGTAGAGGATAAGAGACTGTAACACCTCTGTTGAACAGTTCCTTTCAGTGTGCATCTGTGTGTGTCTGTTATTTACACATGCACATGGGCGTATTATGAATAGAATCATAGAATCACAGAATGCTTAAGGTTGGAAGGGACCTCTAAAGGTCATCTAGTCCAACCCCCTGCACATGCAGGGTCACCTAGAGCACGTGGCACAGTTATGAATATGTCTTGATTTTCTTTTAGATGTGTAGAATTGAAGACTACTCATAGGAAAATGATATGCAGTTTTGAACACTATGTTCACATAAAAGAAATTAGTAGGCCATTTTTTGCATATTTACACTGCTCAGAAGTCTGAAAATAAATTTTCTTTCCAAATAATTTTTTAAATCTGCCTTTTACTATTTTTGTTTAATTTTGTTTTAACAAAGACCGAAGTCAACAATACCTGCTTTTCCTGATTTACTTAGAACTTCTATAAAAATATATTTAATTTTGTGCCAGAATAAGCAATTTTGCCAGAGCTTTGGAAGAATAGAAAGTTTTAATTGTTATATACCAAATTGTTATATACCAAATTGTTATATACCAAATTGTTATATACCAAATCAAGCCAACGGTGTCTGGTAGAATTATGTACCTCGACATTGCTTATTTAAAAATAATACAATAGCAAACCACTTTCTTAAAAGGAAAATCCGTTACATAATTGCATGTTTCTGTAATACTACAGTTCTGTGGTCCTGACTCAAACTAAACTGTAAGAGCATCAAGGCAGGAATTATTTTAAAACCGAGTATTTGTATGAAACCCAATACCTTCAAGTTTGTGTTCTTTTTGTAGACTTTATTGGCATCCTCCCACAATTAGATTAAAAAATAATTATCGTACCAACTCCAGGGCTCTCACTGAGATGTGGAGTGCTACAGTGGTGCGGACGACAGTGCGCTGGGAGAGCTGGGAGAACTGGCATTTGTGGTAGTAGTTGGAATAGTCTATCATCTTAATCAGCCTTTGTAAATGCTTCTTCACCCTCAGTCGCATTTTTCATAAGGAAAAAAAGTATCTATTTTTTTGTCCAGGAGGAACCCATGTGATATGAACAGACAGATTTTCAATGAGAGGGAAACAGCCTGCAGTTCATGTAGCTTTCGTTTGGATGGTTTGTTCTGAGGAGTCATTTTTACTACTCCAACGTAAGTAGTATTGTATATAGCTGCATGTGTATTCAGATGATGCCAAAGTGTCAGCTATTTAAAAGAGAAAGTGTCACTTTTGTTTTCTAAAATGTAAGAACTTCCATAAGGAATTAATCTAGCAGCTACTAGCTCAGCCAGTTATAGGTTTTGCACCCTGGAGCAGATACAAAAAAACTGTTGCTTCTCGGTTGTCCAAGTTAATGTTTTTATTTGTTTGTTTTTAATAAGAATGGATCATTTAAAAGTTGTCTATTACTATATTTTTTTTACAATTTGTGCCATTTATATTATATAACCTAAAGAAATTTAGAAAATCAATAGTGTGGTACAGAGATGAACCTAGGAACTAAGGATGAGGAAAATACTATGCTGTACTTGGTACACATATATAATGAAAGGATGCTCCTAACCTAAGAATCTTGCAGGCATCTTTCTCATGGTGACACATTATTTTCTTATGCATATATATCCCCTTTTGTATATTTCCAAAGTACCGAGGAAATGTTTACATGCTGCATCTATGCAGAGAAATTGTATACAACAGGCACTAACTATAGCTCCCTAGTGAGCTGAGGAAAGTCCTATGGTGATTCTGAGAATAATATTCTGTGAACAGAATACACTGAACACACTGAACTGTGTTTTCACCTCTTTTCAGAGATACATCAGAGCTTAGGTAATATGTCAAATTCAGCCTAAGACTGTTATTTTCTCTGCAGCCAGTGGGAGCACATTTGCCAAAATATAGCAGAGTTCTATAAGCAAAATTTCCAGGAAGCTTCCTTCCTCCAAGTTGGATTTATGCATATATTATGAATAAACCATTCCTAGACAACATGAGTTTGTTTAAAATAGAAATGATCCTATTACAAAATCATCAGCTCAACTCACAGCCTTGTGGAAGGTAGGAGGAAAGTTCCTAAGTGTTGATACCATCCAGCCTCACATTTTTTCTTTTCTTCTTAGGGTCTTTTATTTATAAAACCTACAAATTCTGAAAGCAATGTTGATTTTTTAAATTTTATTAATTATGTGTCATTAAGTGACAGGTTGCTCAAACCCCTATTTTCCTAGGTAGGTCTAATCATGCTTCTTTTTAAACAATCACAATCGTTAATTTTTTTTTGAGCCTTATTAGAGAAAAATAGGTTGGAAGTATCTTGGAGATTAGCCACTTTTCAAGTATCTTATGTTATTCATCTACTGTCATTATTATTTGATGTATTGCTTTTTTTGAATAGAAATTACATTTTGTACTATGCTCAGGACTTCATAAATATATAAAATGTTCTGATTCAATTCCTGTGGAATTAACGGGGAATGTTGGTGGAACAATTAATTAAAAATCACTTCCCTCCGCCTTTTTTACATTGTTCATATATATGTGTGTTTACAGGCAAGCACTGTGTCACTGTGTAAGTTTGGCATGATCATGCTGAAGAGTCCTAGCCCTGTCCAACTTGCTTTGTACTGAACTTACTACACTTTTCAGCACTTTTAGCTGTGGGTGATTAGCACTCCAGTATTCCACATTTGGTTGTACCAGGGGATTGTAGTAGTGCTAAGCGTGCTAGTACTAGTACTAGTATTTCTTTCCTAGTGAGTCATAACATCCAGTTTGTTTTCCTTGCTGTTGTTTTAACTTCGCCAGGCAAAGAGCCTGTACCCTTGTAGAACCATCCATGGGGATTCCAGTATCTCTTGCTTCCTTGACAGTAGCTGTCTTACTGTATTGATGTATAGGTACAACATGGGCTATTTTTCTCCACAAGCATTACTTTTCGCTTAGCAACATTGATCTTTTCCCCTCAAGACTGTAAACAATGTTCCTTCCTACCTTAATTAATTCCTCCCAAATTAAGAATGAGGAAACAGTCTGTTTTTGCCCATGCTATCTGGCTGTGAACAGGACACCTCAGCCTCTCCGTGCCCAGTGACTCAAATTTAGTTGTAATTTCAATAGACATCCACTAATCTGGAAAGAGCTGCACTAACACTGCCGAATTTAGTCACTGTTGTGAGGAATTATTCTGAATAAAATAATAATATTTTCAAAAAATATAGGACCTTAAATGGATTGGGTTTTATTTGTTGTTTCCTACTTATAGGGAAATATATCTGCATTATTAGTAATATATGGAGACAATACCTTAAAGAAGTACAATATCTGAGTAGGGATTAATATTTGATGTTTGAGACTTGCCTCCACTAAGTTTAGTTTTCTAAAATATAAACAGGTAGGAATAATATCCATATTTGCAACTTGTTCATTGCATAGAGGGCAAAAAAGTGTTTATGTACCCACTCAAAGTTGAGGCACTGGCATGCTTGCTCACAGTGACCTAGATCAAGCATTCTGCACTAATAAAGTTCAGAATATTTTGATGAAGGAAATGCAGTATGGATAAAAACTCTTAATGTTTAAGTTCAGATATGGGCGGAATGATTTCTCATCATTATTATTAAATCAAAGTCACAGAAAAAAAATATGTCTAGACCTTCTCACAGGCTGCGTGTACATGTTCACAGAAAGGCAATGGGTTCAGTGACATGCTATCTGACCTTGACTTTTCTGAAGATGGAAATGATGCTGGTTTCACATACTCAGCTGTTTGATTTCCTTTCCACTAGCCATAATTAACATTATTCAAGCAACATTCAGAAGAACATAAATATTTCAGAGTAGCTAATTACAGTATCCAAAACATCCTCCAAGCTATTCTTTTAATGAGGATGTGCTTTGTTCCTGCAATAGTGTAACATTAATTTCATCAAGCAATTAAATAGATACAATACAGAAAGAGGTGTTTTCTCCTGCTTACAAAGATGCTCTATTACTTGACTTTCTGTGAGTTGCTTGTGTAAAGTCAATAGTCATAAGCTATCAAAACAAATAAACTGAGGTCCAAGTTCAGAGAACTTACTCTGTTAAAATTCACATATTTCATTAGGAATTTTCTGTGACTATAAATGTAAGTTTGGGTTTAATGCAAATATACATTTTATTAATAGTTACATTCTTCTTCTAGGATATGCTCAGAAAAATGGCACATGTGGTCAAATCTGTTTGCCATACCTGTATATCAGGATATGCAAAGCCACATTGATACTCTTTAAAATTAGGACAAAGGCACAGCCTAAAATGAAAATGCAGTTTGTGCTGTGTTGGAAGTACTGGAAAACTCCAGTCCACTAGGATTCAGATAATGTAACTCAGGGCACAAATAGATTTGCATGTTTAATGATTACTGCTTTGGCTCATTAACAGGAATCAGATGAAAACAAAATTTGAGTTTCACATGAAAGATTAGGGAACAATTCAAATGAGAGCACAGAGAGCAGTATTAAATGTTCCCTTTTTTTCTGGTAAATGAAGGATCAGAATTTTTCTAACTGGAAATTTTTGGCATCATCCTCAAAATTTCTTTTAATATTTTTTATGCAAATGGGTTCAGCAAAAATTTTCAGAATGCAATGTTAAAACAGGTCACAAATATAGGTTTTTTTTGGTTTTGAGGGAGTTTTTTCAACTGAAAATAAATTTATTTCAGGAAGTACCATTTTTCTATTCTTAGAATACTCTGTGTACCACTCAACAAATGAGGAAGGTTTACAGGTATTTAACTGTCAACTTTATCAAGCATTGTAATTTATTTGATTTCACTGTGCGTTAAATATTTAACAAAAGCTACTAGTTAACAAAATATATAACAAATTAAATGCTTCTTTAGGCCAGTGCTCAGGACAGAGATTCATGCATTTGAATGATGAATGGAGATCAGGGAGATATTCTTTGGGGCTGATGACTTCTAATTTAGGATAATGTCCTTTCAATAAATGTCTTCCGTTTTTATTAACAGAAACCAGAACCAAATGCAGCTCCTTGATTTGGATTGGCTTAAAACCACTCTTTTAATTAGGTAGATATAAATATAGTAGTACATACAAAATACAGGCTTGCTTAATTTATGTGCTACTCTGAGAAGTTGCCAGTTCCCGTTGACAAACAGATTAATTCTTTTTGCTATCTTATTAATGAAGAGTCGCTACTGAATCTGATGGAGAAGCAGGATGCTGCCATTAGTGGTGGAATTGTGCTGCGCCTCCGGGGTGGCTGCTCCGCACTGCCAAGAGGTCTCCGTGGGGATCTGATACTGCTTTTGAATATCCTATAATGGAGTTGTCTCGGCTCTCTGAGATCTGACAGGACATAGAAAATAATGTCTAGGAAGAGCTGCAGCCTATGGAAAATGCCTCACGAAGTGACTATTTTAGGATTTGAATCCCCAAATACCACCGTATTGCTGTGTACTGTTTCGCGGTGTGTCACTCTGTGCGTGCTACTTCTTTCCAGTCCTGTAAGTCACTCAGACTCAGGTTATGAAGCGGGTCTGTGTTTGGGTAGTGTATTCTCGGTTGCTTGGAGCTTTCACCCACTGGGGATGAAGCGCCGCAGCGAGGTGAGGCCGAGGGCAGGGCTCGGCTGCGAGGTGAGGCCGAGGGCAGGGCTCAGCTGCGGGAGCAGCCCGGGTGGGTGCGCGGGGCCCTCAGCGAATGCCTTGTTTTAACTCCTGCCTCTTCTGCCCTCCAGGCTGGGACAGGGCAGGGCCTGAGAGCTCAGCATCCTCATCCCCTCGTCACTACTGTGTGTGACCAGTGCAGTAAGGGAGCAGCAGCACCTTGTGTGCGCCCTGTCAGGAGGCTGCTAACACGGCTGGGCACGTTGTAGGTGTGTTAAAGCGGGATTTTTTCTCTCCAAGAGGGAGCTCAGCACAAAGGCGTCCCCTCGCCTTGCTGCCAAGCAGGGGCACTGCCACCGTGAGTTACCTGGGGAGCTGCCACCAGCGGTGGGAGCGGGGCTGAGTCACCAGCGCCCCAGCGCAGTGACAGGGTCAGGCCCTGCAGTGGGTGCTGGGGAAGGAGGCAGGGGCGGGCAGGGAGGCTGACGTGTCCTTCGTGAGTCAAGCCGCTGCTCATCCACGTGTCGGGGAGATTTAAAAAGTTTGGGAGGGCAGAGAGGCATGCCCAGAGTGAAGGCTGGCAGGGAGGCAGAGCCGGAGACTCCACGATCATGGGTATCTTCTGCCACCAGCAGCCTCTGGCTGCCGCTGCTCTGCGCGTCCCCAGGAAGGCCGGGGACAGCAGCACGGCGCCGGGGTCCCCACTGCTCCTCCTCCTCGTCCTCCTCGCCTCCTGGCCGTGCGCTTGCCGAGGTGAGGAGCAGCCCCTGGGCCCCGCTCCGCAGCCGCCCTGCACGGGGGCAGCCGCCTGCGCGCCAGCCGCTGCCTCCCCACGGAGCCGGCGTGGGAGCAGAGGCTGCTCTGCGGGAGACGGAGGAGGCGCAGAGAGAGGCTGGGTGGGCGCTGCCGCGGACCTGGAGCCTGCACAGGGACGCGGGAAGGGCGCGCGGGGTCCCCGCGTGGGGCGGGAGCAGGTCTCGGCGCCCCTCGCATCCCGACTCCTCAGGAAGGAGGCTCCCGCCTGGAGCCTGCTCAGGCTTTGCAGCGCAGGGCACCCGGGCAGAGCGCGTCTCGGTAAGGGGGTTTCGTAGGGGCTGCTGGGCAGGGTGCGGGGGCAGCCCTGTGTGTTCCCGCACGGTTGCGCTGTCCCGGGCAGCATCCCCAGCGCAGCCGCTCGAAAGCATCGTTACACTAGGAAGAGGGCTGGCACATAGATTTTGTTCAAGTGGGAAAAGACAGAAATTGAATGTTTGCTGCAGAAATAGAGCATGGGCATAGACATGGGCATTTGACAAAATATACTTCGATTTCTATTGTCACACTCCGTATATTTTGAATTTAGAAATATTAGAAATATTAGAAATATTTAGAATTTATGAATAATCATGGCAGAAAAATTCCATGTGCAGTGAGCATGTCTGTTTTCCTGTATTATGTGTAAGTTATTTTCATTAGGAATTTTTGTTTTGTTTTAATATGAAGAAGCAGAGAGATCTAAATTCAACCTACTGAATAACCTGCCAAAAGTTGTGAAAGAGGGGAGGGAAGGAAAAGGAGAGACAGGGAGAGCAATAGCTACACAGTATTTTATCACTGTTCTTGGAGAAAAGATTTGAAGGAGCCCATTCAGGGAGAGAGTGGGAGGAAGAAGAGAAGATTGAAGAAGTGAATCCTAGGGTGAAAAATTACTGAAAATCTGCATCTGTCATTGTGCTGACTTGGAGGAGCTTGAGGATTTAGCAGATGGCAGCCTTGAAGGAGAAGAGAGCAGACATACAATGGACAGTGTATGGTCTGTAAGATGATTTTCTCTTCTACGTTCCTTTTAAATAGAATTGGCTTTCCTCAATAGCACCATTTTTTTTTCCTATGGCTTTTCTGTGTATTTTGCAAGGTCACTTTATTGTTTCCCCGTGCGTGTTGGTGTTGTTAGGTATGTGAATGGGGGCAGTCCATACCCCTGCAGGAGCGCGCTGCTTGGAGCCAGGTGTGACACAGAGCAGACGGGACTGCTCCTGCAACAAGGAAACTTAGGAGCTGTTAGAATAATCTCATCTCCTCTGTTCAAAGGTTTAAGCTGCTCCAGGCATAAAAGAGAAAAGAAAAGAAAACAAAACCAAAAAAAAGGAAAAAGAGCTGTAATATTTGGGCTTCCTTACCTGCTGGTCTCTACTTTATTGGCTATTGGATTTCAGGCTATTGGATTTCTTCTGTTCACCCAGGAGGGTCTTGGGAATGAGGCAATGGCAGCAGCAGCGCTCAGGGACAGAGAAGCCAAGATTTCAGGGGATGGAGTGTTTATCTGAAGTGTTGCGCAGCCCCACGCTCGGAATAGGTCCTTAAACCAGACGCCAGTCCAATACTCCAATGGGAAGATATTAATTAAGAAATTAAGAATAGGAAACACAGTAAAAGAATTGTAACACCTTTAATTTGTTTGCAGTTTCTCTTTGAACTAAAACCAATATCAAAAAGCACTTTTTTTTTTTTCATTAGGAAGCATTTGCCACATGGAACTTGCAGAGATTTCAAAAATTCCCACATTGCCGGGAGCGTGTGGCTGGTGCAGCGTTCTGCGGCACTGGGACCTGCCCTCTGGGCACTCTCACAAACCACTGGCACTCATCTCTGTTAGTTACGGAGATTCTGATAGCGCATTGTCACTGTAAATGCACCAGATAAATACATGCCAGATAAAATACTGACAATGCGGAAAGCTCGATATTCCGGGAGCTGAGCTGGGAGGGACCCAGATGTAGTGAAGTCCAGGTCTGCATCCCAGCTGGGAAGACAGGGAGAAGAGGAGCTGCCCCCAGGCAAAACTGGCACCCAGGGGCACCCAGAAGAGCTTCCTCAAAGTGGTTTTTAACAACTCCTGCTACCAGATCAGATCAAACTGCCTCCTACAAATTATTGTTTTTCACATTCCAGGAAAAAACAGATTGTTCAGGGCATTTCCAGCTTTCCACTTAATGAAATAACACATTTAATCTTCTAAGAGACTGAACTTTTCCATAGAGCACACACCAGATAGAAGAAGCAATGCCAATTACATATATGGTATTTCCTTCTCAAAAAATTGCGCATTGTGTATATTATTGAAATAGGCTACGTAGCACATGTTTAATTGCAATATATATACCAAAGTAACAGGATCCAGATTAACAGCTTCAGATGAGCTGAGTTCTCACAAAGCTTGAGGACTTGGCAGCTGTAAATATGGGAATGTGTTTTCCTGAGCAGATAAGGCTGAAGGGCTCCTGCACACATTTTTCTTTCCTGTTGCTTGTTGCTGAGAACGGACCGAAGCTAGGCTGACTATTGGCGAAAACAGGCTCATATCTACCCTGTTTTTTGCTAAGAGGTGTCAGTGTCCCTATCTGTGGTCACCTTGTGAGAGAACTTGCTGCTCCTGAGGTAACCAAGAGGAGGCAGAAGCTACCAGACAACTCTAACAACGTGGGGTGGGAGATGCCCTCAGAGCATCGAATTCTCTGTACTGTCAACAACAAGGGTCCTGCAGACTTGAAAGATACAGTATCATACTCAGAGTTATTTTCTCATTCACTGAAATAGGAAACTTATAAAAATTACTCTTTCTGTATGGTATTGATAAGCCCTTTTTCATGCTTCCAGGTGCACCGATGGCATCCCAAGTACTACAGGCAGATCAGGATATGCAGCTGTGGAAAGAGGTAAGAATGGCAGGCAGGGTGGCTCAGCCCACGCGGGTAGAAGCCCTTGGCCGTGGGACTGACGGCTGGCAGTGATTCCCGCAGCTCACTGTGAGCAGGCCAGGGATGCACAATTAAAGCTCCACTGTCACTGCGTGCTGCTGTGTGGGATATTCCCCTGTCTTCCGTGCCAGTTCTTGCTCTCACACCTCGCTCTCCTGCACTTCTCACACGTGGAGCTCAGGTGCTGCCTCTACTCCCAGCCCTACCTCTCCTGTTCACCTCCTGTCCTGATGTCAGTGTCAGTAAAGAAGTAAAAACGAAATGTGTGGGTTTTCTGAACAGTTCCAGAAGGATGGTGAGGCTGGGTGGTGAGGTATCACCCAGGAAAAACAGAAGTCTTGGCTCAATGGAGAGCTGAAGACAGTTGTCATTTAACTGTCAGTCACCAGGCAGTCACTGTCTCTGGAGACAATAGTGTCCCATGCAGGATTTTTATAGTCTGCACAGGATAATAGTAATTGTTTCAATTCATCCAATCTCTCTCCTGCTTCTTCAGTTCCACACACAGGACTGATATTTAATAACATCCTAGCATCTTACTTTACTATGTAAGGCGTAATGTCCTGTTTCAGTTATCTCCTCTAATGTTAACACTGATGGTTATTGTAGCCTCCATTCCCCTCTTTTAAACCTACATTGTGCTCCGATGTGCTTTAATGCGGGTTCTTCCATGCCCTTTTGGAACAGATGGAGCCGCAGGACTTAACACTTAGAGAGGGCTGGCCTGAAACACGCCGCTCTCCTGCTGCTGTCATCTTGAAGGACTGTCTTGGTGTTTAATTCTGTGGCTTCTGATAACATTAGAAAGCAAACGACTCATCACGGAAAGAACGGGGTTCGGGTATACAGAGTAAATTTCCTGCTGTTGGTGCCTTCCTGGGCACACTTCCTTTATTGACAGCTTCCTTCACCTCAGAGTTACTGACTCCAGCACTAACACACTGGCACCTGCACAAGCCCTGAAGATATTTATCTCCTGGGAGAAAAATTATCTCTTGGGAAGTAATATCCTAATAGCTAGAAGAGTTTATGAAAATGAGTTAAGTTCTGTATTAAAAGATGCTGGCTTATACATTTCTGCATTTATCCTTTCATTTGCTTTTTAAAGCAAGATTCACTGCAACAGTTATTGGAGGGCCAAGGCAAAGCTTCTCTTCTCAGTGGATAAAGAAGTATGCATAAAACATTAAATTCCATGTGAAATTATGTAACATATTCTTACCTCAAATGTTTAGTAGTGAAGCTGAAGTCAGGATCTCAGAGAGAAGCAAGTGTAGGATCAAATGAAGAGAACGGAGAAAGGAATACATTACCAACAAAGACTACTTGAAAAAGGAACCTTTCCCACCACCCCTGCTAATGCTTTCTCTTCGATTCTCCCCTGAGAAATGAATCGTTTCTTGTCTTGAAGTACCCTGATATGCACTATTTGTTCATCGCTTTTTTTTTTCATTTAATGTTTTCTTCACTATAGAGTGCTGTTCAGGGCTTTTTATCTGCAATAAACCTAAAGGACCATTGTATTCTGCACTTTTCATGTGAAAAAAATTTTTGCAACAATCTGTGAACAATATAATGATTGGTAAAGTGTTTTGGCATCTAACTAACAGTATCAAATATTCAGTGGAAAAAAATGGTGCATTCTAATGTGGGTTGCTATTGATACATTTCCTAAATTATACAATGAAAAGTTAAGCCTTTTTACATTATTATTAAATTTGCAGCTCCAGCTGAAGTGCTGGTGATTATTTCTTTTCCTTATGAAAGACTTAGAGCTTTTACCCCAGTTGAGCTGGGAAAAAATAACTTCAAAGTGTTTTTTTTGTTTGTTTGTTTTGTTTTTCTATTTCTTTCTACTTCCTGAGTAATAACTGCACAGAAAATACTTTAGTCTGGAATCCTTTCAGCCTGGAAAAGTGACAGTGGAAGGAGGCCATGATTATGGTCACGAATAGTAAAGAGAGGGTGGGTAGGGACCATGGCATCTTCCAAGACAAGTCTGCAGCAGCGCTCATGAAGCTGGCCTTGAAAGGACTGGCCAAGACCGTGTGCTGGTCTTTTGTGCAGTGCTTAGCAGAGCCTTACTGTGGAATGCTGGCGAGGGAAAAGTTTACAAAGGTTTAGAGAGATCCTGGCCAAATGCACAGAAGTCCACAGAGCTTTATTATAAAGGAATGACCTCTGACTCAGAGCTTGTGAGCTCCACATTGCTGGTGGTTGGAGAGAACTGTTGTTACCAGGTAGTTGGTCACTTGTTAAGCTTTTCCCTGCATGCCCACATTTGGCCATTTTTGGAGGTAAGATGAAGAGCTAAGTGGACCTTTTTTCTGTTCCTGATGAAATGACTGCAGGGTCTGGGGTTTCTTGGGTTGGTCTATGGTGGTGGGAGGGAATGTTGTTTCTGTTGTTATGTCTATTTGTGTCACTTCTGTTGCATTTTGTGCTGATGTGCCAAGTTCAAAGGCAGTGACTGTTTTTTGGTCTGAGTTCAGGTTCTTTGAAACATCCTCAATATATATCTTACTAGTCTTGCGATTTGGGACCCATCTCCTGTAAACAAGACCCTGTAGACTTTTCATTTGTCAATGAAACCAGCGGAAACTTTGGAGATTGGCTGTCTGGTGACTCACACGAATGGACTGGCATGTGTAAGATGTGCTGGCAAGCACCCGAATTGCTCGAGAGAGGGGTGTGTGTCATACACCTGCAGCGATGCTGGAATCCAGGCAGCAAGGCAGCAGTTGAGGATACCACTTCAGTACTGACATTTTCTTTGCAGTTTATATAACCAAAAGATATCCCAGAAGATATCTATGTCCATAGTCCGTGCCTCGGAAGCTTACAATCTGCCTCTGAATTATGAGTGTGTCTGAGAAGGTTATAAGTAGGAGGGATGTGAATGGTATTTCAGAATAGTGCATACAGATAGGTATGTTGAGAGTGTTGAGATTAAGCAAGTGTAAATTTGTTCATTCAGTTAGGAGTGGTTGTTTTTCCTGAATTTCAAGAATGCACCTAAATGAATTCCCTATGGTTGGTAAGTTTGCTATGCCTTTGGTTGCACTGAACTGTTCTAGAAAATGTATATATTTTGTGTATTTATGTTAAATATGGCTTTTTAAATAACTGCTATGTGAACTTTTACAGATAGATGATGCATGTTCTACCTACCTGTCCACAGATTATCAGCCTCAGGTGAGTTACCTTAGATAGGTGTTTTTAATATTACTTATTAAATACAGCAGAGTGGAAGTGTGATGTCTGATTTCATTGTTTCTTTACTGTAGGCTTCCAGTGCACTGGAAGAGCTTTGCTTTTTGATCATGGGATTTCTCCAGAAACCACAGGTAAAGCACATGAAAAGTACTTAATGTATCTGAAACATGCTCACTCAGTGTGCCAGTGTCTACAGTGAATTCAGAAGACACAATATCCAAACTGTCTGAAGTAATAGTATCCATTCTGATGCCGAAATACTGTATGTCCTAATCAAACACGTATTGAAGAAAATTGTGAAATTCCAGTGTTTGGAGAATAAGGTCCAGTTTGGATACAGGATTTCAGGTGTTTATATTGCTCTAGATGAGAAAAAATATGCAAATTATACAGCTGTCTATGGATAAACAAATTTACTTAGGATAATCTGCTGCTGCCAACTTTTTTTCCTTTTTTTTTTTTGCTAGAACTAGAGCTTCAGTTCATAGTGAAACATAAAAACACAGATTCTAGATATGACAAAACAACAAAACATTACATGTATCTCTTTTGACCATGGGAAGGAGGGAATGGCACAATCTTGGCAATATGAGTATAGAGAAGCATCCCATTAAACCCATCAATTCTTCCAATAATCAGTGGCCTCTACAGGGGCTGAAAAGAGCATTCACATTGATAAGCAAAGCTATATAGCTTTATATATATATATATTTATATATAGCTATATATAGCACTTGAAAATGTTCCAAGCCACTACTAAAAAGTTCATAATGTAATTGAAACTGGCCATTGCTAAATAAAAGCCTCTCTACCAATATTTTTCCCACAGGGTTTAGATGAAAAAGACAACACCAAAAGGGTAAGATTTCTGTGTATGTTTTATGGTAAACTAAAATTGTCAAGAAAATCATAACCTCCTTGCCCTGTCTTGTAGTAAAACCCCACTTTTAATTTTTTTGAACAGTTCTTATTTCATTATTCTAAGACTCATGACTCAGGCAACTCAGACCTCATGGTAAGTTGCAGAGCACCTCATTGTGAGTACACGTGTGCTTGTACTTAAAAACAAGATAATGTTCCTTTTGCTAACAGTCTCTCCTACTGGATAGCAAGGTCAAAACCACAAAATTTATGTACAAAATATAGAATATGTTTTAATAACATGGCAAAGGATCAGCAACACTGAATGAACACTTTATGCAAATCCAAAACTACTGAATAGGGTTTCATAACTACATCTTAAGTAGTTTCAACCTGAAAGAATAAGATCACTTGCTTGTTTCTGGTGTTTTGTAAGCATAACATATGCAGTGAACAACTCTCACTTATACCAGGTGAGAATCTGGCCTTAAATATTATTTTTAATGAATTGCATTAATTATTAATTAAATGGTATTACTAATTCATTAGAATCATAAATATCTGTTAGGCAAAATAGTATAAAAGTCTAATTAAAATTTCAGATTTTTCTATGGATAAGTACCATGCTTTTTTATGTAGCCTAAATTTTTTGGTATAAAAATAATAACTCTCTAATTAATAAACTAGTAACTCTCTAATAGATAAGATGATCCACTCTTGCTTTTAAAGTGCACACACTGTGTTTTTTTATGTGCATCAGGTATTTTGTATGTGTGTCCTATGACACTGAGGAGGTTAAACATGTTCGTGTCTTCTCATCTCTTAACAATCATTCTGAAACGTTAGTGTTACTGCCTTGTTCACTGCATTTCCTCAGAAATATGCTGTGCATCTCCTACAAAGCGACACTAGCTGTTTCCTAGGCTTCTGGCGAATACCGTTGATGCTGCAGTGGGGATTTTCGTAATAGAACTGCTCGGAGTGCAGTTCTGAAAGCTGAGGAGCTTTTAGCGATAGTCAGGGCCCAGTGGAAGGAGCTCCTGCTGAAGAGGCTCCCGCCTCCCTCTTCCTCCCCATCCCGAAGCCTTTCCTGCCCGCCCTAGGGGTTACTGCTCTCCCTTGGGGTTCAGCTCTCCAGGTGGCTCTTTCACAGCCCTGGGTGTGGGCTGGGATGTAGGTGAGTGACCTCCTCCTTGCCCCGTTCTCCCTTCTCCACTGGCTGCAGGGCAGAGCTGACCGCCCTCTTTCTCTCGTGTAAGTGATGCTGCATGGCAGACCATTACAAAATTTATTTGATAATGGTTCTTTCCTGTAAACTATTTTTCTAGCAAAACATCCTTTTTTTTCCCCTCTGTGTTTTAAATTATTTTAAAGTGAATTATTCACTACAAAGGTGACTGAAGATGCTAATTTTCATAGCAGATAATCATAGAAAAGTTAGTAGAAGTGGTGTAGGGAAATGTTTGCTGTAGCCTCACAGAGGCTGATTGGAGTTTGAATAATTGCAATTAGCTGGGCAATAAGTTTGTGAACTGTGCTGAACTTTCAGGACATAAAGGTGAGGATGCACAGCTCTTCTCTCCATCCCTGTGTGCATCACATTCATAGTGTAAATATAAATGTTGGCGCCTTTATGTTGTCAATTCTGAGTGTTCAAGAAATGAGTTTCTCAGTTAACACCTTCAGCGTGGGAAGAGCCATGATGTGCATCATGAGGTCAGGATTTCATTGTTGCTCATGTGTCTGTGTTCGTGTCCTCTCAGTCGTCTGTCCTGCATCCCTTGCTGCAACTCGTTCCCCAGCTTAATGAGAGAAGACTGAAGAGATACGAAGTGGACGTATGTAATCTTCAACTATGCATGCTTGCAATTGCACTCCCTGTGGTTCGTTAGCTCTCCTGAAAATGTCCTTTTAGAACCCTTCTGCTCATAGCACTTCTATTTTCAAGATTTAATATTGCACTAGTGTACCTCCCTTAGAAATATCTTTTTTTTTTCTTTTTTGCTATTCTTTAATTCGTGTGAAATAACCCTGCTCATATTTAACATGTAAAAAAGGAAAACTAAAATAATACATCTTGATGTGGGAGAGTGGTAGAACAGAGAAAAAAGTAGATCTAATAGCTGATTTATAAAATGAAGAATACGTTCAAATTCAGCTTTACCATTATAATGCAATTGAATTGTTTTTTTTTTTTTTTTTCTAGAGGTTTCTCTTTTTCACATTTGGAATTAAAACCATATCAATTAATTAGAAACATATTGTTTGTGACTTACAATATTAAGAATTTCCAAGTACCTTAAAGACAGTATTATGATTTAAGGTGCAGGTAAGAAAGTTCTCTTTGATACAACTTCTGCACAAAGTTTATCTTTCTGAGTTATGAGCTGTAGAAATGAGTCCTTTGAGAATATATTTTTTCTCTCACACCTTTTAAAACTCCCTTAACTGCATTATTACTTAATTTAGCATCAACAGAAACAAAACATGAGAAAAGAAATATATCTTCTCATTTCAAGTAGCATAAATTGAGATTAACTTTTGATTTAAAGGCATATATTTCAGAGTAGAGTACGTGGAAAAAAAAAACAGGGTAACATCTCTTATTTTGGCGTTTTCAGTATGGGATTAAAGAATGAGCACCCCCCTGACTGTTCTTGCAGAAAGAAGAGCAATAGGAAATTTTAGTTTTTCTTTTTTCTTTTTTTCCCTGATGAATGAGGGAGCTATATAATTTGGGTCTATCTTAAGAGAGGTGTGTTGCAATCTGGAGAGTATGTTTTCAGCTGCATGTATAGCACTCAGGAAGAATTTGATTAAGTAGATACAGGCTGAGTTTGACAGTTTTTTTATTCTCTTCTTAAAAAACAGTTCAGAAAGTCATGTTTCAATGAAAATACATATAGCATACATATAGCATACATATAGCATTTTGTATGAAATACATTTTTTTTAAATACAGTTTTATTTTTGATCATTCACTAGACTTTTTTTTTTCTGTTAGTTGGAAACCGTTTCTTTGGAAATCTTTTTTTCATAATTTGTTCATTCCTTCCTACTCTGCTACTTTCAGGTATGTTCTGGAAAATACTTCAAACAGCTAAACACACTTTATCACTTACGTTCACTCCACAAAATTCATAATGTTTATCACCAGCAGCTTTTCTCCTATGAAGTTTTGGCTGTAAGAACTTGTCTCATATGCTTTTCTCCCGGGAAATCTCAGGAAGTTATGTGAAGTTATATTAAAGAAAAAAATCCATATCCACAGTTGGTTCATCGTCTTGTAGCAAAAAAGAAAAAAGCAAGAACAAGTTGGAAGAGATCTTTGTTAAAGAGGGCAATCTATTTTAAAAATACAAGGGGGGCCCTTGTCAGAGCAAACAACGTCAAAGACAGATGAGAAAGCTCTCAGTATCAACCGAATCACCCAGGCACTCCTGGATTGGTTCCCAGCGTCCCAAACTACTCAGGATGTATGATATTGGCTCGGATCCCGCTGAGTAACTATAGAGAGTCTCTGAGAGCAGGTTTACACAGTGCATGACAGTCCACTTAGAGAAACAGTGATGATTTGGCCCACCATTGATATATTTTAATCATGGTGCCTAAATAGTTTTATAAGCCTAAACATTCTTTGATAGAAAAATGTAAATTGAGGGAGAAGATTCTTCATCTTCTTCTTTCACATGTCAGAAAACTATGGATGGCTTCATCCTACAGAAACATTTAGTTAGGGATCAGGCAGTTTGGTGTATTAAGGGAATCAATTTCTTGAAAGTTGATTAATCGTTTAAATAAACCACAGAGATTAGAAAAATTTTGCAGCATTGATTCAGAAAGTAAATCCTGCTTGAAATAACAAATCAGAGTTCTTGTTATAACAATATTTGGTTTATTTATCTATCCATGAACAAACAAACAAACAAAATTCACCAGAACACTCCTCCTTTTCTGTCTGTCTTAGCTTTTTTGTACATTGAAAAAACATAAAGGTCCATATGGTTTATAGATCCTTAGGAAAAGAAGAATAGTTGCTATCTGACATAAAGCCTGGGCATATGCTAATATTAACATAGGGGTAAGAAAAAGTAATTTTAGGGCAGTATTTTTTCCAAAGGAAATTTTAAAAAAAAACCCTCAAAACGCTGGAATGATTTTTGAATGAACCCCAAGCAGGCTGATTAAATTCTGGGGCTAAAGGCAAGTATTTCATTAAGCATATTTATAAAAGGCATCTCATTTTTGTTAGATTTTTATTTTAGAAGTGAATGTATGATGATGTGTTTCCATCGTGGCCAATGATAGCTAATTTAAATAGCTGATTTTTTAAAGGTCGTTAGTCTTTCTCTTATTTATAGTTGTGATTATTAACACATGGAAATAATAACACTTAGAATTGGAAGCAATCTGCAGTGCAATAACATTGATGCTTTAACTCGCCATTATTATGTTATGCTTATGTTCCTGTGCTGAGTTAAATACTTAAGGCCATGCATAACTTTTAAGATCATTATTTCTTTGGGAGAGCTTGTGTTCTCTGTGCGGACTTCTTTTCTAGATACTATGTTTTGATAGTAATCTGAAAGCAAAATTAGAGTCTGTCTAACTAGGATTTTGTAAAAGAGGAATGGAGTATGGAGCTGTGGCAGTCGTATCAGAGTGACACTTACAAGCAGTGGGGAGTGACTGCTCCTCTGTGTTACCTCCTGGCTTTTGGCAGCTACCTTTAGAGACATTCTGAGTTGAAGGCTGCATCTGGACTATTATGTGAAATAATCATTAATGGATTTAATGACTAATAGTGATTTAATAATCATTAACAGCATTTGATTTTTGTTGATATGTATTTTAAGTGACTGTTTACTTTGGAATATTCTATCATTAGGCATTCTGGTCTACAAAATGAAGTAGTATATATATTTCTCTATGCAAATCTACAGATTTGTGAATGTACACTCACATATGCTACTGCACATATTAGTTTTTTTTAATTTCTGCAAACACTTTTAAGTTTAGAAAGAAAAGTGCCAAGATGAAGACAAACTTTAGCTTTAGTTCTTTTTTAATACTAACACATGACATGAAATCACAGAGGGCAACTAATTGACAGTCTCCAAGAGGTGCCTGGCTAGAAGTTGAGAACGCCATATTAGCATGCTAAAAGTCTATCAGATAAATCAGAATTCCTATTATTAATTGTACTCTTGATTCCTTTTATATTCTAGCAAAAATTCCTTAACTTGCAACAGTTGCACATTTTATTTCTATGTTTTTATTTTCCTTCATACATTGCATAAAGAAAGAAAAACACTGAAACAGAGAAACTATAAGACACTCAGTTGAGAGTGTCATCTGAGAATACAGATAATGGCAATGTACAGAAACCCAATGACAGACAAATTTTTAGTCTTATCAAATAAAAAATAATATTGAATAAGTTGTAGATCTGAGGCAGGTATTTCAAAACTAGGTAATACTAGAAGGTGGTGGTCAATATAAATAAAAATCATGCAGACATTTTGCAGACAGCAAAGAAACTTGGTATAGTGGTATATGAGGAATTCAAAATGCAGTCAAAATTAAGATAGGCAAGACTCTGTAGCGATGTGTAGTTTAAGCCTGACTTTCTTTGAAAGTTCCTTCCTAAGTGTTTGGAAATGATGGATGGCATCCTATTTTTCAATTCTTAAAGCATTACAATAGAGCATGAAGTGACTCCTACCTTAGACAACTGTGGTTATGACCATAACTTTAGACACTGCATGACCTCGGGTTTTAATTAAGAGTTACCATCCTTGCTAGGGGAGGATACAATTAATTCCATGTACATTCTGTGACATTCTGCTAGGCACAGGCTTGCGCTATTTTGTTCCTGAGCTGGCCTGTTTCTGCTTCTACAGGACAGTCATCTCACTGACAATCTGACTTTTAACACAGACACTGACAGATCTGTGGTTCAGTCTTGTGCATTTGCCAGTCTTCAAAGCCAGCCACCTTATGCCCTGTACTTGTTAGAATTAAGTGGCATTGCTGTTTTATTCATTGTTCTCTCCCTCCTCCTTCCCTTCCTGTATGGATAAGCAGCTGTTTCTCAATGTGTGCAAAATGAACAGGACAGAAGATCATAGGCACTGGTCTATTCCTTGGGATTAAATCTGGGGGTGCTCATCATGAAATCTCTAGGAATAGTGTGGGATCTCGCGGGCTGGAGCCCAAGTATTTCTGCTTTGGAAGGTTTGCATTATTCTCCTGGCATGTGCAAAGACTGATTCTGTTATGTCCTTAGGAACAGTCTTTTCTGTTTTTCTATGGAAACAGTCAGGTTGGGTCTGAGTAATGAAACCTGGAAAGATGAAGACTG
The DNA here is from genome assembly GCF_059628265.1 of Tinamus guttatus. Lineage (NCBI taxonomy): Eukaryota > Metazoa > Chordata > Aves > Tinamiformes > Tinamidae > Tinamus > Tinamus guttatus. The sequence continues at coordinate 8,380,563 of NW_028288747.1, forward strand.
CTCATCATTCCTGCTGTAATTCTAAAGCACCTTCCACTGAGCCAGAACTAGAGGTGGAATCTGGCCCTCGTTCATGTGTTTTTGGCAGTTTCTGCATGAAAATAGGAGCTTTGTTGTTACTGACATGGAGAAACATACATGAGGCGAGCCTGAAGAGGCAAGAGTATATGGCAGTACTGAACAGAGCTTTGATAAGTACATGTACAGCCTCTCCATATGCACCCAGTCACAAGAGTAGGTCTGACTTGAAATACTTTGCTTTTCAGGAAGAACTGCAAGGACCCGGAGGGATTCAAAGTAGAGGCTACTTTTTCTTCAGGGTATGTTTATTTCTTTGCTTGTTTGTTTGTCTTTCTTTTCAAAGTAAGCACAAGAATTGAGGGAATGTATGAGGGAACTTTTTTTTTTTCGGTATTTTTACAGTATCCTACTGTAAGTATTTCCATTCTAGATATTTGTCTTTTTTTTTTTTTACAAGGATGAGCAATGCATTTTCCAAGACTTTACAAGGTGCATTCCGCATGGCACAATCTGTGTTTGTAGAGTTTTAAGAATAGCAGGACTAGATTGGAATTTCTTGGTAATACAGAAGACATAGTAGGAAGGTTTTGTACATATATGTACATGATGCCATGCTATTTCTTGATAAATCGTTGGTTATTATATGTATAATTCTCAGAAAAGTTCTAGAAAATATGGAAAATATGACATTCTTCTAAAGTATTGTTCAACAGTGTGTTTATACATTACATAAACACAATGCCATGTTTACTTACTCCACCATAATAGATATTGGGCCCGACCTTCCATTTTCCTTCTATTTTCACCAGTAAGTTTGGAAAATAAATAAAAACAATTCTCATGAGAATGACCTTACTCTGTCCAGCTTTCATGCCATAGAGCCTTTTCATTTTGTTCATCCAAAATGGATTAAGTTAAAAAATGTCAAGTCAGACTTAACAGTGATTTTCTTAATTTTGGTTAATCACAGTGAAAAAAAGACATGTTTGTATATCATATTTCTCATGTGTCAGGGATCATAAAGATCTCATGATAGGCCAAAGTTAACAGTTATGTTAACCCATGGTTAAATAATGAATTAATCCATGATACAGTCACTATAGCAGAATAAGCAGCCCATACTTATTAAGCTCAGCAAGAGCTTTTTTACAAGCTTTAGTAGAAAGTGAATCAAGTTCCGAGGTCATGCAAAATTTTGCTGCTATGGACATGGTGAAAAAGGAGAAACTCCTCACTTATGTTAAAGAACACAGTTTAAAAATAAAATAATCAGAAGTAACTTTATGTATTTGTTAATTGCCACAAACATTTATAATGTACCTGCAGCAATTTGTAAGCACATCTTAGGTAAAGACAAAAAGAATGAGGGGTAATGGTCTCTTAGACTTCTTGTGGCCTCACAAAATCATACAGGACAAATATAATTCATTCTTCAAACTTCAAAGCTGAAATGTTACTGTGTAATTTTCCTCCGAATATGGATATGCATTAAATGATAATGGATCTCAGGTTTATCTTTAATGATGATCACAGTGACAAAACTGAGAAACATATGAAATTTTACATATACCGAGCTTTGTGGGGCTTTCTTATTGAAACTGGTCAGTTATACAGGTTGTTTGTTGAATATTTGTCTTTCAGCCACGCAATGGAAGGAGATCAGTGGATTTTCGCTAAGGAGGTATTAATTGAATGTTATTAATAAAGATCTCTGTTTAAATATGTTTATCTTTATATAAACAGCCACATAGTTATGTTCAGAAGAGGTGTTTAACGCAGAAAGTCTTTAACTGTGCTTTAACTTAGATTTCTGCAGATAGATTTTTCCAGGTCCATTAAATTCACCTTCCTCCAACTGAAAAGAAGAGAAGCTGTAGGTGCTCACTCCCTGCAACAAAGAAATTGGAAGTGTTTCAGGCAGCAGGAAACAGAGAACACCTGGATTTGTAGATAGTTTGGAAAATTACTAATGATATGTGTATGTCAGGAAGAACCTGTCAAATATACCCTGGGAAGTAAGCTGACCTTCTGGAGCTAATCCTTCTGTTCTTACACAGAAGAAACTCCCACTGAAACTGAGCAGCGACTTCTCCATTTAATTTCAAATAATTCAGCACTTTGGAGTCATAAACAAGCTTTTCTTTGGCAGTATTATGATGATCTCTTATCTAACACATTTTACACTCTATTATACTTTAAGCATTTAGTGTTACGTTGTATCAACAACTAAAGCTTTTTCTTACCTTTTTCAGGATTTTAGATTCCTGATCTAGAACTAATGCTGCAGGAAGGCTGAGTCCATGGACATACTGTTTTCTTTACAAAAATTTTCCTTACCAATGTACATTTCAAAAATCACGAGAATGTAAATGTTCTTAAATTGGATTCAGTTAAGAATTGAAATGTTTCTTTACTTTCTTGAATGTATTAAAAGCATATTAAAATTCCTTGTTTCCTAGTGTTATGTTTATGACTTGTGTAATGCAACTGTGAAAAAGTTGCAGTGTATGCACATTGCTTCGAACAGTGTTGATATGTGCATTTATTTTCCCTTCTGAATAAAGGCATTCAGTTAGAGTTGCTTTACTGAGAATGTTTGCAGTGCAGACTTTGGGGTTTTTATCAGCATCTATTCTTTCACCACTGGACTAAGAGTGAGCTCAATCCCACAGAAGTCCCATGAAGGCTTTTGCGCTTGGTAAAATCCTGCTGTAAGTCTAAGTCATGAGATACATTTTTTTGTTGCTCTACTACAGCATATACTACTGTGCTGTGACAAAATTAAGGGAACAGAGGAAGAAAGCGTAGGAGAAAGCACCAAAAGTGCCATGCTTTGAAAAAATACAGATATCGCAGTGATGAAAATCCGTAGAATTACCTAGAATTAGAACCTTGGCGGAGCCGCCTCCCTCAACGGCCTTGGCGCCCCAACGGCCACGGCGCCCCCACTGCCGCCCTCCCGCTGGGTGGGAGCTCCGTGAGGGGAGCGCGCGCCGCGGCGGCCATGCAGGTGGGGCCCGGAGCGCGAGGAGGCGGCCGGGAGGGCAGGGGCGAAGGCGGCAGCCGCCGAGGGCTCCCTCGAGGCGGCCAAGGGAGGGAGCCGTGAAGCCTTCCCGGCCCCGCGGGGTGTCCGGGGAGGCGGCAGGTCAGAGCGGCAGCGGGCGAGTGGCTTCTCCTGGACGTACGTCATGGAGACCATGTGGTATTTTTAATAACCTTGGTTTTAGCAGTTCTCTTAATCATCAGTATTCTTTTGTTTAATCATTAATATCCTTTAAGAATAATAAAGTACTGCACTTTGGTAGCTGGGTAATCATAGCATACTATAAAGCATCCCGTCACTTGCCCAAGGGGAAGTTGCAAGTTAGTATTTAAATTTAGCTTAGGAGTGTTATTTACACCCAAGAACTGAAATTACGCAGCCTAGGGGTTCCAAACTGAATATGGCTGACTGTCATCCTAGCAAAGCTGGTGGTATTTCCAGCATTACCTTACCATTACCTTAGGCAGCAACAAGAAGTATCCTGAGAAGTTTTGCTCGGGATTGGGACCTACTAGTGGAGTAATACTGCGTAATAAATCAGTAATAGTAATTCTGTAGTCCAGGTTTCTCTCTGAAACCGATTTATGTTGGATCATTTTTGCTGTTGCTTAAGTCCTTTGCCAATTATGGTCAAACATCTACTGAAGTTTTTGACACACAATTTACTTCTTCTGTGCATATACTGCACCCTTAAACTAATGTGTTGGTATTTGGGTTCTTACACATTGGTTTAACTCCATTTGTTAAAAATTGTTGAAAGTTGGGCAGCTTCTGATATTCCTTCACACTGGAGTTGGGTTTTATCTCAGAGACGCATCTCTGTTATGTTACTGTGATGATAAATGTAGTTTTCTTGATTCAGTTCTTCTTTTACATCATGTAAAAGCACCTAGAAAAAGTCCAATGTACAGTCAGTTAATCAATTCACAAACCTGTTGAGACTTATTAAATAGAAATAGTATATACTGCTTAAGTAAAATTCTGTAGAGAGACTTAATTTAGGATGATTTAATTTAGGATGTACAGGTACAGAAATACACTAGGTGTTGAAATCTTTCCTACCAACACTGACCATAGCTTGTCTTCTAGTTTAAAGCTACCTACACTCTATCGCTGTCTCACTAGTCCTTTTCTTTTGTATGATTTTGAAATATATTTGTACAGTTATGATTATTTTGAAGTTTCTGTCTCAAAACCCTTGATAATTCTTCTGGTAGAAAGAGAAATTTGCACTCTGTGAAGCAGAATTTATCCCAACCTAAGTGAGGAAAACCTGTGTATGAGAACATTTGTATGGAGGCCAAGATGTGTGTGTGTGTCACTCCTGTTTCTTCCATCGATTCCCTAGGGTAGCCGTCTTAATTCTGCGGCTTTTTTTTTTGTTGGTATCTTGACTGTATCTGAGTAAGAATACTTCTTTGGTGAAGAATTTGAAACTTGCAACAAGACAAACAGTAAGACGGTTTCTGGTGTAAGTAGATTAACTGCAGTAAATCACCTAGATTTTTCCTTCTCCATTAGTGACTATTTTAGAGATTATATGTGGACCTTCTCTTTTACTTTTACCAAAGGATTATGGTTTTAAATCACAGAAGAACACATAACTTATTCTTAAGCCTTTATTTATCTTTCTGTATGTGCTTATATACATGCAGGAGTCCTGTGATGTAACTTAACATGGTATATCAGGTAACTTATGTTGATGCATTAGTATTAGTATCATACATTTAAAATAAAATGTTTTAGTAATATTAAATATGAATACAAAAGTCATACCTGTACATGACTATATTTCCCTAAGTAAGTATATGTGACATTTTGGGTTCATTTTTGGTTTCTGAGGAAAGTTTCCAAGGAACCTTTCCTCTAGACAAAACTTTAATAGGTATTTTGGAGGCTTATAGGTTTAATTATGCTTAATTTTTGAGTGCTTTTTCCCCTCCTGTCTGTTCCTTGTTGTTGTCCGTCCAGGTGTGGAAAATGCTAAATGAAAATTCATTATAGGTAAGCGAATGGTCCATGAAGATATAGCAGACTCTAAGTAATACTTTGCCTTTGTTATGGCCTTACTATATGCCAAACGGAAAAGGGGCTAGTTTGGGCTTGAAAAAAAGAGGCATGGGTGACTAATTTATTGTTTTATTTTTGTTTTATAATACCAAAACAGGATCCAAATGAAGATACAGAATGGAATGACGTATTGAGAGACTTTGGAATTCTTCCTCCAAAAGAAAAGCCAAAAGATGAAATTGAAGAAATGGTTTTACGCTTGCAGAAAGAAGCAGAAGGCAAGTAAAATCAAACAACTGCATTTGAAAAGTGACGTATTTGCAGTAATGCTTTTTGAGCCATAAATAGTGCATAATAATTCTTATTTTAATTATTTTCACCTTTTTTTTTTAAGAATACTGAATTAAACATACCATACCAGAACAGATGCCATAATGTTTGTCACTAATGTACAGATAACTCATTTACATCATTTTAATACAGGGACTAAGCAGTGTAAGCAAGATTCACATGCAAACAAATTGGTAGTAATTCACTCCTGCAATTCAGTAAGAACATGTGGATTTCATTAAAACTGCTTTCTCCCTTTCCAGCAGCAAAATATTTTCCTTCTTGTAACTGTTTTCCATTACTGAAGACTCCTCATATGATTAATATTTTCAATTTCTCTGAAATATTTAGTGATTTATGACCCAAATTAACAGACAATCTTTTACATTTGTCATCACAATCTTGTACGTCAAGTATCTTTTTAGTCCAAACCTAGCTATTGGCATGAAAACATACATGTTGTATCCACAGTGAGCATGAAACAAAATCTTTGCAGATACCTGTATATATTAGAAAATTGTTACTGTGGCTTCCCATAGCACAATGTCCCTTTGAAGCACAGCAAGTTAAAAACATAGTAGGAACTGGGAGTAGCATCTCTGTGTAAAACTTACTTTTGGTAGCAGCTTCATTCCTGCAGGCAAGCAGCTTTGTATAGAGCCACTTGGGCTCTTGTTTAAATGTTCTGTAGTAATTCTCACTTTCTGACAAGTTCCAGGCTTCCAGAATGAGAGGCAAGTTAAATCTGGTGCAGTTGGATAGATGTAGTTGGATCCAAGGACATAATATTCAAATACCTAAGCAAGTAAATACCAGATATGGTTAAATATTTTCCTTTTTTCTGTGTTAAGCAAAGGTGTATAGCAAAATTGGCTAATCTCTGAAATTATTTTTACATTTTTTCTTTCATTAATTCTGTATCTGCATAATAATTTTCATAAAAACATTTAAAGTGTTATCCTTTTGAGAACAAAAGATAACTTTTTTTTTGTTTGTCCTAGTGAAACCTTATGAAAGAATGAATCTTAAAGAATTAAAGGAAGCTGAAGATGACTTTGACGAGGCTGATATGAAAGCTGTTGAAATGTACAGGTATAGTAAGATATTCTTAGATGGAATATACAGTTCCTGTATGTGTCACTGCTGTACATGTCCACAGAATCATACAGTGGGTGAGGTTGGAAGGGACCTCTGGAGATCATGTCGTTAAATTCCCCCAATTCCTCCTGACTCACAATAGCAAAGAGAGGGAATTTACACTGTAGTTAGCTTTGACATTTTAAAAGTGTATTTCCCTTTTAAAATATTTAATTTATTCTCAAAGCTGCGTGTTTAAAGGAAGAGACCACCATTAGGTCAATGAAGATACACCTTACCATGGAATGCAGAAAAGCATTGCTCGTTTGAAGTGTTCTATACACATCTGAGTTACAACATTTAATTTACACAAGTAAATTCACAACTCATGACTAATTCACAACTGTTCTTCACTCTGAAGTGCCACTTTCTGCCAGTTATCAGGAATTAGAGCAAAGCTGATGAATACTCAAAGAAAGAAGTTCTGTAACTCTTTTTTTTTTTTCTCTTGTCTCCTGGATATCAGTTTCTGTACATTTCAAATCAGGAGGAAATGGAGTTGTTTGGGAGCTTCTTTCTTACAGAATCCCAAGTTGCATAAGAATGTGAGGAGAAACAGGGTGCATGGATCGCCCCAGTTTTTCAAAGGCTACTGAATTTGTGCACGTGAGGTGCATGCTACCTTCAAAAGGACTTGCATTCAGGGTGGCGTGCTACTAAAGAATATGTGCTGGAATAAAACTTTATGTTCACAATTGATAATTGAATAATTAATCTAGTAAATAGTGTTTTATGCAAAATACATCTCTTTTAGGTAGCACTGATTTCTGTTAGATTATGATTTCCAAATGTACTACCAGAATGAAAATGCGGTGTAGAGTTTTTTATAAATTATAATTTTATAATTCACACACTGCAATTTCTATGCTAGAATTGTTGATAGTTGATAATGCTGTGCATTTTAAAAATATATTTGATAAGTCAGCTGTGGACTTCCAATATAAAACTTGATGTTTGTATTATTTTAATCTAATACTCATTTTAATGGCTTTTCTGTTTCTTAGTTCAGGAAAATGCTGTTTTGAAGTCTATATACATTTCACTATACTAAAGCATAACTATAGAACAACCCAGATCCTCATCAAACTATTTAATATGATTATAGCAATCTTTTTACTTATAATGTCATGCAGAATCAGTATGTTTTATGATTTCAGGCTCAAAAAACTTCGGCAGCTTACATGGACACTTAGTAATCTTAATTATTTTAGATGTTCACACGTGTATTTTTTTTCCCAGATATTTCTGAAGCACTTTTAGTTCTGCAGAACTTGGTGCTGTCGCTAAGAAAAATAAGATATGCAGTACATGCAGAATTAAAAAGAAAAAGAAATGATGAAAATGTTTAAAATGTTTCCTCTGTCTAGACTGCCCATACTCAGTGTTTTTGTTTTTTAAAATGACTAAAATAATTCCAGTGTTAACTCTGTATATCTTGTCCTGTATTCTCATGAAAAGATAATTCATCGTGTGAAAGTTGTGTATGTAAATTATCATGCATTCTTGCTATAGTATGTTACAAATATATTATTAAACCTTTTAAGAAGAAAGCTACTTCTGTAGGAAAATCAAGGACTTTTTAGTTTGGCGAATTTAAGGCATTTTTCATTGTCTATGTAGTCAATAGGTTTAGAGTTGAAGGCTGCCACCTACTGTCTTAACATTACATTTTCCACGAATTGTTTCAAATTACATTGTATAATATTAAGACAAAGAGTACTGGTAATTCTCACTCAAACTAATCTCATTGTCATAAAAAAAACCCACACCTTCCTTAATACTTCTTACTGTGTCTCCATATCAAAACTCTTGTGTAGTATTTGTTACTTAAGTTACCAAGTCTGGAATTAATACACGCACTTAGAAGAAGAAAATGCATTTTAATGCTATCCCATTGAATAAAAATTAGCAGAGGAGCCTTTCTAACTCAGAAATATTCTGCTGATACTAAAAGATCCTGAACTAGAGAGTATTATTCAAAGCGTTTTGTTTAAAGGAATTAAAATAACTGCACTTTATATTATTATAAACTGTATTTCAAATTTTTCAGCAACTTTTTTTTTTTATTAGGCAGCAGCGGTTGCAAGAATGGAAGCATCTTCAGCGGAGACAAAAGTATGGGGAGCTAAGAGAAATTAGTGGAGAGCAGTATGTAAAGGAAGTTACAAACGCTCCAGAAGATGTTTGGGTTATAATTCATCTTTATCGATCAAGGTAATTGCTTTTTTTTTTCCAAAAAAAAAAAAAAAAGGCAATACCAAGAAAAATTAAACATATAAGCTTTACTGAAATAGTCATTGTTCAGAGCCAGTGAAACCCTGGAAAATGATCCCAGAGTGAGCCTACCTTGATTTGTTAACTCATTTTGAGAGAGGTAATGCCTTCAACCTTCATCATTGTACCAAAATTTCTTTAAGGTGTATCCTTATCACCATGTCCTGAATTTCAGAAGCATTGAGAATGAGTATGGAATGCTTCTGAACATGTTTTTCAGATTAGAACAGCTTTCTCTCTTCTTTCTTTTTAAGATTGTTAAGAGGAAGTGAGAGGTGGTAGGGTTTTTTTTTTTCCCCCTTTTATTTGACTGGAATGGAGCATTCTTTCCAGCAGCAAGGAATAGGTCAAATTAAATTGTTCAAATTACAAAAATATAATCTAATATAATTTGAGCATCTGAAGAAACAAAATAGAAGCTTTTTAATTTTTGTTTATTGAAGGATCAACTCATCAGTGAATAAATATGAGTCTCTGAGGAAATTTGTAATTCCTTAGGAATGAGTACCAAATCTCCCAAGCCAATTGTGGGTAGAAAATAAGAAATCTGTTATACCAGAACTGCAACCCTAGCTGTCTTTGGCCACCAGAGGGTACTGCTGGAACTCTTTGAGGTTCCTATGATCAATCTGATTCTGAACTATGGTCTGTTACAATAAAGATCCTAATTTTAAAAGGCTAAAGGAGAAACCAACAAAAACGTTGCTTTTTTTTTAATGAGGGTAATATATTGTTGCATCATAAACACTGGTTAGGAAAGTAATGAGCAGGTCATAATATGAGTACTGAAAGGCTTCCTTGAAGTTAGTCAGATGGTACTAAAAGACTGGAGAAGTCATTGAATGTTGAACTGGAAAGCAATTTAAATAACCTACAGTAAAGGTCATATTATCAATTTAAAACTTCCTTTAAAATCTGGGGGAAAAAATGACAAATTAGTTTTAAAGTCTTAGTGGAGAACAAAATTGAAGCAGAATGCTTGAAGCTTCTGGTAGGTTTAAAGACATACATCATATACTGCCTATTATATATGTACTCAAAGTTTTAACTTGGCCAGCTCTTTAAGCCAAAATATTCTTAAAAAAAAAGCTAAAATCTGTGCTGTAAATCCTATCCTGAACTAAAGCAGAGGTTAACAACATGTAAATATATGTTCATTCTTCAGAGCTTTGCTTTTTAATTGACTCTAGTTGTTTTACAAATCATTACACTGGAAGTGTCATCAAACACATTTCTTTTTTTTAGCATCCCAATGTGTTTACTAGTTAACCAGCATCTTGGCCTGCTAGCCCGAAGGTTTCCAGAAGCGAAGTTTGTCAAAGCTGTTGTGAACAGCTGCATTCAGAATTACCATGACAGGTGTTTGCCCACAATATTTGTGTATAAAACTGGTCAAATCAAAGGCAGGTTCATTGGAGTAGCTGAATGTGGGGGCATAAATCTTAAAGTGGAAGGTAAGAGAAATTTTTTTAGATTATTCCTTTATAGAAAATCTGACAGTTATTAATAATCATCAAAACTTAAAATCATTGCTCAAAGTTGGAAAAAATTTTAAAACATTTTTGTAAGAAAATTGTATTGTCTATGTATTGATCTAAGGTTTGTAGAGGCTTTACAAACTTCTGTATTCTTCTGTTCTCTCTTCTAAGTAATTCTGGATTATATCACATCAAGTTTTATTAAAACACATTCTGTAGCTGATGTACCAAAACTATACATATATGGTTCTGTTAACCTGATATCTTCATGTTTGTTTATTCTCACAACTGCCTACTTTCCACTACCCATCACTTCAACATCTTCTAGTATGGCTCCAATTTTCCTTGTTACTGATTTCATTGGATAGATATTGTATCAGTTCATATTTGGAAGTTTTTCTTGAAAAACATGAAGAGTAAATTTCTACTCTTCTAAATGAACCAAAATTACTTACCACAAGACTATATAATGTATTTCTAGGGAAAAAAACGGGGGCTAAAATTAGAATATTTTATGCTTAAAAAAAAAATCCAGATGCTTTCAAAAAGAAAAGCTCTGTTTCCGCACTTGCCCGATGATTGGGAGACTCGGGATACTTTCACTGTGCTTGGAACATCTTCCTTCATATTGGAAGGTCTCCAGACAGAGGGGAGGAAGAAACTGGAGTCCCTTGTCTCTTACCAGCAATACCCATTGCACTGCCACCCAAGCACAAGTGAGGGTTTGCTGTCTCCTGAGAGTCACCTGGCCCTTTCTATGCAGCTCTGATTAATGCAGTATGAAAATGTAGTTAGCAACTGTCTAAATTTTTAAAATAATTTGTATGTTCTTTGAATAAATGTACTTTGTACTCATTTCTTGCAATAAATGTTGTTTGTTGCAGAGCTTGAATGGAAACTAGCAGAAGTTGGAGCAATAAAAACTGACTTAGAAGAAAATCCTAAAAAGGACATTATGGATATGATGACATTTTCAATGCAAAATATTTCTGCTCACAAGGACACCAATACCAAAAGCAGTGATGTGATGAAACCAAACATTACTTAGGCAGTAATTTTTAGTGCATCTGCACTAAATAGCTCCTTCCTCTTTTTGTAAACCTGGAACAATACAAGGAGTTCTTGTTTCACTTGTATGCTTTTAGTTTTGACTCTTTGAAGAAAAATGAGTAAATAACCCCCAAATTTAGCTTTGGATAGATAGAGAGGCTCCTACTGACACTGAGAACCTGGATACTCCATTTCATACAAACCCTGCTTGAATAGAATTGAAAAGGGAAGATGGTGGGCTGTGCTCCATGACTTTTTTCCTACTTTTCTCCAGGATGCATGCAAGTTTGAGTTAATTAATTCCCTTAGTAAAATGATTGACTGTGATAGAATTCTGCTTTGCAAACTACCTTCTCAGTTCCTCCCACTGAAAAGCTGGCCCAAGGAGAATGCGGTGTATGGTGACATAAAAGCAAGAGTTGGCCCTAAATCCATTAACCATATATATATATATATATATTAGTTTGACACTTATGCAGTAATCTTTTCCCATTTCAAGGATAATCTTCTCACTATTTTTGAATATGTACATTTGGGTTGCTTCTTCTTTCCTAACAAAGTAAGTATCTAATTAGCAAAACAGATTACAGTGCCACTGTGGATAAGCAAAATGAAACAATGCGAATGAATGAAGAGACCAAGCTTCTTATTCAGCATTTTATTTTTATTATGAAGAGCAAATTGAACTGTATACTATTAATGTTATTTTCCAGTGACTAAACTGAAAAAAAAAAAACTGTATGTACTAATGAAGATTTAATTAGATGCAGTTTATGGCATCAGGATGCAGGAACAAAAATGGAACAAACAGTTCACTTAATAGTTTGCACAGTTAGGTTATTAATAAATATCTACTAATAGAAATCACTACAAGAAGCATTTATTTTGCAGATTGAAGGAGATCACTAGATGTATCTCAGCATGTCAGCAATGCATCTGCCACTTAGAACTAGACGCAGGAATTTTAAGTGTAACCTGGATTAATTAGCTAAGACGCATGAATTTTAAGTGTAACCTGGATTGCTCTGTGTGTGTGATGACCATAGGCTTTGCCAACTGTTGCAGACAAACTTTGGGGATTAAAATATGGTTTCAGAAGGTGAAATGTTTGGAAGAAATATTTTTCATAAGACTATATGGTTAACTGGTTGGGAAGCCATTCCAGCTTGAGAAAAAACAAATGAGCAAATGCAAACCACTTATTTTTTCTGAGATGTGTTTTCTAAGGTGGATCACGCGCACACGAGTATGCTGTACCAATTACTTGGGCAGTGTATCCTCCAACGTGGCAGTAACAAAGTTCGCATGGTCATCAAAAATTCTAGCTAGCTTTCCCCTGTCCCTTCAGTTTAGTATTGGTGTCACCTCCTGTGAGCTTACTCTCCTGGAGCTCGCTTCTGCCTCCCTCCTGTGCCCCCAGGGAGTTACACCCGCACAAGCACAATATATAATTGCACAAGTGCTAGTGCTGTCTTTAAGAAATGTGGAATTTAGATTCGAAACCTGCATCTTCAGATAGATTATCTTAAAAATTTGCCAGTGAGGATCAAAAAGGAACTTTCAGAGTGGGTGATTGTTCTACCGCTCTGAAGTATATTAAGTGCAAGACGTTGATTGCTTGGTAGGGAACATGGCTGTGGTTACGGAAATTTCTGCTTTTCTGGACAAATCTGGTTCCAGTATTCAGTGATTCACAAAAGACTTGCTCTGCAGTGTCTGAAAGCTTTCTGGGTGAAAAAAAAAATCCCTATCATGATTACTACTGACTTTTAGAATTACTACTGAATTTAGAATTACTACTGTTTACTGAAGATCTTGTTGCAAATACATCGCATGACATTTACGTAACATACACAGCTTGATGCCGCTTTCAGCCTCTGGCTTTCTTGGCCATATTCTAGTTATGGTAATATTTCAGTTTTGCTGAAATTGTTCCTGCAATTTCTCCATTCTTGGTGCATACCATTATATTTTCTGCATTTCATCACAGGAGTATTATCCTTTGCATGAGTTACGAAATATTTGATTTTGTTTATACCACATTTTCCTTCACTGAAAGCCAGAAAGTATTATGAATCAGTTATGAAAAAACAAAAATCAAGTGGTTTTACTAATCCTTTAAAAAAGTCTTCCTGTGGAAAAACTGAGGTTATGTTTAGCTCTTTGGCAGTGTTACTACTTAGAGACTCCTGCTCCCCCCACTACCTCTGCTCAAGCTGTACAGTCACATGGTGATTCAGGAAACGTCTACCTGAAAAATAATCCAGAAAGGAAAATCCATGAGATTTTTGCAGTCAGATCAAGTTCCTTACTTCATTCTACACACATTTTTTTTTTCTTTTGGAGGGGCATGGGGAAGAAGGCTGATTTAACTTCTACAGATACACATCTGTAATTACATTTTCAGATACTTTAGGGGACCGACTGAAAAATAAACATCCTTGTAACTGCGGAAGAGGACTGGGAATATTTACATACTGTCACTACTGAGTAATGTGTTTTACAGCAAACGGTTCCCTGCTGTGCGCCGCCGCGTGCGGGGCCGCGCTGGCAGGATCAAGCAGCTGTCCGCCACAAGCAGCGGACACTGCTGCTCGAAAAGGTTACAGATTCCTGCTTGAAAACGTTGCATTATTTTAAGGGGTAAATCAGGGTTTTTAAATCGGCTCCGCGGCGCCGCCGCCATTTCCTGCCGCCGGGGTGAGGCGAGGTGAGCGCGCGGGGTCAGGCGGGCGCGGCGCCCCAGTGCGCATGCGCCGCCGGCCCCCGGCCCCCGGCGCGCGTGCGCGCTGGACGCCCCTCAGCGCCCGGCCGGGCGCTGAGGGGCGTCCAGCGCGCACGCGCGCCGGGGGCCGGCGGCGGGCGGGAAGCGACCGGGCGGCCCCTGCGCATGCGCAGGGGCGGCCGCGGGGTGGGGGGGGGCCGGCGCGCTGCGGCTTGCAGTGCGCGCGGGCGCACGCGCGGTGGCGCGAGGCGCCGCGGCCGCCGCCGGGGGGCTCGGCGGCGCACGCGCGGTGGCGGCGGAATCCCGGGCCCGGCTGCTGGCGCTGCCGCTGCAGGAGGCTCCGCGCTGGCGGCGGGCTGAGCGCGGAGCGGAGCGCGTCCAGCCGCGGCGAGCGGGCAACGGGCGCCGGTAAGGAGCGCGGCGCCGCGGGAGCGCGCGGGCCCGGCTGCCCCCCGGGGGCCGCGGCGAAGGGGGCGGCCGGTAAAGTTGGACAGCGCCGAGGGCAGCGGTGCGGCCCCGGGCGGCGAGCGGGCGGGCGCGGGGCCGGCGGCGCGCGCGGGGCAGCCGCCAGGCCCGCTGACCCACTTCGGTGCCGCCGCGAGTGCCGGGCACGGCGGGAGCGCTGCCCGCCTGGCCCCGCGCCCGCCCGCGCCGCCTCCCGGCACGGCCCGGCACGGGACGGGCCCCGCTGCGGCAGGTGGCGGCGGCCCCGGTGCGCGGCCCCCGCTCGTGGCTCGCGCCGGTACCTCCGAGGCCGCGGCCCGGCCGCGCGCCCCCGGTTAAGATTAACCGCTGTTAAGCGCCGTTTTTGATGTGGTTACGTTGAACCCAGGTCGTCTCTCCGCGGGGCAGGTGCGCCGGGAGGCGAGGGAGGTGTCTGGGCAAATGCCCGGGCGGGCGGAGCGGCGGGGAGAGGCGGCCAAGCCCCGCCGAGCGCCGGGGCCGCGCGTGTGCCGGGCCCGCCGGGCTTGCGGCCGTGGTTTACGGCTAGGGGGGATCCGGCTGATGTGGGAGAGGGCTTCTGTTTTGGCGGTAAGTCACGCTGCAAAAATGTATTTAAATAGCTGCTATTTTTTTTCCCAAACACGTGTCTATTTAAGAAACTTTATCACAAGATTGCGAACGTATTAAGGAAAATGAGCGTGCTTGCAGCTCTGTCAAATATAAGTGTTTGGGTTAGGTTTTTGTGGTTTGCTTTCTGGGCACTAGTGTCTTCAAGGTACAAGAACTTTGCTGATAAGGGGAGAGTTACTTCCTCTTAAGAAGTAGTTCAAAGAGGAAAAAAGTAACTCCTGGGATGATCTTTCATGCTTTAAGATATCGCTCAGCAGTGTCTCATTCGCTTCTTCTACTTTATGCTCTTATAAAGAGGGGTCTATCTGCTTTGCCTTTATCTTTTTACATATACTTGTTAATGTTTTCTTAATGCTCTAAGGACCGCGTAAACTCCCTCTTGTGGCTAATTTTGCACTTTTTATGCTTAATTGAAAAAGTATCTGTCTTGTAATTACTTCAAACTTTATTTGCAGGGTTGGTTAATTATCCTGGTAGTGTAGGAAGCTGTGAAGCTTCGTGGATGGGCTGATCTTGCTGAGGAGATCTTTGCTTTTCAGAGCTATGAACTTTTGCTTTTTCTTTGACCATGCTCAAAAGTTGGACAAAAGGCAGAAGCTACAAATCTGTGGTAGAGAAGCACCTCCTCCCCACTCCAGACATTCTTTATGTGAAATATTCATACGAACTTCCAAAACTGTCATTTTTTTAAATTATTATTAAAAATGAAAAGTATGAGTTAAAATAGTTCTGATTCAAAAATGAAGGGCTTTTTGTCTTCTGAAAACTGTTGCTTTTTAGCTGTGCTCCCTTTAAGGAAGAGATGTGCAACCTGTGGTCTGTCACTGCTGAAGAGGTGAGGCTTCCTAACCTTGTAGCTTGGGGAATATGGAGAGTACTCCTGCTAGAACAGAAAACTAATGCAGTTTTTGATTAAAAAAATACCATATTTATGAAATTGGAGGATGAAGCAAAATCATAGCAAAGGTGGTGTCTTCTTTCTCGTCACATGCTAGTGAATTAGTTTTTCTCAAGTAAAAGGCTGGCGGGGGTTTGGCAGGTTTGGAGTAAAGCAAAGCGGGCGCCAGCGTTTTGGCCTTTGTAGTGTAGCACTTTGGTGATAGTTTCCATGCGAACGCTGGAGTTCAGTTCCTGCCATCCTTATCTCCTCCTTATTTACCTTGCTGGGTACTTTCTAGCCTGGCTGTGCTGCTGGTGCTCCCTGCCACAGGCTGCGCTGGCCACGGGATGGGTGACACCAGGGCTGCCACAGCACGAGCTGCTTTAAAGTAGATTTGTCATTTGGCGGCGCTACAGAATCTGTGCGGCTGTCACCAAACGGTGGCCAATCCATCCTGTTGTCCCCAAGGTTCTGCTAATACCGAGTTGTTGCTGTTATTGCTGCTTTGCATTTAATAGTGCTTCAAAATAAAGAGGCTTAGGAAGTGCCCCTTTGGTCACGTACTGAGGCCTGGAATGAAGGATGCGCTGTGGTGTCTGCAGGCAGCTCTGGCAGATCCTCTGTGCAGATCCTCTGGGAATTTGCCTCATTTGCTCCTGGGGTTGGCCCACATGGGGTAAACAACCTGCTGTTGGGGTCTTTGTGTTGGTAGCTCTTCTAGTGAGCTGGTGTAGTAATTTGGAAGGGTCGGTTGTTGTACGTTTCCCAGTTCGCCTGTTGCAGGACTTAAAGATGCAAAGTGCAAAAGTGCAGCAGAGGATGGAGACTCAGGATGACCACATCTGAGGGCTTCCCTGAGGGGTGGCATTCCCAGCCCCTGCCACAAACTCCTTGGTGAGGCAAAGGCCACCTCGGTATTGGCATGCCTCTGGCCAGAGTGCTTGATTTTATAGCCTTAATATTCTATTACCAGACTTATTGTGTGTTGTATCGTTCTTAATTATAGTTCCTTTTGGAATGTGTAATCAGGTATGTAAAAATTGTCAGTACTCTGCAGTTCCCATACATTTAATGTTAGGTAGAAGCAGCGCTGCGTCTTGGACTCTTTGGGCTGTTTAGCTTTGCACGCTCGGGACTCCTTCCCGTTGTTACATTTCGTCATTAAAGTCATTGAATCAGTTTTCTTATTCTGCACAGGTTTCAGAGGAGCGTTGCTGAGTATATTGTAAAATCCTCTTTAGCAATATTAACGTTTCATTAAATATAGATTTAAAATCAGAATGTAGGCTCTTGCAGAATCGTGTCTCATAAAGACTACTATTTGGATAGTGGAGCTTATGGGTTAGTCTGTGCTGTGGACGTTTTTCATGGTCCCGATCAAAGTGTGGCCATTTTAAAATCCACTTTAAGCGGGTCCATGTGGCCTTGTTTTGTGCATAGGTCTTCAGAATGCCATTAAAAATTGGATTTTGGTTTATGGTCAAATCCATAAAGGAATATAGGGGGTCAAAACTAGGACTTAGATGTTTTTTGGATATCTAACCTAAAATAAAATTTTAGGCTTGTATTGTCCTAGGTTTTCATTAGTATTTTATTCCAAATGCCGTAAAGTTCTGTTCTTACTCAGAACTGCCCTACTCTTGTCAAAATCGGGCGTCTTGGCGTGCGGATCTGGTTGGGGCTCTCGGGTTGGGCAAGGTGCGGGCGGGGCGTTCGCTCGCCCGCAGGCGTGTTGGGCCGCCCCTGCAGGACCGCCCCGTCCAGGCCCCGCCGGGACTCCCGCTTTCCTGCGGAGCGGCAGGAGGAGCAGGAGCAGGTTTTGATGCCTCCTTTAAAGAGCTTAAATAAACCCCCAAGCCCTGAACGTGCGGGAAGAGCTTTTGCGGCTTTTGCACTGTGTGCAAGATGATTAAAGTCTAGTTGGCTGGTGGTTTTTAAAAAAAAAAAAAAAAAAAAAAAAAAAAAAAAAAAGCTTGGCATGGGGTTCAAGCCTTTGTCCCAGAAGCGATTTCAGAATCTTCTTCTTCCATATAAATTTTTGTGCTGTTAGGGACTGGAAACCGCAGTGCCTCTGCCTCCCTCTTTGGGAGCCCTTTCCCCCCGTAGACGCGCGCGCAGCTTTCATGCGGGCGCGCTCCCGCACAGCTCTGCTGCCCGTTTTCCCTGCATGCTCCAAAGAACGTCCCCGCAAGGCCAGGACGTGGAGCCGCCTGAGAGGTGCCCCCCCTTCCATCAGCAGGGAATGGCTCTCGCCTTTCCTTTGCTCCCTGTTCCCATGCTGGAACCCCTCACACAAAGGTGTCTTTCCCTGCTGGTAGTGTGGTGCTGGTTTGAGTTACTGCCCTTTCCAAGGGAAAGGCTGTGTTGATCTAGGATAGGGCTTAGTGTTGCACCTTGTGAAGAAACGGACTCAGTCTGGGGTGCAGAGTGAGACAACTTTATTTCCAAACCGACTTCTTTTTATACTTTCTTAACACAAGTGTTGCAAAGCGCACAACCAATCAGCATCTGGCCACCTGCGCGGTTGTCTGGCTTTGTTTCTTTTCTTCTGGCAAGACACGTCGCACACGAGGCAGGGGGAGGTGTTCCTCAGTCCTCGTCTTTCTCGGCTCTGTCCCCCATCTGCTGCAAAGACTGACACCCTTGTGGTTAACTATCTGCTAACAAGGTACTATTGTCTTTGAACAAGCCTCCACATCTCACCCTTCTTTATTTGTTTTTGTTTGAACAGCCATGACTTAATTAAATGATCTATCCTTAAACACATAACAAGAAACAAAGCAGGCACACTAACAATAAACGAAATATGCCAAACATCAACAGGCTGTCCTACTAGACAGGTTACGAACGGATTTACTGAACTAGATAATCTTCTGTGGAAATCCCTAAGGAGGGACGGATCCAATTAATAGTTCCCAAAAGTTTTTGAAGATCATTCAAAGTCCTTATGTCTGTCTTTAAGGTCAATGATTGTGGTCGAATTTGATGATCAGAAATTCTCCATCCTAAATATCGCCAAGGCGGACTTTCCTGTACTTTATCTTCCGCAATTCTTAATCCTGCAGCTGATGCTGCTCGCGTAATCTGATGCAGAGCCTCTTCTGCTGTTTCCTTTTGCTCTGCAGCAATCAATATATCGTCCATATAGTGATAGATGAGGACATTATCAAAATATTTGCGTATTGGGCTTAAAACTGCTGCCACAAATTGTTGACATAATGTAGGACTATTTTTCATGCCTTGTGGCAGAACTCTCCAATGGTATCTGCTATGCGGTTCCATAGCATTGATGGAAGGTACAGAAAATGCAAACCGAGGTGCATCTTGCGGTGCAAGTGGAATGGTAAAGAAACAGTCTTTCAAATCGATTACTATCAAAGTCCATGTTTGAGGTAACATTGCTGGAGAAGGGAGTCCAGGCTGTAAGGCTCCCATATCTTCGATGACTTCATTGATTTTTCTAAGGTCATGTAACAGCCTCCAGGAATTATTTTTCTTTTGAATTACAAAAACTGGCGTGTTCCAGGGGCTTGTAGTAGGAACTATATGACCAGCTTGCAATTGTTCATCTACTAACTTGTGTAATTGCAGCAGTTTATTTTGTGGAAGGGGCCACTGATCTACCCACACTGGCTTGTCCGTTTTCCAAATCATGGGTGGGACCTGCTGCTGGATAGTGACCCCTAAGAAAAATCCGTGCTTAACTGCATGCCCCATTGACTCAAACAGTCTCTCCCCCACAAGGTGATGGATCCAGGCAATATAAATGGCCTAATGTTTGCAGTTCTTCCTTCTGGGCCAATAATATTTATCAATCTTTTGCTTTGCATTGGAGTACTCTGCCCACCAATTCCTGAAAGCGATGTATGTGCCTTAACTAGGGGTAAACTGTTTGGCCATTGTGAGGCAGCGATGACTGTAACATCTGCTCCACTATCTAAAATTCCTTGTACATTAAATTTTATCAGTCCTGCTTGTAGCGTACAGGATATCTGCGGGCGATTCATAGTTATCTGTTGAGTCCAGAAAATTTCATGCCCTGTGGACCCAAAAGAGCCTGTGCCATGGTTAATGTTTGCAGCGTTTGGTGTCTGTGGTAAAAAGTATACTAATTGTGCTATTCGGCTTCCTGCTGGCACAGTACAGGGTGGTATCGGAGTCCATACCATTATCTTAATTTCTCCTTTGAAATCTGCGTTGATAACTGCAGGTAACACAAACAGCCCTTGTCTCGTTGTTGAAAATCGCCCAATCAATAGTGCTGCCATTCCTCGCCCCAGGGGGCCGTGGACACCAGTTGGAATTAGCACAACTGATGTATCAGTAATTAGCACTTCTATTGTAGTGGCCAGGTCCACCCCGGCGCCGCCGCTTGTGCTGGCGCACAAGCGGCGGCTGCTTCCCGGTGGGAGCCACTCCGAGGGGTGATTTGCCGTCATGGCGCGACCCCTTGCCGCGCTCCGCTTGAAGTTTCCCGAAGGGGCTAGCGGTCGACCTTCCTTATCAAATTTTGATCGACACTGATTAGCATAGTGTTGTCCTTTGTGGCAGCGCGGACATAGTCCAGGCGCTCCTTTGTTTGCTTGTGTTTTCGGACAGTATTTACGAATATGCCCAAATTGGCCACAAGCAAAACATGGCCTTTTCATAGACATTGTTGCAAATGTTTCGGCCATCAGTGAATATTCATACTGTTTGGTACCGACATTAATACATGCTTTTAGCATGTCATCAATAGTAGGATCCTTTAGTGGCCGCAAAACTCTCTGGCAATCAGGGTTAGCATTCTCAACTGCTAGTTGCTTAAAAATGTAGCTTCGTGCTTGTTCATTATCAATTTGTTTCTCCAGAGCCTCATTAAGCCGATCCAAAAACTTCATATATGGCTCATTCGCATCTTGTCTTATGCTAACAAAAGGTTGTCTTTGTTTACCACTCTCCGGAACGGCCTTAAGGGCCCGGAGAGCAAGTGCCTTAACTTGTTGCAGGCCCTCAGGGGGGATTTCTGCTTGTGCTGTTGTAGCACTGTGATCGCCCTCCCCCATTAGCACGTCCACAGTAACAGCCCGTAAAGGACCTTTTTTCGACAGCCGCTGGTTTTCCTCCCCCTGAGCTCGAGCAAGCTCTCTCATTTTCGATTCCCACATCGTGTATTGCATATCAGTCATAATGAGGCGAAACAAAGTTTTAAAATCATGGGGAGTAAAAACCGAAGAATCACAAAGAGATTGTATAAGGTGGGTGGTATATGGTGCACCAAGGCCATGATCTGTCACCGTACGTCGCACGTCCTTAATAAGATTATACGACAAACCTTCCCAACGCGGATTCTGGTCTGGTGCACAGATAACGGGAAAGGCTTTCAGCATGCCCACATCCCCCGCCTGTTTTGCTCCTCGTTTTACTGAGGCCCATTTATCGTGAGGATCCGGGGGGTATAGGTCTGGCTCCTTTCCAGGGTCAATAGGACCCGGACCAAAAGGATCATCGTCCTGGTCATCAGGTGGCAGTACCGCAAAGGCTTTTGCAGCACGTTTTCTTTTCTGATTCTCATCAGGACACGATTGAGGTAAAGGAGGCGCGGAGGGGATGGCAGGGGCCCCGATCCCGTCATTTATGTTCGACTGCAACCCACTATGAGATTTCAATATTTCGAATACAACTCGCCATTGGGGCAACAGGTTAGCAGCAGCCTTATCACCGCGCGTGGCACTATCCCACAGTCGGACCCCAATTTGGTCCCATCTTTCCAGATTAAAAACATTCTTACTATTCACCGAAGGATCGTCTTTAGAAGCCCATGCAAGAACCTTTTGCAGCTCTTCTTCACCTAATTTTTTTCTTTGCGGTTTCAAGTTTTTAGGAGAAGCTTCTAAATCGTCCTTTTGTTCCTTCATTAGGTATGAACCCATAGTTCCCAGCCGCTTACCTCTTTCCTTTCAAGAGGCTTTTAGTGTGCACACAAAGTAAGCTTCCTTTCAGCTTGATCCTTACGCTTCCTTTCAGCGTGATTCCCGGGAGTTCAGCTGGGCGGTGCAACCGGAGAGACAGCTAGTCTTCGAGCCCCACGTTGGGCGCCATTTGTTGCACCTTGTGAAGAAACGGACTCAGTCTGGGGTGCAGAGTGAGACAACTTTATTTCCAAACCGACTTCTTTTTATACTTTCTTAACACAAGTGTTGCAAAGCGCACAACCAATCAGCATCTGGCCACCTGCGCGGTTGTCTGGCTTTGTTTCTTTTCTTCTGGCAAGACACGTCGCACACGAGGCAGGGGGAGGTGTTCCTCAGTCCTCGTCTTTCTCGGCTCTGTCCCCCATCTGCTGCAAAGACTGACACCCTTGTGGTTAACTATCTGCTAACAAGGTACTATTGTCTTTGAACAAGCCTCCACAGCTTAGGGTGGCGAGCGCTGTCTTTAGCTGTGCCGCAGGCCTTTGGAAAGGGGCGAAGGCTCGAGGCAGCCCTCACTGGTTACCTTCACTTTCTTAAGAATCTTTCCCAATGTGTTGGTGAGGGATGCCTGGCTTCGGTCAAGCTCTTTATTGCGTTCCCTAAAACCCTGTTTTGAGCCCTGCTTGTAATCCCTGTTTGAGGAAGACTGTAGTTTAGGGCAGTGTTGCTTAACACCTCTGGATCAGGCCCTGGCACTTAGTCATTAACTGCTTGTGTGACAGTGGTGGAGCTGCAGGATGCTGGGCCGAGAAAGGGGACAGGTAATGGGCTGATCATCTAGTAAAATGTATGGATTTTAGTTGTTTTATAGCAGAATGCAGTGGTGTTAACAAGATATTGCCCCTTATATTGTGGATAAAATCTACCTGACTTTTTTTGGCTCAGCATATCTTGGTTGTTTCAAAATATGAGTTTGAGATCCCAAAAACATCCCTTTAGTTGCTGAACTGGTGGTTATCCAGAAAATCCCAGTGCTTTCTCATAAATATCATGGGGGAAAATAGCCATAAAAGTATTAGAGGGTGACCTGGAGCAAGTGTCTCCTTCCTCGAAGGAAGGAGATAGGACAGAGTGTGTGAATTTTCTAGAATGTATATAAAATGGCAAATATTAATTTTTACATGTTAAATGAAGATCTCGGGGAAATTAGTATGAGGTTCTGTAAATAAAGTAGAAGTTGCCATTTTTATGTTCTATGAATTGCATCCAAGATGGTAAAAGTTTTTAATGGTAGAGTAAATGAGCATTTCTGGCACTTAAAAGCAATTGTTGGCTGTTTCATTTTCTTACACGCTTAATTTCAGAGATGGGATGTTGGCTTTTGCGGTGCAAAATTATCTCAGAGAGAAATACTAGCAGCTCTTACTCCTCTGTCAGGTGTGTTTGGATCTGCTATTTCACCTGAATCTGCTCATTTCCCTTGGCTTGATGAACAAGTACCAAGTTTCCTGCATGGAAAGCTGTAGAGAGCTCTCTAGCTTGGTTCTCTATAGAAAAGCAGCTTATGCAGTTTGCTCTTTTTTCTGTCACTTTCTTGGGTATCACCTCACAGCAGTTGAAATCACTGAGTGGCTACAGCCAGGTGTGCAGGAGGGACGGGACCCTCGGGCTGTCCTGTTCCTGGTGTTCCCAGAACTTTGACCTTGCCTTTGGTGGAAAAGAGAAAAAAATATATAACCTTAACTTAAGAAATTTCCGTATTAAAGGTATTGAGTTGGCCATAGTAAATACGTGCTTTTAACAGCAGAGAGAAAAAAATGGTTGAGTGCAGTTTAAGGTTTTCTGTTAATATCAGTTACTGTATTCAACTGGTTTAAGAACAGCCCAAGGTTAGGATTTTCTCTCCAAGTAAAGTTAAAAGATGGCACCTCCTGGAAGCCCACTCCTGTCTTGTGTCTTCAGGTCTCCCACCTGAAGAGAAAAAGGAGTTGGTCTTCTCGCTAGAATCATACAATCATTTCCAGTTATTCATGACAGTCAACCTCAGACTGGTGTTCACCGTATTACGTTAACTTGAAAGATTCTATGAAATTTCAGTGGCAAGTTTGAGTGCATCCTGCTGCTAAGTCTATCAGAAGTTTTTCTAAAGGAAATTGAAGAAATTTTTGTAAGCTTGTTTCTGCTGTTCCCAGAGAATTTTGGATTTAGTAATGTCAGATATATTTCGCAAGCCTTCAGTAACCAGTATGCACAGTGGTTAAACAGTTTACAAACTTCACAGTATTTACAAATTTTAGTTCATGAATTTCAAACATAGTTTGGACTCACTTTCAGTTTTAAAATACCATAACCACAAAGTAGTTACACAGCTTTGTTTTGTGCTTTTCTAAAGGAAACCGGATTTCCTTCTGTCTGTGAGTTGAAAAGCAAGTTGCAGCCTGAACCAGAGCTTCCCAGAACTGTCAGAATAGGAATGCAGAAACCCCCCCGCGTTCCTGCTGTCAACTTTACTGTAGTAATGTGCTTTAATAAACCTTTTCTTGCCATTCGCAGCAGCAGCATTCGTTATGTGTGATCACGCTGCTACCAGCAGCTGTATTGTTGAGGATGAAACTAGACTTTCGGCGTATGTTATGGTAATTCACTGTCATCTCAGAAATTTTGCTTCTAATGTGGTTTTCTGATCTAACAGCAATGAATGTGAATTTTCAAATGATTTTTTCATTAAATTACAATAGTTATTTTTTTTCAAATCGTATTTTTTCCAGTTCAGAAGCATGAAAGGATATGGTTCTAGCCTTGAAGAGCATGTGATCTGAATTTCACTCACACAGAAAATGAGGAAAATGAACTCAGAAAGAGGGACAAGGATTCAAATAAGTGATTTGAACAAGTCAATATTTTAAGTTGTGAATAAGCTAGATCAGTAAGGAAAAGGTTAAAAACGGAGAAATGAAACACTGCATAATATAACTCCAAAGTAGTGGAGGGATTTGAAGGAAAAGAGCGTCTTGTTAGGCGAGGTTCGAAAGGCATAATAAAATCAGGAAAAGAAGCCTAAATTAAGGTGAAGGTTAGAAGATGATAAGAAATGGAGCTGCAAACAAGATATGTAAAAACTTATAAATTACTTTGATGCGTTTGGCTTTTCTGGAAGAAAACAAGAGGCGAGACAGGAAAAGGACTTGAGAATGTGCTGGTGTGATCGGTTTGGCACGGTGGCCTGGGTACATGCTCTAATCCTAAGATTTTTTTTTCCCCCCCCAAAGAAATTCAGCTGTCAGTTTAGGCTGCCAGTAGAATGAACAGCACAAGAACAAGCAACTCTGCCTGAAAAGTTAAATTTTTGCTCTGTTGCTCTGATTCCCATTGCCAGTGTCTGTAAAAGCTGGAGGATTTTCTACAAGTTTCAGTACAACTGAGGTGGGGTTGTAGATGCCTCTGGCATCAGGGATGATTGAGTCACTGCCACTTTATCCAAGTCAAAAGGATCATGAACTGATTTTTCATTGGATTGACTGAAATGACTTTTCATAATGATTTTAGTGAAACTGGTACTACCTTTATATGTACAATTAAATTTATGGTTGGTTTATATTGAGTTATTTTATTTTTTTTTGCAGTGCTGACATAGGAAATAAAATGTAACATGTCATAAACTTGTATAAATTGCTTTTCAAAATAGACTCGATCCCTGTCTCATAGAGCAGATATACCATATCTGTACTTGAATTTTATTCAATATATCAGTTTCTGACATTAGAATATTTCCTTTCACTGCATAGAAAAGTACATAAACAGATGATAATGGATTGCCATTAGCAAGTTAGACTTGTCCAACAAAATGCATTTTTGAAGTAGATGGTTTCATTCAAATACTGACGTTCTTTGGCTCCTTGACTCCTGCTTGACAGCTTTTTTTTTTTTTTTTTTCCCTCCATCTAATGTATTTTGGGAGCAAGGTGGTGAAGAACAGGGACTTGGAATTCCATTTTTTGGTACCCTGTGTCAAAAAATATCTGTCTGTCCTTCTGAATGCCAAAGGGAAATTCATGTGCCCCTTAAAGGATGTAGTTTGCCACCCAGGAGTGATGAATAGGAGTCATGCTGACTAGCAGTAGTCTTCTCTGCAGGACTGTCAGGTAGGTGCATATGTGCACAAAATGTGCTCCCTGGATACAGAGGTGAGGAACTTGTGATTTGTAGTGGCTGGGAAGTTGTTCTTGGGTAGTTTTCTGTTCAGTACAGCTCACTGAAATGAAAGCTGTTCGTTAGAGAAGGGAAGGTGCAGATCTCTTCTATGGTGGCCTATGCCCTGCGCCAAAAGCTTGAAACTATCTTCAGAGGTGGCTTACATGTTCTGTTTGAACCATAATGTACATCCGGCATTTACAACCACCAGCATTTTGTTGATATGTTTTCTTTCCAGAATTTTGACCAGGGTAGGTAAACAATGTTTTGAAAGGGCGTAATACATCCTATAGCAATTTAAACTACACTAATGTTTTTTTAAGCAGTGTTAAAACGGTAATGTTAATATTTGCTGTTGCATTTCATGCAGTAGGAGAGCTAGGTAAAGTTGATATGTGACTTAGAAGATTTTCTTCCTCGTGTGCACTTCATCACAGTGGCATAGAGGAGCTGGGGAGTGAAGCTGTGGACAGTTCAAGAGTAGAAATAGAAGGACTGAAGTGGCAGGAGAGGAAATATAACTATCAGTAGAAGTTGTTTTGAATGGATTCATTTTTATCAAACTTATTTTTTTCTTTTGTTTTTCAGAGGACTGTGGTGAAGAAAACTTCTGCTCAGATGACATCACATTTGGACTATTTATGCTATCCACCCACTCTACAAGGCACAGCAGATTTCTAGGTAATTCAAGTAAGTAGGCAGATTTTACTGCTGCTAACACAGTAATGTTTTAAACAGAAGCATCTTTTCAACCTCAGGCAAGGCTGACATTCCATTTCGTTTGAAATTGAAGTTAATGTTGTGTGGGGACAAGAATAAGCTGCAAATAAGCTTTCCTCTTGCACATGGGAATGCAGAATCGCGATCTTGGAAACTACTAGGGATAAAATCCAACTCCTTTCAGTCCTGGTGTCGGCAATGTGCCATATGAATGTGGCTGTACTGTTTCCAAAGCCTGAATTAATATCTCTCTGGGAGGGTATGTGGTGAATGAATGCGTGCTGCTGTGCGTGGGGGTCTTCTTTCTGCAGACATTCTTGTTGAAGGAGAGATAACCCTAATGTTACAGTAATGCATGAATATATATATATACACACATATATAAAGTGAAAGAATATATCTGAATAGGTTCAAGTAGCAATCTCGTTTATGAAAGGATTGCCACTCTCCACTTTAATTAGAGCCTTTGTACTCTCCAACTGAAGGCAGCCCAGGTGATGCCAGTTTTGGTCTTGGTGTGGTCTTTGGGCAATATATTCAAGTCTTACCTTGCAGGAGGGTTTGTGCATCTGTGGCCATGCAAAGAAGCACAGAACATACAAGACAGTTCATATCTTGTGAGTGGGTTTTTGATTTGATATATCATGAGGATCACAGCTTTTTTCCCACCCGGGGCTTCCTGTAACTATCATGTATGTTTGTTTATATGTTTTCTCTTTACAAGTAGAAGTAACCTTTAAACTTGTTCAGTGGGACCAACCATGAGGAATTATTGGAGAGAATTGTAGAAAATGGAAGCAAACAAAAGAAGTCACTCTAGACAGAACAGACTTTGTGCTAGTCTTCACTCAAAACAAATTATTTCTTTTTGACAACAGAAAACCTTCTGACATCCCTAATGGTGTGTCGTGCGTGGAGATGGTTGGTTGCACGTGAAGGCAAGTGAATGGAGTTGCAGGTAGCAGTGCTTGCAGTTAAGGATGCCACCTGATTCTGTTTAAGGACTCTGTTTTCAGTTGCTCATTATCCGGAAGACTTAAATCATTTGAGCAGTAATTCTGTGTGTTGCAGATGTGCCTTGGCTCTGCCTTTACTGAGTTAGTCTGTATCTTAGAATGAGGTGTGGGGGAGAAATACTGTTTTCTTAAAATAAAATGAATAAAAATCTTGCCAATAGAAAGATTGAGAGCACTTGCATATGTCAGAGCCAAGTGCTTGAATTTTTAGGAGAAAAATGGAGGTTTTGGAGAAATCTGAAATTTTTATGCTCTAGTATCAGACTGTTTGTTTTGTGCCATCCTGAGCTCTTATGTGGGATGGTGTGATAAACATTCTGGAAAATGTAGCTTGTACCAGCTCAAAGCTTTGCCTTAATCTGTGTCATCCATCTAAATCAGATGAAGTAGATAATTTCCAATCCTTCTTGTTTTAACCAGGCCGCAGAGCTACTGAGCATGTTTTAGCCTGGGTGTGGGAAGTAAACAGGGCTCATCCACACTGCTGTATGGTTAGGTAAAAACACTGAGTACAGGGACTCTATTCAGTGCTCTCCACACTTTTCCTTGTGGTCTGAGAAAATAGAAATTAGAGAATAAGATGTGGAGGGTGTTGTAGAGGTAGAAAGCAGAGGTTGAGGGGCTGCTGTAAATGTGAAGGAAAGGAAACAGATGCTGACAGTAACTGATGGGAGGCAGAGGGTTTGTCATTAACTTTTTAGCTGTGCAGCCTGCATTTTTGCAAGAATCAAATTAGTTTCATAGCAGTCAACTGAAGCAAGAATCTTTTTTAGGTGGGAAACTGAAATATCGACACTAAGTGAGCTAGCACACCATTTGAGATATGTTGTGATTTTTATATAGGAAGATAGGATACATCTAGAAACTAATAAAGATACCATGTATTATTATGTTGGACTTTTAATAGCTGTGATATAGGTCAGAGTTTGCATGCAAGAGTTGAGATAATCAACAATAGCTGTGGTAACTTGTAAGGGTATATAACTTCACTGAGTCAAAGTCTTCTGTTGTTTTTTCCCTTATTGCCCTTTGTCACTTGGGACTTGCAAGTCCACCTTCTTACATGATCCCAACTGAGCTGAATGTATCGGTAGGTGCCGAGTGCTTAGTTGGTTACTCTTTGGAGAATGTTTTAGTATTCACTCTGTTATTTGGTAAGAATCATAGAATTCTATTCAAGAATTCAGGCAAGTGTGACTTGTGAAGAAAACATCCACTGCTATCTTTTGATAGAAAGAATTAGAGAAAAGATTTATGTAAAGATTTCTGGATGCAGTCAGGCTGATGTGGTGGATTCCCTCTGTCCATCTTGCTCGTTTATTTTTCAGGCGTGTTTGGAAGCAGTGTAGAAGTTTTGATTTCTCCTGATCTCTGTGGTACTCAGCAGGTGTGTGCATTAGAGATACCCAAACTGATATCCGTGCTAAGAGGAAGGCAGGTAAAGCCCAGCAGAGTAAGTTCAGTTTAGCAGCAGTGCTCTGGCCGGCAGCACGCGTGCTCTCCAGCTAGCAGCGCACACGCTGCCTGGAACTAGAGCGTTTGCTGCATCGCGCCCCGTAGGAGTGACGGGGGGACACAATCAGAAGCTGCAGTTACTGTTGGAGAAAAGTCAGGGCAGCTTTAAGACACAGAGGTCACAAATCTGTAGGACGTTTGCCTTAATTAGCTGTGCTGCTCGTGGAGTGATTTGTAGTTTCTTGTCTGAAGCGATGCTTATATAAGCGACAGCTCCTGTTTTTTGCCTGCTTGAGTCTCGTCTGGTTATGTCAGTAGGTTTCTGCTGATGTGATTGCTGCCTTTGCTTGGTAGACAAGGCAGATTTCCCTGTGCTTCATTTTCCTTTGTTCTGCTTTTAATTCAGTCCCAATTTTTTATTCATTTTTGAGTTGTCTTTAAGTTAATGACTATGTGGACTGGCATCTGCTGGGTAGTTTGTCTGAACTATTATCTCGTGAGCTCTTTGAGCCGTCAGAATGAATAACTGCTCACTCTGATTTATGGCTGTGTTCTTTCTTGGCACTCTTGTGCATTGCTGCCCAAATTGTTCTAGTAACTAAAAAGATGTGTGGAATGAGAAGTCAGGTAATGGCAGATCTTTAATCATTTTAGAAAAGGCACAAATATTTCTGTATTCTTGTTACGTATAATGAACATTGTTACCTACCACAAGTTTGAGATTTTAAATTTTGCACAGAGAATTAAGTTTGGTGTCAATGTTCTTGATGCACATTCTCTCAATTCTAATGTTTCCTTTCAGTTGCAGTTCTTAAAATGTTCCTTGAGTAATATATTTCCATTACTTTGATCTATTTTTTTCTTTGATTTTTTTTTCTCTGTCATGGAGTATGTTATACTTTCCAAAGGGTTAAATGTGTGTGTGTGTGTGTATATATATATATATATAAAAAACTCATACACCCACTTATATAATACATAATTTTCCACAATGCTCTGTCCTTTCTGCATCTGGTTAAAAACTGCAAGAGATTTAACTTTGAGTATTCTGGAAGTTTGCAGGACACCATACATCTTTGGTGTTGCTTTTCACGGAACTTTCTTGCACTGTGGACACCTGTTTTATTTTAGCAATAATTTGCATTTTGCAGGGTATATTTCAGCTTTATTTCCTGCTTGTGCCTTACTAGGTTGTTTTCTTTTCTGTTAACATTTTTATTATTCCTTTTGCTTGGGTTTCTTTCCAAGTTATAAAAACGCTGAAATTACTCAATTTGAAATTTTTCTGAGTCACAAAGTTCTGTGCTTATTTCTATTAAAAATCCTCTCTATAATTTTAGCCACTTGCCTTTTTATGTGTCTTTGAAAAAGAAAAAGACACATAAAGTGGAGAGTTAGTTAATACTAACTTGTAGAAATAGCAGGAACAATAAAGATTTTCTCATAACTTCTGTGCATGTGTCAGAGCTTGTGTTCGTTTGTCTGCACTTCTCTAGAAATGTACCTGTGTCACTGCTTGTGCAAAACACATTTAATCGGCAGGAATAACAAATTCAAGCCGGTATCTTAATCCCATTGGTTCTTGTGTCTCTGCCGTGGAAGTGCAAGGAATAAGAAGGAGCAGCGACGCTACTGGACTCCACCCATAGGATATGGAAAATATGAAATGTGAGTGCAGTTAAATTGGCCATAATTGCTGGGTCTGCTGTGCCCATCACAGTGAAGGAAAATTGCAGCTCATTAAGTCAAAATTTGTTAAATAGCGTATAGAGAGCTAACGATCTGAAAAATGGTTACTTAATTCCTGCCTGTGATTTATGGAAAAGTGAGTCCTGAGTTTTACATTTGGACTGGGGAATTGATTTAAGTTCATGAAAAAGAGAAGCAGAATTGCTGACCAAAGCAAAGATAGGCACAGGGCCAGGCAGGTAGGGCCGAGGTGAATCAGCAACTTCTTTATGGCTGAAGATTCAGATTATAAAACAGAGTAACACAGACTTATAAAACAGGCTAGAGACTTCCCTCTTTTGCTGAACCTAGAACCAATAGCATGGAGGGAGATTTTGGCATTCCCTTTCCTCTTTCCTTTTGCTTACAGTGTATTTTGCAGTGCATTTTCAAATATTTTACTCACTTGTGCTGTTGAAGTGTGTGTAATACTCATCATTTACAGGGAAGATGAAATTTTTGTTCAGCATAGAAATGAGATGACTTACTGCTTTCTAGATATTTGTGGATTAAAAATATAGCTTTCAGGTTAAAACTTTCTAGCTACTTAAACTCAATTGAGTAAATTGTATTTAATTTTGATAAAAATTGCCGATATCTGTTTTTTGTTTGTTTGTTTTGTTATTAAAACAAGAATTGCCTGTAAGCTGTGTGGATGATATTTTGCTTTGAAATACAGATGATACGGAAAGAGGTTTCTGAAATAATAAGAATCAGCATTGTACTTAATTTTTTCAGTGGGATCTGTTTTTGTTTTCTTTACATCTGAATTTCAGCAAATGCAGAGTGAAGCTCATTCTTTAGTTTTTCAAAAAAATCTTAGGAAAGCTTATTTTAGTGCTGTAAAATGAAAATCAGTGAAACTAGGTGACTATGAGCATTTTGCTTATTCTAAGCAAAATGTTAAACTCTAAGCAAAACTCTACTGAGTTGCCTGTAAGTGACTAAATCCTGTCTATGACTTACAAGACTAAGGAAGACTCAGACAACTTAACTTGAAATCTAGATGATTAGATTATTATACATACAAATGAAATATCTCAGAAAAAAATGAGTTAAAGATTGTGCATTGTCTTTCTGACTTACCCCTAGGGTAAGAAGCTCTGTATAGGCGATGCTTTTTATCTAATGTTTCCATAATAAAGTTCTTAGTACTAATTGCTTGATTAGTTTCCCTTAAAATATCTGTCATGATGTTTCTGTGGCAGATCTGAGATGTTTAGAACAGCCTTATCTCAGTCTTAGTAAACTAATGTTCCTATATCATTAATCTGACTTCTTTCTCCGTTCACACAGAATATGTTTAGCTCTAGGCTTTGAGATCTGTGTGAATAACTGAAGCAAAACTCTAAACTCAGTTTGCATTCAGGCAAACAAAATATAAGTAGTAGCAGTGCTTAAGTGACTTTCTCAGCCTATGCAGTGTGAATTGCAACACAAAAACTGATGGCCAAGTTCAAAAATGCCAAAAACTTCAATTTGCTGTTGCCATTTTTAATAGCACTGCTAATAAGAGGAAATAAAGAAATAAAAAACAAGAAAAAGGATGGACATGAAAACGATGAAAAGCGATGAAGGTTAATGGTAGTTGTTAACCAGCCTTCTGCTGGGTTTTAGAATAGGGAGATCACAAACCCATTGTGGCAACCTGATGGCATATACATACATATATATATATATATATATATATATATAAAGTTAAGAATAAAAGCTTACAGAATTCATTAGGAATCTCTCAGTGCCCTCAAGTACCCAATTCTGGGAGATGACACCAGCTCTGGCTAGTCTGCCTTGAAAAGGTAGGGTATAATTGCAGTGTATAAATCACCATTTTGGTTTGGGGCAGTGGTGCTGCTTTGGAGACACCCTCTCAAAGGTCTCCCTTCGGGCACACTGGTTAAGTGTATTTGAACCAGGTTCCTTTCCCAGAAAACTAATCTGGAAGCTTTGCTGCAGAGGCAAATTGTTCTCCTGGGCACGTACAGCCTGGATCCATAATTCAGCCTCCGGAAAGCCGAGCAGCGTGTGTGGTGGGGATGTTTGTTTCTGTGGACCAGATGAAATCTAATCCAAAACAAACCCTCTGAAGAGCTAATGTAGGTCAGCACCAGATACTTTGATCCACTGATCCATTTCTTCTGCTCCAGATTATTTGCCAAGGTAGGCAGAGCCAAAATTGTTTACTTATTGGTCAATAGCTAAGGGCAATGAAAACCTGGGATGTATACCAACCTATCCAAGTCCAGTTATATTTGTAAGTGGCAGTGTTAATATTAACACCCTTCTAAATGCCCTGAATGGTCTTTATAAGCCTGTGCTAATACAGACTCTCAAGGAAGCAGAAAAATACTGCAAATTACAGTGAATCAGGTGGCTAAGTCATAATTACCTTAAATTCTGATTATGTTTATTCTATTTGTTTCTTTTTTCTTAAGTTGTTAAAATCAGTCTCTTAATTTGCTAGGTTTTTTTTTTAGACTGTTACTGCTTGTATGCTTCCTATCCCAGCTGTTTTGCTTAGTTGCTGATCTGCTTTGGCAAAAAAATCTGGAGTTTTGTAGCAGTTATCAAGTGAGAGCAAGAGTTAAAAAAGAAGAAAAGTTGCCTTCAGAAATAATGGCATTTCTTAGTTTCTTTCTTTACACTAAGATTTTGTGAATCAAGAGAGGATTTTTTTTTTCCCCCTTGGGCAGAATTCTTCAGTTTAGGATTTTAACTGGAGTCGTTATTTTGAAAATTTAAGTTGATAAGTAAGTTTTGAAAATTAAGTTTAATACTTAAACTTATGGTAAATCATTTTATTTTGAAGTAATATTTGTCAGAGTTCTCCTTCTTAGTCCCATATAAAAGTGCAACTTTAGTCTCATCGATTCTCCATAATTTTGCACAACGACTACTAGCATAGCATCCTCTGACTAATAGCTAGAGAGTTACATTTCTTCTTTATTAGATCTTTACAGAACCCAGGCCTTAGCTTTAGGCATTTTTCTTCCAGAAATTCAAGTAGGATTTCTACAGATAAGGTTGTTTAAAACATCAGCTCTTTTTTTTTTTTTTTTTTTTTTAATAACTTGGAGTGCAGTAGCACAAATTATCCAATCTGTTTTTCAGAATTTGCTTTTTATTAAAGCCAGTGTTTTTTTTTTAATTAAATGTTTTGCAGTGTAATTTAAATAGATTTCTTAAACTATTCCATCACATTGTAACTAGCAAAAACATAATAGCATATTTTGTTCTTTCGGGCTGAAACATCTCTCCATTCAAATTTTTATAATGATTTCTAAAAACTATTGTTAGTTGTCAGCCTTAATGTGGCTCTTGAAAGAGAAATGAGACTCGATTTTAAAATGAAGAAAATTGTTGTAAAGTCACAATGTGAGATTTGTAAACCAATGAGATTTGGGGGGGGGCTTCATCATTTTAAGTGCTCTTGCCTTCCTCTGAATGCTTCCCTCTTCTGCTCAAGTTTATATTCCGTTATCATTCCTCCTGCAAATTTGTTAGGGTTAGACGCAAGTAAACTGCTTCAGGCCTTAGTTAATTATAATACTGTTTTCTCTAGAGAGTTAGTAGGTAGCCTCAATGACTACTCAGGATTTTGGATGAATATTTGTAATAACATTCTTCGATAACAGTGTTGCCAGGAAGGAAGAAAAATAAATGGTCTTGTAAATAGGAATATTCTAGGCCACTGAAACCCTCGTCACAGCGTCCTGTTGAGCAGGAGAGCGTCATCGCTTTAAAAGAAAATGTGATTGTTATTCTTTGTGAACTGATGTGTATTAACTGAAAAGTTGAACCTGTAGGCCTGTATACATTCTTTTTCAGGTTACTTTTCGGGACTTAAATGCTGAAATGCTGATCTGGATCAGGTTCTGATAATAGACTGAGAAAAGAGCATACATGCAATGAATTAACTCATTTGCCCTATCTGGAAGTATTAACTGTGTAAGAAGTCTAACAAAACCTGCTTATTTGTTTAACTAGCTCCTGGCTGCCAGTTGAGATGGCAGGTTTTTAAGCAGTTCTAATTTTAGCATCTTCAGTAATGACCTGGAAGGGAAGGCTCTGAGTGTTTGCAAATAAAACATGGTGATACTAATTCGGGAGGTGCTGAGAACTTGAGAGGGCAGGCAAGGGGCAAGAAGCAAGCACATGGAGACGTGTTTTGGTATGTAGAAATAGAGTGGTCTGATTATTCTGTGAAAGAAAAGCTTGAAAAGTGGTAAAAGAGGAAAAGGAAAATCTGAAGGAAGTCTAAAACCTCAATCAGTCACAGCTGGATGTGTTCCCAAAGGGCTGCTGTGACTTGGTGGTGAGTACTTTAGATAATGCAGAAGACCAGTTCTAGTGTAAGTAACTTCAAGGGCTCATTTGAAACTTTCTCTGTTTGCCTATACCGGGGCAGGTATACCTACCAGGGCAGGTACTTGCATGCTTCATTTTTTAAAGCTGGAAAATTGCCTTTTTTATTTTTTTGCTTAAAACCTAGTTTTAAAATCCCCATCACAAACATGGTAACCACAAAGCCTAAAAACTTGGTTTAAAAATTTCACAAATATTTTCTTTCAATAAATATTGTGACCTTAGCTTGTTTTTAAAAGGTCAGGGGAGTGGGAAATGGTTGAGGAAAAGTTTTTGCTCTGAATATTTTAAATTATACTGCAAAGTTCAGAAAGTCTTAATAAATTTCTTGACCAGGTTTGAAAGATTTTGCCATCATAATTTATCAACTTAACATATAATTAAATTGGCTGAGCTCAAGGTTTTGAAGATTGTTCTGGTCTATGGAAACTACAAATTTGTTGGTGTGATTTTTTTATTTTTTAATTTTATTTCGCTTTCTTTTTCTGGTGACTGTCAGAGAAGGTGAGTTCAGTAGTTTTTCTCGAAACACCTTAGTCAGCAGAAGCTCTGGAAGTTTCTGCCTGCTTCGCTAGCAAGCCGCAAAGGAGGAGCCTGCTCTTGTTGCCCTGGGGAATGAAGAAAAACACGAACAAATTGATATCTGCGTGAGTTGCTAGTGTTTTAGAACCAAAGGACTAGGAAATAGTTGCTTAAATGTTATAGTTAATTCATACTTACAATGTATTTCCTTTTCACAGTGTTTATTGAGCATTCAGAAATCCAGCTGTATTCAGAGGTTTAGTAAGTTTCAGACAGCCCGTTAGCTCTCTGCAACACGGGTCTTCTTTCCTGGGTTACCTCTGTTTTTCCAGTTAGCCAATGTCCTGTTTTTTTCTGCATCCATTCATTCATTTCTATTACCCTAATGGTTACAGATAGGTGATGTACAATTCATTCTTTTATTAAATTTCCCTCCAATTACCTTTAGATGAATAGTCACCATACAAAGATCTGTACTAAGGATCGTGTAAAGCAATAATCCCAGCCCTTGCTGATGTGTTGCTGGACACGTTGATGACTACTTAGCAGCACCTATCAAGGATACAGGCTTCTGCTTCGCAGGTTTTTCAAGTTTCCCCTTGTCTCTAGGAATGAATTCTGTTGTGTTTCCATATTCAGAGGCTTTTTGTGAGCCTGATCTATGTATATAAACAAACTGCTGTGCAGAAGCTTCGTTTGTCACGGGATGTTACATGAGACACAGCAGTGCATGGGAGACTTTGTACAGGTGCTCCATCTAAATATGGAATAGGCTTCTTAGGCAGCAGCTACAGGTTTGAATCTCATTCCTCCTCATTTTGTTCTCTGCTTGTAATTTAACACACAGTGTAGGTCAGCGCGAGCACTGTTGTGGCACTGTTACCACAAGATGTCTAACCCGGTGATTCATTGCTTCCGCTTCCCTTGTGCCAACACAGCTTTTCAGCAGCTGGATGGCAAAAAAAAATAGCTGATTTAGCTAAATGAAGCAGTGGCTGGGTTGGTTTTAGGCTGGACAGGTTTTACCTCTTGTTGATTGCATGGTCACACAAATACTAATGCTGTCAAAAGATGGGATTTAACACAGGAGTGGCCAAAATAATAATCAAAGGCTAATGAAAAACTTCAGCATAGCCAACGAGTTTGATAAAGGTGCTTTCAGAAACCAAGAATCTTAGCTTGCAAAGTGCCTGGTAGCTCTAAGTGCGTAGTTGTCTGTGTGACCTATAAATACTGGCTTTGCTGTCGTTCAGATGAGTTAATTCTTTACCTGCAGATTGACTCGGGGAAAGGAGTTAATCCTTTCTCCCTTATCCTAGATGAGTGTCCTGTCCACAAATTAGGAATAAATCTTTGTGTCTCCTCTAAAAGCCGTTTCCCTTTTGTAGAAATTAGACTCCCATGATAAAGGCCTGGTGCACAGAAATAACCTGCATAGGCTGTGTCCCACAGTGGGTAAGCATCTGTTGGCTTTTGGGTTCTCTGAAGACGTTAGAAATGCAATAGGTAGAACATTGTTCTCTGTTTTCTACTTCATAAACATGCAATTGTAAATGGACATATATCCTGTCAAAGTGCTGTTAACCCTCGGTGATTGATATCTTAATTCTGTATTTTTCCTCAAATTCTGTTAATTTTGAAATATCTTCAAATGAAGAAAATAGAAACTGTATGTGTGGCAATCTCTATTCTGCAGACACCAATTTAAGCTTTTGAGCATGTGTATGGTATTTCCCCCCACTTGAACTTCTGAAAACAAACTGCCGATTATCCATTCTTAGTACTATTTAAAAGAATTGGAAGCATGCGATTTTATTTGCTCATTGTATAATATTCCAAGTTTTGATGTCTCGCGTGAGAGAGAATTTAATAGCAGAACATGCAGGTTTTACACAGCCTAGAGCCTTTCACTTTAGCCTGGGAGATGTTTGTTTAGACACTGGCCTTGAGCTGCCCGTGTGCAGGTGGCTGTTCTTTCTGCTCAGAATCCCATTAAAGTAAGTGGAGACTTGCACACACACAAAGATTTTCACCTATGAATTGTAAAATTAACAAGTTCGTTTCTCTTGGTTAAAACCATAAGGGTATTTGTCTTACCTCACATTGTGAAAAGCTGCTTCTGGCTTAGCACAGTGTAAGGAGGCTGTAGTTATGTTTTTCAGTCAGGTTTGATAAGGCCTTGCGTGGTTAGATGTGCAAGTACCGTTACGAGAAACCTGTGCTTCATCATTACAATTCCAGCAGCAGCAAGTTCAGCCGAGAGATTCCTGTTCAGCAGCCTTGCCAATTCTCAAGGGTGTAAGAAAGCATGTTTTTTGACAAGAACATAATATGAACAACGTAATAAAGGTTAGATTTAAAGCTGCGATTGTGGGAGGTTGGTTGGGTGGTTTAAACGCATCCTCTCGCAATTTTGCTTTTGAATGTGGCTGGAGCCAAAGGGGTTAAAACCTCCAGGAAAAGTCAAGGAAAATAGGCAAGAAGTAGGGTGGAGCTTTTGAAGTAAAACTATACAAGTGGGATTGTAAGGTGCAGCCGCAGTTTCTCTTGTGCAGACAAGTTCTGCAGGATGTACAAGCAATATTTCTGTCATGCTTGTTAATGACTTTATATATTATTGAAGGAAGGGGACCAGTGGTCCTCTTTCCTGAAAGTCTCAGGAGCAGAGCGGGTCGGGATGGTTAATTCCGATAGTGGCAGCCCACGCCAGCAGCCATCGTCCCCCTGCCCCTTCCCCTTGGTTCTCTTGGCGCGGACAGATCACTTGTGCAAGAAAGAAGGGCTATATCACTACTTCTGCAGAAATGCAGACCTGCAGTGCCAGATGTTCACCTTGGGTTTGTTCGCGGGGCAGGGAAAAGGTTGCAATATGCTGCTATTTCCAGCTGCCAGGGTAACCTTTCTGTCTGCATAAATTGGATGACGTTTCTGGAGGTTCTTTTCAGCCCTATCTTTTGTTTGTTTAGTTTTGCTCATGTTATTTTGAGATAAAAAATGAAACGGACATCAACAGATGTCAATTTTAACATGATAACATTATCACAGGTTGCGTTTGATTAGTGAGAAGAGGAAAAGGGATCAGTCAGTCATTACCCTAATCTGCTTTCTGCTGGAGTGTGCGCAGTTGCAAGCAAAAGAGCACGCATCTCCCTTCAATCTGCCCGTTTGTTCTGTTGGACCAACCTGTACCTGATTCGAGGGCAGGTTGTGGCTAACTTGGGTGTAGATTTCTTCACTCTCTTCCAAAAGTTTGTGCTTACCAGAAAGAAACTGAAACAAATTTCCCTTCTCCCTTCCTCCACATGTTTTCTAAAAGAGAATATGCTAAAGAGAAAAATAGTGTGTGTGGGGGGGAAATATATCTGTGAGGGAAAGAGCAAAACAGAAAAGGTGAGAGAGAAACGGCACTAACGGGGGTTGAGGATTAGTAGTAAAGCAATGGGGTCGTGAGATTGTGGATCGTCTCTGCCCGCCCAGCGTGGTGCGAGGTGCAGGAGAACCCAGCAGTCTCCAGTCCAAGTTACCCGAGGAGGTAACGTTTCTGTGCTCCTGCAGAGACGCAGCAAGAAGGCTTGTACTTAGCAGCATTTATGGTGCTGCGCTTGTATGGTCGGGGCCTGTTCCTGGCTCTGCTGTTGACTCTTGGTGTGATTATTTTTCTTTTTTCTTTGTTTCCTGTTGCTCCTTGGCTCCTTACCAGGGCACGCAACAGGAATGTGAGGGTGTTTTGCTGCTCCGTGACACAAGGTGCTGTGCAAATGTCGGCTGTTGTGGTGCCCTGTGATTTTGGTTCTTGTACGAGATCTTCTCTAAAGCTAATCCGCACTGGTTATAATCACTAGTTTGTTCCCCTAGCAAAATAAGATTATGGTGCAGAGATCAGGTTGTATTAAGCGTGTTAATCTTCTTCTGTTTGCTGAAATATACCTGGTGCTGGAAACTCTATTGTTTCTTGTATTCTTCCTATGATCTTTTCCTGGTAAAATTATTTCTCCTAATAGTATAAGCCCCCTGTCTAACGGCTGTAAAATGTAAGTTTATGAAAATACTGCTTATAAAATCCAGACATTTGTATAAAAATCTTTGCACAATATAAGGACAATATAGATTCTTTCTCAAAAACATTCAGCGGTGCTACTGATAACGTGAAGTAGAGGAGACCTAAGTCCTTTGGTCACTAACCTTGTGCAAAAATTAAGTAGAGGCACCGTGTTTGCTGCTGCCTCATCCCTTTATTAGTCTAGTGCTGACAGGACATCTCTTGTGAGCGAGGCTGTGGTTTAGCTTCAGTTTGTTCAATCCTTGAATTTTTTTGTAAGGTATAATATTGCCGATATTCATACCGATCTAGACATCAAAATAGACTGAAGTTCCTGATTCCTTCTAAACGTGTGTCCAGTGCTGTAGACTTTCTGCTTGGGGTGGCGGCTCTCGCTCTGTGTCTGTGATTCAGGACGTTGCTGCTTTGGCTATCCAGGGCCTTGGTGCCCTTCTGAGTGGCAAGTTGTAAATGCAAAAGCTGCCGTGCTGCTGGCTGCTGAGATTGCTGCTGCACTCGTAGCAATGTGGTGTATTAATAGTTGGTATATCCGTGGCAGCTGCTGAGTGTTTTGATTGAGGAACTAAGCTTTCTTGAAAATACTGTTTTTGGTCCTCTTGATTGCAGAGAAGTTTGAAAGCATTCACTGAATGTGTACAAAAATTGAGCAACCAAAACCAAAATCACGCATTATGTGCATTTAAAAAAAAAAATAGAAAAGTTTTGGAGAGGCTCGTGACCTTTGAGCCCTCGTGGCTCTCGGGGGTGGTGTTGAGCTGCAGCGTCCAGGCCTTCCTGCTCGCTTTCATGGGGCTGCTGTTCCTACCGCCTTGGAGATCCGTGTGGCTTTGGTTGCAGAAGCTTTTCCACTGTGATTAGGTTTCTTTTTAGTCTGGGTTAAGCTTGCTTATGTGCATTTATGACATGAACGTATTTCCCTCCTCTGCTCTTAAATTCCCTTTTGAAATGTCCTTTAACTCCCCCCTTCCACCCCTTTTTCTTTTTTGGCTTCCGTTTTATACATTACCGAGTATGTTTTTGTGCTTACACTCCGTGCTGTTTAGCTTAAGTGTTTAATTGTGGTTTAAAAAAAAAAATACCTCCACATTCTGCAGAGATGAGGTCTGAAATTTTCCTCATTAAAACTCTGCTATGAGCTCTGGGAAAGTTGGCAGAGTTCTACTCGGAGCTGTTTAAAAACATAGGTTTCATGTTGCAATCGCTGTAACCTCCACGTCCAAGGGACTCTTTGTCGCTATTAATGTTTGCACTTGTCAAACAGAACAAAACAAAATAGGAGAGGAGGCTGCAAGCACCCAAAAAAGTAGGTCAATGGGCCAGCAGGTTATTTGGCCAGAAAAGCACAAGTGACTTCACTGAATCATGCTGGAATTGTTTTTCAGATCATTCTGCTCTGCCTTAATTTCCTATGTTAATATTTTCATCAGTATGTTAACCATTTAAAAGCCTTCATCTGGTGCAGGGGAAGAAGAAACATGACTTTTCTAAACAAATAAAGATATATATATATATATATTCTTTTTTTAAAGAAGCAATTCTGACATTTTCAGTAAAATCAGTGTTTTCAGTAAAATTAGCATTTTATAGTACTTAAGAGTAGCATAAGCTTAGTTTTAGAGCCCAGGATAATTTTTAAGATTTAATGTGTTTTAAAACTTGTAAAGGTATTGGTAGAAGTATGTTCTATAGAAAACATAAGATTTATTTTTAGAACAGTAAATAAGGCAGAGAGAAATGGGATACAGGGGAGGAAAAAAAACTGCCTTCAGTTTGCTTAAAAGGAAACTTGATTCAAGGGAAGAAACTAAAAGAAAACACATATACATGCAAAGTAATGACATAAATAGCCTGGAAGCTGGTGGTAATTAAACTGTGGAGGAGTTATTGCAGGAAGAGTGCATCTGCCGGGTGAAT
Organism: Tinamus guttatus; assembly: GCF_059628265.1. NCBI lineage: Eukaryota > Metazoa > Chordata > Aves > Tinamiformes > Tinamidae > Tinamus > Tinamus guttatus. The sequence continues at coordinate 8,422,450 of NW_028288747.1, forward strand.
TTGGAATAAATATTTAAGTGTTTCTGAGCTGGGTTTTGAAAGGAGGAGTTAGTGGTTGTGTCGGAGGGAGCAGCAGCAGCGCGGCTGGGCGACTCTGCTGGTTGCCGGCAGCAGCTTCCACTCCGCCCAGAGAGCCGGGAATGCGCGAGCCTCGGGAGCAGGAGGCTCGCTTGGGCCTTCCTTGCCTTGCTGGGCTCGCAAATTGCGGCAGAAAAGGTGTTTAAATGAGAGCGGAAAGCAATATTTGGAACGTAACAAGCAGGGCTGAAGATCTAGGTGGTGTGGGAGACGCTGAGTGCAGGCGTAAACATGATTCAAGGTTCAAGTGAGAGCTCGAGGCAGAACTGAAATTGTTTCAGAATATTCTGCTTGTCAAAGAGAAAGACTTTAAAGCAAGGTGCATTCTGTTAGGGTAGTAGTTGGGACTTATTTATGTACATTGCACTTATAAATTACTCTTCACTTTCAAATAAAATTGTGTGTTTGGAACTGTTAATTTAAAACTTAAACTCTCCTTTTTGATTTTCCACAGTTCAGGATTTAATGCTTTTCTGCAGAAGAGGATACATTTAACTCTGTTGTAGTGTTCCGAAGGCAGCGTTTCATCAGTGAACATCACACTTTAACAACCACAAAGTGTAAAAGGTAAAATTATATCTTAGAAATTCCTACGGCTTTTTATCATCAACACTGGTTGGGAAGCAATGATGAAGCAGTGTGTGTGTTTACTTGTTTAGTTCTATTTTTATTCCCCACAACATGAAAGACCTTGATTCTGAGAAATACGTGAAGTCATTTTTGTGTTGTCTTTAAAGATTATTGGTTTCATTGGAATTATTTCTGCAATCATATCCATTGACTTGTATAAGTGCTGAGAATATTTCAGTTTTCCTGCTGAAACTTTATTATCAGTAAATGGCCGCTTTAAGAAATGACTAGTTGAACTATAACATTGGCACAGTTTATAGAGATCACGTTCTTGCAGGTATCTTAGTGTCAGCTTTTCACATGTCAAACAATGGGGTCAAGAAAAAACTAAAGTATGAAATAAATATTACCTGTAAAATAGTATTCCCCAAATGCTTTCTGTTTGCATAGTTTTGAAATGAAGTGTGTTACTTCTGAGGAGGTTACTTTGTCTTTTGAACCTTCAAAATTATATCAAGTTTTTTGTATATTAATAAAAAAAAACAACAACAACAAAACAAATACTAAAGACAGAAAGCTCTGCCTGAATTCAGAGTTAGAAGACGGTTTTGTATTGACTTAGTCCAGGTTCGTTCATCGTGGCATGTAATGAAACAATGTTCTCAAACTCTGTCATGTAGAGTGAAACTTCAAGTTCAGACTGTGATGCTAATGAGTTCTGCCTTAGAGAAGGTGGAGAGCAGAAGAGATGGCTGGAAGAGGGGAGAAAGTTAAGAGCACCTTATTGAGCCAATGTAGCCATTAATACACTCTACTGAAGAGCATGATTGTTTCTTCCAAGTCATGCTTTTATTCTATTTTTTCTTCTCTCACAGGCAAACGTACAAATGTCTACCACAAGACTAAAGTGTGATATGTTATGTTCTTTACCATAAGCACCCATAAAATGAGCTCCATTGCAGACAGGTAAGGAAGCAGTGGTTCTTTCTCTTTGAGATGAATCTTAAAATGCATCACTTGTTTTGAACCATGGAACAGTATTTGTTTAATTCAAGATAAAAAAAAAAAAAAAAGAAGCAAACTTTAAAAATGAAGTATTTAGTATTTAATTAGGGAAAACAAATGCTTCTAAACGACTAGTGATGTTGCATATGACAGTAAAGTGGCCTGATAACCTATTTCAGTGGAAAAGTAATAGCTGGAGACCTGGTTTCTATTAGATTTGGTGACCTGGTCTTTTTCAGCAGCTTAGGTGAGCCTCTGTTCTTAATATGCCTTGTACTGTCCTTTTGGAGAATTCGAAAAAATTAAGTTTCCATCAAACTTGCTGAAGGCTGAGCCCATTCTGAGTAAATAACAAAGGCAACTGAATGGTGAAACTTTTAAACTGCATGTCTGATTTCTTACTTCCTTATGTGCTGAATTGCACTATAATTTTGGTTTTATGAATATATGAATTTCTTTTGAAAGCTTTAGGTTTGTGCAATAACATTACTTCCTGCTTATTGTAATGAACAATTGCTTGATGGTTTGTCAGGTGTAGGTCAGAGATGAGGTAAGCTTTGTAGAAAGACAGTTATTTGCCTCAAGGAAAGGAAGACATTAGGATGAAAAATTAAGAATGAACACGAAGCTAGCAAGAGGACAATGCTGCAGCGATTTGAAGCAGATACAGAAGAAGTCAGAGAAATAAAACATGAAAGTCTATTATATAGCAGTTTCAGAAACCAGGACAGTTTTGTGTTGGCGTTTAAAATAAAAGGAAACAAAAGTGATGCAAGAAGCACACTGAGGCAACTGGAGGGGATGAAAGAAACATACATTCTCAGTCTGATATATTAAGATCTCTTTGGGAGTGCCGGAAAGGACAGTTGTTAAGTTGAGGAAGAATTTTTGTGATATTTGGTTAGGAATCAAATATAATGAATAATTATAATTACTTTGTTGTAATTATACATGTGTAGTATATTCCTCAGCTTTCCATTCTCAGTACCACAGCATATAAAAATAGTAAATGATTTGTGTCCTCCCTTATGCTTTCAAAAGGGCAAGGTAATGCACATAAGAAGATGGAAAAATAAAATTGAAGAATTTAAATGTTTACATAGGATTCTTTGAGTTCTCAATAAAAATACACAGTTTTGAAGATTACCTGGTTTGTGTCAAAAATGACAGATTTTTTTTTCCCCCTTCCTGTCTGTTCATTAAACATTCTAAAAAAGAGAACTTATAGCAGACTTGGGTTCAGGCTGCTGGTGATGGGCCTTGCAGGACAACACAAGAAATGAAGTGTTTCTGTTTCTTGTTGTATTCAAGATGATGCCTTTTCTCAGTAATTTTTCCTCATTGTAATTGCCTCTGCAAAGGGAAAACGTTGTACACTGACGTTATTTCCTTCTGGTGGTGGTGGTTTTTTTTTTTCAGGAATGATGGGAGCATTTTTGATGGGCTGGTGGAAGAAGATGACAAAGATAAAGCAAAAAGGTAAGTTTTCAAGTTACTTAATGCAAAGACTTGTACTCACACACCTGAGATTACAATGAAAGTTTCTAGAGAGGCTAAAGATATGATGCCTAATAAATAATTAACCATCTTATTCATCAGCATTTGCTTTACTGTTATACTTCTGGTGTCTTGTATATTTTTAACTGTAGTTCAGTTTTTTTTTAATCAAAGCATACTTCATTCTAAAGGCTCAGATGCATCCCTCCACCAGAACAAAGAGGTTGTTTTTCAAAAATGGTTGCTTAAGAATAAATTGAAAATAATTATTTTTGCAACAATTCTCACAGCAGATTTTAAAGGGTAATTTGCATTAGAAACCTGTTAGTAGTATGCAGTAGTTATTATAAGAAGTCATAGTTGTTATACAACATTTTCTCTTTTCTTTTTCAGAGTGTCTAGAAACAAGTCTGAAAAGAAACGTAGAGATCAATTTAATGTACTTATCAAAGAGCTGGGTTCCATGCTTCCAGGGAATGCCCGGAAGATGGACAAATCCACTGTACTGCAGAAGAGCATTGACTTTTTACGGAAGCACAAAGGTAATTCTTTGCAACAAGAAAGAATTTTTATGGTCTTAATTTTTGATATTCACTTACTGCAAAGAAACACTAACCATTTTAAAACTCCTCTGTTTCAGGAAATGATCAGAAAATTTAAAGAATTTCTGAAGAAAGATACTCAGTTTTTACATTGTTTAGATAGTTATTTGGGTTGCCAAAAAATGTGCTTTCACCAAGCTTACACTTTCTTATGGCTATTACAGATGTTTCTGTAAAATCCCTATTCCTTAAACTTCTGTTCTCTGTGTGACACTTTCTGAACTAGTTCACTGTCAGAAATGAGCTCCCAAATTCCTTTTTGTCTCGGGAAAACAAGCTTTTTATCTATTTCCCCAAGTAATTTCTGAGTACAGATACTACCTGGAAAACAATAGGAACAAAGGGAGCAGCTACTAGGTTATGTGAGAAAATAAGCAAAGCTGTTTAAAATAGATGCATATTTATGAACAGCATGTTTATTCGTTTAGGAGAGGTTATATGCCTCATATGTTATACCCCAGTGCAGCTCTTGCATTACTGTTCTTGTTGAAGTTGGCCTGTGCCAACTGGCATCGCTCTGCAGGGTTTCCTGTGGAAACACCTGGGACAGGAGCTGGCTTCACCTCCTGGGGCGCCTGGGACTGTAGTGGTAAAGCAAGTGACCCTAGCAGGAATTGCTTGGTTGCGACTGGCTCCTTTCCTGTTGAAAGTCCTCCTGTTCAGCAACCAGCCTCTGATTCACTGAGTTGCTTCTGTATTTTTTTCTGAACTGCTGTGGCATCAGCGAAGGTTGGTATGTGGGCAGGAGGTCCAGAGGAACAGAGCTGTTGGCTGGCCAAGTGCAGCTTCTGTTTCTCACTGAGGTAAAAACAACACCAAAAAAGCCTCGTGAACGAACAAGCCACCTTTTCACACTTTGTATAGGTTTCTTTTCGAAAATCAAAAGCCTGAGATATACTTTTCATCTCTCGTTTCATGTAAGTGTTTCGTTTGTGATACCAATTCAAGGTTGTTATTGCAACCAGTGCTTCTGTCATAACCTTGTTCCTCGTCAGAACAGCACTGGTAAACAGTTTTGTTCTTACTGGTTGAGTTAGTGTCTGAAAAAGAAGCATCAGCTTTTAGAACCTACGCCTGGGCACCTGGGCCCTAGTTTTGCTTAGCAGCATTTGCTTTTCACCCATGTGTGGGAAGTTAACACTTCAGAGAAGTAAAGAGGCTACAGTAATCTCTGCTCACATCAAAATTTATCTTTGCATCCCTTCAGACTGACTCGCAGTAGTCCCACAGTGGGTATCTCTCATGTTGTCCTTCTCTAAGGGTCTTCTTTATTAAACTTCCTTTATACGCAACCTTATTTCTTTACAGATTTCAGAAAAGGATGGAAAGAAGAGGAAGGACAGGGAGGATTTTAGTATAAAGCTTAGAATGCCCAAGATACTGGGTCTTCAAGAGTTCGGGTCATTTTGTTTTGCAAATCTTTGAAACAAACATTATTTTAATGAACTCAACAATGTTTTATATAGTCTTGGAGGAAAGAATGCATTATTTGCCTTGATAAAATTACTGTTTACCACACTGTTCTAACTGTCATTAACTTCAGTGTTACCTTGGCATCTGATAAAACCATGTCACAATCTGACAGGTGGGAAGAGGAGGCCAATCTCCTGATGAAATAGTAGAGAGAATACTTAGCAGCTTCTTAAGGATCATTATACCTAATGAGTGAAAACTGGAGAAGATGTGGAAACTTTTTGCTTTTTCCTACTGTTTTGTAGGTTGAAATATAAATAATACAAAAATAATGATTTTTTTGCAGTGTTAATAGTTATATTGTATGTTTAATTATAGAAATCACTGCACAATCAGATGCCAGTGAAATTCGGCAGGACTGGAAACCAACATTCCTTAGTAATGAAGAGTTCACACAGTTAATGTTAGAGGTACGTTGCTTCTGTTTTCTTCGAAGCAGGGTATTTCCTAAGAGGGATTGATTAAAATGATGAGATCTTTGCTTAATGAGATATCTTTTCACTTCCATATTTTAATTGTAATTGCATGCTTTCATGAAGGTGAGCAACCTGATTTTCTGTTTATGCAGGGTTATATGTAATAGCACTTTTAAGTGTATTTTCAAGGAAGTGTTATAACAGAGCAAGTCCAATAATATATGTATTTACCATCACAGTTAAATTGATGTATTAAATTTTCACTGTAAGGAGAGTACTAGTCAGATGAAAAACTGTTAGGCTTACATGAAAATCTTAACTATGAAAATGGTTCAACACATCCACTGCAACTTCTGAACAAAAAAAAAGTTTAATTTCTTTGCATGTTACACTTTCGGAAAGCAGAGTATATGAATATTACTTTGCTAAAGATTACATCACATGTTGGGTTACTATTAGAAACAAGCTTTCAGGTTTAGCTCTTGATTCCTTGTAAATGAGAGCAAGTGATATGCACCATACCATTAAAACAATTTACAATAATACCTACATGAAAAATATTGAAGTAAATGGAAAAACACTTTATTTTCATTCCAGAGTTAAACCTGTTCATTGAAGCAAATATTTTGAAAGTGAGAAGTTCCAAATTTTCTGTATTTAAAATGTCTGTGTTGATTTTTTTTTTTTTCTCCGCCAAAAAGCTAATTGCTTCTGCTATAGGAGGTGATTTGTAGCTGCTTTTGATATTTTTCACCAAGTTATTTTACAAAATTCACATTCATATAGGTAGTGACTATAAAGTCAGAATGTGGTCATATAAATTAAAAATGCTCTTCCGAAGACACATGAGCTTTAAAATTTCCCCTTTAGAAATATGATTCTATCATGCTTTTATGTCTGATAGTACTCAGATGAGATAGTCCTGTTGTTATTGGTGAAAATAGGTTTAAGTAGAAGATGAAGCAGTGAGAACTGGATCTTACAATTTTTAAGTTTTAATAAAAATCTTACTGTAAGTTTCTTTTAGTGAGATTGGGACTACTGAAGCCTTAAATATTGAAATTGGTTTTCCCTTTTAGTTTTCCATCTTCTTCTTGCCTTTGCCTTTAGATAATTCGTCTTTTTTTTCTGTTATTTAAAATGATTATAGAACTAAAAACTATGGATAGGGTGGGACATGGGAAAAACGATGTTTGAGATGTGTGGGACTAAAGTTTTGCTTCTGAAAACATTTAAGAAATCATGCAAGAACGTAACAGAATGGAAATTATAATGTTAGTTTAGAAACAAGACTCAAGTGTCAACAGCAAAAGGTATTCTCATTTTTATAATAAACTAAAGTTGATTAAATTTATTTCCGTGTTGAATATAACTTAACTGCCCATTATGTTTAATTTCAGGCTCTTGATGGTTTTTTTTTAGCAATTATGACAGATGGAAGCATAATATATGTGTCTGAAAGTGTAACTCCCTTACTTGAACATTTGCCAGTAAGTATGAACCGCTTCAGCGTATCGGTTTGTCAATGAGTGGCGTTTGGCCATGGGTGCCCGTGAGCTTTAGTCTGCTTGGCGTTACAGCACACGTGTACGTTTGGTTCTGAAGCTGCCTTCTTCTCCTTGAGACAATTCCTTGCTGTTGGTTTGTCTCCTCTATTACACTTTTCCTTTGGAAACAGACTGCAGCTGACACGCTGAAGGGTTGTGAAGTACATGAGCAGCGTCAATATCTGTCTTTAACGTAACTGAGATAACTCAGAGCTGAATGTAAAATACCCTTTAGAGGTCACATTTGCTGTGGAGTCTATGGCCTTGTGTTGCCAGTTCTGTGTATGTAGTTGCAGAACTGATTATAAAATTTATTATGAAGATAAATTCTAATTGTATGTAGTTACTAGCAACATAGTAACTTATGTAGCATACAGGATAGATTGTTTATTTTGTTCTGAAGTATTTCTCCAGTGTGTTGGACACCACTGACACTAAAACAACACTGTGAAATTTCTGATTCAAATACTGCTTTCCTTGGAATTACTAAATCCTGTGGAGGTTAATATAAACTCCAGTGTACTTTAATGTGATATAGTGATTAGTGTCAAGTCAAAATAGTTTGTTTTTTTTCTTCATGCATAATATTCATGTGTATCCCAGGAGCTAAATTTTCTGGGTCAGTAATGTTTTATAGCTGTTTATCTGAATCTGACCTGTGCGGCGGGCGTTTGTCTTTTTCTTTCTTTTCTTTTTTTCTTTTTTTTTTTTTTCATTGAAGTTGTGAGCTTTGTGACATTGCATGGCTTGCGTAATTATATCTTTTTATTTCAGTCTGATCTTGTGGATCAGAGTATATTCAATTTTATCCCAGAGGGGGAGCATTCAGAAATTTATAAAATATTGTCTTCTCATCTGCTGGAAAGTGATTCATTGACACCAGAGTACTTAAAATGTAAGTAATAGTGCTAAAGCCTATTTGCTCTGTATTGCGTATTATCAATACTTTCTTCTTGTACTATTTAAGCAGAAATAAAGAAGTGAACCTTACAGAGTGAAACATGTGGCTTGAATGGATGTGCATTTTGTGCTCTTTCTCTGAAGAGATGTTCATCCTGTATTGTTTCACTCCTTGAGTTTCATATATATTAAGAAATACTTGTCTGTATAACTTGTTTATAAAGTTCTAGCAGGTGTCAAGAGAAAAAAAAATATATCAGGCTCTTGGGTACTGGCGTGTGTTGCAGCAAAGTTATGTTTGGGACAGCTGTGTCTGGATTTTTTTTTTTATAACAATTTTCTACAGCATTAACATTCTTTCCCTTCATGCAAAAATTCTAAAATAATTTTCCTTCAAGTTAGTTACTACCAAGTTGGTAAAAAGCAGAGGCTATTTAGACATTTGTAACAATCAAAAAAAATGCAACTTAATTGTTTCTGCTTTTTATTTCATTTTGCTTATGTGCATCATCAGCCACACAGCCTTTTAATTTTGGTTATTCTTTTCTCAGCAAAAAATCAACTAGAATTCTGTTGCCATATGCTGCGAGGAACGATAGATCCAAAAGAGCAACCTACATATGAATATGTAAAATTTATAGGAAATTTCAAGTGTTTAAATAACGGTAAGTAATTTCAGCCCCATTAAAGTGGCACATATATGTATATGTATACGTGTGTGTGTGTGTGTATCTGCAGAACTGGTTACAAAAGTTACTAGTATTCACTCTCTGCTTTTAATTAGTATTTTCGGTCATGTTCTGGATAATTAAATGTAGTTCACACGTTGTGCCATGATGCAAGAAGCCGTAAGAATGCTAGAGAACAGAATAAGAATCCGATCTGAAATTTAGAAAATAAATTGTTTTGGGGGCAAAAAACAATAGAGCTGCAAAGTATGAACAGATGCAAGAACTACATTTAGGAAAAAAATAAATATACCGGGGCAGGGGCGAGGCTTACAGTCACGTAGGTGGCAGTCCTGTAGAGAAAGGAATTGTTGTAGAATGCAGGCTGAACATGAGTAATCAGTACTTACCAAATAGTTGTGCAAATGAAAAGAAGCTTTCCAAAATATGATCTAAGATGTGAAATAATGCCTCTGCATTTCTTTGCACCAGTATGTTCTCATCTGTGAGAGCTTTTGACACTATACCACAGGAGAAAGTAAAAGGAAGTAAAACAGTTGGATAGAGTTTAGAGAAGAGCAATGAAAGTAGTAGTAAATTAAAAAATATTCACTTAAAAGGTAAGAGAGACTGAAGAACAGAGGAGTGAGAAGAGATAAGGTAGAGGAAGGAAAATACTGCTGCTCTTTATCTGATAGAAAGAACAAGGAGGAACTGTAAGTTTAAATTGCATAAAGAAACTTCAGTCTACATGGTAGACGCTCTAATTCAGAGTTGAACTAGAGCCTGTTTGGAGTTTGAAGAGCATGAGAGAGTTTTGATGTCCTCATCATTAGAGCTTCTTAAGGATGTGCAGAACAGGTGTCTGCTGGCACCAAAAGATAGAGTTTGATCTGCTCTGAGCTCTAATCCATCCTTCGCTCCTGGGATCCCTTCCAGCCCTGTGATTCAGTAGGTTGGATATGTTGGTTCTCCTCCTGCTGTCCTGATTCTTTCATATGTATAATCGCTCTGCCCTCAGTTTTTCCATTACTTGGTTATTTCTTCAGCTCTTGGTATTTGAGTATGATAAGAGCCTAGAAATACTTACCTGAGAATTCAAAAGAAAAAGTTAGCCAAAGCTGATTTAAAAGACATTTTTGAAGATGTGCTCCAGTCACTTTTAGTAATTATCAAGAAGGATTACAGTTATTAACTTAACAGAACTGTTGTGGTGACTGTAACTTTAGTCTATGTTAAGTGCAGTTTTAATTTCCTTAGAGGGGGTTCAGTGATGTTTGTGTTCTCATTACTATTCTGCTGCTATTGCTATGTATGTATGCATAGATACTACATGCAGCATTTTTCCTAATGCATGGTAAATTGTAGGTAAACTACGTTAGATCTAACACCAACTATGGGGTTATTTGTCTAGTGCTGTTACTGCCATGGTCCTCCGTGCTTATTTTGTGCTTTGTCCTGACCTCATCTCCGTCTCCCCGCAGTTCCCAACTCGGCGCACAACGGTTTTGAAGGAACCATTCAGCGATTGCATCGGCCTCCATATGAAGACAAAGTTTGTTTCGTAGCCACTGTTCGATTAGCTACACCTCAGTTTATCAAGGTACATGCAAATGGGATCACTCACTTGGTCCCTCTGCTTATGCAAGATATAAAAAACAGTTCTTTTTGACTAACTATTTTCAGTAACTTTTAAATATACTTGAATTGAGAAACTGTGAGAAAGTGTGTGAACAAGCACAACACTTCAAATATTATTAATATAAACTATTAGGAATTTCATTTTATGAAACTGAATGTACCTTTGCTTCTTATGAACAAATGGATAGATTTAATGTTATGCAAAGCATCAAATTAAGTTGCTTATGGTCAGCACCTTTTCTAAACAATCAATCAGAATTCTGATATACAAGAAGTATATTTAAAAGAACATTCAAGGAGTATACTGTAAACGCAAAGATAACATTGAGATTAGACTCTTAAAGGAAAAAACTAATAATTTCAACTGAATCATGGATATGAACTTCTATGCTGCTGATGGTCTTACTGTAGTTTGACACAGAATCAAATCTTGTAGGTCTTAATGAAGGCTTGCTTTGTCACTTTGAGTCAGGTTTGAGGTAGTAAAGCTCTTCGTTTTGCTTCACTGCTGGTTGTTATTGAATAACACAGTAGTATAGAGAACCTCTCTTGCTTATCTAATGCACAGTGATGAAGCGGATACATGCGAGACTTATTTACCAGATGTTCCTTCCCCAAAGTCAGTCAAAATAAATGCTCGGGATAGTCTGTGATTCAGGAATGCATGTTTGTGTGTGAACACGTGTGTGTGTGTGTGTTAAAAAATAAAGTGCGAGTGTATATATGAATGTATTAAGGAGCAGATAGTCTGGCATTTAATGTTTATTGTTACAATTCGGTTGTAAAGAAATGCCATGAAACGTGTATGGCGCATGGTTGCCCTGCTGCTGCCTGTCATGCAGGACTCCTCTTTGAGCTCTTGGGCGCTCTGCGCGTGAGCTGAATGTGTCCAGCCCACGTTGGGTGGCGGCAGCCTCGGGAGGCATGGTGCATATACCTTGTGCTGTGGGAGCCTGTGGGGAAGCCGTATAAACTTCCTCAGTTCTGTCATGCAGAATATAGGAAGAGAAGGTTTATTTTCCCTGGAGCCGTGGAAACTTTTCATTTAACATTCTTCCAACTCAGAAGTCTGTAGGTCTAAATACTGCTCTTCCTGTTATGCCTAGAGTTGATGGGGATGTTAGATGTATGACTTTGGTTTCATGAAAAGCTTGTGAGAAAAATACTGCAGTATTTGCAAATATTTTTGTTTTTTTAAGTCTCGAGAGTCTCACAGTTTCGGATGCATTGTAGGAAACCTTATGTGTATCCTACCTCTTTTGGGAACTTTGGGAACGTGAGGAGCATCCATTTAGATTCTTTGAGGTCTCTTTCCCCCTCTTGAGGGCTAAAGTCCTTACAGATTATATTCTGGCCAAAGTTTTTTTCCTCAATACCTGAACTTTCTGACCCTACAATATCTAAAAATAAAGTTTGTTAAATAGGTTTTTAAGACCCTCTTAAGAGTTTCAAGTGATGCCATTCCTCTGAGAAGTCTTCTTGTGACTCTTCAAAATTAGAGGCAAGATTTTTAATTTGGCGATGTTTGCTGTAGACTTTGTTGATAGCTGCAGATCCTGTTGAGGAGGCTGCAGCGAGCAGCGTTACGGCAGGACCTTCCCCAGCTCAGAGCTGTTGGAGGCGGCGGCAGCGAGGCGAGCGCGTCGGTGCTTGGTCGCCTTGTGGAAGGTGGAGCCGGTCTGCTCGTCTGCCACCCCTTCCACACCCTTCAGGTGGCTTGAAGTTAGGGAACTTTCTACCTGGAATTTCTCCTCACAAGGACATGCAGTGCTTTTACAGACAGCCACAGGAGTCTCTGAAAGTTTATGCTCAGACTTACCTTCTGCATATGATCCCAGCACTGTCCTTTCTGTGACAAAATGTGCTGCAGGTTTTGCCTGATACCTTCCGTGGGGGGAAAATTTGCCTGTAAACATTCTTTAAAGCCTTTATCTCACAATTCAGCTGGTGATGGATTGATTCCTGCCAAGAAGGAAGGAGTAATCCAGGCAAAAAGATTCTAGCAGAACATTTGTGTTAAAAATTAGAAGTCCTGGTAAACATCTACTTTAACTGTTTGCATTGTAATCTGAAGGAGTGAGTAGGAGGGTAGTCTCTTCACTTTATGTCTAAATGGCTCTCTTTTTCATAGTTCATCAGTTTTAATGTACCTTTCCTCAGGACTCTGTCAGTTACAGGTATTTGCAGAGCAGCAGCGTGGTCCATCCATCCTCAACTTTCATGAGTTTATGTCCGTGCAGCAGCAGCTTCCACATGTTATGCAATCTTTAGGATCCTGGTAGGGTATCTGATCACTGAGAGACTGCCTTTTTCCTGCCAACGGGAATGCCTTTGCAGGCTCCTGCAAGTGCAATGGGCATGTGCAGGCATCCCCGAAAGAAGCACCTAGGATCTCTGTTGCGTGTGTAGTGCTTTGAGGGCTCTCCCTGTGGGTGTGCGTGCGCTACGAAGGCCGCTTCCTTCTTGCAGTGCATTTGGGAGGCGTTTGGTGTGGAAGAACGGCTGGGCTTTGGGTGCTTGGCTCCATCACTGCCTCAGCAAGAGGCACAGGGCTTGGCAGGGCATCGAGACCTCTTTGAAGGAGCCACAGAAATCGATTGACGTGCACCAGCCACACATGCGCCGATGGGTGGGAGGTGGTTAACGCGCAGAATATCCCAACGATCAACTTTTATAGTGGAAATACAAAGGTTCTCTTGTTCATGAGTGCTGTCCGCCACTTTAATCACAGTATCTGGCCGGGAGTGTTTTGTCTTTGCTTTTGCTTGTTGGAAGTAGAAGCTTAACTGCAAGAACATTGACTTGGGCTTGCGCTTCAGCGTGGCAGGAGCTGGACTTGGGTTTGATCCCGCACTAGGGTCGCTCATTTAAAATCAACCAAGTGTTGGCTTTGCAGAGCTGAGATTAGATTCTACCTCAGTGTTACATGTCTAAACATGCAAAAACAATGAGGCTATCTAAAAATAACGTTATAACTATAATGGAGTAACTAATAGGTAAGTCTGAATTTCAAAAGAGCTTATGAATTAGAATAGAGCAGTTTTGAGAGAGATTTTTATTTTTTTACTTTTTAGGAAATGTGCACTGTTGAAGAACCCAATGAAGAGTTCACATCTAGACATAGCTTAGAATGGAAGTTCCTATTCTTGGATCACAGGTGCAATTCCTTCTATGTATAGCAGCAATAGTAGCTGAATCATAGCAATGGCTGTAATATTTAGAGTTCACTAATCAGCATTAACTACTCGTAGCTTGTGTTGGGTTGAATTTTTAATTTTTTTCAGAGTTCATACTGTAAATGAGAATTTAAGTGATGAAACTTTTTTGTTTGTTTTTGAAAATAATGACATTAATTTTTGTGTTAATTAGGGCACCTCCAATAATAGGCTATCTTCCATTTGAAGTTTTGGGAACATCAGGCTATGATTATTATCACGTGGATGATCTAGATAACCTGGCAAAATGTCACGAGCATTGTAAGTAAGATTCAGTTGCTACAAGACCATACTTGTCTCAGAGATGTTCGATTATAAACTCGTTAAATTGTACTGCTGTTGTAGTAGTGAAATATTGTGACATATTTCATGTTAAAATGCCCTCCTATTCAACATACACTGCAGGATTTAACATTTTCTTGCAATTTAGATCCATAATTGTGGCTAATTGAAATGCACAGCTGAGCTAAATCTTACTTAAATTGTGAAAAAGTTTTATACTATAGTTTCATTTTTATAACTTTATTATTCTTTCTTAATTTAGCATTTTCTCAGAATTTTATTTTTTTTTCTCAGTATTTTTCTCCTTTTTGATTCCAGTCTTTCAGTTCACTCCCTTCACTGTTTGTCTGCATTCATCTTCCTGTCAGTTTTCTCTTTGCCTCTCTTCATTCATTGTCCCTGTCCTTTTATTTACAGAACCAGTTCTGTATCGCTTTCCAACTGAAGTGGAAACTTCAGAACTTTGACTAATACATCTCTAGGTCTTCTAAAAGCATTTATAAGATTCTGTGGTATTTAATAAATACAAGAATTGTATTTATTATGCCTAAACATGATACAGAGAAAAATGTTATTTAACTCTAAATTTCTTTATAAAGTAAAGCTGTGTTTCTTTTTTTTTGCATATAAATTCTTTAAGGCATATAAAACCCCCTAAACAAACTTCGAATTTTGCAGTTCTCTGGTAAATGCTGCACATTTTTTCTTGTAGAAAAATAGTTTCCTAAAGCTTCTCCAATCATTGTCGAAGTACCAGGTTGGAAATAGATTTGAGGTGTATGAGTTTGAGAAATAATATTAATTATGTAATCATAATATTTTCTGACTAGAAAAATGGCGAACTTTATTCTTTACTTTTTAGTAATGCAATATGGGAAAGGGAAGTCATGTTACTATAGATTCCTTACAAAGGGACAGCAATGGATTTGGCTACAAACACATTACTATATCACGTACCACCAGTGGAATTCCCGGCCTGAGTTTATTGTCTGCACACACACTGTTGTAAGGTAAGTTATTTTTAAAATACAGGGAAATTCTTTAATAAGGGAGATTCTAAAGGCATGGGGACTGTATCGTTGGTACTTTTTGGTGGAGGAGAGCAGGGTTGAGATATCATGGTGGTACAAAGAATCATTGCCAATCTTGCAGAGATATCCTGTAAGCAGCTGTGTCTGAGGACTTTGGCTTTTTAGGTGTATTTTTTTCATTCAGCGAAGGGTACAGCGCTCATACTTGGTTTGCTGTTTTAGTTATGCAGAAGTTCGAGCAGAAAGGAGGCGAGAACTTGGCATCGAGGAATCTCTCCCAGAGATAACAGCAGATAAAGTGAGTGTGTCAATTCTATTTTACCTTTTCTTGCTGGTGCATATTTTCTTATATGTAATTTTTAATATGAAAGAAATAAGTGTTTGTCCTTTAAACACATGTAACTATTTTGGTCTCTTAATATTACTGTGTAAAATGATCAAAGAAATCTAGGAAGGATGTTTAACACTTCTACCCTGAATTCTTTCATTTTATTGATCATTTTCATATAGTTACATAATATGGCAACATCCTTCTAAGATCTGCTTCCTGCAGAGTTGGTTTCAAATGCAATTATTCTCATATTCTGTAAGCACCCATAATCTGAAAAAAAACAGGTAAATGCATAAAGATGAATTGGAGGAATTTGCAAAAGGAAAACAGGAGATGTTCCACTGTGTGCCCCTTCCCCACTTCTTAGGAGCTTGCAAAATTCTTTCTGAAAAAAAATGTCCTCGGCAGCGTTTGGGGTCTTGTACAGGCTGGCTTGTGCAGGTACTCTGCTTTTTCTTGTCAGGTCAGCAAATTTCATATGGCAGTGCTGCTTGTTGTACAGTTATCCTTTCTTTCAGGGGAAGATAAGTTAAGCAGCTTGCTAGTTGCTCGTGATTCTGAGTGAATTGACCTGCTAGAGCAGAAAGTCAGCCCAGCAATCAGTTTGTGGCATGTGCATCTTGGTTTCTAGGTTTATATGGCTTCGTTCTAGTTTCTTTTTCAAGGGTGAGATCCACAAGTGGCAATTGCAAGCTTTGAGATATCAATGGGCTGTACTACTGCTGCAGGGTTATCTTTCTAAGTGGTTGATATGGTCTTGGGTCACGTGGTCTCAGTTTTTTCCTAACAGAGACATGCACTGTGTGCTGAACCAGGTAAAATAATTAGTTTGTCTGTGTCTCTTCAGAGTCAGGACTCTGGGTCTGACAATCACATCAACACAGTCAGCCTCAAAGAAGCACTGGAAAGGTTTGATAACAGCCCCACACCTTCTGCTTCCTCCAGGAGTTCAAGGAAATCTTCACATACTGCAGTATCAGATCACTCATGTAAGTGCTAGCTGTCGAAACTGTAATTGCCCCTTAGTAAGGGTTTACTTTGATTTGTTTACTTTTCTTGGAGTTGGTTATCATTTTGTTCAAAATATGAGTGAAAATGTCATTTTTAACAGCTGAACTGATAGTTGAGAGAGGTACTGGCTGCTTGCTTTTTCAGAGTTTGTATAGTTTTGCTACTAAACATACAACAGTAGCTGCAGAGCATCTTATTTCAGTCCACCAGATTACATTACTGTCAGATATTCAGATAAAAAGTGAAAGCCTTCGGGCTTTTTATTTACAAATTGCTTCATGTGATTTGAGTGTTGTATTGCAGAATGGAGATGATGATGATGATATTAACATGTCTGTCTTGTTTTAACCGTGACCAATGTCAGCAACACCAACTAAAATGACAGTGGACACTAGCACTCCTCCAAGGCAAAGCTTATCTGCTCATGAAAAGACTGCGCAAAGAAGGTCATCTCTTAGTAGTCAGGTAACTTTAGATAGAAATATTTTTATATCTAAGTACAATTCACCTTTAAAAGAGTCTGTTACAAAGTCATATAACCTCCATTTTATTTTTTCTGAAAAATACAGAATTTAAACTCTAACATTTTCGCTTGATTATTGAGATTATCATCAATATAACTTCAAATTCTTGCAACTTAAGGAGGTAGCATAATTAAGCCTATCCTTTAATTAAATATTTATTTTTCATCATTAGGGTTTGCGAGATTGAGTTTGAATTTGTACTTTCATTGTCACATAGCTTCTTAAGGTGATTCTGTATTTTCATATAAATGATTGTCAAAATAATGCTGAATGTCCCTGTACAGAATTCATGTAGATATATGCTTCTCATAATATCACCAGTGTGTGTGTTCCTAATGCTGTCATGTGTTGGGTTAGGCATTTCAGGAAACACCTGTTTTTATCCTCTGTTCATATTATGCTATTTTGGAAATGACATTTTCTGTAAAGAAATGCTTCATTTCAAGTGTGAAGTTCATTCTCTTCCAGTAATGTAACATCTTTTTTAAATCCTAGTCTTTAAGCTCCCAGTCTCTTGGGCAACCGTTATCACAGCCAATGATGTCCCAGCCTGCAACTTTACAGCTCCAGCCCGGCATGTCCCAGGTATGGATTAAGTGGACTTAATAACTGATTGGCTTTTAAAAAGATCTTGTTCCTTATTACAAGGTTAACTTTGCTTTCAAAAACCAAATTCTTTGGTAAGCATTTTCTTTAATATGGTTGTCATGAAATGAGTTAATTTTGCAATTTGGAGTTTTTTCTTTTTTCTTCCCAATATTTTGTGGAAATTGTTTTAGCTTTGTCCATTAAGAACATAGTTGTTAAAACATTCTAAGATGAAGTATTCTAGGGTGTGTATTTAGAATACATGAACTACACTGATAGCTTCTCATACACAACTACGTATGTGTAGCACAGCACAGCTATGAAATTATTTCTTCTGTGAAATAAGAACTGCTCTATCAGACAGAGGAAAGACCTCTCCATATCCTTGAGGCACGGTAGAGGTGTCAGGTTATATTGATTTGTAGCTGTGATTAGCCAGCTACACTGACTTGTGGCTTTTTATTGAATTTCAGTTACTTGGAGATTAATCTGTTTCTTCTCTTGGGGACCTTTTTAGTTCCCTAATTTCAGTGCATAAATTAAGTGTTCGGTGCAATTTTTATACTAATGAATTTGTCCTGATATGATGAGAAGTTTAAAAAACAATGTTTGCTTTCTTTGCTACTGTGGAGGAGTGTATTTACTGCTTGTAAATCAAATGTAATTTTTCTTTTGTTCAGCTTTTAATTTATACATGGTACTACATACAGCCTGTGTTTCAGTTTTCAGCTCAATTAGGGGCTATGCAGCATCTAAAGGACCAGCTAGAGCAAAGAACACGCATGATAGAGGCAAATATTCATCGTCAGCAAGAAGAGTTGCGTAAGATTCAAGAGCAACTTCAAATTGTCCATGGTCAAGGACTCCAGGTAAGGTTGCTTAACTCTTGTGGGTTAGATCTGCACAGAATTAGGGGGCCTAAAATGAGACTCTGATGTTTAATCCCCAGATGTGTTCCTCCTTACTCCATAGTTGCCACCTGGACCTAAAATCTATAACATTTGAAGTTTTCTGCAAGATGGTTGCTGAGATACTTAGCATTTCTGATTGAATCCAGAAATGTCCTAGTTTATCTTTTCCATGTTGAGTCTCAGGTCTAGCTCATGCTTTAATCTAAATGTAAAAGCATGTAGTGATTGTCACTCTTGAATAGGTTTGCAGCCATTGGAATATTCATTCAAAATGTTTGACCAGAAAAGTCTTTTTCTCCCTTTTTAGCTTGAGGGGTTCAACCTCATCCCTCATGTTTCTTAGGAGGTTGTCCTAGTTGTCAGGTTGGTGGTCCTCCTTGCTGAAGGGGCTCTGCTTTGTAAGCAGAATGAAGTAGTGGAAGGGCAGGAAGTCAGGAGAATTCACCACTCAGCTGCTGAGGGCTAGAAAAACCTGACTGCCTGAATTCTGTATTTTAATGGATATATTTTCTTCTAATTTTGTCACTCTTTCAGCAGCTACTTTTGGAAGATAAGAATGACCATACTGAGTTTTTTTTTCTAGTTAAACACAGAAACAAAGTATGTCATAAGGAAAGAATCTAAATACTTTTAGTATAGGTTGTGAATGAAGAACAGAAAAAATAATACTTCCCAGAAGTATTAAGTATACTGCTTAAACAGTGCTGTAGGAGCTTTTAGCATATGCTGTTTTGTATATTTTATCATGTCTCGTATATACTTGCTAGCAGTAGACCTGCTTATCGGTGCCTCAAAACGTGAGATTTATGACTCTCTTCCTGTGCACTGTGGAGAGACCCTGTTCAAGGCTGGAAGCTAAGGACCAGTATTGAAGTGCTGCTCTTCCTGCACATATTTACTCCACCTTGCTTTCTGGCCTTCACTGTTTGTAAGCACTCAAATATCTGAGTGCACAACTGCGTTTATTAAAATGGGTCATGAGATGCCCGTGTATTCAGTATGGTTTCTTATTTGCCAAGGAAGGTTACATTCTCTGTTTTGTACCTGGATCTGTCAGTTCTGAGATTGTTCTCTTCATTTGAATTTGTTTAACTGTTGGAGATACTACAGGTAGAAACCTGATCTTCGTGTCTTTAGACAGCTGTGGACTACACAAGGAGCTGGTCTCTAAATAGTACTGTTTCTTTAAGAACAAATGTTAAATGTCAATGTTTAAGATTCTAAAAGTCGGGTTGCTGATTCTTTCTATCT
This sequence comes from Tinamus guttatus, assembly GCF_059628265.1. Lineage (NCBI taxonomy): Eukaryota > Metazoa > Chordata > Aves > Tinamiformes > Tinamidae > Tinamus > Tinamus guttatus. The sequence goes on from NW_028288747.1 coordinate 8,441,991, forward strand.
CTACCATAACTTGTCAGCTACAGGAGAGTGTTTGAGTATGGATCCAAGAAGGGAGTCGGGCCTTATACTCTGGATGGTTACAATGCAGGCACAGCATCTCTAGTAACTAAAATGAAACATTTTAAATTTTAGATTTGTTTAAAAATAAGTACAGTTGTGTTTTTGTAACATTTTAACTTGTAGAATTATTATTACTATTTTTTTAAGATGTTTTTGCAGCAATCAACTTCTGGACTCAACTTTGGTTCTGTGCAGCTTGCTTCTGGAAATTCCTCAACTGTCCAGCAACTTACACCAATAAGCATGCCGGGTCAAGTCGTGCAGGCAAACCAGATCCAAGGTGGAGTGAACACAGGCCATATAAGTACCCCACACATGATACAGCAGCAGCCTGTGCAGAGTACAGCAACACAGGTAAAGTTCTCATTAGTGGCTTTGCCAGATGGAAAACGTACTTAAAATCAGAGCTGGAACACAGTGTACGTTTCCCTCAGATGCTCTTCCTCCCCAAATATTAGAACACTGTCTACTGAAATAATTAGAAGCATCTTTATTTCTTTTTGTTTCAGGTTTCTTAGTTCAAGTTCTGTTCTTGCTGGTGCAATTTCAGATCTTCAGATTAAACCTACAAATGTAAATAACAACTTTTTGAAAAGACTAGTGTCAAAAGTTTCAGCTTGCCCTTTTTAGAATTTCAGTGAATTTTCAGTTGGTGAAACACGTAATACCATAGTATTGGTACCAGATGAGATTGAAGTCCTGACAACAAATCTCAGAATCACAGAATGGTTGAGGTTGGAAGGGACCTCTAGAGATCATCTAGTCCAACCCCCCTGCTCCAGCAGGGACACCCAGAGCACAGGGCACAGGGTGGCATCCAGGTGGGTTTGGAAGATCTCCCGAGAAGGAGACTCCACAACCTCTCTGGGCAGCCTGTGCCAGGATTCTGTCACCCTACAGTAAAGAAGTTTTCTCACATGGAGATGGAACTTCCTGTGTTGCAACTTGCACCCATTACCCCTTGTCCTGTCACTGGCCACCAACGAGAAGAGTTTGGCCCCATATGCCTAGAAAAGCATAGGAACAGGGCAAGCATACAGTGATCCTGCTGCAGTTCACTCTCTACTCATCAGCAATTTTGGTCAGATGCTATAGGTGACAGTACTGCCTTTGGATTTTTCCTCTACAAGTTTATCCAACTTCTCTTTTGATTCCATGTGAACTTTTGAAATCCACAGTATCTTGTAGTGAGCTATGTAGTTTTACTTGTTGCTTGCAGAACTATATGGTTGAGGTTTGATTGTGGTGATTTTTATGTTTTTGTTTTTTGTTTGTTGGTTTTTGAACCTGCCATTCAACTCTTAAACTGGAAAATGCACTGAGTAGCGTTCATTTTTCACCTTCTGTGTGCTGTTTGCCATTTCAAAGGCCTCTGTTGTATGTATCTGCATTAGAAGGCTCTTACTGCAAGCCAAAGAGCTCTGACTGGCTTGGTGAGTTTGATTTTGTAGGCTGTTCATGCTAAGGGTCTTTGTCACAGGCCTCTTTGTCCACAGCATCCTCTTGAGACCTGGGGAGTGCAGAACTGCCTTGCCAGTACTGGGGCTCAAGGCGGGCTTTACAGGTGGCAGCTTTAGTGCTGTTTTGTTCACCACCCCATTTGTACTCTATTCTCACCATCTGTGCATACGTTACATCTTGCTTCAGTTTAGAAAGCTTATTGCAGGTATCACAGTTATTTCCCTTGTTCATGTGCCCTTTTTTTTTTACTCCTTTAGAAAAAAAATATACTACTTGAGACTTAACAAGTCTGTATAAAGACTATTATCAGTTTATCAACAGAGATGCCTTCTGAATTTCAATCCATGAGGATTCTAGCTTTATTTAATGTAGTTACTTTGTCAGTGTGACTCTTCCCTTTCCTTAACATATAACATTGTTTCACCAGTGGCAGGGTCTGTGTACTCAGCGTTAGTGTTAAATTGCTGATTGACTTCAATCTCTGAAGAGGACAGAAAAGTTCACCTAAACAGGTTTTTAGACATCCAGATCTGTCCCCCTTCCAAATTAGCAAACAGTAGAAGTACCAGTCTTGCTTTAAATTAGGTGTCCATTTGTAACAGGAAAACATTTACAGTTGTAAAGTATGGGCAATGTGAAGGAGAACAGCTATAATACCTGCTGATATTTTTAGCTCTTTTATAAAAATAACTGTGCTTAAAATTAATGGTGTCAGTTTTAGGGTGGGGGGAAGAACCTTTTCTAGGTGTAAGAACTTTGTGTGTCCTTCCTGTTAGTGAATAGATAAAAAGTGAAGGGACATGAATGTCTATGATTTTAGACATGCGAATAAAATTATGCCACAGTGATACTTCAGAATAAAACTTTATCATCGTAATGGTATGTCTTTTTGTGTATTTGTAGCTATTTTCAAATGACTAATTTGTAAAATACTTCTTATTTTCAGCATAATCAGCAAAGTGTAGCTGGTGGGCACAGTCAACAGCCATCTCTCGGCAGTCAGTCGCAGAGCGCGCTCTCGGCCCCGCTCTATAACACTATGGTGATTTCTCAGCCAACAGCAGGAAACGTGGTCCAGATTCCCTCAAGTGTACCCCAGAACAATAGCCAGAATGCTGCTGCAGTAACCACTTTTACACAGGACAGACAGATCAGGTAAATCTTGAAGACTGATACTCAGTTGACTTACTATGGTCATGTGCTTAAATAGTTATATTAAAAAATGCCAGAAGTGACTTTGACGGAATTAGACTTTCTTCTTTTTACTATATGTACAGTATATTGACAAAGCTGTTAAACTAAATCTTTTTCAGTTGCAACTGATACTTGATTTTATTTTTCTCCTAAAGAACTTCCCAACTCTTTCCTTTATCAGATTTTCTCAAGGTCAGCAGCTCGTAACAAAGCTTGTCACGGCCCCGGTGGCGTGCGGAGCGGTGATGGTGCCGAGTACCATGTTCATGGGGCAGGTGGTGACGGCTTATCCCACGTTTGCTGCCCAGCAGCAGCCGCCGCAGACTCTGTCGGTGACGCAGCCGCCGGCGCCACCTCAGGCGCCGCCTCAGCCGGAGGCGCCGCTCGCCGCAGCCCAGCAGCCGGCCCCGCCGCAGCTGAGCCAGCACCCCCAGCAGTTCCTGCAGGTAAGGCCGCCTTCCCCAGGCGCTTTCCACAGCGCCGACGCTCCCAATGCTCCCAGCATCGCCACCGTGTCCTAGGGGCGCTTCGTCGGAAAACGCGGCGCTCAAACGCGTCGCTCAAAACACGGCGCTTCGTCAGAAAACACGGAACGAGCCTGATATAAGATAAACTTATAGATGTTCTGGAAAATCCTCCTGCGTTTGGAGTGAGGTAGCCCTTCCCATAGCTCCTCTCTATCCTCCCCATTCCTGCTTCCAGTGTTGCCCTTTGCTGAGCACTAGGCAAAGGGGCAGGTGTTTCCCTTGGATTTGTGTTTGGGCCCCTTTATGCTGAGTTGAACCAGAGCACAGAACTGAACATGATCTCTCACAATACATACTGTAATAAGCAGGCTAATTAGAGGTAGGTGGTGTCTATATCTCTTTTAATTGCAAAAGTATTAAATTAAAATTTAAAATTAAGAATAAGTATTACTGAGAATAATATTTGATTGCTTTCAGAATGGTGGTTTGAGTCTGCAAATGTGGCAGATTTTCTTTAATTGTTGACCTTGGCTTTGGAGGATAGTTGTACACGGCTTTTCCATTTGAGTGCAGTGGCAGCCCCCTTGGGCATGTTAGATCTGATTCCCTAAGCCCAGTTAGGTTCTTGAGATTTTAAATGGAGATAAAGCTGCCATGTGTTCCTGCCCATTGTCACTAAAAATAACAAAAACCAACTGGTTAGATGCCCAAAATACTGTTTTCTCTGATCAGCTCTATTAGTATGAGTTAAACTTTTCATTGTTTTATTGAGTGACCAGAGCAGAAGTTTGTGTTTGTGGCACTAAACACAGTTAGGAAGCAGCCAGGCCTGTGTTTCCCAGGATAAATAATCCCTTTCTGTTTGCATGCTCTAGACATCCAGGCTGCTTCATGGAAACCAGTCAGCTCAGCTCATCCTCTCTGCTGCTTTCCCACTACAACAGAGCACTTTCACACAGTCCCACCACCAGCAGCACCAGTCCCAGCAGCAGCAGCAGCTTTCCCGGCACAGAACTGACAAGATCCCGGATCCTTCTAAAGTGCCACCGCAGTAGCAGGGGCTCCGCTCCCTTCCGAAGCGAACGCCCAGGCGGGGCTGCTGTCCCTGAGCGCTCGCACTGAGGCTGCGAAGCGACAAGCGCAAAGGCTTCTCAACACCGCGCTGTGGAGCTGCTCCAACTCCTGGGATCCGCTAAGGAAAAGCCACAAGCCAAGGGGACACAGCCAGCTCCGAGCGGCGGCCCCACTCCTGTGCTCGACAGGATGTGCTGCCACGTGCTAATTCATTCAGGTGAAATCTCAAGACATGACTGAAATGGGAGGGATGCTGAAGATATTGGTATTTTTTATCAGTCCTGTACATTTTTAAAGTGTTAAAATGGACACGGAGCACTTGTTTGAATTAGCTGACAATGCCAGGAATATAGTCAAAAAAAAATCTTTTTTTTTTTTTTTTTTTTTCAGATAACCATGGGACAGTAAATTTTTTCAAAATGTTGTGTGAAATCCAGTTCTCTGTTGTACAGATGCTGTAAAATATTGTGTATATGTCTGCATAAAAGGAGAAAGAGCGAAATATTTTATATGATGCATGAAAACGTAATCTGTTATTTGTAGGTTTGAATCTGTTCCCCTAAATTCTCACGCCATACTCGGACTAATGTTTTCCTCTGTTCTAGCCCTGCGTTTACAACACGGTGCATCGTTACCTTCACCTGTAGTGTGGGCACAAGTCTCCTGTTTGTGCTTTGCGTGTGGCGTCGCGGTCGTTGGGTGAGGTGCAGTGTGTCCGTTAGGTGACTTGGCGAGGTTAAGTTATTGATGAAGCTGCTTGAACTGGTGATCACGCGTCAGGGTTCAGGACGTTCAGATTCGTGAATATCATCAATCACTTCATAATCGATTCATCATTTTATTTGGAAAATAGGAATTTGCACTGCTTTCCTGCGGATGGTTTGGAATTTTACTCCCCAAAGCTATCTTTTGATATAGTTCATAGTTGGAAATATTTATGTAAAAGGTTTAAAAAAATGACAAGTAATTTTCAAGAATGTTTCAGTTATAGGAGTAATTTGCACAAGAGTATCTTTACATTTAATAACCTTTTGGGCACTTTTTAACCACTTTATCTGTGGTGAGAATTGTAACTTGTTAAAATATGTTGGAATCTTTTTATTCTCCTTCAAAAATAAGACCTTTCTTTAGTTGGAACTGATTCAGGGTCATTTTAACAACAAAATAAAACCCCATAGTGCCTTGATTTTAATTCAGGTGATAATGTTGAACATCTTGAATTACAAATGTCTTGAATCTGTGACCATTTTCAATTTTGAAGTCTTAGTACATTGTCAAGCTAACTCGTGTATCTGCTTCATAGCGATTTCTCTATTGTGTTTGTTTTAGTAATGGTCTGAGCTGAGATCCTGAGCATTTTTGAGTGGCCCTCCCCCTCAAACACTAATCTGGAACAAAATAGTCCCTCAGATCTTTGGACCTTGGGGGATAGATCTTTTAGTAGATCTTAAATAGACATTACTCCTTTTGTAGGAGTAGGAATAGTAATCTGATTTTATAAAAAAAAAAATTTTTTTTTGTGTGTGTGTTTAAATTATATGTTGGGGGAGATCATGATTGCACTTAACACTACCAGGCTATTGATTTAAGAGATATCACTGAACTAAGACTTCAGAAGGTAACTTCACTTTATAAAGATAATAAAAAGATCCAACAGATAAGATGTGCTATTTTAAGTAAATGTTAAGTAGAATTTTATGGTACTAATTTATGAAAAGGACAGCTTCAGAGGAAAATGAATAAATGAAGGTAAATCTGGTAATTGAGGAAAAAAAAAGTTGAAATTAGTACTAGAGAGAGAAAGCTGGATTGATCTTGAATACTGAGGAGAAGTTGAATGAATGTAATCAAGTGGCAATGGAATATTTTATATTGTGGAACAGATTGATTGTATTATAGGATGAACCAAACCCCCAGGAAGGTAACAGGAGCTGAGCAAGTGCCTGGTGAGGGTGGTTTCCTTCCAGGCCCTGCTTGGCTGCTGCCCTTGTCCCTCCTAGACCTTGGTTATTCCCCAGCTGTAAAGCAACAGTTTGGCACCAAAAAGCCCAGTAGTGAACAAGGAAGGAGAGCGTGAGAAATAGAGAACCAAAGAAAATCTAGAGCAAGAACGAGTTGCCAATACCAAACATAGCAAGGAAAAATCCCAGTTCTTTAAAGGGATTTCTGGCATGTTCTGAGCAGGAGTAATTGTCGGAAACCCATTTCCGTGAAGTCTTACCTGAAGAAATCTTGCCTTGCTCTACTTTGCCTATCCCTCCATTCCACCTGTGTCTGAATTGGGCTGCATTAACTAGGGGTCTGTGCTAGCAGTACCTTTGCTTGATAAAAAAACAGGTTAGGTAGAACTTCTAGCTGATTACAGTAATAATCTAGTACTAAAGAAGAAAACTGGGAGAGGTTTAACAGTGCTTTCAGAACTGTTGGAATAGTGGTAAAATAGGTTGAATAAGCTATTACATGAGAATTGTGGAAAAAAAGGCAGGAGAAAAAAAAAAATCTAGCAGCCATACAGTTGAGTAATGCAGCGTTGTACCTGCAGCGTCGCCCGAAGCGGCTCTCCCTGCCCGCCCGCCGCAGCGCTCCGGGGCGCGAGGCTCAGCTGGGTGAGAGGACGCGCGGGTGACGGCGCAGGCGGCCGCTCGGGGCGTGGCGCTGCCTCAGGCAGGGTCTGTCCGCTGGTTGTAAACCTGCCGGCTGACAGAGCGTAGAGGATGGGGGACTACAGGGAAACTGGAACAACAGCGTGCGTTGGGAACGTTCCTGCCAGGAATCAGGGAAAAACTCGATTAAGAAACAGAATGAGAACTGAGCGCGTAGGCCCTCACCCGGATTCCCTGCAAGGATGCACATGCCTTGTTGGCTAAAAGTTTTATCCGGAGGGATTCCACTGCCAGTCAGTTGCTAACCTGTCCTTGATTTTTTTTTGTGGGAAGACACCTGGGCACCTTCCCCTTTCGGAGCAGCCTTTTGCCCCTGCCCAGCTCCGGCATCGCAGCCGCGGAGCTGCTCGCGGGGCGGCGAGGGCAGCGGGTGAGCGCTGGGGAAGGGAGAGGGTCGCGCGGAGGAAACGCTCCGGCGACGCGTCGCGAGGCGCAGCCGCCATGAGGAGGCAGAAACGGCCTGCGCGGAGGGAGGATTTGGAGAAAAACTTCTAGGAGAATTTCAGAGAAAAAGAGTATAGCTATTTTTATATTATATTTAATATATATTATATTTGTATGTAAATATGAAAGGATTCTAGTAGGAGCTCTGCATATGCCTTCCATTTCACCGAGAGGGTTTAGCTTGTGCACTACGGTCCCCGTGCGTCTCCACCACCCGTGGGCATCGCGCCTGCTGCCAAACACCAAAATCAGAAACCCGACATCCTTATGACACATAGGGTCTCGTTACAGCTTTATGTATAAATAAATAAAGATCTATCAGGCATTTTTGTCACAGAAATTCTCTAAAGAATCAAATAGCACTTTCTTTTCCTTTTTTTTTTTTTTTGAGTAATAACAAGCACTTTACTGAAAAGACTATTTGAAAACAGTTTATTTCTTTAGTCAATGAAACTGTTAAAAAGAGGGGTGGGTGTCAAGGCATAACATGCATAAAACTATCAAAGGAGACATTTCTGGAAAATGTTTCTTTAATACGGTTGATCGCTTGAGGCTCGAAGTGCAAGATTAAAGGCTTCTAAACCTGGTTGGCTTTGTGTTTTCATATGGCTAAGAGGAAAGGCCTGAGGAGAGCGGCTTCCTTTGGAGGAGACTCTCTTAAGTTGCACCGTTGCCTGAGAGAGGCTCGTTTGCCTGTTCAAATCCTAAGTGCTGCTTAGGGTTATTATTTGTGTGAGAATGTACCGGAGGTTTACAGATGTGGCCTTTCTGAGTGTTGAAGTCGATTCAAGAACTGTTTATATTTTTGGAGATTTAACCCAGGTATTGTTATGAGTGTTTTAAATGTCTCGGCATCGGGAGATGTCAAACATGTCAGAGTTGTAATTTTCTCTATTTGAAATTATTAAAATGATGTACAGTCAGAGCGTTGCAAAAATGGTTATTTTGATTAAAAGGGAAAGAAAAAAGACTAGTTTTAATATTTTTTATTTTTTTACATATCCCTGGTGGAAAAAGTTGAAAAGAAATTGAAGTAAATTTGGATAAAAAAAAAGACATATTTAAACAAATCATAGTAGTTGAGACAACTGTGAGAATGTTTGAAATTGTCTTGGTTGGCCATGAGCTGGGTAGTTGCTTGTTCAATATCATGATTTTTAACACTACATTCCTTCTCTCTTTCTCTTATTTTTCTTTTTTCTTAAACAGGCAATTTTAGGTTCTGCCATGTTTCATGCCATGTCATCTGCATGAATTTTGCCAGTATAAAATGCTATATTCAAAGAAATTGTACCTAAATAAAAAGGAGGCAGGAGGGGAAACACAAAACAAAACACTGTGTCTGTATGGCCTAATGTTAGAGACCCTGGCTAAGCCTGAGAGATGCTGCACTAATAGACAATCAATGGGAAATTATTTATGAAACACTTTTGGGAATGGTCTTAAAGATGTTACTGCTTTGAAAGCAGATGGTGGGTTATTTTTTTTTAAAACAAGAAAGGTGAAAAGTATTTATTTTAAGAATATATGAGACTGAACTTGGAGTTTTTAAGCAGTGTTGATTTCACAGTGTCTTGAGTTTCAGTTTTGTTTTGTATTTTTTAAATGGCATTAGAGTTGTATACGTTTTAAAAAAAAAAAATGCCACTCATTGACGTCAGGAGATGTAGATATGGTTCCCTGGTGTTCATGTGACCATTACTACCTGTCAATTTTTTAACTGAATAAATGTAACTCATTTAAAAGTTTGCTTTTTGTAGCTTAAAGGCTCTAGAAATTTTTCTGAGTTGCTTGGTGTCAAATTTACCAGAAAGCTCCAGGGTGCAGAGCTCTTCCCATTTTCACAACTGTACGGGGGCCCTTTCCCTCCCCTGACAGATGACTTGTGACGAGTTGCTTGATGTCAGTCTCCTCTCTCCTCCCCTACCCAGACACATGACGTGTGAGACTCTGCTCTAAATGCACACTGTATTTTTCTCGTCTTTTCTCTGTATCTCTTCATAAACTGATGGCCCACTCTGAAGTCTGGAGCGCTTTGATTTGTGGGGTTGCGTGACTGCCTCGGCGTGAGGCAGCCGTGGGGGCGCGTGTGCCCAAGGTGCCCTGTGGCGCTGCCTCGGGGGGTTTGGAGCAGCCGCCCGTCCTCCTCCTCACCCGCCGGCTGGGCGCAGCGCCCTGGCTCCTCTCCCCTGCTCTGGCGGAGTCGCTGCGGGGAGCCCTTCGGAAGCCGTTTGTGAAGCGCCCTGGGGAGGGAGGCAGAGGCTGCAGCCCCCTCGGAGCTCGCAGTGCCGCCGCCTCAGAGCCCTGAGGTGACGTGCAGGGCACGGTGCCCCTTCCCTTTGGACCAGACCCTCGGCACTCAGCAAAGTGCGAATGTCTGCACTGAGAATTTAGTAATTTGAAATTAATTAAATGTTCAGGGAAAGTACAGAAGCTTCTAATTGAAACTGAGTATTTGGAGGAAAAAATAAGCTTGGATGTTTTTACAGTCCACGATTCCGATTCTCGATGTCAGGGGAAAGAGGATGCAGATCTTTTGCCTGTAGGATTAAGGAATACTCGTACAGGCTCTGTGCTGATTTTGGATGCCATAAACACTCGCTGAATCAGCTATGTAAGTTGGGTAGTTAAAACCCTCTGCAAGCACCTATAAGATTGATAGCAAGTATACAAGATAGCAACTGGCTGGATGGCAGAGCTCAGAGCGTGGTGATCAGCAGTGCAGAGTCTAGTTGGAGGCCTGTAGCTAGCAGGGTCCCCCAGGGGTCAGTCCTTGGTCCAGTCCTGTTCAATTTATTCATCAATGACCTGGATGAAGGCACAGAGTGCTCCCTCAGCAAGTTTGCTGATGATACCAAACTGGGAGGAGTAGCTGATACCCCAGAGGGCTGTGCTGCCATCCAGAGGGACCTGGACAGACTGGACAACTGGGCGGTGAAAAACCTCATGCAATTCAACAAGGCCAAGTGCAAGGTCCTGCACCTAGGCAGAAACAACCCCAGACACCAGTACAGGCTGGGGACCAACCTTGTGGAGAGCAGCTCTGCAGAGAGGGGCCTGGATGTCATGGTGGACGACAAGTTGACCATGAGGCAGCAGTGTGCTCTTGTGGCCAAGAAGGCCAATGGAATCCTGGGCTGCATTAAGAAGAGCGTCTCCAGCAGGTCGAGGGAGGTGATCCTGCCCCTCTACTCAGCCCTGGTGAGGCCGCATCTGGAGTATTGTGTCCAGTTCTGGGCTCCACAGTACAAGAGGGATGTGGAGCTGCTGGAGAGAGTCCAGTGCAGGGCTACAAGGATGATCAGGGGCCTGGAACATCTGCCCTATGAGGAGAGGCTGAGGGAGCTGGGCCTGTTCAGCCTGGAGAAGAGAAGGCTGAGAGGGGATCTAATCAGTGTATATAAGTACCTCAAGGGAGGGAGTGAGGAGGATGGTGCTGGCCTCTTTTCATTGGTGGCCACCGACAGAACTAGAGGTACTGGCCACAAATCGAAGCACCGAAAGTTCCACAGGAACTTAAGGAAAAATTTTTTAACAGTGAGGGTGACAGAGCACTGGAACAGGCTGCCCAGAGAGGTTGTGGAGTCTCCTTCTCTGGAGATCTTCAAAAGCCGCTTGGACGCAGTCCTGTGCCACGTGCTCTAGGTGACCCTGCGTGTGCAGGGGGGTTGGACTAGATGATCTCTAGAGGTCCCTTCCAACCTTAAGCATTCTATGATTCAAGTAGGAAGCAAGATTATCACTTTTCTTAAAATTAAACTTCGGAAGTATTTTTCCATAAAGTTACTGGGAGCTGTAATTGCAGCTGCTCGCCCTGAAGGAGCAATACTGTACGCGAACACTTGGGTGTTGCGCAAACTCGGACACCGGGACTGTGCTTGGAGGGGAGCGCAGCACTGAGGCCCGTGTACAGATCAGGAGCCAAAGGTTGGTTAGCTCAGCCCTCCACAAGCTGCCGGGGCCTCCGGCATCAGGAACGCCTATTCCAGGAGCTGTTGGCTGGCGGAAGGAGGTGTAGGGCAAGGACACAAGAATTTGCAGGCTTAACAGCATTCTCTGTAACATGGTCTTTATTAGTTATACTTGCTTAGTGCTTATGTTTCCCCTTAGGAAGTAGGTTTAAACCACCCAGATTACATATCTGTAGTACATACTATACGTAGGTGCAGCCATTATGAAAATACTATGGGCTAAATTTAACCTGTATGGATGTTAGCCCAGCCCAGCGCCCGCCTGCTGGTTCATGTTGCTTTAAGAACGGGCTTGCTTTCCCGTGTTGTGAACTGCACTTGTACTTTGGCTCACTAAGTTTCTTCAGAAAACTTTGCACTGTCAGGGTATAGATATATCTTAATCTTTGCATATTGCACTTTGTCACGTAAACTATAATGAGCCAGGCTTTTCCTTGCACTCGCAAATGAATTATGCACCTCTAAAAATAGCAGCAAGCACGGGCTTCCCCTCACTTTAAGCATCTCAGCTGCTGTGCGTATTTTTCATCCCCATGGAGCTGAGCCTCAGCATCACTTCAACCAAGTTTGTTTCTGTTTCCTCACGTCCGAGTGGCAGGGAGGCCTTTACCTCCTGGCGCGTGTGCATGGGCAGTGAGGGGCTCGTTTCTGCTTTGGGAGATCCTGCGGAGCACTCAGGCCTGAAACTGCCTTCTGAAGTGACGTTTACTTGCAAGACAGAGGGGAATTCGTGCTAGACAGGGGCACATGTTTCATGGTGCAGATGAAGCAGCCTTCTCTTCCACACTTAAACATTTGCTTGCTTGATTTAACCTTCTGTAGCTACAACAGAACAAGAAATTGCATACTGTGATGGTTAGAACATCAGCCAGTTACCTTAAGTATTTGTTTCCTATTCTAATATGTGAGGGAAAACCTACTTGAAAGCAAGGAAGGAACATTAGTAGTTACAAGTTTTTCTGTCTGTTCCTGAAAAGCTGCAGGGCTTTAGCTGGCTATTACAACCACTTGCTCCTTCCAGCTGAAGGCCGACGGCAGAGGCCGTGGCCACCGTCACTGCCCCCTCCCCTCTTTGCCTTCCTTTCCCCATCACCATGCGGAGCGGAGTGGAGCAGGGCTCCAAGGCCGCTTTGGAGCACAGCAACCAGCGCTGCTAAAAATACATCCGCAGCGTCCTTGCTCATCACCCGCTTCACTTGCGTCACCACCAGCCCAGACCAAACCAGACCCTTTAAAGACTGAAAAATGCCAACAAAATTCAACCACTACCCTTTGTAGCAACTACTGACAAGCCTGCTAAAACTTCTGCTGATGATTTTATAATACATAAGCAAAACCCTTTTCTGTGATGTGCAGATGTCCAAGGAAACAAGTTTGAAACCCCCTGGTTTAAGCCCACCCTTCAACCTACCTTACTCCCCCCAGTCATAACTAGGCAGCAGGCAAACACAGTGCAGTGATTGCTCAGTAGTATTACAAGCTTAAACTTGATGCCAAATACTAGCAGTGTAGATTGTTCTGCACCTTCACATTCATCCCATATTCACATACAACACATTACATACTTTCATTTTTGAAAATAAAACAATTATGAGTAGCAGCAGACACCTGTAAGTGCACATAAGGTCTTTTGAGCAGGAAGGCTGGGGCAGCAGCTGCTCGTGGCAGAGAAAGAGAGGGGCTAGGGAAGGCAAACGAGCTGTGGATTGAACCAGCCTATCTGTAACCCTTGCATGGGGGTCAGTGAGGCAAATACAAAATTCCAACAACCCTATCTTCCACTTTACAAGCCTGCTAGTGATATCTCAGGGGGTTGTTTGACCTATTAGCTCAGAACTCAAGTCCTCAGGGAACAACAGAGAGGCAGGTATTTCAGTAACCCATGTAGCCTAAGCTGTCAATATTTTATCAGTTCCCAAAGTCTTTAGGAGTGGTATTTGTAACAATACCTGAAATAAATTGAGCAAATTTTCTTCACCTTAAGAAGAAAATCGTTATTTCAATCCACAAGACAAAAATTATCAAAAACAATACTGAAAAATAACTCAAATGGAGACACTATGCTTTATTAATACTTCTCCAGATTACATTTCTATTTCTAAAAAGAAAAATATAAACACAGCTAAAGAATTCTGTTATTGTTCAAGTCTTCGGAATGAACCACTTTATTACTTTCCATATACTTCACTGTTTTCAAATTTAAAAAAAAAATGGAAAAAAAAAGTCAAATAATATTAGCTCCAGACAGATTGCATATTGAACACTGCTGGCTGGCAATCACCACTCATCAATTTCCTGATAAAAATCCCTGATTAAGAAGTTTGCTCTCTCCTTTAAACTTATAAAAGGCCCCGTTGGTGGCACAGCCACTTGCTGGGACAAGAGCAGCTCCCAGATTTCTCGGTGCTCCCGTTATCCTGCCTTGGGTACCCACCCCAGCTCCTGGAGAACGTGGAGGCGGGAGGCAGCAGTTTTCCACTTAGCACTTGCTGTTGAGCAACAAACACTTAGGGTCTCTTCGGAGCAGGCTCTTTAAGCCACCATAAGAATAAGCTCTTGAGGAAACAGGAAAGGTAGCCACGTGTAACAGAGGAAGAAGACAGGAAGCTTCAACATTTACGAATGTAGATCCTTAAAACTCAACTGAGCCAGGTTCCACAAACAAGAAAACTGCTCCAATCCCTCCAAGGGAGCCAGTCCCACAGATCGCACAGCCCAGACCATGAACAGAGCTCCACTGCAGAAGCTGTCCATAAACGTGTCAATGCCACAGATCATTTGCTATAAAAAGTACAGTGTCTCATCTTCAGGATGTGTTTAACTATAATCCTGTACATTATATACAGCGACGTACAAGGATAGCTGCATAGCGCTTCCACTCCTTGTTCTTTCACAATGATGAAAAACAAAAAGTTTAAAAACCAGAGTCTGGACTTATAAATAGTGCAGAAAATGCAAACGCTAAGAAGACGATGCCTCCTATGATTGTCACTGAAAAAGAAAAGAACACAAACCAACAAACAATTAGATACTGAGCAGGTTAAATATCTTTCATCCCACAGGTCCATTGCAGCCATGTGTGATTCCCAAATGATTTGATTTTCACTCTGAACCCTGGATGTTATTTCTCGCTCAAACAGTGTAAGGCTTTCAATGTAATACTACCGTCTAGCTATACTTACAAGAATGTATTTTGGTCCTTCAAGGAAACTCAGTTTTCACTTGTACTGATTTAGCTACTGAAAAAATGGAGCTAATTCTTGCCATTGGATATTTCACTATATGGCAGTAAATATAAATATAATATTCTTGTGCTGAAGCAGCTCATCAGTTGCAGGGACACACTGCTTTGCATTTGTTGGTGTTTAAAGTAACTAACTGAAGTAATAAAAAACGCAACATCAGAAGTGTCCACTGCTTGCAGGGCTGCAATGGGTGGGCAATGTTCTGGGAAAGCAGAGCTGTGTTTGCCCCATTCGTTTACTCTTCTCTAATACCTGTGGGGGGAGGTCTTTGCTCTGCCACAATAAGGTTATTGCTGTGGCCAGAGGCCTGTGCTGGGCTTGCTGTCAGCATTTGAGTTCTAAGTTACAGTAAGGCGAGTAACGTGTCAGCTTTAGGAATGGCTGAACCCCTGGCCTCTCCTCAGCCTCAGCAGTGGGGAGCAGCAGTGCAGGGAGGGCCCCCTCTCAGGGTGGGTGCCAGCAGCCCTGGGCAAAGCACAAAGTCTCCACTTCCTGATGGGCAGCGAGGGGGCAGGAGATCACACACTGAAAAATGCAACTGAATTTCCAAAAGCTTCAAGGAACACCCAACTCTCAAGCTTCTTTACACTACTAGTACTGCAGTCACCACATGTAACTGTTGCCAGCACACTGCTATCTGCATCGCAGGCGTTACTGGCATGAATGCAAGCTTTGCCTTGAAGGAATGTTCACTTACCAGTCCTAACAGAGATCTTCTGTGCTATCATCCTCCCTCCAATGACTGCCAAGCCAGTGCACAGGCAGTGCCCAACTGTTCCCCCTACTGCCACACCATAGGGGTCCTGCAAAAAAGCACAGGAAAAAAACATCAGCACAGCTGAAAACCTGTTCATCTTTCAACAACCCCCATCACTGCACAGACTCCATCATTTTATAGCCTGCCAAGCATGCTTAATATTCTTTGGTGTTTACTTTGTGAGAGAGACCTGAATCTTATTAATACAGGAACATATGGCATGTTTCAGGCAAGAAGCATCTTAACATGGTTAAATATAGATTCAGAAATCACTCTGCTGAATGTAAGCAAGCATACAGCCTCTAGAGGAAAGGTGGTGGCTGTTGAGCAACAAAAGTACATGTCTGCTGGAGAAACGCTAACCAACTATTACAATTTAAAAACCCCGCGATCTGCAAATGCAAGATTCAGTAGCCAAGACATTCAGCTCCTCTGTCCATCTCCACAAACTTGTCTTCTACCCCAAAATATCAACCAAAAGGGGAAGAATGAAAGAGAAAAATTAATTCCAGAAGACAGTAAACTGCTTTCAAAAGTTATTGCCAACAACAGCTTTTGCATCATTATGTAAAGAATTGCTACTTGATACATTACCAAGTCTACTATTTAAACAAGCTCCTCAGATCTGCTTATAAGCTATGCATTTTGGAGCAGTGTATGAATTAAATGCCTCATAAAAACAAAAGACAAAAAAGGCAAGGTAAGCAAAGCATTGTTTTCTGTTGCACAGAGATAAACTAAGGAGTGGAGTCCCCTGCAAATCCCTCCTTCAGGAAACAGGGTTAGATTTTTATTTCAGAGAAGTAAAGCTGCTGCTTTCACATGAGGAATGCATAAAGTCTCTAAGAGCCAAGCAAAAATTGTACTTGGGGACTGCTCTGATTCCAAAATGACATGGATAACACCAGCTGGTCAAGACAACCCAAGCTACAAGGCAAAACAGCTGGCAAGTGTGAACAAAGAAGTGACAACCAGCAAATCACTGTCTGGGAAGCTCACATCTGGGGCAGGCTCACGGAACAGCACAACCACCAGTAGAGCTGGGCCTAGCAGAGCACATTCACCTCCAGAATCTGGAAGAGACTCAAGCAAGAGACTCCTGAGCCTGCTCGTTTGTGCCTGGTCAGGAGCTACACATAAAGCCCTGGCACTGGCAAAGAGTGCATCTTCTGTTTCATCTTCTCTTCACTGAAATATGTGTGGTCAGTGATTTACTCACTATTCAAATCAGAGCAGGAAGCTCATTTCTTTCCTCATAGCATTTCTGCAATATTCTTGATAGGTATCTGTATTTCACAAACAGGAATTTATCTTAATAAATTATGAAACAAAGGAGTACAAATTAATCTCACAGATAAAATGAAGGAAGTATTCACGTCAAATCATTCACCGATTTGGAAAGCCAAGATAAAACATATTGCATTTATAGTTTTTTTTTTTTTTTTGGGCAGTACTGAGCATGTACACACACTAAAGGTACAGCCCCCACAGTGTTTGCTTGCAACATTTAACAACTTGCAAATCAGACTCCAGGGTCCCATGGACACTTTCTGATGGGACACTCTGAAAATGCTGCACAGAAGCCAGCAACTACCTGTGCAAATCAGCAACTTGCCTTGCACCTTACCAAAGCTCTGGCAAAGGCAGCAGTATTCCCTAGTTTTCCGAGCTGGCTCTTAACTGCCTGAACAATGAGATCATTCTGGCTCTTTCTGCTGCTCCCGGCCTCACTTGCTCCAAGCGCTTTTTCTATTCTGTAATAGAGGCAGGAGGTTCCCACAGAGCAGAGCCTCTAGAGCCTCTTGCACTACACAGCCCTCATTTATTCCTACAGAAGGTCTAGAGGGCACCAAGTGTAAGTCCTAGAACAAAATGTAAATGATCTCAATACACACAAAGTGTGCAAGCAGGCTGCTTCTGCTTACTGAATAAGCTTTAATTTTCAACTAAATATATTACTGTTGCATGTATTTTGGTCATCCTACTGACTAGGGAGTATGTATGTCCTCTGTCTTTCTTCCCCTCCTTACTTTTGAGATGAAGGTGATGGTTTCATTTATGGCACTACTGCACAACAGTTCGGAATTTATTGTGCTCTCTACACTGCAAACGTGCATTTAGATTTTTAAAAAGAGCTACCTTTAACAGCAAAGTTTCTTAAGATTAAAGTTTCTTTATAGGGCTACTGTGTTTAAAACTATCTACCTCACATGTTAAAAAGGAAACAAGGTTCTGTAACATGTCTTAACATTGTAACAAAAACCAATTGTATTCAACTGTATGATATAGAACAACTCTTTTCAGAAATGCTAGTACAGTTCTAATCATGGAATAGTTTTAATAATACACAGAGCCTCAGAGCATTTATTTTCAAGCCTCAGTGTAGCTGTAACATTAACTAAGGCAAAGCAAGGCTGCCGGTGTTAATCTGATACCTCAGACAGGGTTATTTTGCCCCCCTGTCTTATCTGTAAGCGGAAGAGGGCAAAAGCCCAGTGGGCATTGGGAAACACTCACCTCCCTCGCTGCCAAGACTATGGTGGTTAGTTGGGACCGGTCACCCCATTCTGCTAAAAACGTTAGAGTAAAGGCTTGAACAAAGATTGGAGAAATAAAGTGTAGCCATCTCTTCTGGGGTATAGTGGTGCCTGGCCCTGTTTCCACATCTCCTGGCCCATTTAAGAGTTTAGTTCTCTGAAGCTGTAGAAGATAAGCATAAAAAAAAAGGAAAAAGGAAAACAAAAACAAAAAACAAACAAAAAAACCCATAAGATTAGAAATGTCATCTAAACAAACCAAATAAATGCTTCAATGCAAAGCCAGTCATTGATATCCGAAATGTTATTAGCCTCCAAACACTTCACCATCTGCATATTATTTATATTAGACAGCATTTGAGATGATGAGATGTATATTCTATTTGTAATAACCTCCAGCTTCCAGGTGCTGCCCCTCTGAAAGCTTGCATTTACATGCAGGAATGATTATTGGTTTCAAACTACAGATTCCCTCCTATTTTTAAAGCAGGGTTTCCCTCTCCCTTCCCCAAGGAGGCAAAAAATAAAACAGAACAAAAACAACAACCAACCAACCAATAAAAAGCTGTTCCTTATAAGTTTATGCCTTTCTAAGGTCAATTAAGATCTTGACAGTCTTAAGTGCTGACTTTCAAATGAGGATTGGTAAAATGAATTAAAAAAAAAAGAAGAAATAAGATTAATGTTATACACTACTTCTTGAAAGTGGACCAGTCTGTTTGGAAGGCTATAATGACAGAGACCTTGGCTGCAACGGCACAAATCTTAATGTCGTTCTACCTGACCATAAGAGAAATTAAAGAAGAGAAAAGAATAACTGTTAATGTCTTTTATGCTAATAAATAGTTTTATTAGCATAAAACTGGATTCTATGGAGAAAAATCTCACTTCTCCTGGCAAGACAGCCATACAACAGAACTGGAGTCATCTGCTGCAACAGTCTCCAGCAGCCACCTCTGCCTAGTTTATCACACATTTGCTCTATTAGATTCTTATCAGTCACACACACCGCAGAGAAGCCTGGGCATGAAACATAACACAGTTCTGCAGCTTCATGGCTTTAACTCTTTCCTTAACTCTAATTCACAGAAATTTGACTTACTTCCTCATCTTTTTTTTTAATTTCTGCTTGAACTTCCTCCAGTTCCTCCTGACCCTCATCTGGGCTCATTTTCAGGCCTTCTCGAAGCATTCTGATGCCAAAAATTGCAAAGAGTGCGGTTGACACATAGTATGTATACACACGGGGAATAACTGTGGTGGCATAGCCGAACAAAACTGAAAAAAAGCAAATGTGTCACTTCAAATATAATCATGAGGATCACAATTATTTTTCCCATACCTAGAAAATGCTCACTAGTAAAGTTTACAATTCAAATGCCCACTGTTGTTTAAATACACCACTTTCACTTAGTTTCATATAATTTTACATTTTTGCAATAACAACATTCTAGCAACTTCAAACATTCCTGGTCATACCAGAAACTGAGGTCTGTTAGCACAGACCAAGAATAGCCAGGCAAAGCTGATGTGCTGCTATTCTGAAAAGTCAAAGCAAAGTTATCTTTCCAATCAAGGATGGCAGGTCTTGCCTTTCTTCAAGCATGCCAAGTTAGATTAGCAAACCCTCTAAGATTAGTCACTGTCTGTATCAGTTAATTCCATTTACACTGATGACTACATGTTGGAAAGCATCTCTTTCCAACTTTTTTTCCATTTACTTCATATGTCAAACATATGAACAGATAAAGTTAG
The DNA here is from genome assembly GCF_059628265.1 of Tinamus guttatus. Classification (NCBI taxonomy): domain Eukaryota; kingdom Metazoa; phylum Chordata; class Aves; order Tinamiformes; family Tinamidae; genus Tinamus; species Tinamus guttatus. The sequence continues at coordinate 8,461,619 of NW_028288747.1, forward strand.
AATACTATTTTCCACAAGACTAACTTACTAGCAGTACCCACTAGTGGCCTGAATCCATGTCCTTCTGCCAAGTGTAAATACCCACAAATTAAAATTCATCTCTCCCCCATACTCCCAAAAAACATACAAGGCCATCATTTTTGGTCTTTCTCTAATTTAGAAGCATTGATCAGGTAGAGGCATAAAAGTTTAACTTCCCATTCTCAGTCTCTGCTTTTCATCTACTTTTACAGGTACTGAACGTGGTCTATTTAGACTAGAATTAGTGCTCAAACAAAAAGAAATACACATTTCTTCACAAATTGAATTAGTTAGCATTTTGAAAAAAAAATCTGTATAAATAAGAGAAATTAAAACCCCACACCTAAAATTCAAGGCTGTTTATACCATGAACTCAGCTGTCCCAGCTGTTTTACTACACGAACAGTTAGCTGAGGGGAAGCATATTAACACATATGTGCTTTCTCACATCACTTTCTCAGCTCAAATTGGGCTCAGAAGTTACTACAATATCCAGAAGTTTATCTATACTGCCACTGCCAAAAGTGAAACTATCAAACCAGGAATAAATTAGGCTGTAATATTAGTAAACATGGTACATGCACACATGAATAATAACAGTCAAATAGCATCAAATAATTTACCTTAAGTTGTTTTTAAATATTAAGCACATAGTAAAGCAATGAAAGATAATGTTTTTGGAAAGATCTTTTCTTTCTAGTGTTGCCATATCCAAAGCATAGAAGTAAAATGATCAGAGTGGTGAAGCAACTTCTTTTGTCATGATGATAAAACTGTTTCTGAACACAGATCAAAAAAAAAAAAAAAGTATTTTTGGAGCCAGTGAGTTTAAGTGAGAAAGATTTCATAAAATTGAAGTGGGAGAAAAAAAAAAGAAGAAAAATAGTCCCCAGTTCCATAGATAGCTTGTACAAAACAAGGGCCGAAGGGAAAAAAAAAAAAAAAAAAGAAAAGAAAAAAAAAAAAAGGCTCTTCTTCCTGAACAGGAGAAATAGTTGGGAGCCTCTAACTAGGGGTTAAATTAGAAAACTTTTATGAAAAAAAAATAAGAAAGAAAGATTTGAAGGAAGAAATCCTATTAAACCTATTAAGAAGAGAGCAAACTGCAAAGGGCAGAAGGGGAACAAAAGAAAGCAAGACGTGCAGAGCACAGCATCCTTTACCATACTAAAGAAAGTTAACTGAAGCAAGCAGCACAAAAGTGAAACAAGATCCAACGAATGTTACATTGAGTGACAGAAAACACTCTTACAAGGCTTTCATTAAATCCACCACAAATGGAACCTGTTCTACAACTGATATTACTGCTACACACCCAGAGAACATTCGGGAAAACACTAAGAAGCCGGAAGCCAGTTAATCTGCCGATTCCAGTGCATACAAGTCACTAAATACTATTGCAAATATTTCTTGAATAGTCATGGTAAGAAATGAGCATGTATACCATAAAATTTACGTGGCATCCAATGTATATACCTGAAGGCTGCCCCATTCTACAATTAAGGCTGTATAAGCATCCAAAGCTGCAGGGCCCTCAAGGGCTATCTGACACCTCTCTCCAAGCTCTTGCCTCTGTCAAGACTCTGGATCTCAAAGGATCATAACAGAATGTCTTTTTTCACTTACACATTCTCCAAAAAAAAGCCAAACTGCCTTCGTGCATGTTAAAAACACCACATACTTGGATGCAAGTCAGTCAAGGGAAATTTGTTGTCTTAGAAAGACTCCTTCATTTTAGGAAGCAATCATCCCTATGTTCTCTTTAGGCACCTTAATAGGGACTACAAATAGAAAAAAAAGAAAAGGGATCTAGTAGTCCAAAATCCATGGAGGTGTTTATGCTTCTAACTCCAGTGTTTCCCCGTAAACTCCTACTGAAGTCTAGTGAGTGTAAACACCTAGTCAGAAGTAAGAGTACAAATGCTGGATCTGTCCCCTCTGCCTTTCACATTCTCCTTCAAACAGGAAACTGCATGTTCTACTATTGCTTTCCATTTAATTTCATAATAATACACACTTATTTAAAAAGCCTATGTAATGAAAAGTGAGTGCTGACCTGATAAGCATGTCATGAGTCCCAAGGCGAGCATAGCACCAGCCAGTACGGTCAAACGGTTGTATCGCATTGCCATGATGGCCGCAATAAAGAAGGTCTTGTCCCCCAGCTCTGATACAATGATGACTGATATCGCAGCCACAAACGCATGAATGAAGCCCAAATTTGTCTTGTCAGGGGACTCTTCACTGACAATATGAACTGGAGCAACTGGCGAAGACCCCTTCTGTAAGAAAGGGGAGGGAAAAAAAAAAAAAAAAAAAAAGACTTAGGCTTGGGTGTTAATTTCCTGCAAGTAGTGAGCTCTGTAATTCTCTTGTTTTACCATATAGCCCAGTGCAGTGTTTTAAATGCATACATTTCATGTAGTATTAGCTGCCACTGCAAACTTCCAGTCCCTTAAACAGAATATCCTACCCCGATTACTAAAGTAATAACTTCCTCATGCAAGTTATTGCTACAGTATGAGAGTCACTATTACACTGAAATGGAAGAAACAACATCAGCTCAGTTCCAGCACTGCTGTATGTACAGTCCTTGGCTATTTACGTCACAATACTGGTAGCAACCAAACAAGCAATTTTCTGATAGTGACTGAGAATTAAACTCTTCAAACTAAAATGGGGCATTTATAATAGCTTAGCAGAAATGTGAAGTCTTTGAAAAGCATCACCATCACTTTCTTCCCTCTCAGAATCTCAGCATCTGAGTCGCACTAAAACTGTATGCAAGTATTCTTAAGCCTTCTTGACACGCGCTTATAGTTTTGAATCACCATAAAGACTTTCCAGCAGTCCAATCACTCCAGCACAACTATCATTTATCAATCAAAGTGTTTACTTTTACAAAGCTAAAGAAACCTACTATCAAAAGCAAGACCCAAAACAAGGTGACCGGAACTGGCTGCGAAGTTAGTTTTAATACAGATTGCAACATGCTTTGTAAAGTGACCCTCTTCACAGAACTTCCTCGTTTTAAAAAGTATCATGATTTTTTTAAATTACTCCTTTTTAAAGTTCTATAGGATTCGTAAAGTGGTATGTTAATGATCCCTGTCCTCAGTGTGATCCTCTGACAATAGATGCCTCTAACCCAACAACAAAATTAAAATAGTTTTCAACAAATAAATTAACCTTAAATACTGAGAATAACTGATGGGTTCCAAGTTGTAACAAAATATTCCCTCATTTGTTTATAACATCAGAAAGACCAGGAGAGCTCAGCTCCCCCCCACCAGCACGTAAGCAAACATGGCTCAGTACAAAAATATTTATCCAGTAAAAACATTAGTTCATTTGGTCAAGCTTTATTGTTCAAAATAGTATCAAATATCATATCCCCACTTAACTTTCTACGAGTGAGCATCTGGACTATCATTAGAAAATAATTTGAGTTAGATGATGTCTCAACTCCATTTTTCATAATGAATCCCCACATTTCTTTTTTCAGCAGAAAAGATTATCATGAAGTTACATGAAGTTTTCGGACTTAAAAAACGGAAAAAAACTAATTGCCAACTTTCACCTCACATTTATAATCATTTTATTATCAGCAGCATAACAAAGAAGCTACTGCACTCTCTTTGGTCTTTAACTGCCACCTCTGTTCTACCATTGCCGTTTGGGGGCTGCGCTGGGACAACAGGGACGCTTGCACAGGGATGCTGGCACCTTCAAAGCACCCTGCGGGTGAGCAGCCTTCCAGGCCAAGCAACCAGCACGCTGACAGTTTCACCATCAGCACGTGCCGGGGTCCTGGCTGTCCCCAGGCAGTTACACACCCCTTGGCTGGCTGCGTGTTCCCGCTGCCTTTCTTGGGTTGCTGGGAACGCTTAGCCGGGGGTGTGGAGCAGCCTGAGACGTTCAGCCCCAGCTCATGCTCGCATTAGCGCAACCTGCCAATGCTTGACTTGAAGAAACACAAACAACTCAACACTTGGTACCCTCTTCCCCAAAGCGAACGGGGCAGCCTGCTAGAGATCGCTGCTGGTGGAGCTCACTTTTGAAATTCTGAAATTCCTGCCTTTTCTGCCATCATTTGCTAGTCCTTACAAAAAGGAGTATTCCCCTTTCACTCCAGTGTTCATCAGCACAAGATGCACACCCTGTGGGAATTCACATTTTTAATTGAAACACCAGTGATGCCTATGGTAAGATGTTTTGTAACCTGAGGGCTGTCTTCCTGTGCATGTTTCACTTTGCCATACACTACATGTCTCTGCTTGTCAGGCCCTGGCCAGCAGTTACCAAGGGCTGAGCAGTACCTGGGAGCCTGGCTAGGAGCGGCAGGAAGTTCCTCTCCGCGAAAAGCAACGGCAGCTGAACGTGGCTCTTTACGACATCTCCAGCAAAAAAAAAAAATATGCTGAATGAAAACTACGTCTGATGTCTTGTGGAACGAGGGTGCTTCTGGGACATTAACCAGCTTTAATGCTAAATATATCTGTTCTAATTTCCCTCTCTTGCAGTACTCCCTGCAAAGTCCTGCTACTGACGTGCAGCATATCCCACGGGTGCAAAGGGCCCTTCGGAGGGATCCAGCGCAGCAGAGAGCACTGCTGACGGCGGAAGGAGCAGGGAAAGGCACCGGGACACGGACACGGGCGCTCACATGCGACAGCGCCCGATGCTCCGCGCGCAACGCAAGCACCGGGAGAGGCCTCGGCCCATCCCGCTCGTGACACGGAAGGGCAGCGAGGCAGCCCCGCCGCCTGCTCGGCGCAGGAAGCCGCGCGGCCCGGGTTGCCTCTCGTCCCTCCCGCCCGCCGGCTCCCTCGGCCGCCGCGGCGGGGCCGGGCGGCCTCCCGCACAGCGTAGGCCCGCGGCCTCACCTCAGCGCGCGGCTCGGCGCCCTGCCCCGCGAGCTGCGGCGCAGCCGGCGGCAGCTTGTTATGGCCGGGCTCTTCCTCGGGCGCGGCGCGCAGCGCCACCGGCGCCGCCAGCAGCAGCGCCAGAAGCAGCGCGGCCGAGGCCGGGTCGCGGCGGCCGCCCTGCAGCGGCGGCGGCGACCCCATGGCGGCCGGCGGCAGCAAGGAAGGAAGCGGCGAAGGCCCCGGAGCGGCCCGGCGGCGCCGCCGTCTTAAGGGCGCGGCCTCATGGCCCCTCCCGCCGCCGCGCTGCCCCGCAACCGTCCCAACGGCCGCCGCCGCGGGGCGCGCTCATTGGCTGCTGCGCCGCCGGGGCCGTCACGTGGCGCGGCGCTCCGCCCCCGCGGCTGCACGTGGCGCGTCGGGGCGCGCGGAAGGGCAGCGCAAGCCAACGAGCCGCGCGGCGCTTTGCGCGCGCCTCTCCCTCCGGAACGGAGACACGCGCGCGCACACACACACACACACACGCACACACACACACACACACACACACACACACACACACACACACACACACACACACACACACACACAGCAAAGTACCAGCGCCCTTTTAAACAGATATCCCCCTAACACCAGAGGTACTTCAGTTTCTGTAAAATATCCTTGCATACAAAAGAATGGTTAAGTATACAAACGGAGAGTAGACAAACAGCTGAAACAGCAACATCCATCCGCTGTATTAGGTAAACTGCACATTCACTCCAGTACTCTGAGAAAAGCCCAAAATGTTCAGTGGTATATGCAAAGGACTGCCATGCTACGGGATACAATGTCCCCCATGAAGAATTTCTTTACAATACCTATTCTTTTAATATGCATTTATTTATTATTATTATTTTTCTCCTGTGAAGGTGACAGAGCCCTGGCACAGGTTCTCCAGAGAGCTTCTGGATTCTCCTTCACAGACTCACAGAATGATTATGGATGGAAGGGACCTTTGGAGATCATCTAGTCCAACCCACCCTGCACAAGCAGGGTCACCTGGAAGATACTGCACAGGATTAACATTCAGGAGAGAGAAGACTCTACAACCTCTCTGGACAACTTGTTCCTGGGCTCTTGACACCCTCACTGTCTCTGGAGATCTTCAAAAGCCGCCTGGACGCAACTGTGCCCTGTGCTCTGGATGTCCCTGCTAGAGCAGGGGGGTGGCTTAGATGATCTCCAGAAGTCCCTTCCAACCTCAACTATTCTGTGATTCTGTGTGTTTACTGCTTGGCATTTAATTACATCTGCTCTCATGGGTTATTTAAAAAACAGTGTAGCCATGGTTACTGTCACGCAAAACTGCCCTTTGTAACACAGGGAGGGAGGGATTCCAATAACCTTAAATAAGAATGACAGAATTATAACCAAGAATATTATTCTTCTGCAAATTCTCTACTCTTCTCTCTAGAAAGAGTACCTTCCATGATTTTCCAAGTTCATGGACAAATAAGAAGCTCCACCTATGAATACTGAATTTTATGCAGAAGAGGTAATGCAGAGGACTGGTCTGTTGTTTCTCTCTGATGCTGAGAATGAGTCATTCCTTCATTACAGCTCTCTTCATCTTTTTGGCTTGCAGATAAGAACAGCCACTGCTTTATAATCACCAACAGGGAGACAAAGAAAGACAGTACACAATTTGCCTCCATCTGAAATGGTCCAAAGAGAACAGGAAAAAATACACTTTAATATTAGACAAGACATGAAATACAGTAATTCAAATGATTCCCTCCAGCTGCCTTTCCTTACCCAGATTTCATGCATACATATTTTGGCCTGCTGTGTAATGGAAGTGTTTTACACTTAAAATGTGATTATAAAAAAATGCCAGTTAGCATCCCTTCAATTTTAAGATCTTCAGTATCATCTGACCTTTGCTTAGGGAGACCTTACATTTCTCTACAAGAGGAAACCAGATGAGATTTATCATCAAAGCCATAAGCTAGAATTAGAAATAAGCTGTTAATTTCTCTTGGCTTTAGGAAAGTGTCAATCTCTTACCAAAAAAAAAAAATCTGAGCTTGTTGTAAAGATATGTAAAAGAAATACTCTAGTAAACAAATGGTATAAATGCTTTTCGATGTTTTGGGTAGGAGCTAAATTTGTTTTGATAGAACTCATGGCATAAAACAGCAGCCAGTGCCTGGTTAAAAAGGACATACAACACTACAAACCACCACGTCACATTGTGAAATCCAAGTGTGATGGCCATGGATACATATATGAGGAGTTCTGCAAAATAATGAGGGCAAGAAACACTCTCAAACCAGTCTCCGTAAGGTACACTGTGGCTCAGATTTATGACCTTTCCTGCAAGCAAACAGAAAAATAGGCTAGTTCAGAATAGCATGGGATGCAAACTTTTCTATCTATAATTACAGAACAGCACCCTCATTAAAATTATAATCATGATCCACCTACATCTGATTTGGCAGCTTTGCACTCAATAAAGATCAAAGAAATCATTTCTAGTCCACATAGAGAAGAGAATTCTCAGTGGCGGAGTGACATAATTCCTAAGAATTACTATTTGTCTTTGGATACTTTAGATACTGGAAGTGAGATCTTTATTTTTAATATATAAAGGTTCTGGAAAACTAACTATACATGAAAACACACATGCACACACACACATTTCATTCAGACATCTAATCTCTTTGCCAAAAACACTCATTTAATTTACTGAAAGTCTTACAGAGAACTAAACTTCAGTAACTGAAAAATACTTTTTTTTTTTTTTTTTTAAGTTATTACATGCTACAGAAGTCTACTGCAACAGCCATTTTTAAAATTGGAAAATTTACCTCAGTAAACAGCTCACAGAAATGAAACACCTTACCTGATTTGTTTTTTCTAAGATTAGCTAGAATCACAAAACATCTGTGTTGGTGAAGCGAGGCCCAAATGTACATCACAATTCCCACTATGTGATACCAGCAGATCTGCACAGAAAGTTCTTCTCCTGAATTTAAATATTTCATTAATAGAAGGATCAAGAAATACCCTCCCAAGCACCATCCCAAAACACTGTACGTATACTACAAATGTTATTGCCTTAAAACCTCCACTAGTGAGTATTTAATCCTTTGAAAGATGCTTTTAAATCCTGTGTGACTTAAATGCTTAACTGATAATTCTTAAACTGCTCTATAGTAATGTCAGACTAAACTAAATGTTTCCAGTCCAGCAGTTTGAGGTACACTGTGAAGTGTAACAAACATATAACAGATACATACCTCAATATTTAACAGTCTTTAAAACACCCTAAGAAGATGCTACCATGTCTCATATAACCACAGAACTACTCATATAAACTCATGCCATTTATCTTGTTCACAGTAAGCGAAATGCATGTGCATGCAAGTGCACATGTGCACACACACACACTGAATCATTTTGGTCTTTAAGAAAACTTTTTGTATTAAGGATTGGTTCCAAAGTGCAAGTCAATAAATAACATTTCTGAGAATATAGAAAATTAAGAAAGGAGAAAGCAGGTCTAGGTTAAAAAAAAAAGGCAGGCTTTATCTACAGACAGGACATCTGAAGTCTGTTTTAAAATCACTGTAGAATATTAGAACTGATGTAAGATGCTTGGACGTGGTTAAAAACTTTACTAAAATTACATACTTAGTAATGATCACCTCAAAAAAGAAAGGAGAAGTACTACAACCAGACAAAATGTTTCAGCTCATGGTTCATCTGTGCAGAGAAGACATAGCAGCTCAATTGTGAGACAGTAAAGAGGGTTGGCAGAGAGAGGTCTAGTTCAGTTGAACCTCCAACTGAACGCCATAGTTGCGGACTCCACAGTGCACTCCAGTAAAAACTGCAGCATTTAGGAAATGGTATCTATTATTTCCCTTCATAAAGCAGAAGTATTTCAATGGCAAAACTTATCTATAAGGATCCTGAAAGTATCTAGAGTGGAATATTTTTTCTGGGAATAATGGTGGTTCTAAATACAAAATTACACAGGTCTGTGTATTTTTGTCTCTATCAGGAATGCAGGGAAACACACCTGGTTCATTATCCCTTATACTGAGATCTAGTTGATTTGAAATATGCCAGTACATATTTTTATATCTCATCAATTAACATACTTGCCACACAAGCCTTCTACAAAACCGCATTTACTATGACGGAAACAAATGGGAGCAAAAATGCACCTTTGGTAATAACTAAGCAGGTACTTACCATTCCGGAAATTAGCAGGCACTTGGCATAGCACAGTTAAGCCAAGAGCAATGTAGTAGCCAAGTCCGAAGCAATAGTGCACGATATGAATGACGCCATCTGAAAATACACTGGTACAGAGGCACTCTGCAAGTCTCCGAAAGCTGTGCAGCCAAAGGAGCAGGAGGACCAAGAGCGCAGAGAAGTATTCACTACCTACTTGCAGGTAAAAACAGTGACTCAGGGATAGATAGGTACAAATCCAACACCAGCAATGCCCCAAAAGGGCTGACTTTCCCCCCTTCTCACAGCAAAATCCTACCCGAATTTTACCCCAAGTTTACCCACCAGGAAAAATGTACACATTTGAGGCACACTGACCACACTGGCTGAGCAAGATTACCTCTAGAAGGTGCCCTGTCTACTATAGCACTGCTGGAAGCTATTGTATTCATAAATGAGAATGATTTCTACCTTGAATAATGACAAAGGGAGCTGTTATTCCAGGAAAGTCATTTGGAGCCTAGTTTAGGAGAAGCTGATGAAGTAGCACACGAAGAGCACAAATTCAGCAAAGGATGGTGGTGCTGCTTTCTAATATTCATATGGCTGCCTCTTGGTGTCTGGAATACTTGCCCATGTACTCGTTCTGTGAAGCTCTGTCAAGAGCATGGTGCAGGTGTTGAAGCCAGGATGAGAGAGATCCTGGGAGGAACTGAGTTTTGAGAAGCCAGATCAGCAAAAGGCCATTCCAGAGCACAGAAACCGCATAAAAGTGAGTAAACCACCTGTGGGAGCAAAAAGTATCTTCATTAGCTTATTGCTTTCATTATTCCTTAGCTGGATACATAACTACAGGATATGTTTATCTGATGGGGAGAAGAATCCCTTTTGGCCCACACATCAATAATTAGAGAAATAAGCAATAGCCAAAAGCAATGGCTCTAGCACCCTCTTTCCCTGTGAAATGTAGTCTGGGACAGCAAGCAGTGGTACCTCTGACTCTGCCAACCTTTCTAACAGTTGCTGCATTAAAGAGGGAGAGTGGTAACCACACATAACAAAAGTATTATTTAATGCTTACAAATAATTACAGTGGACATAGCTGAAAAGTACTTGGGCATTTCCATGCTGTTGGACCTAGCAGCATTCCCACATTCTTCAGTTCTCATGGATGTATTACATGATGTATTTAAAGTTCATGAATGACAAATGTAGATGGTAAAATGACATAGACATAATTACTCAGGCTGTGTGCTATTTGAATATTTGCTATTTGCAGGTATTTGGAAATTCTTGAATTTCCAAAGAAAAGTATGCAAGAATCATACAGAAAACAGGACAGATCATCAGGATTGCTCGGTAATTACAAGGCAAGACTAGATTTCTTTAGCTCTGAAGGCAAAGAACTCCCAGCCCCATTATACACTTAGGTAAGTACATTATGCATCATTAAAATAAAAGATAATATGATCAAGATAGGTAACTGGATGGAATTAAATAGCCTTTAATAACCAGTTCAGACTAGGCGATACAGTATTTCCTTTTGATGTTAACGAGGAAATCTCTGTGACTATGAACAAAACTCAGGACCTCCAGCAACACATGCAGAGATAAACATGTTAGCATGTATCATGTCACCTTCAGGTGGGTAACAACTTCTCAGCTCTCTCCTAATAAGCAAACAGGAACTGCAAGGTTTGCTTTGCTGATTTCCAACAGTACAACTAAAATCAACCTTCCACCATTTTACATTTAAAAGCCGAACACAATCTGTATACGGATAAAACTGTATCTCCAATTCCAAGTTTCAGGTTCCTTTGTGTCTTGTTATTTGTAGGTCTCCATCCCACTGTTCGCCAGGGAACTCTCCCCAGCGAGTTACTTTTGTTACCACCAAAAAAACTCTGCCAGCAAAGCTGAAAAGCACCGAGAGCTTTTAGCAATCCCTGCTATACAGAGCACGTATCTGATACGAAGACCATGCCAACATTACAGTAAATACATGTGTAATCCTTCAAGGAGAGGAGTGTTTGGTATCTGCCAAAACAACCTTAAGTTAATTATAGTATTACACAAGATGGAATGGCAAAGTTGAGAACAAGTCTAGGGTAGTAAAAATACAATGCTTGTTTGGAAAAAAAATACAAGTAAAATGGAAACAAAAAATGCTGCAACAGCTACCTCCAGGATGTTCTGTGTTCTCTTAGCACGCAGCATTGACTACTCTAGTAACAGGATGATTTTGAAGATGCTGAGTTCTGAGGGCCAAACCACCAAAAAAGCCACCTTCTTCAGACACCATCTTCACTAAGAAAGGGTTGTAGAAAACTTCTGCTGCAGAAAGGTCTATTCAAAGGAAAACCACCTCAAGAAGGTGTCTTTTGCAATGCACTGCAATTAAAGCCATGTTTACAAACCCTTCCTTTTGCCAAGGATACCACAGAGTTTAAATGGATCGCTGGAATTTCCTGTGACTACAAGCTTGATAACCAAGATACCACATTATAATTTTTCCATGAAAAGTATGCCAGGTTACATAACTTTTATTAATGTGTGGCTTGAAAGCTACACATTTAAAAATGTCAGTGACAAGCAGGAATATAGCTTACTGTTATCTTTGCAGGCCAGATGATTAAATTAGGGATGATCACATTTTGGGGGTTAAGTTGTATCCCAGGTTTTCATAGCAATTTGGTTGTTTCAATGAGTATTTTAGCAAAAGAAATGTGTGTGGGTAACCCAACATTTGTTCTGGGTTATTGTCCTTCATGCAGGATTCAGCTAGTCTCTTATTAGCATCTTGTGCTGCATTTTAAAAAAAGCAGCAGGAGGAAGGTGATGAAGATGGCAAATGGATTTAAGAAAGCAAACCCACAGTATTTTTGCATGGACTTTGGAATCCACATTCTCAGCTCCCTGTTCTTGTCTTTCAGGAAGCTTTGTTTTACAGATACTGGGCAGGACTGGGATTCAAGATATTAGGTTTTTATTTCAGCTTTGGGGATGTAAAGTGTGCATGACGGAAGCTTGTTCCTCAATTCCCCATGTGTAAAAACAGAGTAACACTTTGTCACAAAACAAAACTTGAGGCTAACTATGCAAGTTTGTTTGATGACATTTTAAAATAGAAGAGACAGAGTAAGCACATAGAATTTCAGAATCCTTTGTTTGTCGTGGAGATTACAAGTCTCATTTGAAACAGTATTTTATACATTTTCCAGTTCAACATACTTTCCAACTTTGTATTGTTACAATATGCTCCTTTTAACGGCCAATTTGTCAACAGGCTCTGCTATACAGTGAAAATTTTTGAGAATCTTCCAGAAAATCATTCTGGCTCATAGGAACCAAACACTTAACCATATTATAATTTCAATGGGTAAATTCCCAGTAGGCCTGAAAAGGACATGAAGAACCATGTGTTTCTAATAGTACAGTGAGTGTTAATAATCTATTTTCACATGCTTTTTATTTTCTACGTTTTATCATTGAAACATTTATTTTCCCTACTGTTGCATAAGAACACATGCCACTTCCTTACCATGAGCACTTAATAAATATTCAAGATGTAATATATCAGTGGTATAGGCTATTTTAACTAGTCTTCAGATACAGAAATCACAATATTTAATTACTTCACATACAGTCACACAGTACATGGGTCTACATCCCCAAGTTTGAGCTCTTATCTTTCCTGACAGGCCTAATGCTCCAGTGTTTTGGCTCTCTGCACCACTTAGGGTAGGTTTAACTATTACCCACATTACAAATAACACTGAAGACGTCTGCAAAAGCTCATTGTACAAATTGCATGCATGCATTTAATTCTGACTTGCTCCAACAAAGCAGCGTGACTTTCCTTGCAACTAAACAGCATACACCATCAGGTTTTCAGGCTCTAATTTCCAAAATTAATATAAAATAAGACTTTAAAAAAGAGGTTAGGAACAACATTCCCAGTAAGAAGCTGTCTTCCACTGTTCTTTCACTTAAAAGGTAGTATGTGCAAGGGAGTACGTGCAAGAGAAATAAAAAGACGCTGAACCTGAATTTATAGTGTAAGAAGATTTTTCTTTTCCCCATGAAGTGATAAATCCCCGAGTTGCCTGGGGATGCACACTGACCAGCTCTCCTACCTCAGCAGGACTAACGGAGGAGAAGAAAGGGGCTCCCCCGCCTGCCTAACGAGACCGAGCCGCGCTCCCCTCGGAGGCCGTTAACGGCCCTTAACCGCCCGCCGCGCCCAGGGGCGCCCACGCGGTCGCCGCGCGTCACCTCTTGGGCACATGGAGGAGCCGGAGCGAGGCGAGACCCTTCTCGCTGCCGCTCTTGGTCTTCCCGTAGCGCGTGAGCTCCTCGAAGAGGCCGCTGCTGCCGCCGGGCCGCCGCGCCCGGGCCCGCTGCAGCAGCAGCGCCGCCAGGAAGGCGGCAGCAAGCAGCGCCCACAGCGCGGCCGCCATGGCCGCCCGCCCGCCCCGCGCTCCGCCCCGCAGCGGAGCGGGGCCCCGGGCAGGCTCTGCCTCCGCCGCCGCCTCCCGTGGCAGGGCCGCCCAGGGCCTGCGTTAGCCCTCCCGGTTGCCGAGCGGCCCGTGAAAGGTACGGCCCCGTTTCACCGCACGTGTGGTGTGCGGCGTGGGCGTAGTCATACAGGGCTGACTAGCCATGAGAGCAAAGCAATTTTTCTGAGGTCAGAATTCTCAGATAATATAGAGCAACTAAACAGAGAACAACTTCAATTTTATTGGCCTGTAGTGATATTTAAGCCTTCATAAAGTCATACTTTAAGAGAGAGAGAAAAAAAACAATGTCAATTATGTTCTATAATATCAGCTGGCTCGCTAAAATTCAAGCCTGAAATGCATGTAGATTTTTGACTTAAGAGCGGAGCTTATACTGATGCAGTTGTGTTTTCACAGTACTGGTGGGGGTGCACTTACAGCACTATCTGTGAAGGTATTTTTAAAAATCTCAGCAACTCCACCGCCCTATGGGATTTATTATGTCTTTATAAGCAGTTAACATGCAGGTGTACCAGTCCCTTGTTTTGCTTTATTTTATTTTATTTTATTTTATTTTATTTTATTTTATTTTATTTTATTTTATTTTATTTTATTTTATTTTATTTTATTTTGTGTGTGTAGATCAGGCTTGATAGAAAAAAAGATTTTAAATGTTACAAACATACTTTGCTAAATGGAGGCATAAACCCTGGCTAAATTATTCCAAGGCTGATTTTATAACCATGTTAATCCATCCAACCCTACAAAACAGCACAGGCACAGCTGAAGCCCTCATGACATCAGTAATACTGCGTTGTGAGGAAAAACCACTGGAGCTCTCATTTTCTGGTAAAACCCTTTGGCATCTCCATAGTTATGTCCACACAGTGCATTGCAATAAATGCATAAGGACAATATACCAAGTTTTTGGAGTGGGAGGGAGGGGCAGCGACGTCCCAATAATCCCACAGCTCCGAGGGGTGCCGGGAAGGGAGAGTGAGCCCGGGCAGTGCTGCGGAGGAGCGAGCTGTGTCCCAATTGCTGCTTCCCCGGGATCGTGGCCAGGAGCTCAACACCAAGCACCTCTGCCACCGCCGTTGTATGTAGCCTGTGAGGGCAGACTCCAGGGGACATTATGCAGAAATACTTAGCTGAGAGGACTTTGGGGTGTTTATACATTGAAGGATAAGGATTGTGGCTGTTTTGGTGCTGTTTGAGACTGTGAAAGTCACAGGGACACACTGCTGGGGCTTTGGAGCTGATGGGAGCAGACACTGATGCTACATCTGTGCTCTAGCAGAGGTTGTTACTGTGGTGTACTCTATTCTCTGTCCTGTGTCCAGGCTTTTCCTACAAATGGAAATGTTTGATTCATACACCATGACCTGGGCTAGTTAGTGCCTACATACGAGCTAATATCTTTGTGTTACTGTGGTAGCAACCAAGATGAATAGGGAGAGATGTAATAGGCATGAGCCAAGGCCCCACTTTGCTGAACATGTGGGAAGGGAGGAGAAGACTTTTTGTCTGCCTGAGGAAAAGTACACCCGAAGCAGGCAGAGCACATTCTCCTCATGTCTGTTATTTGCTAGATCCAGCCCCGCCGCCACACAGGGTTTTCTGGGGGCAAATAAGAGCCATGGCATGAAACCAGTGCCCCCATGGTGACACACAGCAGGAATCATCACTCTGCAACAGTGAAGGGTGAGAAAGTCCACAACATTTTACTAAACACATGCCCCAAAATTATGTGTCAAAAGAAGAGAGAGATTCTACCCATGAGCAAAAAATCCTGAAAGCCACAGCATCACAGTGAGTCACCATTTCTGTTGGAGTTACCATGGTGAATCAGAGGTTGCATGTGGTAGATTTAGGAGGAAAGAAACACGCTTATCAATAGGCACTACTTATTCCTTTGCTTGTGGATATGGGGTCTCCTCCCTCCATGAGCAGTTTTAAGCTACATTGACTTATACTGGTGTTCAAAGGACCATTCAGCAAAGCTGGTGATTAGCAGAAGAATGCGGAGTTGCAGCCCTGAGGGTGTCTTGACTAGGGGTTCGGAGCTTCCTGGAGGTCCAAGGCATTCCCGGCCAGCTGGCTCCCACTGTTACAGTACTGGAGCAATACAGGGAGCCAGGATCTGACCTCAAATATATTCCCATTGCTGGTTATTTCCTCAGATGCTAGATAATAGGAGGAAGGAGGGAAGGAATACAGCTGTGATGGTGGAAATGGTTTGAAGGAGAGGAATTTGCAGTTGCTTGCCTTAAATATAGGTGCTATATTTATGAGTTTTGTTGAGGATAGTGGTAGTTTTTTAGTGTAACTTGTAATGTGTTAACTTTCATAACTGTGTGATTTTCATATAGGAGTCGCAGCCATTTTTCTCCAGGATTTTTTACCTTTAGCATTGTATATCTTACGTACCTTTTTGCACCCGCGGGCAATCAGGATTTCCATACTTTTTGATGTGAGAAGGTCCCTCTAGGTGGCACCAACACTCTGCAGTTCCTAACATCCCTCCCCCGTGTGAGGGCTGAGTTCTGGATGTGTATCATTAGCCATAACCTGACCAGCAGCTCTGTAGAGGCTCGCAGCTCTGAGGCTTGAAATCCGAATATTTACATGCACTTAATATTTATAAGCTTTTGGCAGCTACAAATATACCCACAGGTTGGCTTTTCATGTTAAATATTTGTTGTCAACTTCATGACACTGCTTTTGGCATAATGAGAGGGGTTCAACTTACCTAAATCTACCCCCTTAAACTAGGGATTTAGCCCAAATTAGTTGGCTGGGTCCTGGGTACTCTAAGGTTTGTTCCTTCTAAATGAAGATGCATCTCAGCTGGAAGACCGAATTCCCCACTGGGAATTATTTACTGGGGATTACTATATACACCTTAGTGACAGTAGGAATTCAACTTTTAGCAGGCTAAAGCTGAGGTGGATCTCCAACTCCAATTCCACCAGACTTAGTTACATAAAAATCTTCCTGATGAAAAGTTTCCAAGGATTCAGAATAAAAAATGTGTATAAATTATTTACACTGATGAATCTAGAGTTAATTTAGAATGTACCATCTAAAGAAGCTTTCACTGAGTAGGAAAAATCCTTTTTTTTCCCCAAAGATTGAGGACATGCAAGAAAATCACATGGGAATTTTTGCCTATTAAAGAAAAATTGCTGTTTATGTGTCTTTTTGAGTTTTTTTTTAAGGCAGAATAGTGAAATGATTGATATTTTTTGTTCTTTGGTTTATTCAAGTATTTCTTTTTTCAATAAGGATTTAATTTGGCAACGAAGCCTGACAAGCTTTGCTAGTGAAACAGCTACAGGTGGATTTCTTGAAAGTCTTTGTAAGACATAATTCTGTTTGAATTTAGGAAAAGGCAAGCCTTGAAATTGCAAATTGAGACCACTGTCCTTCAGGCTTCTATGTTTGAAGACAATATAGATAGAGCAATGCGGGGACCTCAGAATCTAGATATTCAGATATGGGGCATGATAATCTGTGTTAATTAAATTGGCTAGTACCATCAGGTCTGAGTATGTTAGTGAAACATTCCTCGATGCAGGTAATTAGCATAGTGGAGTAAAGTAACACACTTCTGTGTTTTTTGAGAAAATAAATCTGAAACCCAACTGAGTCTTAGATTTTGCAGGTTAAAAATACTAGCTTGTTCTCTACTGGGTTTAACTGTTGGAAGATTATACTGAGAAGCCTGGGGGCCAAGAAAATGTAAAACCCAAAGCACAACAAAGAAAGGCCAGAGATGTGAGAAACTTCACTGAAATGCACTTCCCGTAATTCAAGGATCGCTGCATGTCCCTGGCTTTCAAATCAGAAAATGTGAATAGCTGGTAGAAAGCTATTTCCAATAGTTTTTTTTGGTAGAAAGCAGGAATTACTCTCTGATAAGACCACAACGCCTGCGCACGAGTGCTGTCGTGCTCCTAGAAGGCCAGGAAGCAGCATGTACGTCACACGGTTCCAAAGAGCCAGATTAATGCTAGACTCCTGCATAAACAGCATGGTGGGCAGATGCAAAATCTGCCACTTCCATAGCACGTACAACATGATAGATTCAGCAGGGTGCTATAAATTAATCACCCTTGAACTTGGAAAGAGCTGTAGTGTTATGTTTACATAGCTATTAATGCATAATTCACACACATGAATCCAAGGATTTTGAGGGGTTTCTACAACTCTTCAGGCTATTGCACTAACATATGTGACTTTCTTGCTATTCAGTTACGTTGTTCCCAAATTTTCAATAGATTCATTGATCACAACTAGTAAATATCTCACTGACACAGTAAATTTGGAGTTTGGTGTGTCAATCTGGGAACAAAATCAGCTTTATTACTGGTTTGAGGATGTATGATACAGTACTGATCCAGGGCTAGCCACATACTGTGAAGGCCAAGACTGGGCAAGTTGTTGTTTGCTGTAAGAACCTGAGTTTTCAGCTTTATGATTTGTATTTTATATACATATATAAACATATAGCATATATACATGGGAGAAAAAAGATCCCTAAAGCTAACAATTATCACTAGTCTCTGTATTTTGTATCATATTTTATGTTATTTTAGAAATATGCTAGAATGCATATGTGTTCAAAATGATAGTGATTGTCCTGGAATAGACAGAGGGCATTCAGACATGAATTAGAAAGTAAAGGTTTTTTTTTTTTTCTTTTTTCCTCCTGAAATTCTTGTTGAAACTTTCAGCGTCTAAAAAGAGAGTTGAGAGTTCATGGCCACTTGCTGCCTGCCAGAGGAGAAAGACCAATGTTGATAAAAGCAGTGGAGAACAGTTAGTTTTAACAGGGCTGTCAGCTGCAGAAGGAAAGCTTTAAGTACACTTGGCAGGCAAGGAGAAAGGTAATATCAACATTTATAGCTCAGAATTGAGAAGGGTCAAGAATTCCTCAAGGAAACAAAGACCTTCTGTGTATGGGACTTTAGGCACTCCATGGAAATAGAGGACATTTGGATGGAAACTGGAATGCAGGAAGATCCGCCTGAGTATAAGAAAAAAATAGTTACTGTGAGAATGACTGAGCACTGAAACAGGTTGCCCAGAGGGGCTATGAAGTCTCCCTCCAAACCTGCCTGGCCACAGGCCCAGGCAACCTGCTCTAGCTGACCCTGCTTGAGCTGGGGTTTGAACCAGGGGATCTGCCAGGTCCCTGCCAACCTCACCTGCTCTGTGATTCTGTAGTTAGTGGGCCTTTCCCACACTGTTGTAGTGCTGGTGGTTCTTTCCTAAGAGTCCTCCGGGAAATGGAAGGGAGTGTGGGGCATGGCAGGTGTTCTCCAGCAGCTATGGAAGTTGTCCTAGAAGAATAGAAGGTACCTCGTAAAATGTGAAGAGAAAGACTCTGTCTGCACCACATTTTGAGGACCACTGAATGTCTCCTTTGAGTTCTAAGGTCACTTTTCATTTGGAGAACTAGCCTGAAAACACAGCCTGCTGTGTAGCTGCCTTCCAGAGCATGCGGGCCGCAAAGTGACTAAGCATGGCTGACAGCACTTGGTAGCCTCCAGAAGCTCTACTGGGGCTGTCCCAAGGAACCTGCGGACAGTGCATATCGGTTACGGAGAACACAGTGCTGGTAGCTGCCTTTTTTTTGTGTTGTAGAATCAACTTTACTATAAATTGACTCTCTCTTATGCAGAACATTCAATTAAAGTGTTTTAACTTCTGAGTTCTCGTCTCCCATGAGAAAAGATGGGGAGAGAAAAGTCTCAGCGCTATGGTGTCTCTGGATAGAAGCAGGTTCAAGATGTGACCATCAATGTTACCACATCTCAGATGGACTCACTTGGAAAGAGGCAATGACCTACTTTGTATTCCCATATTATGAACACAAAGAATAGTGAATTCAGCTGAATTAATTTAGATACCCAGGCTACATCTGAAGTCCTACACATTTCAGTAGCATGATCTACATCTCAGTGGATACTGGGTATGCCTTGGCCTGCAGTCCAAAGATGAAAAATGCCTGCTTCAACAAGGCTAAGAAATAGGTTTGAAAATGCCTGGCTATATCCCAATTCTGGAATGCAGATGTGCATTTTTTTCTATCAATATTGTGCTGTGTTGTGCCATAACATCAAGATATGTTTTTCATTCATTTTTCTGCTCATACTTACAGGTGTTCCTGCTATGGGAAAGACTGTACAGAGACTGAATGAACCTTTACTGTCCAATATCAGTGAGTACTAAGTACATGTTTTCAACTACTAGGTAGAGTTAACAGCTGTAAAAACAGCTGTAGAAAATCATTCATGTTACTAAACTTAAACTTCAGCTCACAGGGTAGCTGAAAGATGTTTATGAATATTCATTTTTTTCATTTATCCTTAATGTATAAATATTCTGGCAAATGAACTGCTGATTAACTCAGAGCAATATCTGAAAGATATTTTATCATCTTTGTTTCTCATTCATATAACTATTCACACAGCATTATACAGAGCATAAAAGTGTCAACATGGATAGTTCATTAGATTTGTGCTAGTAATGTATTGTTTGTGCTTCAAAAGGCTAAGTTACCTTACCAAAAGCTGATCCTAATTATGTCTGACCTCAAGCCTTCAGTTTGACAATATAGGTTGGAAATTTCACAAACTACAGATAGCTGCAAGATAAAGAGAAGGTCTTTGCTATGTTTCCAAATTAAGGTGTCTGTCTCTAAAATAATGTGATTATATTCAAAGGAAACTAATTTTATCAGTAACTTTCAGTTAGAAATCCCAATCTAGTTCTGAATAAAATCAGCAGTGGGGAAAGAGTCAGCTCCACTTCAGAATCAAGTAGTTTCATCTCTCTATGGCTTGTTTTATTCTGGCAAATTCTGACTGTCCTGCATACTAGTTCCCTTGCTGGCATTTGCTTATTTTTTTTTATACTCATTTTGGCTAGCTATTTAATTAATTTTTGTCTTGGCTTGCTTTTCTAATTGATTTTTGTTTACAAAACATTTTAAGAGATTTTTGCCGATGTGCTTCCTGTCAGAAAATCTGTAATAAATATTTATCAGGAAATTGTTATATTAGTAATTTTGTCAATAAATATTTATTAGAGGCTTAAGACTGCAAAGCCCTGTAGACCTGGGACAAATATGGGCTACAACCATGACCGAAACTATGTCTGAAGAATATTGCATACCACAAACATGCTAAGATGTGACTAATTGGTGATAAAATTCTCTATGGTAAGTTTTAGGTAGTAGCGTTTAGCTTTTCTTACTTACCAGACCTGGTATATGCATAATGGCACAGGACTAGCTCGTGACTTGTGAGCACAGAATTAAGTAGCAAATCTTCAACTGGTGTAAAACAACAGCAGTCGAATCAGTGGAGTGTATTTTGTACAGCAGTGTTCCTCTTCCATGGTATTTTTTGCTGTTTGGACTGGTGAGTGGCTATTTACCGAGGTCCTTTGTATTACTATCCTTACTAAATATTTACATCTGTCCTTCTAAATACCTCAAGTTAAATCATTTTTAAGTTTTTAAATATATCCCACTTCACAGAAACCCTATAAAGCCCAGGGAATCAGGAAAAAGAGGAGACTTTAGTGTGTAATTCTCAGTAATACTGACAAGGACTAGAACCACATGAGCTGAGGAAGCTGGGACACGCCAACATTTAGTAGTTTTGCGCAAGCTCACCTTTTGGATGCACTTTTAAAAGGTGCTGTAGCTTTTTCTAGCGGAAATACTCTGCTTGGTTTGATACACATGTGAGAGTCCAGAAGAGATCTTTGCTATGTAGTGAGGCAAGGAAGTCAGCATCCACTTCATCTGTATGTGTGGTTGGGCAAAATGGTAAAAAAAAGTCTAGAAGAGGTAAAAACAAATAAAAGATCATATGCAAGTTCAGTACTTGTAGCACCTTACCTAAAAATTTGCACTAATATAAACTACTTCATGGTTCTCTGAACTAGAGGCTAGAAAAATAAACCATTATAAAAGAGGAGATATGACTGAGGCGTGTGGGGTCTCTGACAATAAATAATCTGAGCCTTTGTGTTCAGATTCTGAAAGCGGCTTTGGCTAATGTCACGTCTTACTTGCCAAACTCATTGTGTGCCATTCAGCAGTCAGAGTGCTCAAGACAGCATTTAATAAATATCCGCAATGTCTGGACTCACAACAAAGGTTAACGTCATTCAGGGTTGGCACTGTTAGCCAGGAGGAGACACAGGCTGTGTTCTCCAGAATTCCAATTTTCTTTGGCTGTTATAATGCTGCCAGGAATAGTGAAGCCAAAATGACAGGATTCAAGACTCTTGGAAGGAGCGTAACGAGGGCTGACATGTTAGTGCGAGTGTTAGTTGCTTGCATGCGTCTCTGCCCTTCATGTCAGGAGCAATGCCCTGCCTCTCATACAGCATCTCTGCTTTGCACCTAGGCATTGTAGAAAGCCTAAGCCATACAGAAGCAAAGGGGACAAAACAGGTGAATTAAGGACAGATTTGCACCCTTAGCATCTAAAGTGTCCTGTCTTTTGTGTCTCTCTAAACCACAGTGCTGTTCAGCCTAGCATAAGTAGCAGTGCTCTGTCTTACATACAGAATTCTGTTCCTATTGAAATCGCTCCCAATCCTAAAGTAGCTAAAGGAAGAAAAAAGGAGAGATGAAAAAGGCAGTAACCTGGGCCAGTATTAAACTTTTTTTTTTCCTTTCCTATCCTGCAGGCAATGGATGCGAAATGAAATACTACCACACTAGGATCACTAAAAATTCTAGATTGCTTTGTCCAAGGCAACGTTCAGGGAAAATAGGGCACAAGACAGTGTGTGATAAAGACTTCTAGTGTATTACGAGACATTTAGACCATTTCAAAGGGTAAGTGGCCTTACTTCGTGCTCCACCTGCCAGGGAAGCAGACTGAAGTGGGGAGCTTCACCTGCGGTGGGTACGTGACTGGTGAACTGTCCCTGTGAGCTGCATGACCACTGCTGGTCAGCGGGATGGCGCATGGAACGTGGCGGCTCCAAGTGGGAGAGTGACTTTCCCTGATCCTTCAGATTCAGTTATCTTGCGGCTGACTTAGCTGTTCTTTCAGGTACTTGTCCCTGGTCAGCAAAGGATTAAACCCATGCTTAAGTGGCTTTACTGAATAGGGATAGAGTTAAGCTCAGGACTGTACTAGTCTTTATTAGCACAGTAGGCAGAAGTCTGACCATCCTGAGCAGTATGTGTAAGAATTGTCACACTCCACCGGCTGGCCAACATAATGCTTACCATTCCCATATTTTGATGTGACAGTATAACAATCTCCAGGAAGCCTGTGATGCTCATAACAAATCCCTCTGGCTGTGGTCAGCAAGTGGCTACCCTGGGAGTCTCTGGGACAATGGTTTTGCTTGTTTGCTGCCTCTGGAAAAATTGGTTTTAGGAGTACCTGCCTCCCAGTGCTCAGTGATCAGAGTCAGATGGAAATCTTCAAATTCTGGGTCTTCTGGCAAGACCAAATCTTAGTGATTCAAGCCCCAATCTGCTTGAGGAGCTCTTCTGAAAATTCATACGAGTGAAGGATCTAATTTCTGATTTTTAATCCTGACCATTTTAGCCCCTTGTCCTGCCTAATTCCCCTGATAGTGGAATATATATCCTTGAAGTTGTTCAGGGCCTGTAAGAAAAAAAATAGTTCAATTTTTGGCTACCAATGTCTGTGTTGAGAGGCTGCTTCTGTTGGTCGCACCTAGAACTACTGTATCAATGGGTGCATTCTTCTTGACAGTTCTTTTCTCTGGTCTGCGTGTGGTATTTGTTTCCACTTGCATCTGAGGAGATTGGAACTGACCTGATGAAAAACTAGAATTTGGGAAGAAATGAACTCTTTGTTCTTCTCTCTCGTTTTTCATGTCTTTCTCTGATTAGTACTAAATGGCTACAGATACCACAGAGGGAAAAACAAGGGGTTTATGTGGAGCAGTAATTTTTCCATCCTGGGGCTTTGGATTCTTGTGTATGTGACTGACACAGAGCTGTCCTGCCACTGCTCATCCTGAGTGCTGAACCCTTGTGCAGCAGGGTCGGGCTCATTACGCCTAATGTTACAGGAGCTCAAGTCTAATCTGTACTGAAACCCCTGTAAGCTTCTTGAGAAACAAAATAAAGATCTTGGTGGGAATGAAAAACAAGCCTAAATCTCAGTAAGAAATACACAGAGAATACAGTAGAAGAATTTATCTCTATGTGTTCTGTCACACAGAAATAAAACACAGTCGATAGACCTGCAGCTAGCCTGGCTCGCACAGAACTTCAGTGAAGTTAGACTGAATAAAAGTTATTGAGGATCTCACAAACTCTGTTATTGCACCTTTAAAAAAATGAATTGTATTTGATTTCTTTCCTATGCAAAATCTTTCTCTCTCTCTCTCTCTTTTTTTTTTTTTCCAAACCATGCAGGAAATGTTTTTGAAGGGAGAGTCAAGAGACTTAAGTCTGGAATTTTTATGCACACCAGAAACTTAAATGTGTGGTTCAAGCTGATAAACTTACCACACCTCCTTCTGTTTTCTTTATAGACTTATTACAAATATCTGGCTTGGAACCTAGATTTATGGTGTGAACAAAAGAAATATAGACCTTAGAGACATGTAAAGATAAATCTCAGGAGGAGACATAAAAGACTTTTTTCAACTTTTAAACTGGTTCTTAATGGAGCAAAATAACAAAAAGATCAGAACACTAATTTTTTTAAAAAATCTTGTTTAAAGAAACTGTTGAGCATTAGGGATGCTCCATATAAAATATCATCTCTGTTGGTTTATGTCTGAGTCAGAATTGTGTCTAGAGTCTAGTCATGAGCTTTTTGTAGCGTCACAATTTGTGTTGCCCTCAACTGGAGTTTTGTAATGAAAAAGAGCAGTACTACTTTGTGTAAGTAAGCGTGTAAGAAGTCAGGCAGAGGGGGCAGGAGACCTGCGTGGATGAGCAAGGAGCTTGTGGCAGTGCTCAAGCAGAAGAAGCTGGTATACAGAATGTGGAAAAAAGGACAGGCCCCCTGGGAGAAATACAGGAACGTAGTCAGGGAATGCAGAGATGTGACAAGGAAAGCTAAGGCGTGTTTGGAACGCAAGCTGGCAAGGGACGATAAAAATAACAAGAAAAACTTCTTCAAATATATTAACAGCAAAAGGAAGACCAGGGAAAACGTGGGTCTGCTGGTGAACAGGATGGGCACCCTGGTTACAAATAACACAGAAAAAGCAGAGTTGCTCAATGCCTTTTTTGCTTCGGTGTTTACCAAGGGCAGCCCTTTAGAGTCCCAGGCCTTAGGGACAAGAGAAGAAGCCTGGAGAGAGGAAGACTTGCCCTGGGTAGAGGAAGATTGCGTCAGAGAGCACCTAAGGAACCTCGATACCCACAAATCCATGGGCTCTGATGGGATGCACCCCAGAGTTCCGCATGAGCTGGTGGATGTCATAGCTAAGCCGCTCTCCATCATCTTTGAAAGATCCTGGAGAATGGGGGAGGTGCCGGAGGACTGGAAGAAGGCCAATGTCACGCCAGTCTTCAAAAAAGGCAAGAAGGAGAATCCAGGCAACTACAGGCCAGTCAGCCTCACCTCCGTCCCCGGAAAAGTGATGGAACGGCTCATACTGGCCATTGTCTCCAGGCACGTGGAGGACAAGAAGGTGCTCAAGAGTAGTCAGCATGGATTCACCAAGGGGAAATCTTGCCTGACTAACCTGATAGCCTTCTATGATGGAATGACCAGCTGGATAGATGAGGGGAGAGCAGTGGATGTCGTCTATCTCGACTTCACCAAGGCTTTGACACCGTCCCTCAAAACATCCTCCTGGGCAAGCTCCGGAGGTGTGGGATAGATGAGTGGACAGTGAGGTGGATTAGGAACTGGCTGGATGACAGAACTCTGAGGGTGGTGATCAGCGGTGCCGAGTCTAGTTGGAGGCCTGTTGCTAGCGGTGTCCCCCAGGGTTCAGTCCTTGGTCCAGTCCTGTTCAATTTATTCATCAGTGACCTGGACCCTCGGCACTCAGCAAAGTGCGAATGTCTGCACTGAGAATTTAGTAATTTGAAATTAATTAAATGTTCAGGGAAAGTACAGAAGCTTCTAATTGAAACTGAGTATTTGGAGGAAAAAATAAGCTTGGATGTTTTTACAGTCCACGATTCCGATTCTCGATGTCAGGGGAAAGAGGATGCAGATCTTTTGCCTGTGGGATTAAGGAATACTCG
Source organism: Tinamus guttatus (assembly GCF_059628265.1). Taxonomy (NCBI): domain Eukaryota; kingdom Metazoa; phylum Chordata; class Aves; order Tinamiformes; family Tinamidae; genus Tinamus; species Tinamus guttatus. The sequence goes on from NW_028288747.1 coordinate 8,487,466, forward strand.
TACAGGCTCTGTGCTGATTTTGGATGCCATAAACACTCGCTGAATCAGCTATGTAAGTTGGGTAGTTAAAACCCTCTGCAAGCACCTATAAGATTGATAGCAAGTATACAAGATAGCAACTGGCTGGATGGCAGAGCTCAGAGCGTGGTGATCAGCAGTGCAGAATCTAGTTGGAGGCCTGTAGCTAGCGGGGTCCCCCAGGGGTCAGTCCTTGGTCCAGTCCTGTTCAATTTATTCTTCAGTGACCTGGATGAAGGCACAGAGTGCTCCCTCAGCAAGTTTGCTGAATTACACGAAACTGGGAAGAGGAGCTGATACCCCAGATGTGCTGCCATCCAGAGGGACCTGGACAGACTGGACAACTGGGCAGTGAAAAACCTCATGCAATTCAACAAGGCCAAGTGCAAGGTCCTGCACCTAGGCAGAAACAACCCCAGACACCAGTACAGACTGGGGACTGACCTTCTGGAGAGCAGCTCTGCAGAGAGGGACCTGGGTGTCATGGTGGACGACAAGTTGACCATGAGGCAGCAGTGTGCCCTCGTGGCCAAGAAGGCCAATGGGATCCTGGGGTGCATTAAGAAGAGCGTCTCCAGCAGGTCGAGGGAGGTGATCCTGCCCCTCTACTCAGCCCTGGTGAGGCCGCATCTGGAGTATTGTGTCCAGTTCTGGGCCCCACAGTACAAGAGGGATGTGGAGCTCCTGGAGAGAGTCCAGCGCAGGGCCACAAGGATGATCAGGGGCCTGGAACATCTGCCCTACGAGGAGAGGCTGAGGGAGCTGGGCCTGTTCAGCCTGGAGAAGAGAAGGCTGAGAGGGGATCTAATCAGTGTCTATAAGTACCTCAAGGGAGGCAGTGAGGAGGATGGTGCTGGCCTCTTTTAATTGGTGGCCACTGACAGAACTAGAGGTAATGGCCACAAACTGAAGCACCAAAAGTTCCACAGGAACTTAAGGAAAAATTTCTTAACAGTGAGGGTGACAGAGCACTGGAACAGGCTGCCCAGAGAGGTTGTGGAGTCTCCTTCTCTGGAGATCTTCCAAACCCGCTTGGACGCAGTCCTGTGCCACGTGCTCTAGGTGACCCTGTGTATGCAGGGGGGTTGGACTAGATGATCTCTAGAGGTCCCTTCCAACCCTAAGCATTCTATGATACTTTGCTTATATAGTGTGAATTTAAAATAATTTTAATTATTTTAAGGCAAGTTTATATTTGAATAAAGCAAAAGGCTTTGATTGCTTTGAAACAGTATTTCATGGGTTTTTTTTTTTTTTAAATATTCCATTTTGGAATGGGGTACTTCACTCTCATTTCCTGTCAAAGTGGTGAAGGTTGCCTTATGGCTCTGTGGAAGTCTCTATTTATGCCTGCAAACAGGACCTTTAAGACTCCAGTTTAGACTGCATCATGTACTCTGAACTGCAGTGAACATGAAGGCCTGCTTCTTCCTCAACAAAATGTGGTATTTCTTCGAATGTTTGAACTAGAATGAATATATTTTAGCAAATAAAAGGACATTTACTCTTGACTTACAAATTTTAATTGGTAGAGAATTCTCATTTGGAAATTTGGACACAACATTTGGAAAATTGTTCCAATGATAAGCTATCCTCAGAGGTAAAGAACTTGCACTTTTTATCTAGTCTCAATTTGTGTGGCTTCAGCTTCTGGTTCCAGGAATTTAATTGTATCTCCATCTCCCACTCTAAGGAACCCTTTTAAAAATCTATCTTGCAGACTCAACACAAATGCCTGTAGTCAAATCATCCATCTTCTTATTTGTTATTTTGGTTGAGAGACCTGCTTGTGTCTTTCCATGTCAGACATACTTTCTGAATGGCTGTGATTTGGATCTACTTCAATTGAGCAGAATTGGTCTTTGCTTGCGAGCACCACAATGATTCACACTACTCTGGCAGTAGTTTCATCCTTGACAGAAACAGAAGTAATATAATCTTCCTATTCAGCTTAAACTATATGAGCAAGAATTCCATGAGCCATTCCACTATTGAGGGAGTTTGCATTTAACCAACAATCAGCGAGTGCCCCATTTCTGCTCACTTACAGTTAAGGTTGAATAAGAGAAAATGTGCTCTTTTGGTTCACTTTTGGTTCACTTCCTCGTAGTTGAATTCCAGCCTCAAAGCTTTTTCATGTCAGCATCTTACATCACTAAAAATGTGTGAGGTTCATTTTGCAAAGTCAGTGGATTTCAATTGTTGTGACAACGAACTGAATTATGTTGTATGTCCACTTTTAGGCTTACATTTCCCTTAGCATTTCTTTGCTTAAAGTTGAGCTTTTGTGCCTCTGTAAGTGAATCATAGGAAGTAAAAATTCACATAATGTATAGCCTCAATATGATTTTTTGTTTTTTAAAATGTGTGGTCTATCTAATTCAGTCATCTAACAGTTCAGCTAAATGAAGTAAGATTACCTTCCACTTGGAAGCTAGAAGGTCTTGGATATAGAATCCAGTTGTAGGTTGACTCTGACCTCATGCTATTGGCAAGTGAGAGTTATTTACCATGCAACGGTTATTTGATGTCCTCTATGAAATAAATTCTTGGGTTTTACTTCATACTGCAAATGTCTACACCAGAGTACTGCCACCACAGCTAGTCTTGGCAGGCACCTTCCCTTAAGCCTGGGTAGACATTTCAAGGCTAGAATGCCTGTAGGGGCAGACCTACCCATTTAATCTCATCAGGGTGCCTCTCAGTATGGGAAATGGGTACCTCAGTAGGAAAAGTTGGAGCATTTTTGCTGCTTCTACCTAAACTGTCATTTCTCCGTGGCTAAATATTTGTTCTTGACACTGTGGAGCTGGTCCCTTTCAAGAACACTAAATTAACTTAAAAGAAAATCGGGTCTGAATCCAAATGTAAACAGATTAGTCTCTGGGCCATAACAAATGAGATTGTGGTGAAGAGTTATGTAATTCTCAAATTTGACCTCTAGTCAGTACAAACCTTCAAGAGCAACCTCCTCTTTACAGGGATCAACTCAAAGCTTTAAAACATCTATGGCTCTTTGGTTTTGTCATGAACACATAGTAAATGTGTCTAAACAGAGCTACTGTGAATGTCTGGAAGTCACCAGCTAAGGCAGAAGTAGCTAACTGAATAGAACACAAGCAGGCTTAATAAATGTGCATGGATTTTAATGTTGTTTGGCAGATTGAATAGTCAAATGAATAGACTAATATTAATTGCATAGCTTATTCTAAAGAATGCAAAGGATAAACAATTAAAACAATTACTAGAATTTATATGTTAATTCAGCTCAAATGAAATGATTAAAAGCAGAAGGAAGAAATGAAAACAAGGCATTACCAGATTCTTTTCTTCACTCTTTTTAATAAACAAATTTTTCTGTCATACAGCTGCTGTTTGACTAAAAGGAAAATTGATAATTATAATGTATTATGGGCCAACCAAGTATTTTCCATTTGAACAATGATTTTCACTTAGCACGTTAATGTTGACAGAAAAAGACCAAAGGCACCCTTGTGACTTTACCAACATGTCATAACAAAATGAAGGCTTAACCTGTTTCTGAAGGATTGACTTTCAAGCAGGAAACTGGGCTATTTTGGAAACTTAGCTAATGACACTGTTATTTTTTCTCCTGAGTGATAAGGTTGATGGATACATACCACTTGTATTTTGCTTAATCCTTTTTCTCCCATGGTCAGGACTATCACTTACACCACGGTGTTGATCATTCAATGTATATTAGTATCTAGCTATACTGACAAATGTTCTTGCTCTGTCATTTGCAGCTGCAAATATATTTCAGCAGAATTATCTAACACACAGTATCTTCTTCTTGTTTTTGTTGTTAGAAAAACTATAAAGATTGCAATTTGCAAATGGACCTAGGAGAATTATGGACTACTACTTACTGAAAATCCGTGGCCATTGAGTGCCTACAACCCCAGAAGTCCTGGGAAACCCAGCAAAAGCCAATTCTGATCTTTGCTATGCTCAAGTAAAATATCACATCTAATATGATAGGGTAAATTTTCACAAAAAGTAGAGCTGTAAAAATTAATATACAGGCTCATGAGATTTAAAAAGGGCACCAAAAACAGCAGATATCACAGGTGTTCAAACAGTCTAAATTTTACAGAGGCAAACATTTTCAAGCAAGCTTTCCATATTAAACTCTTACAGTGAGCACAGTGTGAAGGTTATCATTGGGTTACAGAGCTCTGCAATATCAGAGCTTGCCTTCCTTATAGAATTTAAAATATATTTTAACTGATAAAGTAGAGTTTTAAGTTAAAGAGAAGAGATGCTCAATAAAAACATGATTTTACCATCGCCCGACACTTCTGAAGGGTCAAAAGGGCAGATAAACAACTTCCTGCAGCTGTGGCTACATCTGGCACACGACTGAGGCAGAAAGCGTGCTTTGCAAAGATAAACATATCAGGTTGTATCTCCGTAGTCTCCTACACTTCTGGATAAAGCTCAGGGAACTGAACTTGGCCCTGCAGTGCCACCAGTAATTAATATCTGAAACTGCCTTTCCACTGATGAATCAAAACAGCCCTACAATAGTGAGCTTAAAATCACCCCAATCCAATACTACAAACAGCTGAAAGGGCAGAAATAAACACTGCCTCTGGAAGTGCTGTGCCCAGGTAGCAGAGCAGCTCTCTGAACTCTCACATTGGTGCTGGGTATTGCTGTTGTGGATTGGACTCTTCATGGCCTGGGGCGAGGGACTGTGTGTGCATTTGTAGGACACCTCTTCTGGATGCACTGAGTTATTCTAGAAAACAATCTCCCTTTGCATATCTTAAGTGTAATGAACTTGTTTGGTGGTATTTCTGACATATTGTCAGTCGGGTAATTTTCTGTTGCTGTTGTTTTCCCTCAAACGAAGGCTGTCACTGTGCTTATGGATATGCCAATGGATATACCAGGTTCAAACTTTTTGGCATGTACAGTAAGTCAAGCCAATTCATCTGTAATGTCAATGTTAATACCAAAAAATTAATTTCTTTTTCCTTTTTTTTTTTTTGTGTTTGAACAAAAGACTAGTGCTACCCAGCGGGAGAGACATTTTTCTTGTAACCTCTTGGTTGAGATAAGTGTTTGGAGGGGCAGTTGGGGTTCAGTTCCCCTGTCTGCCTGCTGCAGGTAGAGCCAATCTCTTCTGTGGGATGCCCTGTGCTCTGAGCTACTGGCAGCTCTGACCGTGGGCTTTGGTAGGACCTGCTGAGGCTGCTTCATTCACAACAGCAGGTTTTGGAGGAGTATCCTGCACCCTCAGAAAGATGCCTACATCTTTGGGCTCTCAAGGCTGATCACAAGTTCTTGGTTAAGCTTGCTTGCTTTGTAAGAGAACTGAGTGTTCTGGAGATGGAGAGGACCAAGAAAGCATGGAGAGTTGTGGATTGGTGGTCCAGGGCACTGCAGGAAAGAGGAAGTAACCAGCTCAAGATTGTGCTCTAGCTCAGGCAGAGAAGCAATGTGTAAAGCTGAGGTCAATCTCCTGCCTTTGGCCATGTGGGCAGCGACGCTGCTTATTTTCCAGAAAGTACTTGTGACAGTTGAATCTGAGTTCAGAGCATTTCTGGGCGAACGGACAGACAGGTGGATCCCTGCTGCTCTAACCTAAGAGTAGAAGTTGGTAATTTTTCATTTCAGTTTGAGGTACTCAACCACGAGGGCAGTCTTGCCTGTGCCTGCATTGGCTAGTTGGGCAGCTGAGGTGTCTGAAGATCTCTGGGGGAGACACCTGGTCCTCCTAAAAAGTGCATTTCTCTGCCTTGACCATCTCACGATCCCAGTTGTCTCCAGAGCGCAATCCAGCTTGCTTGCAGCTGAAATCAGTCCCCCTCCTGAGGCTGGAGGGGATCAGAGCACACACCTGTGACAGGGAGCTGGGGCCCTCCAAGCATGGGACGCTTGAGCACACAGCTCCCAGCCACGAGCCTGGATTGTGTCCTGGGTGCGAAGGGCTCCGCTCTGAGGCTGCACTGCTGGTCAGCAGGGAGGCAGGAGCTGCTGTGTGGAAATGGGAAGGAAGGAGGAGGGAAAGGAGTGGCTGAACTTGCTCTCATGGTGAGGTATGGAGCTCCATGTGGAGCAACGTATGTGACATTTAATGTTTCTCTCCCTCTTTCCCTTCATTTCTGTTCCAGATTTACCCTTCGGGCAATTACAATAAGCCCTTGCCTTCATCTACGTGGGGGATTGAGTCAGCTAAGGTGGATTAAAAACTGTGTGGTCTGAATCTCTCCACTAAATGATCCACTCAAGATTGTGTGGGAAATCTGCAACTGGAGAACAAACAGTTATTTCTCCAAAGCTTCAGGCATGAGTGTGATGCCTGGAACATACGGGCTTCTCTGTGCATTAAAAAGGGAGATGATATTTTTCAGATATGATACCCAGTTAAATTAAAACTTCTAAAGTCCAGACTCCAGTGACTCAGCCTGATCAGGGATCACCTGGAAGGGAGTACTATCCATCACTCTCTGTACCAGCCAGATTCCAGTCACAAGGAGCTTTGCCCTGCAAGAGGACAGGCAAAATTCCACTAAGACTCTTACCCTGGCAGTTCATGCTGAGGTACAGCTATTCCAAGATGTACTTTTGTGGTAGGGACATTGCTCTCTTGCTTGCTTGCTCTCCCTGTTGGCTGCAGATATTTACAGTTATCTTCCAGGAGAGAAATCAAGTTGCTATGACCTTGGCCCCAACCTTAGCCCATCTGGAAACAGCATAGATTTAGTCTGAATTTAATTTAGATTAGCAAAGAAACCTCAAGAGTTATAAAACATCTGTTTTCTTTGGAGAAGCTTCAGATCTGTCACAAGTCATGTTAGGTAAGTATTTGTCCACATTTCAACACATCGTGGAGAGAACTGTAGCAGCTGACAATAGAGGAGCCATTTGATGTTGTGCTTCTCTCCGACTTCCTGGCAGACACCTATCGGAGATGACAAGGGAGTATCATTTTTACATTATGGTGTTTCTACCAAACTGCTGATAGAGCCCTTCGCAAGATCACAGAAGGGTCTGTATCATCTGATTAGCATTTAGAGAACCTGGTCGGCCGGGAGGGAACCGCAGGAGACCAGAGACTGCCACCCTCAAGGGCTGAGAGAGGAAAGACTCAATCAGTGGTTGATAAGGTTTAGCAATGATAAATCACAAACAAAACTTCAGGCTTAGGAATTCACAGCACAATCTGTCATGAATTTCCTTCCCTTCCCTCCCTCCCCTCCCCAATATCTGATGAGAATTTGGCTTTTAAAATGGTCTGTGGAAGTATAAGAGATCATGCTAGCACAAATTATGGAGCTATGTCTGGCTTTTGCTAGTTTTGTTAGTACTCTGTATTTATTTGTATCTCTGTGTGTACTTATGCAAATTTTGCTGTTAGTCGGTGGTAGCAGGAGGAATTTTAAAGTTCAAGGACTTTTGTTAATGTTGAAATGAAAAAATCTCTTGTTAAAAGCACTTGGTGCAATCCCAACCTTTTGGGACCATTTGAAAATGCATAAGGTTCCTAGTTTGCCACTGACCTATATTGCAAAATCCTTTAAAAAACATTATTTTAGGAATGACTTCAAAACAAAAAGGACCTTCTCTACAGGTGGCTTTGACCTGGCCTATCTGCTGGGAAGAGTCCTTTCAGCATCAGATTCTCCATCAATTCTGGGAGACTGAAACATATTAATCTGCTAACGTATGTATATACTGTGGTCTGCGCCGTTGTGAGACTGACAGTGAGAATGGTGGTTAGTGCACGATGTGTCTTGTCATGCTGTGACTATGGAGAAGAACGAACATTGCACTGTAATATATTAACGCATATCTCCCTCTGCCAGGTCCTTTTCTAAACTGTCCCTTATATGAAGTTTGGAGTGGTAGGAGTATTACTAGCTGTCTTTCGTGCAAATCAGATTCCTCCACATTTTCAGAGACATCAGGGTGAGCAAAGCATTCACAGAACTGCATGTAGGAAATGACCATGAGCAGTTTTATCGCTGCAGTCCCCCCTGAGAAGTGCCCGGCTGCAGCTCTGCAGGACTATGTGCTGCAGCACCTGAGACTGAAAGCTGCTCCGGGGAGAATTGCTGCTCAGTGCAGAATGGGCCCCATTTCTGGTGCACAGGAACATTTTCAGGCGAGGGATCAATGAATCCAAATGTACTCAGTTAAACAGCTAAAAACAAATCAAAGACCACTGGACTGGACCAGTGAGGAGAAAAAACTGTGGGTGTGAGAGAAAAAAAAAAAGGCAAACAAATACCACAGACTGCAGAAAAGCACTAACGGAGAAAATGTCAGTCTGAAAATAAAATCCAGCAGATTGATCATGTAAAAATTGCACATACGAGGCTACACAGTTTGAGTGACTAGATGGTAAGGACAACTTGAAGTCTTTCTCAGAACTTTAAAAATGCATTACAATGTTGGACATTGCACATCATCCAATGTAGTGGACTTTGGATGAAGCGTGTGGGTTTCAACCTAAACTTTACTGTGATCCTCTCTGTCCCCAACTTGGATGTTTTCCTGGAGTGTTGTATTGGTTCAGAATAGCAACTGATAGGCTGATCATACAGGTGTCCCAAATGTTCTAAAATGACGGGAGAGAAAACTGTTAGCAGAGGGGTACGTTGAGGATCTGCTTTCATTTTTTAACCTCAATAAAACTGTGCACTGCAGTACTGCAATAGCCTATTTTTTACATCTGTAACAATTCCTGCCTTGTAAGAGCAGCAAGATTCCTCCAAGGAATGCCCGACTATGCAGAAATGCTGACGCTGGCCTGATGCTAGTACTAACAATGTGCATTAGTGTTATTAGACAATAACATGTACCCTGGGGCGTCTTCTGGTTTTTGATTAAGCTCCCTGGGATTCTGGCTTTGTAGATTGGCCATTGTAAATGCAGAGGCAGAAGAAAGATGCGATCGCCTCTGCTCCAAGGGTGGTACAACTACCTCTCCCGGCAGGAAGTGTTCAGATGCCCTTGATGACAATGGGCAAACAGACAGTGTTTTTGTTTATTTTCTCATAAAGTGCTGATGAACAAATGAGGCAGAGGCATTAAGAAACTCACGCTGTGAGGAGAGATTTGAGTTTATCAGCTGCTTCGTGGCAGGATAAATTTTATATACAGTGAGAATATAAAGCAGTCCCTCCCTGAGGGGTGAAAATCTAAGGTTTTATTTCATAAATAAAAGGGAAAATTTGCTTTTCATAGAGATTTGTTCTTCTTTTAAGTTTGAAAAAACAGTTCTATTTATTTTCTCTTAGGTTTTTTTGGTGTAACATGATCATGAAACCACCACAGCTAGCTAATTTATAACTGGGGGGCAGCAGAGGATGAGAGAACTAATCCATGGATGAAACGTTGAATGTAAAGTTCTGAGAAGATCTTCTCTGATTAAACTCTGTTATGAACAAATTTTGTTTTGTGGATATTTGATGGTGTAAATGCTGTAATGAAAGGTGCTGTTCACAACTAGGGCTGGTATGGGTTCTCACTGAAGTCATTGCAAATGCCTTAAATTACTATTTATAGATTTTTGCCTAGTGGATAGAGGCCATAGTGACCCAGTGCCATCAAACAGATCTTATATAGAGCTCCATCCTGCACAGGGGTGAGAGCTAAAGATCCTGGACTTGCAGGTAGCACACAAAAGTCTTCTTTTTACTGCTGCCTTACCTACCTGGTACTAATCATTATATATTTCAGTAGGTCACTCATATTTTATGGCAAATGTAAAAGAAATGTGAATTTTCCTTTGTGAAGCTATGTGGGATCTTCCCTCCAAAGCATCTAAAGGCAATGTCCACATGATCTCTTGTGAAAAAGGTGATGCCATATGGCAGGAAGCCATTTATCTGGCTTCATTGCTGTGGGGAGTGAAAATTGACAGGACAATGCTATCTGTAGGGCTCACGGCCTGGGTCAGATCCTGCTTACCTTACTTATGTAAATAGTTCCACGCATCTCAATGGCTCTGTGTTGTTACAAACTGTCCTAATTTGCACTTTGCAAACTGAGAGCAGAAATTAGTTCCAAAACTCTTCAACAGCGCTGGTCCCTCGGATAGAGAAAAGCTCTGTCCTGCTCAGCAAAATCTTCTGAACTACTGCAGAAACCCAGCAGCGTTTCACAGAGCCTTTTCTTTTGAAGTCTGGTTCTGTAAGAAAGGAGAAGGACCTTGCCTCCCAAGCATAATCCTGTAGTGTAAAATCTGCTTTATATATATTTATTTATTTTGACACTCAACGCCTCTTCTTAATGTATATGCATAAGCTGTTAGGGATTTAGGTCTTCATCACTTGGTGATTTGCCCAGTATTTCTCCTAGTCTCTGATACAAGGGAGCTATTTTTAAGAAAATCTTTAGTTTCAGCTTTCTTATTCCTTGATAATGGTTGGACAGGGAAGAGCGGGGTAGGGTGGGGGATTAAACAAAATGTTCAAGGGGAATTTTACAGACTCACTGGAATCCACAGCCAGGAACTCAGACTGATTGAACCATTGCCAAGTCTTCCTTTTGGGTCTGTTTGAACTGTCTTAGACTTGGTGCAGCTCAGGATTTAGCTTCAGTAACAGCCATCTCTTATTCCCTCTGGGGAGAACACCCCGTGCTGCACCTCACTATGAAAAATAAAGTATCTGCATGGTAGAGGAGCATTAAAACAACAAATGAGGTTGTAATGGTTAGGAAACTATCCTTGAACACAGGCTCCATGTGTTCAATAACCTTCTTCACTGCAGCCTTCCTGTGCAGCTGTGGCCAAGTCCCTTGGCCTGCAGTGTGTAAGGGGAGCAGGGCAGTGACACTGAACTGCACTGCCTTATTGCTGGCACCAAAGTCCAGCAGCGTGGAGCCCAGGCCCCCCGTACCGCCCAGCTTTGGCACTGCAATGCCCCCACTGCCCTCCTGCTCCATCGGCAAGTGGCTGGTAGGGCCTCTAGGCTGCCAGGTCTGAGCTGCACGACACCATGTCTCACCTACAAGGCTCAAAAAAACATGTTATTTCACTGGGCTGGTCTCACCCAGTAGGTTTTCTGGGAATATACAGTGCACTTTTTCTAGACAGGGTGCCGTACAAGACAGCAGGAGCCTTATTCAAAAAGATACAAACTTCTTTTTTTTTTCTTTCCGTATTAGCACTGTCTGCAGGATATGAGACCCACAGTCTCTTCCATTGCTTGATGCAGTTCAACCCCAAGTCCTTAGTTTTCCCTAGCACCAGACAACAGGGACTGGGGAGAGAGAAGAAGAACTCACATACAATTTTGTATTCAGAAGAGATGTGAGCTGCAAATTGTTTTTCAAATGTTTTTCTTAGGTGTTTAAGTATGCAAGTATTTCTTCTGAACAAGACACAAAATATTATCATAAGATGGAGCAATTCAGTTGTGCTCATCTGGAATTAAATGCAATCTTGATTTGTTAATTTTGGCATTTGTGAGTGTGTGCGAGGCTGGAAGAAGAGGGATTCCTGCAGATCTGTGTATTGGCCTGGCAGGAGACTAAAGAAATCAAAATAGCATAAGACCTAGGATAGGATTTGGTCTCCCTAAATCTCACGCTGATCCTGCTTTCCTGGCTTGGCTAATCTCTCTGCTGAAGCCAGGAAGCATAAGCACAGGGTTAGCAACCCACACCCATGCCTTTAAGCTTACCCCTTCGCTGTAATAATCAAATTGCTAGAGCAGACATGGAAAATGGGGGCCTCCCTGGTCTCTCCCTTCCTACGAGGCCACGAGGAGTTACGCACAGCCTTGTGACTGCCTCTGCTCCTGGCCCCTGTCGGCCAAACAGCTTCGTCACTGTGCTCAGCCTGCGGCTCCTCTTCCTCCTGGCACTTGGATGCCATGGCTCGAGTCCCCTTTCTGCAGTACCTCTGTGGAGGGGTAGGAAAGACTTCCATATACAATAGCTCTTGGATTAGTATGGCGTTATCCTGAAAGTGAGGTTCAAAATCTCAAGCGAAGGAAGGCCTAGAACGAGGCTCCTCATGCCAGAAACAGTCACAGTGTCATGCAAAAAGTAGTTCCCCACACTTGCCTGAGCACCGTGTTGCGAGACAGACACCAGAGGTGGGTGCTCTGCCTGGATGGCTCTCCTGGCACATGCACTCTCGCCTTGCAGGCCATGCACAGAGAAACGGGGTTCAGTTCAATGGACTAGGTCTTTTCCTGGAGGTTTTCCTCCTGCCACTGCCTTTATAGTGACTCGGAGAACTTTAGGAGGACTAAATCACCTACTCTTTCTTCATATGTACAATTTAAGTGGAGTAATATGTAAGACTTGGAACTGAAGTTCAGAGGAGTTGATTGTGTGACTGGGTAGCTAAATATCTGAGGTAGACAGTGTTTAAGCTAACATGACAAACTCTCCCTCTTTACTCCCTAGTGAAGATGTGCCACACAGAGTATGCCCATCTCAAATGATGTCCTCTTTGTCCCCTTTGGGCCTCCAGTCACATTCATGATGCACAGCACCATTTTGAAGAAAAGCTAGGAACAGGCTAGAGCAATTACACTCGCCCATTTCTCCTATACCTAAAAGAAGCTGTTTGTTTCATACATTGATTTATCTGTATGGACGAGGCTCAATATTTATAATTTGGAGGCCAATTTTCTCTTTGGCAGATTTTACCAAATATACGTAATTCCACACTTCCTCCACAACAGGAGGAATATTGCCGTGGTACTCTGACACCAGTTTCTCTATCACTCTGATCTTCTTCATTCATAAGATAAAGTCTAACTTTTTGTAATTCTTAAAAATTAGGCTTTGGTTTAGAGTATGTTTCTCCTTTATGGATTTGTCTGCACAATAAAATGATTGCAATGGGGACACTAATGGCTTGGTTGAGTTTCCTGTGCTTGGATATCAGATGCCATTTGAAATGCTCTGGGATAACCACGGCACAAACATGGGGTGGGCAGACGTAACAGATGACCTTCAAGATGCCCACCCCTTTCTGGAAGAGCCCTGTGAAAAGTTCTAGAGTCTCTCAAGAGGTACTAAATGCAATTTATGGACAGGTGAATCAAGCCTGCAGTAACTTAATCTCTGCCCTCTTGACTGTGGTTTTAATTCATTGCTCTAAAGACTCGGGAAGCCTTGGTTTCTGAGAAACTCATCTCCCTAACTCATTCTTTTAAAGACAGTAATTTTAGAAAGAAATATAGAATGTTGATAATTAAGGGACCCCACCTCTCCTGCTAATATTTTGCCTTAATTAAGATACTTTTGGTAAAAGTCTATCATGTCTTGTTTTTCTAGAAAAATTACTATGAATAATGAAGGAAAAATGCACTCAAAGGCACGAAATTTCTAAATGATAATTTATGTCATTTTCACTATGCTGTTATTATTGTTCTGAAAAAAAAATCCATTGTTTGGCGTTATCAGGAATTTCAATGGGAACTCCTTGGAGAAGGTGCAGTTGGCTCACCAGAAAGCTTTTCATTTAAAATACCACTGTAGATAGGTCCGTGCAGGAGATAAGAAGTGGAGGGACAGTTAAGAGGAAACAATAAAATATGACAAAATGTTCTGAAATGATGGTGCTGAGTTGATATTATTTTTTCATTTCCCATTTCTTTCTCCTACATTGTCTTGTGAAGAACACAATTCATATTTTCATCAAGTGAACAGAACAGTTTCAAAGCTGTAGGAGGAAGGGGAAAAGTTCTTCTTATATAATTTCTATATGCTAAGAGCTGTCAGTGGAGTAACCCATTGAAATTTTACTTACTGGATAAACTTGCACTTTGGTTGCTTACAGGTAATTCATTCTTTGTAGTCTTATCCTTTGGAGCAACACTAGTTTTCAGTTGGCCAAGATGTTCCTCATTTCAGGGAGCAGCAGCATGTATGGAGCATTAGTGGTATTTCTTCTGACCCAAATGGTTGATTTATCTTTATGATTTGATGGATTGTTTCCAGAGAAAGGTGAAACTGGTGATAGAGTACATGTGTAATGTACAAGGATAATATGCCTTTAGATTAGGTATCTTAGATGTCTTCAGAGTTTCCTTACAGCTCTATGTCATCCATGGTACTTTTGGTCAGTCCATTTAGATACAAGCAATGCTTTCCCCTATCCCCCCACCCCAAAACAAAACAAAACAAGCTCGCAACATCCTTGCTTCAAAGTACTTCCTTCTCCTTTTGTAGCTCCCATTCAGACGTAGGGTTATACAGTTCAATCCCAGTCCTTGCAGGTAGTCTTTATTTTAAGAGACAGTTTCTATTTTTCCCCCATTCTGTTCTTTCAAGAGACTAATTATTTTGTGCATTTATCCTATGTAAAGAAAAGTGGTTCTTATGTCCTTCATCTTCAGTTTGATTTCAGCCAAGTCTCAGCATACCTGCATGTTACGGAACTGAAAGGGATTTTGCTATAAATTCATTGTTTGATTTATTCTTCAATGCATTAATCTTTTGCACTGAAATTTTCAAATCTTGTTCAAGAGACTCTCTTTCACTCCCTTGCTTTCTAAAAGATTTAAATGTAAATGCACTAGTACTAAGGTCAGTATTGGTATGCTTTAAGTCAGAGAAAAATTTCCTCTAGATTTCAGATTATAGCAGACTTTGTATAGTGGCCCAGAACAAAAATCCAACCAAACTAATAGTGTTTGTATTTCTGTGATGAGAGAAGTATTCCAGGATTCTCTACTATTCTTGCGCCCAGACTTTTACAAGTTACAGATATTCAGTTTTAATTACCTAGTACTACTAGCTATTATTAAAGATGCTTGGTGTTTCTTGTTGTAAATGTCAGTTCTTTGAGTTGATATTGCCCATGCTAATTGTCTTCTTGGGGTATTTTTTAAAGTCTGGCTGGAAGCAGTTCGCTTGTTTTCAGGGCTATGATGTTACTTTCCAATCTTAAAATGCTGGGGTTTTCTTTGGAAAGCTATCACTTCTAATTTAGCAAAGAATTAAATTTGAGATGTGCCTGGTCGTGAAAAAATCTGCATATTGTTGACCAAATTATAAATCGTTTGAAAAATGTTCAATTGGCATGATCTAAACATATGATTTAAGATTTGAGATCTTTATTGACAAGATGTTGAAGAGTATTTTGTCAGTGAATTAGCTCTATTTCAGCTCTTGTCAGAGAGGAGACCCTTCATATGTCATCTCTACTGAGCACCTGTGTCACATGGCAGGAGTCAAATGGGTACAGGCTGTCAACCCCTGAATTTTAGGGTAATATGTGTTAGGAAGCAATACAGTGATCTGAAGAAGTGCAAATACTCCTGTTCTTCATTAAGGCCTGGAAGGACTTTGCCTGAAAGACAGGAGCCTTCTGAATAAGCAAAAGAACTTAATGCTGACTTCATCTGTCTCACTTGTAGCGTAGACTGTCATCCCGACTGCTCCATCATGGGATTCCATCGTAGGGAAGAGAATTTCTATCCTCAGCTTTAAGATGAATGTTTTGAATGTTTACTGTACAGGTTACACTTTTTTTTTTTTCCTGAGTAAGACATGTCAGAGGTTAATATTCTCGGAGCTTTGCTGAAAAGCTTTACTTTTTAAGTATTGATAACACTGCTTCCTTCTTAAACTCTGGATGCTAAATGTAAATGTGGAGGTCAAAGATCACTGGAAAAAAAAAAACCACAACCTAAAAAACATGGGTTTTTTTTTTTTTTTAATTGCCATTTTGGTTTGATTTCTCAGTTTCTTTTCTCCAGCTGTTTCTTGAAGCAGTCCTCATCCAGATCAAAGACAGCTTCCTTGGGCGTTGCTCGCTAGAAAACTCAAAATATTGACTGCTTTAGCAATTTCTTTGAGTTAAAATCAGTATGAGGGATAGAAAATGTACTGTGCTAGTGTGAGGGAGAGAACTGGCATTCAACCAGTATACATGCCAAAGTATAACAACGGTCAAATAGTTAGGGTAAGTAGAAAAAACAGGAAGGGAAATGAATTCACTTTCATTAGAAGAACTGCAGGATTTCACCTGTAATACTATCTTCTTTCCCTGTGTTTGTGTAACTAACACGTTCCATGTGAGCAAACAGCCCAGCTGATACCTCTCTTGTAGGGTATTCTTAGCAAGGCCTTTTCTCTCTAAGTACACAACTTAAATGCTAATTGATTCCACCTTCTGAGAAAGGAAGGATTTCACGAAGCAGGGTGTCATCCATGCGTTTCTGAACACACAGCGTGGAACCACAAACAGCAGACAGGAATTTTTGGGCTGCATCTAAGGGCTTTTGCTTCTCATCATTTGATCAGTGTAAAAATCCCTTCTCAAACTAATTGTGACACCTGGGCAGGACTTCATGATCATTCTGGATCATTTGCCTACAGGGACACAGGCTGAACACCTCAGGTAGAAGCTAGATCCTCAGCTGCTGTAAATCTTGTGGCTCTGCTGGTGCCAGGGGGCCTTTGGGGTTTTATGTTAGCTGTAGGCTTTTGAGCTGCTAGTCAGGTAGATCTCGGTATGGTCAGGAAGATCTGGCCATATTTGTGGCCAAGCACAGGCATGCTTGCACAATGCAAGTAAAAAGAGCTCAATAAGTGGTAAGAAAGCACCAGTTAAATTATAAGATTATGTGGAATATGATATTTAACATCCCAGCGAGGTCACTGCAATTGGATGTGATCTCATCGTTTCCATCATCTCTGCTAAGAGGTTGCATGACTTTCTAAATGAGGCCAGACTCATCTAAAGATCAGCATGAATATATTTTGGCCTCTGATTTTCATACGTTCGTCAATGTAATACTATTTTATATTCTTACTTGATGCTTGACTGATTTTGAAGGTCTCGTGGAAATCTCAAATAATAAACTCCAAGGTTTACACATATTCTGCTGTGTCCTCCTGTTTGTTGCGCAAGCAACTACACTTTGACATATATAAAACCATAGCCACAAAGACAAGAATTAAAATCAGAGCTTAAAATTGAACCAATTTAAGCAAAGTTGGACTGTTTTGCTTTTCTGGAACATTGCTTTCTAAAGGGTGATTTTTTTTTCAAGAGAATGGGAAGATTTGTTAAGGCATTAGGACTTTTAAAGTATTACCACTGAAGACTCTAAATTTCATTCTCTAGAACTATTTGGCTGGATCAAAAGAGCGAGCAGTCAAGAAGAACAGAAACATGAGTATGTGCTGAATGATTTTTTTTTTAATATTATAGAAGTTACAATTCCATGCTGCTGACAACACTAAATTTCCTCTTGGAGGTCCTTAGCATTGCTACATTCTTGAGGAGGCAAAAACCCCTTCTTTTCTATATGGTACTTAGTGGTTTATTTATATTTAAATCAGTCTTTCTTTGTTATACTTCATTTGAGCATAAAAAAAAACTCTCTAAGTTCTTTAACTCCTTCTAAATGATAATGAAGTGTCTTGATAATATTAATTTCATTTGTACTAATAACATGAATAACCATATTTTCCAGCTGTTGCACTGTTACACCTTTGCTTTGATACAAGTGAAAATGCTTTGCAAAAGCAGTCAGTTTTTCACTACATGGCCTCTTGGTCACTGGAACGAGTTCTCCAGAAAGGCCAGGAAATTGCCATCCTTGGAGATACTAAAAATTGAACCGCAAAAGCCCTGAGCAATCTGATCCAACCTCAACATGTGATCCAGCTTTAAGGTGGCCAAACTCTGAGCAGGAAACTAGGTGATCTTGAGAAGTCCCTTCTAACCCAAATTATTCTGTGATTTCATGCTTCTGTAGGTTAGTTTTAACAGCTGCAGAAAATATTGGAAATAGATGCACAGCAGTGCTATGAAACAATGCACGTTTGCATTCGGTGGAAGGAAGAGCCCTCTCCCTGCGTCTTGTGATCGTTTGAGCCACTTATATTTTTCTTGCCTTCCTTCTGCCTTGGGAATGACTTTCAAGGTGGGATACGTTTTGTATTTGTCTTCAGTGTGATGGACGCTCAAGAGCTCTGGAAGTACACTCAGCTGTACACAGAAGGAAAATCACCCATATACAGACTCTTGAATAGTTAAGCTCCTCGTGTTGGACTTAAATTATTATTATTATTTTTTAAGAAGGATCCTGCACCCTTCCCATTGTCAGATCTAAGCATAAGAGCAGTTTACAAAAAAAAAAAAAAAAAAGAGGAAGGACAAAAGGGCAGAAATCCCAATGAAGATAGGGATTTTCTTGAGAAAACATTTCTAGTTTCTAATCCAAACGGAGTATGACGCAGAGGTGAAGCGGACAGCAACAATTAACTACAACCTTGATGGATGTCAGTGTAAGCACCTGGGTAGAAAAAAACGTGTGCATTTCTGAGCATGAATTTGGAATCAGACAAGATGTTGGGGATTGTGCTTTCCATTGTACACAGCAATTGGCAAAATGTTAGGCAGGCCAACACCTCCGTGGGACCTGATCTTCTGGAGCCAGGGACATGAACAGACGGTCGCGGCTATCAGGAGGTACCAGACCTCCTCTCTTTAACTCTGCTCAGGTTTTGCTTGTTAGTCACCACAGCTCAAAGCGGCTGCCCAGTACCTGTGTTGCAGGAGCTCACACCCCACCTGCCGCAGAGCCCGTGGGACATCCCCACGCACAGCGCTCTGACACCTAGTGGCCACAGAAGAAAAAAAATGAAGATTTTTAGATGCCTTTTCTTTTCTTTTTTTTTTTTTCCAAATCTCCTGCTAAATCTTTGCAGAAGATGCGTTCACAAAAATAATGCTTATTTGAGCATGCTTTTCAAGGGTTCATACACAGAGATATTTGCTAGTCAAGTCATTTTTTTCCATTGCTAAGGCTTACTCATTTTTTTTTCTCTAGGTAATAGTGCCACCTTCTAGCTCTTCTTTAGATGGTTCACTCCTTCTTTAGATGGTGCTTATATCGCCCATGCAGTCAGGAGTCTGGCACTGACTATCGTTTCCTAGTCTGTCAAAGAATCATGTTTTCAAGCTGAAAGAATCTGAGGAGCTTTATACTCTGTCTTGTCTTACACAATACAGTCTCTGTATCTGCCTATAGTGGCAGGGTTAAGTGAGCTTTAGAAATGATCATTCCAGCATCTTGTCTCTTTATTGAGTCCTCCCTTATCCACTTCAGACTGGCGTTTGTGCAGACAGTTCTCTGTATTATCTTACTTAGCAGACAGTCAGATATTTTATCCCCCAAATCTACAGGTGATGCTTTCAGTTTAATGCAATTACTTGAAAAAATCTATGTGAAGTCTCCAAGACTGAGAAAGTGTAATGGAGCAGTTTGGAGGTTTAAGAAAATTACTGTCAAATAACCCTCTGTCATATGAATTAGATACTTAGCAAATGGATTTTGGTTACCACATATATGTCTGTCTCGTTGCATCTAGCTATTACCTAGCAGATACTTCCAGTAGAGTAATAACAAAGTTATTCTGTACAAAATCGAAGCTGCACAATTGGTCAAGAAGAATGTCCTATATTAAAGCTGTTGTTTCTTAGAGCAGCAGAAACTCCTGGAGCCCACACAACTCCAGCACCATCCTACAAACTTATCTGGTATTTCCACTGGCCTAGCCAAGAGGCAAAGCAGAAAACCTGGGCCATGCTCCAGGGGTGCCTTGTTTCAGGTGAGCTGCTTCAATCTGTCCTGATTTAGTATAATTCTGTGTGCAAAGCTAGCAGTGACTACTGGAGCTTTGGAGGCCCATGGAGGGTACCTTGTGTTTGCATGTAGGTGTGAGTATATAATATGTGTAGATTATCAGTTAAATATGTATTGACATACAGTAAAGGCAATAAAAACTAAGGTCAGAGCTTAAATCTTGTCCTTGAATTTATATTTCCCCTTTGTGTTCTGGTTCCTGCTGGTAGTTTACTACAGGAAGTTATACACTAATCAGACTGTAAAAGTGGTCTGGGGGAGACAGTGATTCCAGCCACAGGCTGGAGCAGATAATAGACTTGCCTCACTTGACAGAAAGATGAAAGAGTGTGTTTTGTTCCTCATTATTTCACTGTTTTTGAGAGGAGGATTCTTTCTTTCTTTTGTTTAAACTGCATAAACAACGTGGAGTGTCATGACAAGAGTGGGAGCCTGTCAATGCAGACCTATAATTAGAGGATTTCCACGCATGAGGGAGAAGGGGTGTCTGCAGGCCACTTCCTGACCCACTCAGCTGTAGATCAAAATAAAACAGTAAGATGCAGATAACGAACAGCCCAGGAAACGAAGCCCTCCTCATACTGCTAATTCAGACAGCCTTATTTCTTAGGGCTGCCTTGTGCAGTGCTTCTGCCTCGGCTTGCTGTTGTGTCGTAGTGAATCTGAAAGGGTACCCAGGTGAGAAGCTGCTGGCTTTTTTGTCTTCCCAAGACAGATTTCCTAGCTGGAGCATAGCTCTATGGAAGCAGGATAACACTGCAGGGGATCATGGACTTGGCAAAAGTAATGTCAAGATAAGCACTTCGCTGATTTCTACTCAAAGGAAATGAAAACTGCACATTTCCACCAGAAGGAGCTTCTTGTTTGACTCAATGGCACCTCTTTTCAGCCAGCATAAAATGGCTTAACTGGTTTCACTAATTTTCATTGCCAAAGCTTCTGGTTCATATTTCTTATTTACATTTTTCTCCTTGTCTTTACTACTTTCTGTCCTTACTTTCTGTACAATCTGCTGTTTTCCATATGACAAAATTCTTATTTTCTTGACTGATACTGGCTCAGGCTCTCCCCTTTCTGTGTTGGATCCGGTAAATGTAGATTCTGCTGTATGTGTTGGCCCACATTTTGTCATCGATGTTTTCTCCCATATCACTAGATACCATATCATTTAATGCCTTATCATCTATCTGTGAGAAGCATTTAGGAATCAATTTTCTGGCAGCCACATATAAGATGCATTCTTGAAGAAGAAGAATAAAACAGACTTTGAAATCCCACTTGCAAGGTGGTTCTGCACGAAGAGTGGCTGCAACAGCTCAGCTCTGCACATATTTTGCAGAATCCCCAATGCCCTGGCTCTCCTCTTCTCTTCGCTCCGCTTTTCTTCTCCTCATTAAGCCCAAATTAATAACAGTAGAAGATCTGCCAACCAATCCATGAAATATTACCTCTGTTTGTTTAACTCTCCAGCTCAACTATTTGCTTGCTGGCATAATCACATTAGATAAACAACTTGTTTTACACAAATGCCAGTGCTGTACTCTGTAGCCTGTGTCCTTACAATGCAAATGGAGAATGTGTAAACTCAGATAGCAGATGGCAGTATCGATCATATGGCTAGATTTTTCTGTATTAAAAGTAAATTAATGCCAGATTGTTTTAAAGTCAGGCAGCTTTGGGATGAGGAGAGACAAAGCATTCACTGCAGCTATTTACAAGTATTCAGGGATGATAGGACAGGGAATGAGGACAAATGCAGAGGAAATTCTGAGCCATGGAATTCAAGGGAGACCTCTGCTCCGCTTTGTTTGCGGTGGCGTTTGATCAGATTGATGAGCCTGATACCTTTATTCTTGTGAAAAGTGCCATGGGCACTTCAGTAAGAACTTGAGGCCAAGACCTTGGTCTTACAACTCAGCTGAATATGTGTACAAAATTCTCACAAGCCAGAGATTAAGATCATCTGTCAACAGCTCAGTCCCATAATGTGCTGAGAAGTCTGGCCCAAATCCAGGGTTAATTTTAAGCATATGAGTAGCTTCTTTCAAGTCAACGAGAGTGGTGGAGTAAACTGCGGGCTCAGGGAGCAGGATGCTTGGGACCTGGTATGACCAGACCCCAAGCAGGCAGAGGCAGTGCCATCTGAAAGCTCACAGGCTGGCAACTGGGACTCGGAGTAGTCCCCCTCCATACAAACACACTCCCAGGACTCATGAACCAGTGTCAGGATTGCTGGACTGCTTATAATGCAGAGGATTTCCTGTACTGCATGGCCAAATCCCATGCTCCATATGACAAGCATATGGGATATCTTTTCCTGTATTTTTGTAGTAACCAGTCCCTCTTCCTGATGCTTGGGAGTCCAGGCAGATGCGTGTCTGGAGAAAGGCTATTGCACATGCACAGATAAGTTGTGCTGTCTGCACCACCCCTACCATGTCTGTGCTATGCTGTCAATTTGTGTGTGCACAGGGCTGTACAGAGGCAGTTTATCTCTCTGAGAGGATAATCCAGAACCATGACCAGCGTCTCTAAAAGTCTTAATATAACGAACCTGGATAATAGTAACATCTTCATTTCTCTGGAACTGCTAACCGACATTAGAGAAAACTCGCAAAGCACTGCCAAAATAGCTAGCCATTTTATAATATTATTGCTGTTTCTTGCTTGGCAGGAATGCATGTGAGTCTATAAGTTCATGTAGATGTCATGTAAATCACATTTTAACAACCAAACAATTTAACAGCATTCAGCTGCTACTTATTATTTAAAAGTTCTTGGAGATGTGCAAATATTAGAAGAGTAATTTAGCTTTGGTTCGCATCATTTTCTAATGTTGATTGTATCTTAAAAGTCTGTATAGCATGCAGAAAAATTCTTGACAGATATTGAAGAAGGTGGCACTCTGTTAGCTTTATAAAAATGATTCATTCTTGCTCCACTTTTTCATGTTGCTATCTAATTTTGTGAATTCTTGTGAGCTTCTGAGTGATGCTCCCCTAGGTTTCTATCCATCCTTTATCTTCATCTTTCATCGCTCACTTCCAGGATGTACCCTCTTCTGCTTCCTAGTTGAACTAGCAATAGCTAATATAATGCTAGCAAATACAATGCTAGCAATAGCCTTATTAACAAGACAACAGTACCTAAGAGTACTGTCTGGTGGCTGAATGATTGATGTCCCATATTATGTTGAACTAGGAAGCGTAATGTTTACTGATTTGGTTGATTAACGTGATCTATTTGTTGCTCGTGTTGCTTTCCTATGAACTTTACTGATAAAACTGCTGGCCGCATTAAGAAAACATCCCATTATGTCGCATAACAAACATCTTGCGCTCTTCTTCCAAACACTGATGTGGGGTAGACACTTCTTACAGCTGAACAGCAATCCCTGGGTTGTGACATGGGTCTGCCAGTTGCTGTTTCTTTGGCATATTTCTTTCTGTGCAGTGCACTGCAACCCTGTGCAAAGAGGTGGGCTTAACCTCCTGTTTCTTCTTCAGCAGCCGTGAGCTCAAAGTTAAACAAATCCATACTGATTTTAGTCAGAAAATGTGGCTAGTCATGAATCAGAGCCAATTGCTTGCTTCAGAGTTGTTTTCTTTAATAGGCAGCACGTAGAACGGCAGGAACTTCGGTAAGGGCTAGGAAGCAGAGGAACAATAGCTCCTTCCTGAAAGTGTCACCAAAGTGATGACTAAACAAGCGCTCGGTGGCTGGACAATAAGCCACGTCACTTATGGACAAACGGGAGAATGGGTCTGTGCTGAGCCTAAGGACAGCTGCTGAGAAAGATGGTGAAATTCTGCAGCATTTATTAAAATGTCGCGTCATATTCCAAGAAGGAAAAAGTGACTACAAGGCCCGCATGCACAGTTGTTGCTGGTAAAGGGCAGATAGTTTATTTAGTAATAAATTATACCCCCAACATGGCCCAAGTCACCTGTGCAGCTGTTCCCCAACTGCATTTCAAATGATGAAGTGGAAAAACAACTGGGCCTTTCGTATCAATCCTGTTGGACGTACTGGTGGAGCGGTTTAGACAGCCCCTCCGTGGCCCATCCTGCTGCCTTCTCACCTCAGCTCTTGGGCAGCAGCAGAACCCCCCGGTCACAGCACGCGCGCTGGAGCCTGCCACGGCCGGCAAGCCAATCCCTTGTCCCAGGCCGCTCTGTGATCTGGGCCTTGGTTCAGGCAGCTTTACCACAGGTGACCTGCACTCTGAGCCTAAAAGCATCCACGGCTTTCACTTAGTAAAATAAATGTGAGATTACGGGCAGTATGCCTGGAGAATATCATCTTGCTAAGTGCTTAATGGGCCCATGCTGGAACCTGAAGGCCTCTTTTTCTCCAGACTGGAGCAGATACTGGCTGTGGGCTGGACACAGCATCATTGTGGCTTTTGTGAGGAAAAAAGTCTCAAGGGCATGAGAGCTCTGTGAGTGTGGGAACTGGCACCAGGAAGCTGGGATTCGGCAAGCATTAGAAGGAAAGCAGGATCTCCGGCCCAGGGTACAGGTGGTGTTTTTCAAAAGTGACACGAGGCAAATTTGGGCAAACCTGGGTACATTCATTGCTGTGGAAGTTTAAAATAGAATACGTGCTGGGACAGAGATCCTAATCGGAATAATTTAAGTTTAATCAGTTAAGGACAGCTGAGTAAAAGGTTCTTTTGGCATCATAAAGGATGAAGTAGTTTAAATATGAAAATCCAAGTTTGTTTTGTCAGTCCAAGTCTTGGCTTTTCTTCCTGACTCAATTTTTGTTAATTTTATTAAGTGTCAAGGGCTCTTCCACACTTCTAGTTGTGTCTGTGCAGAGGGGTGGTTAACCGCGCGTAGCTGACTGCTCCAGGTACTAATCTAATGCTCCCAGAATGGCAGCAAACAGCTTTGTTCAGAACCAAAGCTAGATGAATTCATAGGAGAGGCGTCTTGAACTTGGCCTCCTCTTTCTCAGAGAAATGACTGGTAAACAAATTTTACTTGGCATAAATGATTCTGAGTGATTTCTGCAGATAATTTCTGGCTACAGAGTGTTTGCAAATAGTTTGCATTTAATAGTGAAGATTTTTAATGATTTGCTATAGGTTGCCTGAGAAATTTCTGCTTTCTTGGCTGGATGAATATAGCTCCTCAAACTCTTCCTTGTAGGAATTGCTGTGCGTACAGAATCCATATTCACTTGCTACTATTTTTTTGTACTGTAAGTCTGATCATGCCAGGGGCTTAGCACACTGTCCCTGCTCCAAAGAAGCACTAACACCTGTGCTTAACTTTAAAGACTAGATTAGTTAGCCTGAAGTCAGGCCAAAATTAAAAAACATGGGTAAGAGAAAAAGCAGTAAAGGTGGTTCAGAATTCTATGACCATGAAAAAATGTATGTCCGCTCTTTGTCTTGGAAATCTAACAGACTGTTTATTTTTTTTCTAATAGATAGTTAGCACAGACTGAACTGAAAGATGCCTAATGCTTTTGATGTGCTCACGAAAACTGGTGTTGTAATTGTCTGTAGAAAATACAGGACATTTTTGCTTGCTTTCCTGAGTGTGTGCAAGATCTTATTTTCTAGTGAGAAGCTTTGAGGGTAGGAAATGCTTGAGAGCAGAAATTGCTGAGCTAGATAGGAATCTTTTCCTATTTTTTATTTTGCTTCCTCACAGCTCAGTGTCTGATGAGAAGATGGACAGCACCAGCCGATTAAGTTCAGGGCATCAATCTGCACTGAAACCTTGGGAGAAAAATCTGCCTGTGACCTTAATGGCCAAACTGGTGCTGATCGAATAACTGCTGCACTGTTCTGTTTTATAAAGTTTGAAGGATGAAATATATATTAAAAAATCTGCTCTCGCTTCAGTAGTTTGTATAAGAGAAGTTAGCAAAACACTGATCATGAGTGCCACAGGCTCCCCTTGGGGTATGAATCTACCTCAACTCCATTCTGTCTGCAAGAATTTTTTGCTTAATTTGCAATGATTTTTGAAAAACTCAGTGCCTTTCACTTGATTTATACTGATTTTTCTTTTGTTGTATTCTTCAGTTCAGTGATCCCATATGGAGCATAATTCTGCAAGGGGTGCTGGAGCAGAACTCCAGGGCAGGCAGGGGAAGGCAGGAGGGTCGTCCACCCAGCCAGAGAAATTGCCAGCCAAGGACGGGGCTGCTCTTGGATGGAGCAGACTCCGGGTGATTTCCTGTGTCCTCTCCTCCTACACTGATGCTAGGGTTATCCAAGAGGCAAGCACATAGCTGGTAGGAAAGACCAAGGCATTAATGTGAGGGGCCTGAAGACTCTGCTGAGGCTTGCGCTGTGTCCCCAGCCCTCGGTGTGCAGCTCTGACCCTTGTGGAAAAGGGCACGCAGTGGAGATAGATAGATAAAAATCTTTTGGTAATAGCCTTTTCCAGAGTCCTGCTTAATGGCTTTTTCTTTGGTGCAGTATCACCCACACAGCAGCTATTTTTTGGTGCAACTGAACACAAACTTATTTTCCTGGAGGTGGAAGAAAAAACTATGAAAGCAACACCTTGTTCTAAAGAAGGCTACGGTTTCACTTGGGGACAGTAACGTTATGAATAGCACTTACGATCCAAGGTGCTTGGGGAGCCAAGGTTATCAAATTCAAATGCCAAATATTTATGAAGTGTCTACCAGAGCATCTGCACCTCTCTAGCATGAACAAACTGCGCAGTTCCAAAATGCCTGTTGACTGGCAAAGGGCTTGCAGAGTAAAGGAGGAGGTTCAGCCTGGACCGAGCTCTCCAGGGGCTTGTGCACCAGAAACATCAGCCTTTGCTTGCCTCTGCCTTTCTGCGTTATGGCATGGGTAGGGCCAAGGAAAGCTGTCAACACTGTCAGTTTGTGCTGGATTTCTCATTGATGCTCACAAACCATTAGGAGAATCTCATATAAAATGGCTATTCCACAACCAGGTAGATGTGGTTTTAAGTCTTCTTGTATGTTCTCTTGGCAGTGGTGGGTTCTTCTAACTGAACTGCTGCTTAATTGCTAACATCTATTATCCCTGAAAGGCCAAATGAGTTGGTAGAAATGATGATAATTCTAGCAATTTTGGAGAAATTACACTGACTTTTTCCACTTCTCCTCTTTAAATGAACTCTTGCTCCTTTCTAAAGCAGCTTACCTTAGCAAGGCATTTAAGGAAGGATGTTACAAAACCGCAGAGACCACTGTGTGCTCACCAGGGGCACAGTACAGAGCCCCCCAAACTGGTGTGACCGACCTGGGGACACAAATGTCTCTGCGACCCAGTTTGCACCCCTCACCTCTAGGCAGGTACTCTGCGCCCCTCACTGCATAGCTCTAAGGTGCCTAATTCTGCTCCTAATCCATGGCTCCTCATGCCAGAACTGTAGCTTCCATATGCTGCTGGAAGGCACCAGTCATTTCTGGGCAGTCTGACTCTTGTGTAAATTCCCAGCTTTCTAATACTGGGCAAAATTCCCTGTTCCAGTGGCTCATCCTGCAGCCATTCCGTGAACAGCGGCACCCGCTGCTTTGGGTGCTGGTGCAGCGAGGTCAGATCCTGGGAAGATCAGGAATCCTCTTCCCATTTCAGCAGGATGGATGGCTGCAAATCCTGCTCCCCTGGCTGCTGTAGAGATACCCCATGTTGCCTTGTTATGGCCAAGTCTGGGAGACCAGACATCCTTTCTTGGCTTAACTAGTCCTCGACAAGGCAGCACTTCAGCAAAGGCCTTTGCATTGCTCTTCTCCCCTAATGATTCACATAGATGCGGAGTTCTCCAGGTCTGCCTTCTGGGCTGCAATGCAGGGAACAAATCAGTGATTGTGCTCCCACAGAAGTGGCTATGGGGTCTGCCCTGCTCCGGCCTCATACACTGGGCTGGAATGGCCCAGCCGAGGCAGGGTCCCATGCGGGAGTGACTCCCCTTTTCTTGTCTCCTTTTCAAAAGAAACACAATCCAACAGCATACTGAAAACCTCACCCTAAGGACCTAAGGGCCTGGGTTAGATCTGAAGCAGAACTTTCATTGCTTCTCAGGAGTGGTCCCTGGATGATGACTTAAGATGCTAATGCTGCAGTACAGGGGAGCTGGTACTGCAGTTACCCATCTACTTCCTTGGGTTAGTACTAGAGGGCTGCACACCTCAAGGCTGTCACCCATCACCTGCTGTAAAAGCTGTTTCCATTACTAAATTTATAAATAAGGGAGAGCTTGAGGTCCCATCGTTCCACCTCAGCTTGTAACAACAGTTGTGAGTAGGCCCTGTGTTAGAAATAAGTTCTTGCAGCTGCAATCCTGTTAACTTTAGCTATTTTGTTATTCTGACTAAGTTGTCAAAACGTTCATTTCCTGATGGCTGTGAAACTGGCTAAGCAGCATCTATAGCACTAGGCTCTGCAGCTTGCTAGCGAGATAGAGCCAGTCTGGATACAGGAGTGCAGGCCTTAAACAAGTGGTAGTGCAAGGAAAAGGCTGTTCTCAGTTCCTCTGCAGCAATTTTATCTTATCTGCGCACATTTCTCTTTCCAAATCAAGAACAGCCTTTTCATTATTATAAACAACTGGAGATGTGGGAAAATATTCCCTGAGGCAAGAAGTACTTGAATTAAAGCACTGTGTAATGGAAGCTAGAGCAAGCAGCGAAATTAATCACTGCTTAAGACATATGCCTGTTCTCAATGCAGAAGTCATCCTTGGGCCAGCCTAGTGTCAACTCCATGAGATCCAATGAGACCTGATTAGAATGACAAGCTGTTGAGTTGCAGCTTTTTAGTCATGCAGGGCTCAGTCTTGCAAGTTGCTGCAGTTGGTTATCCCAGCTCCAGTCCCAGAGTGCGAGTCAGCATATGCTGCACTTCCAAACACTCCTCCCATTGCAAAAGGCAGCGGAAATACATGTGTGCTTAAAATTGAGAATGTGCTCAAACCTTGTCTGGGGACTGTGAAGCCCAGGTCCTTGTGAGATCAAACTGAAATAAGCAATTAGAGGATGTGTTTGGGGTCAGAGCACAACTCATGTTATAACTGATGTTCAAAATCAGTTTCCTTCCTTAGGGAATAAATCATTTATTCAAAAACAAATACTGCTGTCAGTGAATCCTATTAGATTGTGATCTCTCTTGCCTCTTCGTCCTGCATGATGGTGTTGCTGCATTTATTGTTACAACCATCCTTATTATTATCTTATTGTAGATCTGCTTGTTGCTTACCGTGTACATACAGAAAGCCTGGGTGTTTTGAAGCACTTGTGTATCGTTTCACCCTGTATTTTCCTCAGCAAAATGACCGAGCCTGTCTGCATTCAGAACATGGTGTTTGTGAGAGGGTTTGTGTCAAAGTGCACTGCGCAGCACAGGATGACCGCCCCAACGCCGGCCCTGCAGCTGTTGCACTTCTGTGAAAGAGGTCTCAGTCAGCTCTTACAGATTTGCTAATGTTACTTCATTTCCACTGAACAGTCTGGGAGCCCAAGAGCTGTCTCCTTCGCCATTTGCCATTGCCTTATCCACACACCTTGCCGAGAGCTCGCCAAAAATGTCTCCGTTTGAGAGTCTACCAAGCCTCAGAACTACGCTGCTGTAAAACAGTGCTTGTAAGTTAGTCAAATCTACATGTGGTCTCGAAATGTGACTGTATCGGGTTAAGATTTAGCTTTTTAGTGGGATGTAAACTCATTTTGATTAGCATTCTGCAAAAGGGGGAGAGAAAAGCAAAGCATCTTGTACAAAGTTAAGGCTGGGGAGAGCTGTTTGCACATCAGTCCTCTGGACTTGGAGCCCTCCGGAAAGGAAAGGCGAGAACAAAGAGGGCATCGTCAATGTAATTTAGTCTGAAAGGGCAAATGATACTGCTGCTTATGCAAGTTTTGGAGTTGATTTGTGCAAAACAGGAAGGTGCATGGTGAGCACAAACTACGAGGCTACTTGGATAGCAGCACTACAATGGAATTTAATGTTTTACTAATCTAACCCAAGTGTTCATGGCCTCCAAGAGGACTGATTCCTGCTCTTCACTTCTGGTCCCGCATCCCCTCTCCCTCTAGTAATCATTTTGTTACAGGGTCCGTCATGCTGATGCAAAGGGAGTGGATTCATTTCTCTCATTGGGCTGACTCGCTATAACTGAGTGTCTACAGAAATGGCTGCAAAGAGAAGCAGTGCTCCATTAAAATGCAGGTCTCACAGACTCACCCATTTATTTAAATAATTATACGGGGCGGGGTGGTCTCCACCTTTAACTGCTGCCATTGACTTGAGCAATGTTTGCTCAGGCATTTTTCCCTGATGGTGGCTCCATGAGTGGAGTGAGCTGGGGCTGCTTCCGAGCGAGGTGCTGCAGCCTCTCCACAGGCTCAGTCACATGTTCCCATGTCTTTCTTTGGGCCAACATTAATGCTACATCCCTGTAGGAAGCACAGGTTTCCCCATTGCAAGCCCCAGAACTGATTTTAGGGAAGAACAGATTGCTGGTCCAGCTGATGACACAGTCCTGGCACTTGAAGGTGCAGTATAGCACTGAGCAAATGCAGAAGTCTTTTTCACATGTTGACAGTGGCTGATTTTTGAGTAATTTTTATTAGCAAATGATGAGCAAGATCTGGTATCAACCACATGTAAGAAAGTGCAAGGGTTCTGTAATGCTTCAGCTTTGATCTAGGGGTGTTCATCTGGCAGTGAATAATCACGTGGCTGAAATATCACAGGGCTCTGGCTACGTCCATATTGTGAAAGACATCAGGAGCAGAATATGTACTGGGGAAGACAACTGTACTGCAGCACTGAGGCTCCAGCTGAAGACAGCAAGAGCTGGCTGTGAGAATGATTCTCCAAAAGGAGGCAAAGTTAGAGGGTGATGAAAAAAAATTGACTTCTGGTGCAAATAAATTGGAGCTGAACACCTAAATTAACAGATTTAATTCCTATCCAGTTAAAAATGATGCTAAAACAAGCATTTTAGCATAACTCGTTACTCTAGAAAGAACTAAGCAAGTCACATACTAAGATAGATAGAACAAGTGCACTACAGAAAAAGTACAGTGAAGTCAGAGAAAGGATTTCGATTCTCGAGGAAGGTCGGTTCAGCTTGGAATGGCTTCTGATGTTCAGGTCCCACCTGTTCAGTCTTCTAGTTTCCAAAAGGGTCCTGTCCTTACTGAACCATGGCAGTTTATAGTCTCCTTCATAAAATGAGCGCCCATTTTGGGCTGCCTCATTCTGCTGGATTGTAAATGGCAGTGGTTCAGAAGCTGTCCCAGCAGCTGGTGAAATGTGCCCATAGCAAAAGCAGCCGCATCTGAGAAGGGGCTGGCAGAAATCACCGAAAGTGTTTCTAGCTCATGAATCAGACCTTGGTTCAAAGGAAAACCAACATTTCCCTGTTTTCTTAAGTATTCACGTTTCTTTTGAAGCAAGAGTCTATAAGTAAAATTTTGGACATCTGTGGACTCATTCACCCAGTAAAAGTGCTGAAAATAATTTGCTAAAAAACGAATCATAAGTTCCTATTAAGTTCCGGTAAATGCAGTTTCTTCTTCTTCTTCTTCTTTTTTTTTTTTTCCCCAGACAGTGAGCATTTGGGCAGTAGACAAAATGAAAAACAGTTAACAGTGAGATATTTTGACTTACATTATGGCTTACTCATTAATTAATCACTGATGAATAGAAAAGCTCTAGAGTAACTCTTAATGAAAACCCAGTTGAGGGAAATATCATATGAACCTTTCTGAATTTTTCTTTCTTCAGTCTTATTCAGTGTTGGTAAGTTCAGAAATTTTGCTTTCCTCTTACTGGAAGCCGGGTGTGCATTAGATGGTTAATGGAGAAGTTCATACTGTTCTTCCCTGGGCTGGGATATGGAGCAGCCTCTTCCCTAAAATTCTTTATAGAAACTTCTATCAGGTGGAATGGTGTGCACAAAGTAACCGAACTGCTTCCTGCCAGTTGATCTTTCCATCTTTTTATTCAGGTTCACTGCAAATTAATTTCAGCTCTGAGTTTTAGGATGGGATTCAAGACAGAAAAATCAAATATAAATACCCCCTAAAACGAGAGGGCTCTCAGAGCCTTTGCTACAAGATTCCTTTTATATGTGAAATATTTATTAGTCCTTGCCTGTTCATTATTTGCAGGGATATCTGAACTGGTGTTTCCTCAGGGAATCATGAGGGGATGAGAGGGAATGTTTACAGTGAAAATGGTGCTTAATCTCCAGGAATGACAGGAAAAGATTAAGCAAACTACAGATAAACCATCTTATCATTCAAAAGTATACATGCTGAATGCATTGTAAAATAAATACACAGCTGCTCTTTAAATCCTTTGTGCATCAAAGGACCAGAGCCCCCAAAAGGACTTATTCACCTTAAACAGGATTTATGTGGACTTCATCGGTGTCTCCATCCAAAACGATGATTTAAAAGAACTTCCTCTGAACAGCCACCTCAGCTTGGCATCCCAGCTGTGTTAGAGTCTCTGATGTGGAAGGCAGATCTGCTGCTTCTGCTTCCCCCCATAGCCAGAACAGCTCTCAGCAGCTCTCTACTCAGCTCCTCCATCACAATTCAGAAACCAGGTAAAGGGGCCTCTGTCCTTAACTCACACTGGCTGGGCAGAGCGGTTACAAAACATGACTCTAGAGCTTTTGTTTTTGAAACAGAGGCTAGTGGTGAGTCACATTATATATAACAGCACAGTAGTCAACTCAACCAAGAAGTGGGTAACTTGGGTTTCATATCTTTTCTGGTCAATGATAATTCAAGGCTGTAGTTCCTAGCACTGGTTTATGGCTCTCAGACTCTAGCTGAAACTTTTTTAAAAAACAAAATACTTAGCAAATGTGACTTTTAATTGACATATGGCATTTTGAGAAGAGATTCATAGAAAGAAAAATTTCTGTGCATGTAAGACTTTTATTCCTGAAGTGAGAGTTCAAGAAATATTTTTCTTATTAATGTGTTCCAAAGTTAATCTAACTGCTCAAATACTGTGTTATTTTCCTACCATACCATTCTCTCTCACAACTAGAGCATTATTAAAGCTAAAATACCTAAATCAAACATTTCCGTCCTTCAGAAAAGTTCATTTTTGCAGAGCCTTTCCGGAGGTCTGACACGGAGATGAAAGCTCTTCCTTAGGCAGCCCATTACAATTCCTCTGAGGCCAAAAGAGTGTGTTTTCCAAGTGCCATATGGCTACCATTAAAGATGATCACACAGATTCAGCTAAAAGTAGAGGTGGGTTCATCTACCCCTGGATGAAGGCACTCTACAGGCACTCTACAGGCAGCAGGACGGGTAAAACACGTTGCTGCCTGATGTACTGTTTTGTCATGTCATCTCCATCTCCCATGTTACCACAGTAAATCCCTCCCTTGTTAAGACTGTCCCCAAATATAATCCCCAATTTCCTATACAAGGATTTCCTATATCATAAACTTGCTTGGGCGTCAGCCGGGGTTGATGCATACTTGGAAGAAGATGCGCTGTCTATGGTGGATATTCCTCCTCTGTAAAAAGCCCCCACCCGCTTACAGCGGAGGTTTAAAATCTCTCTCTACTCCGACTGATAAAAGTAATTACTTTGGGTGGATACTTGATAAAAGTCAACCATTAAGAATGAAATACAACATGCTAATATTGAAGAAAGCTAGATGAACTCCACTAGTGGAGTCAATCTTAATATGTATCCAAGTAGACTGGAACCAAATTCAGATACGTGTACCTGTCCTGAGAACTCAATCTTTTTAATTCTGATTCTTCTTCCTACAGACACAACAGATTTATATCTGCTGTGCAAACACTGCACAATAGGTAAAAGTTGATGTCCTTCTCCACATAGGTCCTTTCTCACATGTAACGCTGATCATTGCTTTTAAGACAGTAGGTCTGATATTGGGTGAAGGGTGATTTTTTTTTTTACCTACTGGTAGAAGCATCCACCTAAGGACTCTATGTACTGCAAGCAGAAAACTGTATTTGAGACAAGGAATTTGTTGATGTTTCTTCCTTCATGACAGAGAGCCAAATTCTTTATTGACTTCAGAGCAATAATGCCAAGCCTGAATAGGGGTTAATGACCACAGTGTTATACAGAGGAATAGGCCTATCAGAAATGATGAGGATTTTTTTCTGTGTCCTTTGGCGTTTTCATGAAGAGTTACTGTTAATGGATTTTAGACACACTGGTTGATGTCAACCAGTGAAAGATGGCTATGCAGAACTTTCCAGTTTGTATCAACAAAGAAGAGACCAGAAATAAACACACCAAAGAACAGTTTCTTTGGAAGCACTTTTGGAATCACTATTTTTTGGGTTTTTTTTTTTGGTAGGCACTAGCCTTTCGTTTGATTAGGAATAATGTGTGATAAACAAATCCAAGTAGCTTTGACATTTGGCTCCTGAAGTCTATCTGAACACACGAGCACATTGTTTGGTGAGCAGCAGAACAAGCAGAGCTCAGTTTCGCATAGATCTGTGTCCTTTTGGCAGTGCCAGCAGCGTAACCCCAGCTGCACATCTCAGGCTGTTGGGACGCTGGCTGGCCTGGAGCTCCACCTGTGCTGCGGGCAGGCAGCAGCGAGGAGCGTCCCGCTTCGCAGACCGACACCTCTATGCACTTTTGCTCTCTGGAGGGCTGTCAAAGAGATTACTTGTTCTTTAGAATACTAACCTGAGCTTTTCTTCTCTGTCTAGCTGCCAGTTTCCACAAATGTAGTCATCTTTGCTATTTCTAACCCTCTTTCAAATTTAACGGAAATTGGCCAATTAATTCAAAAGCTGGTAACGAGAGCTGGGCTTTGGATGGAGAGTTGGATGAACAGTGCGAGGGCATAGTTTTTTCTGTAGGACAATGGACTAAAATTGTTTAAGTGTGGTTATCTCTCCTAACTAAGCTATTTTGTTCTTGCTTGGAACTGTGTTTGAAAGAAACAGCAGGTCTGCATATTTTAGACCAATTCTAATCCGGATTAGAGGAGAGATCCAGTTACAAGCAGTATGATTTCTCACAACAGTTAGATTTGGTTAAAGTTCTCCCTTGCAATTTGGCCTGGCAGAGACACAGAATTATCTTTGATTTGAAAATCTTGATGCTCAACTTAGGTTCCTTTGGTGTTCAGTTGCCTTGCTTGTAGAGCTCAACTTGTTCATGTTTAGCCACAAATACACAAAAGATTGCCTCAGCATTGAGAGATGCAGTCCTGGTCCTAATGCTTTGACCATAGGGATGGAGAAGCTGCAATTCCCAGCTATTTCCAGACAAAAGAGCATTTTGCAGCGAAGCCCTCATTAATGTGTTCTGTACTTGTGCAGCCTTCCCAAATCTGTGTGCAGCGACAGCAGAGTGTTGTGCAACTGCCTCTGGCCTCCTGGGCACAGCAGCAGTAACTCAGGTGGGACAACCCTGTCTTCACAGCTCAGTCTTTCACTGCTGTGTGAGGCCTGAACGGCAGCAAACAGGCAGGAATTATCTCTGTTCTAGCACCAGAATAGCCACCATCCAGTGAGTTTGATAAACAGTGGTAAGAAGAAGATCATGTTGAACACTGAGGAGACTTAGGAGTATTTTTTTTTCTTCAAATCCTGAATATTTGGGGACAGATATATTCTTTCTCTTGACTCTGCCTTTTTAGGTTGGTTTATTTCTCTATCAAACTACCACCTTGGATGTGGCTCCTACTAACCCTCCAGGTGCTGCTCTTTTCTTCTGTTTTCTTAGCAGAAGCATTTCTCCAGGAGAGAAAATTTGCCTGGAAACAGAAGAGTTACCCAGCAATTTGGATTGGGAATATAGGAGAAGGTGCAAAGGATTTTTTAATGCCGTCCTATTATTTTCCTTTATAACATTAAAATACTTAATATTGGTTTATCCTAAATGGATAAGACATACTAAGGGCCTTAGAACAATAATAATGTGTGAAGAGTTCCAGCTGAGACCAAAAGTGCCACACACAAATATAATCACTTTGGATCTGGCGCTAAGATCTGCATACTGACAATGTGACAATACGACAAACATGAAAGTGATAATCACATGTTTTTAAAAATGCCACATTTCGTCCTTCAGTGAGGGGCCAAATGGGTGCAGCATGGATCTGCCATCCTTTCTAGATACCTGCTTGGGGGTGTTGTAATTTGCACAACAACCAGGGGAAAAAAAATGGATTCCTGTGGCTCTCCCAACAGCACGTCCCTTTGCAGGGGAGGATAGAAGCATTTGGAGGGATGGTCCCCTTCCCCATGAGGCATTCATTAGCCTAGCCAAAAAAGCAGCATGTGTGATGTGGGCTTTTTGATAACTTTTTTACTGTTCAGTTATCACTGCTGCACTTTACAGAAACACTGTTTATCTTCCAGTTGCAAAGATAGTTGGAAACCAAATAAACCCTCATCACACAGCTGTCATAGGGGTTGATGAAAATACTGAATTCTGGCCACGTGGAAGGTACAGGATGTCACTGTGTTAACAGAGCTGGTGTGCAGGTGGCCAGCCCTCTTGGCAGAGGAGCCAGGGGTCAGGAAACATGTGGAACTGAGGGGGCGGAAGAGAAAGTAGTGAGCCCGGGCTCGGTTTTCCTGGTGACACGTATAGCCAAGAGGAAGGCTGCAGAAAGGGACTTTCACTGCCTGCGCCAGCAGAGCATGGCAAACCTGCCCGACTTGTCTGTGTGTCCCAGAGAAGGTCTGCGCTGCTCTCCTGGCTGCCTGGGGCTCTGCTCGGGAGGTCAAGGAGATTAAGAAAAGGAAACAGAATGCAAAATCTTTTACCAGTTTTTACTCAGGGCCTGTCACTTTTTTTCCTGCTAGTTAGAAATCATACACCTATATTTTCCCACTTGCTTCCTTCAATAACTGGATAATATTATTACACATCAGTAGCATGTTGTTCTCCTAGCATATTTTGACATCCATACTTGGGGTTTGCCTGAAATATTTTTGCACGAGTTCAACCAAAATATTTTCACAGGTTCACCTGAAAAAAAAAATGACAAGAGGGTAGCAAATCCTCAGTTAAACTATGTGGATAATGTAATGAAGAGACGGCATTAGCTATAGCTCAGGGAATGTTGGTACATCTGTGGACATTAGAGAGATTCATTCGTACTTCTTTGTCCACGATTGTTACATTGTCTGTAAAGAAGAAAGAAAGAGAAAAACAATTGGCTGTGATTTTTAATGCCAATTGTGCACTTGGATTCCTTTCCTTTATAAAACAAGCCTTCCTGTACTTCTAAGTCATCTACAGTAAAGTAAGTCATTTTGGCAGGTATAAGTGACCCTGAGCTCAATGTCTTCCTTCCTTGAACTGCTCAGTTACCTTTTTCTTGGCACACAGCAGTTAGCAGATGTCAAAGAATAAGGAGGTATGCGGTGCCAGTGATTCCGTGCTGGCACTGAATTTCTGACAATAAAGAGTCTAATTTCAGTCTTAACAGAGAATGACTGCCAGCTTGTGTCCCGTGGTATTTTACAGGGGGAAAATCAAACCTCAGATAATCTGAAGTCCATGAGAGAGTCTACAGGGTTTTCACCCCGCATGATATCATGCTGGTACCATTCATTTCTGAGTGGCAAGTCCTTCCTACTAATTTAAGGTTCTAAATTTAGCACCCATGTCTACTTTTGCACTGGTGTAGCTTGCACCCTCTGTGTTTGCATATAATCCTTGGATTCGCCATTCCCTGTCTCACCTTTGCTCCGTTGCCCACCACTACTCTGCCAGTCTGAACTGGGGATGCAACTGCTAAGCCCAGGCTTTTCAGAGAGCGCAGTATCCCAGCGGTTAGACTATCCGTGAGGCACCACGGGGCCTCCTGAGGATCAGTTTTCCAAGGCTGCAGTGTTTTGTACCCAGGGCTCGCCTGGAAAATGTGATCTGGATGGTGGAAAAGAACAGAGCTGGGCGCTCTCCTAGGTGGCACCCACCTCTACCGCGTGGACTCTAGGAAACCTTCTTGCCCCTCCCAAGGGCCTGGGCCTTCCTTAAAATTTCTCCAGCCTTGTTAGCTTTTAATCAGCTCCCTCTGAATCTGGGCAGCAAGCAAGGGCTGTCAGTTCTTCTTCCTCATCACCTCCTACGAGCTTGACAGGGAACGGTCATCTTGTACATTTCCATAAGTGAGAGCGTGGGGATGCTAACGTGCTCCCTGCAAGCACTGAGCCAACTCTTTGGTGAAATGAAATGATTTTAAATGGTTATCAGCTGTATTTACTATGTAGCATGGTATATTAATGGAATTCCAGAAATAATCCTGAGCCTTCTCCGAAGAAAAGATATAGATGTGCATGGATAAATATGCACATATATTTTTTTAAATATATATACATATTTATATGTGCGTATACAGTTAATGCTTGTTGTCTTTTATAAGAATATCTCAGCAAAATGTTAAGGTTGCTATTTTTGATGATCCTAGAATCCTCCTGGATAGTATATAGTACTAGTAGATAGCAGACTCTGAACCCTTCATGGGCTAGTCACTGGCTATAACTTCAGTCAGGCTCAGACTGCTAATAAATTCTTTTCTTTTCTTAAAAAATTTGCATTTAAATATTGATGATTTGTGTTCCAGTGGACTCCCCATAATACCTGTGGTTTTCTATAATAAACCTATAATATCTATGTAGCCTGTAGTCAGACTACATGAGCTAATGTTTCTGCTTGGCCTAAATGATGAGCCTGTGAATTTTGTGCACTTCGTGTTCTGGTGTCCCCTCCCAAAAAAAACAAAGTGGAATGTGGTGTTTAACCTTTGGTTGACTGACTGGTGGCACAATCTCAGTGGGGGATTCAGCGAGTGTTTGGTCACTTCCTTTCCTGTTGATGCTTTCCCTCTGAGATCCTACTAAATTTTCAGAGGATTCATTTAGCTATAGATACTGCAGAAGACAGTGAAATGGTGAAATATTGTTTGTTATGGTGTTTCTGCTTGGATGAGAGTTATGTGAAAGTAGTCACATGTTAAAAATTGTAATTAATCTGTCCACAAAGGCAAATCTATTCACAAAGGCAATATGTGTAGAAAAAAAGTTTGGGGTTTGGATTTTAGTTTTGGGCTGAAGACTACTATGGCTACGATAACTGAGTTAGTCAGCTTCGCTGGATTGAAGAAAATTGATTTGCACCTCTGTAAATCAAGGTTTATCATTTTGATCAGAAAATAAGCTGAGCTATCCCTCCTGAAATTAAGCTCTGCTCCTTCTCCAAACCTGGTTGAGAGCTGCATTTAGTGCAAGTTTGAATAGAAGCAGGACATGTCACTGCTGGACAGTCTTTTCTTTAGGAGAGATGATGGCCAGTACCAGATTAAAATGGGCATGAACTAAAGAAAAAAAAAAAGATTAACAGGCGAATAGCCAATTAGTTGAGATGAATTTTGTATTTTCACAGGAAAAGGCTTCTGGAATAGGGGTGTTAAAGATCCATTTGTGCATTACAGATTTCAATTTATTCATTACACTTCAGGTATCAACTGTGCAAATAACTTTCATCTTGTATGTGAAACGTACTTGAAACCACCCTTCTTCAGCGTGGGTATAGCAAGGGATGTCTGGAGGGACTGCAAGAGGCAGGTATTTTATTGCACAGACGTCTTCAAAAGAACGGTGGAGTGCCTGAGATTCCTCCTGGGTCCGAGGGAGCCTTTGCGATGCCCTCTTCCTTATCTCAAGGCTCCTTATGTTACACTCTCAGCCCTTGCACTGTGGGTCCCTTAATAGCTACAACACTTCCGTCTGGGAAAGGCCACGCAGTTGCCATCAAGTTCTGCTGCCTGTGAAAACATTTGCAAAGTGAATTAATTACCTGGAAGAAGCCAGTTTGGACATTTCCCCAGTGCTGCTTAAACAGGCTGGCAAGTCCTAACTGAGAAAAAGCACATGCTATTGACACATGTACTGTAAATTGCCATTTGTACTAAGTTGGGAAACTCATTTTACCTTACCCAACCATCACTATAAGGTGCTGCTTTTACTTTGGCACCCGTTGACATGTTTCAGAAGTCCCCATCAAACTCTGCCCTGAGGAATTTATGCATTTTTACCATGCTAGGAGTTCCTAGCTGGAACTGGGGCTGTGTGTATGATTGTTTGGGTGAAGGTCAGAAAAAAAAAGAAAAACAAAAACACTCACTCCCACATACCTTCCACACCAAACAAAATGTAAAAGAGTAAACAGTTCAGAAAATGAAAATATAGTCTGAATAAATTATACTTCGCACAAAAAAAGTGCTTCATGTTTGACCTGTTTTAATAACGACAAGGAAACCATGAAATGTGTTCCTATCAAACATGAATACATGCACTGGCATTAATCTCAAGAGAGTATCTAATCTCTACTTCTGTTGTAATCCCAAATTAAATTTTATCCTTGGCAGAGATTTGTCTAACCTGATCTTAAAAATCTCAACTTCTGTCAATCCCAAACTCTGTAGACCACCTTATCCAGTGCTTAACAATCCTGAGAGTCTGAAAGTGTTCTATAAAATCAGATATAAATCTCCTGTCTAGAAAATTAGGCATATTATTGCCTTTCTTTTGCCTCAGTGGTCATGCAATTAATTGATCTTTCTAATAGTCCATACGCACTGGAAGGTTGTTAACGTACCCATCCATCTGATCTGTTTTTATAGATAAAACAAGATCAATTCTTTGAGCTTTTCCTTATAGGTTGTTTCTTAATTCCTGGCAATGAGCTGCTCTCCTTCAGGTTGCTTCCACTTTACCTAATTCTCTCTGAAACTGTGATGCCCACAGGTGTCAAAATAGAGAAATACCCTCATCTGATGCCTCACCCATTTCAGGTAGTTTTCTCCAGGCTTTGCACACACCGTGAACAGGTCCCAGCATTGTGGTGGGACCCTTTCTGCAGAGGAGCTACCTACTCAGTTCTTCCTCATTTTGCATGTGTGCACTTGATGTTGCTTTCCAAATGCTTTTGAGAGAAGTGCTCAAGTGCAATCTAGTGTCTTTCAGTTGTCTCTACTAAGTTTTGTCTTACTTGTTTTGGTCCATTTTTCATTGGTGTCAGAATGATTCTATGTTCTAATCCTGTCCTACAAAGTGCTGGCAGTTCTTTCCTGTTGGTGTCATCTACAATTTTTAGTCTGATTTCCTAAGGAAATGGGACTCGCATGTTTATTTTTTCTATCTGCCTGACTCGTAAGTTTTTAATGCTTTGGCTAGCGTCAGGCAGATGTGACAGAGGTCAAATAGCCCTAAGATATACATTTCCATATACATTTCATTTAAGAAAATGTGTTAGGAGGGAGGAGAGAGAGCTTCTTAGTTTCCTC
This sequence comes from Tinamus guttatus, assembly GCF_059628265.1. Taxonomy (NCBI): domain Eukaryota; kingdom Metazoa; phylum Chordata; class Aves; order Tinamiformes; family Tinamidae; genus Tinamus; species Tinamus guttatus. The sequence goes on from NW_028288747.1 coordinate 8,528,375, forward strand.
AGCAGTGAAAGGCTGCAGTGCAATAAAATGCTTACTAGAGCCCAAGGCATCCCCATGGCAGAGAGGCACTCTGAACGCCCAACCATAACGAATTCCTTCTGCAATTTGGAAGTAACTGGATTGCTTTACTCCTGCTGGAATGATTTGTTGTCAGTGTATACCTGAATAGGCTAGCTCCCTGCAAGACACCTTCAGATATTCCTGACAGAGATTTTCCCACCAGCTGGACTTTGATCAAGACCTCTTTATCTGCTTGGCTTAGGCAAGTACCAAGTCTTGTGCATGTCCATCTAACGACTCAATACAATACAAATATTGTATTAATATTGATTACATTGATAGCATTGATCCCACAGTTCTGCCTATCCACAGAGGAAATTATCTGGTAAAAAAAAAAAAAAAGGAAAGAAAAAAGTTTGACACAATTTATTCAGAATTGTTTCATTTAATGGATTTAAAAAATCTTTCTATTATCCTTGATATTCTTATAAACTTGCTGTAAATAAGCTAAATTTGTCTAGTACCTTCCTAGGCTTTGGGATTAGCCTGTATGCTCTAGAATTTCTTGGGTCCTCCTGTTTCCCTTTTTAAAAATAAATAAATGGTACAATTTCCTTTCACCTGTTATCTGGGAGTCAGATGAGATTCCATGAGTTTTCAGAGATAACTGCTAGTGGTTTTCCATTTGATACATAGGGCAAAATTTGAACTGATACATAAGCCAAATAACTTGCACTGCAAAGTATTTTCTTTCTTATTATTCTGGTCAGTTTTCCATAACTCATCTTAATTGGGATTAATGATCTGGTCATTATTAATTTTTGAGAGGGAGAAAGGGATTTCTTTCATGCTTTATTCCATTCCTACTTTGGTATCATTTGAGAATGTGGAGGGCCAGGCTTCAGGCCAGTACTTAAATATTCACAGGTATAGGGTCCAGAATCCTACAGAACCTTATTTCTGAGGAAAGTCATGTTTGCTCCCTTGCACTCTTTCTCCTTCAGTGAATATTAAGGGAATCGGCATAAAAATGTAGCCGTTGACAGAGCAACAGAGGATATTGTTCTCCATTCCTGCATCATGGAGGTGAGGACACTTTTATGAGATGCAAATCTCTTCACAGGAGGGAACGCAGTGAGAGTACCCTGAACCTATGAGCCATTGAAAAAAAAACGAAGTCTTCTTCCTTCTCTAGCGGGTTTCAGACTTTTTTTTACACACCTACTGACCCCTTGCCAAACAGAAAAAGGTAAAAAAAAAGCAGGCCACTTACCCCAATATCAGAATCAGTAGCTTGTCCCAGTCACCAGTTCCCCCAGCCATGAACCAGGCTGACCAACTTGCAGGAGCCCAGACACTGAATTACCTAATTGCCTTCCCGTTGCTTCCTGCTCAGAGTTGTGTTTCAGAGCTGCTTCCTGCACCAAGTGCAAGACAGATTACCAGGGACTACAAGGCTACAGAAGTCATACAAGAGTAAAGGCACTTGTCTCTTCCCCATAAAGTTAGAGAGTTGTGTGTGTAGTGAGTAGCCCAGTCTGGCGAGGGAAAAAAAAAATGAGTGGATGGTGTGTAGGACCTGACAAATGAAGGGCTAATATCCTAGCATGAACAGTTATCACAGCTCAGAAAATTGAGGTCTAAGTTTAGGATGTTAAGGGAGCAAGCAAATAAACAAAGAAACGAATTTTTCAAAGTTGTGTTCCTAAAATTCCATGGGCCTCCAACTACAATTAGGCATGTAGGAACGAAGCAACATATCCAAGGCAAGCTAGACTGATCCGGGCCTTGACAGCATGAAACTTGCTCCTTCAATTTTGTTACCATCAGTATCCCACCTAGCTAGAATACAGCTCTTCTGGGGATGTCCACACGTGCAGAACTCGCACCTACTACAAGTGACACCTTCACAGATTCCAGCAAAAGTGTTAACGCTGTTGGTGTACTCTGCCTTAGGCAACTCTATCTGTAAATAAGTGGGCTTAGGCTTTCTCATTCCTCTTTCCATCCTATTTTCACCGAGGGCGGTGATTTTATTTTTGTTTCGAATGAAAATTTTTGTCCGTTGAATACAATGTTTGCAATATCACCTGAAAACCAATAAATTATCTGGAGCCTACAGACAGATGCTGAGAGTATTTCTGCTTCTGCATGGGATCTATATGAAAAGCGATGATGGCACTTGGTATGAAATGCCTGCCATCCTGTTTTCTTCCTGGTGCAGGATCTCAGGTGTACTTCCATGTCTACCTTGGCAGTGTTCATCAGCATAGGGGGAGCAGTAAAGCATGCCCAAAGAGAACTATAATAAAGCCAAACTGCCTGGCTCCGGAGGCCGCAGCAGAATCTGCAGCGGGTAACTTCCACACTAGGTAGATTGCATAAGATTATAATGGGGTACAAACGGTGTTAAACCACCCCAAATGCTCCTTGAAGCAGCTAATCTTATTTTTTTTAGCTTCCCCAATAACAGCTACTATTCACATGCACAGCATGCTTCCACCCTTTTATTAAGAGCCTGCGGCCCTTGCAGCGCCGGCTGTGGCATGCGTACCCGCCAGCTACCCGCAGCACCCGTTGGCTGCTGTGTCCCAGATGTGTTCCAGGCACTTGCAGCCTACCCGCTTGGCTTTCGTGAGGTCTCATCCAGCATTAATTCAGCAGCTGTATCTCAGTGATCCAGCAAGGCTTTTTCATCTTCTGTAAATATGGAGGTATTTTGCTCAGGGGGAAAGCTGGCTTTCACGGCAGATGTGTTTCCCCACAACCAGCCCTCACTCCTGTGGGTGAATTTGCTTCTTTCCTTTCCATGCAGTGAACATGTGTGTGCATTTATGCGTGGTAGGGGCAAGCAAGTTTCCTCTCAGCTGCTCCTGCCAGTACCAGCACAGGAGAAAATAGGAATGGTATTAAAGGTAGTAGTGCTCTCAGTCCTCCCTTCCAAATGAAGGAGCTTCACAGAGGAGTCACGCACCTTCGGCTGCCAGGGACCATTTACAAACCTGCCCAACTGCAGCAGCAAGGAAGAACATAATCAGTGTTTCCAGTGCAGCCCTTATCTCCTGCCAGGTTGTTATTTAAATAATTAAGCAAGCGAAGGGCCGCCTGTCCGCTCCTGCTGCTGCAGTTGCCCTGGCTGGCCTCCCCGGGCAGCTGGGAGGTGCTGCTGGAGCGAGTGAATGAATGTGGAGGAGTCGTGACAAGCGGGAGAGGGGAGGGAAGGGGGAGTGACGGGAGCCGCCAGCCTCTTGTCCGGTTTCTCTGCTGCTTCTTTGTGTCTTGTTTTTAATGAGCTTTTGGCGAGCAGGGGAGCCAATGCATAAACAAAAGTTTGCTGTCCCTGTTTGGCCGAGGCACGACTTTGTGCCCCCTCCTGCCGTACAGATCGTTCCCCGTGATCGTGTCACGGAAACGGCTTCTCTCCTTCAGAGGCCGCAAACAAGGCTGAAAACAAACTCCGAGGAGGTTTGTTGGGAGCCTCCAGCTGAAGGATTAGGCAGGGGGGTTAAGGACTAAGCCTCTAAGGGGCTTTAGAAGGTGTTCTATTAGCAGGGAACTGATCTGGCTAAAGACTCGGGAATCACGCAGGCTAAGTGTGTCCCACTCGTGAGGTACTAGTTCTCCTGCAGATCTCCAGGTGCAGCGCTGAGCCAGATCCTGACGCAGTGCGGCAGGAAGGCTGGTGGTACCGTGGTAGGTAGGTCAGTCCAGGGAGTTCACGTCAGCCTTGCATTCATCACTGGTATCATCTGGCCAAGGCAGTGTCGGGCTTTTCTGAACTAAGCCAGTCTTCAGAAGTCTTGATGGTGTTTTTGGTCATCTAAGGCAGAGCCTGGGGGTAGGTGTAGCATTAGAAGCCATTTCACGTTGTCTGGGGGATCGCAGGAAGAAACAGATTCCCAAATCAAAGTCTCCACTCAGAGAGGAAATCTAACCCTTTTATTCACTCAGTTATCTGGATTATGATTCTTATACTTGGATTCCTTCACTAGCTCCACACTAGTCTCAGCAAGGGACGGTTGTTCAATAGCCATAGCTGCGGTTTTCAAAATTATTGAGAAATTCCACTGACCCAAGTAACAGTATGATGGAGAGAGGTGAGGGCTACAGATTTGCTGGTTTAAGAGCTCATCAGCCTAGCAATAACACATTTCATCTGCATGATACCCACTTGCCACTTCTTCAACCATATGATGCTTCTTTGACTTTTGATGGATCTTATTGGATCTCTGGAAAAAAATAAGTATAGAAATTTGGCTTCTCTCCTTGTCCTTGTATTTTTCTGTGAGCAACAGGGATGTTTCAAAGTAAGTTACACCAATTCCCAAGTACAGCAAAATAGCTGGAATGGCACAGCAAGCAAAATAAAATCACTGCTTCATTAACTTACTCATTTGTGGACAGGCTCACATGCAGTTTTGCAGGTAAAGAGAAAACTGTAGTATATGTAAGTATGTGTTTCTGTCCATTTGCCCACTAGATATCTACTTATCTATCCACTGCTTTATCTATCTACCCACACACTTTTATCTGCCTACCTGCCTATTCTATCTATCGATCGGTTACTGCAGATGTGTTTGTTTTGTCCCTGAGGCTGTATATTTATGTGCATGGATAAAGCACTCATGCCCACAGATTTATTTTCATCAAAGGGCTGTTTCATGAGCCTGTCTTTCAACTGTGGCCTCTGATTAAAGTCAGTTCTAGTTGGGTTAATTTGGAGGGAAAATCAAACCTTTGGGGTGAAAGGATAGTCACTAGCTGGGTAAGGAGTGCTGTATTTGGCTGTTAAGAGGAAAAGGGTGGGAAAGGGGAACCTTTTGGGAAATTGTGGGACTTGTTTAGGCCCGCTTTGGTCAGGTAAGCTGAGGGCGGTGTATTGCACGCGCAGAGCAGTGCCCCTGACAGGGGACCTGCAAGCAGCGTCGCGAAGGTGGCTATCTGCACGCTGTGCGCACGCCTGGGTAAGCTCCTTGCCTCCAGAAACCTGCTGGGTGCCCCCTACACCACGACGAGCGCGCGCGCGAGGCGCCCTGTGAGGCGAGTCCCCACGGGGCCCCGCAGCCTCTACCCGCCGGGCGCCCAACGGCCGCTCCGGCTAACGGCCCAACGGCCGCCGGCGGGGCGGGGCGGGGCGGGGCGGGGCGGGCAGGCGCCGCCCCGGGGAGCACGGGGCGGGGCGGCGGCGCTCGCCTCGCCGCGGTGCCGCGTCCCGCCGCTCCGTCCCGGTCGCGCAGCCGCCGGGACGGGTCGCTCCGCGCGCGCAGCTGAGGCGGCCCCGGCAGCGCCCCGCGCCATGGCGCTCCCGCTCACACTCCTGCTCCTGCCTCTGCTCTGCCTGCCTCCCGGTAAGCGGCGGAGGGGCGCGCTGTCCAGGAGGGAACCGCGGCGGGGAAGGGGCGCGCGGGCGGCGGCGTCTCCGCTCCGCGGGCGCGAGAGCTGTCAGCGGCGGGAGCCTTTTCGGGGGGTGGGAAAGCGCGGCACCGAGCGCGGAGCTGGCGCGGGCAGGGAGGGCGGGAGAGCGCTGGGGAGACGCCGCGGACCGAAGCGGCGCTGGCATCTTGGCACCTTGGATTCGTGGTGGACACGGCCACCTGATTCTCCTCAGGGTTCTTTAATCAGCAGGCTCGAAGTGTATAAATATATTCCGTTTGTTGTAAGAAAAGCCGGTGCTGCCTTTCCCCAGGGGGTGAGATCATCACATGAAGGTCTTGCTGTATTTCAATGTCCCACATCCTCTCGGTAGACCTTGAAGTTGGCCATGCAAAAAAACAGGAACTCCACCCTGGCTCGGTGAATTGTAGTGCTCCACAGCTAGGTCCCGACCATCTGCCTCGTCTTCCTGTTATGACAGAGTTTTTGAACTTTCTGGGATGTGTGAAAAGTCATTATTTACCTCTGCACTGTTAAGCAGATGATGTTAAAAGTGTCCACGTAAAACTTATGGCATATATTGTGTTTTGTTGATTGAATAGCATTTGTTTTTGTTGTCTTATTGCCTTGATTTGAGGTTTGTCATATATATTTTTACAGGTTTATGTATTTCGCTGGATCAGCCAAGCCTTAGCATCCAAAAAAATGTCCTCACAATAACTGCAAATGCTACTCTGAATATTACTTGCAGGTAAGAGCAAACCTGGCCAGTACGGTTTCGATGTGGGTGACATGCATCAGGTTTTTGTACAGAAGTAAAGATTAATCTCTTTCTCCCCTTTCATCCCTCCCTTCGTGGTAAAACTTCCCCGAGTTTTGCCAGCTTGGCAACAGTACCAGTGCCCGCCATGTGCTAATGCTTCTCTCTGACGTTTGCTTTCCTAGTGGTCAGCGAGCGCTGGACTGGTTCTGGCCAAACAACCAGAGCAGCACTGAGAAGCGAATCACTGTGACAAGCTGTAGTGATGGTCCTTACTGTAAGACACTAACTCTTCTAAAAGTAATAGGCAATGACACAGGAGACTACAAGTGCCTTTACAGGGATAACCAGGCGGCTACAACCATTTATGTCTATGTTCAAGGTAAGCTCTTGCACAGTTCTTATCTGTGAAATGATAAAGGGTATCAAGTATCTCAAAAAGACTTTGGCGTTAAAATTTCTAAATCCTAGAAATTTTAGTCTGGTGAAATTATTGTTTTTCCCACTCATTTTCATGTCGAGTAGTTATATGCCAATGCGTTCGCTGCTATCGATAGAAAAATCTCCATGTTCATATATACAGTAATTGGTCTGCTTTTATCTAAGTCCAGAGCTTAGCCTGCTTCTCTCGGCTATGCTCTGAGTCTGTCCTCATGATTGCAGAGCTATTAATGACTTTTTCTGAGTTTCATACAAGGGGGGATTATAGAGGTTGTATATATTTGTTGAAATGGACACACCTCCCTTCATTTTACCAATTGCGCTGCTACTGTTCAAAAAAAAAAAGTTTCCATGCGTTTGTTGACAATAATAGTAACATCTATTTATGTTTTAAAAACTAAGTTTCAAGCTTCCAGTTCTGCTAGAAATGCAGATGTGTGTGGTGGTCCCTACAAAGCCTTCGGTTCTACACTCAGCTAAGAACATGCATACACCAAGACATCTGTCTTTTTTGCACACATCTTGGTACTCATATTCCCATGCATCCTGTTTCTTTTTTATCCTAACTTACGGCTAATATTTTTGAAAATGGAGAATTATTAAATACATGGATTAGCTTTTTCTGTAAGATCACGGACTTGCTTTATTTTGGACTCACTTTGAAAAGGACCATGCCATTTGGGGGCTGTGTAGCATGTCTCTACTTTAACTGATATTTCCTGTAATACTTATGCAAGCGAAGTCATCCTGGGGTAAATCAGAGTTTTGCCAGCCCAATGTGTGCTGTGGCAGGAAGCTGTACTCTGAAGTGCGCACTCCTGCTGATAACTGCTTTAAGAATAATGGTATTATAAAACTGTGTGCCTCTCAAAACATAGCCCCCTCCCTATTTGGTCTCATCATTTAAGTGGTTTACAAAATAAAAAGAAATAATGAATAGCCAGGAAAAGAAAAAATGGAAAAAATTTCCTTTCAAATCACTTGACAAATAATACCTAGTTTGCCAACCAAATGTTTTTTAGATTACCGATCTCCATTTGTGACTTCAGTGAGTGATCAGCTTGGCATTGTATACATCACTAAGAATAAAACAGTGGTAGTACCATGCCTTGGAACTGTATCAAATCTCAACGTATCTCTACATGCGGTAAGGAAAAAGCCCATTATTGGTTTATTAGTTAGCTAAAGTCAATATGATTAAGTACATCATTTAAAGTGTAAATATATTTCTTAAAAACTTATTTGTCTCTGTGGGAATTTTACAGCCTATGATTTGAAGGTGAGTATTGTAATTATACTCATCCATGCTGTGAAAATACAGTCTATGAAAGGAAGATCACCTGAGATAAGGTGTTAAAACTAGGATCATGCTGTACGGGAAATATTGGACTTAAAACTTTGTTTTCTCGATATTTTTTCTTTTTTTAAATTTGCTTAAATATTTTATCAATATTTCAAACAGAGATATCCTGAGAAGATATTTGTTCCTGATGGTAAATCAATTTCGTGGAATAATAAAAAAGGCTTCACTATACCCAGTCATTTAATCAATTACGCGGGCATGGTCTTCTGTGAAGCTAAAATAAATGACGAAAGCTACCAGTCTGTGATTTACATAGTTGCAGTCGTAGGTAAGCCAAATTTTTGTCTCAATAGCTTATGTTATCTTTCTCGATACAACATACTGAACCAATTACATTTTCTTAGACTGTAGGTTATTCAGCACTGACAATGCAGCTAATGCAAAATGGGTGTAGTGATATATATTACTTCTCTTTTACATGCAGTGTATTGTGTTCTTTCTACTTAACTGTCGCAATGAGTGCTTCTATTTTCAGTATTTTACATAGACACTGGGATTTTTTTTTCTTTTCTAACAATGCAAGCCTTTTCTTTTTTTTTTTCTTTTTTTTTTTTCCCTAAAGTGCTCTTCTGTACTTTATTTACTTATGTAGGACCTGAGTCAAGACTGAAGGGAACTAGAGGCAGGCATCCCTTGGCAGCAGATGGAAGGGGGTTGCTCTGAGAGGGTGCCAGGGAATGGGAGATATGCAGAGGGGGTGTCACACTAGGACTTTGGTTGTCTTGTCTGCCTTCATACTTAAGGTTTCTTACCCCCACTGGAGAGGGCTTCGATCGAACACCTATGTCCTGTTTCACTGCTGTCCAATGCAGTTTGCGCTTCACAGAGCAGAAATGGTCAGTGCAGACACAGCCTGTCTTTCCAGGCTTCTTTAGACAGTTATTGCGCAGTGCCAGAGCTTTGAGAGGACTAGGAAAGTGCCTGTTAAACACTGTGGAAAAGACTTCCCTCATTTTTGTGCCTTTTTTCTTCCTCTAGGATACCGAATTTATGACCTAACTATGAGCCCACATTACCAAGTAGAACTGGCAGTGGGAGAAAAGCTGGTTCTAAATTGTACTGTAAGGACGGAGCTGAACGTGGGGATTGATTTTAAATGGGACTACCCTTCTATCAAGGTAAAACCATAACTTAAGGGTGCTGACATCACAGAAAAAAACAGATTTAGTTAGAATGTTGTTTCCTCCCTTGTGATATTAGCAAAACAGCTGATAATACTCAAAGTCTTGTCTGTTGTATATACAATTTTGCAAAGGTTGAGAGGAAGAATAAGCGTAAACCAATTCCGAAACAATTCTATCCTTTATTTGTTGCAGGAAAAGCGTGCAACCATCAGAGATTTAAAAACCACTACAGGAGAAGTGAAGAAGTTTGTAAGCACTCTTACCATTGACAGTGTTTCCTTAAGTGATAAAGGTCGATACACTTGTGCAGCATCCAGTGGACGTATGAACATGAAAAACAGTAGTTACTTCGTTATCCATGGTATAGAATGTTCACATTCGGTTCTGTTAGCTGTTTTAGAGTTGGGATTGATTACTAGGATGCAGAGTCTGCATGATATATATGAGCCATTTGTTTGATAAAGAACTTCAGTAGACAGCAATTAGCTACATTATTTCATTCACTAGCCCATTCTTCACTAGTTATATTTATTTCACAAGATTATACATCTGCTAAGGATAGTGAATGTGATTATTACTGAGGGGTATCAAATCCTATAGGAAAATGGATGGTAAAATAAACTTTTGTGGTGTCCTATACTGACTATAAAAAGTAGTTTGTGTGGATAACTGTATAAAGGTTGGCTTTTCTCACAGCAAGTGAGGCTATGCTAGATTCTGGTGGCCGTCTGAGACAGTGGCTCTGTGAGCCAGGAGACAGTCTCCCAACGTAGGAGAATGGTCTTTATGTTGTGTATATCTGACTCCATTTCTGGTCATACGGAAACAATGCAAAGGAAATGACTTTAGTTAAGTGCATAGATAAGTATGGGGCCACATCCTATAGTCTTTTTCTCAAGGCCCTCTTGGGCAGAGCCCCAGCAGTTTCCACTGGATTATTTCTTGAAAACTTTTGACAGCATGAGAATGGCCAATTTTTAATGACTGTCAGCAAAGGTTTTTCCATATTTTGGAGGGCACCAATTTTCCTGAGGTCTGATTTAAGAGGTCTTCTTTTTTTTGCCCTCAAACTTATTATGTGACACAGTGATTCGAGATAGAAAGGACCCAGGAGCCAGATCCAGATCATTTGCTGTAGTGAGTGTACTAGAAATTAAATCAATGCCATCTTAAACCTTAGCCAGTGGGCTCTTACTCTGAATGCTGGTTATTAAATATAGTGTACAGCATTTCAGAGTATTCTGTGACTGAAAATAAGATGTTCAAATACATATTTTTCAGCCTCTTCTCAATTAAGTAACTATCACTTGCAATTTTGTATACTATTATTTCTTTAAATGGATCAAGCCTGGTTTATGATACATGTATGTATGTGGAAATAGGGGGATACTGTGCCAAGTCCTCTCTCCATTGAACTCGAGAACTCCCCAGTGAGGGTACTGGTTTGTTCCTCTGTGTGAGGAAAGGACTGTGGGAAGGTGGGTCCATCTCTGCAGAGCTCAACTTGGGGTTTAGGGCTCAGGCTTGTTTGAAGCTGCCTGTGCTGTTTCATGGCATCCCATCATATGCCTTTCTCCCTCATCTGCTGTTAAATGCAAATGCAAATGGAGACAGTTTGTATTTGTCAATGAGAGAAAACTTATGTATTTATTTATTTATTTATTTATTTTGCAGAAAGACCATTTATCCACCTGGAGAAAATGGAGAATGTGGTTGAGACAAAGATAGGTGATACAGTCAAAATTCCTGTCAGGTATAAAGGATATCCTCCACCAGAGGCAAAATGGTAAGAATCAGGGCAGAAAATGTTAGAAAATCTGAACTTTTCTTAGTCAAGGTAAATTCCAGAAGTATTAAAAGCGCCATATATTTTCTTTAGGTATAAAAATGGAAAAGCCATGAATGCAAATCACACAGTTAAACTTGGCTACACATTAATAATCAATGATGCAACTGAGAAGGACTCTGGGAATTACACTGTTGTACTTACAAACCCCACTAACAAGATGCAAAAGATGCATACATTCAACCTCCTTGTGAATGGTAAGTGATATGTGAGGGATACCTTTCTTTTGCATGTAGACAAAGTATATTACCGTTTTTAGGATTCAATTCATCTCAGTGTTGTGAAGATTTAAATGGTGGGAGGGGAAAACGGGCCTGAAGGAGATCACTTAAAACCTTAGCCATGGGAATGCAGAGATGGCTCATCCTTGTTGCACCCAGCTTCATCCAGGATTTACCTCTCAAAAGACTGCAGGAGTTTGTTGTGATGGTGTGTGCGTGTTCCTTTTTATTTTCTGTATATTATTTCTTTGTCTCTGTGTCCTGCTCTCTTCCTGCCCTTGCGCTCTCTCCCGCTTGCTTTGCTGCTGGAGCCCTCCCCACCCTGGCCCATCCTGGCCTGCCTCGCCCATCCTTCCTGCACCTTCTCTTCTGCCCTACTGGGGAGCCCTCCTCCTCCTCTCTGCTCCCCAGGAAACAGCCTAGCCTGAGAAGGGCAGCAAACCTAAATGCAGTGGGGTCAGGGCTGGGAAGTAATAAGCTTCTAATGGCTGCAAGTAGTGCTGCAAATGTGAATACTACATTTTAAAACAGATAGTGCAAGAGGTTTTTGTTAGAGCTGTTACGCATTGTGTCTTGAGGGCCAAATCCTGTAGGGTGTTGGGCTTGTTCACCTCTTCCTCATACATACTTTTTTAATTGGAGTTGCTCTCTATTGAGGTCAGATGTCATTGAGGACAGCCAGATTCTTAAAGGATGAAACAGTAGGGGACAGTAAGTGAATTAGTTGCCATGAGAGGTTCTTTATACCATGCAGTCCAAGGATATCCCTCCTTTCTCGGAGAAGAGAGGCTGTCCTCCTAGGAGGGGTAACATGCTGCCTCTCTCCTCTAGTCCCTCCTCAGATTGGTGAGAACGCGTTGCTGGCGCCCGTCGACTCCTACAAGTTTGGTTCCACTCAGACACTCACCTGCACTGTCTACGCAGTCCCGCCTCCCACGACCATCCTGTGGTACTGGCAGCTGGAGGAGGAATGCACTTTCAGCCCCCAGTAAGTGATACGGCAGCTTTCATTTGGTTTTCTGTAGCTTTTCAGGGATTTTGGGGAGGGGGTTGTCCTTTTTTTTTTTTTTTCTTTTTTTTGGTGTCCATTGGCTTGCCATCATGCTCTTTACTGAGCACAAATATAAGCCATGTGCAGACAGAGTTTCTGGTATGGGGCATAAGGCAGGAACGCTAACTTCCCTGAGATGCCCTCCCAGAGGGCATGGAGTTTCCTTTGGGGGAAATGAACATAGCTGGAAAACTTCTCTGCTTTCATGGTTGCTGATTTCTGAGATGTTCTCTTAAGCCTGCTCTCAGCTAGAGACAGAGTTAGCACAGCTAGCTAAAGTTTTAGACTGGTGTTTGATGAGAACTGCGAGGTTGGAACGTAACCATAATGTCTTCCTCCATGTGAATTTCAGACTTGGCTGAGCTAGCCTGGGAAGCTAGGGCCACCCTGTACAAGTATCAGTGGCTTGACAGAGTTGGACACAGCAAACTTCAGGCCCAGAAACTGCTGTCACTAGATACATAGATCTCTCTCTCTGTGGCTTTTGGTTGTGACAACTGTAGGCTCAAAGTGGCTTCATGTTGTAGGACATAGTTAAAACTAACCCAGTAACCACTCGAGAAAGGATTGCATTGCGTAACAGGCAGGCTGCCCCAGGCAGGCTCTGCTGAGGGTGTAGGCGATGAGCTGTAAAGCTAAGGGCCTCCCTCAGCGAGAAGCCAGCAGCTCTCGTTTGTTGTCTTCATGCCTTCCTGAAGGTATCTTGGTTTGTGCTGGGTTTCGAAGACAGCTCTGTCCCATCAGATCTCTCGCTGGACAGCCGCAGACCCAAAACTCAATCCTGAACACAGGAAATTTACTCTTTCTGCTAATTGCAGATCTTAGTGGCTTTTTTTGTTGTTGTTTCTTTCTTGCTCTGGTCAAGCGCTGAGTATATGGGTGCTCTTTATCTGTGTGAAAGTGTATCTCAGAGGAAGTACACTGCTTGATGCTGGGGAATGATAGAGAGAGTGCCTGACCGAGATTCACGCAGCCTTCCTTATCTGTGCCTGCCATAAGCCCAGATTTCCTTTAAAAAAAAAAAAAAAAGCATTCTTCTTTCCTGTTGTTGTTTTTAAAATGACTTTCACTAGTTTCTTCCTTTGGTGCCTGGTTGCTTCCTACACAAGGGCTACTGTCCTCAAGAAATTCTTTTAGAGACTTCAGTGATTTCTGTGTCTCTCTGTCTTCCTTTGAACTAAATTAACTCAAATCCTCCATTTATGAATGGAGGTTTGTTCCCAGAATAGCTACTTTCCTCTAAGCATCCTGATTGAGCTGACATAGGCAGATTAATTAGGAGATTCACCTTTAGACTTGAGGAATTCTTATTTTACAGAGCACAAGGGTCTCAGAAGGTTATAGGGTGCAATTTAATAGAAATGTTTCGAGAACATACTCTTCCCTCTCAGATGTAGAGTGTGGCTGCTTAGATAAGTGATGTATGGGTAAGTATCTGTATATTATAAAGAGAACAACAACAACTCACACTCCTGAAGAGCTAAATATTCTCTCTAACACATATGTCTCTACCTATCTCTCAGAAAAGTTCGCTCTGGAGCCAATCCATATTCATGCAGGAAATGGAAAGTGATCTCAGAGAGAAAGGGTGGGAATCAGATTGAAATTAAACATCGAGTCGTTACCATTGCTGGGAAAATGAAGGTGAGCAGATTTTCTTTTCTTGGAAATATTTAGCATTGTTCAGTGGTCCAAGGTTCTGGAAATATGTCATTAAAGATAAGACTCTTTTTGCCTAACTAGCCTAGTCATTTAAACTCCTGCTGAAAGTAATAGAGACGGATGCTTCAAATATTTCAGACACTGACCCAAAGTTCCTCCATTGAGGAACCTGACTTACTTAGATTTCAGTGCTTACTCTTTGTGGATCTGGAGTTAGGTGAATTAATGTCACCACTTAACTGCATCAGGTGGAGTTTGGAGAGTCTGGAGAGGAGAGAGAAAAATATTAATGCATACGCTGAAGTGTACATTCTGGCAGGTTACTTTTTGTTGTTTTCTTTTCTCTTATTGTTACACACATAAGCAAAATACAAAATGTGAGCAACAGTAGCAAACTGCACACAACATCTTGCATTTTTGGGGAGGCATTTTCAGTTTTGCAGATACCTACACAACACTTTGCTGAGCTATTGCACTAACACTCAAATGTTCTTCTGTAGACTGTGAGCACCCTTGTGATTCAAGCAGCAAATGTGTCTGCTTTGTACAGATGTACAGCTACAAACAGAGCTGGGTCAAGTGAGAGAGTTATCTCCTTTCATGTGACCAGTAAGTATACCTTGTTGAAAAATTACTCTTATTTCCTCTGTGTTACTAATGACATGAGCTTCAACACTGTGTTTTGATTTCTGTCTTTTATAATTCATATGGCCAACTGAATATTTTCCTAACGCAGTCTTTAAAATCACTAATTACCTTTTACTGAGTGCTCAGTTCTGTTGGCATCAATGGAGTGATAGGCCCATGAAAATGATGTAGAATGGGCACTATTGTGTTGACAGTGAATGCTATTGGGCTATTGTAGTCACTGGGGGAAAAAATATACAACTTAATAGGAATTTCTTTTAATTTGCAGGGGGTCTTGAAATTAATCTGCAGCCTCGGAATCAACTCACGGAGAAGGATAACATGTCCTTGCAATGCACAGCAGACAAATTTACCTTTGAGAATCTATCATGGTACAAACTCAGTGCTCACGCCTCTCAGGCTCCCTTTGGAGGGCTACCCATGCCTGTTTGCAAGAACCTTAATGCTCTTCAGAAGCTGAATGCGACGGTTTCAAATACCAATGGTGAAAATGTCACCTTGGAACTTATCCTCCGTAACATCTCTATCCAGGATGGAGGGGACTATGTTTGTATTGCTCAGGACAAAAAGGCTAAAACACAGCACTGCCTGGTCAAGCATCTCACTGTTCAAGGTGTGTACCTCTGTGAACTGAAGAGTTGTTGCATGTGAAAACTACTGTGATAGTGTCAATCCTGGATAAGTTCAGCCCCTGCGTGTGGTGCTTAATAGTGTCCTCGTTTTGTTAAATAGATTTGAACTGTTGTTTACAAGTGGATGCCTTGTACATGTTGACTGCTGCTGCTTGTGGGTCTGGGAGCTATTGAGGGAGTTACCATTCCATCAGTACCAGTGAGGAAACACTGACAGTGCAATTGTGCTATGCAAGCAGTTGAGTTTGGCTTTTGCCCAAAGAATAGCACATAGCTCAATAACATTGCAGTATTACATTTCAAAACACTTTTTCCACTTTAACTATAAATACCGATTTATTTTGGTGGCATCAGTGTTACTACACTGTGTCATTGATTCTTGAATTTGAGATCATATGTATCATACAAAACTGTTATCAAATAATGCCGAAATTTAGACAACAGCAAAACAAACTTTAATCAATAAGCTCTTGATGAAAATACAGATGATTTTGTTTTGGGGCCTAGATGATTAGGCTGATAAGACAACTGTGGTACTAGTTCAGAAAAATCCCAGTATGTGCTCATGGGCTGTCCTAAACGAGTGTCTGAAGGACTGGCAATATAAGGCTTCTTTTAACAGGCCTGAAAATACAAATGTGAGAGAAGCAATTTCCCACCTATTCCCTCTTCCCTCAGCAGCCTATTCAAATTTTATAGTCCAAAGTGGGTTACATCAACGCTGTTAAATACTTTCTTTAGTGTTATGACTTGCTCATAATATGTGGAAGGTTAAGTACAATCTTTAGATGAACCTTAGGACTGTTGATGTTATAAAAGGCTTTGAGACTTCTTTACTGGGTCAAATGTGTTACCAAGTAAGTGCTAGTACTGCAAAAGTAAATGTTTCTTAAATTCTCAGAAGTTTTATCTTATTTTCACACCAACAGAGCCCTTGGCACCCACACTCATAGGAAATCTGGAAAATCAAACAACAAACGTTGGTGAAACTATAGAAGTATCATGCACAGCAAATGGTATTCCTCCTCCCAACATCGTGTGGTTTAAAAACAATGAAACACTCGTGGAAGATTCTGGTGAGGCATTGCTCCTTTGTTATGAATTTTATAGCACTTAAGGGCTGCTAACTTCCATCACGAAAAGCGTCATTTTGAATTTCTAAGAAAGTTTTTTTTTTTTTTTTTTCCCTTTGGAAGTAATATTTCATTTCAATGTATTGCTCACTGTTACTTTTTAGAAAGTTTTAAAGTGGGCCAAAACTTGAATCCAACCTTTTTAGTATGGATCAAGTTTAAATGTTCATTTGATATGATATAAAATTATTAGACATTCGCTTGTCACAAATCTGATAAAAAATTTCACCTCTGCCTTTTATTTTATTATTATTATTATTATTATTATTATTATTATTATTATTATTATTATGTTTCTTATTTTTCTTACTGTACTGTAACATGCTTGTTAAGATTATATGGACAGTTATAAAACTAAAATAAGTTTAATTCTTAACCGCACCTGTGAAAAAGCTAGTAGAAATAAAAATAATTATTTTTACAGGTATTGTTTTGAAAGATGGAAATAAAACATTAACCATACGTCGAGTGAGGAAAGAAGATGGTGGACTATACACCTGCCTTGCTTGCAATGTTCTTGGATGCAAAAAAGCAGTGGCTTTCTTTACGGTGGAAGGTTAGTACCAGTTTGTTTCTAGACTGTGCATGAAACTGTTATGAACACTAAAAGGAAAATTTACTGTTGTCCTGATCAAAGCTTTAAAATTATATCATGAAGCTTGTTAAAATGATTTCAAAAAAACCCTCAGACTGCATCTTGTCATAACCAAATGGCAGCATCATAATTCCAGCTGTTGAGGCTGATACTCACTTCTCCGCAGGGTTTATTGTGTTTGAACAAAAGCCAAATCAATTGCACAGAAAACTGTCAATTTAAAGAGCTAAAAACTGTCAGTATATACGCACTGTTAGGTGCATATATACCTATACCTACCTGCATAACCTACCTACCTGTGCAGAAGTCTTGGGACATCTCTATTTTCTTGGTAACTCAGCTGTCAAATGATGGTTTTAAAGAGTAAATTTTAAATTAAATCTAATTGCTATCACAGCATCTACAAAAAACAGTGTGGAGACTTTGTGCAGTCTGTTTTAATGCTGCCTGACTTCAGTGACAGCCACAGATAGTGTTTTGGTGTAAGGGACTCCAGGCTTAATCAACCAGGCTCTGTAGTGATCATCCATTCTACTGCATTAAGCTGTTTAAAGCAGTTTTCTCTTATTCATAGATCATTAGAATATCAAGATGTTGTTTGCTATGCTTACATGAGGCAGAAATTGTCTGCAGATAATGTTAATGTAGATTTCAGCTGATGCAGTAAATATAGGTGGGTCATGATCTTCAAGTCTGCAAAAATCATAAATGTTTATTTGTCAGGTTGTTTCACAGTCAGGAATTTCTAATGCAGCTTATGAGGGGCCAAAAAAAATACATCCTTGGTGTGTTGTTATAAAGAAAGAATTACATGGTGCAATATAACATAATATGGAGAATGGGAGCTGAAGAGGAGAGCTGCTCTAGTGCAGCATTAGATGTTCAAGTGGTATTTGCTGGTGACTTTTGAAGTGGAAAAGGGATGCTCTAAATAAGTCTTTATATTCATCTGTTGTTGCAGACCTACATTTTTTCATACCCTTACTGGAGACAAGAGAGAAATTGTTCTCTGGATCATTCTCACAGCACTTAATTTACATGAGATACATATGTGTGTGTGTGTATGCACGCATATATATATATATATATATATATCTTTATTTTCTGGAGAAAGAGTCATTGATTTGGGATATTCCAAAACAATGATTTCTTTTTAAAATACAATACTTACTTTATATTTGTTGTCAAAGGTCCAGATTTTGTCCTTGGTTATCCCCATTCAGCGTCCGACAAACAAAGCTGATGCTAAGCAGCTGTCTGGTGTAAAACATCACAGAACTAAGAGTTATATTCCTACATAAAAAGCGAGCTTTTTGTTTGGCTTTGCTTTCGTTTTCTTGCTACAAGTTGCACTTTTAAAACGAACCTTTAGAACAAGGAACTCTATTCTGTGCTTTAATGAATGAACAAAACCAATGTGTTTCCAACTATCACTCAAATATTCATTTATTTCTTCCCAGGCGCTGAAGAGAAAACAAACCTGGAGCTCATTATCCTCGTTGGC
This sequence comes from Tinamus guttatus, assembly GCF_059628265.1. Taxonomy (NCBI): domain Eukaryota; kingdom Metazoa; phylum Chordata; class Aves; order Tinamiformes; family Tinamidae; genus Tinamus; species Tinamus guttatus. The sequence continues at coordinate 8,546,728 of NW_028288747.1, forward strand.
ACTGCAGTGATTGCCATGTTCTTCTGGTTGCTTCTTGTAATCATCCTCCGGACCGTTAAGCGGGTAATGAAATAATTCTCTTACTGTCCTATCAGCACTGGTCTTGCATGACAAATGAAAGCTGACTTGAGTTCTTTTGTGTTGTTTCTTTCCATTGTTCTTAAATCAACATACACATTTTTTCTCTCCATGCCGTAACATTCTTGCCTGTGACTGAAGGCACAGAAATTTGTTTTTAATTGAACCAGCCCTCAGAAGAGAAAAAGTGTTTTAATTGTTTCTGTTTATTAAAAATACAAGTAATTAATGATGATCAGACTAACAATGACGTTGTGTAGGGAAATGGTAGCTTGGCATTTCTGGGAAGTAGTAGAACACTAAAGAGTGAGAAACTGGCACTTTGTCTGCATGTGTCCACTAAAAAATCTGTGCAACTACAACTAATATAATTTTCCAGGCCAATGGAGGGGACATGAAGACTGGCTACTTGTCAATCATAATGGATCCTGATGAAGTCCCTATAGACGAGCATTGTGAACGGCTCCCATATGATGCCAACAAGTGGGAGTTTCCCAGAGACCGGCTGAAGCTAGGTGCGTTCCCACTGCGTAAACCAGTTAGTACTGAGCAGTCCTGGACCAGCAGCTGTCACAAGGACGTGGCCTGTTTGCCCGGGACTACCCTGCTGCTTAAGGCCCTGGAGGAGTGCTCTGGGGCTGCTCAGTGCAGAATTGGCACTGTTAGAGAGTGAAGGGCGGATGACAGAATGTCCTTTCTCCATACTGCCATGCAAAGCTGTAGAAGGCTGCTGGATCACAGCCCCATCTGACTCCACCATGGAGAAAAAGTTAATGATTATGTTTAATGTCTCCTCTCCCTATTATAAATCCTCTTTTTATTTCCAATACATAATTTGAATTTACAGCTATTGTTTATTCTGCATCTTCTGTCCTCTGTGTCAGGCAAATAAAGCACAGTCTGTTCTTCTCCTCCCCTCAAGGCAAACCTCTTGGACGTGGAGCCTTTGGCCAGGTGATAGAAGCAGATGCATTTGGGATTGACAAAACCGCAACCTGCAGAACAGTGGCAGTCAAAATGCTTAAAGGTAAAAACGACTGCTAACATTTCACCTTGAAGACACACTGTGTGGATATTGCCAGTTTCATAACTAGCAGATCGAAAAGGCATCTGCTTTCCAACAACAAGCAACAACAACAAAAGCACAACATATTTGTACCAATGATATATACTAGTCTAGCCTAATAGCAGGCAATGACTAGGCTAAGTACAGACCTTAACCTCTTCAGCAACTGGATCAATGGCAGTGTGGTTTCTTGGCCATTGCATTATAAGTCTAGCAGCATTCAGAAAGTGAGCTTGCTCCTGCAAGCAGTTTGCACGTGGCCATTTTTGTTATATGCTGCTTGACAGGAGACCTTTCTGCCAAGTCTCAAACAATGACTTAGCCATGCTCCAAAATGAGGAGTAGTTTTCTGCTCACTTCAGAACACATTATACTGCTTCACCCTTGCCACAGGAAAGTTCAAAGCTACAGTTCCCAGAAACAGAGTTCCTGAAGCGGACTTAGCTGGAACAGTGAAGTGGGGCTCTCTGTTGCCAGGACATGTGTCCCCAGAGGAAGGGTGGGAGAGGCCTGGGGGATTTCTGATGGTACGGCGTGAGCCGGGACAGAGCTTAGGCACTGTTACGAACACTGGCTGTTCTATACTGCCAAAATTCATTACCCATGGGACGAGTGTGCTGTAATGGCGGGGTGCACCACTTTGCTGGTGCTCAAGAAGCCTACAGAGACTTCTCACTAGACAAGACTCATTAGATGGGCTGAAAAAGGAAAGGGAGTTGGAGGAGAGAGCCCTTTGTGTCTATGATGCTTCTCATGTGTGTTGTGTTATCTTTACAGAGGGTGCAACCCACAGTGAGCACAGAGCACTCATGTCAGAGCTGAAGATTCTCATTCATATTGGCCATCATCTAAATGTTGTCAATCTACTTGGAGCTTGCACAAAACCAGGAGGTAAGTAGTGGGGTTTTCCTCCAGGTTGTCAGTGAGCAGGAAAGTGCCAATGAAAACCCTCTGGGGCACAGAGAGATGAGTTTCATCACCAAGAACTGGAAGAAAGTGTCTTTTCTACATAATAGCACTAAGGTGATTCCTGATAAGAGTGAGCAGGTTCAGCAACAGGGACAAAAGTTCCAAAGCCCTGAGTTCTACATCTAGCTCTGTCCCTGGGTTGTTCTGTCAATTTGTCTTTCTGTATCTCAGATGCATTTTTAAAGTGGGCACCCCTTGCATATGGGGCTTGGAGTCTGCACCCAATACCAGATTTCAAAAGTCTGTCTTATTTTCCGCACTGGCTACCATGCCACTGCAGCTTGTGACTCCTCTTCTTGGCTTTGGATGGTGTGTGTGTGTGTTTGTATATTTATGTGTGTGTGCACATTTCTGTATGTATGTAGGAGGGGCTATTGTAAACTGCATTCCAGATCTGGGGAAATGAACCTATTTTACTTTGTAATCTGGGACAGATATTTAGTTTAACAAACCATCATTGCATGCAGATTTGGAAGAAATTCAGTGTAAAGTAACTTTGTAATGATTTTTCAGGGAAGCTGACTTGTTGGCTTAATCTGGGATCAGAATTTAGTTTGTAAGGCTCCATGAAAGCTGTCAAAGAAAACATAATCTATAAATATTATTATTTTTTTGTTTATTCCATAATACAATAGTCACATCCGGTATCTGGAAACTAGGGTGGAAACTCATCAATGTAGCATGCATATATGAAGCAATTTGAGCATAAAATAACGTATTTAGGTTGTGTCTTAAGGCATCTGTGTTTGAAATGGATTCCTCATTTAAGTTTTTAGAACTTAACTGTCTGCACAAAAATGCCTGGACAACCATATACCTATATATTTTACTGCAGCTGAAGGGTGAGCTGCACTGAAGTTCATTCAATTGTTTATGTTTCAACCTTGCAGTGTCAATTAGCTCAGGCAGTTTTTAGCACTTTCATGTAAATATGAACATGCGAATGTTTGCTTTCATGCAAATATAAGTATAAATACATTTTTGCATGCAAAGTAAGGTTTATGCTTTTGAAAAGCACGTACTTTATTTTCCTTCATTATGCAAGAGAAAAAGGAGTAATTTTCCTGCTTCGAATATTATTTAGTAGTAGTAGTAGTAATCTTAAATCTTTGGGAAAGCAGTATAATGCTTTTAGAAATGTGTACATTTCTACATTTTTAATCACAAATCATGCTTAAGATAAGTTGGGATATAAATTATCTTTCTAAATAATTATTTTGTGTGTTATCAGGGCCACTCATGGTGATTGTGGAATATTGCAAATTTGGAAATTTGTCAGCTTACCTGCGGAGCAAGAGGGGTGAATTTGTTCCATACAAGGTATTGGAGACAAGATTGCTTCTATAATGTTTGATACACTTTCTTTTTTTTTTTCCCCTGCACACACAGTTTTTCTGCTTCTCCTGGGGAGTGCAGCGGCAATTCTTGAGGATGTTTAATAAGAATATCTAGTACTCCTCATAGGAATGAGAGATGGCAGAGACATCAGAGGTCATCCAGTCCTTCTCCAGGCCCCCGCATTGTAGCTGTTTTGTTATTGTTAGCTTAAAATGTGCAAAGAAACTGAACTTCCACTATTTCCTTTGACTGATTATTCTACACTTGGCTGTATCTGTCAGGAAGTTTTTTTCTGATTATCAGCCTGAATTTTTTCCTTTCTCAGTTAAGGTCCATAACACCTTAAATAAATGCCTTCTCTGCTTAGTGTGTATATACATCAGACATCCATAGATATTTTTCAACGTGTCATGATCTTATTCAGTTTCCACTTGGGTCATGATTGAATTAGCCTATTTCATCCAGTTAATCTTTTTGTGTAATCAAGATGTCTGTTGAGTTTGGTAATTTTTACTTCTTGAAGGTTCTTTACGAAGGAGGACTTGCATCCCAACAGCCCACGTTCACATTCCTGTTTTAAAGGGAGGATAGAGGCGGTCATTTTCAAGTTTTGTTTTTTTTTTGTTTGTTTTCTTTCCTGATATATATGTGATAGGGGTTGATTTCCAGAGAGGGTTGAGTGGATTTATGCCCTCAGAATCACATGCCTGATGGTTGTGGGTGCTCTCTAATGAACGCCATGATCGAGAGATCCTCCTCACTAAAACCCAGAGGGAGGCTCTTTTACTGTGTTGGTAGCTTCTGTTTTCCTGCAGCTGCTGTATTCAGATCAGAGCTTCTTCAAAAATGTTTGTCAGTTCTCCAGGGAGTTATTTTTCTTTATCCTTGGAGCCACTGTTTACTATTTTATATTGGCAAAGATAACTTGTTTTTGTGAGGTAAAAAAGGGGATAAACAAATATCTGAGAGGCTGTGAAGAACGAGGCAAAGTTTCCGAAGTGTGTTGACCTTTGCTTATACAAGCAATGGTGGTGGGAATCAGTAACGGAAAAAACTACTGCTGCCATGGGAAGCAAGTAACAAAATTGAAGCCGGAGAGAATGGAAAGGAGTCGAGGAAGTCTTTGGACCTGGGATTCTCTCCAGAGGCATTCAGTGGCTTAGGAGAAGAAGGAAATAAATCATATTTTGAGAGTTCTTCAGGGTTTGGCCAAGGTTAGGGTTTAGCAGAATAGTCTCTGCAGCAGAAGATGAAGCAATAGTAGTAGAGAGATATTCAGGAGTATGAAAGGGGTTTCACTAGCTTCACGCTTAGCAAGTTGTGGGGCCAGGAATGCAGCCAAAGACAGGCCACAGGTTGTGAGAGGCAGACAGCCTGGCACCTTTGAGCATGGCCTCCTTCTTAAACACAGAAGCCTTGCGCTGGGGGCAGCAGAAAGGACGTGGGAGCAGCCTAAAGGTACCCTGGCCTGGTATCTTTACTCTCAAGCTCAAGCCAGTGGCCACGGGGGCTGGCAAGTGCTGCGAGTGCAGTCACTGCAGCAGCCCTGGTAGGCAAGACAGTGCTGGGCCGGGGCCACCCTGCAGCCAGCACCTGTGTTGGGTGCCTGCACTGCCAGCAACGAGGTTTGAGCGAGCAGCCTGGATGCAGAGGCCCGCACAGTCTGTTGTCTCCACATGCCTTCAGTGATGCCCCTGTTGCAAAGTGGCTCCAGCATTGTTTCCTCTGCTGGAAAAGCTTCTGATGTGCTTTTTATTTTTTTTCCCCTCCTCCTCTCCTCTTTTCCTTTCCAGACTAAGAGTGCCAGGTTCAGACAGGGGAAAGACAACTACGTCGGTGATATCTCCACAGACCTGAAGCAACGGTTGGACAGCATCACAAGCAGCCAGAGCTCAGCAAGCTCTGGGTTCGTGGAAGAGCGGTCCCTGAGTGATGTGGAAGAAGAGGATGGTAGGATATGTCTTCTTTTGGTTTCCAAACAGCTTTCATTGGCAGGGGCTGAAGTAGGGAGTGGGGGCCTGAGTGATTTTCAGTACTGCCTAGAAATTTTGCAGAATATTCCCTGGATGATTGAAGTTCCTAGTTTATGGATCACTCTAGTCTAGCATTTCAATTCCCTTGACCCAGTCCCAAATAATTTACAATCCAGAAAGAATATGTTTATGTGTGGGGCACATTCCATCTGAAATTCAGTCTTTTAAACGTTCCAGTGTCTTCAGGATAAATCAGGGAGCAATCACTCTGAAGGCAGTGCAGACAGGTATGTTCCAAGGTTTGCCAGGGTTTTCCTTGCCATTTGCCCAGAAGTTAAATATCATGAAATGCCGTCTGCTTCACTGCTTATTAGCAGAGAAGTTGATTTGCCTTCTGTCTCTGCAGATGGTATATCAGGAACAGGAACCCTGATTGATATTCTTGATTAAAGGCGCACCTGGATAAGCATATTCTGCAGTGGTTTCACTGGTGCATTTGCCATGTTATGCTTTGGCAGTGGTAGACCTAAGTGCTCAGTGGAGCCAAAGTGTTTGAGAGAGAGCTGATTTCAACAAGTGGTAGGATCAAGCTGGTCAGGATGGAGACCATAGCTCAACTGTCTGTGTCTGGACTTCTACTAAAAATTACTTAGTGTAAAGAAAAACATTAGCTTAACAAAGACAATGGTCTTCTGTTTTGATGTGATCCAGTAGATGAGTCCTGGCATGCACTTGCTCATGCATTTTTACATCCTTTTGGACCTTTTCAGACCTTTCTGGTATAACCACTGACTGTCTGGGTTGGAATGATGTAAGAAATGGTCATCAGGCCTAAAGCCTTAAGATGATACTTATCCACCAGTGTTGTAATTGTTGATAGATTTCTTAAAATCATGAGCTGAGCAGAGAGTTTTTCTTGTGCGCTTTTTTTTTTTTTTAATAGCAGGAACAAAATGCCTAGGCAACTTTTTTAGTACTTGAATACATTACTCCCCCTACATTCTTTGGTTAGGATGAGGTTAGGCTTCTTCTTCCTTAAATTAACAGGGCTTTTTGCCAAATTCAGGTCTTTCTCTCTAGGGCACATTGTAGACTATGTGGGCTTCCCTATCATTGGTCTCTGGTGAAGTCATCTGGTGAAATGAAAGCCTCTCTTGCCCTAGGAACTGCGAGCTGGGTTTTTGGACATTTTTCTTTTGTTTTGCACTGGTGAGACCTGTGGAAATAAGCTAGGATGTGTGGGTATAACCCATGATCTTGGAATTTATTTTGCACAAGACTAGTTTAGTGTGAAATGGGTTACCAGTGCTAATGCATATGGTCAAAAAAGGAATTGGCTTCCTGGAGCATAAGTTCAGCACTGGCATCTACCTAAGAAGCAGTCGTAGGCAAAGCCAGTGACCGAGGACAGGCTTGACTGTCATCTGATTCTTTGCAGCTGGTCCTGAAGATCTTTGCAAGAACCCTTTGACCATGGAGGACCTCATCTGTTACAGCTTCCAGGTGGCAAGGGGAATGGAGTTTTTGGCTTCACGCAAAGTAAGGAACTTCTCAGGAAAAGTGGGATGTTATTTATTTGACTGTAGGAAATAGTGCTATAAAAGGAAACAGTGCGTTCATCTTTAGGCTAATAGTCATCTCCAATGTCTTCTTTTTGCCCTAAGACACATCTGATTCATAATATTGCAGAGTGAAACACAAATGTTAGTGATCTATACATGATTTGTGGGTCACTGATTTTCAAAAGAATGATTAGGTAGTTGGAGAAGGGGAACTGACTTCTGAAGATGGTTAAAGGGATTAGAGACAGATCCCTAGCAAGTGGAGCTAAAGTAGAGTAAAGTTTGCTCTGAAGAAGTTGCCTGTAGCTTGTGTGATGGGGTTGGAAGGACACTGTGAGGAGGAATGATGCTTGCATGTGAAACTCCATGACTCTCTCCTTTGAGAATCTTTTGCAAAAAATTCGATACTCAACTTAAGCACTTGATAACATCTTCACTGCATTTTGGCCTTCTGTAGGATTTGATCCTAAATACATATAGTGCATGTTTCAAAGAAGTGCCAGTAAGGGAGAGAATTACCTGCAGTTGTTAAAAAAAACAAAGTGCACTTATACATGGGAAAAGGAAATAGAAGCTGGGAGTATAATCTGCTCTAGAATGCACGTTAAGTGTAAAAGTGCAGGCTGCAGAGCCTTTGCTGTTAACATGCATTTGTCTACATTTTGTGCATCCTGGTTGATGTATATTATGTCTGTCTCTCCAAGATCTGTATTTCTAATCCATATTGGAAGCAAATCTGCAGCCTCCTACAGACCCTGTCTCTTTTACCCCAAGTTGTTGAAGCTTGAGCTTTAAGCTTTTCTGGCTTGTTGGCTAAGATATGGATATGGACTTTGCTAGTTCCTCGAGTCCAGATTATTTTGTGTTGGAATTGGATTCAGCATGGTATTTTTTTTCGGGGGAAGAGTAGATCATACAGATTTGAGTGAACCTACGTAATTCTAAAGATAATCAGATCTGAACCTGTTTTGTGTCAGCTTCTTAGGATAATTAATTAGCTAACTTCAAAGATCCTGCCTACATAGTGAATAAACAGATGTATGTTTGGACTTGGGAATACAACTCTGTCTGAGCCAAATCAGTTGTGACCATCAAAAAAACACTTAAAATCTGTAACAGTTAATTCTGAGGTTTCTTTTGCTTAGAAGGGTTTTAAGAACTATCTGGTCTTTGAGGGTGGGAGAGCACATATGTGAAAGAGATCAGCTCTGTGGATAGAGCTGTGACAACAGGCAGCATATCAGGTTGTTTACTTCTCTTTGCAGTGCATCCACAGGGACTTGGCTGCTCGTAATATCCTCTTGTCAGACAATAATGTGGTCAAAATCTGTGATTTTGGCTTGGCTCGAGACATCTACAAAGACCCAGATTACGTCAGGAAAGGAGATGTAAGTTTCAGACGCTCTGCTTGAGAAAGATTTGATTCAAAGTCATGACTCCATTTTCACCATAAGTGCATTTGGGGAAACTCGGTGTTTTACTAATAAACAATATGTTTTCTTTCTTTTTTTAATGCTTTCAGGCAAGACTACCCCTAAAATGGATGGCACCAGAAACCATTTTTGATAGAGTATATACCATTCAGAGTGATGTATGGTCTTTTGGAGTTCTGCTCTGGGAAATATTCTCATTAGGTGAGTAACTTCAATTTTGTTACTGAGCCATCTTGAAATGTAAATGTCTATTAAAGAAAATAGTAGAATTGTTCTTGGATGATCTTTAACATTTTATTTCTTTAAAAATTCAAAATTATTAGAACCCTTTTTTGTTGTTTGATGTTTATTTTCTCCATCAAAGATGGAATACTCAAATTCCCTCAAAGTACAAATAAAAGAATGGGGACTTGAAATGCATCTTCATACAATTTCAGTGTATGATTATGTGCCTCATTTACTCAATCAATTGCCATTATCATCATAAATATAAACTGTTTGTACATCCCAATATGCTGAACTGCCTTATTAACTCAAACCATAGCGAATTATTTGTTTGAAAATTAAAGGCAGAATGTAAGTGTCTAATACACTAAAATTACCATTGCTCTCATTTTAGGTGCTTCACCCTATCCTGGAGTGAAAATTGATGAAGAGTTTTGCAGAAGACTGAAAGAAGGAACAAGAATGAGAGCACCAGACTATACAACACCAGAAATGTGAGAAACTGTTCTTCTAACTGTCCACATATATCTCACAGTAATAGCAGATATTTGAATAAGCAATGTGCTCTTTTTTTCTTTATGCTAATACTGTAATGGCGTTATCCTTCTAGGTACCAAACGATGCTGGATTGCTGGCATGGAGATCCTAAGCAAAGGCCAACTTTTTCTGAGCTAGTGGAACACCTGGGAAATTTACTGCAAGCCAATGTCCGCCAGGTACAGGAAACATATTCTGAACTTGGTAACACCATCAGCTGAACCCCACCTGTGCCCCAGCCATGGTGAAATCCTGTGCCTGGGTACTGCCTGCTAGAGCTGTGCTGGAGCCCCGTTTTTAATACTGCTCCCGTCACTTACCAGCAGTTGGTGAAACTATCAGAAAATGGTATGGGAGAGAAAGGATCACAGAGGTCTGTTGTGGTGACCAGAACTCACCTCATCCTGCCAGCACAGGTTGCCCTAAACACCACTGCTTTGGCTACATGCCTTCAAGTAAGGGGATTGCTAGTGACTCACCAGCTCAGGCTCACTTCCCTGCTCTGTTTCCATTTTCCATGTATTTATCTAACTGCAGAGACATTTCCACAGGTTATCCCTAGTGATATTTCCACTATAGGCATGTGTTTATACTATCTAGAAGATAACATACGTATGGATATAGGCCACAATGTCTTAATGACTCCCCATAAAATTAGGGCACAGGCATTTCTGTGCTTATGAGCAGCTCCATGAATATAACAGTATTAAAAGCTGTCAAGTGTTGCAGTCAGTGAGCTTTCTACTTAGTGTAAACAGACCTCCTTTCTAGCTCTCTGTCTTGTGGCTCCCTCTTCATATACTGCAAATGTAGGCCTGAGAAATAGATGAAAATCCTTTACACCAAGGCTGGGTTTTGCCTCCTGCTCTCCTAAAGGATTTGTTCTCCCTATCCAACCTCTTGCTAGTGATGGGAATTCCCCGTTCCTTAAAATCACCACGTCTTCTGGGCAGACCAAAGCAGAGAAAGGATAGTTTGTTTGCTTTTCCTGGAGAACCTCTTAAATCTTACATATGACCAGAGCACATTTTAGGCATATTTCACCATAACCAATATAGTTAGATTACTAATGATTTAGGTCATCTTGCCATGGACAGTAATGTAATGATAGACAGGAGGGATTTATACTCTGATAGCTAATAGTTAATTATATGTGTATCATATTATATCCAAAAGCAAGAGATGCAAAAAAATTCAAGGTGTCATAAGATCAGCTAAAGGATTTCCTGTGGGACTATAAATGCATAAGCAAAGAATGTGTAATCCATTTTCCTCTTGATACCTTAAAGGGAAATCTAAATGAGTGTAAGAACATTTTAAGAATATAATTATTGTTATTGGTATCAAGTTAAATGCCAAAGTATTTTTAGAAAACTTCCTTATTTGCTGTCTGCTTCATTCTTTTTTTATTTACCTTTTATGCTTAGTTTAGTGTTTATAATTCATATGCTGTAGTCCAATCTCATTTTTAAAGTTTTTTCCTTCATTTTCATGTTCTTTATGTTACTGCGATTCACACATTATTAAAAACTGTACTTTTAACTTCAAAGACATCCAGAAAAATGCTGATTATGCATTGCATTACAGTATATCATTTAAAGATCATAATTTTGCATCTAAAACTATTTGTCAGTGGCTCTTTTGATAGAGCTGCCCCTGTAAAGATATATGTTCATATAACGCTCATGTGCTCAGGGTAGTCCATTGATACATTCTGCATGTGTGTGTGTGCAACTGTGTATGTGTACATATCTGTATAGCATATTTGATTTTTATATATTTCACTGTATTTTGCAGGATGGTAAAGACTACATTGTGCTTCCTTTGTCAGTATCACTGAATATGGAAGAGGATTCAGGTCTCTCTCTCCCAACTTCACCTGCTTCCTGTAGGGAGGAAGAGGAAGTCTGTGATCCTAAATTCCATTATGACAACACAGCAGGAATTAGGTATTTTATATCGTGGACATCCTATTGGGGCCTCTCAGCGGTTTTGTTCATGATGGGGGCAGGGAAAAGGAAAGGAAGAGAGTTCAGCTGCTCTGGTCCACATTTAACCTTGTCCATAGGGATATAAATGAATATTTAGAGTTTTTGTAGGCAAAAACTGGTTTCTTACCTCTCCAGATGTCTCCAGAAGCCTTAACATTTTTTTTTCACTGTCCTTCTAAGATATGGTATTCTTATTCAGGAAAACACAAGAGTATTGTTATTTATTTTTTAAGAAGCAGAACAAGTATGTTGCAGCTCCCTAGAATACTAGTGGTAATAGAAAGATTATCAGTTGAGGTAAAAAGAATTTGAAGAAGGGTAAGCATAATCCCTCTCTTTAGAAAGAAAGAAAAAGGAGCCATCTGGGAATAAGGTTAACTTGATTCCTGGGAACTATCCTGGAATAAAGTTTCCTTCTTTGGAAGAATAATAGGTCTGGTAGATAGCAGGGAAAAAATGGTTCTGATTTTATGTAAGGCTTTTTGGATCTTTATGTGTGTTATGTGATAGTCTAATTCAAAATGCACACACATCCCAAGAAACACTGTTAGGACGTCACCTGCGAACCCAGCCATGGGGCTGGAGCCAGACTACTCGTTATTCCCTCTCACTGGCTCCAGGGGTGTTTCTGATTCTGTTTGCACAGTAGTCTAGTCTAGCAAGGAGGATCTCATTCATTTTAGCCGTTGTGGAAGATATAGATTAACTCTTGTTTGGGCTGAGCAGAAGCAGGACTTTCATATCCTGAATGGTCATTCAGAACATAAAGTTAATGGGCAAAAAGTAGGATTCCTAATCCTTATTGTCCTAGGTAACAACAGTCTATTGTGTTCCCCAGCAATAGGATAAGTTTTATTTGCAACAAGAGCAACCTGGGTTAATATTTCAAGAACATCCCAAATTGTAGCTGAGCATCTGAACAGGCCACAAAGGGACCTTGTAAAATCTCTGCCAGATAAAATGATTGTCTGTTGAATATGGACAGGCCTCAACTCAGAGCTAGGAAATGGAGTGAATAATGCTCTATTAGTATTTCTACCAAAGGCCACTATTTTCTTTTCGTTGGCTTACAGACATCAGGCAGGCCAGAGGGCTTCTCTGGGAGAAGAGAAGAGAGAGGCAGAGTCCCCCTTCCTGCCCCCATGGCACTGGGAGGCCGACTGCAGAGTCCGCAGTTGTTGTCCTGCATCTCAGAAGTGCAGTCCAAAAAGAGACACATGTGTCTGTTCTCCAGGCTCCTCTGTTTATTGTACTTCTAGGCTAAGCTTGCAGGAAATTAAGCCCTCCAGCATTACTAAGGAAAGGAACTGTTTTCTCAAGTCCATTTCTTAGAATTTGCTTGGGGATCAAGGTTGTCAGGAGCAGAAGGTCAGAAGCATGCCATTTTCTAGGCAGCTCATCCTTTGCAATAAGTGGATATTTTGAGGTTTGCATAATATGTTTTGACAAAAGGATTAACTTCTCTGTAGAGAGATAAAAGGATTCTGATATCATTGTGCCATTAGCAGCCAAATTGCAGATAGTGGAAACAATTTTTTTCTTTTTTCCTTTTCAGTCAGTACCGACAAGGTAGCAAAAGAAAAAGTCGACCTGTGAGTGTGAAAACTTTTGAAGATGTCCCATTGGTAGCGACTGTAAAGGTTGTTCAGGAGGTAAGGCTCTCCTTTGTATATCTCTTCATTTTATTAATATAGCTTTTTATTTTTTATTCCTTTGTATTTAATGCATTTCTAACATCTTAACAGGAAAACCAGACAGACAGTGGGATGGTTCTTGCATCTGAAGAGTTGAAGACACTGGAAGAAAGAGATAAACAAGTGAAAATACCCTTTAGGTAAGACTCAGGCTGCAAATAGGATTGAATTTGACCTTTTGTTTGCAGTAATTCAGAAGATTCATATCTGTGTGCGTTTTCTTAAAAGATAAACTCTTTTCTTACTATACCATCAAAAGCAGGCAATGAGAAACAGTGCAGTGAGTGTCCAGTCACTTGGTTGGTGTTAAGACTCCTGTGTGCACAGAGATGAGAGGTAATGCAGCTGCTGAGAGCGTCAGACAGTGCCGTAGAAAGGGCTTATATTTCTCCATTGCAAAAGCAGCAATAACCCCAGGGCCAGTGCCACACAGTTGGGCAGTTTTGTAATTTTATTTTTTAAGCTGACTCTGGAGTTTTCAGGATGTACCTGGGTGTATTTTCAGAGCATTGTACAGGGCTTTAATTGTGCAGCTCACAGGAAACACTGTAGCATTCATGTAGCTGGTATCTCACGCATATTTTCAGAGAGCTTCTCAGAGGATTTTTTTTTTTCCAGGACAGCTTTAGTGTCAACAGAGGTACAGTATAGCTACAGTTGCAGCATGGCTGGAAGGTGGGAAGCCTCTCAAAGTTTTCTCTCTCTGTTTCGTTTGTGGTCACAATCTACCCCCCACAGCATCTACCTCTACTGTCATAAACTTAACTTTATATGTATTATTGAGACTGCGGTGAATGGAAACATCTCTCCTTGTGATCTGGCAACATGTTTAAAAGGGCTTAAAGCTATTTTTGTTAAATGTACCATTTCACTGTTGTTTTTTTAATTGCTGTGATGGTAAACAGCTGTCTGCAGGGATCTCTTACCCACCCTCCAGGAGAAAGTCTCCACAGGTATTTGAGGTCTGTGTGTGTTTTGCAGCATGCTGGTGCCCAGCAAGAGCAACGAGTCTGTCATGTCTGAAGCTTCCAACCAGACGAGCGGCTACCAGTCCGGCTACCACTCGGACGACATGGACACGGCCGTGTACTCCAGTGAGGAGACCGAACTGTTGTGCGCGCGGGAGGCCGCGCCGCCGCTCTGCCACGCGCAGGCGCTCGCGTACGACGGCGCCGTGGCCCTCCCCTCCCCACCGCTCTAGGGCGGCACGAGCAGCCACGGCTTCCCCTGGGATGTGCGTTCCTTGCTTGGACTGGTGCTCGTCAGGTCTTATGCATGGAGAGACTGCGTTCATGAGGGTAAGGAAAGAGGCTTATTTTTTGTGAAGAAGATACGGGAGAATCTCGCAGCAAAACTGCGCCGCAACAGACCGTGGGACGCTTTCCTCAAGAGATGATGGCGGCTGAGGACACAAAGCCCTCGCTGCAGCGCGCGTGGGCTGTGTTGCCCCGATGACAGAGGCTGCGTGGTGGCCTTTGGGACCCTGGTGAAACACACAGCAACGTGGCATGCCCAACAGGCAGCGGGATGGGGCCCAACCTGCCGTTTCTAGTTGTACGAGCTAAAGATACAGCCCTGCTTTTTTGTTTTTCCTCTTGCGGCTGGACTCCAGGAAGGAAACAACATGGTTCTGGCTTCTTGTTTCTCAGTGTTATCCCTTGCCTGCACCTCCACAAACAAAAAAAGGAACCTCCAGCTCAAGGCTCTGGCACACACTTACCGTTTGTGACTAATCATAGGCTGGACTAAATATAAATGGGGTTGATGGTCCCTGTCCTTGACAGGGGGGAAAAAAAAATGCTGTACAAGTCCTCATAAGCTGCACTACCTTGAGGCAGTCTTGCCCGAGTCAGGTTGGTTAATATGGGGGAGGCAGAGCTCTGATCCAAATGATGGCCCATGTGCCTAGGGCATGCGTGCCCTCCAAGGCTGGTTTTGGAGGTAGTTTCCCGCCTCGTGTGCCCCCTTAGCCCCTGCCAGTTACGTACCTGTTTCCAAGCTAGACTGAAACAGCTGCAAAAAATCCCCACGGCTGGGTCAGCCTAGAGACCAGGTAGAAGAGGCAATGTAATTTACGTTAGAACTGCAGGCATCCATGTCCTATGAGGTATCCTCAGCTGGACTCACCTTTGCATCTCATCCTCCCTCCCCCGGCCATGGGCCAGATTCTTTCACTTGCAGACTCAGAATTTGTTTGCAGTGACACAGATTTTGGCTTGTGCGGTCTTGCAAATCCGTGACCAGTTTCATGGCAGCTCAAATCTTCTCCAAGATCATGTTGTGATTAATTACTGGACAACTTTTGCCTGTGTTCTTGTAGTCCCGAAGCTCTGTTAATAGACACAATGCAGACTGCAAGATTTTAAAATGTAAAGCTACTTCTACTGAGTTCTCTTCTGTATTTTTGTAGTGTTTGGGTTATTTTTTGTTTGTTTGTTTGTACTTACTATGTAAAATGCTGGGAAGCAGGAATATAAGGCATATACAGTATTTATAGCCTCTTTATGTAGAAATAAATGTAATATATTAAAATATAAATATATATTATATAATGGATATTGTACTATTCACATTTTGTATCTGTGTTCTGTAGCATTCCAAAGGTCACAATTTTGAATAGCTAAGACTTTTCACTTTATTAAAAGGGATTGGAAATTTAAAGGCAGGGGCTATGAGTAGATCTGTTCACTCTTCTTCCATATATTTTCTTAAATTCCCTCTGTTGACAGGGAAGCTTTTCATCTGCTCCATATGTCAAGCACCATCTAATGAATTAGTTATTTATCTGGTTATTTATACCATCATGCAGGACTAGGACCCACTTCTGCAGGTGCCTCAACTAACTGAACTTCAGCTGTTTTGTATAATAGAAATAGTTGTGTTCAGTGAAGTGGTCTGAAGACTAGATTGTTTGTGAGGACTGAATCTCTTCTGAACGTGTTCATGACCTTCAGGTAGGGAATGGCTGGTGACCTAATTGTACCATGGCTTTTACCTGGAGTGAAGCTGTTTCCCTTAAAGTCTTTTTATGTATGTATTCCTTCAATCTCCATTCTTGGAGGTGAAATACTAGCTCCCACCCTTGTGCAGCAGCTTTTGCTTTTATTTTAAATATGTACTTAAACTGCCCCTTTCGACCTCCTTGTCTGTACTGTATATTCCTTCTATCTCAGTGCAAGGCTGACCACCATAAGCCATTCCTTATCAGGAATCAAAGAATTCATAAAAACTTATTAAACAACAAACTTCAACTTTTAATTCAGCTTCTATTTACTGCAATTGGAAATGTTCCTGATTCTGTATTTATGACATATCTTGCTTCACAGGCAAGACTTTAGCCAGTAGACCCTGCAGAGCCACAAGTTGGAGAGCCCTGGCAGAAAGGTGAGGATGAAGACTCATCGTTGATGTCTATCTTCCTTAAAGGCAGAATCTCCCAAGATTTGGGATGTAAATTCTGTATTTTTGCTTCCTCTGCAGACTGGTGTAACAGACAGTATGTGCTGCACACATAATGAGATGTGCAAGTTAGCAGTGTTTGCATTACTCAAAAGCCATCATCCACCGCGATTCAGGGAAATTGCAAAATGGCTATTTCAGCTAGCTAGCTTGAAATCCCTGACAAACTATGAAATGGTCTTGTGGGTACAAATAATTTTAAACATACCTGCTTTAGGAAAGGAAATCAGTTTAAAGCAAAAAAAAACAAAACAAAAACAAAAACACACAACAGTTCAAGAACAAGAAATGCTTCTATAAATATGCCCATTTATTTGGCAGCCACTTCCACATTTCTTTTCTTAGACCATAGCTATTACATCCTTTAAAACACCTGGACTTTTTGTTATATTCTGAATACAGAATCAAGCCTCATCTGTCTTGGAAGATGTTTTAAATGGCTATTTTCAATGGCAGACAGATTTGCAAATGCCTCACAAACCACATTCCCATCCATCCATTCCCATCCTATTCCAACACCCCTATCCATGAAGTTCATAGGAGGTTCAAATCCAGCCTGAATTGGAGTCCAAGGAAGTGCAAGCAGAAGGGCTGTTTGCAAGATTTGGGATCTGAACATATCCCCACAAGCGGTTGTGTAGGAGTGAGGAGCAGCAGTGACTGGTTTGGCTTCTCCCGCCGGAGCTGGGCTTGCTGGTGGGTCGGGAAGTGGGGAATCAAGCCTGGAACAGGCTGGCTGGGGGCTGGAGCGTGGCTGCAATGCTGGCGCTGCCAGTGTGGGCACCGAGCAGCTGAAGAGCTTCTAGTATGTGTTGTGTCCTATCCTTTGCATGAAATGTCTTGAGAAACCCAATTCTTGCCTCGATTTTTCTTGTTAACATAACTCCACTCACAAACAACTCCCTTTCACGCAGGTATAAAAAACCTCAGCTGAGAATATTGTTATGATCCTCCCCATCTTGTTCTGATGGGAATGTTCCCAAGCTCATTCCCGACTCTCAAGGCCTAGTACTCATTAATCCTAAAAGTAGTGTGTGACTAATATGGCAAACACTGTACAATCCTGGAACCAAAGAAATCAGGGACAAATTTCCTGCTAATTACAGCTCTTTTTGGTGGTTCTACGTCTAGCATAGATAGCATGGGCAGCCTCCTTACATAAAGCTGGAATTTGCTATTTTTATGCGCGACGTTCTCAAACCATGAATCATCTGAGGTTTCCCCTCATCCCTGACACTTGAGCACACACCCTGCGCCACCTCGCAGTGTGGGACCCAGCAAAGCCACAGCAAGGGCAAGGAAAACAGAACTAACGCTTGTTCTTGCTAATTGACAAATTTATTAGGGACAGAAGTTAAGCAGCAGAGACCTTTTCCTTGGATTTTGGCTCTGGATTTTCAGCCGGCCTGGCTGTCCGTTGCTTTCTGTGTCATAATATATGTCCTCGGCTCCTGGACCCCTGACATTCGGGCTGATTGAGTCTCAGAAGGTCATTGGGGAACATAGCAGGAGTCCTGAACATATGGTGCTGATAAACATCGCCGCGGCAGAGATAAGGCGCTGTTCAGTGTAATCTTAGGAAGCTTGGGTTTTGTTGCCATAAAACTACACAATGTAAAGCCTAATCCCTACACGGATTTAATTAGCTGTTAAACATATCAGGTTCATGATGAAGGCTGCTCTGCTTACCTAGATGTTATCCATTGACTGCTGCCAGTTGGTTCAGGCGTGAGGTATCTCTGCCTTGCAGCTTGTTAGGGTGACACGCTGCCATGAATGATGACTACTAAGTTTGAAGGAAAAAAAAAGGGAGGCGAACGAATTCCATTTCCAGGCCCAGTGTCAGACACAGCCTCTGGTGCCAGGAAAAATATCAGTACCGTGTGATTTCCTGAGTCCTGATTGAAAAAAAAAAGGCTTTCTTTAGAAGGTGGGAGATATGAACTGGCGTTTATGAGGCTTAACTCGGCCTCGCAGGGCGAGCGGAGCTGTTCAGCATCCCACGGGGCTCTTTCCCTGTGCTTGGTGCTTCCCTCCTACTCCAGGTCATTTTGCTAAGTGGCCTCCCAGCTCTAATAGCGATTTCACAGAGGCGACTGGAAGTTGCTCCTTCCAGTCTTACTTCTTTTGGGTTGATTTCACACTATAATCAGAAGTGTGACTGCAGCACGTTACAGACATACGCAGGGTATTTAAGGGCTGCCAGGCTAAGTACCAGGATCAGGGAAGCTTAAGCAGCCCTGGCGGAGCAGCCCACGTGGGAGCAGGGCCAGCGCAGGCGACGCCGAGCGCGGCGACACGAAGGGCAGCGCTGCAGCTGACGGGGCCTGTGAGCAGCAAGGTCTCGGGCTCAACAGCTGAAAAGAGGAAAAGGTTGAAAGAAAATTTTAACAATTGCATGTGTCCTTCTCTGGTATGCACATGTCCTTGTCCTGGAGAATTTGACTTTGCATCAAGCCCTGAGAAACAGGGTTATGCTCATTACAGACTGCCACGTTGCATGGCAGGACTGGAAGGCTCTTTCTGCCTCTTGTTAGTCATCTCAAGGCTGCTTTGCAGTGTGTATTTCATGCAGATACAGGATCCCCTTTTCCCTAAAGTTTTCCAGCAATTCACTTGCAGACTTGCATGAAGAGCACTGCTGAGTGTCTTTCTTAAGAGCTGATCAGGCAAGCTGAAACATCTAAACAAGCAATGGGCCCTTGTATTTAATATCCTCGGATGGACTTCTCTTCTATGGATTCCCCAGTGGCTTTCTGAGTCTATGTAAACTCTTGGCATTTGCCGCGCTCTGCAGCAAGGTTTTCTGCTCCTTACTCAGAAGAGCCACCTTTTTGTGTATTTTTGTTTGCCTTTTTTTTTTTTTTGAATCTGCTGTATGTACATTTTCAATTGATTTCCCCAGCTATTTTCCAGTGCATGGACCAGTTTTCCCTACTCATGTTCTCCATGTTATATAGAATTTTATGGAGCAGGCATTCCCTTTCCAGCCAAAAGATTTGCAGGGTCCAGTAAAAATCTAAGAGTACATCTTCTTGGGGAGGAGGTGACATCTGCTTGGCCAGAGTCCCAAAGCAGAGCTCCACAAGACACTCCGTTTCCTGCTGGCGGAAGGAGAGTGTGGGACACTCATCAAAGGCTGGAGCCTATCGCCTGATTTGCGTGACAGATGTACCACAGTCTTTGCAAACATTAGTCAATGTCAAGATCCAGTTTGTTGGCATCTTCTCAGTTCTGCTATTTTTGGCTAGGGAAATGTTTCCAAGGGTTGGGCTGAACTTGTCTCCTGCGTGTCCAGCGCAGCCCCATTCCCAGGCTGTTCGAACTGGCTCCTGCCTGGCTCCGGGGCAGGATAAGACCCAGAAAGTGGTGACTCTATTGCCTGAATGCAATACAAACAGGGGCACCATTTACTCCTGCAAATTTGCAGAACGGAGTGAAAGCAGGGCCTATCTTATCAGTTACTTAGGGGGTTAAGACTTGGGGGTATAAAAAGTCTCTTTAAACTCTGGGTAATACTCACAAACAGAGCCCTCTGGAGATAACTTCACAAGTGGAACATCTTGGGTGCACTTACTTGTAATTTTAAATTACAATCACATCTTTATATTTTCTGATAAAATTCGTAAACTGGCAACAACTATTTAACATTACAGTTTAGTTAAGTACTAAAACAGTGGGACGGATGCAGAAAAAGCAATACAATTATTAATGTATGGCTTGGTAATGTTATTGAAACAATGGCTTTAGGCATTTCAAGCCTGTTTTCAGGCTGATGTTGCTAATATTTCATGAGGATTATTAAGTTTTATTAGCAATTTGCATCTTAGTATAATTATGTGGATATTAGAGAAATCAATATTGTATGATGTAGAGTCCCTTAATGGCTATACAGTTTGTTGAGTCTATTATGAGACCAGTCTGAGAGTCAATTTAAGAAGAATCTTTACAATTCTGCTGGAATTGGGTTTTGCATAATGAGCTAAATGCCTTAGATATTGAAGAGAGCATTGCAAAATCTGTCCTCAGTCTTGAGTCTTTGGATACAAGTGAGAGTCTTGCGACTGAACTAAAGAAAATCATTCCTGTACATTTAACTGTCTTCCCTAAACTCTGCTAAAATTCCCTGAAGTTCCTTACTAGTACACAGCTTTGGAAAAAAACAAACAAACAAAAATATATATGTAAACAGCAAGCCATGAAAGCCCTGCTTTTCACTCACTGTGAATATTCACTAATCTAAGGTACAAAGCTGGGTGTAACACTGGTGTCTGTGACAAATTTATCGTCTGATTTTTGATGAAATGCTTTTCATTTTCCATGATCTCATGGTAATGTTGTGCTTTCTCCTTTTTAAGGGCTTTTACTTTAAGCACAGGCAGATGACCAGTTACCAGAGCTTTAATACCATGACTTCCTTTTGTCACGGCAAGAAACATGGGATAACCAGAATTCCAAGACTGTCCCGTCCCAGGAGCAGGGGGGGAGCTCACAACGGCTCTCACTGCCCTGCCTGCCTGGCTGTCTCTGCAACCGTGGCCTTTTCTCGCTTTCTTTTCCTTTCTTCTTCCTCACATCAGCAAGAAGTATCTGATGGAAGGAGAAAAAGGAAAAAGCTGGGTTTGGTTTTTGTGTCTCCTCCAGCATGTCACCTGAGAGCAGCAGGGAGCAAGCCCAGAACAAGCACAAGGCCACGCTGCTTCATCTGCGCTCAGGGAACCTGTGAAACTCCTTGCAACAGGGCCCGAACATTTATATTGGCCTGTGAAACCCTTGGGCAAATCCATGGAAGAAAATTCACAGTTACTAAATGTAAAGCCACCATCTCTAATTCAAGAAGTCTCTCGGCTGCAAATCTTGGGAAACCGGGGGAGGATAACTAGGAGGAGTTCAGCTATATGCTTTTTTACTCCTCCTTAGGTCCCCACTATCAACTGCTAAAAGCCCTGGGAATGGTGTTTGAGGGTCCTGTAGTGTGTATATTCTCTTGAGTACTTGCAAGTAAACTTGTAAGTTCTTATAGTTAACTAGAACACTGACCTGTAGTAATTCTCTTCAAGTGCTATAGTTCTCAGGCTGCATATAAGAACTTGGAGTGGCGTTTTTCAACACCCACTAAAACTACAACTGTGGCTGAAGTGATCTGAAGAGGTTAGTACAGGGAACGCTGCTAACATTGCTCTAAGCTGTCCAGAGCCCTTGATAAAATAATGTGTCTCCAAAAAGATCCCAAATCTTGACCTAGAGAGAGCAGCTTTGATGATACTTCAGTGCCATCGTGTGCAGCTGCACGCGTTATATTGAATGTCAGCAGCTTGTCTGAGCCATGCAACCTTTGGATGAGAGACTTTAGGCCCTGATTTTCGGCCTTTTGGCTGCAAGTAAACAACACATTCCTGACATTTCAAGTACACAGCGAGACCATCACCAGCCAGAGCAGGCTGGTGACAAGTCGTGCAGAGGAAATCTCCTTCGGCCTCAGGAACTGATGGGCTTCCTACATCTTCTAAACAGATTGACTGGTGCTAAATATATATATCCTGCATTTCCTCACACTCTTGGCAGAGAAGTCAACCTATTTACTCTCTTTTTTATTAAGAAAGAGAAAAACAGAAGATAAATGTGAAGTAGTAATCAACACAGCAAAAGCACATTTTTTTTTACCACTCCATGCTTATACGTGCAAGTTTGGTAAGCACTAAGCCAGACCCTGTTCAGCAATGCCCAGAGAGTGAAAACTCACTGACATCATTGGGAAATCCGCATAAACCGTAAGATTATGGGGAAAAAATTCCTAGACACCAAAGCACAGAGGTGCTGAACAACTCCAGAAAATCAGTCTGATGTAAATGCTGTTCGCTTTGAAGGATTCATGGCCATATGAACCTTTCTGAGATAACCACTTTGCTTCCTCTTTAAAAAGACTCTATCTTGAGAGTTTAAAATGAGCCTGTAAGTCTTAAGTATTTAAATAGTCTTTTTTACCTGTACTTTCTTGCTCACTTGCTTTCCACACATGTATGTACTGACACCTTCACATTTTAATTGTCCTTCCTGGTGTCCTTCAAACAAGTCTGTGCAAATCTGGTCTAGCAAGGCTGTGATGGGCATTGCAAAAGCAAGAGATCATTGGCCCTGATAGCTGATGCTTAGGACAGTGCTCAAAAATAGTAGGGAAAACTAGGGAGAGCTCAGTTACAGACAACTGGATGGCTACAGAAATGTCATTTCCCCGCTTAAACTTCAGAAAAGTTAAACAGCAGGACTTCATTGCATGCCATAACATGGAAATTTAATGTTTTTTTGCAGTGTTCAGGGCAAACAAACATTTTCTCATCAGTTCATTGGATTTTGGCCCTGCTACGAACCTCCTCCTAGCAGGGAATGCCATCTTACAAAGGGGACAGGGTGAAACTCTGTCCTTGCTAAAATTTGGGAGTGTTTGCACTGTCAGTTTTAATATAGATTAAATGCATTATTATTTCAGCGGGAGGGGATATATGTTTTACTCATTGCTCTTTCTGCAAACCATGTACAGAAAACTCACCTTTCACTGATCTCACAGTATTTGAAGCCCTGGGGACATTATCTGTGGAAAAAACAAGCAGGCCCAGGCAATAACAATGCGGCGGCTTCTCCCTGCAGAACAGCGGTCCGCTCCCAGCACGGCAGGAGGAAGCAACAAGGCAGGGGAGGAAGGCAAACGCGGGAGCTGAAAGGAAAGACTTGCTGGTATTTATAAAAATCAGAGGTTCACACGGAAACCGGGCTACGGCGCTGAGCCTCGCTGCTCTATTTCAGGACACACAGCCCTTCTCTGGCTATCTCGTTTGACTCCTCACTGGTTTTCGAGTTATTTTTCCACTTTTTTAACTCTTTGTGGGGGAAGCCCTGCACGGAGTTCGCACCCATTCACCCACCTTACTGGTGCTCTCCTCATTCATGCAGCCCAGGAAACATTGCAGAAGACGGTGTTGGAAGCCTAACTGGAGTGAAAGTAAATGAGATCCACTGTTCTCCCCCATTCACAAATTCAGCCATTTTGCCACAGAAAAGCTTGTCAGACATGATTTACCCTTGGTAAGTCCATGTTAACTGTATCCAGTCATCTTTTTCTCCCTCACAAGCCCAGGAGTAGCTTCATGACTTCCTCATGGATCCAAGTGAGGATGACTAGTCCATAGTTCCCTGCGTTGTCCTTTTGGCCAGTTTGGATGATGCATGCAACATCTGTTTTTCTGCAGTCCTTGCAGGCCTCTCCTAATCACCACATTATTTTCAAGGAGAAGGTCTTCTGGGGCAGTGGCCAGTTCCTTCAGTACCTTCAGGTGTAGCCCACCTGCTCTCCTGCTATGAATCTCTTTCGTCAGCCCAACATGTGAGTGGGTTCTCTTTGTACTGCTTGCTAGTCCTAGCAACCTGGAGCAATTGCAGTTCTAGCACAGAGAAGCTGTTACATAGGAAGCTCAGGCTGTAAAGGCACATGCAAACAGATTTGCACTGAGGCAACAGGTGACCAAGGGGACTTTCCACTGTAACATCCAGGGAAACCCAACTAAAGCAAAGACTGCTTCAGCATCTGGCTATTCAAACTAAGAAAGAATCCACTATCAAGGCTTCCCATTGACATAAATCTGTAGTAGCTCCACGTTTTAATGAAAAGATGTTTTCACATGGCCCTGGAAGCGTTCATGGGAAATTCACTGCAGAAATGCACTTCTAAATACAACAAAAATGGTATTTTAGGTGCAGCCTTAGTTACCCAGCATGAACATTGTTCTTGATTGTAGGACTTCCTCTACCACTCTAAGTCCATGCACTTCTCCTCGTCAGGGTCCTTTCTGAGACTTGTCAATATAAGCCCTTAGCTTTTCTCAGCAAATTGCTTTGAACTTTTTAACCTCAAAGGTTAAGCCTGCTACTCAGTAAGTATCTTATACTATCTGCCTTTATAAACTAGAACAGGGTTGGTGTCATCCCAGCTATAGACACTCGCTCCATTCCTGGCAGGATTTTTAAGACTGCAGGTTACACCTGTTTATCATCTGGAATAAGAAAAGCAACGTGAATCTCTCTGTAACAGCACTGTGTTTATCTGAGGGCTCAAGCTCAGGATCGCGAGATCCTCAGGAGACCACATTTCAACTTGGTATCCTGATTTGTGGCCTCTAATTGTTTGTTTTGAAAACAGAACTGTCACCAGTGTCCCTTGAAAGCAGAGTTCTGGGCTTTAACTATGTTGTAGCAGTTACTTGATATTGCTGCTAAGATGAGCGTGCGTGTCGGTGTTAATTGAGGTCAGCGTCAGATGTGTTTTATTGGCTTCTGATTGCTACCATTACAGTCATTATTACTACTGCTTACCTTTCCATAACCTTCTTGGTCATCCATTAAGTAGTATATCTGTTAAGTGGGTTTCTTCCCATCATAATAAATAGCAAATGAAAGATAAGAAGGAAGTTGGCTCCTGCTCCCTGAGATTAATGGAAGCGTTGCCATTCCACCAGCATATCAAGCCGACGTGCAAGAAGAGAGATTATAGCATCCCCCTTGGGAAAAAAAAATAGATAGATGAGGCCTATGGACTTCAATCACTTGTAAAGCTTTAAATCAGAATGCAAAAAGAAAAACATATAGAAAGCATTCCTGTCAGCACCATCTAGTCTAATGATAGGCACTTTCCCCTGTTTTCACTTTGTGAAGACACCCTAGTACCTGGATGCCTGAAAACAGTCACAAGGCACATACATTCACACGTGCATTCGGGTATGGCTGACACCAAGGGAACAGGCTGCCCAGTACCCAAGTGCAGGCCAAGCACACTGGTGTTCATGGGAAGTGTGCGTCTCGTGGTCGTACAGGATCCGACGTGTATGTAGGATAATGTGCGACAGAAATGTAGGTGACTTACCTTATTACAGGGCATTCAGAAACACCTTGAGGTGGTGGAGGAATGGGCTGATGTGAGCTGAGGGGAACCTCGCAAAGTTCTACACAGATCTGCAAAGCACCGCAACGTCCCATGTCAAGGGAAATTATTATTTCCCCCTGCTTGGCACTGGTGAGGCCACATCTGGAACATAAGAAGTTTGCAAAAGCGCTAGAACATTGCTTCTCTTCCCCTGGCAAGCAAGGCTGAGGACCGCACCATAGGTGTAGAGAAGGAGACAACCAGTCTGGGAGACCAACATCCTCCACCTCCAGGATGAAGCAAAGGTAGATGAAGACTCTAATGTGTCTACTTACATTTTATTTATTGGGTTTTGCTTAACTTAAAATATTTGGTTACTTTTTCAGTTGTTTTGTAGTCTCTAAGCCTAAGAACACACGTCTTGTATATCTTCTTAAAACTGTCTTCTTTCTCTGCAGTAAGGAGACTATGGCTGTCATAGCAAGCTGAAACTTGAAGCTCTACAGAGTTGAAACTGGCATTTTGTTTTGACTTTCACTTAAGCATTTGGTGACTTTCTCCAAAGAAACAGGATCTTGTTCTGAATCAGCTGTCAAGGCCCCAGGAGGCCACCCTTCAGGGCAAAGGTGAACTCACCTGCTCTGTGAGCTGAGCAGTTTGACCAGCCTCAGGTCCTGCATACAGAATTGGGACAGTGACCTCCCAGGCTCCAGTCCACCCAGTCCCCCACGTTCGGCACTCTTCATTTGGTAAAACTGGCCATTCCTTCTCTTTCTGCTCCTGCCATTTTGCACCCATCCTGATCAACTGCTTTGGCTTCTATTGTTTTCTAAGTCAAGTCCTGCTGTGTTTCTAGTCCTAGCAGAAACATGTCCAGATTAGTATTAGGCACTGATACCTTCTGGTGCCCTTCATTTCTGAACATTTTCTTCTAAACCCATATCAGTTTCCTCTGGGTAATGGCAAGAAGCTCGCGAAGAGTCCAGTGAGGAGTGGCAATGTCAGAAGTTTTGATCCATTTGATCTATCTTTCAAGATTTTAAAAGGAAGTGTAAGAGGAGACAAATTTTTCAAGAAACGAACTTTCTTTTTCAAGGACATGAGTTTAAAGAAGTGCTCAAACATTTGCGTCTCTCCAGCTGTAAGCAAGGCTGCAGTCACCAGTGGCAGAGGCAGGGAAGGAGACCCATGTCTTCTACCTCTGGGATGAAGCGAGGGCAGGTGAAGACAAGCTGGCAGAGCAGCAGGTTTGTTTTTTTCCTGGCTGCTAAACAGGATGACTGGAGGCTAGAAGAGTGCCATAAAAAAGAGACCAGAAGGGGAAGAGGAGCTGAGCTTATCACTTTGGTCAAGGTGAGCACTATCGTTGGGGCAATGTCTTCAAAAGGTTCCTCCAGTCTAATGGGCTGGTTGGGAATCTTCTATAGTTTTGTGTTTCTGGTCTTTTTCCACATAGCTCTAGTGCTACTGGTGCTCAGAGTTTTCCAGTTGGCCACTGGGGACGAGTCCCAGGGGCTGCGGAGGTGCCAAGTGACATGTGGTTGGAGGGATGAGGCTTGAACTGTGGCAGTTCAAGGATAATAGCTGCCCGTTTCAGCATTCCTGTGCTGGTATATGGACAAACTGACTTTATCATCACTGCTTCCATGTTATTAACACTTCTTGTTCAGGAATTGTCACATACTTTTAAAATAAAACATTATATTTATCTAGTTAATAAAAAATACCAGACAGTTTAATATTTTCCCAGAAAAAAAAATGTTTGACTAATAAAAACTTGTAATTAACTGCAAAAGACAAATGACAATTAGGCATAACTTATGAATGGCACTTTAAACCAATCTGTTGAAAGACCTTGCACAAAGAAAATCATCATTCATCTTTGCACTTCTGCTGATTGAAGTTACTTTAAGGATCATCTTTCAGAAGGAAAACAACCTTGCTGTACAAGCCACTTTGGCCAGTGTTTATCCTAGCCAAAGCATGAGGACACAACTTAGGTGCGTATAAACACCTAATTTCATGGGGAATTAGACTGTGTTCCAGGGATCAATAAGGCAGTAAGGTACAATGTGCTTCAAGCTGCCACTGAAACTCGGAAAAGCACATGGCCAAAGATTT
Source organism: Tinamus guttatus (assembly GCF_059628265.1). Taxonomy (NCBI): domain Eukaryota; kingdom Metazoa; phylum Chordata; class Aves; order Tinamiformes; family Tinamidae; genus Tinamus; species Tinamus guttatus. The sequence continues at coordinate 8,574,085 of NW_028288747.1, forward strand.
AGGCAAATATGCAATGTTACCCATCTATTTCTGTAGGTAAATTTTCCACTGTCATGCAAGATTTTATTTGAAATGGCACTCTGGTGATGAACATGCATTTATGGAGGTTTGTGTGAAGCTGTTCACATAAAGGTTTGGAAATGTATCCCCCTGAGTTTGCAGGTGGGAAGGTGGAGGGCAGAGATTTGAAAGGGCAGCATGAGCTTGTGTTGCCTTTGTGACGGATCTAGCGCAAGGGTTATTTCAATGATCGAATGAGACAACTCCTCCACACAAAAATATGCAGCATCTTCAGGGATGTTTGCAGATTGCTGGATTCCTCTGCCTGCAGTACACTAGGAACTGCCTTTGTCTTCAGCACTAAAAAAAACCAGCATTGCAGAAAAGGCTGCGAGAGCGACGTCTTCCTGTTTCCTCAAGGGTCATCTGTGCCCGAAGCCGCCCTGGGAGCCAGAGACCCCTCAAGTGCCCAGCAGAAAATTCAGGCTGCGCTTTCCTCTTGCCTTGAAAAACCTGAGAGGAGGACTTGAGTAGAAACGGAAAGCGGAAGAACATTCAAGTCATACTAGAATGACTTTGCAAAAGGAAATAAATAATTTCAAAAGCTTAATACAGCTGTGACTCTTCTAGAGGAAAAATGCTACATTTTAATGCTTCCCAAGTGGAAGACTGCAAAAGCATTAATAACATCTACATTTATTTTTAGGCAAAAAAATGTTCTTAAGATATAATTAATAATCATTATTATGTCACAAGGGACCATGGATTTGGAAAGTGTATTTTCTATCAACACATTTTCAGAGTAACAGAAGTTGTTAATGAGAAAAAAATCAAAAACCACTTGCAGGTTTTGCCTCCCCCTTTTTTTTTTTTGGAACATAAAAATGCAGAAAAAAAAAAGAGAAAAGTATTGGCAAGGCAGTTTGAATGGAGCCTCCTCTGTGTCTGGCCTCTGCAGATGGGCGACTGTTCCTCTCTGCACATTTACCTGCTGCATGTGCAAGTTCTCAGGCGATGCTGACGGCCCCACATTGTAGCAGGTTTGCACTGCATCTATTTGTAGTGCCTATGATCTTCACAGATTACGGATGAAATACTGATTACTGATGAATAAATGGGTTTCCACACCAGAAGATGCTGGGAGTTCAGACAAGGGAATTTAAGAGTTGGTTTGGCAGCTGCAGAGAAGGAGTTGTCACCTTTTCCCTTGGAAGGCTATGCCGAGAGCTCACGGTTACTTCATGAGACAACTGCTTCTTGCACTTGAGCTGCTTGGACATGAAAACCACACACATAAAACCTGTCTCTTATTGGGAGCTCAGAGTGGCAGCCCTGGGCTGCTGTGGCCTTAGCAAGCTCTGCCAGCCAGCGTGCCACACTGCACAGCTACAATGAGAAGTGAAGTAGCTGCATTTCTTTGAATGCCTGTCCCATAGGCATGTTTTGGATCGGAGTGTAACCATAAACATCTTTATTAAAGAAACTTCTTATTTTGAAGCCCCTGCTTCTTGAGGGGATTCAGCTGGAAATGCCCAGCTCTTCCGAATAACAGTTGTTTTCTTTGGGCATTCATTATCGAGGGGAATATTTATCTTGCTCTCACTCACAGCATCTATCATTTTAATACTAAGATACTTCTCTGCAGGCTTTGAAGTCAGTCTTTCACATCAGAGTCTGTAACTGCTTATTTTTCTAAACCTTTTACAAAGCATTATATATATTAAATATATATACATATATATACAATTTGTCTGTCTATCCTCTAGTATATCTATGTATAAATGAAAGCAAATTGAAAAAAAAATATACATTTTGTTTTTCAGAGAAAATCCATATCAAATCAAGAGCTCGCTAGCTGTGCTTCTCTATGATACAGCATTTGACATGAGAAAAAAACAAGTCAAAAAGATCATCGGGGTTCTTACTTCCAGGAAGTGATCTATTTTTAATATCACCAATGCTTTCCTGTTTTCTTTTCTCCAAGATTTCTCCTGTATCTATGAAATCCAAAGGCTTATTTATTTATTTTTCCCCTTGGACTAGGCCTGAAAACAGGCCTAGCGAAAGAGATGAACATTCATCCTTTGTTTTAGGAAGGTCTCTGTGCCAGATCAGCTGTTCAGGGTAACACTGATAGCCTTTAGAGTCCCCAAAAGTTGCTCCTGTCCTAGGCGAGAAGTTCCTGCTGCTGGGGAGCTCGTGCATTTCTTGTGTGTCTAGTGTACGTGGGACACGTTCTGAGACAGAGGGTGGCCAGGATATCTACTGATCAGCGATCAGATTATCCACAATATTATTTTTAGCTCAGAAAGTTCAGTGAGATCAGTGATAAACAAGTTCTTCCACACAGCAGCGAGTGGTGTAAACACACCCGAAGTTTGCCGTAGTAAAAATGTTTGTTGTATAGCAAAAACATCCTTTTCAAAATCTTGTCCAGACTACTGCAAGAAGAGTGCACGTGGAGAGCAGAGCCCAGTACGACATGCCACATGTAGAGCTGATCCTTTTCTCACATAAACGGCTGGCTAATGAGTGGGGTCCTGTAGATTGCAAGGAAAACCCAAAGATGGATCTGATTGATGGTCTTTCGTGGATATGTATATCGACAAGAAAATGAAATTCCTTGTTTTGATTCCACCAGACCTTCAGCAGCTCAGACCGCTCAGATACTAGTCTCAAGGTGTGGCTCGATCATTCTCTGTTTTTAATTTTCAAGATACCTTTCACAGGGAATGGCTGCTAGAATAGTCTCTTAAAGCAGTTTAACTAGTTTTGTTGAAAATCAATTGCCAAAGCACTGTATAAAACATGCTTTAAAATAATTTTCATGTTTAGATTTCCCAGTGTATTAAACTATTCCTGGCCAGGAAGTCAGAAGCCATATGGATTTTTGAGTTCACCTCTCACCCGAGCAGCAAGATGTCTGGTTTTCAGCCCCAGTTTTTGCCATTTTTGCAACAGTTGCAACACTTCCCACCAATTTTAACTGCAGAAGACAGCTCAGTTTTGGAATCCTTCACCTTCCAGACTATCTTGCCTGACTTATCTTCTGACTACAGTGTTTGCTATTCTTATGTACTGTGTTCTTGGTAGCTGAACTCCCACAATTGTTCTTTTGTCATCCAGACTTAGAAATAAAACTGACCTTTATACCCTTGCATATTTCCCCTTCTACTTAATGTCTTCTCCCTTATTCATCCTAGTGAGTGATTTCCATGTGTGATGCTCTGTCCTCTTCAATTTTGTATCTGTTTTTATGACCATTTCTTTATCTTTTAATATACCAGCGTTCAGTGAATGACTGTCCTATTCTAGACAGTTTTGACTGATTTCACTATTTTTACAAACTGAATTTCATTTCAGGATTTGTCATGAGCTGTACCAGAACCACTATTTCTCTGCAAGAAATTGGTCTGGAATTACTAGGCTTACAGTGATCTGCACCCATCTTCCTTTCTAGCACCTGCTTCCTCTTCTGGTGTGTGCTACTACAACAAAAAATTTAAGCAACATGGCAAATTCCACAGCCATTCGGAGTCATTTGGCTTTCATCCACTGACCTTGATCCACAAGCTGAAGTCCAGCTGAATGTCTGTAAATTGGTTCATTGCCAGCTTATCCTGGAAGTCCTTGGTAGCTTTCTTATTGGCTGAGAATACGTGACTTTGTGGATCCTCTAACAGCTCAGGTGGAATCATCTGGTCCCCTCTGAAGCCCAAGGCCCTGTGCCTTCCACTTCACTCTCAGCTGTCTCCAAGATGCCCACTGATGATCTGTACATGAGCTGCATAATTCAGTTTGTCTTCTAGGAGTCTGCCCTGCAACACTATGAGAGAGGCACCGCTCGTACCTGGCCATTGATGGGTGCTCCATCTCTGTTCATCTCCCAACAGATGACAATGAACAGAGCTTAGCAGCCCTACCAAGCATCGCTTCTCTCAAAAACAGCAGATTTAACATTTTCATTAATAAACTGGCTGATAGGATGGGCGATAGGGCAGAGTGCATCTTCAGCCAATTTGTGGATGATACAAAATAGGGAGGCATGGCTGATACACCACATGAGTGTGCTGACATTCGGAAGGACTTTGGCAGGCTGGAGAGATGGACGGACAGGAACCTTATAAATGGAGTCGAGTGTACGTTCCTGCATCTGAGGAGGAATAATCCCAAGTGCTAGTAAGGTCTGGGGGGTGACCAGCTGGAAAGCAGCTTTGCAGAAAAGACCCTGTGGTCCCAGTGGACGCTAAGATGAACATTATGCAGCAATGTGTCCTTGAGGCAAAAAATCAAAGAAAGCCAGTAGTATCTGGACTGCCTTAGGAAGAGTGCTGCCAGTGGACTGAGGGAGGTGATCGTTCCCTTCTATCCAGCACCGGTGTGGCCACATATGGAGTGCTATGGCCACTTCTGAGCTTCCCAGTGCAAGAAAGTCATGGACTTACAGAAAGAGATCCAGTGAAGGGCCATGAGGATGATTAAGGGATGGGAACATCTCTTGTACAAGGAGAGACAAAAGAAATGGGACTGTTTAGCCTGGAGACAAATAGACACAAGGGGAAGGAGGGATTTTATCAATCTATATAAAGACACAAGGGGGACAGCAAAGAAGATGGAGCTGGATGCTTCTCAGGGATGCCTAGTGTCAGAATGAGAGGCAATTGATACAAGGTGAAATTCCGTTTAAACATAAGAGGAAAGAAGTTAACTGTGATGGTGGTCTAATGCTGTAATGTGTTGCCCACAGCTGTTCCATCTCTGTATTTGGAGATATTCAAAACTTAGCTGGATTCAGCCCTGAGCAGCCTGCTCTGAGCAGGAGAGTGGGACCAGATGAGCTCCAAAAGTCTCTACTCACCTCAAAATTTCTGTGGAGCAATGATTTTTGCAGTACCTGAGGAGGGATGATTCAGTCTCTCCCTTTTCCATGGTTAGAGACATTGGGACACAGTCATAACTAATAAAGCTGATTTGATTTTTACTCTTGTATTCGACTTCTACAACAGCATGTAAAACTGCTGGTTTCCTTTTGAAACTATTTCTTCGGTGTTTCTCAGGTCCTTGTGGGAGCTTATTGGCCCTTGTGGAGGCCAAGCTTGCTAGAATCTTCCCAGTTTCTCATATTCTAAGTCCACAGCAGACAGGCAGCTGTCCTTACTTTTCCAAGAAGGGAACATTATTGGGATTCCCATTTCTCCAAGACTTAATTAATTTAATCTCAGGCCAAATACCTTCTCTGCACCATTTTTATAAAGCCTGTAGATCATGTTGGAAACCCTTTTGTTAAACATGCTGCACTTATTAGGTTTGTTCATCATTTTCTTAAGTCATGAACCTGTTTTAAGGTAAAGACCTCCTCTATTTGTTCATTCTTGGCTGAAAAGGACCACAAAGTCATACTGACTTTCCAGTATGTCTTCCAGAAAAAAAAAAAAAAGGTCAGAGTCCTTGACATTAGCTAGCTGCTAGGGCTAGGGTCCGTCATATAATAAGGTACTATTATAGGTCAGTGTTTGACAAGCACTAGATTTAATAAGACTCTCATATTATAAGCAGTGCTGTATTTCCCAGCCTTCATCTATGCATGTAGCATCTGACAACCTCCAGATAAGTTACGTTTCTGAACAAGATATCCCCAAACCACTAAAAACCCAGAGGTTAAAAAATTTACTCCAAACTGAGATGTACTGAAGTGTCAGCTGTTAATCTTTAATGCAGATTTCTTCTTTTCGCTACTCAGGAACTTTATAGAGGTAACTGAAAGCTCTAGCAGACTCCAAATTGCTGACCCCAAACTGTAGCGAAAGAGACACTGACCGTGACTATGCAATATCAGGCACTGCACATCTCCAGCATTTTCTAGGGAGTTTCTGTGCCTGAAATTCTCTGCAATATGCATTAATTTTTAATTCCTTCACTTTCATTATCTGCAGATAGTGATTTTTCCATTATACTTAAGCCACAGCCAAGAAAAAAAGTGTACAAAACAACAAATGGCCATTGGGCAGGAAATGAATCACTCTGGCTTGGAGTGTGCTAACTACAGATACTGCAAATATACAGAAACACTTTGAAACCTTTCCAAGGACAATGCTCTGTTAAAACTATAACACGCTTTCTGAGGACCTGGACATATTATTATACAGCTCTTTGAAAACAAACACAAGAAACATGAAATACAAAATTTAAAAGAAAATGGATGTGTTGGGATGGGAACATTGGTTTCAAGTCGACTGATGTCTCTGTCTCAGCATTCTGTAGTCAGATCTCCGTCTTCCTTTCTAGGAAGGACTCTTCAGACTGCTGAAGGAGAGCAAGTTTAACTCTTGCTGGAGAATTGTCTTTTTTTTCATTGGTGCTTCTCCAAAGGATGCTGCAGTAGCCTGATGCCTTTTAAGACAGAGAGATCTGTTTTGGCAGAGATTGTGCGTCTATCTTTTTTTTTTTTTTTTTCCAAAAAGGAAAAGAAAGGGGTTTCTCCATGTCCTGCCGTAACACCTGGCATTTTTCAGCCCACATCTCTAATCATTGGCCATCACATGGGCAGGTTACATCATGCTTCCGCCTTGAGTGGCTCTACAGGATCCCAGCTGCTCAGAAGGGCTGGGGGGGACAAAGCTTCCCTCAGTAATGCTTCAGTCTCTCCTACTCCCAAATTATAAGAGGGCAAAATATTTGGAGTCAAGCTGGGGGTAAAATTCAGTCCTAACTTACCCTAATTTGATCTATTTAAGCAAGAAGAAACAAAAGCGATTCAGTCAGGATCCATTCCTTCCCCAGGTTTTTCATCCTCTCATGAGTGGAGATGATGTTGATTTCATTGTCCTTGTGGGTATATGCAGAAGATGATCTAAAAATTAAATAAACTATTGACCTTCTTTTGGAGAACTCTTCCCTGTGATTCCTGTCAGAGCTGCCCAGATCTGGCTTGGATAGTAGGTGACTCAACCAGGGGAAAAAAACAAAGTAAAACATCTGTGGTTCATTTTGAAAACATCATAACAAACAACATAAAGTGTGAAAGTTCATGCAGCTTTATTTGAACAGCCCAGGTCAGATCAAGCTTGCTGTGTTTCTTGTCCCGCCAGTGGCAGTCCGGACTTGGTTTGCCCCAGCCGTTTGGCCTTCACTTGAGTCTGCAGCTGGGCTGGCTCTCAAAACCAGAGTTGCTGGAAAGTTTGTCATTTAAAAAAAAAAAAAAAAAAAAGGAGAGAAAATGTGGTACATAACAGCTGTTCCTTAAAAGAGAACTTTAGATGGTTCATCAGCAGGTAGAGCCACGCTGCTGCCTCCTCAGCAGCCTTCTCCCTCGGAAGGTAAATTCATTGTAATTAGCTGCAATGCCCTCGCTAATACGTGACCACAGAAATGTCTGTGGGCTCTGGGAACTCTGCTTTACACTGAAAAAAAACAGTAAAAGAAAATCTCTGGGCACCAATAAAGCAGCTTCAATCTGATGAGGCTGATAGGAATAGAAACGATGGATGTAGGAGCTGTGACTTGAGCCCCATTTTGTAGCCTTTAATGCTGTAGGATGCTGCCCTGCTTATGTGCTCCTGCCTCAGCACTGTACAAAATAATAAATGCAAGGCTGTCAGATGGGACAGCAGCTTTCAGGCAGGCACTTTACACTTTTCTTCCACAGCATTAAGAGACCAGTGCTTGATGCTGTAATGACAAAAGTGCAGCTTCATGGAAGAACTTGAGAAGCAGATGAAAACATTTTGAGAATTGTAAGACTAAATATAATTCCTCGAAATGCAGAAATCTCTCCTAACCTAGGAAGAAGGATAGCCCTGAATGCAAAACTTTTCTCCTGCTTTCTGTAGTAGGGTTTTGCTTCACTCTGATGAAAAACATGATAACCACTTTTATTTAAGAGAAACTCTACCTGGTATAGCAGTCATACAGATTTTAAACCGTATTAAAACAGATTTCTCTCTCTCCATCAGATTTTTAACTAATTTAGATGTCACTCAAGCATATTATTCTTATTACTGGAATATATTTGCATTAGGACTTTTAATCAGCTTCCAAAAAAAGTAAGTAAGTAGGCCATTTTTGTGAGCCGGTATAATTCCTGTTTACCAAATCTGGACCCTGGATGCATACAGGCAATGCCAGGGAAGCCCCTGAAGATGAGAACACGAGATCTGGTGAGATGCCTCAGGAGACGGGAAGCCAGTGACAGCTCTCAAAATGAGGTGTCAAAGGAAGAGCAATGGAAGAGGAAGGTGACCAGCCATGGATGGACCTACAGAAATGCAACTTCTTACCAGCAACCAGCAACAGTTCCAGAAAGATAAGTGGAAATTGACCCGAAACACCCAAGAAGGTTTATAGTGGCTTCTTGCAATACACTTGGAAAGCAGGGCAGTCTCTGCGTCAAGGAAAACTGAATCCTAGAACAACTTGAGTTTCTTTTTCACTCTTCTCTGATAACCTGCTACTAAGGCTCTTCTGGGCATGGATGCTTTACAACAGAAACTAGGAAGCTCTGGCTTCAGGGGATCTCTGTCTGCCTCTTTGATGTAAACAAAAGCAATTAAAAATACTGAAATTTACAAAAATAATTGCTCCAGATTATTGGACAGGCATTCAATGAACAAGCGTATTTGTGGAGTCAAGCTGTTTGATGTTTACAAATTTGGTACTATAGTCAAACTTGAACTGCAATCTACTCACCTAGTGCTTGGCAGCACGTCAACCCACAGCTCAGTTAGTTGCTCCCATTGCGGGTATCTGGTCCAGCTTGGGGTGATTGCATTGGCAATCCTTAAGGAAATATTTAATTCTGCCTGTACTATATAGATGGAGCCATGAGCTGCAGACCATCAAGGCACTTCAGCTGGCCTGAAAATAAGCAGAATTGGATTATGTGCATAAGTGGATTGTACCCCTGTGCTCCCTCAGACACCAACTTCCACCACCCAACTCCTGTTCCAGGGCCTGAACTAGCCCAGTGAAAGTCCTGATTTCTGGGAAAACTCTCGACCCAGGCACAAGTTGGAGCAAATTACCCAAGAATCCAGGCTTAGCCATCAGCCTTGGGCACGGAGGGAAATCGTGAAATGAGTCTTAGAAATAACTTGCTGTAAAAAGCACCAGCAAGTGTAATTCAGTAGTCAATGTTCAGAGTATCTATGGCATTCAGCCAGTGCTTAAAACCCATTTACTCATGCATTTTGCAGTCTTACTTTATATTGCATATATAGTGATGTAACATAAATTTGCACAGCACATGTGTAACCCTCAATAAACTATTTATTGAGCACACACAAACAAAATACATGAGTATAATTAAATGCTTGTTCTAGGAGAGCTGAGCTGTTGTTAATAATTTGCTCATCTCTTCAACCGACAAATCGAAATCATTCTCATCAACATTGTGTCCATGCCTTCGCTTTCCGAGGAGAAAGGAAGCAAGGGCAGCTTTCCTCAGGGCTCCAGAGCCATCTAGTGTCTGCAGGAGACGGTGCCTGCAGATACCATTTATTTCCATTTACTCCCGATTCCTCCTGCCTTTCCCAACTCCGTACCCTCTCAAGCTCCTTTTCGCATCATATCCCTTTTGCTCTCTGTGTTACTTTCTTTTTTCCTATGCTTTTTCAGTTTTTTGAAATCTTCTTGAGGAAGAGGAGGGGACAGCTCAGAGAGAAGGATGAAGAGGTCCAGCACACCTGGCTGGGGACAGACTGTAAGATGCAGGTTTACAGAGAGAAACAAACAAACAAAAAAAGACCTAGCAGTAGGTAAATGGTAATATGAGGATAACAGTGATCACATCCATGTACTGCTTATAAAATAATGCCTAGTTATTCTGCATGTGAGACAAAGCTGTGCCACTTGATAAACTAGCTGGAGAACAGGTTAGGTACTGACAATTTTATTGAGATTGCAACATTTGTTTCAGGAAACAGAAAGGATTACTTAGGTGTCTGAATTGGATATACTAATAAAATGAAGAAGAATGGGTTCGACTCTGTGGCATTTGCCTATTGATGATGGGTTTCACCTGTACCTACAGTGCTGGGTATTAGACACATGTGGTCTGCAAAAGGTGGGCAGCAGTGTATGAAACTAGCCCTCGAAGGGGTGCTCTTTACACTGAACTCCAGATAGGGCATATTTCAATAACCCACTCTAGACATGATGAAGACATAAATGATGTAAACAAGCTGACAGCCAAGAACGAGGACAAGCATAAATACCGAGCTGAAAGAGTCTACAGATGGGAGATATAGAGTTTTCAAGATAGATGAATGTCCCTGGTAGAAAATTCTGCATTTGTCACTGACGTCTCTATTTAGTATCTGGAAATAACAAGTGCAACAGCATTTCAACAGCAATCTGGCAGAGGGTGGGCACCCTCACATTTCCAAAGACATCATTTGTTTTTAGGCCAATTTCCTATGGAATGAAGCTTGTGTGATCACACCGTATGTCTTCCACTAATAGCTTTTGAACCCACTGGCCAAACCCCAGGGAAGTCCAGTAAGCCCAACAGTACAGAATTCCTGACCTTTTCTTACTTTCTCCTCCTTCCCAACTGCTCCCTCTGCCTGCAGCAGGGCCCAGCTGCTCCCTGCAGCTTTTGCACACTGGGGAGGATTCCCAAGGATTTCCACCTGCATTTGCCCATGATGTGTAGTACCACAGAATTTTTTTTTTCCTCAGTGTAACTTGTGCACTAACAGCCATTTCTTTTGGCAGTATTTATGATCTGGGCACTGTTTTTCTCTCCATGATTTATTTTCAAGCTCCAACAGTGATGTAAATAAGATGCTAGCTTTCCCCTCTGCTACTTTATTAAAGGGTGGACTGTCTTTAATATCCTGGATCTGCCTTTACTTTAGAGAGAATAAATAAATGCTTATGCTAACTCCCAAGTAATTAATACTTTTATTCATTGGAGATTCCTTTTTATTTAAAAAAGAGCAACACATTTTAGCCTTATTAGCAATGCATATTAGCAAGGTACTTGCAAAAAGAAAAAAAACAAACTTTTTTTTTTTTTTTTTTTTTTTGCTTTTAGGACATTTCAGAACCTTGGGAATGGGTGACATTTAAATAACATGGTGTTTTGCATATTTGTCCACAAGAGGCCTCCCTTGGCTAGCCAACAGGCCCAACCTGTCCGCTTCGGTGCCACCCCTTAGGGCACTGGCACCTTTGCTCCTGCCTGCAGCAAGGGCTCAATCAGGCACCAGCTGAGCAGGAGGCTGAGGAGGAATCCTGCCTTTGCAGTGAACAGTTCCTCACCACCCCAGTTTCAAGAAAATCTTTATCCCCCAAGCCTTTATCGTGAGGCAAATGGTTTTCAACAGTAAAAGGGAGGACTTGAGGCATGGACGTGGCACACTGGCAAAAGTCAGGAGTGAGTGATGCTGTCCAAGGTGAAGCCCAGCGGAGTGGCTCGAAGAAGAGCTGAGAAGGATTACTACTGTAAGAACATGAATTAAAACAAAATCTGTGCCAAGCAGCATTAATTAAAGCAAATGCAATTTGCTTAGTGTACTAATGACTCATTTGCGGTGTTAACTCTCAAATTCTCTGCCGTACGAAAGACCTTGCTATTATAAGGGGGTGAGAGTAGCAGTCCAAACTACCCATTTACTTCAGGATTTTCTTTGAGTCTGTAATTTCCCTGGGTTATTAGGGCATAAAAAGATGAGAAAAAATTAGGGAACTGTTTAACTCAAAGTGTAAACGAATGTAACTCACAGTGACAGCCAACATTCTGCAAAACAGAATATTTGTACCCATTTGAGAATGGATTTTCTCTGCCTTTGAGAGAGGAGGCTCAAGGTTGTGGCAATATTGCAGTGAAAGGGATCCCATGGGGGTGGCAGTGTGCCGGGGAGCCAGGGCCATGCGCTCTGCAAGCCCTTGCAAGGAGCCTGCTAACCTGCCTTTCAGCAGGGCCAGAGCGAGGGCTGAATGAGGAGCAGGTAAAGCCAATTCCCATTCATGGCCATTCCAAGGACTCTGCTCTGCTGGCTCTGCATTGCCCATGCCCGCAGTAAGACGTTCTTTCAGATGTACCTTCCCTTGGACATCTGTGTGAGGCAGTCTGGTCTCACTACAAATCTCTGTGCTGTGAGTATGATGTTGAGGATATCTATGGAAGAAATCGTGCTGCTAACCAAAACATCCCTACCCACAAATGCTCCAACGCAGTGGGGAAAATGCTCTGGCCATGCAGCATGCACTCTCTGGGTGCTCGGTGGGTGAAGTCACACGCTTCACTGCAATGAGGACAGAGCTGATCTGCTGCAAAAAATCCACTGCCTTGTCAAAGGAAGGTACTGGCTTAGGGTGGCACCAGCTTCCTTTCAGTAAATCCACACTGTATTTTCTTTATTTGTGTTTTATCCCATGTCTTTAGCTATGGCCTCCTCCCTAGCCTGTGACACCTCATGGGAGGCAAGTTCTTCCCCACTTGCAGACTCAGCCAGCCCCCATCATCATCCTCTGACAAAGAGTAGGGTCCTAGAGCAGGAAAAAAATGTGAGCATTCCCCAGAACACCTTTGCTAAGAAACATGAACCAATTTATCATCAAAATACTACAGAGCCCATAGTGTGTACTCTCTCTTGGGGGCTTATTTGCTTTCTGCAGAATAGAAGCATTGCTGGCACTGCTGCATGAACTGACTGATGGAGTCATGTACCGCAGGGCCAGGATCGCAACTCGCTCTTTCACATGTGTCCCCTCAGCAGACACTCGTTCCCTTTAGTCTGCACCTGAAGATTGGGTCACGGCCACATGGCACAAGGAAGTCGGATTAGGTCATATGATAAGATCAAAAGCTGCTAGGCTAATTGAAAATTCTTGTTTCCCATGAAAAGGAAACAATGACAGGGCTATGTGGGTTGTAGTCTTTTGTCTTTGCCCTTGTTCTTTGGTGGGCATGGAGTAGATACCAAATGAGAGGATATGGGAGCAGATCTGTGCTCGTTTTTAGTACAAACCTCAGCCTGTTGAAAATGACATCTTTTGTCTTGCAAACAATGTCCCCAGCTGATCCCTGTGAACCAGTGCAATAACACAACCATATGCACTGGGTGCTCATATTTCTTAGCACACCATGATGGTGCCTGAATAAGCACTCAGAGCACTCAGTAAGTTGCCATTTTCCTGAAGCTTTTGAGCTGCAGCAGGGAGATGCACAGAAACTTTATGAGTCGCTTATAAGTGTCCCACAAACCATAACCGATCTTACACATTTTAGAATAGCATCATGGAGGGGAATTCAGCAGCACTGCAAGCTGCCAAAACTGGTCACAGACATAGAACACTGACACTACTTCCTCTACACTGCAAGCTTAAAGGCTTGCTAAGTTTTACACTGCTATCCACTATTTTTAAGCAGACTTCCCTGCCTGTTAATCAAACCCTGGTAAATACAGCAGACTGGAAGCCCTGATTATAAGATGTTTGGTGTATAACAGGGTAACAAGGGAGAGATGAGTCTTGCCTAATGCCAGGTGCTTCTGAGGCACAGAGCTACTCTCCAGCTTGTTGGCTGGATACCCCTTCTAGCCAACAGAGTCAATCAAATACAGGGAGCAATTAATCTTGCCCTAAAGCAGGTGAGTTGGATGCAGATGGCTACCACTGATGTAGATGTCTAATGATAGGCAAGAGGAACGCGGTCCAGATGATATCTATCCCCTTCTTAGGATCACCACATGCAACTGCTACAACAATAATAAAGCTATGACGGTATGGTGCCAAAGCAAAAGCCATTCAGAAAAAAATGGATTTCTCCACTAATCGCTGGCAGCAGTATAAATTAGAGAGCCTGATAATAACAACAAAGCTTCCAGAGCATTTAAACAGAAGGGAAACTAAAGGACTTGCCTGAACATCAGGATTCAATTATTTATTAGCCACTGGGGAAACACGTCTCTCAGCAGCACTCGCGGCGTGCCTTCGCTTCAGAACCAGCACAGGGTGCCCAGCAAGTCATTAGCCTGTCCCCAAAGTGAAGCCCAGCCTGAATTATCACATCTCTCTCGGGAAGCCTGTTTTGGGTTGGGGAATATTCCTCAGGTCCTGGTGCTGTGAACGAGCTGAAGCTGATGCTGGGGTGGTGGGCAAGAGTAGGATGAGGCACAGGAAGTCGGGATGGAGCAGAGAGGGGGAGCCCCGAGCAGCCACACTAACCCATGGGAAAGAGTCACCCTTAATGGGAAAAGTAACCAGCCTCTCCTCAGTGATATAATTTGCTTGTTCTTAGCTCATCCTTCTTTTCCTTGCACCTTTCTTTCCCACGGCTTGCAGGCACAAGCAGAGATCCTTGTTGCCCCTTCCCAAGAATCCTCTTTCTTTTCCCAGTTTTCTATCTTTGCTGATGATGGGGCCTGCCAGAGCCTCGAAGTGGGAATGCTCTGCCTACTGGGCATGGGCTGAGGACAAGGTTTTTCCATGGTAAGAGAGCTGAAATTCTTTTCCTAAATATTTGCTGCTTGTGCCCAACTTTAAAGAAAAAAAGTCATATTATTTATAAGTGAACCCAATCAACCACAGACAACAAGTTTGATATATATGTGTGTGTATATATATATATGTATGTATGCATATATATGTATGTGTGTATATATGTGTGTATATATATTTGTATGTATTCAGAAATGTTCTTCCCCCATTTCCCTCCAGAATTTTTTACATCCTAAAATTGAATAATTTAAGCATTAAATAAGACTGTTTGTTATCGTGGAAACACTATATAATTGCTATTGGCCTGAATGAAGTGCAGATATTTATATTAATACATATATAGAGAGAGATATGATTTGTTTATGCATAGGACCTACATTAGAAAATACGCCTAAAGCTATGTTCGGTTCTGCCAGAATTTTAAGAAACAAGTGGTATCCAACAGCCTGTATTAGCATAGTTGTGTCATTGTGCTAAACAATATCAAGAGACCTAATTAAGGGAAATCACCCCATCTGGCTGGCAGCACCGCATGATTGTAAACCTAAGCAATTCTTTGATTAACACCTTCTCACAGGTTGCTAATGCCAGATGAATAAATAATGCTACCGCATGCTCCTGGAGCATTGCTCCTTAGCAAGAAGGCTCCCAGAGTGAGATGCTAGAGACAACAGTGCAAAGATTTATAGAAGCCAGGATGTAAATCTCAGAGGAAGTAACAGATTTCTCCAAGCAAAGAAACAGGAAAGACTCCTTCCTTCTTCCTAGTGTGGAAAACAGATAAAGAATCCTGGAAATTCCTGCCAAGTCCCCACGCCGGTTGTGCCACAGACAGTTCGGCCTTTCATCGACTGCAGAGTGGCAGCCATTCAGTATCAGCAGAGAATTAACAATTGCTCTTCCTAGGGTTTTTCTCTTTTTAAACTATAAAAATTGCCTTGTGGGAGAGCCTAACTGCTATGTCTGCTCAATCATGCTAACAAGGGCCAAGTGAGAGTATGAAAAACCAGGCAGTAAACATGTTTTGTGTGACTGGGGCTCCTCTCCCACCCTCCCATAGTCATTGGACTATAATTTGGTAATTAAAGACTGTGGGCTAAAGACAGGGAGTCTAGTTGTGGGAGCCCGCTCTGCTCAAGAGCCAGCGAGGCCATCAGGCAAAGAATGGTCTGACTTACAGGACCAAGCCACACATCAGAACTGACATATTTCCAGAAAAATCCCTCCATTTTGATGTTTTGGCCCTTTTCCATGCAGGACACTTTTGCTTCATTTCTGTTTGCAGTCAAACTTATTCCTATAAGGCAGAGGAACGCTAAAGGCAAAAAAAAAAGCTTTTTTTGGTGAGATTAGTTCCCAAAATGCTGACCCTTTGCTGATCTGGTCCTGCTGAAATCCTCTGCTGATGAAATGGGCTACAACAGGAGCAGAAAGGAGACCCCTATAAACTCCTTCCCCGAGCATCTGCATTTTCAGTGTTCTGAAACTGCCCAAAATCTTTTATTGCTTTTATAGAGTCAGAGAGACTAAGTGCTACAACCAAAGAAAAATTAAAGAGCTAAAAGCAAAGCTTGGAGGAGCTTTATTTGACCAAACACAAATTCCTTAGTCGAACTTTGCCTCAATTTCATATTTGGTTGTTTTTCTATTGCACTTCCAAAACCCTCTCTGCTACATCAAAACGATGCATAGGTGCCTAGGTCTGGGCTTTGCATTTCCACTCTGTAGTGTAAGTTAGAGGATGTCCTGCAGATCTTGAAGCAGTCACCAGACAAGCCTTGCCCTGAGGCTTTGGCTGGTGGCAGTGCTGTACCCCACCAGCTGCTTTCTTGCTCTGGACTGAAACGCTCTGTGGAGCCTAAATTCACCATTCACTCCATTCTGCTTGTCTGCAATGCCATGATCCTGCTTAGTAACTACTAAGTCCGCGCACACTGTGAGCTGGGTGTTTGTGGCAGAGACAACACTTGCCAGGTCTCTTTACCTAACGTCTGTATGATGTGCAAACTGGTAGCTCCCTGAAACACAGGGCTTGGGCCAGGAGTTTCTTACACTCTTTCCAGTGTTTCTTTTTGCAAGTGGATGAAAAATTCCTCTGGAATGTGTTAATTCCCTTGCAGGCTTTGCAAGTGATGGGCAGCAAGACTTGGCAGCCCCTCCTGGCATGCAGGATCCTGCCACGGAGAGGCAGCCTCCGCCAGGAAGACGGAAAGAGGGAAAAAACAGTCAGTGGGAAAGAGGAGCTTTGTAGGAAGCGCTGGTAAGTGACAGTGGGGTCAGCAGAGTGGGGCTATGTGTCCCCTCCTGAGCCGCTCCCCCTGTGCTGCATGGGGCCACCTCTCACCCAAGGGCTCTGCGTGCAAGGTGAAGCTTCCCTAATCCATGAAGACAAAAGAAGAGTTTTCACATGGGAGCAACCCACTGGGAGATTGGAGGTGTCAACAGCCTGGTGTTTTACTCTACCCATGCCAAGCAGGGATTTCTGATCCACCGTGCACAACATTTGCAGCGAGGATGCTCCCATTTCAGCACGGTGGATGGCTTACAGAAAGCACGAGCAACATTTGCACAGAGGGACTGACCTGGAAAGGTGAAAGTTGTGCTTAAGTTTTGCCCCTCCCTTAAAAAGAACAAATTGAGGACTTGCTGCTGCTTTTCTAGCTGAGGGTACGGACCGCTGTTATTTTATTTTTTTAAGTGGGAACTCTGTGGTATCGACATTCCTGAGGACAAAAGTCCTCAGCCTTCCACCTGCAAGTCAAGGATGTTTTTCTATTAAAATCATAATTGTATCAATGAGGTTTATTCATTGTTTCAAAGTGAGGAGCAACAATTAGCATGCTGATGTTCACTGATTAAGACTTAAAAAAAAAAAAGACTAAGGTAAATAAATCAGCTTAAAAATTATCCTTTTCTGCAAACACCAGCTGCACAGGAAAAGGAAGACTGTTAGCCATCTTTCACTGATGTGCTAGGCTGAGCCAGTAGATGCGTTTCAAGTACTCTGTGGCTGCAAGTTAATATATCCTACACTCCACAGGAAAGACCCGTGCAGGAAAACAGAAAAGGCAGAACAATGGTGTGAACCGAATGCCCCATCTTATTCCGAAAACATCTGGCCTCTAAACATTTCATTCCTTCATTTGCTTTACTTGGGGCAAAAATCTGCCCGAGCACTAGCAGCCTTTCGCGATTAATAACAGAAAAAGCAGATGCTGGTAAGCGGGTCCTCTGCCTTTTATTCGGAAGGAGTGTGCTCCTCAAAACGGGATTTGCTCTGTGGCAGAGAATATATGAAGGGTGACAAGACTCAATACATGGGAGGGTGATCAGAATGTGCAGTGCCATGAAAACCAAGGGGATAACAGGGAGCGGGAATTTGGGGAATACTGTTTCACGGAGCACCTCTGTTCGGCACACTGACGAGGAGGAGGGTTAGCAAGAGAGACCGCAGGAGTGAGAGAAGCACAAGCAGGAATAACAGCAGACTGGAAATCTGTGATGATTTTGGCAGCAGACTTCCTGGAAGGTCAGGATTTTAGCAGGCAAGTTCCCATGATATCCGACAACTTCTGACAAGCTCTGTACCAGGACTCAAATTCAGCGCTGAGGAGTTTGCTGTAAAGGGTTAAGCAGCTAAAGAAACACTGCTTCATTCTACGTAGATAACACAACAAAGCCTGGAAATGCAAATGCGTTCATAAAAACCTTTGAACTTTTTTTTTTTTTCTCAAAACTGTTACGTTATAGAAGTTTAAGAAAGTCCTCACTGTTTATTGCAGTGTTTATCACTGCAGACGTCAAGAAAGGCTGACAAGTTTATACAAAAAATTCCGGATCTTACATTATCCCAGTTGTTACTTTTCCTTTTCTACTGCTTCATCTCTACAGAAAGAAAAAAAAACGGGGGGATGCAAGTGATGTATTTTGCCACACTTTTTCCTGCAGTGAATTAACCCTTGGCCAGCACCTGCAATGAAGACAACACAAGTGTAGAGAAATTAACTTGACAGCCCATAAACACGAAAGCCTGTTGTTTGCTGGATTCCTTTTTAATAGGCATTAACAAGGCATTTGGGTTAAGCAAGCAAACCGAACCAGCCCTGAAACTACTATTTAATTTCATAGGCCCTTTTACAGAGATTAGCTATCAGTCTGAAAGGCCTGTAAGGCTTCATCTGGTTTTTAATTCAAATTATTTTGAATCCGTAGCAATTTCTTTTCACTCGTAGGAAGCCATAAGCATCAACATTATTCATTACGGATCCTTCTATTTGCTGACATGTGCCCTGACTTTTAACGGGAGCTCAGAGGCTGGAATGGCATAGACTGGCAGTGACTTACCAAGCATGGCCATGCTTACTCCCAGGTCCTTATTTAACAGAAAACTTTATTCTGTGCAATACAGGAGTACTACAGAAGTTAATAACTGGGTGGGAATAGCAGCCGCTTCTCACGTACTTTATCTGGGGGTAAAAGAGTGCACAGCAGCTGCAGCACCGAGAAGTCAAAACTGGTGGGTTTCATAACCATCTCTGACTGACAGCACTATATGGGAAATTAAAATTATGCTTTTTTGCACACTGAGGCTGAGCAAGTCCTACAGTCGAAAGGAAGCATGAAGCTGTGCTGACTGTGGGAGGCCAGGGCGTCTCTGGCACTTCCCCAACTTTGCACCAAGGCTCAAGCACGCTGGTGACCCCGAGCAGTTACAGTACCCGCATGCCCAAGGGCCGTCCTCGGGCTACTCTACTTTAAGCTGGTCTGGAGACTGCGTGGGAGAAGGACAGAGACTAGACACATGCTGAACCTAAATCCTGCCGTGCCTGCACTTAATTTGTCCATAAATCCAAGGCTCCCACTGGCACAGACACCCTGTGTCCTCCCGTGACCAGGAGGGGCTGAAAGTGTAGGATGTTGGTATCCTATTGACACCAGGACTTACTGCTCATTCTCTACATGTGCTCCATGAACACCACTAAGCCGGGGCCAGCACACAGTGCTTGGAAGACTCTGCTGCTGCAGCGTGTGACAGAAGCTGTGTCATGCAGCGCTACTGTGCACATTGGCACTTACATTTTTAAAGCATTGGGGTGGATGGAGTTGGGTGATTGATGGCAACTTGTTTTCCCAATGAGTCACTACTCCCTGCATCCCTTTCATCGGCTTTCATGTAACTGTTTATTTGTACAGACATTTAGGAACAGCTTTTTATTTATGTGAACAAGTATTATTCACACGCCAGTGAGTGTATTGACATATGAGCAAGTGTACCCACAGACGAGCGAGCCAGCTCGCTCTGGAAGGGATCGCCCTGACACCCCACACACATACACATTGACTCAATGAGAACGTGACTAGAGAAACCAAAGGTACAACGTACAGGATGGCCAATAAACGTGTCCCAGTCAGGAAGGAAACTGGCTATTTTTAAAGCAAGGATTCATAAATATTGCCAGAGCTAGAGCATGTTCCAAAGAGGACAGGACGGGCTAGAAGATGCTCTATAGCCTCATGGGGCACACAACGTCTTCACCAGCACTTCTCCTGGCCCAGGCCCAAGCAGAGAAGAGCCACTTGGTCTATCCTCCTGCTACTGTGTCTCCTGCTCTTTTAGCTAAAAGTGGCACCAAAAAAGAACGTGCAGGACAGGGCTTCGCACTGCTGCACAGCTCTGCTGCAGCTTTCTGCTTCACAGGCGACCACGGGCTCACAAGCTCCCCAGCCTCCTCTTGCTGGCAGGGATGTGCAGGGATTCGTGACACTCCGCTCATGAGAAGCGAGTATTTTTCCCCATGTCTGCCCCAGGCCATCCAGCATCAGCAGGCACCCAGTCTTGTGACAAGCGGAAGCCTGACCTCAGTCCTCCACAGGCTCAGCCCCGTTTTCATCCCAGGAGGACCCAAATGAGATAAACTGTGCAAGCAGAAGCCCAGCATGAGCTCCCTTGCCCTGTGTGGCATTAAATGCCACCTCTGCTTGCTCAAGAAATTGTCTGCAAGGCCCTCCGATCTCCTTCCAGCTCTTAGCCTTCCCCCAAATTCCCGCAGTTTTCCTTAGGGACTTCCTATGACCCCCCACATTGTATTGTGAGGATGTCTAGCACCGGAGCAAGGCATGTGAGCCCCATCACAGTGACTGAGAGCTGCTTTGCTGAAAGAAACTCGGGGTCTGGGAAAGTTTGGATTTCTCTGCTAAAGACCAGGAATGTAAATATTATATTAAGATCTTGTATTTAATATCCGTGGTATTAACAGAAGGAAAGAGCAGGAGGAGGAGAACCAGATGAAAAAAGCACTAATGCTTCCTACCTGAGCCTTTTTTCAAAGATATTCTGAAATATTCCCTGTGTTATTCGCAAAGTTTTATGGTAATTACAACATGCATTAACATTTGTATTAAGATACTGTAATTTTCTCGTAGCTCCTGCTGACTGTCAACTATCATCACCTTCTTGGGGGGTTTGGGCACAGCAGACAGCCCAGGGGCTTCATTTTGTGCATTTTGTGACTGCAAGCTGTGATCCAGCAGAGTGCAAGGCAGAAATGTGGGAGGGTATAACTGCACTGATGCTCCCATTGCAAGGGTACCCGAGCTATGGGAGCCAGTCAGTAGCTAGCTACTAAAAAACATTTCATTTTAGCATTCTGCAGAGCAGACATCCACTGTCAGAAGTGTTATAACCCTTTAAGACTTTATTGTGAATGTCCTCAAACATGGCTGAGTTGTTTTGAATTTTCTTAGAGCTACAGTTTCTGAGAAAAAAAAAGGTTTTTTTCAAATTTATTTTTCATAAAATATGATTTGGTTCTGGATCTCAAGACAGGGAAAAAACACTTAGAAACATGATGTGGAGACTTCAAAAATCTCTGGAGTAATAAAAGGACAAAGGTGTTGTTTTTATTTCTTATTTTGAAACCATCCTTAGGTTTCAAAATCCGAATTTATAGTGAAGACTTCTGGGCTTGATGGTCCTGTAATGTAATTATAATGTAATTATTACCAATTAACACGTGGTCCTTATGTTGTAAGATGTTTTTTATTCACTCTTCTAAATTGCAAAACTTGGTTTTATTCTCTAAATTACAGTTAAAGCCTACAGCAGTTTTGGGGGATGTTAAGAATAGCATTTTACTATCTACTACTATCTACTTTTTTCATTATTTACTATTTTACTAATATTTAAATACTACCATTTTAGTCAGTTATTAACTGCTTTCCTTTGTGAAGGACTCTGCTCGGCTTAGTTAGATGGTGAACAAATACCAAATAAAAGACCGGTGCAAGAAGCCCCATAAGAAAACAATTTTCCAAGTGCCTTGCAATTAGGACAAGAAATGTCAGCAAAGAAAACGCAGGTTAGACTTTATCCCCTAATCTTTCCCAGTGCAGTGAGTCAAGCATTGCAGCAGATTAGTGGGAGGCTGAGGAAACTGCATCCTGGAGAGTTTTAAGAACAGGTTGGAAAATGCCTGCCAGGAAAGGATTGCCGCTGCTGTGCTGGGGAGTGGATTAGATGAGTCCCCAGGTTTTTCCTGCCTCAAGAGCCCCCCAGAACTTGCTGTTTCCCACAGGTGTTGGCGAGAGCAGCCTGATGCACCCGGCTTTCATACTTTATACTGACTTGACTAAATCATCACTACTGAAAATGCACATCCTGATATTATGTCCCCCGATATACCAAGACACGCTTTTCTTGCAGAATGGCCTTGGGAGAGCCAGGAGCCAAGCCAGTACTTCAGGATGACACCGGGCAACCCACACATTGCAGAGTGGGAGAGAGACATCTCCCCTGAATCTAAATCAGGCCGGTTGCCTTTCCACAAGGAGGAGGGAGCAAGGCAGGTTTTTGGGGACACAGCTCTGACTCTTCCTTCATCCCACTCTGTCTTCCCCACAGCCATTGCAAAAGTCAATGGTGTAAGAACACATAAAAGCTTTAACTAAGTACTACCCTGTGGCAAAAAGTAGACACTAGTGAAAAGGCATAGATAAAATGCCTTTTTTATCTATCTTTTTTTTTCCTTCCTAAGATTTCTTTCTAAGATTTTAAGACTCAACAGAAGAAATAATGCGACTGTGACTCAGGCCATCCTGTGAGAAGAAATGAGCTTAGAGAAATCGTGAGCAGAGGATAGGGAGCTACCAAGGAGGACAGCTCCATGCCAAGAGTGAGCAGAGAGCTGACTTGCCACCAGCTTCATTTAAATACTCAGAAAAGTTATTTCAGTGGTGACACCCTGTCCTGGCACATGTCCCCTGTCTTTTCCTTAGAAACAAACCCTGGTGCGAACAGCACGTGTTGTGTCACTTTCTTTTTTTTTTTTTTCTTTCGGAGTAAAGAGCAAAATAGATTCTGTACATTTATGAGAAATCTGCATTTAGAGCCATGATAGCAGAGAATATGAGTGACTGTGCCCTTAAAAAAATAAAACCATGGGCTGCTTTCTTAATATAAAGGCAGGGCAGGGGTGGTTGTTACAGGTAGGACAGGGGCACCCAGCAGCTGCTGCCCACTAAAAATGAGTACGAGCACCTTGAGATCCTCCCAGTCATGCATTACTTATACAAGCATGTATATGTCACGCATGTATATGCAGCATGGATATCATCTCTTCCTCCAGGCTGTCTTTTATTGCCTGCACAGCAGCCCATCCCACAGCTGTTGGTCCTTGCAGCGTAGCATTGATTGGGCACGAGACAATTTTGAGCACGAGGTTTGTTTTGCAAATACAGAGGAACCTAGAAAAACTAACCAGAAAGGAAGACTTTTCAAAATGAGATTATGGCCTTTGGATGACTGAGAAGCAGGATTTTCCCTAAAAGTAACTAATTATTCTCCTGTAGAGTATGGATTTAGTGAAATATCACAAAATGCTTTATTATAATCAGAGATGGCTTGACCCTAAAAAGTCCTATCTGAGAAATTGCCCAACACTGAGAGGATTGGATCCAAGTTTCTCCCAGAAACTTTTCGCTCCGTCTCTTTGCTCAGGGCAGATCCTTTGCGAGGAAGCACCTGCATTGTGTCGTTCTAGAGGGCGGATCACAGCAAACACCTCATGACAGCAGCAGACTTTGCAGGAACACCTCCCTCAAGACAGATAGCAGAAACTCCACATAGATGCCTGAACATGCAAAGTATTTGTCGTTTTGAACTGCTGTGTGGGGACAAGAGTTCACAGTATTCCTGGGGATCTCCTAACCTGGTTGTCTCCTTAACTGCCCTTCAAGCTGAAGTCCAAAATATCAATCAGTCTGTTCAGAAGAATTTAAGTAAACATTGTGCAGTGTTTATTTTCAAATATCTGAGCTCACTTGGACAAAGTAACATCTTTTCATCTTCACGGTAGCCATTTCTCTATGGGAATGGAAGGGAAGCACTTCTAAGGTAGAGAAGTAATTGTTTTCAGATGGATTATAATGAAAAGAAATTGCATGCAGGAGACTGGATTGTCAGACTCTTTTAGGAAATGTGGAGAGAGAAGGCTTGCAGAGCCTGGCCCCAGGACAGTGATACACTAGGAACCCTTCTCCTCCTCTATCAGAACTTCAAAATTACCTACAAACTCAAAGAAAAAAAATACGTCTCAAGACAGTGCAGGACAAAGGGTCTCAGAGACAGATATAGACACCATGTTTTATCATTGCAGTCCTTCTGCTTGACTCAGATAGGTGTAATCTAGGCTGAAGTTCATGAACATTTTCAAACCTCTCTGGCTGCATAAAGGGATCGTGAATGGCGCACAGGTGTAATTTATGCCTAGTATAACCTCATTTTTCTCTGCCTTAGTGAAGATTTGCTTTACATGAGACTCAGGCCCAGGAAGTTCATATTAATTCAGGAATTTGCTCCTCCTTCAAAGTAAGGAACTTATAATGGTAGTTGTGCAGCTGTCAGCCCCAATGGCAGCACTGTAGCTTTGCAGGATGAGACAAATAAAGCATTCAGTATTCAGAAAATACCACAAGGGCCAGTCTTCGGGAATCTGCTGATCTCCCCAGCATCCGTCTAGGAAACTCTTCTCAGAGAAAAAGCGTCTGTGTTTGAGACTTTTTATACATCTGGAGGCCTTGAAGGTGATTAACATGCGGTGGAGTCTAACTGGGGGCTAAGCTAACTCGTCAGGGATGCAGCTGCTTTTTTGCCTTTGCCATGAAATCCGTGCTTTTAGATATTTTGTTTTTGTAGACTGGACAGCAGTCCGACCATCTCCTGTTCTGGCACTGATGGGCTGCATGAGCATTTGAGTCTGCACAACTGAGGGATGAGCAGGGAAAATCACTGAGATCCACAAAAAGGGGGATCTGACTGTCACAGCTGGGAGCTCTCTGCATTTTGATACTGCTCACCTAAAGCCTCCTCCTTAGTTCTCCTCACCAAAAATGTTCATGGCTAAAAACTGTTCTTATAGGCAGGCAGCTACCAATGCTGTTTAACAGTAGATAGGAGATCTTATAGACAGAGAGCTCTTATTTTTTCCTAATGTCACATTTAGCCTTGAATCTGTGTTTACATTTGGATTTCTAAGTATCACGCGTCTTACGTGTGCCTGATTTTTAATGATCTCCTGAATAATTCATTTTAAAAGCCTCTTTATTTTCTTCTCTGTAGCTTAATTAACCTCTTGGTGCAATTGGTGGGATTTTGCCATAAAAAGCATAATACATTTTGCATTAGCCTGAAGCACATGCCAGGAAAGCCTGGGGCCAGCCACTGAAGAGTTAACAGCAGGCCCTGACTTAATGTAATGTCATTATGGATGATGAATAATAACAGAATGTTTTCTTTATATGCTTGGATGCTACCTTAGGATAACCAGGGAACCATGCTCTGCCTGCCCGTCGAGGGCAATGCTTCCTGAGGCAGGGTAACATCAGGGAGAAATTTTCCATGGAGCTCTGCCATCAACCCCCCAAAAAGTGAAGGAGGTCCCAAAATGCTGGTGCACTGCCTGAGCATCAGGTGACACATGCTACAGCCAGACAGATGTTGGCAACCCTTTGGGCACCTTTTGGATATGATGCGTAAGACCAGCTTGAAGCTCAAGTGTGATTTATCTGGCTGCAGGGTAGTGCTCGTGTGTCCCACTTGGATGAAGCCATGCTTACCTGACCCAGCAGGTATTACCCTCAGCAGCTTGCTTGCCCTCAGGGAAATACTTTCACCATCAACTGGCCCAGCATCGTGGTGGCCTCGTTGCCTGAGTACTCGGGAGAAGCCCTTCAGAGTGCACGGGACCAAGGCCAAACCGCACAAACGAAGCCCATGAAAGAAGGCCCATCCTTAGTGAAATGCTGGTCCCCAAAGAGCAGCAAGTCACTAATTAGGCTGAATGACTTCTAAACGAGACCAATGTTTGTGCTCCCTCAACTTCAACTTGAATGACAAAGGGCCTGTGCTTTGGCTGCAAAGAGTTGGGTGGCATTTAGATCAGCCGGGACCCATGTAGGGAAACATATCTCCCCGGTGGGTTGTTTTTCCCCCTTTATCACCGTCAGGGTTCAGATTGTCAGCCCCGGCGGTGGCAGTTGCTCGCTGGGGATTATTTTTCTCCTCTCCTCGGCTCCTCTTGTGCAAGGGTCCGTTGCGCAACAGGGCAGCAGCAGGTTGCCACATGCCCGGCGGCCTGCGAGGAAGCCGCCGCTACCTTAGATAAGCTCTACGGGGCAGAGTGTTGGGCTCTCCCCCCCGGGGCGCCTGCCACACCAGCCCCTCAGCTTCCTGAGCATCTGCAGCTCGCGGGGCCAGCGGCCCGTGCCACCCGGCCTGCCGCGGCCCTCGGCTTCCTCTGTGCGGGGGGGAAACCTACAACAAACCAGCCACATTTTGCAATGCTTTGGGCCGGGGCTAAACTGAAACCGCTGGAGAGTCCTGGGCGCGAGGGGTTTCTCTTTGCTTGCTCCCGCTCTTGCCCACGCGCATGCGTGGAAACGGTGTGAGCACACGCTGCGCCGCAGCCACACAGTCCTCAGAGGCAGCGTGCAAATTAGAGAAGACAAAGCTGAGCTCCTGTGTTTTATTTTCTCTAGGCTTCTTAGCTGGAAACCATTTGCAGTTCTGTGTGTCAAATGTGTATTTTTTTATATATTCATTTTTCCCTTATGGAAGGGATAGCCACTGCCTCCCTAAGAGCAGCAATGCCTATAATTTATTTTGCCATCGATGATTTCTGAAGACAATTCTGCCACTGTTTGTGCCCTATTTTTTTCTGAGTACAGACAAAACCCCAACATTTTAAGCATCCTTCATGCTTAAAATCAGGGGCTCCTTGATGCTTGATCGGGAGCTCAGAGAGGGACAGCAATGCCCCTTGAGCAGCTCTCCCCGTTTGGCTGCAACTTGGAGGTGGAGGGGGATGGTGCCACCACTCTCCTTGGATTCTGCGCTGGCCTCCCGTTTACTGCAGGAGTTGCTCAAGGCAGGATGGGTCATACACGCAAAGCCTTGGCAGGAGGTGTTTTACAGGGGTAGCCTGGCAGATGGCATTTGCAATAAGCTCCAGCACGTGCTTTTCACACTAATCTGCTAGAGCCAGGTCTTGGTGATTCCCAGCTCGGGATCTTCCGGGTCTCCTGAGGCTGGACTGAGCTGCAGACGCAGAGCAAAGGGAAGGGCCTTTTTAGAAGCAGGCTTTGCTCAGTTGTACCACGCCTGGGTTTAGTTTAGCAGCTTATCTATCTACTATGAATTATAACATTTTATTTTAGAGTGTTTCGATAGTCTTAGATTTGCCTAACTTTTTCAGATCCTAAGATTTCTCTGATGCCTAATTCGAAACTTGCCCTGTTCTTTATGTAAAGACTGGTGTGTTGTTCAAAAGAAGGGAACACCCTTATGAGGCCCTTACAATGAATTGTGTCTTGATATGGCTCTTCCTTAATTTTTTGAGAGACCTTTTTTAGTAATATCCCTGGATTCAAAGCACAAAACTATCCTGTTTCTGTGGTTTCAAAGTTAAGAAAATTTTCAAAGACTGTCTCTGAGGTCTTCAAAATGCTCACAGAAACTGTTCTCAGCAAAAAGAAACCAGTAGTTTGCAAAAAAAAAAACAAAAAAGTTTAATTATAAATTATTTGATTCTTACCATTGAAAGCTGAACCATGAGTAGGAAAAAAAAGTATTTTTTCCTGTGTAATTGAGACAAGATTATGTAGCCATAATTCAGGATCTTTGTGTTTTTGTTTTGTAATAACATATCATTTTTTCCACAAGACATCCTAACTTTGCAGACATACACCAAAAGTATTGTTTAAATTCCAGACAATTTAGATTGTTTGATCTTGTTTGTTCCCAAACATCTTTCTTAGCCAAGAAAGTTAGGTTCCACGTCCTAGCAGATTATTATGATTGCTGTTTAAAATTATTTGTACTGAGTGAAAATATATAGGGAGTGCAGATATCTTGTGGGCTTTGCAGATCACTGCAGAGGAAATTCCTCCATCATGCAATCTGTCTGTCCAGCTGTAACTTGTGATGTGTTGAGACTTTTATATGCTAAACATATGGCAGATGGTTTAAGTCTCCCAGTGCCTTGGATAACACATCTTTGAAGACATGACTTTATGAGATTGCCTTGCTGTGCATGCGTGAGCTGTGCATGTATGGGGTTGTTCTTTGACTGGGCACACAGCAGGGATGAAACTGCCCTGTTTTGGGAATGGGTTCGGGCTTCACAGCCGTCAGCTGTACTGTACCACTCATCCTCTGGTGCAGCGAATGAGGGCCAGCCTCTCCTCTTTGCTGGAATATGCACTGCCTTAGGGAAATACATATATTTACCTTAGGCAAATAGCCCTGGCTTATATTTGTCCCACTAACTTAGCATTTGCTGGGCTCAGCAAGGCAAGGATGTGCAGATGTACTTTAACAAATAGCCTAGCTCTGGAATAGTATCAGGGTACTCATTACGTTTTTATGAGACCCAGAAGAATAGAGCCAGAGCAACTGTATATGTCCAGCTAGGCCACACGTATGTACACATGTGTACATGGCAAACCAATTGACAGGAATCCAAGATGTCCTTTTAGGTATTTGGTGGGGTTTCTCTCTTTTTTTTTCGGTATAAGGAATCAATAGTAGTTCATTTTTCTCCAGCTTGAGAGCTTTGAACATGTTCTCACCGGATATCCAACCAGCCCTTCTTTTTGCTCTCTTTGGATTTCTTCTTCTTTACAACTGTAATAATTATCAGAAGGAACCGAATGGCCCCATCTCTCTTTTTTTAGCTCACATCCAAATGTTCAAAGCCCTGAGGAAAAGCCTCTCTTTCTATCTGGAGCTGTTTTATAGAAGACCTTGTAAACTGAGCCAGGTTTATATACAAAAAGTGTGATTTTTCAAAGGGAAAAGACACTTAGAAAGTTTCCATTACTGAAGAGCAAGTTTCCCTCATGAAGACATGTGCATCAGAACATGTGTTACATTATTGTCCGCTTTATTTAAAGTTTTTTCCAGATAAACCCATGCACAACTGAACTTGCTTTCTGAATTTCCCAGCTAAGCAATCAGCTTCCCCAAATCCCTACCCAATGTGTCTCCTTACGAGATATTGCTGCGGTGTTACCAGAAGTCTAATCTGCAGCGTTTAGCATCATGCTCCAGTATAAATTACGCTGGTCAATCCTGTGGGATTGAGCGGGATTGCCTAGGGCAAAGCACCACCTCGCTGTGTCCGCCTCGCTGTCTGTGCAACTGCTGCCATGGTGCTTGCCTATATCGCAAGGGTGCATTTAGGATTAATTACGTCTCCTTATGCCAAGCATGAGTTCATCCCATGGCATTTGCAGTGCCACACATTAGTGGTAATTTGTGTAACTAATTATTGTGATGCCTGCCTGCCAACGTTTTCGCACATGCACGCGCACACTCACACATTAATTTTTTTCTAGTAGACATTCTGGCACTGGTAGAAATTTGGGGCAGTTCTTCCCCAGCTCTTTTTTTTTAGTTTTTTTTAAAGTTTCTCTTTAAAGCAATCTTCATTAATGAGTCCCCAGGTGGTCTGGGCTGTGTGTCTGTAAAGCCCAAGCATTTCCTGACAATATTTTAGGATATGCTTTTAAGCATTTTTAAGAAAAGGAAGTCCAGCAGGACCTGGAGAGACCCTGGGACTAGTGCTGTGAATCTTTATTCTAGTTTGTGGCATCAGGGACTAACCAGTTTGTTTGCATTAGGACCAAGGTAACATACATTTCCCCAGATTTTGAAAACCTGCTTTCCATTTCTAGACTCCCTTAAACTCTTAATGATTAAAGGACTTATGTCCCGTAGCTTTGGCAATATGAATGGTGGCTTTGTAGGCTCCAGTGATTCATGCTGTCACAGGAGAAGTGTCTCAAACAGGTGAAACAGTCTCTGTTGGCAGCAGAAAGAACTGGGGTTTAGCGGAGATCCAGTCAGATGAAGTTGACTGAAATTAAATCCATTTTAAGATATTTTCAAAACTGGGAATAGAGCCCAAATGAAGCACCTACTGACCTTTGATGTTCTGGACTGCGGTGACTTCACAACCTAATTCACGTCTTCGAAAACATCTTAGAATGGGTTTAATTTCCCCCATTCTTTTTGTATCACATGAAGCTCGGGTGCTCGGTGAAATATGCTTGCCCAGTTGTATATCTGAACTTGTGAATACAATGTACTGTATATAGCACAGCACACTGTACTGTTTGCATTCATTAAATCCTCTTCCACTGGAAAATTGGCTCTCTAGCTTGGGATATGCATGACACATAGGAAGGATGTCTGTAATCACTTACACAAATGTCCGTATCCTTCGGTTCTTCCTGCTCCTTCCTCACTGTCTACCATGCCCAGACGAACTGAATCTTAAACTGGGAGATGAAGAGCTGTGAAGTATTTTTGATCGGTTAGAAATACGTTTGGGGCTTGAGTATCATAACCACCAGAAAAACTGCGTTTACAAAAACCTTTTTCTCTGAAAATATATTAATAATGTATGATCGTACTTTGTAGATAATGCAATAATTGCTTGCTTGATTATGTAGCCAAAATAATCATTTTCAGAGATGTTTGATTTTTGCATGGTGACTACATTTTGTATAATTTTCAGGGCAACAGATGTTCATCTATTTGCTCTTGTTCAAAAAACAGCTCTAAATTGAAAGTGAATTACTGTAAACCTTCCGCAAGCATCTAATTTTTCTTTAAAAAGACATTCAGTCTAAATGGTCTTGTACTCAGGAGGGGAAAATCCATATGCAAAGTCCATGTTTACAGAATTCAGTGCACAGCAATTAGCATCATAGTCTGCTAAAAAGGACAAATTGTGTGCCCAGGGAACACACACACACAAATGCACATGTTGTCTGTCAGATCTCTTTTTAAAATGTTGATTTGACTTCTTTGCCTGGTACGATGACATGCTATGTATATTTTTGAAGTATGTGCCCATTTCGCAAGCTGTAAATTGTGATCTAATATAGCCTGAAAAATATCTGATAACCTAGTGATCTGAAAAGTAATGAACAATGGAAAACGTGGTCACCCAAAGGGGAACCATCTAAGCATATATCTAAGGATAAAAACAGATATCCCAATCCTTAAATAAAAATAAAAATAAGGTAAAAATGTGGCTCCTGTGACTCTTCTCCTAAAGGATGGGAAAATCCAAATGCAGAAATCAGGATCAGGTTGCTGCTGGTTAGCTCACCTGCTTAAAGTTTTGGGGTGTTGCAGATACCCTGCGTGAGATTTTCAAAAGTCACCACCTCCGAACTGACTGCTTCAGTCTACTTCAGTACCAGAAAAGACCAGGCTTGGTGAAGATACACATTTTCAGCCTTGTCCACACCAGCTTTCTTTACCGGTGCTGAGGGCACGAGCCATCTGCCATCCCATCAGCATATGAAACTCTTTCCCTCCAATTCAGACACAGTGCAGAAGAGTTGAAGCTGATCCTCCATGGACCTTCCTTGAGATCAGTTTTGGAGAGAGGGGCCTATTGGCAGGTCTAGGAATTTATTACCCAAATTTATTATACATTTATTACCCTTAGCCACCCCCTTTGGTAAGGGCTCTGCGTCAGGGCCCATGCAAGGGAGGGAGGCAGGAGCAGTTTAACCACAGCAGAGCCTTGCGTGCAAGCAGGGAGGGCATGCAGCAAATCCACATGGGCCACAACTGGGGTAATTCACACGCAAAAAATCTCACCTAAGTCATCATGCTGCAAAGCCTCTTTGTATTTGCCACATCCGCTGTGCTTCAAGTGACATTGCTCACCAGCAAGCAGTGTGTATTGCCAATGCCACCAAGGGAGGATGCAGGAGGAAGGAATTTGCAAACCAGGTTGCGTTGCTCTGGCTGATTTCTTTATTGCATTCTGAGATCTCCTTCTTGATTTTGCCAGCTACCTTTTCTAAGCAATGGGTAAAATGCTTAAGCTTTGGCATACTCATGGTTAAGCTATCTTCTAGTTGACTGCTCACCTATACACCAAGTTTATTTTCACTATATACAGGCCTGAGGTAGGAGGCAATTTAGGACTTGAAAGCAGAGTTATGACTAAGTGTAATAGGCATTGTACATATACTACATTCTACTAAATCCCACTTGCACTGTGGATTATGCTTAGATCCTCATTTGGGGTGTTGCAATTAGATGAAGTAATGCCTGCAACTAAAAGAGGGAAGATGATCTAGTTCTAAGAGTAAGCAACTCAATGAAATGAAAACAAGGCAACGCTGCACTAGAGAGGAAAATGCAAGAAAGAAGTGGGCAGTCTGGTTAGTGAGAGGCTACTTAAAATCTGTTTCTAAACAGGAACTAATGATGGAAAAGGAGAAGGAAACACCTCGGAAAGTATGGTTGGTCATGGCGTGCATAGCAGAGATAAGAGCCACAAAAAGAGAATCGGAGTATGGCAGGTAAAAGAGGTCAGCACCTGGGAAGGACGTTGGATGTTTTGGGTGGGAGGTGGGAAGGAACCTCTTTCACTGGCTCTTCTTTGAGCAACTCACTGCAGAGCCTGGCTACTCCCTTGGCTCCCATGCCAATCAGTGCCTCCTTCTGAATCCTTGTTCAGCCTCTGCCTGGTTCCCTGAAAGCTCAGCAAAGGCCTCAGTAAGACACCTAAGGCTGTGGGAATGTGAGGCTTTGCCAGGAGCTCTGGCTTCTGAAAAACTAGAAAGAGACAAAGAAATCCTGACAAAACTGGCTTAAGAAAGAAAATCCTGGGAGACAAAAGGCAAAATAAATAAATAAAGAGATGGAAAAAAATTGGTGATCTGTGCAGTTGTTATCCACCTGAATGATTTATGCAGTTATTAGCCATATGAATTTGAATAATAGAAAATGATGGAATATGTTTTAAAAAAAAAAACCTAAATCATCTGCTTTGAGTGAATCATGAACTGTATCATGGACAAATATGGGTTAAGAAAAGAAGTAGAGGAGAGAGAGGTATTGTCTAATTTCAACTGGATCTTCCTACCATAACGTGCAAAATCCTATCTATCTGCTAAATGACCAGATGATATTTTGCTTTGCATGCAAGTATTGCTTCATCAATGGAGACCATCTCTAAACAAAATGTAATGCTTCAGTAAGGCCCTTAATGGAATGGCACAGGCATTGTGTTAAGCCTGGTTTTATTTACAACATTATATTATTCATGATCTAGGATTTTACAAAAGAGTCAATTAATTACAGTTGTAGAAAAACAAACAAACAAACAAAACCCAAAATGGAAGGTACATTAATGTGCTGCTGTCAGTAGTTAAAAGTAAGGCAACTATTTCTTTGCCAGGAGGACATTTTTTTCCTTCCAGCCAAAATTACCCATTGTTGGCAGTATCAGAGCAGTCTCCTGGCACAGCTTCAGGCCTGGTCTCCCCTGTGGAGCCTTCCTTGCAGCCCATCACCACCCTTACAACCTCTCCCCGCTTCATTGTGTTGCCCACTGTCCTGGTGGGATGCCCCATCCTGGAACTCCTTGTAGAGCAGTGCAGAAGACATGGTCAACTGGCATCGCAGGTCACATAACTGCCCTCAGTCTGGTTGTGGAAAACACTGCTGGGGACATACTGAAGAAGATGCCCAAAGTGTTCACAGGAAGGCTATCAGTGCAGGTCGGTATAGACTTATACCTGTCTGCCACAGTAGCACTGCGAAGCCTTTCTGTATTTGTGGTAAAAAAGATAAAATATATTGCAAAAACATTGTAGTGCATGGGTCTGATTGTAAGTGATGGAGTCTTTCTGGAGCTCTCTTGATGCTTGAATGGTCTCTTCAAGTTGAGTTTATGCTTAGCTGGCTGAGAGGATTTGGATATTATTAGACAAAATGAACCATATTCATGTGATATTTGTAAAACACATTTGGTTGTTATTTCCCACTGCAGCAGATGGTACCCAAAATAGGAAATGACCTGGAACCTCATTGCCAACTGCACAAGTCTGCACAAAACTGCTCTGGGAAGTAGGAAAATATTTGATCAGCTTTGCTTTGAGGAATCTCTTGCTTACTTTCAGTCTCTTATAAAGTTCATGGAGGATGTGCATCATAAATATCTACTGTGACATTAGGCAGGATAGAAAACTAGAAGAAACATCTAGTCTCACGCTGCAGGGTAAAACCACTCCGTCGCCCCCTTGGCTTAGGAAGACGCATCCCTGCCATAAGGCAGTTCCCAAACTGCGTTGTGGGTGTTTTTTTCATCCTTCCCTGAAGCAGCTCACAGGGCTATTGTCCAGCGCTGCAACACTAGATGCTAGCAATAATTTTCCAGGGAAATGGTTAGGGGTCTCAAATGTAGCTAGAAAAACAACACACACAGCACAACCATCCCTTCTTCCCAGCCATGAGGACTCTCAAGAGATGCAGTTAAGGGTAATTATCTGAAGATCCAAAACCCAGGAGGGTGCCCATTTCTAACACTTCCCTGCTTTTGGCATTGTGCATTGCAGATTGCTGGAGTTCACAACCAAATGCACCATCTCCCATTCCCACTTGTTCTTGCCACTGTCACAAGTTTATAGGGATGAGCACAGGCACAAAGCACAGGGCTGGAGCGGTGCCCAAACAGAGAGCTAAATGCGGTGGGATGTGGGTGGGGAAGGGCCTGACACTTGGCAGAGGCCTTTGAAAACCACAGTCATGGGACTGCCGACATCTGAAGCTCCCGGTGACCACTGGCGCCTGTGTTTGGCGGCCTAAACATTGACCGCAGTCCTGCCCTATAAGCTTCAAGCCTATAAGCTTTTCGGTTGGATCATCTTGTGTGTTGTTTCTTTGTTGGGTATCTAGCCTAGCAGATCCGCTTCTCAGCATGGGCTGTATGAGATGGCCCTGGCATGGGCATGAGTGGCCTTGTGGCAGAGGGACACTTCTCCTGCTAGTTCTGCTGTAGGTGGTCCCCCTCCATGTGGGTTTCTCCCTCCCCTTCTTCACCACATGGGAACAACCTCCGGCGAAGCTGGATCTAGCAGAGCATACAGTTGTCCCCATACCAGCTGCTGCCCTGACTTGTCACCTCAAGGATGAGCCTCCCTCTTCCTGGAGGGCCTACTCAGCAGGGGCTGGAAAGTTTGCCCTTCCTGCTCTTCTTCCCGTTTCTTGGCCTGTGGTGTGGTTTCATATTTTGATATGAACTTGAGCCTAGGCAAATGTGTGTCACTATGCAACATAAAGGTAATTTGTCAGCAGAAGGACAACTCTTTTTAATTCAAAATAATTAACTGATGGTCAAGCTATTCAGTAAAGTATACATGACGGATGATCCATCCTAGAGGATAAGAATGTCTCAGTGGAGGAAAGCTGTTCTTAGACTTTTCCTAAAACTCCTGCTAACACCAGAGGTTGTTTTTCTGTCACAGAGGAGAAGCAAAACAGATTTTTTTCAAGTTCCTTGTGCAAAGGAGTCGAGACATTTCCTTCTCCAGCTGATACGTTGTAGATCAGCCCAAGCCATTCTTGCAGGTACTGCTGTGGTTAGCCTTGTATGTAACCACAGATTACAAGTCAGGGGCAAACAACCTCCACAGCTCCTCACAGGACTGCAATGACCTCACGGTGCCACACAAGCAGGGCCTGCAGTTTTCTGTACCATCTCCTTCATGCTCATGCAGTGCAAATGTCAAGCTCAAGGTGCCACCTCTTCATCTCTTTTCTCTGCTGGCAACAAAGAGGCTTGGTGGGCGAAACCCAGGCTGCTCCAAATGACTTTGGGTATCACAAAAAGAAACCTTGGCAAGGCAGAGACCCTGCTCTCTGTGTTGGCTCCGCCGGCTGTGTGTTGCTCCACAATATTTATGGGCATCAGCCCAAAAAAGATCCCTGGCGAAGCTGTGAGGTTAACAACTCGTACAATATTTCTCATGTGATATAAGTGGTTCCTTGGGCTGCTGAGATGCTAGATGAGAAATGAGGGATTTAAAAATCTTTCATTCCAACTGCTGAACAGCTTTTTTTTTTCCGTTTATAATTTTACGCTACCAAAGGCCCTGTGCAATACAAAATACTTCAAACCTGCCAGGAATCACATTTTTCTCTTCCCAGTCCTGAACTCAGGGTAGTGCATGAGAAAGCAGGTGTAATGCGCTTCCTCTTAAATCATTTTCCGCAGTGAGAAGAACGTGACACGAGCCGGTTCTCCCGCCTCCTCCTGCTCCGCGCTCTCAGGAAGCGAGGCTTGCGAACACTCGCTGCTTTGAGCCGGCGATAAGAGCAGCTCCAAACCGCCGCGGTGGGGCCCTCGCCGCAGGCTCGGCCCTGCGAAGGCGGCTGCTCTCATGGAGGAGATCAAGGAGCACCGGGATGCTGTTGAGAGCGCGTGACCGTCACACGTCCGGCAATCCCGGCGGCAGCGGTTTACGATGATTAAAGGCAGATTTGTTTCCGACCGGGCGCCGAGCCTGGGCTAACGGGGCTCGAATAAAAGCGTGCGGCTGTTAGCACCCGCTCTGCCGCGCGGCGTGCGTTGAGAGCAAACCCACACAGCACCTCGCCGGACCTGCAGCCTCCTCCTGCTAGAGCAAGGCATCGTTTTAGGCAGTTTGCCCCAAGAACGATGTCTTCTCCGATGTTAGGCCTTAATAGAGAAATCAAAAAAGCGTGATCACAGCAAGATGCTGGGCTTGTGAGGTGGCAGTTATATCCAAGGATTCTATTAATTTCCTTTGGGGATTTTTATTGGCACTGTTCATGCACCTTTACTTTCTCCATGTCCAGAAACGCTCATAGACGTTCATAAGGAAGAGAATAAAACTTCCAAAATGAGTTCACTACTAATTCTAGTGAAGTGATTTGATTTTATCCTGGTTAATTAGCTCATCAAGATAGTTCAGAGGATGCTAACCAACATGCTTTGTATACACTTACTTCTACTGTGAAAAGAGAAGGTGTTTTAAAATCTATGTTCCTTTTCCCTTTGCTGTCTCATTTCTCTCAGCTTGAACAGCTAAAATGTGTTATAGCAGTTTTACTCTTGTGGTGATTTCTAACCTTTCATGCTAAACTATGAGGGGGAAGTGTGCTATTAGTTTTAATCAGAATTTAAAAGTAAAATGGTGAATATATTTCTTTTGACTTGAAGTATTAATAAACACTTAGACAGTTCCATCCCAAGAAATGACTGGTCTCCTCTGTATGCTACAGAGAATTTTCTTTGTGTCTTTCATATCCTCACCCATAGCACATAGCAAAATAGCTGACTTTTGTACCTTAAGTTACCTGCCAGGCATGGCAGGGACTGGGGACACCATCTCCCCTCGGTGTGTCCGCTCACCCTCCAGCTCTCCCGCCTGCTCTAGCCATCAGCCGATTGTCCTTCTGGAACCAGCCGTGCTCTCCAAAAAATGCTACCCCTGCCCAGTGCCACCAAGGGGAAGAGGAGCTCGGCCGTGTCAAACTGCCTGAGTTGTCTGATGTGGCCCGTTCGTCTCTTTAGAGGCGTCTCTGTTGGTCTTATCAATGTGGCATCTCAAGTATATCCTCATGTGTGTCACTGGTTGTGAAAGTAGTTAGTGATTTTGGTGGAGCAATTGCCACCTTTGGGCTGTTCTGTCTTATGGAAAAGCTGGTATGTGGAGCAGCACTTGGCTTTGGTAATTCAATCTTCTGAAGTTCCAGAGGGAGCTGAAAACTCAATTGGTGTTGCATGGGAATTTTAAAGTTTTCCAAATAACATTTAATCCTGGAAAATTGTGACAAGAATATTTGGTAATTGCATCCCAGAAAAAGAAGAAAGATGTTTTAGAACAGAAAATGCTTTTGAATGGAAAATGACTGAAAGGCAACACACAAAATAGTTTTCATCTGATAAATGAGTTGGAATTGTTTTGATATTTTAACCAGAAGAGGAAATGTGAAAAATAGCTTTTGGGGAGGTTGTTATCACCCCTCGGCCCCCCTTTTTTTTTAATGCACTGAGGGGCCTGCAGCATGAGGAATGTCTTTCACTTCTTCTGTCCCTGCATGCACAGGCACGTGTGTCACCCTGAAAGACCCCAGCCATCATCTCTGCTGCGTTCCTCACAAAGTGAGGAGGAAGGGAAGGAAGGAAGGAGGGAGAGTGCTTGGGGATGGAGGGGAAAGGGGTCACAGTGCTCCCTGTATGCGGCAGCTGGGAGCCACACGGGCCAGTGGTGCTGAGCACTCCGTGTCACTGGTGTTTTGAGTATTTATTTTGTTGACGGTGAGAGGAAAACCCAGCACACTGGGACAGGGTGTGCTGAGGGGCTGCAGGCAGGTCACAGTGGTGTGGAGCCATGCGGCAAGACGTTGGGCAGTGGCCAAACCAGGCACCGAGCGTAGCCCCTTTTGGCCACCCCTTCTCTGCAGCTCTTCATCCTCCAGCAGGGAGGTTTCAAACAAAACAGGTCCAAGTATGTCCTCAAGCTGAAGTATGCTTGGCAAATGACAACGCCCCGCCACCATGTCATCCCTGGACATTTCAGTCACCAAAAATGAGTGCCCAAGCATCCAACCAAGCCATTTCTGCTGCTTGCTCTTCAAAATATATATATTTGCAGGATGCCAAGGATTATTTGCCCTTCCTTGGAGAAAGTTTCTCTGTAACTTGCACTATGTCTTTCACTGGGCTACAGAGGCAGTTACACACTGCCTTCTCCGAAGGTAGCCTGAAATTGAAGAGCATTAAACCTGCCAAGAGAGCATTAAACTCCTACCTGACCTTGCTGACACTGCTTGGAGAGGTACGTGCGTGCAAAGTCCAATAGGCCACTTGGGGTCAGCTTTTTTTCTACTGCCCATCAAAACCTAGCCAAAAAGACCTCCAGGACAGGGATAGAAAATGAAGTCATGGAAGAAATCACTGCTGGTAGAATAAATCCTCTTCATTGCCTGTTTGGTGGATGACAGATGAAAATAGCCATCTGAAAGAGTGACATACAATCAATTTAAGAAATATGGACAATTTTTCAGGAAAAAAAATAGTGTCAGAGTGATTTTTTTGGAGATGAACTTATTAGTATGGAATAATGTCTTGAGAAATTAGTGCTCAGGAAACATGTAATGGAGGGCCATCTGTAACCATTATTATAGCTACATAAGTTTTTGGAAACCACAACAGAACTGTATATTCTCCTATTTTTACAATATTGTATTTTCAGTTCTAAGCCAGGGCTAAAACATCTGTGCAATTGCTCATCGTCTTTTCAGGAGATACAGAACTGAATCTGGAGGCACAGATCTCCTCGAAGAATAACTAGGAAGTTTTCTAATTTGTGTTCAGACAGAGGGAAACTTTTCACTGTCTCAGTTTCAAGCTAGAAAGCTCTGTAATTTGCAGTGTTGTCACCCAGCTTCTGGAGTGACATTTTAGTCTGTGATGTGACTGGTTATTCCTTGGGGCCTGGCAAGGAGCAACGTGTCTCCACGTGTCTCTGTGCAGACTTACACAGGGTCCAGGTGTGAAGGAGAACGTTAAACAAAAAGTCCTCAAGCTTTGAACTGACCGCAGATTGGGGTCATATTTTGCCTCTCAATTGGGCAGCCTGCCTTTTTCTATCAATTTTCCATTTTTATGCTGACATCTCTCCTTTCACATCCTTTTGCCAGATGTTCTTATAGCCAGCATCCCTTACGGGCTTCCCTCTCCACCATAATATCTACACTTGGCTGTCAAGAGCCTACAAGCAGACAAGCTTCATTTTGCTTGATATATTCAGTTTTGGGTAAGAATGACTTAGTAGTTATTTTTGATCTGTTAGCTCTGGACATGTGGAGTTATTTTATTCCAGAGCTCTTAATTCCAGGCATAACTGGTCACAAATTCATCATTTCTCCTGCTTCCATTAATCAAAAAATGTTTCACCATATATTCAGCACTCAACTTCTTAATAGCAGTCAAGCCTCTGGTTTTGGTGATTGCAGAACAGGTGGTAGAGATACACGTAAATTATATTGCTCAGTAACTCTACATGAAGAGTGTTTTCAGTATCATCATCTCTCCCACAGAGCCTTCAGCTACTTTTTTCTCTTGCTTGTAAATAAAATGTAAAGAAATTCCCTACTTTTTTGTTGTTGTTGTTTGTTTTCTGGCCAAGTGAATGTTACATCTGAGATTCCCCAAACTGTTCTTGCTGATGGTCCAGAGAGCTGCTGGTACCATGGTTCTGGTTCTTTTTTTTTCCTGGGTACAGGAATGGTCTGAAAGACAGCTAAAATACATATTAACGTATATCTGTCCTCCTGATGTCACCTTCCATGTAAGCAATTGCTTAGAGCTGGCACAGAAAAATGATTTGGTCACCTGGGGGTAGGGAAATGGTGTGTGTGACCATGAACAGGAATGGAGGCAGTAATCACTGCAAGCCTTGTAAGAAGAAAATAGAAGAATGATTTTTTTTTTAAGAAGTTGCACAGAAAAATGCTCTGTACCTACTATTAAAACCATGCATCAACCATGCGAAGGCCTGTTGCAGCAGAGGGCCAGGTCTGGGCAGACGAAGCAGATTCCCAGCAGGATAAAAGCAGATGGTTTCCCGCTGCGAGGTGGTGTGTCTGGAGCAGCCAGGGGAGCCCCGCAGTCCCCCTTTAGCTTTGTCACCCCCAGCACCCAAGCAGTGCTCGCAGTACCGCGTCCCGCCTGCCCAGCGCCAGCGCTAGGCCGGGCCGGTGCATGGTGCGTGTGCGCGTACACGTGTGTGAGCGCCAAGGCGATACTGGGCAGTCTGCAGTGGCGTCTTCTGTTGGCTCCAACTGCTTTTAAGACCAACCGCTTTTAAGATCAACCACTTTTAAGATCAACCGCTTCTATGTATTTAACCATTTTAAATGCTCCCATTCATGTCATGCAGACTGCGTCTGCTGTCTACCAGACCAATATCTTAACTGCACCTTCCTACAAAATAAACCTACACGCGATCATCAAAGTGTTTCCCCTGTATACTCACAGGAAAAGAATATCTGTGAAGAAAAAACACCAAGGTTTTCCGGCACACATTTGCAAAAACATTTCAGATTTCCAAACTTTACCTCTGTGTGGCCAGACGCTGAGATTTTGCTTCAACCCAAGAATTTATTGACTTACATGAAAATATCTCATTTGAACATAGTACACAGCAGCATTTGAATACATATTTACGAATTTATTTGAACTTTTTGAACTGCAATTCTACAACTGAGCAACATATCCATAAGTGTTTCATAAACTTTCAAACACTTACATATTTATACATATATTTTTTGCATATATATATATAAAAAAATATTTTTGAGACTCAAGGACTCAGAATAGTCAAAAGGACATTATTGCTACATTTCCATATTTACAAAAAACAATGCATAAAACCATTCAAAACACCAAGCCATTGCAAAGTAAGTTTCAAAAATCCCCAAATTATAAAAATATAAATTTCAAGAACAAAAAACCCCCCAAACCTCTTTCAGCTAAGTGTCTGTAAAGTACCGAGACATCTATAACAACTAGTTTGTCTACAGTTGCTCTGAAAGCCAACACACTACAAAAGAGCTTTTATAGCATTAAACTGAAAATGCTCAACAACAAGTATGCATAAGAGTGCCTCCAAACAACTGGCTAACTTTGGAAAGGTGCGACAGCCTAGGTAAGTTCAGTGCAAATGGCTGATTTTTCACTAGCTCTGAAAGACGTATTTCTGTAACAAGAAACCAAATGCACAGTCATATAAAGAGGGTGGTATTCCCTATAACCTAAAATATACTACCAGCGATAACTATCGCAAGATAACTATCTTGCATTTGGGTAGTTAGTTACACATTTAAAATGAATGTAAACTCAACCAAAATCCTGATAAAGTATAAATTACAGAGTGCTTAAGTGCATTGTAAATAAATAGGTACTTAACTAGTACTCTGTCTCTGAAATGTTGCTCTCAATGCATTTACTAATTTATAGGTGATGGAAATGAAGGAAGGGAAGACCAGCAGTGATGGGAACAAAAGGGCTTATAAAACACTTCAGCACAGCCCTGGGCTCAACCAGACACTGACCCCAATGTCTCCTCCATTCAAAACAAGGCTGAAGGTAGAGTCTGGTCCTGCTTAGAAATTCCATGTTTCCCAGCTAAGCTCTTCTTCCATTATCGTCCCAGTGCTAGGGTAGAGCTGGAAAGATGAAATGCCCCGGGTGTGGGGAATAGCCCTTTCCAGTTAGTGCTATCCCAGCCTGCCTATGAGAAATACTCACCTGGGCAGGGAAAGATAAAGGAAGGACCCTCAGGAGAGGATCTGCGTCTCCGGCTCCCCTCCAGATAAGATGACTCGTTAAACAGTCTCTCCTCTGCACATCACACATAGTTTCTAACAAACGGCTCCCCCACACTTCGACCAACCCAGCAGGGCCCATCTATCTCTGGTGGCCACTTGGGGAAGAGACTATCAGGAAAAGCAGCAGCTGAGCCCCAGCGCTGCCACGGCCGGGCTCCAGCTCCAGCTCCGCAACGGGAAGCAAAAGCAAAGGTCTGCGCTACCCTCTCAGCACCTGGCTCGAATCCCAGAGGAGGGTTTGCAGCCCTCCGGAGCACGGCACAGCCCAAGGGATTCGCTCCCTTCCCTCGCTCGCCCTGGCATGCCCAGCACCCTCGGTGCCTGCAGCCTGGATGCCTGCCTGGGAAAGGTTCATGTGGAAAGGGGCTTGTGAAGCAAGTAGCTTTACATTGATTTATTTCTTAAACTCAGCAAAATGAAGTTAACTAGAAGATGACAAAATGCTTTCCAGAC
The DNA here is from genome assembly GCF_059628265.1 of Tinamus guttatus. NCBI lineage: Eukaryota > Metazoa > Chordata > Aves > Tinamiformes > Tinamidae > Tinamus > Tinamus guttatus. Next base: position 8,616,716 of record NW_028288747.1, read on the forward strand.
ACAGATCCAGAGCAGGACCGCTGCAGTTTTGGTTTGATCTGTATATTCATCTCTTTCCACACCCTGGCTCAGGATTTCTTTTTTCTTTTTTTTTTCCCCTCAGATCTGGCTCTCTACTGCAAATACACACAACAATAGCAACATATATACAGCTTCAGTTAACATTGCAATGATGCCTGTAACCGTGCTTGGCAGAGTAAGTTTATGTGTAACAGTGTGTGGTAAAGGACAGTATTACAACAACATTTCAGCTACACAGTGGTAGTAGTGAGTAAAAGGAAGAGAAATTATTAAAGTCATCCATGCCTCTCACTCCCTGCAAAATTCAAATGGTGAATCCACGTGGGCTCCTCCTCTTCCAGACGCCAGCCCCTCTCTCAAACATCTTCGCGTACCAGGAGGGGCTGAGTCGCTGAAGTGCTGCTGTCCACCGAGTTAATCCGCACAGAGTGATCTGTAGCGTTCCCTTGACCAGAAGGTGGAGTTGCAAAGTTTTCATAAACCTGCAGAGCCCAAACACTGTGGTCAGTAGAGTGTAAAAGCTCCTGCACACACACTCACAAAGCGCTCTTTTGCCAGCAGTGAAGTTTCCAAAGGTCTTGGAGGTAATTGCTCTTTAAATGAGTCAAGAACCTCAACCTTGGTTATCAAAAACACTGTAGCTTACGACTACTCATTAAATATAAGCTAAGTTTGAAAAAATGCAGCTCGGGTTATTGTTAAAATTACCCCAGTAACATCGCTAACATTTTTTCCCATGTTCTTGCCTTTGTTTTAGTAATGCCTGCACCTGCCAAAAATACTATACAGGATGCAATTGAACGCCAACAGCTTTCATTTTTTTCTTTTCTCGAATTGTTAGCAAGCTGTGTACTTTGTGTCCAAACACAGCATCTAGACTGTACAAGCTTGACTTCTAGACCAAATTTTAAACCTTTCTCTTCTTTTTTTTTTTTTTTTTTTTTTTTTCTAAAAATCAAATAATGAGTGAGAGAAAATCCCAAGCTCTTACATCCCTTGACTTTTTTTTTTTGGACTTTTTTATCCAATTATCATCTCAGAAAACATTTTACTTGAGAAAGTCTGAAGAACAGTGAATACAATGAGCTGAAGTAACTGAGAAGAGACAGAATAGCCAAAAAAGCTTGACACCTTTGTCCAGAAAGCTTTTCAAATAAAAGTTAAATGTATTTCACTTCTGAGATTTCTCCCAGATAAATAAAGGCTTTCATAGATTAGGATGAGTTTAAAAGGTACCGGTGTATTTTGTATAATCAAAATTATTGTGGTGGGTATATTTTGAGCGTGCAACATGAAGCCATGCAAAGCCTGTTGTTTAGCTGATACCTGTTTCAGTGGCTGGACTCAGACAACTATTGTACATCTGGGCAGAAACAGTCCTGCAAAGCAGAAGGGATAGCGCAGAGAGCATTCCCAACACCCAAACTTACAGCACATAGATAATAATGGGAAAAAAACCTAAGGAAGTGTCGAGGTCCTTCCCTTCTTCCAGCTCTAGTCTAAGCTCTTATTCAAAACAGCTTTGACCCCAAAAGCCATATGGAGCCCACACTTACCCGGGGAGCATTATCTGAAAGCTGCTGCTCGATCAGCTGGACGATTTGTTTAAATGTGGGTCTCTGTAGAGGATCAGCATCCCAGCAACTCTTCATTATGCCATACCTGCAAAGATACTAAAATTAAGCACTGATGATGAGGGAATTCTGAGAGCTCTTGTCTTGCCTCTATTATTGCTTTTAGAGAGTGAGCAGGCAGAGAAGTGTGACACCCACTCACCATTTAACTTAAGTGCCTTTAAGAATAGAAATGGCACTGTTAACACCTGAGCTTGTGACAACAAAGGACTTCATACTCAGGAGAGGCTCTGGGCACAGTTTTCTTTGACAGGTTGATAAGTGTCAGTCTGTTTACGAAACAGTGAATGAAGGATGACTCCGAAGTGGCCAGTCCCTGCGCAGCCAGGAAGCACAGCACAAATGCAGGTGTCCTACATTTTGATAATACATCTTACTGACTGCTTTATCTGAAATAAAAACGTTCAACATGCTCTGCAATCTACCAATATTGGAGTGACACAGAGCAGATGCCATGGTGAAGTGATCAGATGTTAAAAGGCAAGAGTGTATTGCACTGTGTGCAACAACATAGGCATGTATTACACTAACTAGATTGCATGCATAAAATTTGAAAGGAACTTGAAGACAGTGGAGCACTATGAAGAGTCTTAATGCAAACACGGAAGTTTCCCTTCCCCTGCACCATCACAGGTATTTGGTGATGGGAGGTGCAGGCTGCTCACTTACATTTCAGGCGGTGCACACTCGGGGCTGAACATCCTGTATCCCTCCCTGATCATTCTGTAGAACTTGGAGTCCACAGGCATCCCTGGATACGGGCTGCTTCCTGTTAGGAGGACAAGTGAGCAATGTCACCTCCACAGCGGGGTAAAACCAAGATGAACACGGGTCTCCTGCAGCAGAGACCGCGACGCAGCTTACCTAAAGAGAAGAGCTCCCACAGGAATATCCCGTAAGACCAGACATCGCTTTCAAAGGTGTAAACACAATTGAAAATGCTTTCAGGCGCCATCCACTTCACAGGGAGTCGAGCCTTTCCAGGGAAAAGAGATTCAAATAAGACAATGGACATCAGGTGTAAATTTTAACAACATACAATGATTTTTAGACATATTACGTGTTTTAAATACCTGTTTAACTGGATAACAGAACTATCCACCTAAAAAATGGAAATTCTCTGCATTTTAGGGAGAATAACAAGTGCTTCATGGTTAATGATCCATCTTCCTATAGGTCCACCAAACTTGTGCAGCTCCCTGCACTCTGATTTTCTGTATACTGTGTGATTCCCTTTGTCTGGTTGTAAGAGATGGCAGGAAATCAGAGCAAAAGAGTATGTATAAACATGGCACTGTTCCTTATGCAAACATACAAGCCTCCTTCTGTGGCCTGGCCATCATAGCTATCACTGAAAAGGTCCCCACACATACTCAGTTCAGACATCTGCTTTAGCTCCTTAGTGTACAAGGGGGGGAAAAAAAAAAAGTGAAAATTCACATAAAGACATCTTGAGCATTTTCAGAGGCTCATGTGGGAACAGATATTCTTCAGGAATGCCAGTCAGAGCAGGGGAAAGGGTGAAAAGCAGAAAGCCTCTGCATTTTCTTTCTTTTTCCTGTCCCTACTCTGCCTTTTTTCTTGTCTGGAGGAGCCAGTTAAGCCTCTGTCCTAAGTGCTTGTCCTGCCCCAGGAGAAACCAGACCTCTTCCTTTTAAGTGATCCTGCAACAATATGTTCAAACACATATTTCAACCACATCACAGAGAAGAGCCTTGATGTCTTGTAAAGGAAGACGACAGATGTGGAAAGGAGATGAATGGACAAGGGAAGAAATGAGGCAGAAGACAGGTAGGATTTTTCGTTGGCTGCCTGACATTTCAGGTAACTGCAAGAACATGTAGCACAACAGAGAGGCAACCAGAGTCCTGAAGAGCAGGGATAGCCACGCTCTGCTTGGCCAAGCTCCAGCTTTGCCAAGGCCCTCAGTGCTCCTGGCTTGGTTTAAGATCAGGCCAGATGCTCCCAGATGCCCCTACAGCCCTTGCGTCCTCCCCCACCAGCAGCTCCAGCCTATCCTCTTCTGACCCTCCAGCCTAAGTAAAATCTGGTAAATTTAAAGTAGAGTCTAGACGAGTAAAATGTAATTACTTACTGCCCGCTTCCTGCGCAAGCAGCTGGTCTGCACCTCCCAACCCTAGCGCACTGACTGATCAAGCACCTCCTGACCTGACATCAAGCTTAGAAACAGCCTTCTTCACACTAGATGCTGCTGAATGTTTGGCCAGGAGAGCCATCCCTGAATTTCTGGGGCTCCTACTATTCCCTAATCTCAACTTCCAGGCATGCAGTGGCTGCCACCAACTCCGGCACTGAAGACAACAAACAAAACCTTCTCTCTACATCCCTGCAGCCTAAAAGAGGGTTGCTCTGGTTGTCTGGGACCTGCTGGGGGACAGCAGAGGTACCTGGGAAACTCGAAGTACTGTGAACTGAGGTTAACAAAACAGAAAAAAAAAAAAATCAGTGAGAAGTATCTCAGCATGGGATTTCCTTTCTTTTCCAGCCTGAAAATCCCAGACAGGTAACCTGTGGTTTGTGGTCAAGTCCTTAGCTAGAGACCAACTTCTGACTTTCTGACCACTGTGCATCACATGGGGGTGGTGGGAGACTGCTTTGCTGAACACTCTTCTTCATTTCTTTTAAAAACTGCACAAATCACAAGGTGTTTGCTCTGAAGGTAGGAGATGGGTGCACATGAAGTGGAATAAAAACAGCAACATAAACGCAAAAATCAGTTTGAGATGCAAAATACCTATGGGGAAAATCACCTTCCCAGCACACTTCTCCAGCCTAACCATAGACAGGCTTCATTTTCTTTTGCAGTATGACTCTTTTTACTGCTCTTGCATTTTAAAAGGGGACTTCAAGCACTGCCAATATAATCTGCATCACTTCAAAGTGTCTTTGTACCTGTGCGAAGGTCTAGTAGGTGCTAGTATAATTGATACTCTTCTGCAGAGGAAGTTTTAAGCTTTTCTCATCAAAATATTGTGTCTCATTCCGACTGATGTTTACTTATTACAGGGTAGGAGCTATAGCTGAAAGTTACAGCCATATTTATTACACATAAAAGGCTAAAGTATATGGAATCAGAAAAAAAAAAAAAACAAGGCTTCTTTGCTTCCCACTAACCACTAAATTCACACTTCTAGAATGTTGTTTCTGCTTTCTGAGTAACATTTTATAACAAAGAGGAGGATGCAAAACCTTGGTTATTTAGATGTTTTTAAAATATATTATTTCAGTTATAGACAAAACCAGTAATGCCCACAGGAGAAGTTCCCAAGTAATCACTATTAGGCTTAGTCTACCAGAGTATTCCAACAGCAAAACTTACTGTACTCACAGAGTTGTAACTTCTAGTATGTCCAGATATAACAAAAAGACTACATGTTATCTTGGTGCAACAAAAGCATCTCCTCCAGCACGGCAGAAGTTCAGCTACAAGCATGGATTTTCTGTTATAACAGTATGTATACACTTCACATTTGGCAACACACATAAGGAGGGCAGGAATTGCCTCTCTACACAGTTCTGGCCCTGGCCAGAACAGATATATACCAGAATTGAGAGGTCCAGATATGGTCTAAGAGATTTCTTTGTAAGTCAAGAGAATGCAGAGGAATTTCCCAAATTTAAAATTGGTGGATTAAATATCATATATACTTACATTTCCTTTGATCACATAATTTGAATCGTTCCTTATATCTCTTGCCAAGCCAAAGTCACAGATTTTTGTTATTCGGCCATGAGTGAGGAGAATATTTCTTGCTGCCAGATCCCTATGAATGCACTAAATAACAAACAGACAACAAATTCACTTACATTATAATATCCTTAAAGCACTGCTGCTTGGTTGCATGTTTTCTTGGTTATATACTTACTGCATTATGCATTTTTGATTAGCTGAAGGTCACAGTGAAATAATTTGTTAAAAAGCTTATTCAGGTGATTAAAACACTGGTGTAGTAGCTTTACAACCATGCTATTGATCCACACACTTAAGGTTCTCTATGCATTTCTTTCAGAAAAGACTACTTGCAGTCACTTAATTTTTTTCCAACATTTGCAGGAAAAGTTTAATGTGCATGTTCTATGCTGGGGACAGATTTTTCTCTTGACCTTTTCATCAAAGTCATTGACTTGTTTCCTAACATAGGACAAACACGGAGAAATTTAATTCTAAAACAATTCCAATCCTTTATGAAGCTACTGTTGTGGTTGAAAAGCTGGAAACAGGCAAGATCATGGTAACGATTTCAAAACACACAAGTTAGGAGACTCACACCCATTTCAAAAATACCTCTCTGGACGACTTAAGTCACTACCTGCCTAGGAGAGCTTTATGAGTAGGTCTAAGCCTTTGGAAATACTTGGAGGTTTTCACATGCTGTGATGAACACTGTGATGTGTTTGGTGACCTAGCTAGCTTATATTCCGGTTTTCATTTCAGAAGTAGGCACATGTTTGTAAGTGCAGCTACAGAAGGGTTGTTGACTTTACCAGGACTTATATTTTCTTTCTACCCAACTGTGGAGCACATTCATGTGCGTTTATGAAAGGAGGTAGCCAAAAGAATTGTCTTTTGACATCTACTACAGAAAACATAGCCTTAAGTTCTTCCTTTGCTGATCATATAAAACACATAGGACTCCCTGTCTACAAACAACTGAGGATGCTTGAATTTTTCTCTTCATTTTTTCCTTGAAATAGAGAATTTCAGGAATTCCACGCAAAAATGGCAAAAAAAAAAAAAAAAAATGGAAGAGCTGATCAATTCAAAGTCAGTAAATGCTTAGTGAAGGCTGCAATAAGCCAACGAAGTGCATGAATTGCACACTGAGGAACTATTTTTAATGACAATTACTCTCTGGGGGACTCATTCAAATCCCTGCCCAAATCATCACTCCCTTTGCATGTGGAAAACTAACAGTGTAATTGCCCCAAAGAAGGAAAGTGAAGGGAATGGCCACGTATCGGGTGAGTCTCTGCTTTACACCTCCCAAAGCAGTTGAATTTGCTATTGAATAAAGACTTTGTCCAGTGGAGGGAGAACTGTCTTGTGATGCACTTATCAAGGGAATCGTGCCCCCAGGAAAGACACGTATCCCCCACAGAAACACTTTTGTGTCTGAGCCCTGACACACGAATACACTGGAGAAGAGCAGCTGGGCACTCTGTGCTACAGGTCCATGCGGGACCCCCTTCTCTGAGGACTTGCTTTGGTAAATCTGCCTAAACATCGATGAGCTTCACCAGAGGCATGTATGAACACAACACAATGAGCAAAGAGGACTAAACCTCGGAACTTTTACCTTCATTCAGTGATAAAATCCCTAATTCTGTGCTGGCAAACGGATGCAAAGTTACTTCCCAGCCTCCCTGAGATGTGATTTTACAGCCATTACTGTCTTTGCTATTCAGTGAGACAGAGGCTCTATCCATCAATGAAAAACTATAAGAAAACATTCACCAGGAGTGACGCACAATGAATTTCTGGGGCTATCTGTAGGAAAATAAATAAAGAGTATGTCTGTTAAGCACCACCTGTCCTGAACAGTGAAGAAGGCAGGAGTCTGGTGAAGACCGTTAAAATCTGTAATGATGCGTCTTTGAGGCCCGTTTTGAGGCTAGGAAGAGCTGAAAAAAATAAGTTAATGCACTTGGAAGGAGGAACAGCAGAAAAAAAATAAGATCCACTCAACTTTGCAAGTGCCAGTTTCAACAGGGACTTCTGCTGGAGCAGCATCAGGGCCACACATCCCACTGTTAACACAGGATTGCTGGTTTACCTCACTTTCCTCAAACAGGGCAAGTTTACTTTTGAAACTGCATTCAAGGCACTACTATCCAGTCCTGTCTCTATATGAATTACAATTTTTATTATTACATGTTAACTGTCATTGTTCCTTTTTCTTCCTAGGGAGACCACAATTATGCAGTGTTTAAGCCTATTGTTCTGTAAAAACACCTCTCTGATATGCCATGTCCCTCCTGTGACACCTAGAGAATGCCTATTTCGTTCAGTGTAGACAATGAAGATCATTTGTGAGTGTCTACACTGATTTTACTTTTTAAGAGAATTAAAAACAAGTTATCTAGTAACACCAAAAAAAAAAAAAAAACCAAAACAAAACACAACACCCACACCACTCCCTCCTCTAAACACAGCATTCTGTATCACAGAGGTATCAATTGTGGCATTGTTTAAAGCTTTACAGATACTCAAAACTTTTAAAAATGCAAATAGCTTTTCAGCTGTCTTCATACTGATCTTTAGTCTGCATACTCTTCAGAGGTGCCACAGAGAACAAAACAAACTTTCAAAACTAATTTGTTTTTGAAGACATCCAAACATTAGGGATCTGATTCCTTCATGAATTCCATCTCAGCATGTGGACTACATTAAGATATGACATGTGATGTTAAAGGAAATCAGAGACATAGATTCTGTCTCTCAAAATTTTTTAACTTACTTACATTTTTAGAGGCAAGGAAGCTCATGCCCCTTGCCACCTGGTAGGAAAAGCTTAGCAGATCTTCAACATCTAGAGCAAGCCCATCGTCTCCCAACATAGAAAGGGTAGCATCCTGATCAGAGTAGGATCCTATGCAATATAAACACCAACTGCTTTTGAGTGGACTGGGTATAATCACATAGAAACAAATTTGTATTACATTAAACAAAACAATGATCTGAACAAGTACCAGACTAAAACCACAGAAAGAACCCATTGCCAAAAAGTAAAAAATAATCCTGGTAGTCCACAAAACTGTGGACAAATACAAGACACTGTAATTTAGCATATTCTTTTTTAATCTTCTCATACCAATGGGTATGAATCGCACAAACATTTTAAAACTCAAAAATTCCATAACCCCCTCCTCTCTGCACTCCAAGGAGCAGATACAATTTCTTGTTATTGTACTTACCAGATTTCACTGGTCTTTTTTTATCAGCTTCTGGGGGGACTGAATACGACAATCCTGGTTTCATGTCCATGTACTCATTGACAACATCACTGTAAAGGCAGCAGATTAAATGTCATTTAGTGAGAAGTTTCAAAGAAAAAGTCAACCTTAAGCTACCATTCTGAGTAAAATGTTTTACAAATTAATAATACTGGAAAATTACAGATGTCTAAAAACGATGAGAAAAGGCCTGTATAGAAAGTGAGGGTTGTGAGGAAAATTTACAATGCATCCCAAAGGTTGGATTTTGGCAAACAAAACCTTTCACGTGTGCACTGTTTATCAAGACTACAGTCTCTATAGATGAATGGCCAGATGTTTCATAGGATCTGCTAATGCTTCCTTCTTTCATCTAGGTCAACTTCTATGTTAGTATTTCAGCAGTTCACATGGCAATTGAAATGCAGAAGACAAAATGGTTAAAAACATTTGAATTCAAAGCTTCATGAGTTCCAAAGGAAATTCTGGATATTCAAAGGACAGAAATCAAAGAATCAGCCAAGGCTTGGGACCGTGATCTGCTATGTGTTTTAAATTTAAGCTTTTTTATTGCTTATTTTCTTACTTATAGTTGAGCAGTACAGATTCCCATAAAGTTAGGTGCATTTAGAAACAATGGATGAACTTCAGTGTTTTTCATTTAGATGAACAAAAATATGCTATTAGAACTCACATACATAGATGGCCCTTCTCCATTCTGAGATATCTGTTTATTTTATGAACAATAAATGCAGCCACAGAGCTAACGTGGAAAGTAGTTATGAGATCACCAATAGCTCTAGTCATCACCAAACCACAAGCACTTCTGGAGTGTTTAGCAGCTGCAACTTTACAATAAAAGCTAATATGAGAATTTGGTAAAGGCACCATTGTTATTATGTTCAAAAGAGGAAGGAGATACACCTGTGGAAAACCATGGCTTCATGTTCCTAATGAAAAGGAGTAATTTCTTTAAATCCATCTATTATAAGATGGACTATTTGCTTACTATAATGCCATTGCCTGTACAGCCTTGCTGTGAATATGCCTTGCTGGGACAAGGAACACTGAAGGCACACACAGACTAAAATCAAAAATGGAGGGATTATTGTAACTAACTCTAAGTTTTGGCAAATGATTTCTCTTTTACTTTCTAAAAGGAAATCTGTTAGCAGGAAATGTGCTTGGAAATGTACTTGGAGAGAACACCAGGCTTGTATCTAAAATGGAACAGTGAAAAATATACAGATGAAGTAACTTAGTTCAAAAGAGCAAGCTGAGAACGGCGCCATGGGTTGTATTATCACAAGGTCTAGTGAACCACGAGCAACAGGCTGCCTCTGATACAGTAAGGCACTGTTTCTGTTGTAAAAAGTCATTTCTGCAGGCAGGAACTTAAGAGAGCTCAGAACCTTACCACCACAACACTGGGGGAATTGTCATTCAAGCTGCTAAATGACTGCTGCCAATGATTAGTAGTAATGATAAACACAAATACATATTAAGATTAGAGCCAAGAAGTGGCGTGAAATAACTACAGGAAATTTGATAAAGAAGTAAAACACAGAATGCATACAATGAATTGAGCCCTGTTCGAATAAGTCACCCATTGTACAAACGGTCTCTTTTAATAAATTGTTTTCTTGCACAGCAAAGAATCTTCAAAGCCTGCTGCAGGAAAGGTTTCTCCAATTTTCTTATCGCTAATGAACTTTGATACGCCCTCCTTCTGTGTTTCTCAAAATGCAGGAACATTTCAGCAGATCATACTTACACTGCAGGCTCTGTCTGAGGCAACAGGTTCTCATAACCTGCTGTTTTTGTGCGATCTTCACGTTTTGGACAAATAAATGAATGTCTTTTCCGCCTCAGAAAATTCAAAAGATCACCATAGCAGCAATATTCTGTAATCACCAGAGTGGGACCTGCAGATGTATGCGTGGTTGAGAAAGCAGGTGAGCATTGTTTTCAAAGCATAAAACCTTCTGTAAAAATAACATTCAGCTAAACACACAAGCTACACTAATAAAAATCACACTACCCAACACTGTCTAGACTTGGAAAGTTATAGAAAAATAGCCTCCTACATCCTCCCTTTCACAGATCTGCAACTATTGTCCAGCTAAAGCTGTGTCACTCCCAGTTAATTCTCCCCTGCTCTCAATAGTATTGCATTATACAAAAATTAAACAAATAAGTCCTTTTCCCTCTCTTCATGTGATAATGTTTCTGGCCAGACACATCTGTTTGATTTTGTTCACTTCCTGAAGGAAGTTATTTGTTCCAAACGTTAGAGTAATTCAAGCTTCAAACATTAATCCTTTTGATTCACTTCTGTTTACAGTAGAGCTTCACACTCCTTCAGTAATGTTTTGGAAATGATGTAGAGTGTTATATTCTGCAGTATAATAGGAAAAATCATTCAAACAGAACAGCCTGCTGAGACAGAAAACTACATTGCAAAAGGTCTTAGAATATTAAAATGAAATCTAAAAGGAGAATCAAGTCATCTCCAGTGCGGATGTTTATAGATCAGATATATGTTTTCTGAGTGAATGACTACAGCTATGACACTTGAATATGTAATCATGCTGAATGTTATTTCTTCTGTAAGGTTACTCCCTTCCACCATTTCCTAAACTCAACAATTTAATTCTATTTTCTGAATTTAATAATTATAGTTTTTTTTGACAGCAAAAACAGTGATTATCTTCAGATTTTCTTAAGAGTCCCCATGATTTTGCAGCTGCCTGAAATAGATATGTACTTAGGCCAGTGAGTCTGCTTTGCTGATCATTTAAACCAAATTGCTTTATCCTATTTTTAAACCATTAAATTTGAAAGTGAGAAATGCTGTACTTCCGTCTAAAGCACTGAATTTTTACAAGCTCCCTTTCTTTGAAAAATGGAACAAACCTTGAAAAGCAAATACTTCTGTACAAAAGAATGTCATCCTGTTATCAAAATGCACATAAATTAAAATGACTGTTATGGTTCTTAGGAAAAGAGCTGTATCCACTCTGTATTGACATTTCAGTGGTTTTATAGCTTTTACTGTATCAAAAAATAAACATTATGCATAATAATAATGTTAATGTCAATATTCTTGAATATAAAACATTTGGGCCGTGCAATACTATTTCTCTGGGAAATTCTTTTACTCATTCTTTTATTGTTTAGATTTGTAACTTTAATGGTGCATTAACAAATACTCTTAACAGTTTAAGCAGAACATTGGGGGATGATACAAGATGAGCCTGTTGACTTCATTTTGGATGCCAACAAGCAACCAATTCACATATCTTTGCTAGTTTCTGACAAACAGGGCGGTGGAGAAAAAACTTAAGACATACATGATGATAATCACAATGAGCAGTGAACCACCTAAGCAAGCATTTCAGATTTTCATACTTAACAGTACTGTATTCTTCTTCACATAGTTTCTTCTTCTGACTACAAACAACAACAACAATAAACGTAATAGAAAAAAATCTATAAGCTGTTGATAACCCTACCTCCAATAGTGCAAGCTCCAAGAAGATTCACAATATTAATATGGTTACCGAGGTAACTCAGGACTTTAAGCTCTGACATCAAAGCTTCTCTTTCTGTTAAATGGGCACTTGCTGTAAGGCAAAATTCAACATTCAGTAAATAAGACTACCCACCAGAAGGAAGTTGGAAAAAATATATATATATTTCAGTGACTTACGCTTCAACATTTTTACTGCTACTGTCATAGCAGCATCAGATTTAAACAGACCATAAGCAGTGGCTTCAACAACCTTTCCAAAAGCTCCAGCACCAAGAGTTTTACCTAATAAACACAAACAAAATATATCATTACAACCTGGAACACTTCTTCATAAAGGTTTAACATTTTACTTTACATCTATTCTGCTTTTTCCCCTAAGGTATGAGCAATTATCACTATGTCCATTAGTGCATTACTACGTCTTTTTAACCAAACCCTGCTGTGTTTGACCACGAGTTCTATTTAGAAGACTGGAAAGCTTCACCTTGCAGATGAAATTATATAAACCTAAACTAACCTAAACTCAGTCGGTTTCTAGGAAATTCCCATTTGTGATCATAAGGAAGTTGTGTTGGGTCTACATAAATATAGTTGTTTCCATTTATTTCTTCAACAACTCTCCACTGAACTTCATATTTGGGTTTCTGGAAAGGAAAGAGAAAGGCTGTCATTACTGAAGCATTTGCAGATGCTTCATACACTTTAGTAACTCAGGCAAAGAAGCTTCGCATATTACCTGCAAATATATGTACACCAGAATCATGACTATGATGCACATCAGTCCTGCAGCTACTCCAAATGCTATTAGCAAAGGTGTGAAAAGGGTATGGGTACGGATTTGCTCTGGAAAGAAACAGAAAATTCTGCTTAAACAGTGAGTAAGAAAAACAATATTAAAAAGATTCAGGAGATTTTTTTTCTGGTTCTTTCATGTTGGACAAGGTTTAGGGCTTTGGCTTCCCCAGATGTGTTTTAAATACATCAGGATCACTTTCCTGAGTAAGGTCTAAGGAGAGATAAGAACCAAGTAATTTGTTTCTTCACCAGTCTCAACTTCTTCAAGTTAGAAGTCATGAAACCAAGACCAGTTAATGCAGGGCTTTGTATGACCACAATCAAGATAAAGGCAGATACTTATGAGTAAGATTTCTCTTAAAATCCATTTTTCCAAGTGTGATCTCTATAATGTATTCCTGGCAAATAGAGGCTGTACAAAGTAGCAAAAAGAATACTATTGCCATAAAATCAGTATGCCCCAAATCTAGCTCAGTTGGCTATATGTTATCCCTGTGTATCACAAGAAAAAAAAAAAGCTGAATATTTGACTTTGCAAAGAAAAGCAAAGATTTGCTAACATATTCCAGTTAATCTCTGTTTGAGTTTTATTTTTGCAAACTCACAAATATTGCTAGAGATGTCAAAACTCTTAAGCACTTTTGCAGAATATTGTTGTTATTTCTTTTATAAGACCAGGGCCTTCAAGCTCTACTCAAGCTTAAGACCCCATCTTCCTGAGACACTATAAAAACAGAAAGAAAATGCAGTGTTTCCTTGCGAGAGCTGATGGCCTGCGCATGACAAAGACAGGAAAAGAGAAGGGGCAAGAGCGATAAAGTAACGCACTGCAGCGCTGTAGGTGGTTTGTCTCTGTGCTAGATCACACTGCAGACCGAAGAAAAACAGATAACGGTCATGCTGCAGTTTTGAAGCAGTTAACACACTACACCACAGCATTTAAAATGAAAAGTAACGCACTGGCAGAAAATGTAGTCTAATATGTTATCATGCACTCAGCCATAGCAAGCTTTGTTACGGTAAACGTTACACACTGAAAATACTAATTTTCTTACAATGGAAAGAGCTGAATGGCACCAACATTTACTGAAGTTTATACTGTAGTCTCATTCATTCTAGCCACTACCTTTAATAGCAAAGTAGAAAAAAGCAGAACTCTTGTGCCCGTTGCTGGAGGCCTCGCAGCACACGGTGCCGGTGCTCCTGAACATGCTCACGTTGATGGTGCTCTCAACCAGGATCCTTTCGAAGGACAGCGCCGAGGAATTTGTGTAATTGATTCTCACATCCAAGGGGGATACTGTTGGTGAATCAAAACACCTGGGAGAAACAACACTGATAATTACCTGCTCTGAGTTACTATCCAGAAGGAATGACAGGTTGCCCTGTTAAAGTAGATAGTCATTAGCTAATGATCTGGAAGGGACTCAGTAACACTGCTCCATAAACAGAATGAGTTGAAGATCTTATCCTCAACTCTTAGCCTACACAGGATCTCTCATTCTCTTCCATGCAGTGGGCAAGATGGATTCATATATCAAACTGGATGCAAACGGACACCACATGTCTTTATGTTCTCCTTTGGCTAGAAACACCCACACGTCTGCAAGCCCCTCAGCGCCTCTGCACTGTGGAACTGGCACCTGCAGCAACATTTTCAAGCAATTCGGTACGGTCCTCTTCTACTCCTGAAGACTTGCCTGAAGCACTGTCTTATTACAGCACAAAATATCATAAATATATAAAATATATATGCAGCATCGGTTATATGTGGCCAAAAAACAGACAGCTTTGCTCTTTCAAGCTGCTACCAAATACACTTTTTTTTTCCTAAGAAACTGTCTATCAACTAGTTAAAAGTATGCAACCTTCCTTTTTTTTTTGAACACACAGTTAAGATTTCTATTAAAAAGGAAAATAAAATTTATTTTAGGCATAAGTAAATTATGTGGGTGGGAAATATATGATTTGACAGTATGAGATCTACAATCACAGTTGAAGTCAAAGAAAATCTCAAAACAGGCTTCACAAATATTCACTTCACAGCGAAACACTACAATCTTTTTGAAAACCTGGTAACTTCACATCAGGTTTTATTCTTAATAACTCCAGACTTGTTTACTCTGTCATTTGCTTCATGTGAATAGAAATCTAATTACTTTGTGTCTTGGAAAATTACACCGCTACACAATAAAACAAAAGATAACAGCCATATTCACAAGTGATTCTGCAACTGTCATTCCATGAAATTACATACAAAATGTGTGTCATGTGGGGCCAAACTTATATAAACCTTTCAAAGTCAGCTGGTATAAAGCAGAGATAAAGTTCTGTTTTTGCTTTTCCACAGCAGAAAGTGCTGATTATTCCTCCTTCTGGGGTGAACACAATGGGGAGTAATGAAGCATACTCCTCCTTTCCCCTCAAACCACTGTAAATAATGCAGTATCTAAAATGATAAAATCAGTAATGCAACATTTGAGCATACCTCTTACCAAGTTTTTTTACACTCCTGGTTTTAATTATAAATTACACATGTGACATCTAGAAAAGTGTCTGGAGACTCTAGTTACTGAACTCACCTCTGTTCAGTCCCTGGGGAAAAATACCAATATATGTCAGGTGCTGGGAAGCCAGCTGCTACGCACTGGAGAATATCATTGCTAAGTATATCGAAAGTGAGAATCTCTGGTTTTGCTGCAATAAACACAAATGACAGTCATATATTAGGGGAGGAGAAAATTTGCATTGCCACTTGTTCTTCACCTCAGCAACTTATGCACATTACCACCCATGGAATTACTTAACTGAACTGAGTTTTACATGTTCAAGGGTGTCTGGGCCTGTCTCTTTGTGTCACTGCTGCTAGCAGTGACTACCTGCAAATTTGTGAAAATATATTCAAATTCTTATAGTGAATGATTAGGTTGGATTTCAAAAGAATACTTTACCTTGCCTATATATCTGGTTTGATGGAAATCTCAAAACAGCAAAGGCAGGAGCTTAATATACCAAAGTTGTTCGGGTTTTTGAACGATAATGCAGTTCCGGTTCCTGTGTTGGATGACTTTACTACTAGGTATAAAGGACAGTTTCTTCACACTTGGAACTGTATTATATCTGTCAAATCACACCTCCTCAGAAAAGGAACAGCAGTGCAATGCAACTAATGCTTACACAGATGCATGGTTCGTCAAAAACATGGCACATGTTCCCACAGACACAACCCATCCCCATCTCCATCCCCGTGGCAGTGCTCTATGCCAGGGCTGACCCACGTCTCATGAAAATACTGCTGTGCAAATGCCTGACTGGCTAAGTGGCTGGAACACTGCATGTTCAGGAAGCTAATATTTGGAAGGATTACAGCTTTCTAAGCTGTAATTCATAATCATCCAGCAAGTTAACAAAACAACTCATCTGATTCCCACTCTGCTGTACTATTGCTGCACTGGTTTGAGGAGCTGCTGTTTTGAGTAAGGCAGGAAAATGGATAAAAAAAAAGAAAAATAAAAAACAGGCTAAACAGACATTAGTACTATGTCACAGACCTAACAAGTGGACTAACAACATAATTCTGACCAATGTTAGGAAGATTTATTTCATGGAGAACTTGAATTAGAGGTCTGATTTCCCATACCTACCTCAGTTTCCTTTCAAATTATGAAAAAAATATTGATGGAAGAGCCAGGTTATATTCCAAAGATACTTCTCAACTGACAGGTATGGATTAAAAGCTCATTATCAGTTAATATAAATTTACACAAAGGTAGGATCAACTTATAATGTCCTGGAAAATTGTGGAACTGCACTGACAACCATGGGGAAAAGCAGATGGACCTCGGAGAAGAGCTGCACACATACAGAGGCTGGTTTGCACTGCGCATGAGTTCCTAACGAAAATTCTACTTGTTGATTAGATTGGAGGCAACAAAACACACATACATTCTGTCTCAGTCACATACCATCTACACATGACTCATGTTACAGGAACCTAATGTTCTTTCATTTCTAAATCTGCCTGTTGTGTTTTATGCAAACCAAGAAACGCACACGGCTGCACAGTGCTGAGACGGGCTGCCGGCGTTACTCGGCTGGTGCAGGACTTTCGGGTAGCGCACTTCTCAAGCAGGGTGAGAGTTCAGGGTATGCCTACTTCGACTTTCTGAAACTCAGTTAGAAATGGCTGAATTCTGCAATTTTCATTAGCCACATTGATGTGGCTATCGCGGCTCCGGCTTGGCAGCCAGCTCGTGCCTGGATGGGCAGCAAGAGCTCAGCGTGGGCCCAACGCCGTGGACACGGACGTGCCCTGCTGAACCCGGCGGAGATGAGGGGCTGCGTGGGGTCGGTGTGGAGGCGGCTGTTCTCATCGCCAACCCAACCGGTGCCGTTGGCCACACAGAACTTGCTGCATCTGCAGCAGCCACAGGGACTTGTCCTCCTCCGGGGAGCTGCAGGTGCCCCAGGCTGGCTGGGAGCAATGCGGGCACACAGAGGCACGAAGCTGTCACTAAATGATCTTCCCTCAAAGAGATTTTACTCCAAAAGAGGTTTTATGATTTTCACAGCCTCATTATCCCTGGTATTAGGCAGGCTCTTAATGACTATTCATTGCTTACTGCTCGGGCTTTAACCCTTTAAATATTTAACGCTGCATTAAATTGCTCAGCATATATGCATATTCTCCTCCATAATCAGGCATTAGATGTCTTAAAACCCCTAATTTCATTAAGTTTATTAACTGCTTCTCAGCATTTGTTGTTGAGTCTGAATGTAGGAAAGAGGATTTATAAGAGGCTGCTCCTATTTTAACTCAATGTTCTGTACGATAACATTGTTAATTTAATTACATGTTATTATCAATTTCCCATCATTAGCATAGGAAAATAAATGTCTCAAAAGTAACATTTAATTGCTCTTGTCTACCATTACAGTCAAAGAAAGGCAACTTTCTTCCTGAAGCAACATTTTCCGGATTGGAATGAATCTTTTTATAATATCATGGTGACTTTGCATATGTTCTCTTTATATTCCAGTGACAGGAAAAATGCTGAATTCAGGTGACCTGGAATATTGTGACTGTTTTTCTCTTTGCAGTATGAGAACTGCATAGATAATATTTTGTTGACTCTAATTAAGCCCAGATACTATTTTGCACTAAACTCAGACGCTAGTTTGAAAATTCCTCCACTAATTGCTCGGCACATTGTAGTTTGCCACTCTGGAGATTTCTTCAGTTCCTTAATTGTTCTCAGTTCAGAATGCTGTTTGTCAAGTTGTAATTTTATTTTTGGCTCCTAATTTTAGAGCTCCTTCCTCACCTACTTTATGTCACACTTTATGTCACATTTACTGTGCCTAACTGCCTTTTCTTTTATTCAATTTAGTTTCAATTGTTTCAGATTAGCACATGCAGCTTCTAAAGGTATTTACATCCAAGGCGAGTACTTCTGCACAAGACTACAGCAAATACTTCACCATCAACTTTTGTTTACGTGAAGATAGTCTCCTCCTGATTACGAATCCTGCTCTACCTGTTTGATTATCTTCTGCTGATTACTTGCCCAAGCCAGATGTGTAAACATCAGAAGCCACATCCCGGCAATATATGCAAAATCCCCACTGACTACAACACCAGGTCAGAACAGACAATTAGATCAGTATCTGACCCACCCACACACAACTCGCCTTTGGCAGTTACCCTGCTTTACAAATAATAGGCTATGCGGTTGTGTACTTTGGGCTTCATACCTAAGCGATGAGCATTGGATGAGCCACTGAAGAGAGGAGGGCAGCTTTTTAGAAAACAAAACTATCTATTTAACCTCATCTTTCAAAATGAAAATAAATAAATAAGTATTTTCTTTTGACATTTTAACTAAACTACCTATTTTTTCTTTCCTCTGGTTGAGAGCATCAAATTACCCATTTTAGCAATGTCCATAATCCATCCAGGGATGCAGTGCATGGTCACCCAGACTCTACTGAGATGGCTAAATGCCTTTCCTCGCTTTTAGGCCTGAACCATTACTACTCACAAGACCAGGGGTTGAAGGAAGAAGGCAGGAGACACGAATGCTGCTGCTCGTCGGCAAGGATCATTCAGCAGAACTAATTCATTTACGTTATCTCCTGCCTTGGCTCTTTTGGTGCACCATGCTGTTCCCGTGGCTGGTATGCCACAGGGATTGTGAGCTTTCACTTTTGTCTATTGGCAGATTCCTAAAAAGTGGCAAAAAGGAGCTGTGCACTCAGAACTGAAACCTGAAGATGGCAAAACTGATTCCATAGTCTTCCTCCCCAGATCGCTCTCAAGCAGACTGCAGAGCTCAGGACAGCTGAGTCAGACTGCAAACCACACGTGGTGCTCGGCACCCACAGCCCTTCCTCCATGGATGCCCCAGACAGAAAACACCATCCAGCCTCATGGGAACCAATGGCCCCATTGGCAACCTGCAATTTCTCTCATTCCTTACCAGAAATTAGGCTTTACGCTCCCAATTTGCTCCTCTAGTCTGTTAAGGCAGTGGAACTACCCCTTGTGACTGTGGCCCACACTTATCCTCAGGGGTGAAGGGTATCTGTTGCCAACAGCAGTGTCCTCAACTCAGATATCACAGGTAAGAAATGGAAAAGGCACAGCAACACAAACAAGTACATTTGCAGATCAAGGAAAAAATGCCAGATTCCAAAAAGAGTCCAAGCATTTCCAGTTCCAAACTATAGAACTGCAAAGGGTATCTACTACAAGCAGCACTTTAGTGAACAATAGGAAGAATTCAGAAATGAATACACAGGTTTTAGTGCATCTGTGGAAGTCTCAACAATCCTCTGCAGAATCCCATACCCAGAGAAGGATATATTGCTGCTGAAGCACAAAAGCACAGAACTGTATCTGCAGCATATTCACTCATCTCCTACAGAGTTCCTCCTGCTGGGCTTGAAAGCACCATTGCCTGCCTCACCTTAGTTTCCCCAGCTTTCTTGCAGCTCCTTCCCAATTTAATTTTTTCTTAAACTTGGCCTTTAGCAGCTACCAATATTTGTCTGCTGAGAGCATGAAATTCTCTTTTATAAAGAAGACACAGATTCCTAAAGGTTTCATTTAATTTATTTTTGAGTTTAGCTTTTGCCTTGAAGAGTTAAGAAATTTTGCCTTGAAAAACTGCTGTTTGGAATCGAGACTGATACTCCTGCTTTAAAACTGTGTCCTAGAGATGATAGTCTGCATAGTTTGAGAAATGTGCAGGTTCTTTAAAATAATGTAGATCTACATTATTATATAGATGTATTCAGATGCCAAAAGGCACAAGCGAAAAATCCTCCTAAATAGCTTTCAAGCTCTGCATCTAACTCAAACAAATTAAAGACAATTAATAGCTTAGCTTGGCTGCCAAAAATACAAATTACATAGTTAATCGCTGTATACCTGCTGCACCTGAAATTATCAAAGGTTTATGGTACATGCTTATTTGTGGGACTATCTTTCCGGCTGCTTCCTTTTTTTTTTTTTTTTTTTTTTTTTAAATATAAACTATCTATCTGTTCTCCAGTAACCTCTGGAACATACTCGTTGCATTGTAAGGTCATGCTGGGTAGTAGGTGGATCTGTGTAAGTACTCCGCATTTTTATATCTTGACATTTAAATAATTTTACAGAGTGCGCTTCACGTCAGCCATCTTCTCATATGCTGAGCTACACTGTGACATCTTGTGCATACATTATGTTGTATAAAATACAATGACTGTGGTAATGAAATATTTCAGATTGTTCACTTTACTCACTTTTCACGTAGACATTGAACGTTAGAGAGGAGCTGGCATCAGAATTGGACACAAAGAACGTGTAAATGCCTCCTTCTGCTCCCTTTAGTCGGGTAAGCTGAAGTTCACTTGTGTAGCTGCAAAGAAGAAATTAAGCATTACTGACACTCACGTGTGGTGATCCTATCAGCCCAGGGTATTCCCACAGAGAAAACTAAGAAGTGAATTATTAATGTGCTGCTTTCTGCACACCCTGTCCACGTAGATACTCTCACTATGTATTTTATGGATGTGTTTGTTCTACAGAGTAGAAACTTCCACATATCTCAGGTCCAGATGTGTGGGCTGTCTGTGTCCCAGCTCAGCAATAGGCTGGGACTCCACACCTACCCCACCTTGTGCTCCTCTACTTGCTGAAGGGGGAACCTAGGACACACAATGCAGGCCACATGTGCTAGGTGTTTCACTGGGTTTATATATATATATATATATATATATATATATATATATATTTGTATATATATAGTCTTCTTCCAGAGCACAGTACTCTGGCAGTGGAGTGAGTCTCCATACACACACAACTTCAAATTTGCACTTTTGCTTACTGAGCAGCAATGTCATCATGTGGACCATTCACGGCGCATGTGGCACACTGGTCCTTCTAATAGTGTGGTCAGATTTGGCTATTTCAAATAGTTAGGTGACTTTACACCACTATATGTGGTAAGGCAGACAATACTACAAGACCTTTCGAAATTAAACCTTGGCTTTGCACACCCAGATACAGAGAGGGAACCAAGCACAAGCAGAGACAAAACCTCTACACAAACCCCGGGGCATGCAGGGCAGTGCGCTCTGCATCTCAAACTGACAATGATGGGAGCAGGGGAAGGAATTACAACATTCTCTCCTCTCCACTTTCCTCTTTCCAGAGCAGAGTATAGTTTGCTGTTCCAAATGGAAATCAATAACACTTACATTGTTCTTATTACCTGTTATTGCCCACAGTCTTGAATCTGACACAATGATCCGAAGAATTCTGCAGTGTTTTATTCATGTACATCCACACTTCTTCCTTCGGTTTTGGATACGCCTCATATTCAACTGTTAAATTTCCACTTTGCCCTGCATTTATATCTACTGTGGTATTCATTGGTGAAAGCAAACGGACAAATCCTTTAGCTGATGTTCATAATAGGGAAATAAAAAGAGTATTAGAACCATTTAGAGGATTGTCAGCACCCTAACCACATTTACCCTGCTTTAAGATCAGAGATCAAACATCCAGCTGTGAAACAGGAAACTTTATCTAGCAAGCAGAACTTGAACTCTCACCTGCTGTAACCAAGACCACTAGCTATATATAGTAATGAGGCACAGAACATAAAGCAGCCTTGAGTTCTTTAATAGAAATAATTCCATCTTCTGGTGACAAATATCCTTTATTTGGTTTTGGAAGAATGCAAACACATGTTCAATTCTACTCCTTTATTTTATTTTTTTCCAAAAATCAGAGCCACTGACTGTATGGTGGGAAAAAAAACACCAAGAACAAAAGCAAGAGAGATTGATCATTTATGCCAATACAGGAGAGTATTTAACATTTCTTTGTCAAGTGTAATTAAGAATGACATTACAAATGAAGCTATTAAAAGCTTTAATTGGAGAAAAATAAGCTAAATCTGTGGGGCTGTATACCTCTTAAACTAAGACATTTCTTTTTGTCTACTACTGGGTCTTAATTTTTTATTTGTCAGATACCATTTATCACTGTGTGCTTCCATTCCGAAGTATCATGCAGAGCAATATCCTTATTTCAGCGAGTTTAATTTCATTAATAAGCTTTAGTCTTAGCTTATTCAAAAGACAAATTTTTCAGTCTTAGACAAATTCGCTGGAATTACCAGCTTGATAGGCAGATTGGAACCAAAGGGAAACATTTCTTGAGAGAACTTGAATTCAGAACGAAAGTCAATCTCAAATCTCTGCCTCTTCCCACTTGTAGTAATCCAACTGGTCAGCTATTCACCTCAGTTCATGAAAACTAGAGCCAGCAGGCCTTGGTGAAAGCAGAGTTGGCAGAGCACTTAAAAGATACTTCAGAGGAGGAGGGAAGATGTTAATAGGCAGCAGGCAGGTTTGGTCTAAAAAAAGCTAGCATTAAAACAGAGTAAAGGTTTAAAATCTGGAAACATAGGATTTTTAGCTGGTTTGCAAATCTCTTTCCTATTTTCTATATAAATACTGAATCTCCCATTGAAGCTAAATCAAGATTGTAACCAAGAGCCTGCAAATAAAATTTTATGATCATGCTATCAGACCCTGAACAGAATTTTAGAAATTGCTTATGCTTAGATCAACCAACTGCTAAAAAAAGAATTATTAAATTTATCACTATACCTATTATTTCTCATAAACCTTTTGGCTAACATTAAAGTCACAGTAATTTAGAATCTGATACAATCTCAAGGATCTCTCCCATATGTTCTTATATCACTTTCCATGATTCTGGGAGCTGGCACAGTTAAGATAAATATAGTCAATTTGACAATGAACGGTGAAAGGAGTAGAGAGAGATGGTTTATTTTAATTTAGGCCAAATTTAAGAGGCTTGTGGGAGACAATTCTTGTGAAAATGAAAGGTTTCGGCTTTTCTCTTGTATTTTTAATTGAATGGAAACTTTGTATTTCACTAAATACAAACCTGCTAATGCATTTTCTACTTCTAACAATGCTATGATCATTGTATTTTAGTCATCAGACTCTCCAAAGTGGCTCCTTTTTTAAGACCACATTTGCATACATTGTAGCTCTAAGAATCTCTGTAATGAAGAACTCCCTTCACTTATAATGGCAGCTTTCACATTATTCCCCTCGGAGAAAAGATACTCTTTAAGACTTAACACTGTTTTCAGTGTCTTACATATGAATTCAGTCTCCCTGTAGCAAGTGAGAAAAACATCAGCACTGATATGAGCCTCAGCCCCTCCAACGGTGCAGCACTCAAGCACGTACAAACCTCTGGAGCTGCGCTGCAGACCTGACCCACAGAAGACAGATATATCTATTTTCTTTAAGTTCCTTGGGAAAGCCAAACAAGCCATCTCAAAGGAACATTTGTGCAGGAGAAGAACAGTTTTGAGAAAGAAATGAATACAAGGACAACCACCCAAAGCAAGCAGCCATTTCACATCTACATCTCCTTCAGGTTCTAGGTCCTTGGAAGGTGAAGAGCTGAAGCTGTTTTGACCAACTACATGGACTTGCTCAGAAGCATCTAATTAAGTACACCAGTATGGCACCAATTAGTATAGCAAATCAGCACTCATTTGGAGGCCTTAATATTCAAACACCAGTGTGTCATCCAAGCTAATACATAAATATTATGGGGAGGTCCAAATGAGACTGTTAGTAAACACATAAAGGAAGGGAGTTCACTCTTTTTAAGGGACATAATCCAAAACCTTTGGAAGGGATGAATAGTGAATTTACCACTGTGGCAAGCACTGGGAAAACTGCATGCCGCCTGTGCGTACTGCAGTGTTGCTCACGGTATTATTTTAGGTAGAAATAAGTATACAACTTCTCCTACATAAAAATCACTGACATGTCGATGTCAGCAAAACTTCTCATGCTTGGCATGCAGGTATTAAAGATACGCTTTGTGCTTGAGCTGCCAAATTACTTAAGCGTAGGGATAATACCAAGCAAAGGTAAATTACTTGCTTCATTAAGACAGAATTAAATTTAAAATTAAACCAGGAAGGATGACACAAACCAGAGAGACTGAAGCACTATTGGGTGGTTCTTCTAATATCACCTTCCATTAGCATGCAAGGGGGTACAGAAATTAAGGCAGTCACACACAGCCCAGCAATCGCTGCACCATCCCAGCACAGTACCAGTCAGCCACAACCTTTTAACAAGCAACTTCACTGCTTCAGGTTTTCAGAAAGGAAAAGGAGGAAAAGGAAGACTACCCAGTATTTTAGTTTTCCACCTCCCACTCTCAGAAATATTACATTTTTCCAAAAACAATTTACCTAGTGCTTTCAAGGTTACTGTGGCATTGGTTTTTCCGAAAGGGTTTTCTGCTTGGCATGTGAATTCTCCAGAATCATTAACTCCCACTGAACGGATGTTCAATGTTAATTTCCTTTTGTATCCATAATCACCCAAATTTCTGCTTTTGCTTGTAACAATCTGTCGATAAAAAACAATTAACATCTAAAATACTGTGTATGCTGCATCTTTCCTAGATAAATTAAAAATAGACGTAATTATAACTTCGCTATATTAATATTCATAACTTTAAACCGGAATAATAAGCCATCACAACAAACGTGTCACTAGAATCTCTCCATGCAAAACAAGTATATGATCAGCTCTCTTTGACAGATAACATCCTTTCGTAAGCTGTATGCCCTGCCCTTATTCTTTACTGGTTTTCCTCCTCAAAATCCACTCTCAGTGCACACTTGCAACGCTTCCTGCAATAGGGCTTGATGCAAGATGACCACTCTACATTGACTTTGATAACAACCAGAAGCTAATGCAAAAAGTGGCTGTAATCTTAAAGCATGGTACATCACTTGAGCACTGTGTAAAGTCACAGAATTCTCCAACGGTTGCAGCTGTTCCCAGGGAAATACAAGGGAAAGAGAATTCAAGGTGCTGGGGCTGAGTTTTGAGCAGGATCATTCTATGCCGCAGCTCTGTGGTGTTTCCCTCATTGCAAATAAGCTGCAGGGAGAAGCGCTGGAGATCTGCGTAACATGGCACCTTCTTTCTGGAAGGCCGTTTGCTTCTCAGTCCATGACAATCCAGATTTATTAACCCCAATGGCAACTGGAAACATCACTCTGTTTCCAAAGCACTTAGTATAGGATGATAATGTTTATGTATTCATGCCAGAAACTAAAGGAAAAATAAATGCTCTGAGCTCTTGACTTTAGTTTCCGCGAGAAAATTCAGCTTGGTTTGGGAGACTAATAAAACTGCACTGATTAGTACAAACACAGACCTCAGCTTGTCATGATTTTCCAGTGCTATTATTTCAAATCTTGGAGGTGCCAAGTGGTTCTAGATAAATTTTACTTGCTCAACACAGTTTTAATTCCTTGTGAGCTATAATAAACACAAATTAAAGTTTGTTTTGTATGGATGTACTTGCTTATAACAAATCTCCTAATTTCAAAAGCAGTGACAGCTTCTGCCATAAAGGCAAAAGTAAGTTTAAATTTTTATTTATTTATTCTTACTTATTTTTTACCTTTTTTTTTTTTCTTTGACCTATTCAGGACAAAATGTAATTCTGCTTCTGTTTAAACATTATTTTTATGTATTCTGTTTCAGTGCAAAATTTAATTCTATAGTCGGTATTTAAAAGAGAGCATTCCCTGCTATTTACCAGAAAGGACAGAAAGGTCAAGCTTATTTGGTCAAAAATATTTTCCTCATGGCTTTTACTCATAAAATGAAAAGAGATAAAGCATAAAAACTGAAAGGAATACCCCAAGATTGCCATATTTCAACAAAGAAAAGAGGGGTAAACAAGGAAAAAATTAACTTCTCGGATGAAAGACTGACAGCTGACCCTGGCACAGGACCAAAAACTCCATCTGCAGGTCCCACGCTGCCTCCATGTCACTTAGACCTCTTTAACCCTCGGAGCTGTGATGGGGGATTTCTTGAGCAGTGAGCACTCAGTGAGAGCAGCTCTGCCAGAGCCGACGGATTAGCTAAGTATGGCAAACCGAACCCAAGGGAAGTGGGCTCCAGCTCACTATTTGCCTGAGGATATGTGATTTATCTGAACATCACAGTATCACAGAGGCCATTTTTCCCCACACACATGGGCTGCAAATTATGTATTCCAGTCACTACCATTAACAGTAAAATACTGGCCAATTAGCATGGGAACTTATATGGCAGCAGTTACTAATGAGTCTTCAGAGGAGCTTTTAATTCATTTCAATTTCATGGTATACCCAGAAGATTAAAAAGTGATCTTGCAAACAAGCCAGCATCTGCTGCTGTCTGTGCCACTCTTACTATTTTTCAATACAGAGCTTGAGTATTTTACAATATAAAGCCTGCACCTCAAACACAGAGTAGGCAGCACCCATGGTGACCAGGCAGGAGACCTCCCGCTAGCTCCTGTTTCTCTAGAGTAACTATGCAGTCAAGAGCAAACACTCCTAGAGCACTTAGCTCGCCAGTAATTTAATTTGGTAATGTCAGACAGTAACTCGCACTATCATTACAGACAGAAATTAGTTCATTGGTTCATTTTCGTGAACTTTTGCAGTTATCAAGGCACACTGTGTAATCTAAGTGAATTAATCACTCTGAATGCTTACTACTATTCCTGTCACATACAATCCCATGCTAATTAGCAGGTATTTCACTGTTAGCGGTAGCGACGAGAATATGCAATTTGCAGTCCATGTGTTGTTATTTGCAGCTCCCATTGATTGCAAGGTGATGTGTAGGCACTCCATGCTCTCACATTCGGTAGCCTCGCGAGGTCACCCAAACTTCATGCTGAAAAGCCTCACTTCAGCTTCTGCAATTTGGGAACAGCCACTGGGCAGACGCTGTCCCTGCAGCTACATTCAACGACGCTACAAGTCCATCCCGGGGCACAGGGAAGTTGTTGGAGCCCCACCAGTGTGTAGGATGCTGAACTTAAGGAAAGAGCAAACTGAAACGGACCCAGTGTTGGGCGCACAAGATAAGCACGTGGATGTTTACGGGCTCAGTCTGTTTACTCTGCTCTGCAGCACACGATACAATTAAAGGAACTCACCCCGCTTTTGTGAGAAATCCAACTTGCTAGTACACTGCTGTCCACATCCGTGATTAAGCATGTAACTTCAAATTCTTCCCCTTCCTTGAGAAGCTCGTAGGTTTTGGATAAGGTAATGACTGGAAGAGTTTTGTGAACTGAAACACAATTTAGAAGTGCATTACTTTTCATTACCTTCAGAGCTTCCAAGGGGGATAAAAAAATCAACAGTCATTAACTTTCCAAGAGGTATTCAGATTTCTTTAACAAATTGCAAGTACGCTTTAGAACAAGGCCACTTCTGCTTCAATCCCCTTTCAAAGAATGCTTAAAGCTAGATAACACTTATTAGCGCTCAGCCACTTGCTTAAATAAACAATATTGAACCATCAATGAGACCACTCACTCCATGACAACTATTAAAATACTGTACTTCAATTAAAAATACAGCAACAAGCAGCCACTGAAAAACTGCAGAGTAAAATAAGCTACAACTTCTAAGATATAAAATACTGAAGTAGACGTCACATTCTGTCCAACAGGTACTGAAAAGTACCCGAACTACCTTGAAGGCTTCTGTTCCTAGGGATGGTATGGGACTTTTGAGCACAGGAGCAGCTTGGGGATTTCGGCACACCAACCTCTAAAAGCATCATGACTTCTGCTCATGATGATCGTTCAATGAAAGGCAGTGGTAGCTGAGCCAAGGCCACTGACAAGATCGCCACCGAGATGTAGGAGGTTACAAGCAAACCCATCAGAGCTTTCTGGATTATGCCACAAAACTTAAGTGCTATGGGCTTGCTGTATCACTCTTCCATTTCGTGTGTCTTTTAGCAATAGTTAAGTAGTGCTGGCCTACACTATTTGAGAATTGGCTAGCTTCATGTCTCATCTCAGCAAAACTCACTAGTTCTTCCTTCACTCCTGCCATGGTTTGCTTTGTTGTTTTTTTGTTAATCCTTTCTTCATTTTTTTTTTTCCTTTATGAGACTCCAATTTCGTCCTAGCAGAACTGAACTTCCCACTAGGGATTTTATGCAAGGCAGATCACTTCCAAACTGCAAATGTAACAGATTGAAATAAGGCAATCCAGACTTTCTTCCTGCCTCTGACATATAATTTGGCGCTATCTCAGGTAAACTAGTTAAAAACTTAGGAAAATGCCATGCTTCTCAGCCATTCATGTTTTAACAACGTGCTCCTCCTTTGGCTGCAAGAGGCTATGGAACACAACAAAGAAACATGTTGCCTCTCTTCAGACATAAGCGTTCACATAAAATCACACTCCGGGCATTCAGCAGCACCCGAGAGACATGAGGAAGCCGGAGCAGATGTGCGGTGCATCCGCACCCACCAGCCACACATAAGGACAGCCACAGTGCCACAAAGACCCTCGTTGTTCAGAGAAGAGCTGAGCATTGACACTCTGTCACGAATCCAGGACTGGTACATGTCTGAGTGTGTGCTCAGGTCCCCATTTCACGGACACCTATTCTGTAATTCTGCACCAGAAGCTTGGGCAAAGGGGCCTGAGCACCACTGTTATGATTACAAAAATATTGTTTTTCAAAGGTGAACCCTGTCTCCAGTATAGCTAAGTCGTCAGCTGAGATAAGATAGGAGTTGTGTCTGGTGAACTCAAGCAGGTTTTGACTCCACAGCACAGTAACAGCAACACTGTGGTACTGTATAACTGCTGATAACCTTCAGTAAACGCTTCCAGTTACCGAACACTTCCCTCAAAACGGAGAACATGGAGAGCACATGTAGGGCACAGGCCTGGCAGGCAACTGACTCTTGCCTATGGTCAGGGGGCTGATGGATGTAAGCTCATCACCCTCCCATTTGAAGTCACAACAGTACTGAGCAAATAAAGACTTCATCTGGTAAAAGACATTCAATACTACAACTGCATTCACCCATGTTAGAGACAAGCCAGCTATCTCAGTCAATTGTCTGTTGACTATCCCTGAAAAAAAATTGAAACTTGTTACAAAACAAACAACGGAGGCATCAAGAACTGACTTGAATTTTTTCATCAGAAGAGAACACGAGACACCTGTAGTGCCTATAGTTCTCTTTTCATTAATTAAAATTTGCTATTACTTATTAGAATTCTCTATAATTCTCAAATTAGTAGAGATTTCCTCAGTTTACCACAGCAGACCAGACGTTGGCTTCTCGTCCCCATGCTACACCCTACATGGAACTTTCATTTCAACACAGGGAAACCTCGGCCGCGACAAGGTGGCCAGATGAGCAGACATGAACTTGCAGCAAAGCAAAGCACCAAACATGCAACCTGCACCAGGAAGGAGAGGGAGACTCTCCCTCAGCACCTCACTGGCAGCTCTGCGTCACGCACACACGTTTGTGGGACATGCTCCTACCAGTGCAGGGGGAAAGCTAATCTGAAGGGACCAACGGAGAATAAACCCATTTCCTTAGTCCCTCAAGACAGCACGCAGCCCGGCTTGTTAAACTGCTCCCTCTGCTCCTCTCCTCTCCTGTTTACACAGTGGATTAGCAACACGCAACTCAAGCATACGCTCCTGACCGTCCAAACAAAACACATTCAGCAGCCAGGAGCTCGGCTGCTTCTCCTTCCAAACTTACTCTCTGCCCTCCCCTAGGGCACAAGGTCCCACCAGGTCAAATCTCAGGTTTCCACAACAACCAAGTAAAAGAACAGAGCAGTATGTTAGGCAGCGCGGCTGACAACACTCTCCACCTCAAGCCTGGACACATGCTTGCTGTCGTGATTGTCTTTGCCCAGCAAAAACGAGACAAGTTTCCTAAACCAACCATCTTCCCCTACACCCTGTAATGGTCACAGATACTACAAAGCACTCCCTTGGTTTGAAAACTGAGCTGCCTTTGAATATAAGAACCCAGAAGCCCCCACTTGACACCATCAGCTGCATCCTCCACAAGGACGGCAATGCTAGGCCAGGACATAATACCTTCCATCACCTTCCTTTGCCCAAAAGCCGTGCCCATCTACCTGGTGGTGAAAATTGGGCATTACCTGGCCTCACATTCAGGAATATATGTTCTGAAATCTTCTGCACTCCGTTTTGCTTTGCCAAGCACTGATAGCACCCCTTGAATGACCTCTGCACGTTCTTTATGATGATGCCTTCCTGGGGGTTGGGAATGAACATCATGTCCTTGGGGAGAGGTTTGCCATCACATCTTCTCAAGGTGAAATTTGCCACATCTGGGTCTGTCAATGGGCACACCAGCAGGATGTCACTGTCTTCTTTTCCGTATATCAGAGAATCAACAAGGAAGAGCACATCTGGATCTGGAAAAAACAAAGGTCTGTAAGAAATGCTGCCATTGCACATGAAAATTTCCATAGCCCTTAGTCAGTCATTGAGGACTGTTATCCAAGGAAGCTTTATACCCAACCTGTATGGTTACTCTTTCTTGGTAATACTAAAAATAATCTTTTTTAATATGAGGATTTTTTTTTGTCTTGCTTAGCCTCAACCCACCTCCCTCAACCAACAGTAAACAGATTTTCACAGGCCATTAGAAAAAATCTGCTTTCAGCTAGTGGCAGGGCTGTACGCTTTCATGCCCACAGGAGGATTTTAAAGAAATTTATGAGCGAATAGTAGTCAAACAGCACCCAAATTATGGTTTTCACTTCTGTAAAATATGTAATCTAAATGAACACAGAGCGCTGCCAGAGGAAGCACCAAACAACTTCTCTCTTTCTCTCCCCTCCCTGAAAGCATGGGGCTATTTTTAGTGTCTTAAGAAAACCCTGGGCATTGAAACAGCACATATGAGTGAAAAATAAGAATGTAATCTTTCCCAAGATACCATTTCTAAAAAAGTTTTTTTCTCAACCACAGCACACAAAGACACAGTATTTTAAATACTTTTACAACTAAAGTTACCCAAGCTAGCTGATGACTTTGAAACACTAAGAACTTGGTGGTTCATTAAAATTGAACACAAAAATACAGGCTACGGCAGTGACAAACATTCTGTATTAAGTTTATTTCAGTTCCCATTTTTCTCTCGCTAGAGAGCAGAGATTCCCTAAAGACTAATTAGAAAAACAGAGAAGTTTTCTTTCCTCTTGTAAACTGACCTACTACCACTTGAATGATAGACATCTCCAGACAACAACCTAAGAGGAACTACTGAGAGAAGTGGCTTAGGAGGAGCGATAATGCTACGCACTTGGTTTAAGACAAAAACTATCTTACTGATAATAAGCATGGGATGTCTAGGTCAGCAACTAGGGAACGCTTTGCTCCAGTGACAAACGCCTTCTTTGAAAGTAAACTGGGAGTTAGTTTTCTTCCTACTGAACAGGAAATACTTACCCTATTGGACTGCGCTCTTCTACACCTCAAATTCTCTTCCTCCCTAGGATTTACCTTTGTATTAATTAAACAGGAAGTATCAGCCAGGAGGATTTCTTTTCTCTTTTTCAATTTAGACTTTCACTGTTTCTGGGTTTACCCAACTATCTAAAAAATAACTTTTGAATCTTTCTGGGCTCATACAGTGATTCCACGTAATGTTTGAAGGTAATTTAAAAGGCTTCTGAGCACTCACAAGCAAAGAAATAACCCAGAATTTGCCTTGGCCTTCTCAAGATAACCCTTGGTAGTGAGAAAAAGGTGGGGGGAAAGTCAAATGCACGTTCCCCCCCCGCCCCGGCCCCCAAAAAGCCTTCTTTAACATTTACCTTTAACAAAAACATAAAAAGATTTGACAATCCTCCCTTCGCTTTTGCATATGTATCTGCCTATGTCTCTGGTTGTTGCGTTTTTGGTGTACCACTCTTTCTCGCTGGAACTCCTTGCTTTTGCCAGTGGGTCCGAGTTCTGGAAATTCCAAATCACGGGTCCCTCCTCATCGCACTTCAGTCTTAATCCCTCTCCTTTATTTACAATAAGCCAAGATTCTTCTTCTGGCAATGAACCACCTGAAAAAAAAATCCAATGTACATTAATACAACTCTCTGATTCTTTTCCTGCAGCAAAATCATTATTAATGATTGGATATGTGCAGTTAACATCTTTGGAGGTGGCTTCTTAAAAATAATAAGCTGCAATTGCATCCACTTCATGCAGTTCTATAGATACCTTTTGGCTTATAAGACCTTTTGCACACAAAGCAAATAATTGGCTCTTTAAAAAACCTTTGAAACTAATTTCAGATATATCAGTTTCCACAGCAATTTGGCTTTTGAACGGGAACAGACCCAAGCTATCTAAAAATTAATTCAAGGCTGTAGGAGCCTCATTCTACACGGTAACACTTTTAACCATTCTTCGCCATTTATTCAGTCTGTTGCCAAGAATTACAGATCCCTTGCTCTTTTTTAACTGCTCTCTCATGTATTTAGAAACTCCAGTCACACTAAGAATAGAAGCGTCCAGTTTAATTATGGGATCAGTGCATACTTTCTACTGCATGGCATATTTCTTTACGTGAAGTAGTAATTTGTCATTTCTTACAAAAAAAAATAATTCCATGCAAAATATCCTCTAAGATACCATTCCAACACTACTAAACTATTGCCACCAGGGTGCCAATCTCCCAGTCACCAAAGTCACTTTAAATCTGTTCTTAGCATTTAACATGCCAAAACACAACTTCAAAAGTTCCAGGAAAATAAAACTGTAAAATTGGCAGCCTCAATTCACCGTTCCCAACAATTTCCCAACTTCTACTGCATGCTTGGAACAAGAGAAAAAAAAAAAAAAAATCAGGCTTCTCCAGCTCCCATCTCCAATATGCAAGTCTTGCACGAACAAACTCTTCCCCTCCCCAGGGGTAGCTCTTTAGTCCTACAGGTAACTCTTAGCTCACAACTGTGCCATTAGGCAATGTCACTCTCCTAAGAAGCACCATTGACCTCACTGTTGAAATTCCACGTGCAGTAGTCATACCACAAAAATGCACTACTGCTTGCATTCAAAAACCACATAGTTGGGGGCGGGGGTAGTTTCCTCACATGGATAACAACAGGCAATCAAGCACAACAACTGGATAATTAGTTGGGACAAGATTATGTATTCCAGACTTAATTCACTTATCTCACAGCTTTAGCCACTATTAAGGTATATAATGGATTAGGATGAGGTCAGGTAACCGCTCCTCTTCCTGACAAATCCAGTGCAGTGACAAAGTAGGAAGCTGAAGATATCCAGACTGGCAGCAGAGACTAATTACTTTGTTTGTAGACTGGGTTTTGGAGGAGGTCCCCATTTTCACACCATTTTCCTCTAATTAAAATGTATTTATCAGTGCCCAATGACAAAGGCAGTCATTTTTCCAGTGCTACTGGAAATTCTCCATACAAAGACCACTAACCCTACACATATGCTTCCGTGACTGAACATGTAAATGACCATCTGAGAAATTCTCAGAAAAAAAAAAAAATCACATTTCAAATCTGCTTCACGAAAATGCAGACGTGAGCCTGAACCACAACACAACTGCTGGGCTGAACACAGCAAGAGCCCAACATGTCTGGAGCTCAGGTCCACCCAGCAGTAGCTTTGCAGACAAGAGAAGGGCAGCTAATCTCAAGCACATGTCAAAGCTCCCTAGGGCCCAGGCCCAGCCTGCCCACTAGGCCATGCGCAAAAGGGGCAGAAAAACACAGTGTCCCACTGCCTCAGTCTGCCTTACCCGCCTCCTCCAGCAGCAACAGCCACTATCTCTCCTCCACCTCAAGTGGCCGGATGCTCCTCTGAAAGGAGAAGCTGACCACTACCCCCATGTGAGACTTTCATTTCAACACACGGAAACCTCAGTCGCGACAAGGTGGCCAGATGAGCAGACATGAACTTGCGGCAAAGCAAAGCACCAAACACGCAACCTGCACCAGGAAGGAGAGGGAGACTCTCCCTCAGCACCTCACTGGCAGCTCTGTGTCACGCACACACGTTTGTGGGACACGCTCCTACCAGCGCAAGGGGAAAGCTAATCTGAAGGGACCAACGGAGAATAAACCCATTTCCTTGGCCCCACGAGACACCACGGGTCCGGCTTGTTAAACTGCTCCCTCCGTTCCTCTCCTCTCCTGAGTGTTTACACAGTGGATTAGCAACATGCAACTCGAGCGCATGCTCCTGACCATCCAAACAAAACACACTCTGCAGCCAGGAGCTCGGCTGCTTCTCCTTCCAAACTTACTCTCTGCCCTCCCCTAGGGCACAAGGTCCCACCAGGTCAAATCTCAAGTTTCCACAACGAGTTCCACCAAGCAAAGGAACAGAGCAGAGCAAAGCGGTACTAAGAGCTCAACAAGGAGCTCATGCTCTGTCACGCTCTGCCTCTCACCTAAATCCCTCTTCTTGCCCTCATCCCTTCCTCCTGGCGGCACTCCTGGGCAACAGACACTGGAGCCATGCATCCAAAACTACAGTCCTGGCTACTGCATAAGCCTCTCCAAACCCCAGGAGCATGGCTTT
This sequence comes from Tinamus guttatus, assembly GCF_059628265.1. NCBI lineage: Eukaryota > Metazoa > Chordata > Aves > Tinamiformes > Tinamidae > Tinamus > Tinamus guttatus. The sequence continues at coordinate 8,651,669 of NW_028288747.1, forward strand.
CTCCTCAGGGTCTAATATGTAACACAATGTTGCACAGTTGGGCTTGATGTATAGTGTCCATATGCATATGGGAAACATACTTCACAAAAAAAAATACTACTCGCATTGAAAAACATGTACAGGGGTTCCTTTCAAAGGCTAAATTTCCCTATCCTCAGGGATAACAACATGCATTCAAGCAAAACAATTGGATAATTAGTTGGGACAAGACTAAATTCCAGACTTAATTCACTTATCTTGTAGCTCTGGTTGTTCTTATGGTATAGTGGATTAAGGCCAGGTCAGGTAACTGCTGCTCTTCCTTAAAAAAATTCAACAGCAACCATTTAGGCAGCAAGGTCAGTCAGACCATCACAGTCTAATTACTTTGATTTTGGTCAGAATTTTGGCAGGAGTTCCCATTTGCACACCATCTACCTCTTATTAAAATGTTTCTATCTGTGTCCAATCAAAAGGGCAGTCATTTTACCAGCACTACCAGAAATTTTCCATGTGAGCTCCACTAATCCTCTATGCAGACTCACATGACTGCACTTACATGCAAGCATCCTAGAAATAGTAATTGCCAATTCTGAATTGTGCACAATATTTTATGGACTTTATTGCACTATTAAATACTTGTCATTATTGTCTTATTTTATTAGCATATGATATGATTACCTGCCGTTTGCCCTTGAGGACAACCCCAGAGGGCAAACTAGAATCCCAAGAAAGACTGAGAAAAACTGATATTTCATATATTTCATTAAAATATTTCATATTTTTATGCCATGTTTTTGATTTTTCCATAGCAGTGCATCACAACCCTTCAGGTCAGCACCTCAAGTTTTGTAATTTTCTGCAGAAGAATTTACAAACAGAATTAATGCCTTACACAAAGGATTCCCACAACTCAATCTGTCTGACACCCAAAAACAATGTATCTTCAAGGGAAGGGAATATGGCAGGGTAAGAATTAACAGTGGTGAAAGTAAGGACTATCAAATGCGTTTAGTATTTTGCACCTAAATATCTCCTATCTTTTAAAAAGGAGAATTAAGAGAGTAAATGGTGTTGAGAAAGATAGGAATTACATTGTGTATATGCTTTTGGAGAGAATAATTAAGTAACGAAAATCTGGGATTTTTACCAACAGTTTGTAATCCAGTCTACTAATCTCTAGCAGCACATGTCCATCTGCTATGTCTTGATCTTTTCTCAGATTGCTAACACATCACAGCAGAGGCTACTCCGTTTGTACTGCACCTGAGGCACAGTGGGTTTCCTCCAGGTCTTGCATACTCCCACAACAAAATTATAAACAAAAAATATATACTAGTAAAGCTATAAATTCGGAATCAGGTCTTGGTGGCAGGGGAGGGTAACACATTTCCAGGTGGGAATCCCAAAATCATGGGACATGGAGTCAGTGGTTTCCTCCCAGGGCTGCATATTCATCTCTGGCACAGGCACAACTTCACTCTGGGCAACAGGATGGAGGAATTCACAACTTGTCCTCTCTTCAGGCATGGTTTTGCATCCCTGCTCCCTCTCCCGGCCTATACTAAGGATGCCCCCCCCTACTCATACCGTGGAAAAGGAGGTGGACCAGAAGCTCATTATTACTGTCCCATCCACCGGGAAGCCCATCCGATCTTAGCACAGGATGGAAAGAGAAGAAACCAACCCTCTGCCTCCATGACTGCTGCTGGCTAACTGGACGCATCAATCCTACCGCAGGCTGTGGCAAGCTGCAAGTCCCATCTCGAAACATCAGACCCTCCCCAGATGACATAACCAGAACACCACACTGGCGTTCTGGATTCCCCTCTGGGCTTGCCCTCAAGGACAAACAGCAAGTAATCATATGCTAATAAAACATAACAATAATAGCAAATACCTAATAGGTAACAATGAAAAAGAAGTCCAAAAAAAAAAGTCCACAAAATACTATGCAAAACTCAGAATTGGACAATCGAAGTCTCACTTTGGATGTTTTAAGTTTGTGTCCTATAGCTGGAAACAGTCACTTCCACTACTTTACTTTCTTCTTGCAATGTACTGAAGTTAGTTATAACATTACATTGTTGAGATCACTTAGGAACATAACTCAGTAACTGAAAAAAGAAACAAAATGTGTGAATATGTTGCACACAGCTTCCTAACCCCTAAAAACGGGGAGAGGGAGGAAAGAGGGGGAGTACAGCAGCAGCAACTTCTGCAGCCGAAGGAACATCTGGAAAACTGGGCTGAAGGAATTAGAAAATACAGCAGCTCTAGATAATACTGATAGGAAATGCAGCTCAGATTGCAGGGATATGATTAAGGACAGCAGAATGTTCTTGTAACAATAAGGGGATGTGCAAACAAACAAGCTTTGGCTAAACAGCACACCATCCTAGGAGGAGGAGAAAAAAAAAAAATCTGTGGAATCCTGGTCTGCCTCAGCCACAACACTGCCGAAGCGGGGAAAAGCACATCAGGTGCAAATCCACATTAGACTCATAAGCCACCGGAGTTCATCTCCGGTTGCCAAGCAAACAAAGGACCTGGCGCTGCCGTTGAGCAAGATGAAGAGTCAAGTGTTGTGGCTTTTATTCCCCGTCCTGCCACAGATTTCCTGCACAACCTGAGGCCAACAGCTTAATACCTGCCTTAAGGCTGTTTCCTTTTTCAGCTCTTAGCTAAACAGTAAAAGGAACAAGAAGCTGGTAATAACAGATTGTTTTCAGAGATGGCTTAAAGCTGTACCTTATCCAGCACCTTTCCACGTTAAACTTATCCCAAGCATCTACCAAGAGAGGAGGCACAGCTCAGCTTCAGTCACCATGCAGAAACACTTCATTGCGAAGATCCCTATTTCTTTTCCTTCCAGGACTCCCTCTTTTTGATTGAAGAGCCCCATATGCATGACTGGATGCCTTGCCCTTCCACCAACACGGTGGACCGGAGCAGCATGAACTGTGGGATACTCTGAGGCTGCATAGTGGCCACATGCCCACTCACTGCCTGTCCCCACACCTAACCCCCATCAAATACTCTCAGATCCCAAGGAGACTAGCTACATCAGCTGCACTGTCAACACACTAGAAGCTGCCACTTCCCTTACCCGAGGCCTTCAAGAGCTACCCTAAAGGGCAGCTCCACCTCCAAGGCAGACGAAAGCCAAATCTGGACAGAGGAATGAAGGTTACCACTGCACACAGGCTCCTGAGGCCCCTTTCTTTGCCAAGCTCAGGGGATCAGCAGTGATCTGACAGTGGGTTCAGCGCTACTCAACAAGAGTAATTCCCTTCTCCCAGGGCAGCACACTGCTGGGCTGCCCTTGAGGAGGACAGCACTCTTGTTCCTGTTGTTCATGACCTTGACAGTGTTCAACAACCCCCATGGAAATTGTGCTAATCTTATACAGCGAAAACCATTCCCTGACCATCATTTCCAAATTATCAGTCCTGGATTTACAACCACCGAGCCAGATCATGTTTTTCCATGATGAATGCACTTAGGAGCTAAACTTCACAGGAAAAAAATATCTGTTATGTTTGTGTTAAGGTTGTGAGGACTGGACGCAACTAGAGAAACTGTTTCAGTTTTAGACTCTATTCATTCCAGGCACTGACTTCATTTCAAGGGATATCACCACAGACCTTACTTACCACATTTTTCAGTTTCTCATCTAGAATAACATAAGAGAACAGAAACAAAAGATAGGCTTTATCAGTTAAAGTAGTGGTACTACTGTAGATGCAGAGGACTAGGGATATCAACAAGACATGGCTTGCAGGGAGGTAATATCCTCTTTCAGTATACCCAGTGCTGCTGGAAAAGCTGACATGTTTTCAGACACACACGTTTCCCACAGGTTTGATAAAAGAGCAGAACCAAAAGTCGCTTCTTTTGCACAAATGCAGAAGTTTTAGCCAGAAGCTTGCTTGCTTTTCTTTATAATATTAGTTGGTCTAATTAGTATTGCCTTCTCTTACAAACTCTGTCTCTTGTTACAGCCACTATACACTTGACATATGTTGTGACTACAGCTGAATTTAAGACCTTTTCACTTTGATTTTCTTCGTCCTCCCAATTTATGTCCCAAGGAAACAAATACAGTGTAAACCTCACACTTTAGCCCCACTGAGGCAATTTTAATTTGCTTTGATGTACGTAATCTCCCAGATTTTTCAAAGGCGAGATGTTATCATAGCGCTTACTTGTTTTGTTCCACTTGGCTGAACAGACACTCTCCCTTATGCTAGATGGAAAGTTTAGCAATGGCAAACGTCAATTTTAAATAATCTGATCTGAAGGCTACATCATGCAGCATTTCAGCTATGCCAAGGGGAAATACAAGGCTAGCAGGATAGCCTCTTACTTGGCAAAAGAAACCACCCACACCAACATCCATGCTAGTGTCTCCTCAAAGACACAGACGTGCTTTAGTATAAGACCAAAGTCAGGATTATCTCCCAGAAGCATTGCAGATGCTCGGCACACATGGGCACCCTACATCCATGCTCACAGAAGTGCGGACCTTCCCTCCTGTCCCAACTTCCTCTCAGAAAAGTAACAGTCACCAAGCATGTATTGGGGCGGGGGGGAGGCAGCGCTGAAACGATCAGCCTGCCTGGCAGAATTCACTGTTTTGTTTTCTAACTCATCTGACAGCCTCAGCGCTGTATGATGACCAACAGCCTCCCCCAAGCGCTGTGTGTGTTTCAGGGAGAAACGCAGCCCTCCCAAGCTCCAGGGCTATTACTTGAGCTGAAGTCCGGGATTCTCAAAAGCTCCAGGTGGCTAAGCAGAGAACAAGGGGATAATGTTCACTAAGGTGTGACGATGGCAATCACCACCTTGGGACATGGCTCCCCTCTCAGCTCTGGGAGGAAGGCATGCACAACAGGGACAGCAGCCCCATGCCCAAAGGCAGCCACCAAGCCTTCCTCAAGGTGAAACAGGTATCTCCCCACATGAGGGGCTAGTGTGGAGCCAGCTGGCTCCCACCCATGGCAAACAGCGGAGAGGAAGTGGAAGGTGCCAGAAACAAAAGGTTCCTTTGTTCGTGTGGAGGCCAGAGCGTGGGGAACCGCAGAGGCAGCTGGAGCCGCGGCTGTGGGACAGACAGCGCTGCTGCACCATCCTGCTGCTGCTGACTTCCCAAACACAGCTCGCCGAGTGGCTTGCGCGCTGGGAAGCCATGCTGCGAGACAAGCAGCTAACACTTGGGATTTGCCCTTTCCAGAGAAAACAGTGAGCAGCCTGCCTTCAGACTGGGACTTGTTCCAAGAAGTCCAAAGGGCAGAAGGGCTCGGACAAGCAGCACTGCTGAGGAGACACCTGGAGATGGGTTATGCACCCTTCCCAAGGAGACCTGGTTAAGCAGAAACAGAGCCCAAGCCAGGTGGCAGGACAGGACAGGGCAGGCACGCAAATGCAGCCAGTTCACTAGTCCCCAGCAGATCCCACCCTCCAAAGGAAACATCCACAAGATTTTTCAGGTCAGACAAGAAGCACAAGCATCCCAGATGATCGCCTGTTCTTGGGTGGAAGCCAGCAGGTCTTGCTGTAGCAATCACTCATACTATTTGGATGATTTCACGAGCAGGTTGACCAGACAATAGCCTGCGTGTGACTTGTGAAACACATGCGTCAGAGCTGGCTTTACGGGCTAGTGCAAAACCCACACAGATGTCCTTTACTTGGGGGAAAGCACTGGAGGAAATAACTGCAACTTCCAGAGAGAAGAACTACCCTCCTCTTCCCCCGAAGTGGCATTGCTTTTCCTTGCTGGAGCAGGAAAACTCAAGTGACATGAAGAGTCTGTCTAGCAAGAAGCTTGTCTTTTCCGATTGACAAGGCTAACTCTGCAATAGAGGCATTTTCTCAAAAGCAAGCACATAGCTAAATACCCCTCTGCTTTAGAACAGGACTAAACAGTCATAACAGGATTAAAATCCATGCTCTTTTTCCATGCCTGGCTACAATACTCTTTAAAGAAAAAAAGAAAGAAAGAAAAAGAAGATTCAGAAAGGTATTATATACACTATGAAACACTATGAGCAGCAACATATTCCAGATGCACAAATCATTATATCACAGCACATCGATACATCATGGTTCCTTCTACTAAACTTACCACCACAGAAGGAATTTACACACAGTGGGTTGACAAACAAAACAAAACCCAAAGCAAAACTGATCTAATAGTCTTTTTTAAAGGAAAATATGGCCTGAGCTCAAAACAATGACTGATGATTCTTATTCAAAAAGTACACAGTATGGAAAATATGTATGTATATACACACCTCTACGTAATATTTGCACAGAGTAACTGCTGTTATAATACTTTCAGCTTTGAGATGTCTTAAGTCTTTTAGACTGATGCTTACTCCTACAAAATTATTTCCTTTTTCCTTCAAACTCCCCAAATTGCTTATTAACCAGTTGTTCCCAAACTAGCTTTTACAGATGTTGCACACATACATAAACACAATATAAAGTAAATACAGAGAACAATTTAAAGGGATGAAAAAGTGTGCTAATGCAAACTATATTCAAATTCAGCTGTCACTCACTTTGTCTACTGCTTTAATGGCTTTTCCTTCTCATTTCTCTTTGGTGACATTTACATTAAGAAGTGCAGTGTCTATTCACTTCCATTTTAAAAGAATGTTTCTTGTAATGATTAAGATGGGCTTGAAGGTATGTTTTCTGAAATTCAGTAAAAAAGGTAGTTCTAATGAAGATAAACGAGAAAACTGGAGAAGAATGAATCGTTTTGCCATCTGAACTAATGTCTATTTGAAAAAGGCTCAACTGAGGAAGGAGATGTAAGACTTTTGGCAATGCAAATTATAATTATTTCAAATCTTGGCAGCAATTTTATCAAATAGTAGCAATTTCATTAAAAGGTGCACTGGTAATCATCTACGTAAGGCCTCAAGGGAGGAAAAAAATATACCAATAATTGCATAATTATGTTATCATTGCTCTTATGATGGACCACATTAAATACCACAAGGAGGAGTAGTGCTTTTTACTTTCTCTAGATATTTAGTTCAGTACTTTTTCCTAGAAGATTACAGCAGTAAATAACACTTTCAGATTAAGATAATAACACAATCAACCAACTTCTGGAAGAAGGCACAGTTATCTTGTATACACATATTACTTTGCATTCTTTCTCCCTCACTGAGAGGGCTAACAGATTCATGAGAATTTGGTAATACTGTTCTAGTAATAAGGCAGCTAAGGCATTTACATAGCTCTATTACTGAAATTGAAGTCTTTGCAATCATATGCAACGCACACACATGGCATCAAGTTTTTGAATATTTCCATATTTGCCCATATAAATTAGTATTATCCATTCAGTCAATCTTAGTTAGCCTGCAATAAATTGGATTTGCATCATCCAAATACTGCAAGGTGCTGCTAATTAGAATGTTGCTAAAAAACCTTGTAAAATCATGAAGTCTTACAGACAGCAACAAACCTAACAAACGTGTTTTTAATCGTGACATATTTTCTGAAAGTATGAGCAAAGACAATTCGTTGATACTGTGACCAAAAAATATTCATAGGCAGCTTCTTCAGAGTTCCAAGGTGAACAAAGCTAGTCTGATATAGTTGTGCCAAAACCCAGCGGGATTGGTGAAAAGCTCTGTCTTGCACATGCATTCAAGACGGAAGTTTGCATGTGTTTTTGACTATTTATATATCTGTATGCATCTTAAAAGGCAATACATAACTCGCCCGTTAACTTCTTCCACTGTCAACAGAAGTCCCAAGGAATCATGTATATATTTTGCCTGCAAATTGTTTTTTTTTATTTCCAAGTGTATTACTACAACCCTATCATGAATTACATGTACACGGCCCATAGGCAGGTAGTGGCTTACTGAGAAAAGTTATTCTTACTACTCCAGGAGAGATTCATGAGGAGACAAGAGAGGGCATCCTGCTGCAAGCACAGGCTGTGTGCCTGCCTATGCAGGGAATCTCACTGCAGCATCTTGTATGACGGCATCTAGTTTGCAGGAGGAGACTCAAAACACAGAGTTCAATTCTGCTTGCTCCTTCTGTTTGACCTCTTTTACTGCGCTGTGTACTCCAAATCCTATATAGGATGATGTTAGCATTATTGCCAAGTCAGCAATTTAACATATAATAGCTGGAAGTCAGAAGTGCTATGGAATAGGAAACTTCAACAGCTTGTGCTACAATGAACCACTTCAGGGAGAAGAAATTGTTATCTTTGAAAATAAAAGTTATGCTCATCTATGCAGGCATAGAAAACACTTCCATGGTACACAAAATAGCAAACAAAGTTTGGCAACAAAGTAAAGAATTTGGTAGTCACCAAGTAGCAGAAAATGAATATGTCAACAATATGGTGCTACTGCAAAAAATTATCAACATTTCTCAGATACATAACACAACCATGGCAGGTAAGTATAGCATATAACATATTTAAGATTTAAGATTATATTAAAATAAAAAGCAGTATTTTTCAGCTTAAACATATTTTCATTTAAAATATTAGATATTCAAAATTAAAATTGAGAACACAAAAACACAAATTAAAGCTTACACTTTGTGCGATCATTAAAAATTGAAACGCAGAGCATCACTCCAGCAGAACATTTGCTGCCAATGTTTTAAAGATAATCAAACAACTAAATTAACGGAAGTCAGAAGCTGAGCACCTCTACACAGGTTGTGCTGCAGTGATAAACCAGCCTTTGCCATCTGGAGTCTCCTAGCAGGTACAGAGGAAATACCTTCTTCATTTCAGTTCATTCAGTACAATTCAATTAAGCAACTAGTCCATTCAGAGACGAGATACTGATCAGGAGTTGAAAAATATGAATGTTTCTTTCCTTTTCCATTCTAAGAATAAAAACTTGATAAAAGAGGATGAGATCTAACCACATTCTAAAATTTTTGCAGCATGGTGATTAGATACTACTGGTTTTGACTACAGATAGGTCTTTCAAGCACTAATTCTTTATTTCAAGATATACCTCAGTTTTTTTCTTCTGAATTGGCTACCTTCTCTATGGTGCTATTTATCTAACAGAACTCTTTAGAATTTGAGTTTCCTTCATTTTAATCAATGCAAATCGTAAATATAAAAATAATTATCCAATACATAAGAACTGTCAACACTTTCTATTTTCATACTAAAACAAACATGAAGAACCAGAATAAGTGCATATATAATAAGTGACATAATTGCTTAAATACATGCACAGTGATTAATCAAACCAAGTATAACACTAAGTGAAAAGGCTACATTTAATTAAAACCCTATCTCAACTGCAATAAAGGAGGTTAAACCTTTCTTTACTAAATCATTAAGTACAAATGCAAAGCAGTCAAAATGAGGCTTACTGTTGGCTGATTTTAATCATGATTAAGATCGGATTTTAAAACGCTTTGAATCAAACTGTGGCACATTACACAGAGAGGCACCTATTTTTGTTATATCTGACAGGACTGAGCTTCTCATCTGGAGTCAGGTGCCAATTTTACACACCGTATCTGGGGGGAAATGTAGACAAGTTGGCGAGCGACGAGAAGAACAAGCAGAAGACAGGCTACAAAAGAGGTATTAGCCTGACAGAACTGCCTCACACGCTTTTTGTTCAGCACAGAAAAAAGAAGTTAAAGATGTGGTGTTAGTTGTCAGTATGTAAAATGCAGCTATAAAGAGGACGGTGATCACCTGTTCCCTCTGCCCCCAGAGAAGGTTAAAAAAAAAAAAAAAAAAAAAAAAAGGAATGAAGCAACACAGAAGCAGCTTCTAAACTTTAAAAACTAGCTAAGCACTACAAAAAATGGGTAGCAGAATCACTATACTGTTTTAGTACAGGCTAAACAAAAATGAACCTGGAAAAGTCATTATGCCTGACCCCACTAGGTAAAAGGGACTAGATGACTTTTGAGGGTCTCCTATAGGTTTACTCCCACAGCATTGAAGGGCATCCTAAGGTTTGCTCTGTTTCTTAGAGATCCAATCTCAGGAACCAGGTGAACCTTGCAGAAAGGCAGATTTTGTTCAGCAAAGAATTACATTTCCCATCCTCTGAGCCACAGGCTAAAGCTTCAGCATGTTATGTTGGTGCACCCATTAACTTCTGAACAAAAAATAGATAACGAGGGACAAGTGCAAGTTTTTAAATCTCATGATACTGTCCAGTAGGCTAACTACTTCAGTGGTCTATCTGTGGGAATACCTAAAACACTCCTGATGATTTTAGAGTTAATTCAGCTCTTTCTCCCCCGCAAAAAAAAAATCTAAGACAGGTTCTGAATGACAGGAGAATATTTCTGATACTCCTTGTAGAACTACCCAGTGGGATTTACTTTTTCCAACGTGCCTCCTGCACAGAGCTTTTCTTTAAAAGTCTATCCCGTCATGAATAGTACGTTCAGTTAAGACAGCTAGGAGCAGGAAAGGAAAAGTGAGACTAAAATGGCATTTGTCAGGCTTCTAAGGAACTTCATACTCAGGAAGCATCTCTATCTGGCTTACAACCTTTCTTTCCACTGTTTCCGAAGAAGCGAGATGTCTCTTTTCTCAACTTAAATATGGCCATGCATCCTCGTTATTACTCAGCTCTACAAGCATTGACACCTAGTTGACTAGTGGATTCTTCCCAGTATCAGATATTTAATAACCACGTTACATGATTGGGAACTCAGCCCTCTGATGATATTTAAAAATCATACACATTTACCCTTGCCAAACCCCAACCACAGAACCATTTAGCTGATCACGTTACTAAATAATGCTTTGTTTCAGTTACAATCTCTAGGAACGATATATGAAGAGCTGCACAGAGTTGCACAGTGTGTTAACATCACTAGAAACTTTTCTATATTTACATGTCTGTTTGCTGTAGAAGGTAACATGACCACATACACTGTACAAAAATTTCTGTTGTGACTTATAAGGATCATTAAAAATCCCCTTTGAGGTGTATCTGAATACCTATGTTTTTTGAATAAAGCAATTGAATCCCCAAGAGCAAATTCACTAAGAGATTAACATTTACTGTGCTAATTGGTATAACCTAGAAAATGAGTGGCATTCTCTCTTCAAACACAGATGTTTACATTCCTCTTATGCTTTTATCACTAACAGCAGCAATCTTGGCCAGTGGACAAACAATATACTTCAGTTGCCATTATGTTTGGCAATCAGCCAGAGAAACTACTGACATGCGTAAAATTACGTTCCCTTGGGACTGTTGGCAGGTTTCATTGTTATAGAAGGCCATGCACCTTTTGGACGTCTGACTAGTTTCCTAAAAATCATTTAAAAAAAGTGCAAGACTTGTAGAGTAAAATGACACAGAAAAACAATGATAATAATTTTAACAATTTTATTTATAAGTGCTGGTAGTTTGTATGCGCATTCTCTTCAGTTTTTCTTTAATAAATGTCCAAATCATATAATATGCAGAAATTTGGGTCACCCCTCTCTAATATACTTGGCTTTTAGCATCACATCTCCTTATTTTCGTAAGGTTACAGTACACACCTAAAGCCCTATCAAGATAGAAGGGACACAGACAGGATCGAGTTTCTGATGGACAAAAGCAAATGCAGGTTATTTCTTGCGCAGGGGAAGATTCAGAAGGACATTCACAAGTTACAAAAAAGCAAATGTTTTCACCTAAAGTGAGAAGGTACTTACACTAAATGTAATGCATTAGGATATTAGCTCTCATTTCCTCCACCTATTCTTTAAACAGCTGAACGAGACTCAAGGAAATGAGTCAAAGTCCTGGAAGATGTTTGTACCACATTAAAAGAAAAACAACATCTGTAAAATAATGCGTGTGTAACACAGAGCAAGACAATGTGTAACACTTGATCTCTGTAATGGCAGTTATTTTAATGGACAGAGAGAAAAAGACGGCTGAAAAGCAGCTCAACCTTGAGCAATTACTGCCTCTCTTTTACAAGACCAGTATGACTGGATGTCATGTACTGCAGATAAATATATGTTTATATTGTTAAAACTCTTTGATGGTGTGTTGTTCTTGCTTTGTCCAGAATTTGTTCTTCCTTACCTTCAGACTCCTCCAGTGTTTACTGTAACTTTAGGCTAGACAGAAACTTTCCTTCAAAATACAAATACAAAATATTTGGTATTTAGCCTGACAAATTCTGCCTTAAATTCTTTTGAGTAGCTTTCACTAACAAGGAATTATCATTAATAACACAGCAGTATGAAATGTAAGAGAAACCCGAGGGGTCACGAGAATCTCTAACAACAGGTCAGAGAGAGAATAGCACAAGTTGCACAATGAGAAACACCCACTCGGATGTGACTCCTAGGATCTTCCTTAGGCTTTACCACGGGCGCATATCGCCATGTGGTTAGTGTATCAGTGTTGATTCACCTGCACACCACGGTACATCCCTACGTGGGGCAATTCCGGATCCTTCACTCAATCTGTGCACCTGCAAAGACATGTTATTGTTTCAACAGCCAACAGCAGCTCTCTACGAGTGCTTAAGTGAAATGAAAGCCCCTGCGAGCCAACACAGCCAAACAGCCTTACAGCTGGGCCAATCTGTCCATGAGAGGCTCTCTGTTGGAAAAAAAAGCACATGGAAATGCCTTTAGTCTCTATGAACTGTACTTAAGCTGGATGCAAATGTCAATCTCTCTCCTTGCCAAATTTATCACATTCGTTATTATAAAGCCTGAAGAAAAATCACTTATACGCTCGCTCAGAAAAGCTCCCTAGTTGTAGCGGAAGGAAAGGAGTCTAGTATTGAACAATCTTTGACTTCTGCTCCCGGCCGTGGCCTTGGGCCACATTTAGGCGCAGGAGAATCCACACGGCTGCTTCAGGGGAGGCAGGAAAAGCCACAGGAGACCCCAGGGACAGGCAGAGCAAGGCCGCCCAACATAACAAACCAACCGCAGAGGAGGGAAGGCAGGATATTCCTCGGGCTGGAGGGGTCCAGACTGTCTCAGCCACAGCAAGCACGGCCCTTATCAGGTTCAATCTTCCTCCTTCAATCTTGCTCCCTGCCAGCTGGCAGGTGCCAGGAAGCATCATGAAAACAGACATGCCTCCCCCAGGCACAGGCAGAGGTTCCCGGTGCTCTGCTGCGGAGCCAGCGAGCGGCAAAGCAGCAGCCCTGGCTCCAGGGCAAATGTGCTACTGAGACCACTAGGGAGACCTGCGCTGCAGACAGGGGGAGCCTCAGGGCAGGACAGAGAAAAGGCTTATTCTAGAATATTCCATGGCAGGAGGACCAAGCACCCCTCCAAATGGAAGTGCAAGAGTATGTTTGGAGGTATGAAAAAGTGGGAAGGGCTGTGGGGAGGGAAGAGAGGAGGGGGTTACTCTCCAACAAGTTACATTGAGCTCTGTTTTCTACCTCCCCCTTCCCTATTTGCAACCAAAGGGAAAAGCTCTTGACTACAGGCCAGAAAAAGATACTTAATATAATCTTTCATATGAATAAACAACACACAGGACAGGACTGAATGGGGAGTGCGGGAGATCATCCAATGCAAGTGCCTGCAAGGGGGCAATCCCCAAAGCAACACCGGGTCAAACTGGCTCCAGAACAACCCTGGGGCTCTGCCCAGTCGGTCATCTCTGAGATGTCCCACACCCATGCCAGGACACGAGTTGTCTTCTGGCACAACCTCCAGCCTGGAATATGCAGAGACACAGGTGGCAGAATAGAATAACTTCTAAATGTGCTTTCCAGGAAATTTCAGGGAACTACACAGTGTTAGGGGAATTCTGTGTCTCTGACTACTGCACTTTGGATATCCTTTGGATAGCCTGGTGTGTGTGGAGACAGCCGCTCATGTAGATATTCTGAACAGGAAAGTCCAAACTGTCAGCTATCGTACTCCGGCTGCGCTTATCAGTGAGCAAATAGGCGCAAAACAAAAATACTACCAAAACAAAATTAATAACCGAGTAAATAAATCAACTACCGCCCTCTTTCCCATGCCAAAGTAAAGTGCTTACAACAAAGAATCATAAACCACCACTACTGCTAGGGGATTTTTGTTTTATTTGTTTCCAGCAGCGGAAAAACTACAGACTGACTTCCCCAGCGTCTCCTCATACACCAGAGCGCTGCCCAGCACTCCTCTCCGCTGGAAGAGGCAGTTACAACACGGAGCAAGTGCACGGCTCCCCTCGACACCTCTCTCCCACCGAAGCGGTGGATTCCCTCGCAAGTTGGCCGCTTGCAGACGCTGGTGCGCTACTCCAAAACACTCCCTGCGCGCAATTCCACAGGCACCCGCAGCCCCGCAGTGCTCCCGTGCCCCCCAAGCGGCGCCACGCGAGACACAGTGACTCCAACCCCTGCTCCACGCTGCCGAGCATCGCGACCCTCTTCACAGCAAGGGCCAGCGCCGCCCGCGCTGCGCTGCGCTGCAAACCTCGGGGGGACGGCGGCACCCGCTGCCGCTGGACCCACCCGCGGGGACTCTCCGTCCCGAGCCGGAGTTTATTGCCAAAACAGCCCAGCCCGCAGCCGGGGCGGGGACGCCCCGCTGCCAGCGCCCGCAGCCGCCGCCTGCAGACAAAGGCCGTTGCTTTTATTATTATTATTATTACTATTAGTTCCCCCCCGCCCCGACGGAGCGCCCCACGCTCGCCCGCGACACCCGCTCCCGCGGCCAAAAGTTTCCCGTCCCCGCGCCCGCTCCGCGGCTCCCACCTGCGCGCAGGAGGCTCCACAGCAGCAGCCTCAGCAGCGCGGCGCGCGCCAGCTCCCGAGCGCCCTCCATGCCGCCCCGGCGCGGCTGCCGCTCGCACCGCCCGGCGCGCACGGATGCCCGAGCCCCCCCGGGCGGCTGCGGAGTTAGAGGCGGCCCCGCCGCGCCGGCTCCGCCTCCCTGCGCGGCCCCCGCGGCGCCCTCCGCGCCCCGCCCCGGCGCGGGCCAGGTGAGGCGACCCCCTGCCTGCTTGGCGCGGGGACGGGAGGGGAGGGGGGCGCTCCCAAAATAATGAAAATAATAAGAAGAAGCCAACGAACAAAAAGCAAAAAAAAAGCAGAGCGCAAGCCCACCCCTTAAAAAAAAAAAAAAAAAAGGGCGGGGGAGGCACCGAGGTGGAGGGAGCGCGCCGCTTTGGAGCGGCGGAGGGAAGGCTGAAGGAGAGGGGAGCTTAAGCGCGGAGAGGGTTCTCGCAAAGAGGATTGCGAGCAATTGTTTCTCGTGTCCCCCAAGGGCGAGATGGAAAGTAATCCATTTAGTTCTCGGGAAAAAAAAAATGAAAAAAAATAAAAGCTTTAGTGCTAGGAAAGCGCTCGAAAAGAGCGAGGAGAATTTAGTCTGCAAATGCAACGTGGGGAGTAGGTTGTGCATTCGTGATTTTTAAGCATCGAGGAGATAGACCGTTTGCAAGGAGCACCGAGGAGCCCTCGCTTGTGTGCGTGCAGAGCAAGAGTGAAGGTGCCTGTCGGCTTGGAATAATATAGGCTGCCGAAATGATGCTGAGTGCAGAAATGGCTCTCTGTCCGTCAGCATTGCACACTGCTCCCCGAGACGGCGAGGTCGAACATGCACTGCCCTGCTGCACTCAGACCAGAGCAGCCTGGGTGGGCAAGGGTGCATGAGCTCCAAGGAAACCCCAAATGCCACTCTTTAATGTTCATAAGGAGGGATAGGACTCGTAGAAAAGCAACCAGCATGAATGTAGACTTTTTGAAGCATGTACAGATCAGAAAAGTTATTGAAGGCAAAATACTCATTTTTTTTCTTCCCCTCTTTACTTTCTCAGTACTGTCTTTTTTTTTTCCTGAGGTTAATAGCACTGTCCCATATGGTCCAACATTAGATGAAAGTCTTGCCTTATATGTTTAAAATGGAGCTCTCGGTTTCTTTACTCTCTTTCATCTCTGACAGCTAGTCTCTTTTGATGGGTAAACCCTTTCTTTGCCTGCAAAGCAGAATACATTTTTGTTAGCATGCCAACAATTTCAAAATCAAACATCATTTTCAAATCATATTTCTCACTATATCTCCCTCATCAAATTAATTCTGGGCAGATAAAAGAAAAAAAGCTCCTAAAATACTCAAAATTTTCATGACACCCAGATTTTCTAGGTGTCTTTGTGTTTCTTTTTAATCTTTTCCAGGGAAAAAAAAAAGCATTTGGCATTTTTTTATGAGGGCTTGCAGCATTTACAGTTATGTTCTTAAAGATGCGAAGGAGTGCACAATATGCTGCAGGAGGTTTCCACTGCAACATTATCAAGGGACATGTGATGTTGTTATGATGACAGGTTTCTCCCTGTTCTTCTTGATTAGTGTTATTTCAGTTGGTGGCCTGGCTTCGTGCTCTGCGCATGCTTGATCACATGAGGGCCAACTCTGCACTGCCCTGCATCTTGGACCTTCTTTTGCCCAGCCTTAGCTGAATGTTAAACATCTCAAAATCAGAATGGCAACAATCTTCTCCATGTGCTTTGCATGGCTATAAATAGCAGCGGTTAAGTGGGAGGCACAGGTGAATTGGGTATAACCTTGCCACTTCATTTATTTTTAATAATCATAATGACAAATGCAGTTGCCCTTTCTCCCTTGTCCAATATATTGCAATGAAAACTGCATGTAAGGCAGAGTTGCCTTGTTCATATTCTGTTTGCAGTATAAAGGGCAGGAGGGAAGTGTTTCTTAATCAGTGAAGGGCGTCCTTGGGTCATTTGTACCCTCCTCCAGAATATGTGAGTTTAAGGCAGGGGAGGTCTGTTTTGCATTTGCAGCCAGGCAAGGTAGCCCCCTCACTTATCCAGTTTCTGTGGTACCACAGCAATATGTTAGGACAGATAATGCTATGTCTACTGATCGTTTGCTTGTACCAACTTGTGGCAGTTTGACATCTTAGAGGGGAAAAAAAATCCTCACTTCAGAAACAATGGTTTTGAAGATAAAAATGATAAGTTTGAGGAAACAGATGAAACTGCGTGTCTGGAAAACTCACTTCAGTTTGAAGTCCTTAAAATGACTTAACATTTATGGACTGGCTCCTTCAAATAGCTGGTTCAAAAGATTTTATTTACTGTTATCAGTGGTCTCACCCACATCCATGGGACTGCTTACCAAAGTAAACATTCTATAAACCAACTGTATTGGTAGGATTAAGCTCATGTCATTGAACAACTGGTGAGCTAATATGAAGGACTTGTGTTTTTTTTTTCTGTATATGAATGCAAATGTATTTGGAAATTATCTCAGCTCCTTTGATGGCATCAAACAGTTTATTTGCTGGGTTATGAAAACCTTTCTATACTAAAACTTTACAGTATAAATAATCTGTGGAGTCTATCTCTCTATGGCAAGGTGTATCTAATAAGAAAAGGTGAAACACAGCCAGTTAATGCCAGCAAGACTCCCTCCTTTATCTTGTGGGATTATCTTTGTGGGATGAAATCCTCTATAAGGCTACACACACTCTTTTTTTTTCCTAAATTGCAGACTAATGGATTTTTCTATTCCATAGAAAACGGAAACTCCAGCAACCCAGACTGCTCTGGGATTAACTTGCCTCTGGTACCTGAAGGCTTGGGGAAATGAAGACACTTCGAAACATGTACTCATTGACAAGCGTTGTTGTCATTCCTATCTCTTCACTGCTATAAAGGTTTGCTGAACTTTCTAAAAGTCAAAAGTAATTAAATGACTACTCAATGGATTCATCTAAAACAGTAATTCTAAAGTATGGCCGTCAGGGATGTCATATGACCACCATGCAAAAATATCTACTCACCACCCTGCTGTATCTTAATTTTCATCAACAAAACCGTGACTGTGAATTCTCTAAGCCTCTTGTTTGTTAACAAAGAAAAGAAAAAGGCAGATATCTGCTGGTCTAGGCTGTTGGTACGGGACCCATCTGAGCCTGTTTTCTGGAATGCTCTAAGTTTCGGGACATCCAATTACCTTTAGTTTTATTAGTTTTGTAGCCTTCTGTGTCCTCATGCTTGACTACAAGCAGGAAAATGCTTTTTGTGGAAAAAAAAAGAGGTATTTGGTAGGCGTGTATCTTAAGTTTTCATCTGTATATGGGAGGATTTAAAAGTCTTCCATGTAGTTTAACTGAAGAAATTTTCATTGCTTTTAACAGGAAAAACTCTAAAATAAATGCAAGTAAATTGGACACCTTTATCTTGTTCCCCTCTGGAATATGAACCTTCAGATTTAATCCATTCAGTCCTGCTAAAGTGAGAAATATCTCTTATTTCCTTCTAATCCAATTTTGTAAAATACTCACTAAATCCCATTGTGCCTGTGATCTCACATCAATATTGCTGTCCCAGTTAATTAAAGAGCTTTCCAGCATCATATGTCAAGAGCCTAGATATAATCGTCATCACTGAAGCTTGAAGTATACACTGTTTTTAAAGACATCTTCTGTTATCGCATGCATAGCACACCATTGTAAAAACTGTCTTATCACTATAAGCTTAAGTGGAAAATAAAGGCTCTAATCTTCTTGATAGCATTTTTTGTTAGTTTATACCCAGCAATCTTACTAAGAAAAGAGATTTGTCTTTATGAACTGCAAAGTGCTGCTCAGCCCTTTATCATTTGCTCCTCTACTTGCAGAGGCCCCTGCTGAAGGCTGGAGCTGCAGGACACAGCCTCAAAAACTCTGTAACTTCATGCACTGACTTCGCTTTGTGGGTTTTTTCAAGGTGGTTTTTTTTTTTTGTCTTATTTTACTAGTGTGCTTTTTTTTGCAAGTGAAAGCCCAGACAAATTTAACACAGCAAAATAACTGGCTTGTCTTTCTCACGAGCTGCTCTTAGCTAGCTGCTTTTTGCACCATTCCATGGTTGCTTAAGAGCAGTGGCTTTGGTGGTCAGACCTGAAGACCTCTGCCTTGCACGCTATCTCTGCTCTGAACAGGGTATTCATTCCTTGATTGCCAAAAACACCTCCAGGCTCTGCATCTCATGACAAGAACTACCTTGTCCCTTTGCCTTCCAGTTTATGAGAGTCCTTCTGTGTTTTCTACCAGCACTATGCCATATTTGCAATCTAAATGAATGACTAGAGAAAGTTTTTATCAGGTGTTTCTTCTAAGGTGATGAGAGCCACATGAGATCCAGTTGACTCGCTTGGCATTTTTGTAGAGTATAGCATTTTCTGTATTTAGTGATTTGGAGGTCAAATGATAATTCCACCGGCATATAACCTGAAATAAAAGGCAAAGGGGCCTCCAGAGTAAGGAGAATATTCATAGTCATAAAAAGTATGATATTCATCAAGAGTGATTTGGAGAGCAGAGAGTTTGTCCTCTTGGAATTTTTGGACTAGGTGAACCTTGTTTGCTTTATGCCAAGGTAGCCTTTAAAATATACTTTAATTTTATCATTAAGCATGATAAAATTAGCTGTGTCGTAATTACTGCGATCCTTTTTAGATTTGGTAGGTATCTCCAAAGTTCTGTAGGTGTGATTTGCTTACACGCGTGTGTAGTTTAGAGAAGTGTGCCGGCTTCTCTTCGTACAGCTCTAATCTTGTTTTTAACCTGGGTTGTGCTTCTTGTAATTCCTCCCTCTGCCTCCCCTTCTCTCACATGTCTGGCCCCAAGCACTCACCCTTTGTCCGGGTGGGATCATATGACCCTCTGCTCGCTCCGAGTCCCATCCCAGGGCCTGGTCTATCCATCTCCTTGTATCAGAGCAAGTCAGGGCTGTCACAACCCCACAACCTTGTGCGGAACAAGGATATCAGTGTCCAGCCTTAAACCCAACTGTTATTTATTAGAGTCAAACCAGTCAGTTCAGAGGAGGCAGTTCTTAAAATAGTAAACAGGGAGTCCATGTGACTTGTTTGCCATGTTTCACGGGAAGACCAAGGCGCCTGGGCTGGCCTTCCTCACTGCTCCTTCACAAGCGTATCTCAGTTTCTGTCCAGCCCCGCTCAGTTCAGGGATAGCAACTGGCAACTAAACTTCTTAGACATCAAGGTGCTTCTTAGGTCTTCGGGCTGGAAACTCCCAGCTTTGGTAAAATAAGGTTTGAAGTTTGCCGGAGACAGATGCAGTATCCACAGTGCTAACAGCTCATTGCCCCACAACTTTTTGAATAACCCCTACTAAATTAAGACACTGTAAGGCAATCCTGTACTGATTTGTGCCCTTGTGCATGTGCCTTTAACAAGGCGACGCTGCAGTCTTCTTAAAGGGCTGCCTAGCAGGTACAGACAATTCTACATATTTTTTTGCAATCTTTCCTCACAATTCTTGGTAACCAAAAGCCTCCAAGAGATTATTTTCCTGTCAGTCTTATTCCCTTTTCATACAGCTATCTTGTACTGCCAGAAGCCTTTGGGGCTTTTTTTTTCAGCTATGTGTGTCTCCTAATACAGTGTGTATTATAATCCCCAAGCTCATGGTGCGGGTACACAGCAGGCCTTCCTAGTGGAAAAACACACACACCACAGGCCACGTAAGTGGTAGTCACTGCCCACTCCCCATTTGGAAAGTGAGGAGTTTAGCATCCGATCCTCTAATCTTTTCACCCAAGGAAGACATTTTCAGCCTTTCTGATACATGCATCCGTAAGAGTTTTCAAACTGAGATGCAGTCACCTTCAAAAATTTCCATAGGCAGCCTGTTATTTAGAGCAAGTGAGCTTTTGCAGACACTTTCAACCACTGCTCCAATGGAGGTAGTCTGTCCCGGCATCGTGGAATTACCTACCCTGATGAATTTGCATTTTGATGACTTAGTTTGTCCTAGCTGGATAGGCAGATGGAAAAATTCAGTTCATGAAGACGCTGAGGAAAAAGAGTTGTATTTGTCATTGTGAGACAGGTGTTGTAAAGCCTGCTGATATTAATAAAATCATCTAGTTTTAGAAGTCTTGCAAATTTGGAATTTAAGAAGTAATATTCTGTCAAATAGGATGGTCACTTTTCCTTTTTTCTCTTCTCGTTTAAGCAGTTTTAGTAGAGCCACATAAGTTCAGTATGGTCAGATTCAGTCAAATGAGTTTTAAGGTATGTTTTCTGTGAAAATTTTCCTATTTTATATCAGGATTATTTTTAGAGAGTCGATATTGAAATGGTGCGATGTTTATCCAGAAGTTTTTGCAATTTTTCTGTATATATCTGTCTAAAATACAAACAACTGCATTAATGTAAAAAATATATTCAGGAGTTGATATTTGTTGTTGTTGTTGTTTTTTCTGACATGCTAATTAGTTCCCTCTTCTGTGATGTTCCTGGTCCTGAGCTCAGGAACACTGCTGACAAACCCATTTTCCCAGTTGTCCACCCTACATTAAGCCAGACAATGGCTTGCGTATTATTTCCTAAGCTTGAAGGACTCTGCTAGCAGGAGAGTTCAGAAGGTCTTTGCACTTGTAGCATTTGATCTGACTTTAAAGATATTTACATGTGAGAGCCTCCCTTCTCTGCCACAGGGTCCAAAGCATTTTATAGACCAAATGTGGAGTTGTTCACCACTGATACACCTTGGGGTAAGATATGCCTTGGAGAAAGAAGCTGTTGGCTCTGTTAGTCCTGCAAAGAGCCAGTTTGGGACAGGAAATTCTCCAAATAAAACAGAGACTTGTGATTATTTGGAGTTCACTTAGAAATATGGAACATCCCTTTGCCATCTTCTCCTTGTGGGAAATATTGCAAATGTAAAAGTCAAATGTTAAGAGCCTATTAACCCTGTAGGTATATGGCCTTTGTGCTGAGGGGTTGTGCATTCACTGGGTACAGAATTTCAGGGTTTGCCACCTTCTTTGACTCCTATGTTGTTCAGCCCTGTTTGTCACATTGATTTACAAAGCATTGGCTGCAAAACAAGCGTGAGAAGTCCTGGCCCTTCTGTCTCTCACTCAGTTCCCCTCTGTGGCACTTAGACCTGATAGTTCTTGGGTTTGCTGCTACAGCTATTCTGAGGAAGCACAGAAAAGGTCGTTTTTCATCCCTAATCTCGTCTGGGATCTGGTTTACTGTGTGGCCTTGTGAACCGTCCTAGTGGCAAGTTGAAGAAGGAAGAGGTATGAGAACGAGTAATTAGAAGGAACTTCTTAAACTGGCCTGTTGCCAAGAGCCAGCACCTTGCAAAAGCAAATCCTGCTATTCAGCAGGGGTCAGCCTGCTAACACCAAAGTAAATATCTTGATACCTCTATCTGAAGCCAGGTGTGAAGGTGACTTGCAAGTGATTTCCCCTTTCTGAATTTTCATCTGTATAGCCAGGGGAGTTTAAACAACACAAATGCAGTAGATGGCTCTTCCTAAGGCTGGATACCTTGCCTGCTTTATAGCCCTTCCCCTCACATGAGCTGGCTGATTGCTCATTGCTTGGGCAGAGGACTGCCTTATATTAAATGCTATGCAAGATGTTAGTTTTATGTATGACCTGCTAAATGTCCAGTCTCTGGTGTGTGCCCAGCCCTCTCTGGACAGACCACATATGGTCTGTTGTTAACACAGATGTCACAGCAACAGCTTGCTTAGCTAGCTACACCTCAGTGAGTGGAGAGTCCTTCCCTCCTGGCTTTTGCTGGAGTTCATATGTCAGAAAGGCATCACCTGTGCCTGGGGCTTCGGAAGGGGAGTTAGTGTTGCAGTCAGAATGGGTCTACAGCAAATGTCCGCTCATTAGTTTATGACAATGTGCACAGGATTTATGACCATGGCAAGAGATCAAAATAGCATGGTAGGATAGTTCTTTTCAAAGACAAATTTAACAGGTGCTGCTTGCTGAATCTTAGTCAGTCTTGACCTGGGGTTAAATTTTAAGGCTTTATTATATGTTGAACCCTGATGACATGTTAATTATTCCTACTGCACAGCAAACACTGCACAGTTGATCAGCTGAAACAACCAGAGAATCATGTAAATAGTATTTAGAATTCCTCTTTGATCTTCTTTCATAGATGATTTCTTAGTTTCTGCAACATGATCATATGATGAGGCATGTGTCATTTTGACCCTTGAGAGCCTGCAAGAACATTAGCATCTCAATTTCTTTCTCAAACAATTCAGAAATCCTTCCACAAGCAAACATTTGTGCAAGGAGCTAGCAACAGATCACAGCCCTTGGGTTAATAGCTGGCTGATGCTATCAGACATTGATAAAATAGAAAACTGCAGCCTATATCTCAGGCAATAACAAGGATCTGGATTAGTATATCAAATATCCATTTGGTCTGTAGCCATGTCATACTGCCTGGTGGTCAGCTACATGGCGTAATGAAGATAGGATTCCCATTGTAAACAGAGGCCTACTTGACTTCTATATCCAATGCAGAAGAAATAGAGGCACCTCAGGAGTGGCGCTCACCCAACCTAGTGCAAGTGAGATGATCACACTCGCAGAATGTCATTGTCCTCAGGGAAAATCTACACAACCGCTTTAGGCAGGTGGCTGAAATGGAACATTAAATGGATCCAACTCTAAATTGCATATGCTTTTTAGTCTCAGAGGTTACCAATAAGTTCCTCTAGTTATGTAAAGATCAGTAAGGTTGGCAAATACGACCAGCAAGGAGTTTCCTCCGTAAATAAAGCAAAAAGAGTACTACAATGCGTTTAGACACAGAGACTTCTTATTCATAGCAAGCATGGATCTAGATCTTACATCTAGAGGTATTATCCTGCCAAAGCAGCTGCTGAGCACTTCCAGCATGCCATGCTGCAGATGTCACATTCTGGCAAGATAAAGCAATATGCCTCTGAGCCTCGCTAGCAGACTTGCACTCTCCATCTATAGTCCAGCTTGCCTTCCTCCCTGAAGCTCCTCTCTGTTCTCTGCATCAAAATGAACACAGCAAAAAGTCTGCAGGTTGTGGACACCCTGCCACTCAGTTGGCTTCCCTCTGCTATTCTGAATTTTTGTGACATGGAGCAAAGAGTATTGCCTGATACAGTTCAGCAAGCCTAGCAACTGTATTTTTAGGAAAATTCCTTTGCTGGTACATATTGGCTTTCTTAATCCCTTAGGAGTGCTTGTGTGCTAGTGAAGCAGAGTATTCCTAGATGTTTTTAAGATGGGCCAGAAGCAGTAGTAGATGAGAAAGCTTTTTGTATCACTGCATTGCTGAGATACCTCAGCAACACATATCCTCAAGCTGGCTGTGTTTTCCTGACCCCTGTAACTTGTACTCTGCTCTTTCCACTCCTTTGTGCTAGGAAAAGATATGTGGCCATACAATAGATCTAGTCAGGACCTAAGCTGAAATATAGCAAACCATAATACAGAAAAGGAAGATGAAGAATAGGGCTGCCTAAGCTACTGTCAAGCTTAAGCACTGTTGGAGGTGCATAGTGGACTGCAACCTAGGCACTTGTTCTCTAGATGCTGCTTCCTAGAGTTCACAAGTTCTAGACACCGCGTCTACTAAAATTTTCAGTTCCTTCAGCCAGATTGTGGTTCCACATAGATTTTTCAATTTCCTTCTACCAAAGATGTTTGAGATAAATTACATTTTTTTTTTTGCAGAGATATTAGAGGAGAAAGGAGACAGAAGAAATACTTTTTTTCAGTTCATCTGTACTGAGTCTCCTGCTGCCAGCAAGTGCAGAGCATCCCCAATCATGGATGCATTTGGGGATTGTGGAATGGATATGGGGACAGCACCACTAGCATTTGGAAAAGGCACTAGGGTTTGGTGTCAGAAAGCTTTGCCCAACAGATAAGCATTAAACATTGCAAAGACATATTATTTTCCTGGCCATAGCTATTCAGTGTGCTCCAACATGTTCACAACCCTCCCACATCCACATTAACTCCCTGAGTGGGTGGGAGCAGAGGCTTTGTGCTCCTGTGACCCTTTTTGTAGGGAGTATCACCAGGAAGCTGTCACCCATAGGTGTATGACCTATGTATGCTGATGTCACTACATTAAGTAGCATCATCCATCGTAAGTAAGTCCACCTTGGAAGGACTATGGAAGAACCATTTGTGCGTAAATTGGTAGTAGACTTTAGTACATTCTTGGTATATTTTTTTCTGAAAAGACCAACATATATGTTATGTTTCTCAGAGACAACTTTAATTCATATTCATTTGTAGTCGTCTTGCACTATTTGATTGACTGCAGCTGGATAAAAAGATGTATGTTTGCTAGCTCCTTTTTAGCCAAATATGCAATAGATATAAGAAGTATTTCAATTTTAGTGGCAGCCATATCTTTACAGAGCATCTTTTTGTTAGGCAAATTATTATAGGTTTTCCCAATCTATAAAAGAACAGTCTTACTGCTCTTACGATTCTTTTTTACTTTTATGATAATCGCAACATTTATAAGACAAGATACGGTTTAGATGTTCAAAATAGAATCATATTTTTGGACCATGTCATCAGTTTTTATGCCATTTCACTCTATTTTGAGCTACAATTAAAAGTTCTTTTTTAAACAAACTGTATCTAATTTCTGTGCTAAATCAAACCAGGCAGCAGGGAATGTTTTTACTTTTAACTAGAATGTCATTAGAGTCAAGACATGCAAGTACAATGTGGAATTGTAAGACATCTCTACAAAAAAATATTTCACTGCAAAGTCTTTGTCTGCACTAGAGATGTTTTTTTGGTGGAGGAATGCTGGCAAACTCTCCGAAGAACGGCTGCTTAAACCAAAATAAAGCAATTTCCCAGTAGAGCTTGTTCCAGTTTTCTGAGCAGAATAAGCAATACTGAAGACAATTTTGCGAACCTAGCAGCGTTCACTAGCATAGCTGTGTTGCTTAGAGCTGTGTATTATTGACTTCTGCTTGGCATAATTACCCCAGCAAAAATTTTAGACCAATCTATTGCTGTGACTGGGAACTTAAACCTACAGAATTATTGCCCAAGTGACACTAATATTTACATCTGCAAGGAATATGCAGAAAAATGTGCATTGTTCCTGTTATTTTTGCAAAGCTATGTTCCGGGCCTAAATCCCTTTAAAGGCCACATACTGCCCACATGTAACTTTGCTGTTTCTTCAGATATATCACTGTTCTCTTTGAGCATACTGCCTATTACAAAACTGGAGTTTTGGAAAGCAGCGTGCTTTTTTCGGTTTGCTAGACAGAGAAGCGACATGTGACTTGTGCCTCCTGTTGTAAAAAGTCCTCTAGTTTTCAAACTCCTCAAGCACAGGATGGTTGAACTGCCTTTTGCTAAAATCTTCCAAAAACTGTTTACACAGATTGCTCAGCCATTGATGACCCAGGTTGAAAATTGATCCTCCTTGGACGTACTGTCTTCCGCATGATGCTGAGACCTCCGGGCCCAAAAAACAGTGAAGCGGTGGATTCCTCCCCTGCTTGGTATTAAAGAAATGGAGCATTACCTATGACCCAGGGGAAGGAGTGACAAGCAGTGCTGGCAGGATCTGGGACTTTGATGTCTCTGGCACTAGCCTGTGTTGATTAAAGACTGGATATGAGCTAAATGAGAGGCATATGACTGTGCTCGCTTAACTGTAGAAAGGGTCAAATACTCAGGGCCCCAAATTATGGTCTTAGATGTCTGCCATTAATTCAGTCCCCTGTGACTCATGGAGAGTCTCTCAGGGTCATTGCAATCTCTCTTGCATTACCCCAGGTCTGTCTCGCTGTGGAAATGCATCTCGTGTTGAATGTGTCTTTAAAAGTCTCTGCTGTGTTGGGCTTGTGGCGTTGGCTGCCACTGCCGGCACCAGCTCCAGCACCCACTCTGCAGGGTCCCTTTGTACCAGAGGGGAAGCTTTCCTTGCCCCTCAATTGCTTGGACTTATCCCTTCCTCTCCTCTGCTGCTATCTCATTTTATTTTTATTTTTCTTGTTGCCAGCCTTCTCCTCACTCTTCCCCAACTTCCCACCCACTTCTCCAGCCTCTTCTCCTGTCACGTTCCTTCACTAAGATCTTTTTGATTTCTCATTCCTTTCTGAGACAGCCGTGAACTCGAATTGAGACACTGAATTTGATTAGGCAAACGTGGGTATCAGCAGTCTGGTCACAGGCGGACCAAAGGGCTGCACCGCTGCGATCACCAGTTAGCCGAGGTCAATGGACCATCATCAGTAATAGTCATCATCAATAATAACTTTCAAAAGCTGGAAGTGGTGATGATTTTCCCAAGTTATCTAATCTCCTGATAAATATGAACAATTCCTTAGGCAGAGTTGGATGCTTCTGTGAGCTGAATATAAGAGACTGCTCGCCATCCTGACCTGTAGTGGACGTGCAACTCAGATAAAGCAAATGCCTCTATTCCTTGTATTCCTAGCAAATCTGTGTGTCTGCTAACCCTAGGAAATATTGCCCAGACACACATGAGGTCCTTTCTTGCAGCTATTTCCTATCTGCTAAGTAGAGGGGACATCCCCCAGTTTCTTTTTGGTCTCTTTCATCTTATTTTCCTCATGTTTCTATGCTCCATTATAAATAAGAATACCATAATTATTTCTGATCTGACCCTTGGAAAGTTTCATGTGATCATGACACAGTAAGGAAATGAAAGAAGGAAGATATATTTGTGAATTGATCTAGTTACCCCCAGGCTTTGAAGTGGGAAAAAAATTTAGGTCCAAGCAATACATTTCTGAAATAAACACTTCAGTCACATGTATCTGGAGCCCCCCTTAGTAAAGGAGCAATCCATCATAGCCTCTCCCCCTTGATGAGCTATTTTGTGTCTTTGTTTCGTGCAGAAAGAGTTGTAAACACAGGAGGTGACTATTAAATTGGGAATGGAAAATGCCACTAATAATGATCATTAATAGAAAGAATGTCTTTTTTTTTTAACGTGAAAAGGAAAGAGCTATTTGGTTTTATTGATATCTGCAAGATTAAAAAAGGTCTATTAACTCTTGAGATAAATGTATGTCCTTGCTACATGAAATGTGTAATTCCATGGAAACAAACATACCAACATAAATTGCAAAATACTGCAGGGCATTTTAACTTATCAGAATAGGAAAAAGGGAAAGTAAATATAAATGTCACAGAAGCTATAACCCAAATTAAAAGAGTATGCTTTGTTTTTAAATCTTATGGGTAGTGTGCTGAAGATTAAGTTGCATAGTAATAACACAGTGCACTTTTTAAAGTGGTAACGTGCCAATCTGAGGAAAAAGAACAGAACATAACCTAGGAACCCAACATGAGCTATTGTTGTATTGATGTAGATCTGTATCTGGTGAAATTCCTGTGCACATTAATGAAGAAACTATGATGCAACTTGGTCACATTTTTACAATGGCAAACAAAACCCAAGGCCACTATTGTGCTGGCCTTTCGCTCTGCTGGGGCAAGGCAGGGATCCAGGGAGCTAATAATTATATACACTCCTGCAAACGTGACCGTGGCGCCTGCGGGCGGGCGTATTGCTTGCAACTCATCTGCTTGAATGCACTTAAATGTGAATGGTGAACATAGATGCCCACATGTGGAGTAATTACTCGTTTTCCCAAATTTTCCATGTTTCCAAATTCCTAAACTTTCTTGGCTATTAAGCTATCACATATCCCAGGCAGATTGATTCTGCAGCAGGCATTTCTTGCAGAAAAAAAAAATGAAATAGAAGAAGCTCAAACATTAAACTATCTTTCTCCTCCACTTGTCTGGAAATGGCACTGAGTTTCTGACTCAAACCTGTCCAGCATCATAATGTGCAGCGGAAGATCCTCCAGGCACTCGCAGCTTCTTCTGGCACTGTCTGTCATATTTGGATTCAGATACGCCGTAATTTATTAACACTCCCCACAGAGTTTGTTGTGTCTCCAGCAGACTTCACTGTGGAAGAAAACTTTCCAATACTTTTTTTTTTTGGAGCGCATTTCTCACAAACCTCTTTAAATAATAAGGCATTTAACCAAAGAAAAGTGATTGTGAAGGAAAAGTAGGAGAGAAGCGAAATTGCTGCAGAGTTCAAATGTTTCCAACAATTACTAGCACTTTTTCAATGCATGTGAGTGCGGCAGCAGGAGTTATGTCTTCAAGCAGTTTTGGAACCTTCACAATACAGATTTTCAGATATATTTGTTTATGACTGTGGCTTACTGCATAATGCAAATAATGTAGCAATACAGTAAGCGTGAAGCATGACAGAAAAAATATGATTAATGTCAAGCTCACAAATCCAGCGTCTGCATGATGCGTCCTCAAAGCACCCTTTGCCTCTGAGTTACACATCTGAAATCAGGAAGACGTAGCCTAATTTTCATTATCTTTGGATTCTCAGCAGTGTTTAATGTGAATGAAACGTATGCAAGCATTTTCTGGAAGAGATCAAATCTCACTTGGGGAACTTGATAGCTTTTCGTGGGTGGCTCTTATTTCTTTTGGTAAATTAGTAACTGAAGAACACATGGTAGTTGTAATTTGAATTAAAAACAACAACAACAACATTTGATACAGTGCCTCACAAAGTCTTCCTCTCAAAATTAATTCAGATTAGCTTGGACATAAAAATTGCTATGCAAATTGAAAACTGAAAATCTTAAGCGTGTCCAATCCGGACATTTATAACGCTGTCACAGCCAAAAAGCCTTTCCTCTGCCATGGGAAAAACTCTCCAGAACACAGTAATTCTTTGTCCATAGAGCAGTGGCCTTGACACAAAAACTCAGGACTTTTCTCAAGGCTTATACACTCTGTAACTGCACTATACAAGCAGTCACAGCAGCAGTATGGCTTCCTATTCGGATGAATTCAGCCAAATTAATATTGCCTGACCTCTTGAGAGATCCAGATTCACCAGGATTCTGTTATCAAGAACATGTTCAGGCCAATGACAGACACACAGTTTATTTTTATTCACTCTTATTGCTGTTTCAGAATCCCAGCATCAGATTCCTCTACTTGATCCTATATGAATTGAAATATTGTTGATTCTGCTTATGACTAATACAGATAAAATGCAAAGGGTGATAATTTTTAGGCTTATTCTTCTCTGATCCTGTCCACTCGCCTGAAGAGGAAACCTTATTTTCAAAGGGAGAGCCTTCCCAGTAACCTCCACTGAAATATGTTAAAGATACCTTAGAAATGCAGGTATAATTAATCATTATTATGTCACTGGACTACTGAACACTTTCTGCATCTCCAGATCCTGTGGCAATAAGGCTCAGATGTTCTTCCAGCAGCAATTATGCTTTTAGTTAAATGCATTTCATTATGAACATATACCAAATTAGATAAACATTTTCAGGTGTAGTTGTTTAGGACTGTGATTTATTGCAGTGCAGTAATCATGACTTAAGCCAATGAAAGACATATTCTTCACCTTTGAAATGTTTGAAGAATTACTCAGTCTCCAAAGCTTCTAACTTTTTTTCAGTGTAAATAAACAAGGCAAGAGGTTATACAGATAGTCAACACTCCAACCAGGCACAGGGTACAATGGGGCAGATCTTTTCCAACGCCATGAAAAGGGCAGGTTGCTTTTAACAGACGTGCAATGACTGATGTTAGCAGCTTGCATTAAAAAGGCTGTAGCTAGAGGAAAAAGGCAGCTTTATCTGGAGAGGAGAGAAAACAAACATTGTGTTTCTGAAAAAGTATCCTCCCAGAAAAGAGAGGAAGATAAGCTGTCAAGAGGACAATACTTCTGCTCTTGCATTGTAAAGACAGAGACCAAAGCGGTCTCCTCTTTCTGAAATTAGGAGCTGACCCTCTGACCTCCAGAAGTAGTTCATGGCGTTAAGCTCACCTGGAGGCCCTCATTCATCTTGATACAGGATAGGTTTTGTGGGGCTGGGCGTGCAGCTGCATCCCACCACCTGCCCACCTGGACACCTAGCCTGAGGCCAGCCATTTCTACTCAGGTTAGAGATGGTGCTGTCTTAGGAAAGTGGAGTCTGTGACCATGTGATTTAGGAATGGAGAAGGACTACTGTCTGAAGTGTGTGCAGCAGCACGAGTCCATGTGGATGAGTGTCAACTGTGGAAGAAGTTACCTATAGGGTGTATTGTGTTTTTATGGAGTTTGAGACTTATTGGGATCAAGTTAGCATAACCCTGCTGCCTGTGGTGCTTTCTATTCCTAATGTCTTTACTGCAAAGCTTGAAGGGAGGCTTTGAACTTGGATTTTTCCCCAGCTCTAGTATCAGAAGGACCTCATTACACAGAAGCCCTTTGATGAAAGTCAGTGGGCTTGATGATTTGGTGAAGACAAGACAGTCATGCGTTAGCTCGGTCTACCATCTGGGCTGGCATTGACCCTCTATTACGGAGGTCAGTCAAACGTCCTGTAGACTCTCAGGTGGGCTGATGCGCTCAGGTATAGTCCTGGCTGTGCCTTTAGGGCCAGAGCACAGAGTGGGCAGCACCATTTACCCTCCATAGCTAACTCCATGGCTACAAGTGATTCATGGACTGGCAATGGGAACCAGTGTGTGTAATGGGAGACTGCTTGGAGCAGCAGCTCAGTTTGATGAGTTGTGGGAAGGCAGAATAATAACTCACTTCTTCTTCCACCCACTTTCCTACAGTCTCTCCAGTGATGTTAATTTTTAGGTCTTTCTGTGAACACCTTCAGTCACACTTCAATGGTTCTGATCTATGGTTCTTAAGCTCTATAATATACAGTCTCTTTGATGTGTTATTTCTATAATGGTATTTGGTTGAGTAACTTGCAAATGTGGACAAAAGTGCATTATAGCTTTACAGCAGGTGATAAACATTATTTGACATGCTAAATTTTCCTAGTGAGGGTAAAGCCAACTAGTTATTCACTCTAAATATTCAATAATGCTCCCCATCATCAGAATTCAGTTGTCAGGCCCAGAAATGTAACCACTGCTGATTAGCAATACCTAAAGCCAGCTCTATACTGCAAAACTTTTACTGCCTATCCAAAAATGTTACCTGCCATTTCCAACACTGAACAAGGACTTAGTGCTGACACTGGCTTAGGTACACTGAGGATACTACCTGAAAGATTCATTCCTTATATCACAGCAGGATGCTTCACCCACTTGTGGGTTCTCCCTCTGACTCAGAATTTTTATCCTAACCCTAAATTACTATCTTGCTCCTATACGTTGCCATGAAAATTTTCCATATTGATGAATCTGCATTTTCTCGTGAGAAAATGTTTCATCAAAACACTCCTATCAACTGCTGTTCGGTTTCACTTCAAAGGCAAATGATATGGCAAGATCTGAATGCTGGGAACTTATAAAGTCAGATATCTTGTCAAGGACGTTAAAAGCAGCTATTTTTTGTTTGTTTTTGTACACAATACATAACACCCAGCATTAAGCATTTGAGGTAAACCACATTGAACCAGAATAGCATGAACAGTGCTTAACATTTATCATCGCACAAACTGTGACCCTGAGCCCTGTTAGTTCTTCTCTCATCACAGACTATAGTGTCAACAAAGTGTTTACTGTCCAGAGTAATGCTTTAAAGCATGTATTTAATAGGTTCCTCTTGTTTGCTTGCTAATAACAGGACAGGGATGGGTAGTTCTTCAGATGCTGGATTGTTAGCCAGCAATGGAGAAGGCAAGGCAAAAGCCATGGAGCACAGTCTGGAAACCTGGGTGCAGCTCTGTTCTGGACACATGTTGGTTCCCCCATCACATTGCAAATAGGACCCTGGCTTTTTGACCACAGAGTCAAGGAGAGCCACCACCACGATGCTACCAAAGAAGGTAGAAGTTAGAGAGGTATCCCCTCTAGATCAAGGAGGGCTTTTTTTTTTTTTTCCATTTTCATTCATGTTTAAAACACACCAGAAAATGTTCATTAAAAATGCCTCATAGCTTTGGTACTAGGTGGCTAGAAACAGCACCAAAGAAGATAGTTTGGAGGCCAGAGAGTTTTAGGTAAATTGGGGTGTAACTCTCGGAAAAAAAAAATACCAAACTACCAAAAAGCTTCCAAAACTACTGACAGAAGTGTGAACTTTCCAGAGTACTTGGGAGCAAGTTCATTACTCTGGGGCTGAGATAAGGATTAGTGTCCCTCATCCCCTGAGTTAGCACCTGAGTGAAACTGCTTAAAATTCCTCTGGCTTCACCACAGCTTGTTCAAGGCTCCCTTCAGATTCAGGGGCACATCTATTTCAGGTTCATGGGATTTTCTTTCAGCTTTCACAGCAAAAAGTTTATTTGCTTGTAAAAATGAAAGACGAGATAGGTTTTGAGATGTAAATATTGCTTCAGGTCTGTGTGCTTGCTCATTTGGAGTCCTCAGAAATAGTGCTAACCCGTTTAGGTTGAAAAGGGTCCTCTGATAAAGGTATGGGATACCTCTGGTAAAGGATTTTGGCCCCATGTGCAACTTGTATTAGTTTAAGTCTGGTGAGATCACATCATTATGTGTGGATTGTCGTTCTAAATATAAAGCTAGAAGACATAAAACAGCAGCTACTAAGATTAAACATTTAAAATCAGCAGGTCTGAATAACCTGCACCTGTGATTTCTAAGACAGATGACTGAAGAGAACTCGGGACCAGAAATGGTGATTTTCAGCACACTGGAAAACTTCCAGTAGTTTCCAGAAGACTGGAAGAAAGTCAATGGCATGTCAGTATTTTAAAAACCTGTAGCAGGAAGTGTGGATATTACAACTCTATTGGAACTATTTGGAACGAAAACAAAATGTTGAATAGTGTGTATAGACCTGACTCTAAG
The DNA here is from genome assembly GCF_059628265.1 of Tinamus guttatus. Classification (NCBI taxonomy): domain Eukaryota; kingdom Metazoa; phylum Chordata; class Aves; order Tinamiformes; family Tinamidae; genus Tinamus; species Tinamus guttatus. The sequence continues at coordinate 8,685,243 of NW_028288747.1, forward strand.
GATAGAAATAAACCTGATGCCGATTAAAAATAGATATGGAAACAAATCTTGTCAAACTAGAATAATATTTTCTTAAATAAGACAACTGACTTGTTGGAGACGAGATTTTCTGATCTGAATTTTTACGGCTATTCTTAAGCTCTCAGTTCCTGCATGACCTTTTTTCTTAAATGTATGTTCTCCTTAACAGTGAGGGTATGAATGATTAGTTTTATGTTTATTATTGGGATGGAGATTATGTATGTTCATTATTGTGTGTGGCATGGATGCCAGGGCTGCATTCACTGATATGAGCAAACAGCTTCATACGAACCCCTAAAAAGGCAAAGATCTTCAAACCTGGGAAAGGCTCCCTGAGATTCCTTTTCAGATTAAAATGTATCTTCAAAATACACGCAAATTCAATCAATTTTACAATTGATTAGAGTAAACGGAGAAGACCTGGTAGGTGTTATCTTTCAAGAAGCCATAAAATATCAGAAGTTTGGCATTTGGATACAAAATACAAAAAGAAGATATGAAAAGAGAAACAAATATCCAAAGTGCTTAGCCAAAATTTAGGATAATATTTCTTGGCTTCCAAAATGACTAAACATTCCTGATAAAGTTTTGTCTCCTTAGCTAGCAATTTTGAAGCATGTTTCAAAACATAAGAAACAGTAAGATCTGTGTTGCTCACCATATAAATAGATTTTTGTATAAGTGAGGTAAAAACTAATGATAGCAGGATGCTGACTGCTTTGCTGCTGAGCAGCTCAAGTTATGCAAATACTCTTTGAACACGGATACTCTTTCGAAAGATGAATAAAGGGCAGTGCCAGGTAAGGTCCCCGATAAGCCTCTCTCATACAGTCTCCCTTAAATAATCTGGCTGTGGCATTACACGCCTAAATAAAGACAACTTATTTGCCTGTCACACATCAGCAATATGCACCAGATGCTTGAAAGCTGTGAATACATTTAAAATGCCATTTTGCAGTGTCTGATTATTAAACACGATGAAAATTTGGGGCTCCTCCATGCAGGAAGCGGCAATGATTGTGTTATCTGTGAAGGACTCATTTAATTTGCACCAGAATGGCTGCATTTCCAGCACCGAGAAACTGGAGGGAATCTGGATGTCACACTTTTACTGACGCAGGCGGGAGCATCAGTATATTCGTGTATATCGTGAATATACACTCTGTGTATATTCGTGTATACGTGTGTATAGAAATACAGGGCTTACGTTGGCCTGAATTTACCAGACCTGTACTCTGAGAAAGGATGAATGAATCCATGGTAAAACTCTGTGTAGACATTCCCATTTGGGACTAATTTGTCTTAGCCACCCTTCTGTTGAAAGCATTCGTGAGTGGAGCAATTGCCCCTTGGTGTCAGCTAGGAATTTTCACTGATACCTGTGTTTCCCAGCATGGACAACCCCATGAAATACAGCTAGAGTCAGATAAGCAGGAGAATACCTGCATTCCGTTTCGCTTTCCAGGGATCTCACATGCCTCTTAACTCTCTAGGGCATTGCTGCAGACTGGACGTGGACCTGAACCTCCCTTCACAAGGGATCATCACTTCTTACCTATGTTAAAAAGGCTTTGCTAACAGAGCTATGCTAAAACATCCAGCAAATGGCAGAAGAGATATTCTAACAAATGCCAGTAATAGAGTCACAGCTTACACTGGCCAGGGTTGCTTCAGACAGTGAAATGACCCACAGCTGCCACAGGGCATGAGGTGCATTTCCACTAGCACTTCTGCTCAGATCCGGAGTGCACTGAAGGAGCTGCATACCCACACAAATGATGTATTCTGCATGAGGACAAATCTTTCGGAGGCTACAAAAAGTAAAAATCATGAAATAAAATAATGGAGAAATAGCCTTGAGGTACACAGGAGAGCAATATAAGCCCCCAAAGGCTTATCGGAGGTAAGTCTTGAGTTGCAGCCTGTGGATCCTTTTCTGCAGTGGGCTTGCTTCCTCCTCTCCAAGCTTCCAGTATTTATGACTAAAGGAAGGATTTTCTAATGCATCAAGGGAAATGGGTAGGTGGATGACAAATGTAGCATCCAAGTCTTCTTCGATAGGAAAATAGAGTTTTGCATCGGATTTTTTTTTGAAAAAGTGTCTGCTTCAAAAAAGTCAGCATTTTTTTGGAAGATTAAGTTTGATAAAAATCACAAGATTTCAATTTTTGAGAAGTTTGAGCCTGCGATCAGTTTATTGCTTAAAGTCTGGGGAAAATTTTAACCAAAAATTCTATCATTATGTCCTTTTTTGCTTATGCATAAATCTTACTGGGGACAGGGTCTATGTTAAAAGGAAACACAGAAGGTCTGTTCTAAAGTGCTACAGTTTACTACAACTGCCATGAAGTAAATTTATGGATTTTTTTTTTTTAAGAGCAAAAGGGGAATGCGTGAATTTAGATTCAGAGGTGAAACTGAAATGGAGGAGGATGTTGGCAATTTCTACTCTACTTTTGAAGTAAAAGAGAGTCATTTTTAATTCACTTTTTTAGCATATATATTTAAAAAAAATCCGTTGAAAAACAGAGAGAAATTATGATGTGCTCCCTGTGTGATATAGCTGACTAAAATCTAGATGCATAAATGCAGAAGCAGATGTAGAAATACATGATTTAGAGAAAGCTAATTGGTGGAAACCTGTGAGGAAATCCAAATGATGTCTGCATTCACCTACATTTTATTAGCTGATGGATATGTAATGAAAATTCAACTAAGAAGACAATGCTAAAAATCCAAAGCTGTCATTTCTGACTCTGCCGTCTACTTTTTGAGCAGGCAGGATTTTGCCCATGGGCTGTTCCCTTGGCAGACAGAGAAATCCTTTTTGTTACATTTTCGCTCTCGCCTGCTTGCTGCTTCCTGTCTGCATGTGATGATGGGTTGTCACATCAACACAGAGTGTTGAGGTGTCTGACAACAGCCACTAAAATGGCCTCGTCTGAGCTACTTTAACTGCCAGAACCTGGACATCTTGAGCATGAAAACATTCAACCCATCATGTAGCAGAGAAAAATATTAGTTCTGCAGTGCCTATTCGTCGAGCTCCAGGGTCCCGTGGGTGTGGGAAACCACCGCAGCTCAGGGAAGGAGGAGGCACAAAGCTGAGTTATGTTGGCCATGAAGCTCCAGACAGCGCAGAGCATGGAAGGTACTGAGGTCTTCCCAGCTGCAGTGCTCAGGTGCTGCTCATACTGCCTCAGAGCAGCACAACTGTAAAACACAGAAAGCAAGGTTTCTCCCCTTTGTCAGATTGTAAGGTACAGGCTTCCACTAAATTCCTTGTTCACAGTGGTGAGGTGGTGAGGGAATGTGGCAGGATGAATATGTACAAGATCTCAGTGCATGGGAGTACTACAGGATGCCCAAAGTGTTGGGACGCAGGGAACCGTCATTCCAGATCTAGAAGTGGGAAGAGGGGATGAACTTGGGTTGCAGTCTGTGGGGGGTGGAATATGCAATATATAGAGAGGTGCTGGGAAGGTGTGGGATGTCCCTGGTAGGGGAAAACCGCAGGGAGAGGTTCTTGTAGATACTCCCATGTCTGCATGCCGTGCTGTACTGCTGCTCCAGGGGTCTTGCAGTCAGGGTGGTGCCTCACCCAAAGAAATCTGCCCATAGATTATTAAACTTAGCATCTCCATTTCATTACTAAGTTGTATTGGAACCTCTGGAGAGCTGAGGGGACAGAACCTGTCTTCTGCAGGACAGTAGGAGACAGAAAGAAATGAGAGGTTGTTTAGCTCACTCTGCTTTCCTAAGAATTTTTTAGCTCTCTTTCAACCATACCTGTCTAGCCAGAGTTTGAAGACCACCAAAGATAGTGATCCTCAGTCTCCCTTAGCAACGTCTTCCACAGCTTCAGCACTGAGAGTAGTTTTCGTATTGCCTAACATAAATTGCTCTTGCTGCATCTTAAGCTGCTAAACTTCTTGCCTCAACCACTGTAAGAAGAGTTTATTCTGTCCTCCTTCCGGCTACTTCTTACATATTAGAAGACTGTTATTATGTCTCCCTTCCATCTTCTCTTATTGAGGCAACCATGACAATAGCAATATTCTTTAAGGTTTACAATCAATAGACAAGGAAAGAAAAATCAATCAGATTGACTTCTAGAGGAAAGTAAATACTCTGACCTACTTTATAACAATGAAATGTCATGACTGACCAGAGGGTTGCTCTGTGTGCAGGACATGGAGAGGTGGAAATAGTTGTGCGCTGTGAAAACTGGGAGGGGGAGGAAACACTGGTGGGAAAAATACCTATTTACCCATAGGGGAGGTTTTTATGGTACCTGTATGTGGCAACCAAATAAAAGATTTTAAAGTTATTTTGCTATTAAGTTCAGGAAAAAAAATCCCCCAAAACAAGTAAACAAAGCCAACATCACAAAGGACTTAGAAGTGGGGTCAAGCATCTTCAGAAATCTTTTCCTGTGTACTTTTGTCAGGGACTCTATTGCAAAGCCACGTGTCATGTTTATGTAGGGCAGTGCTTGAAGGAAAGATATGGCATTAGCCTATGTCAGCAGATCTGGTGATCCCAAACGAACCCAGCAAACCAAACCGAGTGTCACCCGGGTAAGATTCTGGCTGAGCTGAGGCTCACCACGCTTCCCGTGCCCCGTCCTGCCAGCACGAGCTAATTCACGGACATCCCAAACTCTCAGAAGCAATTCATCAACCATGAACACTAACACAAAGTTATTACTGAGTATTTCTAGTTCATATGTGGAAGTCATGTAAAATATTTGATGCTTAAAATGAAAACTTAAGGAAAATAGTCGGACTGCAGCAAGAGCCACAGTGATAAGTGCCCATGAAGAGCTACAGTATAATTAGTATTAGGTTGTTTTTAATTTAAGAGTTTTATTATAAAATTACTGATCAGTAAAATGTTTAGAGATTTTTTATAGATTAACATTTCAAAGATCTTGCTTCAATACTGGATTTATTTTTTAACTCAGTCATTGATGAAGATGGCATCTGCTGCCATGCTAATCAATTCATTATTCTGTGCAACTACCGGCAAAGAAATTAAAACACGATTAGTTACATTATGTTAATAGTAATACAAATATGTTCACTTCCATTAACTTGAAGTAGGATATAATCAAGTAATTAAAAAATAGCCTCTGGATATTACAGGATTTTTGAAGAACACAAAGACAGAAAAATTCTGGAGACTAAGTGATGACTGTACAACTCACAAATGCAACAGATTATTAGCAAAACAACCAGCTTTTCAACTTACTGTTGGCTATAACCAATGTGCTTCTCAACTGTAATGCAAGATAAGAACACGACAGTTATTAATTTCAATGAGTCATTAAATAATACAGAACAAGGACATATAGCTTTATCTCATCTCTACAACCACTATAATCAATGTTCCCACAACTTGAAGGAACACTCTGTTGTCAATGACTGTCAAAATACGCTGCAGCCGAGAACTGGCCAGGTTTTTGATGAAAATAATCTGGCAGACTAAAACAAATTAACCTCGTAGAGAAAATGATGCAGTCACATCAACGGGTAAAAGTGGCTTATCTTGTTCAATGCTGCAGTTAATGCTTAAATAATATTCTGCAGAGCAACATAAGAGTAAAGGCCACAGCCACCATCACCTTCCTGATGCTTTAAAGAATCTCAGGACATATGATTTCATTTTCTTTTTCACACATACTTTCTGCCCCACAACTAATCTGAGAAATGCTAACAGAATCTATTGCCAAATTATTTTCACTGGGAGCTATAACATTGTTTTCATTGGTTTCACTGAAAAATATTAGTATCTGATACTGCAAAAAATTCTATTTATGAAGCATATGGTAGTATTGCAAGTCACGAAAATAGCATAATTTGCCTGTTTTAGCAAGGAAAATAAAATCCTCCGGCAACATGCAAAATAATTTATTTTCCCTATGACAATTAAGACTGTATATTGAAGACGAAATGTATGCCTATAGCTAGGGCGCAAAACTTAGTTTCAGCAGATTTGTGCTAGCTTCAGCATCAGCAAGTTCCTTAATCTTCCTGTATGTATAAAATTGCGGTAATTCTACTTTCTACCACTCTTTGTCTCATGTTTTTGGACCGTAGCTCTTCAAGGCAAGAGCTGTCTCTTTTTATGTGTAGTTCTGCCAACTTAAGATGTTTTTCACATGTCTCATGATATTTGATGTTTTCCTCAGCTCTTGTCATTATGTGAGAATCTCAGCATTCATTTAAAAAGTTCCAGTCCTAATGGCTATAGATAAAAGCTCAAATATGTGCCATGTATATAGTATAAACCTCAAAGAGCAAAAATAACAGGGCAACAAATAACAGGAACCCTTCATTTTAATAGCTAATAGTCAACCAGTGTTTGTTTGCCTGCTTGTATCTGGTTCCTTGGCCTGGGGTATGCAGCACAGATGACAAGGTGGTTTGGATATTCCAGGACTGATGCAGTAATAGAGGAAAATCCCCATGCTGTGAGCCTGCTGTAGCACCTTGGTCCTCGTACGGGTCCCATCCCCGGGGACTTTGGCTCCTGGAAGCCATCAGCTCTACTGGTCTCCGCTTGGTAAAGGTGTTGTTTGTCCGGTGTAACCTAGGGCACTGCTAGTAAGGAATGTACATTCCTGCTTTGCTCTTACACTCAGAACCAGCATCCCCTCGACCTTTTTATTTTTCCTTAATTATTTTTCTCTCTGGGTTTGGATTTTTTTTTCGTAGTACCATATAGACTGCCTGCAGGCACCTACTTCTACCGGTCGTTTACCCCTAGCATCAAAGTGTTGCTCCAGCTGATAGAGAGCTGTTTGCTCTCAAGGGAGCTCTTATGTCAGGACTCACCTGCAAATTCCTTCCTGCAAGGGCAGCGCCTCCCTTCAAAGCAGTGGCACTGCTCTCAGGTGACACCTGCCTACCTGTAGGAGATAAAACTCTCCCTTTTCGCATGTTGAGATTCAAGACAACCTCCTCCAGCAGCACTTTGCTTTGAAGCACTTTGAAGCACACTGAAATGCAATGGAAATCTAGGGGGAAAGGAAATTCAGGGAGGAAGGAAAAGAAACAACATTCTTAAAGAAAAATATCCTGCAGTACCTGACCGCCACATCCTTAAGAAATGAAAGAGTGGAAAATATATCATTTTGTTTTCCTTTCGGCTCTGCTTTGTTCAAAAAAGCAGCTTCCTTTTCCCTATCTGTGACAAAACCATATATCTATATGTACCATTTGGACCCTCCTGAAGCTGCAGTTTATATTTTTCAGTGTGGCTTTCTCTTGTGGTGGATTATCTTTCCCATTATGTCTCAGTGACATTGTTTTGGGCAAGAGATATGTACTTTTTTGTTGTTGGTTCCTTCTTTTACAAAGGGCCACTACAAATCGCAAATAGTTGCAACACCTTGGGCACTTCATTTTTGGACTCCACTGTAACAACTGACTGGTCTGTTGGAGGGCATGATTATTCTGTGATTTCTGCTGCAGAATTTTTTTTTTGTGCAAGTGTTGTGCAAGTTATGATCTGCACTATGATCATAAATGAGAAATATGGTTGTACCTTTTTTATGACTCCAGTACAATCCTTCTCCATGCAGCACTCAAGCTGGCTATCTCATAGGGAAATGATGTCTTTAACCTCAGTTTTCCTATCTGAAATTACACTTAATTTGCTGTTTTAAAGTAGCCTGAGGCATGACTGACCTGTTCAGATTTTAATAAGCATAAACTCCTTTTTGTCTTTCCCTATTGTCTGTTTCTTTGTTCGAATCTAACATTTACAGTATTATTTGGATGAAGGGTAGGAAAGTGTGTTGTGTCCAATGCACTATTAAATTAGGACACAGTACCCAATGACTTATAGCAGCTCTGTCCCTTAGCAGGAGTAGCAGTCACAATGCATGATCATGCATGAATCCTAAGTCTTATTGTTTGAAAGATACATAGCACAGAAGATTATCTACAGAACAGCAATATTTTTTACAGCTTTCCCAAACTATTAATGAGCTTCAGACACTGGGGTAAGCTCATTTCATGTATCTTTGAACATCTACAATACAGCGTGTTCTTCCTGGCTATCTGTTTAGGAATCAACAGACAGAAAGCAGCATTTTCGGGAGTAATTCATCAGAAGTATTGTAGACATCTGCTTTAGCATTAAATGACTCACACCCCAGAAGTGTTTCTTTCCTTCCAATGAATATGCTAAACAACCAGCTCAGATAGAGATGTTTTCACTCCAGCAGTCTACATTGGATAAAGTCCACACCGGTGGACTGACTTCTTATCTGGAAGGTTCTTTAGATCCCACAGATGGACCTTTCCATCCTAGCCTCCCTTCAAAACAGCCTTCCCATCAAACTCATTAACTTTGCCAAACTCAGTGTTGGCAATGCTTCAGGTAGAAAGCATTTTTATTTCCATTTTATCATTACTGTCTTTATAATGGTTGAGGGAAAAAAAGACACATTATGAAACCCGGATAGCAGCTATTCCTTTGAGATTTGCATTATGGACTGTGGCTCTGGCCTACTTGGGGTACCATTTACTGTGATTTATGCTGGAGAAACTTAAGCTAATCTTCATCTACATTTTCCAACTTTCATCGTGTGCTGTTAACTGCAGGTTACCCATCTGCTTCTGAATTGGTCTGTCAGCAAGATCTGAGTTTTCCTGGACTTTCGTTGGAATTGGGCTAGGCTACTGAGGCTCATTACAGTCATGGAAGCAATGCTGGATACTTTCCAAAGCATAATAACTGTCTCCTTATTTATTAAGAACCCAAACCTCCCGTGTTATGAGAGCACGGTAGCAGAACAGCAGCAGCAAGGAAGGGTGATAACAAGAAATCTTCTCAAACACATTTTGACCACCTAGTATCTCTCACTGGCAGTTCCAGAAGCAATGCTTAGGGATTTTAACAGGCATGGCATGCAACACCTGCGTGTATATGCATTTTTAAAATTATGTGAACACTAGCAATGTAAAAAAGGCATTTCATTTTTGTGTGTGTGTGCATCTGTGTGAAAATTACATCAGGTAACCAGATTTAGAGATGGCTGTATCAGCAACTTCCTCCTTGCTCATGCTTACACATAAGAACCTCTTCATCTTTCTTAGTTTTGTGACAACCCTCCTTCCCTTATTCTGGTGGAGCTACAAGTCTGTCATGGCATTAGCCAAAGTAACTAGAGAGGAGTGGCACAGAAGCCCCACCGATAGCACTGGTTGTAGTCCTGTAGGAAAAGCACTGGGAGAAGTCTCTGCACTGGCTCAAAAGAAGGTGGGATCTGCCAGCACAGCAATCGTCTTCTCCTGTGTGACTCTTCCACATATAACTCAAGGAAATGCAAATTGTATGCGATTTTTGTAGTCAGTGCAGTGACAACAAAGAAATGCCTTACTCCATGGTCAGCTTATCCTTAGGCCTCCTGAATACTGGCAGGTGACCCATGTAAAAAGAGTTAACTAAATGATTGCATGCTGTATGTCATTCCTGATGAAATGACTGGGCACACAAAAGCAAAACTGTCAGGGTAAAGAGACTGAGGAAAAGAAAGTCCTTGGTATCCAGGCAATCACAAGATGAATGTGATCAATCAGTGTGATGTAGCCAGAAAAATACAGATGTAACTGTGGGGTGCATCAGCTCAGTTTTTCTCGCAGCTGGAGATCTGCTCTTGACATTATAAAAAGACTGTTACAACCTGATTCAGACCACCCTGTACAACCCCTACTCAAAAATGTGAATCCGAATAAGAAGAAATGTAACACAGAACAACTAAGAAGAGAAAAAGGAGAGAGAAAGAAGAGAGAAGAGAGAATTCAGCTCACAGAAATTGAACAAAACAGTGTCGATGGTATAGCCCAAAAGATCAAGTTATGATAATTCTGTATAAATCTATTAAATGGCTAATCACCATTGGGCAAAGTATTATTTAAGTGAGAAGGTCTCATTGGCACAAGGACAAGTGACAGTAAAGTGACCATCAATAATTTTGACTGGGAATTAGAAAGCAATTTCTCATCCTCAGAGGACCTCTAACATATTTCCAGTTGGAGTAAGGAAGCAAAATCTCTAAGTATTTTAAGACAGGCTTGTTGTCACTAAGTCACAGTAGATCTTCTAAGTATATTCTGCACTTGCCCTTTAAGAGAAAGCCCAACATTTTCTTGTCATGAAGATTCTTGTCAAGGATCGAGTAAGTAACCTGTTGTTGAAAGAGTAGCCATTCATATTTGGAGCCTGGAGAAAAGGACACCCTTCATCATCTGGACTCCAAACACTTTTTTTTTTTTTTTTTTTTTCCCCTGAAGACCATCTGAGAACCATCTTAGACCAGGCAATTCCTTTCTGCCTGATTTCACAGGAAATCTTTGCCAGTTGTAAAATGTGCAGAAAACACTCTAAAGCAATTAGCTGATGGGAGGAGCCCCTCTAGCACACAGAGCCTTGTGATGTGTTCAGTAATTCCATTTACTTGCTGAAATCCTGCCTTCAGTAAAGTCAGGACGAGTACCACCATACCGCCCTTAATTTTGATGGATTTAGCCTTTTTTGTGCTGATTTTTTTTCCTTCAGTGTTTCTGATAGTCACATTCATGACCATATCTCAGGGAAGGAGGCAGAATCTGGCAGAAGGTTAGAAAGGTATTTATGCTTTAGAAATAGAAAACCTTCTGCAACAGAAATGATGACATTAGAAGGGGGCTCAAGGAATTTTTTCTACTGCAGTAAATTAAAAACAAACACAAAACACTATCTATCTTTCTATCCTTGACATGGTATTTTTAATTTCACTGTGAGATACTAAAATAGTCATCAGACAACACTTGTTCTCAAGTGAAAAAAAAAAAGATTGTTCTTCATTTATACCCTTTCTTCATTGAATATTCAGCTTGTTTTTTGTTTTGTTTTGGTTTGTTTGTTTCTATCCTTCTCCCTCCTTCATTCCCTTTTCTTATTTGGGATTTGATCCCCATGAAAAGATGAAATATAAAGAAAAGAATCTGGCAATTCGTGAGAGTTTCAACATTTTTGTGTCATTTCTCATTTTAAATTCTTTAGGGTTTAGCCTCCTTTTTGAAAGACATTTCTGATTCACTTACCTGAAATTATGCAAATTGCCACTGAACTCAGAGCAGCGAGGGTTATTTCCCTGAATAAAATTAGCAGATACTTTGCAGTAAGACACATTTACATTTGTACAGCATGTTTCATCTCAAGTAATCCAAAACCACTGTTGAACTTCAGTAGGACTTCGAAACAGAGAAATATCCTTGGAGCACTAATTCTCTCATTCTTGCTGGCTTAGTCCACTGACAGGAATGGAGCTATTCTGACTTTACACCAATGGAAATCAGAGGAGAATCAACTTGTAACTTCTTCCAGTTAGTTACCAAAGTTAATCAGTTCATCCTGGGGCCTTTATTTCCTGATCATGAAAGATTTCTGCATGTGAAACTCTTTTCTGCAGTTACCTCTCTCCAGAAATTCACAAAAATATATGATCAAAAAATAGCCAAGATAGATAGACTTTGAAACCCGAAGCATTTGGTATATAGCTGGCAGGATATAAATGCCCATCACAGACTTAGTTTGCAGTCTGCCTAAAGTGCGTCCTTAGAAAATTTCTATTTCCCCTGTTTCTTAACATGCTGAATGTATCTGCCTATACTTCCATTCCTGGAAGTAGCTTTTCTTTTCTCCATTTATCATTTAAAAATAGATGGGACCATTGAAATTCCTCCTTTTGTTTGGTGGGTAGGTTTTTAGCAATCTCTCTTTCTTTAATATTATTAACAGGAGCTACTTTTCTGTACTTTGAATTCGGCCTGTTTTGCCCCCGTGTATTTCCTCCTTGCTTTCATCAGCACTGGCTCATCTTGAATCTATTCTCAGTTTACCTAGTAGTTGAGATCCCTGCCTTTCTCTTTCCACTTCAAAATTGGCCTACAGAAAGGCTTATTACACCCATACCTACATCTACCATATATATCTAACCCCACATTAATCATATGAACTAATATATACATATATTTAATATAAATTTAGTCTATCCTCAAAAGAAAGACAACAGAAACACCAGAAGCACGATCATGATACTCCAAATGGAGATAAATACTTACACAGCAGACTTTCAAAAAAAAAAAAAAAAAAAGGAAAAACTGCTCTTTGAATAGCTGTCACCACTTCTTGGTAAGATCTTGCTTTTGTTTTTGATTGTTCATTCATTACTAGACCAGCCTTGGGGCCAAGTGACAAGAAAGGAATTTTTCAAGTATCTGTCTTTTTTTAAATGCAGTAATATTATCCTCTGGCCTGGAAATAAATGCTAATACCCTTATGATGTCTGTAAAATTAGCCAGATTTTAAAACTATTTGTCAGGGATTTCAGAGGAAAGGCTAAGATCTATTGTAGTAGAATCTGTTGTGCCAAATATTTGGGTTAAAAGACTTAAACTGGATTCCTGATATACCTGTCTATTTTCATTAACATTACTCTTCCAGTTGCCCCGGCATTTTCCTGAATGTGTGCATTAGACTCAGAAAACTGGCAGACAGCAAAGCTTTCTGATAAAGATGTAGGTCTTGAGTGAAAGCCAGATGTCAGCAGGGGCCTTTTTATGGACTCCTGTAGGAATTGGATCAGGCTGCCCTGGCATGAAAGTGCAATATATCACCCAACAAATGTGGAGCTCTTATGTTAGAAATCTTGGACAGAAAAGTCACCAGACACAGCACATGGAGTTGTAGTTGTGGATATGTGGCCTTTGTGGTCAGTTCGTCCACGAAAGACACCTAATTAGATTAGGAGGGCTTCAACTAAGACAGTACTAATTGGCTCAGAAAGCCCCATGCAGACCTACTGGTCAGTGAAGAAAAGCAACTTCCCTTGCAGTTACCAAGACTACAAGGAGCTTTAGTGGGTGACACAGAGAAAGTGAAAACCAAAGTGCAGAGTTGAGGCCTAAGATGGGAATCAGGCCCTTGGAGGACTGCACATAGAAACAGAAAATATCAGCTTCTCATAGTAGTCCCTGGAGCATCTCTCCACCAAATGTGGTGGCCTGGTCCTCCTCCCATGTCACACCGATGCAAGGGTCTCCACCAAGGCCAGGCAAGAGGCAGCTGGGAGTAGAGACGGTTTCACGCGCTTTCCATCTTTCATCGCTTATCTGCTGTATAGCTGGGTAGTTTACCAGTTTTATAGTTTACCCTGCTTAGAAACAAATAATATTTTTTCCTCCAATGTGTAGCCTGAAAGAGAATGTTTTCAGCCACGTGGGGCAGTGCCTGTTGAGCACCAGTGGTCTATCTGGGGCAGTGGCACAGGGGTTCTGCCTGAGTTGGTGGAAGGTTGAGGAGTGCTGGGAAGCACTAGCCAGCAGGTCTACCTCCCCCTGGGCACTGCAGCACATGCAGGCAGCGGAGAGGAGATCAAGTCAGAAGAGTTCAAAGTGTTATTTGTCGTAAACACCCTTCATGTTCACTCATGAAATGAGAAAGCAGATATGAGATGAGGAACTAGAAATGCTAATGCCATTTGGAAAGCGTGAGAAAAATAAACACGACGCTGTTTGACTGCAGCTAAACATCAGCTCACACACATCTAATTAATTAACACGGCAGTTAATTAAAAGGACAGTTTTGATCTGCCGTAGCAAAGCTTTGAAATACAGTGTCTCATTAAGTCACTTATTTCAGTCAAAATTAAAAGCAAATATTATTTTATTGGCCATCTGCAGCACTCCGCGTTACTCTAATGGAATCAGTACAGGCACCCCAGTCATCTGAATCCAGACGGAATTAACCTGAGGTTACAACAGGTAAATAAGGGTTGGTCTAGGGCAGGGAACACAAAAGCAGGCAGAGACATCCCCAGATAAGCTGGGCCTCGAGTAAGGTGCAGCTGGTCTCTGCTACCCTGGTTTGGGCTATCTCCCTCTCAGAAGCACAGGACAATATTCGGTGAAAGAACAGAGAAGCAAACTGAGAAGGCCTCTGATTGTTTTTTTTCATCCCTCAGCAGTGCATGATCCAACATGGGATCTTGTGTTTTAATGGACACACACTAGCATAGCTGAAATGCTTAGCTAGCCCAAGTTCCTGTGAGCCTGCACAGACCTTGCTGCAGATTGCAACCATAGGCCAAGTGGCTTCAACAACCATTAAACCCCACCTTCAGTTGTAAAGAGATTTTCCTTCTCTTAGCATGGTATTAGGCTCCGTAAGAACTTATTTCCCTTTCCTGGCCCATTGACTGGGACTCAGAGGAGCAGCACATCCTTATGGGATTTGTGAAGCATTGTAATTTAGAGAAAGTCACACAGAAGGCCAAAAACAGCAAGGCATGAAAGATAGCTTAAAAATACCTTTGCCCTTTTGAGGATTTTGTGCGGCACCCGCCAGAAGTGCAGAACGGAAGCTCACCTTACATTTTAATCAGTCTTTCTCTCACTTAATTTTAATCTGACCCTGAATAATGCCCCCTAAGAAGATTCATTTAGAACTAGATTACAGCATCTAATTTGCTAATGATGAGGCATCATCCTCAGAATCACAATCTTCAGTCAGTACTTAGTGGATACATCAGGAAATAAGATAAAAATGTCATGCCCCCATGGGCATTGTCTTGCAGTTGTAGTGCTTATTTGCACCATAGGGCTTGTTCATACCTCAAGCTGGGAATGGCTACATGTTGGTATCTGTGCAATTGGTTTACTGGACCAGAAGAAATAAGCAGGAAAAGCCTGGATAAGGATATGTTTGGCTTGGAGTCCTGTGAGGATTAAAAAAAAAAAAGTAGTTCCTGTAGCTTAGTGCTACAAGGGGCACTCAGGTCAGCATGTGAGTACACATCACTGCAGGAAGGCTCAGCAGACACATGCTCTTGGTATACAAACTACCAGTTTCCTAGTGAACAAATGCTCCCAGGCTACTGCCACAGTGAAAGGCAACAGGTTTTTCATTGGTTTCATGGTCAGGCACGTGGCAGGAATTTCTGGAAGAAGCAAAGAACCACAGGATGCCCGCTGGGTGTGAAACAGGGCAGGGAGCTTTGGTCACTTGCAATGAGGGGAGGGAAGGGGCTTCAGAGACCTCTCATGTTTGGCCCAGGAAGGATCCTCAGATAAGAGAGAAGATGTTAGAAAATCTAGAGTATTTTCTATATTCTCTCTGGTTATAAAGTATAATTGGTTATAGAACATAAGTTAGGTTCATGATTGCGAGCTGATTCAGCTTAAATTTAGTGGAAGATTTAAACATTTTTCAGTTTCTACAGTGTAATGAAATGAATTCAGCTAGTTGAGGAAGTAGGAGACATGAATGGAAATAAACGCATGTAAGCCAAAGGCAAGGCACCATATCTGCAACTTTTATCCCAAGCAAAAGAAAATCTTGCAGAAAAGGGCTCCAGACTAAGCAAACTGAGTCAGCATCTCAGAAGTTATATTAGGAGTAGCAGAGAGCTCAGAAGTATCACAAAAATATTTGATTGGCAAAGAAATCTGTGTTCAATAAAAGTATTGCCAAAAGTCAAGCTGAGTCAGACCTCCATAGGATGTTATAAGAAACAGTAAAAGGCTCTCAGCTGCATGAAAGAAAGAGGAACAGGTGAGGAAGAAGGTTGTAGTAATTATGCAAAGATCAAGAATTGGCTTCTCAGAATTTCCTGGTCATCTCCCCTCATCAGGAATTTCTTCCTACCCTCCTGCCTCAATCACCAGGGGCATTTGACCTAACATGTCTTTGGGCATGGGTAGTTATTCTGGTTATGCCTTCCCCAGCCCCCATCAATTCTGTCTCTTTTAAATGTTGGCTGGTGGCTTTGGCTGGTGACTTTGACTCCCACAGTCCTGAACCAACCATCCTTCCCTTTCTGTGGAGCAGCAGCTAAGGCCTTCCCAGGCTGTGGCTAGAGAGACCACAAGAGTTGGGAGTTTCTGGTGGGGGGTTGCCTCCTCACAGCTCTACAAGGAGCTGCCAGGGCCAGGGTGGAGGCAGAGGGGCGAGCTCTCAGGGCAGCAGATGTGGCTGGGAGGTGGCAGTGCAGTTAGGTGAAGCAGGCAGGAGCAGAGCTGGCCCCTCAGGCTTAGGGGTTGAAGAGGAACCTCCTAGGAAAGGCAACTCTCTCTTCCCCATCTCCAAACTTCTGGCCCTGGTCCTGCCTCCTGTGTGTCTCTGAGGAGCTGGCATCCTGGGCTCTGTGTCTTGACACTTGGTTGTGCCTCTTGAGGCACAACTAGGTCTTTTCCACCCCATAACGGCCTGCCAACACCTGATGGGTCATGCACTTCAGCCAGAGACCATCTCGGTCTCCTGTCACAGCGCTTCCCACACAGGTTCCTTGGAGACCAAGCCCGTCCCCTTCACAGAGACCACAAATGTTTGGAGAGTGACAGTGGCCACCTCATCTCACGGCAGATCCACACCACATGTCACGCTATCTGCCACAGCTCACTGCTGGCTCTGCACCAAGGACACATAATCTTAGAGGGTCCATACCTTTAAGCAAAGACTGAAAATTGTAATGAGGGAACTTCTACAATCAAGCATAGCAGAAATTTCAGCAGAAATGCTCCAGCAGGAAAATTCCCAATTCTGGGCATTGCTATAGTCCACAGGTTCTAAGAAGGTGAATGGGGAAGGGCTTAGGAAGGGCAAATGGCCTGTATATACACTGAGGAACAGGGCAGGAGCTGCCACACTCACCTATTTCTCCAAACTTTTTGCTAGCCTGTCATCCAAGCGGGCCAGGAGGCGCTGCCAGCTCTACAGGAATGTGCTCCTTCTCTACCTCAGTGCTCTTCTCCTCTCTCCTCCCTCTCTTCTCTCTCTCAAACCTTTCCCACACCAAGTCCTCCCGCTAGGGTGTCTGCATGGCCCCAGACTGTACAGCATACAGTTAAGGAAACTTGGTGGATTGGTATGAAAAGAGGCAGACCAGTTCTGAACGTGAGGAAATGTGCTGTTCTTGGCATTCAACAAGAGATTAACAAATACTGTTCAACTATTAAATATTCATAAGTGCTATTAAAGAGGACTGGCAAAGATCTCAGTTTGTGCTTTAATTGTGCATATGGAACTACAAACATTGCACAATACAACTTTGCTTAGTAACACAGATTGTGCATGTGCAACAACCAACTACTTCAGCTGAAGGAAAAGAGGAAAAGAGAAAAGTTTCCTTAGTTTGCCACGTGCAAATGAAAATGGCATCTCATATAATAAACTTTAAGATTGCATTACTGAAAAGGAGGCAGGAACATATCTCACCTGTACCACCAAAAAAAATAAGATTGGATTGATATGGAATCTTTCATACTCAGCAAGTTCTCACAGCTTTGCATCATGACACATGATGCCTAACCAGTTGGTCTATAGCAAATTCAGTTATAACACATTCACGTGTACTGACAACAAGCATTTCAGTTTATAATATGCAGAAAGAAATACAAAGTTAGGCAGAACACCACATCTAAAAATCCATCTTCAAGTTTTTCCTCTTGTAAATGTCATGAGCTCTTCAGTATTAATTTTTGTCACTTCCCTTTGGAGGAAGAAGGACGTTATGGAACAGGATTTAAGAAAACTGAAATTAGGTGGGAAGAAACTGGGTCAGCCATTTGAGATGGGGCAAGAGGAAAATTTCTCCTCTATTGTAATTAAATGGGAGGTACTTTGACTAGCAACAAGTGAACCAAAATTACATGTTTCATTTGGTGTTAGAGTATAACCATTGATTAAAAGAAGGACATTCAAAAGGAAATGCTGAAGAAGTTTCAGGAAGAAGACAACATTACGTATTTATTTTTAAATGATTCTTTGAGTTCACACAATAGCATATAATGGGCAGATAAAAACTGGTCTAACCCATCAGGGCTATTTAAATATCCAGTAGCTCTTTTCAAAATAATTATTGAGATGAAAGGGCTGCTTGTGATTATTTATCCTGGTAGCCTGTGTAACCCAAACTATCATATTTTTTCAAGTCAGTCACCATATCCTCTGGCAAGTTTTTCTAGTGGTTACCTTCTTTCACCTTTAAAAATCTGCATGCCATCTGAAGACTTACTGAGTTGAGCATATATTTCCTGCCACCATTTTCTTATTACACATTTGTCTGCCAGTTTGAAGCCCACTGGTGAAGGTCAAAAGTCTCATTCAGCTTTTGCAAGTGCCACTTTTCCCACTGGCCTTGCACAAAGTTCTAGAAGTTGCCCAGAATCATCCCTAGCTCACATCAAATTCCCAGCAAGTGTTTCTGCACAGCTTCCCATGCCTTGTGTTACCTCTAAAGTAATGGCATAAGAACTCCATAGAGAACTGCAAGGAGCATAACTTTATGTTCAGACTAGCAAGGAATAAGCCACCAGGGCATTGGGGTACGGGCTTCAAGTCTCCAGTGCTGGAGATAAAGCAGAGACGTGAGCCCACATCTCCCACTCCAACCACAAAGAGTCCCTGGAGTGGGCTTTGCTCAGTCTCTTCCACTAAAGTGACTGTAATTTGCATGAAAAGACTGAATATTCAGCAGGCCAGGATACCACAGATGGGATCTGTAGCCCTGTGGCAAGGGTAAACACCTACCGAGGAAGCTGGCTCTGGTCCTAGCCTCAAGGATGTAAAACGTACAGTTCCTGCAACTGTTCAAGGCTGTGCACATCAAACCTGGCAACTAACATTTTACACCTATTACAACACCAGGACAAGCATTGCGAGGTGGTTTAGCTCCTAGGTCTTCTTGACAGTCGTCCCAGTGCGTCTCGATAACCACTAAAATAACTGGCCAAGTGAAAAATTGCTTTACTAAGTAAGGAGATGTAAAGCACCAAACACCCATGTGCTTTAAAGAGTTCATCTTTAATATGTTAGACAACAAGAGCCACAAGGAAGTAAGTCTCCAGTATTGGCATTTACTAAAAGCAGTAAGCATGAAGTTTTCCAAGCTGTAATCAATCTGTGGTGTGTCTGTCTGCCTCCTGCTAATGCACACTTACCGGTCAGGGCACAAATGGCCTTGACACCCTGCAAAGCCTCTGGCTACCCCATGTCCCACTACCATAATGTCCATTGGAAGAGACGGACAGAGAGGGACCATCCTCTCCAGTGTCCAGGGCACCACCCCGAGCCAAAGCATCTTAGGCTGTGTTCAGCCTAAGCACCATGGTGTATAAAAGGAGTTTGGAAAGTTGTTTTTGGTCTCAAGAAAAGGCTGAGATTTGATCATGACTTTGAGCACTGTGAAGCTTCAGTCTCTTTATGGATTTAGCCCCATGCTAATTCAATATTAAATTGGCCACAGGAAATGTGACTTTGGAGCCAGCACAGTGTTCCTTTTGCCAAGCCCACAGCACATCATTGCAAAGAAAGGAGACAGCCTTTTCTCAACGTGTGACATAAAATCTTTCCTCACATATACAACAAATATTATTAGAGCAATTTAACTAGGAACGACATTAACCCACACACTATCTCTGCTAATCCTATTTTTCTGCAGTCATCATATTATAATACTCCTATCGGTACAGGGCATGGAGGGGTGAGGCAGTGCCCACTGGCAGACACCAAAGCGGGAACTGCGTTCAGTGAAAGAGAAGACAGAGAGAAGAGACTGTGGATGGAAGAGGCCAAAAGCAGAGCCAGGGAATAAGGGGAAAGGAGGGAGGGCACAAGGAGGGGCAACAACAAGGGAGGGGCAGAGAAGAAAATGGGAGTGAGGCAAGCTGGTAGGGTGAGCTGAAGTGTGCAGGCATTGAAGGGGAGATGGGACAAAGGGGGATATGCAGAGATATTGTAACCATACTGCCCTCCTGAACATGAAATCTTTTTCTGCTACAGAAATACCAGAATGGAGGGCAAAACAAGTAACTACAGACATACCAGAATGGAGGGCAAAACAAGTAAAAGCATAAAAAAACCTTAATGACAGAGGATAGAGGATTTGCTCTGGACCTGAAAAGATCCCGATCCCACTGGTAAGAGTTAAGACAGATTCACATCATAGAATTAATTTTCTTCTGTAGTTTGTTTGAATTTTCTTTTTGATGGAAAATGGGAAAATATTTCTTTTTTATTATTTTGTTTTCAAATACCTGTCACTGGAATGTAACTGAAGAAATTAGGAAATGACAAGATTAAGAGTTTCTGGACATCCTTAATTTGACTCCCTTTATGCATATACATTATAGCTTGGTTTCCACAACACCTTCTTTTTACCCCATGGGACCCATTTCCTCTGTTGAAGATGCTGGAAAGTTGTTATGTGAAGAAGACAGAGGAGAAAGGACACGCTTATAGGTGGAGCAGTTGGGTGTTGCCCTAGAGGCTTGAGGACTGGGTCTGCAAAGGATTTAAGTCTTGTTCTCCTTAGCACAGCCCTGCCCAGCTCTACTACAACATTCCCGCAAAACACTAGGCAGGTGGTTTCAGACAGACTGTCATCATGGTTCCTGAGGGATGTTCCTCAGGCTTGGTGAAGCTTTGCCTTGGGCATTTCAAGTGTTAGCAGAACAGCTCCCTGTACAGCAGCACTGCCCATGCCCTGCTCACGAACACCTCGGCTCGGCTGCCAGACTGACCTGATCCTACTGCTTCCTCCGCTCTGGTGACTCGTTGCTGCTGCTACCCCTCACCTTCCCTGCTCCCAGCCACCTGTCTTGAGACTAATTAAAGTGGGGCACCATTTAGCATGTAACAGTGAAACGTATCGAATGGATGAGCCTTCTGTCAATTGACAATTTCGAGTGTATTCTCAGCTTTCAGGAGAGGGCAGACATTACCCACCAGGACACAGCATGAATGTAGTGTCAATGGGCTTTGTCCCCACCATCTATCTGCCTTGTCAGTTTAAGGATTTTGACATCACAACAGCCACGTTAAACTGGGAGTTGAGGTGATTTCCTTAGGAAGAGGTGCTGTAAAGAAGTATTCATTAATATTCATTAATAATTTTCCATGAGGAAATTAATAATTTTGTATTCACAGCAGTCTGAAAGATATGCAGTAATTAAATGATGGAAAGGTTTGAATATCTACCTGCCTTTGAAAGAACACTGAGCGAGACTTGAGTTGTGTAGAAAAAAAGATATATGATATCATAAAGACTGTCATGATGCATACTTGTAAGAAGACACATTAAGCCTGCCTGAGGTGCCTTCTTTCAGTCCTTTTTAATCTGTGTTTGATTACACAATTTTACATTCTTTTGACTTAGCAGCACACTTAGTAGTAGTGTAAAATGGGCACTAAAACTTTTATTTCCAAGAAAGTAATGTATAGAGATTCAGTTTCTTAAATATAAGCGCTGTCTGATGTCATTTCAGAAGCTCTGCGAATCCCATCTGGCTTGCAGCTGCTGCTCCAGCAGGGCAGAAATCCTCCCATCAATCCCACCTCAGAGCTGCCAGCCCTGGTAGACAACTCCAGCAACCGCTGTCATCTACAAAGGCATTAGTTTTAGGCACCTGAACTTCTCCATTTAAATTACATTTGAGCACTGAAAACAAAGTTAAACTCAGCTATATCTTCACCTAGGATTTCACAGTCACAGTGCATGATTACTCTAATTTCTCTACTTCAGTCATTTATGCTTAGTTTCAGGTTTATTGCCTCTCAGGGGTCTCTGGCCAATTTTGGCAAAGTGGCTGACAAATCAGTATTGGCTGTATGCACGTAGTCTGAGGAAATGCTTGTCTGCATCTGAAAACTGGCAGACGTGGCATTCTCAGGCACTTTGCTAATCCTCACATAGCAGGAGTTTAAAGTTAGAAACATGCATGTCTTGCTTCTCCTCACTCCATTTCCTGGTTTAATATGCTGGCTTTGGATTTTTTTTTTTTTCGACAGAAATTCACCCATGAATTAGACATTGCTTGCAGTGACAGAGAAAGGGAAAAATTCCTGAAGCCTTAAGGTGGGAATAAGAACACACTGAAGAGATGACAAGTCTGCGCTGAGACTGTGCAGGCACCTGCTGTATTATTGCAACCCGTAAAGCCAGCATGCAAGGCTGTCTGTAACAGGGTCAGCTTTGCTGTCCAAGATCTCAGTGTGGATGCTACAAGAACACCGTGAGTTCAAAAGCTCACAAAATATGTATTGTCAGAAGATTTAATGAATTTCCAATTTCCAATGAATTTCCTGAAGCTTGCATATGTTGCGCAATCTCTATTTCAACTTTATTTTCTGGTTGCAAAAGTAACCTTTAGGATGCATTCTTTTACTGACATGTGAGAATTTGCAGATAGAAACTATGCTGAGGCCCCGATCTGCCAATTTTCCTATCTAATTTCACTGGAGTTAAGTACCTAGACATATTTGTGCATTTGGCCCCCAAACCCTGTTTATGTTAGCAAATGTTTAGTACAATTTAGTTAGAGCAGTACGTATTTTTTGCTGTGAATCAGCTTGTATTCAGAAAAGAGATTTTGTCTCAGTACAACTTGTGTTCATTTTTTTTTTTTTGCCAATCAGAATAAACTGCATTAGCAGTCTAGATTGTAGGCTTATATCTGCAGCAGGGTTTTCACCACTTTAGCTTGTTGGGGTATGATTTTATTTCATGGGGCTATTTGACAGCTATTTGGGTGATTCACTGTAAGTGCAGGGACGCCCAAACAGAAGGGTGAACTTTGCTCAGCCTGGGGAGGTGTGCTACCTGCCATACGTAGCAATCATCATGAAAGAAGTGTCTTTGCTGCTGAGAGCACAAGAAAGCTGGTGCTGAGCTGTTCCAGGCACTTACCTGAAGATGCATTCGAGCCATCCCTACTTTGTGCAAATCAGATTTCCTTAAGGGATCTCTGTGTGGATTCACCAAAGGAACCAACCCCACATTTCCCACCACTTTGGAAAATGTGGGTCAGGAACATCTTAGAGCAAAAAATGCCACGTCCTGACATTTCACTGATTTAAAAATGTGTTCTCTTTAAACATGTTTATGCGTTCTAAATAACAATTCCTCACTCTCATTGCCTCGTCTGTTTAGACTGTGTGATCCTGGAGCAGGGTCCAGCTTTTGGTGTATTTTGGCGGCAATGTGACCTTTAACTTCAGCTGTGGCTATTACACTTCACCAGAAAGCAAGATGCAGCCAAAAAGATCAGTGTAAAGAAGGAAAATCTGTCCCTGTAGGAACTGTGATCTCCTTCTGCCTGTTTCAAAAGCGTATGCATACCCCAGCTCATATATGCACCAGAGCTAAAAAAGAAAAAAATGCTCAGTTGCTAACTGGTTTCATTATCATTTTTAACTCACAGTTGCCATGGTATGTGCTTAACAAGGTAAGTTATGGTCTGGAAAGTGATGCCTGAGGAGGAAAAAGGAGCATCCCAAAGTCACAGAACAAGATGCACACATACAGAGATGCTTAGATTGGGTTCTTTTTTTATTCCCTTATTCTGTGGTATATTTTTAAATTATCTTTGTAAACTCTCTGCTAAGAATATTAAGCTGTGATAGAACTCTCTCCTTTGCCTGTTGTTCTAGGATGACTGCAGGAGGTCAGAAATGAGAAGAAAGACTTGGGAGTGTTGTCGGCCCCAGTCCTCTCCCAGGCTTTGAGATGGAGGCAGGATAAGCAGCTTTGCCCTGACCCTTCTTAGGGGAACACCAATGACTTCTAAGAAACCTTGCTCTGCTGCATGAAAATCAGATTATTCTCAGAAATGATGTAAAAAGATAACTTTTTACAGCAGTGCATCAGATAGAGTTATTTGTATATCCGTTATCTGTCTTGTTTTCCCCTGTTGCTCTGTATAGCTCTTTCATACAACAGAAAAGGGACCTGAAAAGAGACTTTAAAGAAAGAAAATTGTCTAAAAAATTCTTATAATTTAACAGTGAGTTTCAAAGGATGGTGAGATGCCAAAATACTTTAAATCTATTTGGTTCAACCTCACTAGCTTTCCTGACACAGATCTTTAAACAACTATAAGTTTTGTGACTTTTTTTGTCCTAAGAGTCCACATTTGGCAACTGCCTGCGGGCATGGGAGAAACTACAGGTCCAGGCAGGACCACCAGGTCTTTGACTTGGTGTAATCAGAAACTCAATATGGACAATTTTCCTTTTTTATCACCGCTCTCTAAGCCGCATTTCCTGTATCATTATAATTCTGTTTTACCTACACTGTAAGCCCTTGGGAACAGGGATCACGTTATGTCATATGCTTGCACAGCATCCAGCTTGAGGGCTAAAGGGCACTATCACTGCACAAAAAAAATGCTAAGAAGTTGTAAGAAAAGCTTGCTGAAACAGATATGAAAGGGGAGGGAAGCAGAACAGCACTCTGCCTCTTTTTATGCTAAGGACAGAGGCAAGCAAATTTTACAGTCTCTAAATTTGACCTTTAAGAATAAAGAATAATTAAAAAAAAAAGCAGAGCTTGTCTGCCTGAAGAATCAACACTGATCCAGGGAAAACAGCTATTGGAAACTGAGGATTTGACCTCAGTCTGGCATGTGGTAGAGTAATTCGCAACACTGACAGTCATTTGACTCCTGTAACACACCACACTGTGTTCACAAAATTAGCCCAGATAAGAGGACAGTCTCCCCTTTCTTATTTCTTCCCTTTAATTCATTCCTTTCATCTTATTTTTTGCAAACCTCTCTAGCGTTCTTGCCTATTCCACACTAAATGTGCTTCTACCTTTAATGAAATAGAAAAGAGTACTGCAAGAGATTGAGGCTGAATGAAAAATGCTGCTTCTATTACACTCATTTATGTCTTCTTGGGACTGAATGGAATATTCCTATGGCAATGAACTATTTAATTTGCATTAACTTCTTCAGTTGCACTGTGATGGCTGATGCATTGTAGTAGTTCCTGACAAATAGACTTGGAGCAGGCAAATTGGATTTGTAGCAGAACAGAAATCTGAAATACAAAGGAAAAAAAGAAAAAGTCTAAATCCTACTTATGCATTGACAGGATGAACCTGAGCTCAGATCAAAATCATTTCTTTGAATAGGCCACTTCTGAAATAACACAGACATTGAAGCAGAAGATAGGTAACCGACTAAGAAATGTTTCCAGAATGAAACTGGTTTCAGAATCCCAGGAATTTCTTAAGAAGGCAATAAAACTCATCTGCCCAACTGGCCTTACATCCGCTGCCCAAGTGCAGAGCAAGGCAACCATATTTATTGACCTGCTGCTCCTTAACCACCTCAGATCCTTTTCTCAGTCTCTTTACCATATCAATGACATGTTAAACTGAGAGGTAACTGAAATGTACCGTAGGAAAATGTAAACTAAACAACACCTTCATTGTACTTGCCACTGCAAATATTTCTCTTTAGTTGGCTAATGCAACTGGTTTTGAAAAAGTACCTTTATAACTGACATACTATTTTTCATATGAATAGAGCATAGAACTTTATTAAAACTTCATCAATCGGGCCTCCCAAATCACACAACCTGACCAAAAATCATGAAGCTGGTTTAAAATAACACATTTTGTCTTCTTTTTATTTGCCTTTTAGATCTGATCTTTTAGGTGCAATTGCTTCATGTTTTACATTTTAAAAAAGCTGGAGATGTTAAAGAATCTTTATTCCAAGAATATGAGTTTTAAAAAATGCATCAAAAATCATGAAACTTGAAATTAAAACATGAGACTTGGCAGCGGTGGAGAACAGTAATTCACTCTTCCAAGCACTTCCTCACCCTTTCAAATAGAAATTGCTAATCATGAGAAAAAAATTCATAAACGCAAATTTGTAAAGCACAGATCAAGCCAGCAACATATAATTAGTTCTTCTCTCCTTTTTTTTTTTTCCCCACATTTAAAACCAAATGTAACATGAATGTCACTGATCTATCTCTAGTTTCCCAGCACTGGTCTGAAGATATAGGTAGAGAACAAACCTAGCTTAGCTTGTTCCGTGCCCTTGTTCTGTACAAATGTCTGTAAGTTCATCAGCAGCAGACTGCCTGGTTGTTTGCATACAAATGGGTCCAAGCCTATTGACTTCCCTCTCTGCTCTTCCTTCACAAGTATTATGCAAAATTCATCCACAGACATTATAATCAGCTCATTAGTCACCAAACGGGCACCTCCAATTTCCGTGTAGCCTCCCAGCACCCCGTCCTGCTGCCGCTCTGCACCTGGGGTGTTTAGTGTGCGGCGGTGGGGGTGATGGAAGAGGGCAAGGTGAGTGTGCTTCGTTGCTACTGCAGATAACCTCTGCTCGTACATACGTGCTCAGGTGCATAGACGTATACCAGGGTGTTTATTTTGGCCCTTTGCCATCTGCAGCAGAAGAAAAAGTGTGATCTATTCTGGAGAAATCCTAAGGCAAAGGAGAGCTGTTGAACAGCTTTATTTGCTCATAGACAGGTGTCCTCTGATAGCCAGTGCAATTCAGTCTTGCTAGTGCTGTTCAGCCTGACATTAGGAGAACTGAACCACCCTAATATCTTTTTCTCGCTCTTGCACACCTAGACTTGCTGGCAAAGTGTGAACTCAAAACCTACCCATTGCCAAAGAGATTCATTCGGAGAGCAGTGGCAATAGCTGAGTTCCAGTGCTGTCACTGCTGCAGGATGTGAGCACAGGGAGCACAGTCACAAGCAAGGGTTTGCTGCTGTTGGAAGTGATCCCATGGCTTCCCTGAACAGTGCATGGATTTGACCCCTCTTCCCTTTGTGGAGGTACTCTCCAAAGATGGGAATGCTGCTTCCTTGCTGCTTCTCAACTCTCAGAGGTGCTTTTCCTCATCTCCAACAATGAACTTTCTTTCCAAGAAAACAGCAAGAGCTGAGCCCTCACCCTGTTTCTGCTTTGAGAAAAGTACTGTGAAATGGTGTCAAATGAAGAATTTTCCTGCAGGATCCTGAAATTTATGATTAAATCCTTTGGGGTTTCTAGAAACCCATTTTTTTTTCCAAAATATTCCAAAAGCTGCGTGATTTCAGGATCCCACTAGGGATGCCTGGCAGCACGGGATCAGCAGGGCTACGCCATGGTCCCACAGCACCACCCTGCCACTGGGTCCCTGGCCAGCTCTTCATGGCCAGGACGGTCGCCAGCCCCACCACGGTGCAAAGAGGGCACCCTAGCTCGTAGGCAACCACTACAACATCTCACGTTTCTCATTAACACGAAAGTATCACGTTCTGTTTACGAAGGTTCAACTGATATCTTATCTCAACACTCTGTTACGTAAAAAGCAGAGATCTTAGGAGGTGTTATTAAAATAACAACAAACACGCCCTTCATGCTGATTAATACTACTATGATCTTTTCCAGGGGTTATTCTCCCACCTAAACCCAATCCAAAAGGCATGAAAAAACTCCACTGAGTTTTAAGGGGTACAGGTTAGAGACCTTATCTCTTCAGACAAGCTGAAATATTTATCTTAAGGTTAGCCACACTATTCTGAAACCTTGAGCTTGGGGAAATTTGTCTAAAAATCTCCTACTTTCAGACTTTATTTTTTATCTAGATTTTTGATACTTCCTGGTCTGTTCTGAGCAAAATACCATAAAAACCACTTCTCTTCCCTTTCACTATGCCTTTTCCACTGCTAGTCAAATCCAGGAAGCTTAGAAGTGAGAGAGTAACAGCGTGAGGCCAGGAAAGGTTAAGTTCTTCTGTGTATGTTTTGGTCAAAGATTCAGACATATTCCCTCCTTACCCCCAACTAATTATTTCTTTTTTGGTGGCTATTATTTACAAATTCACAGAACCATGTTCTCAAGAAAACTTGAGATTCAAAAAACTGTCACATTCTTTGATAAAATGATCTCTTAACATCTTTTGCATGAGCAAGTTAACTCTGAACAACTTAAGAGTGTGTGAGCCTTTTTCCAATCTGGTTTTCTCCTAGCTGCGATTGCTACAAAATATTTTAGATTCTGTGGGAGATTTACTTATTTTCTTCTGACTTCTGCAATATTTTGATAGCATAGATGGCAAAATGTTTTAGTGTAGATAAATGTGACTGTGGGTTTGTGACTGTACTGAAGATCATGAGTCAATAAGTCTCATGATACCTACAGTAGCTTGTTAGATAAAAGAATATACTGATGTTTATCTCTCCAAAGAGATATAAGTTTATTAATGATGACTGTCTCTTAGTTGTGCATTGTTTAAATGTATGGCAGCTCATTTTAAAGCTACATTTATGTCCAGCTGCCACTACCTGCAAATTCCTTCCTTCTTTTCTGTCAAAATGTCCTTTCTGAAATGCCCCTTACTATTGTGTCACCAGACTAAATATTATCTGGTATCTTGATCCTAAAGAGAAGCTGAAAGAAGTGCAAAATTATCTTTTTTTTTTTTTTTTGGCAAAATGGAAATTTGCAAAATGGCCACAACAGATGTCTTTTAGTATTTATCTTTTAGCATCTGAGAGTTTAGGGGAAGCTGGGAGATGTAGGTGTGGGGCATTAAGTAACTAAGCAGCTTATACTACCTTACATTGATTTAGGCATGGATGGGATTAGCCATGGGTTGATTAAAGGAGGCTTTAGAAAAAGGAGGCAACAGGGGACGTTGTGGAATAAAGGAGGAGGAGCCGCTGAAGCTACTCTTCAGTTTTAGGGGTATTTGAGCAACATCGTGCTGTAGCAAAGGGCTTATGCGTTAATAGCCCTGGATAACGGTACTGAAGTACTGGACATCGGCACTGGGGCAGTCAACACCTCAGAGGCTCCTTCGTGCAGCAGGGTGTGGGAACCAGCTGCAACTTTGGGAGCGACTTTGGCCTCCTTGGGGTTTCCTAAAAAAAGTGAGGATCTGGAGTTGGAAAGAGAGACTGGGAAGGAAGCAAGGGACTAGGAGAGAAGACAGATGCTCAGATGGTGGTGGCCTGCAGTTGTGCCACCTTAAAATAACTAATGGAAAATGTATCCCTAAAAAATGCATGCATAGCAGTTACTCAAATCCCTTCTCTGTAACTGGCTCACAAAGTCTGCCAGCTTCCCACAGCCCGGGGATTTGCATACTGCCCATTTTTTTCCGCAATAACCATCTATCTAGTTATTATGCAAATCAGATACCTCGGAGCAAAGAGTTGCTGTTGTGGAGTTACAAGATATTGGTATGACCGAAGAAAGAGCAGACTCTGCATATGGCAAAGCTGACCCACTCGCAGGACAATGGCAGCTCTTCCTGGAAATGCTACCAGGGATTCAAATGAAGGCTGGTCTTCTGTGGAGACATCCAAGGCTGCTCTGCAGAGCAAGAGTGGGGCCAGCTCCGCTTCCCAAGGACTAATCACAAAATTCCCAGTAAATTTGACAGGAGTACAGAGCAAACCCAGCCATATGGGAGTATTTGCAGAGAAGAAAAAGAAACAAGCAACTTTATTTTTATCTGACCAGAAAGAAAACTAGCTCATTTTTAATGGAAATCTTTATTAGATTCTTAAACATTTTCTGGAATCTCCTTATTGCTGGTTCACTCTCGAAGTCAGTGCCATGGTTTTCAGGCTATTCTCTCTGAGGTCTGTACAAAATGCTCAGACTGGCAAGCTGATGAGGATGGGCCACTGCTCTCTTTTCCTAACTTGTCTCTTCCCAATGACACACGGTTGAAACATGTCAAACTAGGGAAATGTGACTGACAGTTGAGCAGCTCTACATTTTCCAGGAATTCTTCTCATGGTTGTCAAAGAGAAATCCCTTATGAGGCAAGGAGGCAGGGCAGGAGCGGAGCTACCAGTGGGTTCAGGGGGACTTTGGGCTTGAGTAGAGCCAAAGACGACCTTTTCCTTTTGTGCTCCTGAGCTTCTGCTTTCCTACGCAGGTCTCCTCCGGGAAACTTAGGAGAGAGCAGAGAGAATAGGACCTTTTTGTCTTTTGTCTAGAAATGCCAGGGGCATTTTCCTCTTGGAAAGCAGACCTTGGTGCATTCCTAAGGAGTTTAAAAGCATATCTTCCTTATAAATTCTGCCAATGCAGAACAGAGATTTCCCATTGCTGACCCTGAGAAATTTCCCAGGGGAGGCGCCGGTCTCTTGGCAAGTTTAGCATGCCCAAACCAAGAGCTACCTCATCGGGCGAGCTTCCCCCATTTGCCTCCAAAAGATTTTACAGCTATCCATTGGTTCACAGACTGAGCAAAAAGCCAAGGCACAGCATAGGCTCCTGGGCACGGAGCAACACTGTTGCTTTGGGTTTGCCCCGCTTGGCAAAACTACCTAGGAAAGGCTGCTATTTCATACACGTGCATCTGGCCTCGCACCACCCCTCACTGCCCACTGGGCACAACTGGCTCCCTGGGCCAAAATAGCCAAACAGAGCTATTTTCCATGAATTATTAGCCAGGGTCTTGAAGGTTTGCTTCCCAGGCACTAGATGGAGCTAGGCAATTGAGGTTCATTTTTAGCCTCCTTGCATGCTGCAACTGCCAGCTCAATGCAAGGGGCGGCAGGATGGGGATTGCTGGGGCCGTGCCCTGGAAGCGGGTTAGTGGCTCCCTTAATAAGGTTTACTTTCTTTATTAGCAACAATAGCCTCATACAGCAAGGCCAGCTTCATCCTGACATGACATGAAATAGGTCAGTATTTGGATAGACAGATTTATTGTGCAGTTTGTATTTGGGCTTAACGGTTAAAATAAATAGTTCTTTTCTTCCCTTGGGAGCTGATGAGCCAGACTCACTTCCAAACAACTGAAGACTTCTGTACTTTTTGACAAACACAGTTCTCCAATTAAGAACAGTAAATAGGATTATACAGGCTGAAAAGGCTCTTTATCACTAGAAAGTTTGCATGTGGGAAGTGGGGTCTCTTTAGTGCTCATTGTGATTCTTCCAAAATGCAAACTTAATGATTTTGTCACATCCAGGGTTCAGAGTTTTCAAAGGCAAAAGCTGCTTAAAGGCAGCCAGCACTCCAAGGAAGAGATCTGCATCTGTATGATCAATTCTGTATAATATATGCAGAATTTATATATATATATTATATAAACACACATACAGATATATGTATATATACATATATATAGTAATCAAAGTCTTTAATATGTAGTCTTTGCTTTAAACCACCTGAAGAACTCAATCATTTATTTTTCCTTCAGAAGAGCTTCTCTTGTGTGAGGTTGATATATACACATCTCTCTCTAAATTACAGTAGAATAAATGACAGGTCAGAAAAGGCCAAATCATTCAGCAGCAGCAGGAACACAGGATGGCAGCTGCCTGCCAACTGCTCAAAGATACTGCAAGCCCAGTGCAGAGCAGCTATGAAATAACCTGTTAATAAGAGAAGTTTCATTCAAAACTCTGGCAGCGAGTACCTAGCCACTACCATACAACATGAGCACTTATATCCTGTATCACATGGCTGCAGATGTTCATATTATGTATATAATCGTTTCATCTCTCTTGACTCTAGAACATCTGTGACATATTAATTATACATTATATAAAGACAAAGCATGGTGATTTAATTAGTTTTGCGATTATAGATTTTTAGTTCCATTGCCTTCCTCTCTTTTCCCTATAGTATGAAACAGAATTTACCAGTTTATTTTGTACATTTTTGTCTTCTTCTGCAACCCAGCTTTGTTACCAGGATAGTTTTCCCTCTAGTACTATAATTTTTATAACTTCTCTATGCCTCTTTGGTTTCTGCTAGGTCTCTTTGAGATGAAGTGGTTCAAATGTAAATATTAATCTAGGTTGGGGGGGATACCATCTGTTTCTATCATGGTGCATTTCCATATTCTCCTCCTGATGGTCTTCAGCAGCTGTGGTTTTTTCATTCCAGGTGCATGCAGAATGGTAACCTGCACTGCGTTATCCACTGATGGATGCATTCTAAGTCAGAGAAAAGATGCCTTGGTCTTGCTGCAGAAAAGTTTGTGCTGAGATAGTCTGTATTTATGCCTTTTCTGTTAGCATCACATATTTCTTTTTTTTTTTTTGAATTCCTTAAAAACTCATACAGTATCTGTAATTTTGTCATTTAGCTACAATTTTGCAAGACTTTTTTTATTCTCCAGTGCTGTTCTTTCTTGGGGGACAGGTATGCCTCTTAGAGCCTGTGATTAGGTGGTTTGGCAAGCACTTCCCTCCTTATTTAGACCCAAATTTGGGCTGACTTCCTCTGCTTCTAGAGTGCCTCAGGTCTGCTAGGCTTTGAGATGGAGTGGTCATTCCCATCCTCTCCTTTCGGCTTGTTGCTGAGCAGGCTTGTCTGTTTTCCTGTCCTCAATTTCTCCTGTCAAAATATTTTGAATTGTTGGGGATCACCACTCAGCTCAAATAATGAGTGGAGATCCTCAGAGAAGTGAAAAGTTCAAAAGAAGAATAATCAATTTGAATAAAAGAATCATCAAAATCCTGACACTGTTTAATTTTGGAATCCATACACTGCTCCTTGCCCTCTCTTCCCTTCGGCGCTAACAGGGAGGGATCTGATGAAAGATACTCTGGTCTAAGCACTTTCATTGCTCATCTCACGTGTGGGGATATAACACAGCAATGAGCAAAGCATCTGCATATGCTTTAATGGAGATTTCATTTTGTACTTTTACTGTAATCTCCCAACTTGCATGTACTTAAAATGCAGCCTCCTTCCTAGATGAAGGCGAAGGGAGCCAGCAAGGGTAGGAGAGCCGAGCTCAGTGTGGCGCATGGCACGTTGCAGCTGCATTTGTTGGAAGTATTCTTTCAAAGTCCTGGCTTGATGCCCCTGTTTTCTTGGTGCCCAAGGCAGTTTCACACATTTCCTAGCTATCCATCTGTGAAAGCTAGAAATGCAGCAACAATGCTCAATGCACAAGCATCGGCAAAGCCAGGCAGAGGAAGAGCCTTCGCTCTCAGTGACTGAGTGCAGTAAGACACTGAGAAAGTCATTCAGTTCAGTTCACACATGCTGCAGAGCAAAAGGACCTTTAGGAAAAAAAAAGCTTTACAACGCACTATAAAACACACATCTGCAAGGAACTTTAATTGATAATGTACCTCTGTGCCAAAACAGATGGGTGGAGAATTAGTATTTTGAAAGGAAGGCGGAAGAAAAAGAGATGGCTCACTGCAGGACAACTTTCTGTTTATAGGCATCGAATGGGATTAGAAGACTACAAAGTTTAGTTTTGAAAGCAAGAAAAGTCACTGCTACTCTTTTGGAAGGTGAATTTTCAATAAATATATCCTCAGTGATCGTCAATTAGAACATTTAATTTTTGCCTAAAATCTGTGTGGTAAAATATTTATCATCATCCTCAGGGACACAGGATTCTGCTATTTTAAATGAATAAGAAGTGGCATGCTGGCTTAGCACCCAGTACTCACTTTTATTGCTGGGATAAATCATTGTCATTTATAATTAATCCCCCCTGACGCCTTTCAGTTTGGAGAGGCATGAGCTATAGAAAAATGGGCCATTTTGCTTAACTTCAAGCTCTATCTCAAAAGCGATGCGAGGTGCACCTGTCTTTTTACAATTATCAACAACTCATCAAGGACTTGCTATACTGTAGTAAATACATACTAAGGGCAGGTTACTGTATAACACTTCAGTGTTTATGTTGGGCTTCCTGCTTTATTGCTGTGTGATACATGACACAACATTTGAAATCCCCTGCCTTCTCCTTTGAAGGGAAAACCTCCACAGGAAGGGGTTCTGCATGAGTTACCAGGGCTATTTCTGCAAATAGCTTTCTGGCAAATCATGCCTTACGGTGTAACCCTGCAAGGAGGTGCCTTCTGGCACGACTCGGAGAAGACACCATAGGGAGTCACCGCCTCTTCTCCATTTGCATTTGCATTTGCCCTGTCCTGCTACCAGGTCCAAAGGAGATATGCACCTCCATTGCCCCCGTTGTCTCTCATTTCAGGGTCCAGCACCCCTTGAGTGTCTTCTACAAATGAGTTACGTGTCTTGGCTATTTTAGTGTAGCTTGGCAAAGAGTCCGGCGGGGAATAAGATTGAGATGTACCACTCATCTCCATCATGTGGAAATAACTACCCTTACAGGGCTCATGTTCCATAAATAAATAAATAAATAAATAAATAAATAAATAAATAAAGTTTACATGAGGCAGAAAAGTTTAAGCCTGGAAGAGCATAGACACCGCAGAGTAACAAACCTCTCATCCTTGTTACTTTTCTGAAG
The DNA here is from genome assembly GCF_059628265.1 of Tinamus guttatus. Classification (NCBI taxonomy): domain Eukaryota; kingdom Metazoa; phylum Chordata; class Aves; order Tinamiformes; family Tinamidae; genus Tinamus; species Tinamus guttatus. The sequence continues at coordinate 8,719,340 of NW_028288747.1, forward strand.
CTGAACATTGTTAACACAATGTTCACACAATGTTTGTCCTCAGCAGGACAAACATTCAAAATTTACAAAGATCTACTTCCTCCATTTTAGTTAAACTGAAAGCCCATCTACAGTGACCTTTTCTAATGCAGCTAAAAGTTATCTGCTTAGAAAGTGTTGCAGCTCAGCATGGTTCTGGCCCCTTTGTGGACAAGAGCTCTTATGCAGTGTTCAGTGTGAATGTCTCCGAGATTTTGGAGCCCTAAGTAAAAAGTGTTATTAACACTAGTGCGTAGAAGGCATTTTATTGTTACTGCAAATTGAAGGGCCTTGGTTGTATATTTTCTACCTGACCATGAAGATCCAGCAATGAGCAGAACATTCAAGATTATTAACTCTGGTGAACCCTGAAATGAGAATGTATTACCTAGTTTACTGTCTCCTTCTTTCCCTGATAGCTCTTTCACTCTTTCTCTGAATTTACCTTTTTTCCTCCCGTTTCACCCTTTCAGGTTTTCCTCATTTAAGTAATTCCATTGTGGCAGTAATTAAAACTGCTCTTGGCAAGGATATTTCCATACGAGTGCAATGTGATTGACTCTACATCAGGCCGCCTTCAGATTTTCATATGTGCTACGACAGGCACTATTTGAGCAGAAGCAATAACATCATTAACTTTACAACACTGAGTTCCTGAAATATCTGTTTGTTTTGGTCTTCCAGATCAAAAATTGCTTACACTCAGGGGACAAGGTGGGTGGGAGGCGTGGATGCAATCCTGTGCCACGTGCTCTAGGTGACCCCGTGCGTGCAGGGGCATTGGACTAGATGATCCCTAGAGGTCCTTTCCAACCTTAATGATTCTATGATTCTATGATTTACATTTTTGATGGGTTAGAAAAACCTTGGGGGTTCATTATAATGGCAATGAACTTAGAGTTTCACAGGTTTATGGCTGATGTTACAAAGGACAAAGGTGATTTAAATGACAGCTGTATGATTGTGAGGTGTTTTTTTTTTTACATTTTAGACCAGCAATGTGTGCAGGTACATGTCCACAATCAAAACTGCTAATATTAAAGCACTTCAAATTCAAATTAACTTGACTGTGAATAGGAATGCTGGGCTATACAATATCTCACAGATTCCCTGAGCCTATGAATGTTTTGCCCTGCTTAAGCAAGTTGCTCAGTGTGATCATTTCTGGCTATCATTGTAGACAAATTTGCCAAAGAAGTCAGAGCAGAATGCCAAACTAACAGCTAACGCTATCATTAGCTTGAGCATTTGCTGTGATTTCGTCGTTGACAAACATGTTTGTTAGAACACATACCGGGTGGAAACATCTTAGAAGTGAAGCAAGAGCAAGGAAATTAAGACAGTTTGCTTGACATGCAAATTATCATCACAGCTCTAACCAGCCTCCAAAAAAGATACACTCTATAAAAATGACACTTGCAAGAGAATATGCCACGGCCTCGTTTTATATTCAGGCAACTTTTTGTAGTTTTTTTTTTTTTCAGGATTTAAGGTAAAAATCTTCCTTTCACAAGTATATTATTCTGGATTCTCTTTAAACAGAGTAGCTTTTCTCTTCTTGACTGCAACTTGCCACCTATTGCACCTTTCTTCTCCCACACTTCAACTGCATCTGCAGGGCATACTTCTTGTGGCACCACAATGTGGCATCAGGGAAATGTCAGTCTAGGGGAAACACTATTTGAAGCTGACAGACATTAAATTGTGAGCAGGTTACTTTCTGAAAAGTTCTATAAGTTTGATGCTTATACAAAGATATAGAAGCAAGTCTCTTGTAAGCAGTGCCCAGCACATAGGCATGCTCATAGCAGTAACGTCTTCTCTTGGGTTCTGCGACAGTGAAGACATGGATCAAATGCTGCCAGAGCTGACCTGGTACAGATACTCCCACAGAAGGAAAATCCACAGAAAACAAACCTTAAGCAGCCAGGACTATTCACAGTTAACAAAACTCTGGTTAATTTTGCTTGAAAAGTATTTGCTTTGGGCTAAACTCTGCGCTACTCAAAAAAAGAAAAAGCGTGGAAGATGAATTTCTAAAGTAAATCTATACCTTCTGTGTAATGGAGCTGTAATAAAAATGCCATACAGTTGTATAAAAGCTATTGTTTCACAAAGAAAGCAATTTGATTTGCATTAATACAATGGATGAGGCTAGCGCTGAAGAAAGGAATCACAAATCAATGACTATGCTTTTTCAACAAATTGAATCTTCCATAGCAGTGCTTTTCATACATACATATTAGACCTTATGTCAGGAAGCAAACCTGAGCACAGGCAAGGAAAAATCCTATATTCTTGCACTATAATCTTAGTTTTACATTGTTGTAATCGAATTGCACGAATAAAGAAAAAAAAAATCCCTTTAAGAGTAAGAATATGAAACAGCAATTGGGAGTACGAAAACTTGTGTCCATGTCAGTATAATATACTCCATGATGAAAAGATGGTAGAAGTAACTGCTGAAAGTTAGTGTGCCAAAGCTGGTTTTGCTGGGAGATTTATTTATCCTGAATAACATTTTCATTAAAGACCTTTTCTAGATAAATAAAAAAAAGAACATTCATGATTCTTTACATTCTGGAGACAGTTGGACCCAGCAGCACAACTCTCAAGTGAGTATATCTCAGAAATGTTGACGCTAACATTATTTAGCGAAGAGCCTTTCGTCAGTCTCTCATTGTGGCAGCAAGGGCTATAGAGGAATGGGATTTACTCCGGAAACCTGGCATCGTTTCCACCCATAACATTGAGCCTTTGTGCTTCTGAAGTGCTACCTTAGCCCCGTATCTGAGGAGGATCAGGCAGAAACCTGACTGCCATGACTTTGCTGTGACCTTCCAGCAGCCACAGCACCACAGCCATTCGTGACCATTACCTGCTGGAGTGACACAGCTGCTCTGGAGTGCTGGAAAAGTCCATGGTAATACAGCCCGGGAAATTGTATGCATCTTGTTTAAAGCACAAAAAGGTATAAAATGATATGAAAAAAAAAAAGAAAGAAAAAGCCTATGGGATTCTCCTTCATCTTCATTCAAAAGGATTAGTAAAAGGCAAAACTGAATTTTGGATTCTCGCTTTGCCTTAAACGAAGGCCTTCTATTTAACAACTAAAGGGACATTGCGATGGATGTAGAACAAATCCAAACATTTTGCAAAACCCAGATACAGGTTGCTGGAAAACCTATTATCTACCTTCTAAAATGAAAAGACTAATTTTTCAAGCTGACATCTCATAGGGCCTCCTGGGAAGCGTGGCTCATAGCAGCACATCTGATAACCCCATCCCATTTGAACAACATCAGCGCTCGCAGCTGTCCCTTTTAGTGAGAAATATCCATTGCCAGTGCTTCCCAGAGCTGGCTCCTCTTACAACGTTCAAATTGCCATTTGAACTTGTCATCGGAGCTTTGGGATCCTCTTCTTCCTTTAGGGACTTTGGCATGAGCTTTTGCTGTATTTCAGCAGGCCTTAGCTGGTGCATCAGACAGTAGACTCCATTCTGAAACACGGAGTCATGTGCGGATGCTGCCGCCCGCAGTATCATCTCCATGGCACTGATTTGACCCAAGTCCACTGGGGTTAAGAAACTGGCACTGATGGGGTGTGTTTCACTTCTAAAGCGTTAAAATAACAGTGACATGCTCTTTGAGCCACCCTTATGTCAGCTTCTCATCTACTTTTGACATTTTAGCTACTGAGGGGTAATTTTTGCAGGCTGTACTTATGACCAGGTGCAATCGAAATAAAGAAACCATTAATCATCTGCTCATATCCACACATCAAGCACAGAGTGGCTAAATGGCATTCACGGCTCAACACTTGATTGTGGACATCACATCTGTGGCTGCAATTAGTTCACTTACAAATTCTGTGCAGAAAATAGATCCTAGGATTTAAAAGTCTGGCATTCAGATTTTTCTTTTTCCTATTTTTTTTTTACTTTTAACTTTCATTTTTGCCATTTCCTGTTTGGGCTCAGGAGTATTTTCATACATAATGGCAAGCTTGCTTTATCATCCTTACTCCTGCTATTAATCTCTGTGTAATGTCGCATTTATTTAAGTATTGCTCACAGGTGTGAGGTTTTTGCAGATTTGGGCTCTTTTTCAAGAACAGAGAGAGTAACGGCCAGCAATAAACTTTTCCCAGTGCATAAAGAGAACCAAACACTTTCAGGAAGAATATATTTACTTTGAAAAACAACAAAATAAAATGAATAGACCTGAGGTATCCACAGACAGCAGCAGGCATTTTTTTTTGTTCTTTCAAAACATAAAGATGATGTCCAGGAGAAACAAAACCCTAACACACACACACAGCTGGATGTCATAGCAGATGTCCCCTTAGGAAGCTCTACCTGTCCTACACTGGTCAGGATGAAGCATATCTGTGAAACTGCTGGCCTATGCTTTCCCAGTAATATTTATTATAAGCATTCAGATAAAAAAAGAAAGAATTGATAGGGAAACTGTTAATAAAACAGGAGTTGTCTCTCTTATCTCCATTATTAAAATCACTCTCTTTTTCTATGAGCATGGTAGCATTCTTCATGTTTTTGACCTGAATTGAATGTGTTTTCCCCAGACTGGGACAGCTGCATCCCAGAAACAAGCTCGTTATGGTTGTCAGTGGAGTCACCCCTTTTTTTTTTGTTCTTTTTCTGCCATGGCACCAGGTAGTTCATTGTTTCAGTTCTCATTGCCCTGGCAAGCAGGCCAGTGCCTTAGGGCTCTTAGGGATACTCCACTTCCACTCCTGTGGAAGACAGACCAACTTTCTTGTCTGTGCGGACTGGCTGGAAGTCACTCTGACAGTGGAACTAGGGTAGTTTATGCCAGAACAGTGTCACCTTAGCAGTGTGTGAAAGTACTTGTATCTGACAAGGGAAGGTTCTACACCATGTACTAAAGGGTAATTTAGTACTAATATACTTTCTCTGGTTACCCTACATGGCTAAAACTCAGTTACAGATGCTGAAAAGCTTTGATTCATCCCTGCAGGTCGTACTCAAGGAAAATTAACTGTTCACTACCAAAGATGGGAATAAATCAGTGAGGATAAATTTGTTGTGAGTAGTAAATCCCATGTTAAGTGAATGAACAGCTTGCAAACAGAGTCTCAGTTTTTCTTGAATACATGCTGGTGTGTAAGGCTGTGCCGGGTCCCGTGAAGGCCAGGACACGAGGCAGCTCAGCAGCAGATCATTTCCACGGGAGGCAAAGGGTAGCAGGCAGATAACTGAGCACATGATGCTAATTGGGAGCAAATCACCCCCTGCAAAGCTCCATGCAGCCAAGGCTAGACCATGACTATTTTACTGTACCCACCATGGCGTTTGTCTGCTTTCTGGGTAATTAGGAAAATCCTGCATGACATCCTCGATTAAGTTCCTCAGTGTAAAGGTAAAAGTAGTAGTTTCCTTCACAGGTTAGCAGGAAAGATTTCTCAACAGTGAATGATGACTGTTGAATACACTGAGACTTGCTTTCCGACCACCTGTAGCTTCACCCTAAGTATACGTAGCTGCCTGTTTTCCCTTAGACTTCATGCGGTCCCTGCCAGCTCTGTATTCCATAGGATTAACCTCTGCAGGAAAAGCAGAGCTTGAGGCTGGCTCTGATGGGGATCCCCCTCGCTACTGGTGATGTGGCGCAGGCTGGGTTTGTTTGGCTTATGCTTGGAGATACAGGGATGGGTGACGCATCTCTGACCCAAGTAAGCTTCTCTGTGTGTATCCTCCTAACTGGAAATCGTTCAGAGTGGAAAAAAAAAAGAACAACAAAAAAAGTTTATTCACCAGATGCTATTTCCAAGGGAGACTGTCTGGTTTATCTGACTTTTTACACACATGCTAAATCACTGGGGTTGTGTTAGGCAGTATTATTTGTGCCAGAACAATATTCTGCATTTCCCAGCTTCCTGTTCCCTGCTAAGAGCAGTGATCTTAAAGCCTGCACCTAAACCATGGAGCCAGACAGCAATGTGCTAATGTACCGACTGCCTCCGCCAAGGCCTTGCTACAGGAACCTGGTGTCACCCCCAGCACAAACCCCTACATGAAGGTGCCGTGGGGTGACCTGTGCTGGGCCTCTCTGCAAAGCCACATAATCAGCACAGGGGGAAAAAATATCTAGCCTATTTTTTTTTAATGAATTTTCTAAAAGAAAATTCTCCCACTGCAAAGCAACCTCTGTTTTCCCAGAAAAGCTATGGACAGAACCACACTAACCCGCAAAAGAGCTGGGCTGGTGAAGTGGCAAACTTAAGTGTGCCAAGAGCCACATTTCTAGGGGATTCGAGCAGCAAAAGGGACAGCGGGGCCACTGCCACTCTCATACGCCGGTCCTGAGCCACCAGCAGCCGAGGCGGCCGCTAGGGCCCAAGAACAGTGATGGGGACAGAAATAGGCGGTCGGAGCCTCTTTACCGCTGTGGATTTGCCTCCCCAGGAGTTGTGACTCCCAAAGTGTTTAACAGGAGCAGGGAAGGCGCATCAGATGGCGCCGGTGACTTTACTGCCTGTTACTGAGGCGTGCTGGAAGCGAAGCCGCGTGCGGTGAGTCACGCTCGCCACAGCCTTCGGCGGAGCTCTGGCTGCTGCTGGCACACGACCCATGTTGCAGAAATTGCTCCTGACTTTTGCTGGTGCTCGGGCTTATTAATCTTCAAACCAAAGTCCTCCAAAGAGTGGGACCGCAGTAGTTCAACCATCTCCTCTCTGGCCTCAGCTGCTATGATGAGAGGGCTTCTTCCTCAGCACTCTGGTAGGTACAGCTGGTAACCAGAAGAGTGATGTTTTCATTTGAAGTGTGTAGGCAAGGAGGCATCCTATTAGAGAACCTCAAAGATTAGAGAAAAAAAAAAAAAAAAGAAAACAGGAAAAAAAAAAAAGCCCAGGAGCAAGCATATCCCAGAACTCAAGGGTCTCTTTTTGCCTCATGCTGTCTATTTTGCCATGGCTTTTGCCTTCCCTGATTACAGAACCAGCCTCTTGATTTTTCTGACATTTAGATGTTGTTTTCTTTGTTTGCTGATTCTTACACATGGTTTCTAGCTCTGAATTTGTCAAGCCAGGCATCTCAGGATGTATTTTTTTTAGTGTCAGTTGCAATTTCCATATTGCTGGCATTTTTTTCTCTAGATTTTCTTACTTGTAACTTTTACCAATGCTACAAGATGATGAGAATCTGAACAGCTTCCATATTTCCTTTCTCTCAGATATTAGTTTATGAAGGTCCTCTCTAATTGGAAATGGGAAGTTTTTCCTGCTTTATAACAGTGAGATGCAACCATAGTATTTCATTTTCAGAAAACAGTGAATACAAGGAGCAAGCTTTCATAGAAGTCAAACAAACAGGCTGTTGCTAGCAGAGGGGTCTTGCAAGTCATTGGGTAACTTGGCAGTTATGTGGTGGAGATTGCATGAAGAATGACCGAATCCCCTAGAAGCGCTTGTGTGAAACCTGGAAAGTGGCCGATTTGCAGGGAACTGTACGACTTTGCTTTCCCACTGTCCTCCAAGGTTGATGGAGGCTCTGGGAAGGCCCCTGCTACCTTCCTGCAAGTTCAGGTCCAGAGGAACAAGGAGGACCAAGTGGCTACACGAAGCCATTTCTCACGGCAGCGTGTACAGACATGAAGCAGAGCAGGGCACAGATTTGTGTGTCGGAGAGGAGGTGAGAGAAGCATTCTGCTCTGGGAAGTTAGCTTAAACTGACTTTTTTTTTAACAGAATTAAAAACAGAAGGTTTTTCTAACTTCAAATATTTACACGAACAAGAGTACTGCGCTATATCCATCAAACACTCATGGACTGAAGATGTGTTGAAATCTTTGTACCTGATCTCTCAGAGAGCTTCATGAGCTGCTTGGAGCTAGTTTATATAAGAAAATAACCTAACCTGAATGACAATACCAGAGCTTGTTAATGCTGTGTTTACACTGTGTGAACTTAAGTTACCAGCACTACAGGAGAGGATGTATATTTTAGATAACACAATCTGGTTTCTATCTGTTATATTTTTAGATTTTAATCCTATCAGTCTCTTAGCCAAGCAAAAGAATATCAAGTTTAACCATTGTTTTAAAGAAGGGAAAAATCCTGTCTTATCTTCAAAACAATAGGTTTGAGTATATATGTATAAAAAAGTTAAATCTATTAATTAGCTTAGAAACTGAGTGACATTTTTCTAACTCTTCCTCCACTAAGTGGAGCTTGCTGGGCCAAAGCACAAGGAAATGGTTTTCCCAAATTTTCATTCCTTTTGCCTGCCCTTTTTTTCCTTCATAAACAGAAATTGTCTCCGAGAACTGACTTCCGCAGGCATTACTTCTCCAGGATTTTAATAACATTTCCACAAAAACACACGCTTTCCTCCTGCCTGCCCTGTAAACACGAATGTGAGAGCAGAGCCAGATGCCGGCTGCCACCGGCGCCGTGCCGGATTCGGCCGCGTGCCCGGAGCCGCAGCAGTTCCATGGGCTCCTGCATCGTGCCACTTGTGCATCTCTGGCGGGCCACGTCTGAGGCCCACTGCGCTCCATGCTGGAGTCCTCCTGATCTCAGGAGCAGTATGTGGAGCTGATGGGTTGAAATTCAGGGTCAAGGGGATCCACTTGTGGGGGGCCCTGGAGCTGAGGTCCTGCTTTGCAAGCAAATGGAGGTGATAGAGCTATCACCTGGGGAGACCTCTTGGTACCATGTCGTAAGGTGCTAATGACTTCCCAAAACCTCCAGGCACCCAGTGTGGGGCCAACCAGGAACCAGTGATGCACCAGCAATTGTGCTCCATGGGGACCTCACTGCATGTTATCAGGGAAAAGTGCATCACTGCGTGGTGTGAAGCCACCTCTGCACCTTTGAAAGCTGTCCTACTGTGCTGGGAAAACGTGAGCAAGGAGAGCTTGCTTCCAGGAGGCTAGAGCTGCTCAGTAATGCATTACACACTCTGGTTTCTACCAAAAGCAGACTGAACCAAGAAGCGGAAGGAGGCAAAGTCAAGGAGCGCTTGGTTAAAATAAATGGAGATCCTGCCCGGGTAAGGTTTGCAGCTCAAGCCTTTAATACAAAGCAAGTCAAGAAAAAAATATATTTGATTCAGCACTACGCCAGCTATTTTTAAAGCTTTAAACAGCACCTCTGATGCAACTGACCTTGAAGAAATTTGTTACTTATGGTGCCATCAAGCAAAAAAAAGTTTGAATTCCTACAGAGGCTTTGCAGGGAGGTTTCCTAGTAATTTTTTTAGGAGTGGTAGAAAAGCAGAAAAAGCAATTCAGATAAGCACATAAGTAGATCCAAAACTGCATTTTTCAATGGATATAAAACATAGAGCCAGAGAAAGTACAAAAACTTGTCATTTATATAAAGGATTGTGCTTATTAATAGATAATGCATCGTTAACACCTGTGTAATTTTGAATGGAAAGCTGGAAAGGTTCCTTTTGCCGTCCTCTCCTGTGCACCGGCACCCGCCTGCTCAGTGGCCTGCATCCGTGCTCACTGCTGCTACCTGATGAACCGGGAAGCCCTAGGGAGACTGCATTCGGATCGCTTATGGGACTTCTGGACACTTCTGATAGTTCCCTAATCCCACCGGAAGCCTGAGCTGACTTTTCCACTGGTGCTGGCAATGCTCAGCACTCCACATTACTGTGCTGGTTTCAGCCTTGTTATTTAATCTATAGGATGATTTATGATCTTTGTTCTGCTCAGTGTGATGCGCACACCCAATAAAAGAACAAGGGTCTTCTAAAGAGATAGATGATTGCAGTTGCGGCCCTGTGACAAAAGTCTGAAGACAACTAATCCTTTTGGGAACAATTTGTATTTTAATTATATAAGTGGGGACAAATGTCATATGAGGTACATACAGATCTAATCAGTTCAAGTTGTACTGTCAAAGAAAATAACTACCTGACACTTTTCCTCATATAGCGCTATAAATGCTTCATATTCATGTTTAATATTCATATTCATTCATATTCATTTTCATATTTCCCTATAACCAACCCTATATACTTATACCTTCCTAACATTAATGAATACACGTTGCCTCCACAGTTACAAGGCCTGGCAGCATTTTCCAAGGCTGATGTTTTAGTTGATTTTCCAAATCCTTTAGGCATAGCATCTGCTTGCGACCTGCTTTAGATCAATATGGCATATATACAGCATGGCATATATAAGGCAAGTTTACAGCTGCTTGGGAGCTCTAAACGCAGCTACCTGGGTCCCTGATGAACAAGGGCCATCACCTCCTGGGTGCAGGTGCTGGGCCAGGCTGGACTGCTTTAGGTGCGGGTGTATGTGTAGGGAAAAGCTGGGAGAAATGCCTGAGATACCAGCAAACTGGAATGCAGAAAAAGAACGGATTCAAGAGGAAAAGAACAAGAGAGATGAATCATTAAATGAACGGCAGCACACAGTTTTCCTTGTCATAGCCCACTTATAAAAGGATGTGATTTTCTGATGAGAAATCATGCGATAGCAGAGGCTAGCCAACAACTGAGTTTCATAAGCTTATACTAAAGTATGTAATGCCAAAACGCCATATAACAAGGATACTAGAGAACAGTTTTAATAACATATTCCAAACTTCCTGAGGTTGTTTATACCTTATTTCAGACTGATGAAAAGCTTTTTCTTACATGTGCACTTGTGTGAAATACCTTTTAGCTAGTGCTAAAAGATATGTGGGTAAAATAGCACATACTTTCTCAGCTAAGGACAGAAGAATTGCTTCTATACCTCCAAAAAACTCACATAATTAAAAGATTTAGGTTTTATTTCAAAACCTTTCTTCCTGCAAATTAGCATCTCAAACAGAAAATTAGCTGTTATTTTTAAAGCAATTTCACTGAGCAGGCATCATTCTGTAGGGTTTTCTTTCCTTCCTTAGACATTAAAAAGGCTCATGAAGTCAATGATGAGAAGTGAAATGTCACATTCAAATCTCTAGTGTGACCCGAGAGCAGGACCAGCCCCACTTCTGCACCCCAGATGTTTGTTCATGCAAAGCCCACTGATAAAGGTACAAAGCTTAAGAGTGACAGCCATGAACCAGACCCAAAGTCATTACCGATTAAAACTAGTCACTAATGAATGGCTTGTTTGGTGAGCCATATGAAAAAAAGATGGTGTTTTCAGTACAGATCCCAGAAGACAGATGTCCACATTTCAGAAATTACTTCCAAACTGGCACTCTCAGAACAGAGAGAAAAGATCTAAAAGAACGCTCCTAAGCTAAAAACATATTTGTGTCTGAACTCTATTTACCCACTATGGCCTGTGAACTTTTGAAAGGAAAAGGACTCTGCTCTGTACTTGTATATCTCCAGATGTAATGGGCTCCCGATTCTGAGTCTATAGACTTAGGAACATGTTAATGTATCTTACCTGAATTGATACAAGCCAAGCAAGTGTGTATTTCTACTTCATCTTCTTCTATCAGAGGCTGCTCCCCTCTGCCTAATCATCCACTTACCATCTGCATGCTAGAAGGGGAACCCCACCAAACTACGGCCAGGGATGGATATTCAAGGTGAAGGAAATCTCGTCTCTGTGAAGGAAATCTGTCTCTTGTTTTCTGTGTACAAGGAGATTTGTACCTGCATCCTTTCCCCAGGAGACTGCCTTAGCCTTGCAAACTATGGTGCAGCATGGAAAGACTTCTGCCATCTCTGCTCTTGATGTGGTCTCTCTTTGCATGAACATGAACATAAACATGAACAGTGCAAGAGAGAGCATTGCAGGGCAGTGATTTGGGCACCCAGGTGGGAACTGGGACTCATGGGAACTTTTAAATATTTAATCTTTGTATGCAAAGTCTTACAGCTTCAGCAAGTGAGACGTGGCACCTGCTCACCCGGCTCAACCTAGGGCCCATGCCTGGGGTGCGACGCAGCAAAATTAAGCTTCAAAGAGATGGCAGAGTTGAACTTGGAGCTCCCGAACCATAAGCATGTGCTTTAGTCAACATGCACATTCACCCTGATGAGTGGATAGTGGCAGATAAGCCAAAGCCACGTTTTTCCGGTGGTAAAGAGTACTCGTAAGTCCTGGTAAGAGTTTTCCAGTACTGACAGAGTAAAAGAAGACATCTCGCCCAGGCTTCCTGGCTAGCCCTGCTGCGGATGGTGGCTCTGCAGCCAGTGCCACGGTGTCCCAGCCGTCACTTTGTCCTGCTGTCAGCACGCATCCTTCAGACACCAGCAGGAAACAAGGCATGAGGCTGGAGGCAGGAAGCTCTACCGCGACAAAAATTGGCAAAGACAGGTGTAATCCCCAAGCTGCTTTTAGCTCATTTTGGCAAATAGACAGTCCCCAGTGTGACAGCGTCCTCCTGACAAGGACGGCTCAAGATTCCCAAGGTACGACAGGGACTTCCTAGCGAGAGCGAGTAGGCCTGGAAGAGCCTGCTTTCCATTTTGTGGGCAAATCGAAGGGGCAATGCGGGGTGGCAGCTTCTGGGAAAAGCATGTTTTAAATTCATCTTCTTGTGTCTTTAGCATCACTGTTAAATGGCTGCTATGGAGTGATAGAAATTGAAGGAAGTCTAATAGTGTTTGCCCTGGGCTTTGCAGCTGCAGTTTAGCCCTCAGCTTTACCCCTGCCATTTCCTTACCCACAGCTGCTCCTTAGCTGGAAACTTTAGGACAGGTTTAACTTTGATCCTTTTAATCTCCAGTGCTTCCCTATCTGGGGACTTGCTGCTGCTCTTTTTCTGCCTCTTTTCATTGCTCTAAACAACTGAAGCTTTCCTCCTGGCTTGCTGTTCCTTTTATTTTTTTCCCCAAACAGCAAAACAGTGAAAACGATTGTACAGTTAAATCTGCAGGAAGCACTGAATTTAAACCATGGAGATGATTTGTGTTTGAGGACGAACTCGATACCAGGTTCCTCCAGCATCCCTTGCTCCTGTGCTGCTTGCCGTTGTGTCCGAGATCCCTATGGCCTCGCTGACAGCTCTCTGCATGCACGTGCAGTCACTGGAGGGGAAAAAAAAAAGCAAACAACTCCAGCTGTACTCTCATACACAGACAAATCCTGCTAGGAAATGACAGGGAGTAGCTGGAAGAAACGGACTTCAAAGATAGGAAATGCTCATGGCTGCTTCCCCAGGAAGGGGTGAGAGGAAAGAGAAAGTCTCGGCTCCAAATAAGTGCGTGGCTTTTGCTGGAATTGCTGTTTTTTCTCTCGCCCTCTTGCATGGTGTGTTGCTGGCTTTCATGTTCTCCTATAAGCATCCTAGCTTGAGGCAAATGCAACTTGCAAGTTCACAAAGGGGAAACGAAAGAGCCCAGAATGTTTTGGTTTTAAACCAGGCTGTAAGGATCAGCCTATGATTTTTTTGCTTTCGGGAACAGCAATAGTTCCGATCTTTCCTGAGGGCCATCGCCGTTTTGCTTGCTAGACAGTTATCAAGGGCTAATAAGTTCAGTCAGTGAGGAGCATATAGGACACTACAAAATCAAGAAAGGCCCTGAGTCAAATTTCTTTATGTCAGTAGGGATCTTTCCAGACCTGTAACTAGACGATGCATGTGTTTAAAAACCACGTGAGGACATTTTTGACCACCCTTTGTATAACCTACTAGAAATAGAGTGTTCCTAGGAAGGGACCCTTATTTATGAAAGACTGAAGAGTCATGAATTCAGCCTTTGGAGGTGGTACCAAGGAGCCAGTCTATATTGCTCATCTCGTTCATTGTTTTAATGATACCGTTTTTTTTTCTGCATCTTCTTTCCTTCCTCCAATGGGAAGCCCTTACATCAAAACAGTTATTTTTTTAAAGAGAGGGTCCATCTCTGTTCTGGATGGTCACTCTTGTTTAAATTCCTTTGAAATCTGTTAGGTTTTAAACCCAAGACCAGGCTACAAGTCAAAGTACTGCAGCATATAGCGAAGGATCCGTGTCCTCGGGAGCTGCGTTCAGGAGAATGAGTCACTGCACCTGCAGGGAAGGAAGAAGGAGTCAAACTGATTTTCCATAGTACTGACCACTGACATGTCATGGGGGAGATGTGGCCTTAAGGGAGGAGAAGGACAGGAAAGGAGACCCAGACTGCTTTTTGATGTCCTCCACAATGTTACATTTGCCGCATTAGGAGGGAAGCAGGAAAAGCACATATTTATCAGAGGCCTTTTTTTGGTTGTTGTGCTAAGGAGGCTCTCTGCTACTCTCTTGGCAAAAAATCTCCGCTTGCTGAATGCTAAACCAGTGGTGGTTATACTGGTGCAGGACGTGTTGGCAGCAGCACTCTGGCAAACCCAGTCACTGTACAGATAGTCCTTGTGCCTACAGCTCCTCTAGGACCATTTTATTACCTTCACTTTTATTACTCCATCCAAAACAATATCTTCACTAAAGAGAAACTATAGGACATTTGGAAGGGCTTTGGCAGATTTATAGCCATACATTTCTATATTCAGAAGAATTTACTTAAAACATGCATAAGGCGATATGCTGAAACTATGTTTAGATTTTTGACAGAATTTCAGCAAAGCCTTTTGATGTGGTCATTATAATGTACTAAAAAGTTTGAAAGATGTATAGTTTTTGCAATAAACTAATATTCTCTTATGCTTTGAAGTATTAATACTACGTCCAGCCTTCAAGTATTTCCAATCATAGAACTAGTGAAGCGAGAAGAATTCAACTGGTTAGCAAAAAGTGTATGTCTTCAAGATGTACCTTATCTATAGAAAAGATGTGATCTCAGATTAGGGTCTGGGTCATGTAAGATGGATAATGTTTGATTTTTCATTGTTGTTAAAATATCTTGTTTCTTTTTAGTAAATCAAGCGTCTTCTCTCTTCTCACTTTTTTTTTCTATATTCAGGAGAATGGAAACTTCCAAACTTGTCTAAAACTTTCTGGTTGGTATTAGGATGAAATGAAAAGTAAACAAAATCTTTCTTTTCATTTCATGAAAGATGTAGAAAACATTTTTCAGTGGAACTGAAATACTTGGAACATTTGATCATTCAAAGAGATAAGAAGATATAGGCACATATATATTTTCAGAAGCATGAACAATCCAGCCTCATCACATCACATCAGTTTGAACAACATAAGAAAGAAAGAAAGAAAGAAAGAAAGAAAGAAAGAAAGAAAGAAAGAAAGAAAGAAAGAAAGAAAGAAAGAAAGAAAGAAAGAAAGAAAGAAAGAAAGAAAGAAAGAAAGAAAGAAAGAAAGAAAGAGAGAAAGAGAGAAAGAGAGAGAGAAAGAGAGAAAGAGAGAAAGAGAGAAAGAGAGAAAGAAAGAAAGAGAGAAAGAAAGAAAGAAAGAAAGAAAGAAAGAAAGAAAGAAAGAAAGAAAGAAAGAAAGAAAGAAAGAAAGAAAGAAAGAAAGAAAGAAAGAAAGAAAGAAAGAAAGAAAGAAAGAAGAAGAAAGAAAGAAAGAAAGAAAGAAAGAAAGAAAGAAAAAATAATGATTTCTCAGTATTTCTGCTACTAGATGCAATAAAACTAACAAAATGGCAGAATGGGTGGTTTGGAGAGTTGATAAGAGGGTATATAGCTTGTCAGCTGTTTGAATCCAACCCAGGTTGCCAACAGAAATAATAACAGTAATGGAAAATCTTTACCATCTGACAGCTGTTTGGCTTAAGTGAAATGAGTCAGTGGCCTACCCGTGTATTTTTAGGTTTCTTGCCATTACTCTGGTTTGCAGAGAGTACCACAAAACCTGAGAGACTGGAAACTCAACCAGGGCATGTTTAATGATGGCAAGAAACTTCAAGGCAGAAATAAAAAGTTCTATGGGAGCCTCCTTTGGTGAATCCATTTACAGTCTTCTGAAGCTCTGCTGGTGATATCCTCAAGGGTAAATCCTTAGCTCTCCCTATGTCCATCCAAGCTGATCAGAGAGTATCATTCTTTAGGACTTACTGCTGCAGGCATTGGTGCTGGGCCACAGCTGGAGCTGCCCGTGCAAAGGTGTCTGAGAGCCTGGCATTTCCCACTGGAAAACACCAGAAAGTATCCCCAAGGACATTCTAGTGAGCTGTAAACGTTTCATGGACCAGCGAGTCACCTGCCCACTAGGGACAGCTGAGGAGGTGAAGCAGAGGCAAGACACTCAACCACATGAAGATGCAGGCACACTTCAGGAGATGATTGGGTGCTCATCATACCCATTGGTCATTCTATCTGTCAGCTCCTATACCATGGTTTGCTAGGAGATGCTGGTGGATAACGTCACGAGTCAGCCTGATCTAAGGCTTGTAGTGCAGGTACCTTAGGGAACCTCAGTAGGCATCTGGGGACAAGTCCCACCCTGTCAGGGGAGGACAAGGTAGAGTGATTTGCCATAAGCTGCATTATTACCTTTCAATAAATACATAAGAAAACAGACCTCTTCCTTTCTCTTACTTCAACACCTCTCCCAGGGCCTATCTATGTTCATTCTTCAGTGAGAAGAGCTGAACAGCATCACAACAGAAAACGCAGTGCTGGTGCAGTAGAGCTCCTGAGATGAGACGGTCTCAAGATAACAGCGGCACAGGATTCACAAGCAGAGGTGATATCTTATATTAGGACTACTGATGCAGCTGATAAAAGAGACAAATTACATCGGTGGACCTAATAAAGTATATCAGTTCCTCCTACAAGCCTTACTTCATTTTCAAAACTCAAGATTCAAGCCGTACTCTCTCAAAGCTCGTTTTACTTTTTCAGGCCTCAGCATTTTTTTTCCCAGACGGTGCTGTCAGCATCTCAGACCATGTGAAGTAGCAAGGCAGAGGCAGGATTTGGACCCTTCTGTGCTTACTTATGAGATCAAAAATTGAGAGCGGGCAGGTGCCGGCAGCGTCCTTTGGGGGGTGGGTCGCAAGGATCCGTGTCCGCAAACCCATCTGGAGAGGCCATCAGCACTTCTGCAACCTGCCGGGGTAACAAATCTTGCTGGATACCCCACTGCAGTTCGAAGGCAACTCCCAAGAGCAGTTCCTCTGAAAGGTCCTGGTAAGAGCAGAGTCTCTTTCTTAGCACATGACCTTATAAGGTGCTTTCTAGTCTTTTCTGGAGGAGAAAGGTGAAAGTGTATTTCAGCAGAGAAGAAGCTTGTGTCGACATTTCCCATAGCAAACATGGCATTTTCAGCAGAAAATGTGAACACCAAAACATCTGAGCCAAAAAATAAAGTTTTTAATTTTTGGCAGTGCAGGATAGGTTTGGGCAGTTCAGTTTTCGTCAGTAAAACAACATATCTTCACACCACTTCTTTTTTTTCTCTTTTACAGAATGCTGACATTTTCAACTCCCTTTTCCTTCAACATCCAGTTTCTCTCGAATGTTTTCAACAGGGCTTATCACAGGATTTAGCTTGGAGGACTGCTTGCTGTCCAGGGAACCGCCAGCGATCCCAGGAAGAGAGCAGCGGCAGCATATTAGCTTTGCAAGGCCCTGGGGACCCTTTGGCAGCCCGGCTGGATCAGGGAAATGACATTTCTCCTGGCTTGCTTTGCCAGGGGAAGGCTGAAAACGGTGTGTGGGAGGCAAAACCGCCAAGCCGAATGCAACGCTGAACAAATGCGGCCAGAAGGAGAAAACACCATGTCCTCTACATCTTCCAGACAATCCCACCTGGGTTTTCTCTATTAACCACACAGCCAAGGAGTCTACCCCACCTCTTGGGAGAGAGAGGGGAAATATTAATGTTTGACTGAATTTGCTGTGTTTTCTTGCAGGGTGGAAATATTATATATCCTTTTTTGGCTCCAGGCACCTTTCCTCCTTCGGGCTGGCCCCCCTCCACTGACTTCAAGCCAGAGGAAGCTCTGTTGCTTACGCAGAGCATCAGAGCGTTGCGCACCCATAACCAAAACTGCCAAAGACAGAAACGAGAACCTGAACTGAAAATGATTGAAATATGTTGATGAAATCCAACCGCTCCCCCGCTCACCCAGACGATCAGCCTAGAAATGATGGCTAACGGGTTTCTGAGTTCCTCTAAGAAAACAGTGTGGAAATATAACTCCTGGTTTGGTGCATGCCCGGAGTGTCAAACTAATAATATGTCTCACATGTAAGCAGCTGCAAAACCTGATATTTACACAAGGATTCACAGAGATGAGAAAAGAATGCATTTTTTTTTAACTAGATGACAGGCTCTGATTCAAATGGAAATTAATTTGGGAAAACCCTCTGGTCTGTGTCATATAGCACGCCAGATTACATGAGTAGACTCATTCCTATAATTGAAGATTGTCTTTAAAGTGTTGACATCCTTCCTGCATCAGCATAGCAACATTTTTACCTACCAAAACACCCTTCATTTTGCATGTCAAGTAGATTGTGAGCAACCCAAAACTCTACCTTTGGAAGCAGTCAATCAACAAGTTGACAAATGCACTTTGTAAAAGTACAAATACACCCAAATGCATTTGCTAATTGTAGCCATTTATTTTGTAGTGCTGTCGCTGGTAGCACATACATACATACTTGGCTTACCTTTGACAAAGTGGCTCAGATTTCAAAGCTTAAAGCCTGCTTTATATAGGCACTTCCGAGACTCCAACATCAGCTAGGCACATGCTACTGTTGACAACACAGCGGTTCTTGTCCCAGCCACCCAGAAGCGAATTTGCAATGCTACTCTTTTCAAGTGATTGGGGAAAGAAATAGTTGTTGTAACTTTGAAGATCTGAGGAGATCAGAAAGGTAAGGGCAAGTTTTGGGGTCACAACTTGTATTTTACTAGACTAATTAGTGGAGCTGGAAAACACTGTCAAGTTTTTAGATATCCAAGCTCTTCCTCAAGCCCCAACATGAGTTACTTCTGTTTTTCTTTTTCAGTTGTATCAGCTGGTCATAGTCACACTTCCCTCCTTACAAATCTTGCATCAGTTCTGTGGAGAAATGATACAGAAGGTGAAGCTCCTCATAGCAGACTGCAGCAATGCCAAAGTGTGATTTGAAATGTGTGATTTATCAGTATGCCCCAGGATTTGCAAGAGTTTGCAAATTCATCCAAAGCATATTGTATACTTTCTAGGCCCTTCATCTAATGTCAACAAAACAGCAAAGCAATACGAGAATAAATCTGGAGGTGATGAAAGCAGTCTCAGTTGAGCTTGGGCTATGTAAGCTCTCACCACACCCCCTCATATAAAAACATGTTTTATTCTAAATCCCCCCTCTCTCCACTAAAACTCATATTTTTATGACGCAAAAGTGTCCTTCATACCCATCACACCAATGGAATAGCATGGTGCTTTCCACAGAAATTTCTTTTCTACTAGAATTCAGGCTTTATACTGTTACATAAAGAACTGCAACACAAAATAAATAACCTTGCCCTGGGGAAATCCCAAGCAACTTATTTGACTATAATGATGACTGTGTTTCAATTTTCTGTTGGTAAGAGCAGAGCTGCGTGTGTGTTTTATTCTTAAATAGGAGTGTCTACTACAGGTCTTACACAATGGAAAATAATGATTATCATACCCAGATTCAAAATATTTCCAAACAAAACATTTGGACATGATGGAAAATATATGCATTTATTTACCTCTTATTTCTGTAAAAGATCCCAGCTGCTTTGCATCTGCAGTGGCAGCACATCTGTGCTGCTGTGGAAGCAGAAAAAAAAAAAGAAGACTATTTAATGGATTTTAGTCTGATGCTTCCATCTTGTGGCCAACTCAGAAAAGCTTTATTCCTTGCTGACATGGTTCCAGCAATACTTTGAAAGTGTTTTAAAGCTTTTTTTGTTGTAGTAGAAATAATACTACACATTAAGAAGTAAATGGGTTGCTACCCAGTTCAGTAAAGGTATTAACATATGTAAGAAAGCCTTAAAACTTTTGGAGATCATAAATCTGCTGTCAGGATATTTTCTCCTGTTATTGGTATGGAGACAATTCAAAGACATTGGAAAAAAAAAGGGGGGGAGGTGCGGGGGGGAAAGGAATTAAAATTCAGGAAAAAAAAGTTTACATTTCTTTTTTCTTTTTCTGATTTCCGGGTTTTGTTTGTTTGTTTTAAGCGGAAAGTCAGCCATTTTAATAGAAAAGAAATCCATTTTCCCATTTCATAGCTGGGTAAAAGCTTTCTGAGGTGAAGACTTCCTGCCATCAGCTGTCTTATCAGCAGGGGTAGCCCCACATTGGGGGCCAATGTCCTGAGGATCCCTGGAGTCTCCATCAGGCTGAAGGCTGAGGAAGCCCTGGTGAGGAATGACCTAAGTCCCAGCGATCCTGCCAGGAGACGAAGGGGCTCTGACAGGCTCCTGGGCTGCCCAACAGTCCTGCTGTGCTGCAATCCCTCGAGAGCTGCCTGTGCACCTGCAAGGGGTGGAGGGCAGAGACGTGGCAAGGCAGTCAGGCCCACGAGTGTTGAGTTCAGCCTCCCACGGAGACTGTGGGCACTGGCCGTGGACTCCCCTGGCGCACGGGCTCTGCCTCCAGCTCCCAGCCTAGTGGCCAGCCCAGGTCCCATGAGGTGCCTTTGTTTCCCCCATAGCCATAGTCCTTCTAACCTACGGCAGAATGAATGGCAACCCCAAAGTTCTGTTTACCTGTGTAAGCTGAAGTCTTCTGCTAAGGGCTCCTCCCTACCTTGCCCTGTCTTACGCTTGGTATTTCTTGGTCCAGCAGCAGCCCTTGATGCGCCTTTTATGCTTTCCTTACAGATGTTTTGCAACCCTGCGTCCTTGCACTCAGGTCGCGGGCTCATTTTTGGCTAATGGCTCCCAATTGGTTCCCCAGCACATCACCCTATGTGCTGTGGCTCGTACCATATGGCAAACTGCCCCTTCCACACACTGGCAGGTCCCTAGGTCTAGGCCTGTTTTGGCAGAGACCTTGGGACAGGGAGTGAAAAGATGGAAACTATTCCTGCAGGACACCTGGGCTGCATGTGCAGCAAGAGCTCCATTTATTTGCACAAAATGCATCCCTTCAGCAAGAGCATGCAATGCTTCCCCTACACGGTCCCCTACACATATGTGGTGTCTTACTGGTGATTAGAGCCCTTCTTCTGCAAAGGGAAAGAAGCATCGCAGAGAGCCACTGAGCTCTGTACCCAAGGTGAGGTGGGGAGGGACTTTGGTGTCTTTGTCATTTTTTTTCAGCAGTAGTAACAATTGTGTCTGTTCTTATGTCTCGCATCATCTGTGATTTTCCAGAGGAGCCATCCTAAGTCTGAGGAGGACAGAAGTAAGGACACAAGCAGCACCATAACTATCCTGAAACCCTGGGACCAAAGGACGTTATTTATGTCCCTGCAACATTCAGGATAGAGTTCTCTTTGTGAAGGAGAGCAAATGTCTTTAAACTCATTTTGAAGGTATGGGCTGAGGCTACTTCATCCTATTCAAAATGAGGAGAAGTTTTGCTTTGCCAGGAGCTGGTGAAGGACAGGGAGCTGTTTATTTCAGAGATGGTTTCATCAAATGTGGCCACTCCAAGGACAGGAGATTGTTAACGCTGTTTTTTTTTCATAGTGTTTTTCTGCAGTAAGCCTTACCTAGCTCCCCTTGGCAAAAAGGGACAGATTTTAGTGTAGGAAGTGCCTCTGGCAATTAACCAATACCATGTGAAAAAACCAAAAACAAGAAAACAAACAAACAAAAAAAAAGGACTGATTCTTTATAGCCATCTTTCAAGAAGTGAGTATAGACCCCTCACATAACCTTAAATTATATATCATTTATTGAAATATAAAGATCTTAATTTACAGGATTTTTTCTTAAAGACAAAATAGCAACAGGGGCATTTTGTAATACATTTTATGCCTACCATTACTCAGGCAAGTTTGCCCTTCTTCAAACATCTCACAACAGCCACCATTTTGGAAACACTTCCTTTTTTATTATTCTAAAATATAACTTTTGGACATTCAAAGTGCAACAGTTAACGTGCCTGTGGAATATATCACAGTTAAAAAAAATATAAACAAAAGGCAGTGATATAGCTGTCATAAATGTTTGGCAGTATTCTAGAAGTCTATATAAAAATACTTATATACATATTGATGTATAACATCACCATATCTTACGTCCTTCATCATGTTATAGGACCATTTTTTACAAGTTGTAGATCACGCTGTAAGGAATTAGTTGGCCATTCCAAATCACAAGCTGTGTTTCATAGGCTAATGCTGATTGTCATTATACAATTACTCTAGAGAAAGAATTGGGAATATCTCTTCCAGCGGCTTCTCAAAAATAAAGCCATAAAAGAAAAAGTTGTAATACTGAAAATATTGTAAAACTAAATGGTTCATCCTTTCCCATTCTAGTAAACCTCCTCTTTTCCTCTGCCTCTAATTCCCAATTTCTAGGCTAGTTTGTCTGATTTCAAGTCTGAAATGAGCTGGGTATGGCTAGATCCCTGACATGGATGCAGTACATTACATGGTACTCTTGACAGGATGGGAACAGGATAGAAAACTGAAATTACCAGGGATCAGAAAGTAAGCCAGTTTTGGTTCACATTTCCAGTTTGAGTCTAGAGCCAAGGTCTGTTGTGAGATACAGGATGAAACCAGTGAGAGAAAGGGGAGACCACATGAAAATGTCTTATATTCCAGTACCTGATACAATCAAATATCTTGGGCCTGGTTTTGAAACCATGAAGGACACAAGGCCATGTGCAAAAATGCAGGTGAATCCGCTTGCCTAATTTGAGTGTGTAGTCAAACTGGCTACACATGCAAATTTAGGCACGTGTGGTCTCCAGTTCAGACATCTGGGATATCTAGTAGATCAGTTGTTTTTGCCCAATTTACACTTCATCGTCGGAGAGAGGCATCATCTCATCTGTCCTGGCTGCATCAGGAGCCTTTACATTTCACAGTTATCCCTGTACAGAGCTCAGTGACACGTTTTGCTAAAGCACTGCTTTCAAAAAGACACTTGATCCGTTGACTGCAAGGAAGGAAGGATGTGCCATTACTCATGGCTCATTTGGACTGTTAGCCAGCCTCAGGGCTGGAAACCTCTGGGCCTTGCTTCAAGCCATATGTTCACATTTGCAGTATGTTTGCATGTGGCTTTAGTTGGAGGACATTTTTAAATCCAGACCCAGAATTATTTGTCTGTAACACTAACAATATTGCATTTATTTTCATTTGATCCACAAGTCTCCGCAACAACCGAAGTCAAGGGGAGTTGTGTAGATTTTCCTAGGGCCATTTAAAGTTGAGTTTTGGATTTGTTATTCAGAATCCAGCCAGCATATTCTGTCCATCGCTGCTGATCCTTCTTCACTCTTCCCAGGAAAATGCTGCAACACAGGAGTAAGTTTGCATTGCGTTTGCATTGACTGTGTCATGACAGATGCCGAGCACTTTGTGTGAGGAGCTCATTGCACTGAAATAGTGCTGAGTCTGAAAGCTGAGCACCAAAAGGGATAGGCTCCCCTGTGGTAATGTACCTTTTTCATGTGTAAGTCTTCCAAAGCATCATATATTGAGAATACATTTTACAGTGATAGCAGTAATCATAATACTTTGTTCGTAGAAGTGGCATTGATAAACAACCATTGCAAACTGAGAGAGGATTCATTTTCATATACCTCCCTCCAAAAACACACGCAATACTGTTTGTAGTTACAGTCTGCAAAGATATCATGCTCAGAATTTTATGATGCTATTTAAACCTGCCAACTAAAACAAGTATATTTGTTGCAGATTTCCTTCTGCCTATTTCATCTGGGACTAGGAGAGACGTATTTGTTCCTTGACCAGTTCAAATAAGAACTTGGTTATTCACAGCTTACCCCAGGATAAGATTTCTTTTGAGTACCCATGAAGCACTAATAATGGGATGTTGCTGGCAGTTTATCATATACTTCTATTCTCCAGCATCTTGGAAATGTGGCATAAATTTTCATTTAAAAAAATTTAAAACATTAAGAACCTCTCTAATAAGAGGACAGAAACTGCTTTTAGTACATCTGATTAGAAAAGTTACTCAGCTGATAATAAAAACTAAATCTTAGAACATTAGAAGATAGGAATGTTTCTCCATGTTAAAGTAGTTTTAGCTAGCCAGAGCACTTACCATAGTGTGTGCAGCCAGATAAAATGATTGTTTCATAAAAATATCCAGGTCATAAATCATTTTCCACTACTTAAAGTTTCTTGAAACTGTGCTTAAACTGAAGGACAATGAATTACAAAATATACGCTTAGTGTTACTGAAAACAGTAGTAGTATTATTATGAAAACAGCTATCCTCTATAGTTAATAAAGACTTACTAGGTTTCTAACACCTATTACAGACTGGTTTTTTTTAATTATTATTATTATTATTCTCCTTTACTTGCATTAATGGTAAAAAGTAATATGTTTTGTAGTACCAGTTAGTCCCTTGCGGGTTTAGACCTTTTTGGTCCAGAAGTGGTTTTTGCATGTTCTTCAGTTCACGTGATAGTTCAACAGCAGCTGACACTGAGATTGAGGGAGCAAGTACACAAAATTCATGAGTGATCTCTTCTAAAATCCACCGAGTATGTCCAATGTGCACCCCAAAAGATCCTTGAGTGGACAGTTATTTACATAATTACAATGGTGAAGTATTGCTGCAGTGGAAATTCCATTCATCAAAGTCTCATGAATGCCCTTGAAACACACAACTGGTCTGTTTGTGACCTTGCCTTCATGCTTCACCAGTTCAAATGGCAAACAACACTGAGATGCTACTGAAGTACTGCAGGAAGCAACACTAAAAAAATCCGTCTTCAATGTGTCTCTCTTATTCGCAGTCAGGCTGATTCCCCTGCCGATCGCTGGGAGTTTCTCTGTACAAGGTCCATCTTCTCTTCACATCCTTGACATCGCAATAAAGTGGTTTTCTGTTTGGAGCAGAAGTCTGTAGACTGTATGGCAAGCTTCCCCTTGTGCAGAGCTGCAAGGTGTTTGTGGCTTCTGGGGGCTTACAGGAAGCTGTCTTCTACCAGGTCTGAGGAGTCAATCCCGATGTCGTCCATCATGTCAATGTCCTCAATGGTCTCGTCCTCTCTCTTGATGAAAGTAGAGCTACTGGAACCAGTTTCAATGGCACTTTCTTCAGATGTCTGGGAACTGGAAGAGATAAACTTTTCAGAGCTAAAATACACAACAAATGAGGCTAAATAAGCATAATACTCTTAATTTGCAGTACAACTGAACACCTCTCTACACACTTTCTGATGCACAGAGCACTCTTGCAACTCTGACTGCCCACTTATTAGCATATAGTGCATCCTGTGTCACAAGGATAATGAATCACCTTGGAATTCAGAGGGGCAGGTCGTTTGCATGTTCCTCACTACGCTCTCTGCCAGAGACTCATTAGAGAAATATCAGACTATCTGGACGCTACTCTATGACACCACTGTTATAGCGGTTCAGTCAGGCAAATCCAGGAAAGGCAAGTGACAATAAGATGGTGTAACAGAGGCCATAAATTTCAATCCATAAGTAATAAAAGGTCCTGGATACTCTGCCATCAATGGAAAATGCCAAGGAATTTATATATACATATGTATGTATGTATGTATAAAAGTTATTCTGTATTTTGGAGCTAATCTCACACTGAACAAATTAATCCTTTGTGACCTCATACCCAGCTCTGAGCCACCTAGTTAGAGGGGGAAAATGTCTTGTAAAATGTGGTCCAAAAGCCATCAGAAGCTGCTGTGAGGGCCATACTAGCAAGAGAATCTCAGGGGCATAGGGGGAACACCTGGCCAGCAATCCTCATCCCGTGCAATATACGGAAGAGGTCCACACAAGGACCTCTTTCCCATTCACCATGACCATATTTACCTGGGAGCATTCTTACAATTAGTTCCAGCATAGCCAAGGAAACTGTTCATGTGGTAAGATACTAAACAGTGGGAATACATATATGACCCAGAATGAAGACTATGAGCTAAAGACTCCACCTACCTGTGCCTGTTCCTTTTGCCAAGCTCATCTTCAGAAACAGGGTCAATGTCAGGCAGGGGGATGATGTATCCACTGTCAGCACTCAGCCTCTGCTCATCAAATCCACTCTCCCTGTCCTTTAGCTTGTCTTCATTCTTGTAAGTGACACCAATGTAAGCGTTGTCACAGTCTCCTCTCATGCGAGTGACAGCTGGGTGATCACTTTTCAGGAAGTCCAGGTGAATTTTCTCGTAGCTCTGAAAATAATCATTTCAAACTCCTCATTAGACACTATTCTCTAAGGCCTCCTTTCTTCAGCCAGATAACTGTGATTTGCTAACCTAGTAATTACTCTGCCCTTTGAGCAAAAGTACCATGCTGCTGCCCCAGGCAGTATGAGCACAGGGTACAGGACCAGCAATGCTGGACAGAATTGCCCAAATCTTCAAGTGCCTGGGAATTCAAAAGGAGAAATGACAAGCACATCTGGACAGATGCAGAGATGGGCATGACAGCACTGAGCAGGCATGTAGGTGTGAAAGAGGGGTAGAAAGTGAGGGAAAGAGGTGAAGGCAGCTGTGGAAATGAAATAGTAAATGACACACAGGCAGAGCTTGTCCAGAGGTGACTATCAGAAGCATGAGAGGAAAACTTTCTCAAAAATAGGTCGAGGTCCAAAGGGAGACTGGGAGATGAGACACTTGTGATGTCTAGAATTTTTCTAGAATTCTTTCACCACCTGGAAAATCCCCTTAAAACATACAAAACTCCATTCTCCAGCAGAAGCTTAACACAACACAGTTCCGGTAGAAATGGAGAGCCCTGCTTCACACTAATACTGCAGAACTGTTTCGCTCAATAACCATAACTTCACATCCCTCAAACATGTGATGTCCCTGTCTGAATGATTTAATTTACGCAGCTTAGGTTGCATCTGTTCAGTGCTCATAGCTCTGATGGGCAGAACAACAGAGTCAATCCCCTCTGAAAACGAATGCAGAAAATGCAAAGGAAATTCCAAAGAGCAAACCTTTTTATACTCCCCAGGCAACAGGCTCTCCACAATTTCACTCAAATGGTAAAAGGAAGGTCTTTTCTCTGGTTCACTATTCCAGCACTTCACCATGATCTCATACCTGCAGATAAGGCAAAGAACATTTTAACTGCCTGGGAGAAGAAAACAGGAAACCAAACAGAAACTAAGACCGAAATTGTCTGGAGGCAGAGCAGGTACTGAAAGTCAAATTGCATGCTTACACTTCACTGGTAGCATGGTCTGGTTTTGCCATTCGGTAGCCACTCTTTATTTTATTGTAGAATGTAGAGTCAACCATCATGCCAGGATATGGTGTGCCTCCTGCGGACAAAAATTAAGAAAAAGGCTGTTAGATATCGAGTTAAAACTTGCAACTTTGTAATAAATAACAGGTTATGATGTCAAAAATGAAAGTTCAGAAATCCACTAATACCTACTAATGGGCATTTGCTGAACTATGTAAAGAGGTTGAACCATGGGAAAGTGCACTATTAAGTTTTCTGTTTAAAACTCTACTGCGTAAATGTTAAGTCCTAGAGAGTGCTGAGGATGTCTGTGAGTAGAGAAGGGTGAGAGACAGCTGGCTTTGTAAAGCTGTTTTAAGAAAAGTCCAAAGGCCCGAATACCTCTTCTGGGGAGAAATCATTTTATGTTTTGCGATGTATCAAAAGCTAGTAACTGATGGTAAAAAATAACTTTAAATGTAAACTTTAAAATTAATTAAAAGTTAACAAGCATAGAAGCTGTGCTTTGCATAGAACTGAAGTTTAGTTCCTAGCATTATAATTCATTACTTGTAATGTTAAGTGGCCCTAAAGTGGAACTTACTCATAAAACTGAAACATCACCCTTCTGCTGAGAAAGTGGAATGGCTGTCCACGAAAAGCATGCCAAATGCTGTCTTGCTGCTCATGTCAAAAAATGTTAACATTATAGTTTAACATGCCATCAAAATTTATGAAACCAAGCTAAAGCTGTCAAAAATGAATAAATAAACTATACCGTGTGATGCATCAGCTGCAATTTATTTGTACTGATCGCAATCAGCGCAGACCACAGCCTGCTCCTCCTCTGCCTCCTTGACATCTGGACTAGATGGGGAAAAGCCATTCCATGCTCCGCAGCTTGGCAAAACCCAAGCTGTAACCAACTCATAGCATCTCTCCTAAGCTTTCATGTGGCCTATGGGTGGGCTCCCAGGCCCCTTGGGGAACTGCTGTCCCTCCACATAACACACACACGGCAGGGCTTATGTGAAGTTTCCCTGCCTGGACACAGCTACCATGTAAGGTGCATAGATAAGTTTGAATTTGGACTTGTCTTCTGAGCTAATATCATTTAAACGGTCATTTGAGACATACAGATACCATAGCACTTGAGCTCAGCTGTCACTGATGTGTAAAAGGATTGTTACAACAGAAGTCAATGCCACAGTGAGACATCAAAGCTGATAACCTAAACAAATCTAGCTGAGGACATGGGGGTCTTTTGTTTTGTTTTCCCCAAGGAAGAGCAGTTTTCTCAGGAGCAGGCGTTTTGTAATCTTTACCACAGGGATGTCAATCCTTTCAAAAGCAAGGTTTTCATCTTCAGACCCTCCTTTGCAAACAGGAGAGCCACGCACAGACTTATTTGTGCCCGAGTACCCCCTCTACACAATGGCACTTCTGAGCTTCCCAGGGATGTTGAGGAAAGGATGTTTACAGGCTCCTGTGGTGCTCGGAGATTACAGTAATCAATGCTGTAAATAATGATGCAAATGCTCTTTTCTGAGAAGCAGTTATACGACAGCCTAGAAAATGCCATTAGGCTTGGGGTTGCCGTGGCCAGCCACAGATATCATCCAGGCGTGATGACTTCTACTCAGAGTAAATCTAGGTAACATGCATGCACTAAATCAGACCAGCCATCCACCCAGGAGGCAAATTAACCAGGCTGATCCCTAATGGGAGCTATATATCATCTGTAACTGCTGTGCGTTGTTGTAGCCTCTGGACATGGCCATAAACCAACTGTGCAAATAGCACTGCCCTCAAAATGAGAAAGCAGAGTCCCAGAAGGATGGCATTTATTTTTGTTTTGTAATGGAACTAAAATGGGGTGTCTCAAAATGCAAGTGAAATATCATTTCAGAACAACCACTAAGCTCAGATGGTGTCCTGACCATTAAACTGTAGGATAACTGAGGAGACTTTTTCCTTCTGTTTTAGCCAGAAATTCCCCCCTGACTTGAAGAGACCAATACTCTTCCACAGAAAGCTTTCACTCAGTGCTTTCAGTTTTCTAGCCCCCTTTCAGCCCCCCCCCCCCCAAAAAAAAAATTGCAAAAAAATCCAAATGAGAACTTTGGGAGATCGTAGATTTTTATCTCATACCTACCATTGAGATCTGGAACACCATGCAGAAGAAAAACTAATAATTAATTCCATTAATATGTTTTTACTGTGAAAATTGAAATACTTTATGCAGGCCTGACCTGAAAAAGTTTAATTATTGCATGTAAGAAAGTATTAGCATTACATACCAAGAGAAAATATTTCCCAGAGCAGAATGCCGTAAGACCAGACATCACTTAATGTTGTGTACAGATTGTCAAAAATGCTTTCAGGTGCCATCCACTTTACTGGAAGGAAAGTCTGTGGCAAAAAGAAATAAACCCCAAATCCCACAAATTAATCATTAGAGAAATATTTTCCATTACAGTAGCTTATTGACAACAAGAATTAACATCTCCCTAATAAGAAAATGTGCTACCTTTGCTAGTATTTATTTTTAATTCTATATAGCACGCTGAGGTTCTGGGATTATAAGCAATGTTCCAATGCTCTCCCTAGAAAAAGTAATTAAGACATGACTGTGTTCATTTTACTACTAGTCAATAACCAGGTTGGATGCAAAGGGTGGCAGCTCTGATCTAGATCTAATGTGTCATTGATTGATGTGTTATTACTGTATATATCGCAGTGACAGTTCCTTAATAATTTATGCAGTCATGTAACTTGCCAGTTAAAGTGTAAGCATGTGAAGTACTAAGTGTGGCCAAGCACTTTTCATCATTCAAGCAGGCAAAGGAAATTTACGTGAATTAATGAAGTGGAGAAAAATTGTTCTCAAGAGTTTTCATCCCAACTGTCAATTACTGTGACCAATACTGAATGGCAAGAGCATTAAACGGCATTTAAAACTGACACTTCTCATTTCAATTAAAGCAGAGCTCAGGAGATTAAGAAGTACATACACTGCCCTTGGAGACGTAGTTGGAATCATGCATGATGTCTCTAGCCAGGCCAAAGTCACAGATCTTCACAATTTTTCCTTGAGCCAGGAGGACATTACGAGCTGCCAAGTCACGATGTACACACTGTATGGAGAAAAATTAAGTCATTCAAGGACATGCTAGTTCCACGAGGGCCGTTTCTCTCATAAAGTTTTCTGAAAAAGTCCACATTTATTGACTTTCTTGGCACAGGATTAACAAGGCCTTCTACTAAGCAGGTACCTTGAGCACTAGCAAGGGCAGAGAGAAAGAGAGGGAGCTCGTGCAGATTTACCACGGTGGGGAGCAGGTAGAAGATGTGCCATCCTTTCCTCGCTACCCACCATGTGCTAATGACACGGCTCTGTTTTGGACCAGGCTGGCCCTGTGGTTGTTCAGACCCTGACGAGATCCACCACTTCTGGCACCCTGACGATCAAGGTCATGGGTTGCAGTGGTAGAAGAAGACGGCTGCTCTGATTCTTTCTAGCCATGGTGAACTTGGTTTCTGGACAAGTGAGAAAGCCACCCAGCACCCCAATAGACTTCTACTTTGTGCTGTGTCTTCAAAATCTAAATCAAAACTCTAGGTTGGAGGTGAATATATTTTGGCACTTTCTTGCATTTTTTACTTACATTTTATTTGCTTTTTGTTTACTTACATTTTTAGAGGCCAAGAATTCCATTCCCCGTGCAACTTGGTAGGTGAAGCTCAGCAAATCCAGCAGGCTGAGGCCTTCTGAACTGTCATCTGAAAGAAGGTTTTTGACTTCTGATTCTGATGAAAAAGCAAGAAAAATGTTTGTGCTACAAGAGTAGAGAGTGTGAAGCAACACCCATTCCCTTCACCTCTCATAATTCTGGCCTGATGACTTTAACAGATTACCATGACCAAAACAGGCTTTTCATAACAAGTAACCACTTTCCATGTCTGCATCAGTCACTGACAAATACTGCATTCTTAACAAAAAAAAATCCAATATTAAAAACAGGTTCTGTTTTTTAATCTGTCTACATTTTTTTTCCAGAGAATTGTGAGAAAACATGAAGATAAAAATGCCCACTAATGTGTTATATGGGTTGTTTATAATGCTCAGCATGGGGTTTAAAAACATTTATTTAGAGGTGGTAACTTCCTTAGAGTTTTGTGCATGCATATACACTTTTATCCATTTACTTTTGCTGAACACTGTTATGTTTCCCAGCAAGTATTCACTGGGACTAATCCAATACCAGCAAAAAGGGGTCAGGACTTCTATGGCAATAGTTCTATTTTTCTTACGAAAAATCTCAGCAAAAGCATTCAAAATTCAGTGATTCATTTACCCCTACTGTCCCAGGGCATGAGTACATTAGTCTGCCATGTAAATCTGGGTCTGGATATGCTTCAGTTCCTGAGGCTTAGAGCCAGACGTGACTGTGCCTATTTTTAAAGCAAAGCATATTTAATTTCTGAAAAAGGGACAGGGATTGGGATGCATTCATTATCTTCATTACATAATTCAGGAAAGTATTTGAGGGTGTTACCCATTTGGTAAGTGTTAGGATGAAATGTAAGTGGAAACAGCAATATAAATTACTATTATTGCTCAAAATCCTTCAAAATACAAGACAGCAGTAAAATCACTGCCTCCAAAGACTGTGTCTGTAGCCATACTGTATAATATAGCCCTTCCATACTTCAGTGTGGGAACAAAGACAGAACTCTATCCCTTCTGCTTCAGAAGGAGCATGTGCTCCTATCATCAGATATCATGATGCATGAGCATG
Source organism: Tinamus guttatus (assembly GCF_059628265.1). Taxonomy (NCBI): domain Eukaryota; kingdom Metazoa; phylum Chordata; class Aves; order Tinamiformes; family Tinamidae; genus Tinamus; species Tinamus guttatus. The sequence continues at coordinate 8,751,288 of NW_028288747.1, forward strand.
ATGAAAACCAAGAGTATAAGCTTTCAGCTTGTAGTTTATACTCATATAATTCTATACTCACATCTTTGCAGCACACAGTAGTTGAAGGCCCTACCAGAGAGCTCAAAGATAAGACATAACTCTATGCAAGAATTATTGGTATAAATGATGAATGCAGAAGAGGCAGTTCAGTTACCTGACATAGATTTCTTCTTGTATGAAGCAGGGCGATCATACACAGATCTCTGGATATCTGAGTATTTAGAGCCTTCCTTCCTTTCCAGCATCGGCACATACTGAGTTGTATCAGCTTGTTTCATGTCCATGTATTCTCCAGTGTTTTCAAAAGATAAAATCACATAACTAAAATTGGAAAAAAAATATGTATAGATGTATTGGCTGGGATTTCACAGGTAGCTACCTTGCAACATGTATGGCAATTTGTCTGTATATTATGATACATGCATTACCACATACTAATGCTTGCTACCAAGTATCACAGTGGTCAAATACAAGTGCGTAAACCTCGTATTTCTGTCAATAACCAGATGTCTGACACATATTGTCTAGCTTCTAAAAATCCCTCTGCATTATCTACTGACTATGACATTTATTTCAAGGTATTTCACATGATATGCATAAACTACTAACTCACTTTGGATCAGCTCCAGCCCTGCTGAGCAAACCCCCATTCAGATAAGCAGTCCTTGGGGTAGACAGCTACCAAGGCAGTGGGTCTATTTGCCCAAGTGATTTTTTTTGGAAGAACCTCTGTGCAACTTCTGAATTTTATGACATTGCTTTATTGCTGACTGTGTAATGACAAGCTTTCTTTACCAACATCTAGAGAAAGCTACAGGATGAACATTAACCATAACAGAGCTGTGGAGACTGGCAAAACCATCAGTGCATAAAGGAGACTATGTGAACTTAGAGACCACAAGGATCTGGGAAGGAAGAAATTTTGGAGAATATAAATTCTCCAGACTGGGAAACAAGGAAAACAGCTAGAAGTGCTTACTTTTAAAATGGATAAAGTTAGAAGGACATTTAGACAGAAGAAAGGAATCCTGGACTATACTTTCAAAATAGAAATACTCTTTGGGGTCTCAAGATCAGCTCAGGAAGAAGGAATTGAGCTGCAAGAGAGAAAAGACTGTGCTCCAGAGCAGGCAGTGTCAGGGGGCAGGGGTAGGACTGCGAGGACAGAAGCTAATGCCAAATAACTAGGGTTTTTGGAAGAAAATGAAGACAGGCCAACACACAAAGTTTGTTGCCAGAAAGAGTAGGCGAAAAGTGCCTAAAGTTTCATATACTTATGAAACCTGATAAATGAAAGTCCAGTGAGAATCATTATTGAGAGCTATGGGCATAGGGAATAAGAGGAAAGGATTAAGGATTAACCATGACATTGCCTTAAATGGCAGGCCATAACATTTTTGTCCTGTTTCCCACCTTCTTGTGCTTTCGTCAGCTGGGTTCATCCCAAAGATGTCCAAATCCTTCTTTGGCTTCTCTGGGTGACGGCTCAGGAAATTGTCTCTGTTCTTATGCAAATAGTTTACCAAATCTCCATAAAAGCAATATTCAGTGATGATGTAAATAGGACCTAATGAAACAAGGCAAAGTAACGTATTGATGAATTAAAAAAAAATCAAGGATAATACATAAAATACAGAGATTATTCAGAACTAGTAATATTTCCATTTAATTTTATGGCTTTCACAGTTACTGTTATGCTTGTAATTTGGTTTGTAAATTTTTATACACATTTTTAAATGCTTTGCTTGGCATTTGTGTAATGGATGGACAGTGAACAGTGGCTCCACAGCAAACCTCCATTTCATGTCAGCCAAACCCACCTGATTTCGTACACGCTCCAAGGAGATTCACAATGTTCAGATGGGGCCCAAGGTGTGTCATTATCTTCAGTTCGGACATGAGCGCCTGTTTTTCACTGGATCTCGCCGTAGCTGTTGAAAGAACACAGCAGCCACTCAGCAGGAATGCTCACCTTTTTTACAAAGAAAAGCTATCTCTGTTCAGTTAAGTAATTTTTAGGCATACTTCTTATCTAATTAGAATGTTTAAGCCATGGTCTCCTTAAGAAGATTGTGCCCTTTATTTGAAAAGAGATGTCCATAGGACTCAGGAAGGAGTCATGAATCACTAGCAAGGATCTTGTGTGGCCCAGTTCGGTAGCTGACTCTGTTCGTTTGACACTAGGGACCTGTTTAAGGGATGATGCTTTCCCAGTGGATTACTGGCAGCCCGGGCCCAGACAAGCTGCTCGTCTTCACACCAGAGTGTAGTTCCTGGACCACAGGCTGCAAACCAGTTCCTCCCCATACCATAGGTAGCATCTGGACCTTGTAAGAGAATATCTAATTTGTGCCTACTGAGGCACACACCTTGGGTGCAAACCAACTTATACTCGGTGTGATTAATATGGCTGTGGTTTGACACGAAGAGTAGCAGGCTTGACAGTGTAGATGCAACCCGCTCCAGGGTAAAGGAAGACTGCTGGGGAGAATGATCAGAGCAAAGTATTAATGCTTCCTGGTGTCACCTGGGGGCTGAAATGACACCCAGCAGATGAAATAAAGCAGAGCTGCTCTGTGAACTACTTGGCTTCATGTTGCAAGACTAACCAGAAGTTGGACATCCAAAGAGCTGAAGACCACAAAGTGACAGAAAGTCATTTCTTCTCAAACCATGTCATTCTTTTGACAATACCTGGTAGTCTCTATTTGTAGCATCTTCTGCATACCAGACCCATACTGCCATGCTCGCAATATAAAATGGACTTGAGAAAATCCCAGAATTATTGATAGCATTATTTTTATCATCCACTTCTCATCAGGTAATATTTCCCTGTGCTTGATGTTCATTTTGGTGTGGCTGATACTCATTTCATATTCCCTCCAAAATCACTACAGCAGGTTCCTAGCTGTGATAAACTGGATGATCTTCAGCGGACTCAAGAGTATCACAAGAGACCTGACTGTGTCTGCTCTGCTATATTACTTTAATTTAATATCAGAGACATTCATGATTATTTTATCTTTTTATGAACTTGCTGAGTTATCATGAGTGTTACAGCCCATACAACTAAATCAAACTTCTGATATTTTCAGAAGGCTGGACACTGCCTGAAAAAAATTAAAATGTCACAAAAACATAATTTCAAATTCAAGTCATTTTGCAGGTTATTTCCAATTTCAAATGAGGAGAAACTGTGTATGCACAGGCAATACTTAAATAGCCTTGTGGAAACAGGCACTATCCAGCTTGGGAAATGAAACTGCAGTAACTTACGTTTCAGCATTTTCACAGCTACTTTCATCACCGGCTGAGAGCGACTCAGTCCATATGCAGTCCCTTCAACCACTTTCCCAAAGGCACCAGAACCAAGGATTCGACCTGAGTACAACAGAGACCGTTATTTTATTCCAGAGATTAACAACCATTTGTCTGTGACTACCAGGTTGCAATTCCCTTGAGGAATGAGCACACTCCTTTATCCAAACCATGGGTATTATTTTGATTATTGTGAAGCAGAAAAGGCAAATATATTTTAAACAATGCTGTCATTAAATGCAATTCCTGAACAAAAACAAACAAGCAAATATCAGGAGCACAGCTGTATGTGGGAACCCGTAGGAAGGAGCTTTGAGAAAAAACTTCTTTAATTCGATTTTGTCCCCTATTCTGCCCTAGCTCCCTAACTTTACCCTGTCCAAGCTTGAATCTTTTGCATTTACTGCCTCAGTCAATATTCAACTACGTTTCTGTTATGTCCTTTGCTTAAGTTCTGGATTGGACCTTTTAGCTATGGTATTAGACCGTTTCACCAATGCTGGATAGATCTAGCAGTCAGATAAAGAAAATCAGCAGCTTATTTAGGAATATAAAACCAGGACCATCAGTGATGTGAAAGAATTTGAAATACATATTGATCACATATGAGGGGAAACTCCTCTGAAGTTTAATATACAAGTGTGTTTCATATGCTTGAATAAATTTTATTGCAAATTTCCAAGTGCTATAATAAAACAGCCAATGTTTATACACACTTTACTCTTTCCACAAATCAATTTAGACAAACATTTTGGATTATCATATCCTGTCTTCTGTTATGGATACAGTGTACAGACTGAGCCAGATTTTAGAATAATATGAAATGCACAAACATACTCCAAAATACTATATTTCATAGCTTCCATATTGGAAAGCAGGTTCATTAAGGCAACATTTATTCAGCGAACAAACTCACATATAAACTCCAGATGCCAGGACATTATCATACTCCTGATGAGCTTGCTGTTTTAGTTTATGTGATTTTTTGGACTTCCAACACAGAGAGAATAAGTAATGATATTTTTTTACAATGGAGAAATGCAGTATTTTGTCTTTGACATTTGCATGCAGTTTGAAGTGGTCATCTCCTGCACTTTTGAAGGTGTTACCTGGTATGCAATACCATGTGTTTCTGTTATGCTCAAGCTACAGTCCACACTTTTATTGTTATCATCCTTTCAACAGGATATTTTCGGCCCCCAAAATCTGCATCATTAGCAGGCATAAGAAAAGGTTAAAGCATTCTTAGCTGTGTTACTCTTGAGGAACTTTTGTCATGCACACAAAAATATATGCAATTTCTTTTCAAGATTCTTGTGCTCCAAAGGTTACTCTTCCTGGACAGGATGTGAGAAAGCATCCTACTGAATTTCAAACTAATTCAAACAACCTGAGTCTGAAATTTGGCCCCTGAAATTTTTCAGAGCGAAGATCTGGGAGCCACATGGCAGGATGCAGCCCTCCAGAAAGTGATGGCATTTTCTGAGGCTCCTTGATCTTCTTGTCTTCACAAGCCAATTCCTCCCCAGCCCATATTGCCAACGGGACGTACATCTCCCTCCCCAGCACCTCAGCCACGCCTGGGCACATGTGGAGACAGTGAGAGCACTTCCTGAGTGGCAGGCAGCTATTACTGCTATTTCCTCTTTTCACCCCTCTCCGTCTGCTTAGGCCTGGTCTCACGTGTTTTTCACTTGAAATTTGGAGCCAGGTGGGAGCTCAGGGGCTAGATGATGCATCTGTAATGCAACCAATTCCATCCCATTCATGATGCGGACACCTTGATAGTAACCCCAAATTGCAAAGTTCTGCTTTTCTTAATATAAAAGCTCTACCTTTATCTGCTCGTCGGAGGACAGTGTAACTTCTCTGTAACAGAGGAACACGTAACACCAGGCTCCTTAACTAGTGGAGGAATCATATTGGAGGTTATGTTCTGTCGAGCCTGTGTTTCCAGCCACAGAGTTACTCTACTGAGATTGCCTGAGACACTCTGTTTTTTTCTGCGCTGGGAAATGCAAATACAAAGGTTTGCCTCTCTAGTTAAAATGGAGCTGTGATGATCAGCTTACTTAAACAAAGCTTTCAAATTCAGTCCTTGCTCAATACCGAAAGCCAATGAATTGCAGGCTTGATAGTCTACATCCAATTTCTAAACTCACAAGAAATTGGGCACCACATTGCTAAGTGCCGTGTAACTATTTAACTTGCCTTTTACAGTCTGCAAATGGGGACGAGTCTAATCCCATCTGTTAGACCAGGGTTTTGTTTTACTAAAGCCACCGTGACAAATGGGTGGCTCCCTGGGAAGCAAAGGAGCAAGTGTGCCACCTGTCTACTGTAATCCCCAAATCCCGAAATCAGTGGGGAGGGAGCTCATCTGGAATCAACAGTGCGATTCCCTTGCTGCTCTCTTCTGCTTCAACAGTGGAAACCCTGAGCAAGCCAGAACCACCAGAGCCAGAAGCAAAACAGGGTTCCAGCAGCCTGAGACACAGCATTACATATGGCAAAACTGCGCGATGGATATATATTAATTCTATAAAGGAAAAAAATCTTTAAAAAAATGCAGTTATAGTTTTTAATGCAGTTACTGCTGTGAATATGCTAGTAAATAGAAAGGCACTGCAGTAAACTGGTATTCATGAGTCAGAGGGAGACAGAATCATAGTGGTGGTCTATTAACAACTGGGATGTGACAAATCCTATTTGGGCATGTAATTAAAGCCTGAACTGTAATGAAATAATTCCTTTAAATATCCCCCGTCTTCTAGTTTCCCATTAAAAACATGAATTTATTTAAAGGACACTGTTCCTGAACAAGAAATTTTTGTGCTTCTTCTTTTGAGTTGACATCAATGTTTTCTATATGTCAGGAGAAGTAGTACACCAAGGGAATGAATGTGTTCCTTAAAATACATCAAACATTAACATCTTTCAGTTTTCTTCTCCTGTATTTTATGTGTACAGCTTGAGCACAGATACATACAGGAGAGGGTTAGCATAAGTATTTAAAGCACTACCTGGATAGAGCATTACAATTACTTACAATTATTACAGTTATCTATTACTTTCAAGTGATATAAATGATATAAATGCTCGCTCTGGAGAATTATTAACTGAATTACATTTGAACTATGACTCAGGTACAACAAAGCAAAAAAACAGAAGGGAAAGGAGGAAGGCCAGCATTCACAAAAATAAGATTATGTAGTTACTCAGCAATGATACATGGGTTAATAATTCTAAAAATATTTTTAATAAACTACATAATTGTTTCCATATCTCAGTTGGCTTCTTCACATAAATATATGAATGTACTGCAGGTAGTAAGAAAAAAAAAAAAAGCTGATTCACTTCTTGTGGGTGCCTCAGCAGAAGTGAGTTGTGAAGCTGGAATTTGATGTTGGGAAGGGCGGTGCAAGCTGTTTTGAGACAAGTCTGATACTGCGGGGCATGTGGCAGAAAGCTGGAATTGAGGCCCAGAGGCACCAGCATATGGGGCTCAAAGCCCCATGTATGCATGATGACTGCAAAAGAGGAACAGACAAGGGGTGATATGAAGGGAGATGCCCTCGGCCAAGTGCGAAGAGGCAGAGCCATGAAGGCAGGCACAAGGAGTGTGAACCTGGTGCAGTTAAGCAGAGGTGTTCAGTGGAAAAGGGGAAAGAGAGGACTACTTAGAGCACATGCCAATGACTCAGCAGAAAGCAGCTGGGAGAGGATCTTCCTTGTCCCAAGATGGTAGCAACACAAGCCACACGGCTTCTTGCAGAGCCACGCTCACAGCACTTTCTGGTGCTGGTTTCTAAGCGAGAACAGTCAGTATGAGCACTGTGCTCCTTGACATGGTGTGGACATGTCCCTAGAGGAGCACACATGTACTTAGAGGTGACAAATTAATCTCTACAGATGGATTATCTAAGAACTGCAGAAGAGGTGGGCAGAGAGAAAGAAGTTAAGAAAAAGATTATCAGTAGAAGATGAGAAAGTATTCCTCCTTTCTGGCAAGTGAGCTGCTGGAGACATAGAAGTAGCAGCCTGGATGTGAGCAATTAAGTAGACGGAGGAAAGGTGTAAAGACCAGGTGTTAGAGACATCGGATTTGTCAAATGTGGAAAAGAAAGGAAGAAGAGAAACTATGGGAAGAGAACTAAGGAGAACAGATAGATGGAGAGACTCTGGACTTCGTGAGTTATATCACAAATTCCAGCAGCAGAGACTTCAGTGTTGCCCTTAATCATCCTTCTCCCCAGGTAAACAGATTAGTCTCTTACCTAGCACTAGCCCATCTCGAGGAAACTCCCATCTGGAGTCGTAAGGCAGTTGCATTGGGTCAACATAAATGTATTCATGGCCGTCGGGGCTAATGGATTCAATGACTCTCCATCTTATCTCATATCTTGGCTTCTGTAAAGCACAATGAGTACAAAACCAAGTGTTAGTTGTGTGCCTGCTTTTAGGGTAAATCAAAAGCCAGGTGGGCTCAGCATCCGAACTGAAATATTTTTATTTCTACATTACCTGTTTCCATATGATGACCAGCACAATCAGCGAAATTATCACAATCACTAAAAGTACTAAGACTGCAGCTGCCACTGTCAATTCTGATCGCAAGGCTGTGGAGTAGAAAGAAAGACCATATTTGCCTCCTGATCCACTAGGAACACAACACATGTACAGGACACCCATCTTCCATACCACTGCAATTCCTGTGTCCTGCACGTCACAGGAGCAGTCCTTGGAACTGGTGACTGTAAAGTCATTCCCAGCCCCAAACACCTCTGCCTTCCTGCTTCAAGACTAAATGCAGAGGTTTTCTAGAAGAAATTCCCTTAGTGAATGGCAATAAAAAGTTGAAATGAATCACAGAACCACATAGTAAGTGAAAAACAGATGCACAAATAAAGATCTGTAGAATGCCTCATAAGTCCCAGGGTGGAAAAAAAATCCATTTTCATTTCTTTTCAGTGCAGGAAATCTATGCTTTTACTTATTTATTAGTGATCTAATGTCACAGAAGCAAAAAAAATAACTCACTGGGAGCCACGAGCTTCAGTTCCCGTGTAACAGCACCAAGGTCGTTTCTTGCCATGCATCGAACAGCCAGAGTCTCCTCTACCTTCTGAAAGGTCACCCAACTTTCCACCATGTTTTTCTCATCCAGATGAGCTTCCATGTGTATATCAGAGATATTATTAGTCAAAAGAGTCCATGAGGTGTCATTGCTGCATCTACAGAGGAGAATAACAACAGAAATTGATACTGGCCTTAGGTAGGGGTATAGACAGACCTTGGTACTACTACATATCCCATAGAGCTTTCCTCTTTTACTGTCAGCCTGTGTCATGGTGAATGCTTAGTGCAGCACAGGTCTCACTGAGGCAAGGTTAGGAAGACGCTCACCCCACCACAGTGTGAGCAATTTTTGCAAAACGGCAGCGAACTCTGGCTGGGAGGTGCCCAGGGCTACTAGCCTCTTTTCATGTTGTCCCTCTCTCCCTGAGGAAAGGGACACAGACGTGTAAATTCGCAGTGAAAGCCCAGCTTCCCAAAGGCTGTAGAAGAGATTAGTCCTTCTATAAGGGATCAGTCTAGAACTGGCAAACATATGGGAATAATTACTTGTCTGAAGGGCTTTGAAGGAGAAGAGTATCATTTGGGGGGAAATCAATTAAAAGAAGTGAAAACTGTGAAGAGCACAAGAGTGTGAATCTGGCAGACTGGTCTACCTGTGAAATGATAAGGACTCTCTGAAGGGAGAGACATCTCCTCCTCTAGATCCTTATTCAAACCAGGACTCTGGAATCTGCTGAGTTCACTCACTGGGCACAAAATTTGCAGGGAAACCCACTGAATTGATGCTTTGTGTCCTACAGGATACAGCCAGTAGGAAGGGCACTGAAAACCTTTTTCTAAATATAGGCAACTTGCCTCTACACAAGGCACATCAGATATATAGTTTACTGGCCCTTTTTAAGGAAAGTATGGTATGGTAATTAACAATACTAGCTTAGTCAAGGACAAAAACAGCCACGAATTGAGATATCAGGTCACCTGCTCTCCTTACTTTTTAATGTCCTTGCAAACCAGCCATTCCACATCGGGAAGTGGAGTCCCTTCTGCCAAGCACCTCACCGTCTGCCCCCCTGCTGAGCCATGATGATCATCCACCAGGTCTAAGATCAAGGCTGGAACTGGAAATGAATTGGGAGCGTGTTAAGATACTTGGAAAGGTCTACAGAATCCATGTGAAATTTCAAGCCTAGCAGGAATAGCACTGTTTGACCAGCAGCTTGGTGACAGCAGGCGATCCAGACACAGCTCGGAGAGCAGATCCTAGGTTAGAACCATGCAAAGGAAGTGCTGCGGCTATGCCACGTCCACATGTCACACTAAACGAGCTATGGTTCCTGCCGTCAGCTGGAATAGCTTAAGATGGGAGGATAAAGTTTCTTTTTGGCACAAAGCCAGCGCAGAAGTCAAAGCTGGGATCAGACCCTGAGCACTCCAAGGATTCAGCACACTCTGGACGCACCAACTTAGGCCTTTCTTGTGTCAAAACTCCAGGCAATCAAATACTCATTGCTTACCCCATGGTTAAATAGATCAAATGTTTGTCACGTGCCATCACCTCTGGTGAGCAAGGCGCTGGGGATGCTTACCTTGTATTAGCAATGAGAAGGTGTATCTTTTGACCTCATCTTCATTTTCAGCAACCAACGTATAGTACCCACTGTCTTCTTCCTTGGCCCGGATCAATTTCAATATACTTTGAAACCTGAAGAAAAGAGGTTTTGTTTGTATTTTTAAAGCAAACATTAAAAAAAATCTACTTCAATACAACATATAATCTAAGTGTGGAGATTATAATGTGTTGATCTGCGGCATGTCTACCATATCGTTACTCTGAAATTATTACATAAGCAGCAAATGACTACCAAAATACAAGTGAAAAACAAGTGTGCGTTTTTATACCCTGTAGGGATCTAACAAAACACTAACACTGAAAATAGCTAGAAATCTTTGGAGCGGATTGATTATGGAGAGGATTAGTACCCAGAAACGAAGATTTCTGTAATTTGGAGAGGTTAATGCTACCAAGGGAATAAAAGGAGGCAGACTAGGCATTACCCTTTTTAATGTTATTGAGGAAGAAGCAACTATCTGCAGAGGAAGGAGAAAGCAGGAGTGGTGCTGATGGTCCTGGAGGAGAAGCAATATGTCCATACGGCAACATGAAATTCATAAGAATATTTTTACCTTGTTTCCTGGACTCTGTTCGAACTAGTAACAATCTCAGTGAGATTTTCGATTAGAGTCACATTGTCCTTCAACCAGTACATTTTTGGAGCTGGGTATGCCTGCACATCAACAACAAAATGTTTGACTTCATGTAGGTTGACAGCTTCCAAAGGACTAAACTGAGGCTCCAGATGAATGAACCCTTTGTCTGCAAATGATAAAGCCCTTCATAAACAACGTTGTGCAGCACATTGCAAGAATCACATTTTGTAATGTGATGTAATATTTTTTAGACACTGAAAACAGACTATACCATGTACTGTAATGACTACTTTCTTATTTTCCTTAACCTCCTTGGTTGCATGTCGAGCAGTACATTCATAATCCCCTGTGTCTTTTACTGTTGCCTCAGGAATGGTCAAGGTGTAAATCAGCTTCTGCGATGGGATTTTGATATCATCAAGTTTTATCAGACCTTTTTCTTTCTGTAGTTTGGGAAAGGAAAAAAATATATGCATTATTTAGGCAACTGTGCTGAAGCATAGCACCAAGGATTTACAACACGCTGGAGTGAGGGCAGTGATGTATTTTTAGCCACAGGCACAAAAAGTGGGCATCCTTTTGGAGGCAGACACAAAAGGGTGAGGAGTTGGAGAGCGTATATTTTGCCCATTCAAAATAAAATGCCATCCAAAACTCAGCAATAAATTTGCTTATTGCTACTTTCTCCTCAGACAGAAAAGCAGTAGGTTTTTACTCTGATTTTTTTTTTGTTTAGTTCCCATGAAGTAAGGTGGATTTTTATGTGTTCCACCAGACAAAAGGTATTAGATGCCTATGGTCTCTAGTGCTATGTGGGTACTATGTTTCTGCTCTATAAATGAAAATAATTTATTGTCAGGGAGAAGACAGGTGAGAATAAGGATAGTGAGACAAGGGAGACTGGAATAAAAAATATGCTGGAGATAGTTTTGAATAGCTGCAAATAGCAGAGATTATGATGTGTAATGTGGAAAATAGAACAAAACCTTCTCAAAACTTTTTTTTTCCCTATTGGACTCAACTTATTTAAATAAAAGGCATGATCTGGGGGACCACAATTAGGTAGTGACTTCAACTACTCCATCCCTTTGGTTAACAGAATTTTCACCTTGGACACACTGAAATTCTCCATTCACAGGGTACCTGGCTGGCTTTAATCAAGTCTCACTGAACAAAAATTTTCACTGTAAAAGAAGGCTATGAAAATCTGAAAATTTGTGACAGCCTCAAAAAAATTAAGGTTTTCTTATTAGGAAGTTCTTATTAGTATGCAACTGCACTGACTGTAAGAGTCATTTTAATCTACAGCTGCGCAATGCAGAACAGGTAAGACCACAAACTTGATTTTTCATTGCTCTTTATGCCGCCCAAGAATTCATGGTTTAGGGAGCAACATTTTAAAGCTTCAGGCCTGAACTGCAGCCACAAAGTTATACAGGAATGTCCGACACATTTCAAACTCTTTCCATTCCCCAAACTTTTTTCTTTTTTTTTTTTTTTTTGTCCTGGAAAACTTTCTAACTAACCGTTCCCTAACTATCTGCAACAGGGCAAGGCCTGAAAGAGACCATTGCTCCCTTGGCACATGTATTCTAGTCACACCTCACCTTCTTTTCATGATCTGCATACTTGCCAACAATCAGCTCTAACTTTTGCTACTGACTTTCTTTTGTGATAATCTGAAAATAAAACTAATTATTTTGTTTTCTCTCCTGTCCTCATTCAATCAAAAAGAAAAGAATATTTTACAAGCCCACTTTCTTCACACATAAGTAACAACAGTCGTTCAAACAGAACAACAAAAGAAGGGAGATACTTACCACTTTTCCAGGATAATTCCACTGTAAATTAACCACCTCATTGTCAAAGACCACACAAGTTACTACGATGGTCTCGCCTGTTTTGTAGACAGTTTTAAGAGCTTCAATTTCAACTGGCAGCTCTGAAGTTGCTAAAGAGAGAGAGAGCAGATTTAGCTTAAAAGAGTATGTGCGGGTTTTGTAGGGTGTGATTTCAGGGACAAATTTCTGTTTCACGTCCTCTACACAAGTACTCCTCTGGAAAATTCAATGAAAACATTTCCGATTTACAAAATATAAACAAAACCAGAAGATGATTGCTTCTTAGCTATTTTATTAGCAATTACCCAGACAGTGTGTATTTAAAACACCAAGTTTACAGGCATCGAGTTCAATTCCACAAAAAAATATTGACCTGAGCGTAAAATTTCAGTCAGAAGTTCCTATCTCAAAAAGTAGGTTGCCCCTGTGAAAACACTCTTGCTACAAAAACAATTTCCCTTTTTGCTAAGAGGTGGCCAACTTCAAAAATCAATTGTTAACCGGTAAAAAACTTATTTTAAAATATTTAAAGCTTGAATTTTACAGATTATACAGAGTCACAAGACATGAAGTTGTTACTTCTTTTTTTTTTTATTTTTAATTAACAAAAATAAATACCTCTTAAAACATAGACGAGGAATGGTTCGGACTTGAACTCCACACCTTGAACTGTTGTTTTGCATGTGTATGAGCCTGCAGGAAAATTCCCAATGAAGCCTTGTTTGCTATCATAGAAGGCAAAGACATCCTTGTCCAAACTGTTAATTAAAGTCACTTGAGCATTTGGGTCACTGGTACGACAGGGAATAATGGTAGGATCGCCTTCTTCTGCTAAGATGAACTGATCTTCTGGTATGGAAGGAACAAAGGGCATGTCTGGATCTGTGAAGAACAAGTTGTGGTTTTGTTTGTAGTAGTCCATACACAAGAACAGGGATATCAATGAGCAGTTATAGATCTTAACTCATGTTAGTACAATTCATCATACCACATAGCTCATTCCTTCTCTTCTTCAGTTAGATTATTTTTTTCCTTTGTAATATTAGTGGTCTCTTAAATCATATGTAGGCATGTCTAGAAAAGAATTTGTTTTTAAAATGCAAAAGTAGAAATCAGTATGGAGTTGTTTATGGCTAACACTTTTAAAGCCATATTTCATCAAAACTAATTTCAAGTACTTATCTTTATGCATTTCTAACATGTCTAACATTATGGCTATGAGGTATAATTAATTATAGTTATAGTATGTGGTTTCCACAATATTATGATCAACCATAAAAAAGAAGATGCTTGTACTTTTTAAATCAACAAAATAGATGTCAGCTTTCATGCCCAAGCAATCCCCATTCTGAGTTTAAAACACAATTGCATAACATATCAAACTTTAGAACTACGCACCTCAAATTATCTAAATTTGGCTGTTTGAAGTAAGCAAATAATCTCTCCTAGGCTGAAGCTTCTGAGCAAAGCTTTCTAATGAAATTTAATAAATAGCAATACAAATCCTGCCAACAATAGAATTTGTGCTGCCTTGGCAGGCTCTTTGTAGCGATATCCCAAACACAGCACTCCCATCCAAACAGTCTGCCAACAACATGGATTTATTTTCCCAATGTAATTTGAAGCGGAGACAGGATTCACCCAGTTTAGTTTAGTGAGACTGGGATACTGCATGAAGTCCCAGAGCAATCCACCTTGGTTAGAGTGGGTTACTGCCACCCATTGCCCTCGTAATTCACTGCAGTAGAAAAACAATTGTAAAGACAGACTCTAGAGCGGGAACAGAAACGTTCCCTGTAATTTGGAGAAAAAGATACGTTTCCGCATTTCTGACATCTTGATGTTTAGCGAGCAGAAAAAAAATTACAGGGTGTCTCTGTCCTGCAAATCTGGTAGGTTGAAATCTAGAGGCATGTAAAATTCAGTGAAAAAAAAACCCTCTTGAAGGAATCTTGTCTTGCCTTTATATCCCTTTGTTATGTGGAAAGCTCTGAGTTTGGGAAGTTACAAGGCTGTGTAACTGCATCAAAATCTTTTGGTGATTTGTTTAGGGATGTTTGGAAATTGAAATACATGTGCCAAAGTCTCTGCAACCTGTGCTGAAACCCATTATTGCTCCAGGACTCAATACGAACACTTTGAGTTCATTGTGGGAAACATAGCGGAAATCTTGGAAGAATCGTTTCAGTCAAATCACACATCATGATCTGCACAAGCTTCACACTGTGGCAAAATAGCTTTAGAAGATCTCTTTGGTGTGCTCTGTATTTTTCACCTTCCACCGTCTTCCTCACTGTTTCGGACATAATGTCCCTCATAACGTATTTAAGCTTTACAGAATCATTTGCAGTCCCTTCTTCGTTCTTCCCTTTCCTGTTCAAAATGTTTACTGCAAATCCCGCAGCCTGTTCTGGTGTGACCCTGCAGTTCTGCCACTCATCCCCTAAGCGCCAGCAGAGCCCAGGAAACCTCTCCATAGCACTTTGCCAAGGCTCAGCCTGCGGTGCCTTTCTCAGCTACCATGAGAAAACATGTTGATCCCATCACGGCACAGAAAGCTGCTAAAGGAATTTGCACGTGGAACAAAGAGGTGGGAGGGCAAAGCCGGTGATCAGTACTTGTAAAAATAAGGGATGCCGTTTCTTCTGGCTCCAAGAGGTTTTTCCATGACTGAAGGGAAAGGTGGCATGGGGACAAGGCTGTGTTTGCCATGAAAATTACAGGGCACTGCAAGAAATGATGTTTGGAAACACCATGTTTTTGATCTTGCACCAGACTGGCCAACAGTAGTGTTTCTTGTGCTGACGTCGCTTGTGAGCTACCCCAGGCCATCTCCACGGCTTTCTTTATCACCTCACTCCCAGTGCCCTGTGCACACACAGGCACTTCCCAGACAATGTTTGACCAGAAGCTCATTTTTCACTTCTGACTGCCAGTTCAAGCCTTGCTCTGGCTAAACATGAGCAAGGGCCTCTAGCATCTGGTGACTAGCTTTAGTGTCAAACACGATGCTGTTTTTTGCTCACAGCAAACTGACACCACTACGTATCTTCTAACCATCCACATGACAGTCGGCCTGCTCAAACCTGCAAACTTTTCTGTGACCTCCAGCACTTACCAGGCACATAGATGTAGATGTCCTTCCCTTCCACTTCCCCGTCCTCCACCTGGGTGTGATTGTAGTAGCAAACGTACAAGCCTGTGTGCGCGGCTGAGGCATTCCCGACTTCCAGCACGGTCACAAAGAGGCCACTGTTGTTCTCTTCATGCCTAATGTCTATCATGTGGCTTCCCTCGCCCAACGGGTACTGCCAGCTCACTTCGCTGTCCCCAGAGCATCTCAGTGTGAAGTTGGAATTCAGCTGTACGACCATTTTGTTTCTACTGGGAACAATAGTTGGCAGGGGAAGCTGGCAAAATGCTAGAAGCGGGCCTGCAAAAAAAGAGCGGAATAAATAGCACATGAGCATACGCAACATCCTCAGCACAGGAGTGTGGAAGAATGAAGAAGAGACCAACAGCGGACACTTTTATGCCAATTTCTGACACACTGGTATCTCAGGACATTTGCTTTGTTAAAAGCCAGAGCTTTCCCCAGTGAAGGGCAAATGGCTTCCTTTGAAATGCAAAGCAGATAAATGTTTGCTTGCTGAGCTGGGTTTGGCAAATCAAGAGGTGAAAGACAGAGGTGAGGTTAGAGATGGCTCCCAATATACACCTCAGCTTCCCAAGTTCCAGATGCGGGCACTGATTGCTGCAGACCAGTGAATCCCAGCTTTGGCTTGAATGGATTTGGCATGGATTTCACTGAATCCATGGCATTTTACAAGCTGGTCTGCAGATCCTCACGGTAGTGGTCAGGAAATCAGCAATTCTGTGATCCTCTGGAGAAGCTCACCCTTAGCAGTCAGGCCAAAATGTAGAAGCCACTTCTCTAAGCCAACATCTGCCCTTTACATCTGGCGTCTAGTTCTGCGGAGGGCCGGAGCAGCAGCCCAGATCCAAGCTTTGTGCATCAGATCTACCCCAGCCAAAAGGTACAGAAAGCTTATCGCCAAATCAAACTATAACTCGTTGGATTAGATGTTTTAGATGGCACTGCTTTTCAGATGCAGTCTAGATTTACAGACTCTCAAGCCTACGCAGTTTGTAGGTGGGTTGGTCCAGGTCCAATTCCCAGAAGAAAAATTATCCACATCCTAAGCCCCACAGAAGGAGACAAAACAGGATTCACTAGGGAGACAGATTTGCTGTTTCAGCCTATCAAATATCCCGCACAAAACCTATACAGTAGCCCACGATGCAAAGACATTTAGGCCCATGGTGTGAAAGTGGGCTCTGTGCAATAAACCCGCTGTCGGCATCCAGACTTTCTTTGAAAGTCACTTCTCACTTTTGCACATGTTATCTCGGTCTACCGGCTCGTTCTATATTTGGCACCCTGTGGCCACCCCTGCCCTCCCCTCCCAGCACCATTCGCTTGGCAGATGTGGCTGGCTTGACAGGCAGCCCGGCGAGTGTGGTTACGTGGTGTGGAGCGGGAGGATGCAGGGAGCCCACACAGGCAGGCCCGCCTGCACCATGCTGCTGGAGAAGCTCCAGGGTGGCAGGGCTGGGACAGCCCGAGGGACATGGAGCCCTTTCCCCTGGTGAGGGGGATTGTAGAGCTGCAGAGTGGCCAATGTAGTTGGCACAGGCTAGCAGAAGTCCTGGTGTCTGCTCTTGTTTTGGCTACTAAAGACAGGGCCAGAAGAAGGGGAGCTGTAGCCGTCTGCCAACCATTCGGCATTTGTCATTGCAGACACAAAGAAAATAAGCTGGAATAGGGATTAGCAGAGGAGCCGGGATGAAGGGCTTTGGAGAAGTATTACCTGTGAAGAAACATCCCAGGATCAGGAATGTCCTTGGGGAAGTACCCATAGCTATGAACCACTGAAACAGAAAGAAGGGAGAGTAAGTAGTTAAACAGACTGGTAGCAGATGTGAGAGCTTGCAGCAACCCAGATGCCCCAGGCCAGCCTTCATTTACTCTGCAGAATACCACAGTGAGGAACAGCAACCCAGGCCCGCACCACAGCCTTCGCAGTGCCAGGGTCAGATGCCCTGCATGGGACGCGCAGCCAGACGGACACCACGGCTGCATCCCCCGCACCGATCGAGCGCCTCACACAAGCCTGTGAGGATAAAAATGATGCTACATGTATGCAAGAAGTTCTGACTTTTTAGCTGCAAGCTGATTTTATGGGAGAAACGGCGTATTTTACCACTGCTTTTGCTACAAGCAGTACTATTGCCACTGGTCTTCTTTTTGCCATTGTTCATATGCATATATATAGTTTACTGAATAAAATATGAATACAATAGTGTTTCCTTCATATCTAGCAAGAATGTCCTTGATCAACAGAGAAGCTCTCTAAAACTTAACACCCACACTTTCTAACAGAATCAATATATGACAAAGTGTGGCCAGTGTTACCATTCATAGAGCAACTCTTTCCCCAGTGATGTGTAGAGTCATAAATCATTTGAGACAACATCTTTCAAGCAAATAATCATAAGTAATCATCTTCAAAGTGACAAAAACAGAAATAAGCATCTTTGTAATTTTTGAACCATCAAAACACATTTCTGTTCAAAACTCTCAACCAGCCTGCTAGGTAATTTCCAAAGAAAAAGCTCCTACAACTCCTGCTCCCATTGAAATCAATGGATGCGTTGTTCGTGATTTTAATAGAGCTCAGATTTGGCCCAAAGCCAATATAGATTAAATAAAGACTGTACAGAAGAGCCTCTGATCTGAAACTCGAATCAAGGAGTAAATAAAAGGATGATGTGCCAAGACAGGGACTACTTGTCAAAGGACCTGGACAATTTCTATTCACCCTCTGGTATTCAAATCCTGGTTCTGAGACAGGAAAGCACGTAGGTGCATCTCGTTATTAAGACTATGCCAGTGTTGGACAGCAGATAAATGACTACCAAATGACAAGGAGTATTCATAAGCTAGTCCCTCTTTCCTCATCCAACATGTGGAAGAGACTGTGGTCGCTTGCAAAGCAAAAAGTGTTTGATATTGCAATAAAACATGAAGGTCTCAGAAGCAGGATTAGAAGTCTTACAAAGTATAAGTCCAAAAAAAACATGCACAAACAACTTCAGAAATTTGACTCACAACATTCCAGCAGAGGCCAGCCATTCTGCCTGATTCTTCATTAGCAATAATTGTCATGTGTTTATTTATCTGTCTCTCATTGATAACAGATTCCTGCACATCAAAGAAGTCGCTTGGCTTCAGCCTCCTTACTCATTTTTATCACATTTATATCCTGTAATTTTTCAGATAAAATAACTCACTGTAAATTGTTAAAGAATTCCCATGGTCTGCTTTATTGATCTGCCTACTAAGCACCCAAGATCCACAAAACCGTGTTAGCCTGCTGTGTGCCAAATTTCCTTCTGCTTTTTCTGTCTGAAAAAGCAGATCTCTCTCCCAGCACATTGTTTTTCTAGAGTTTTCAACACAAGTCATGCAGCACAGAAAGAGAAAACACAAAGCTAATTCATCTATTACACAACGAATAAGTCTGGAGAGGCTCTGCTGCAGGAGGCTTACACTGTTGCTATATGGGAACAGGGGGACTGAAAACCCATGAACACACTGATGTAAATCCAGGTGATAGCTTGTATTTCCCAAGTGCTACTTGTAATTCACTTATTCCGGCTGCCATAAAAATCAGAATTGAATAACTTGATCAATTGATGCAGTTCAAAGACAGAAGGACTTGCTGAATTTGCCTTTTCCAAATGATGTTTCTTTTGTAACCTTTAGTTTTCATCTTTTCTCCATGACCTATTAATCTCAGCAAGACTCAGAGCAACACTTACCCACTGGGAAAGACTGACTAATACATTAATCAGTCATCATCATCCACACTCAAAATCTATTTGAATTGGATTTAATTACATTGCATGTCTGATATTAGCCCTGTTCCACTGCATCCTGGCACACGAGTGCTGCAGTGAAGGGCTAACACAAGTACAATTTCACACTGTTCTTCTGGGCAAAGGAACACCTAATTTTTGAGTGCACTGTTGTTTTTTTTTTTTTTTTTTTTTAATATTCCATTAGATGGAACAGCCCTTTTTGTCGCAAACGACCCAAACTTCAGTTGAATCTGGCCCTGAGTAAACATACCGAGTTCAGTTCTTAACATCACCCCATCAAACGACACTCACTGAAGTCAGTAGGCTTATGCCCCCTGAAAGCCCAGTATTCATAGCGCACACACCATGCAGGTTTGATCCAGCCTTAATTCCTCACATGCCTGAAATATTGCTGGTTAATACAGAAACATGTGAATGTACAAAAAATAAATAAAATGAAATGAAAAGCTAAATAGTGTCATGAATTGTTTTCCAAACTTTGTGGAAGAGGATTACCCAGAGCAAAACAGTCATTGCATCTACTTTAACCAATGGGCTGACTGAGATTAGGTATCTCTGTTGTGTGCTTTAATGATAAAAAAATAAAATGGGAAGGGAGCATCAGAAGGACTCTTACTGTCAAGGAGCCAGCTTCCAAATCCTCATGGCTAAGCTTCAGGCTTTCTACCAAAAGTAGTTTCATTGACTGCTGTTAAAGCCAAACTAAAATCAATATCCAGTATGTCAATCCAGTATGTATTAGAATATGGTGATATTCTTAACCAGTTGATTTACATGAACTAAAGAGAAAACATTGTGGTGGTGTGTGTGGGGGGAGAAGATTTTTTACTGTAAATCAAATAAAAACTCTCTCAAGACAGAAAAATACCGCATCTCTCAGAAAACTGGAGCCTGGAAGACTTATTTCCCATCAGCTATCTAGTCGTAATACAGTTCATCCTCTTGGCCACAGGATGGCAATGTTGATCCACAGTAATGAACCAATTTTCTTGTCTAGCAGAAGGAAGCGCTGGTCCCCAATGCACCACATGGAATCTAAACTAGGTCTCCTGAATTGACTTAACATTCGAATTACTTTTATATTCTCATTTTATACGAGTTTTTGAAAAATAAAAAGAAACAAAGAAAAAGAAAAGAAAAGAAAAGAAAAAGAAAAGATTCCCATTGCTCTGTAAGGTAATGATAAGCAATATGATAACATTCGGGATGTAAATCTTAATGTGTAGTAACATGATTTTCCCTGTTATGAGAAGGGCTGGATACTTGCAGTGGCAATTTTGTCAGTATAGCAGTTTGTCTTTCTAGAGAAACTGTTTTTTCCTAGGAAGACCTAAGGCCAGCCCAGGAGATCATTTCCTATACTTCAATAGCTGAATGTAAGTGTTCAGATGGGGCCTCTTGGATATTTTCTTGATGCTTAATTCCCTTTCTCAGAGGTGTCCACAGAGGCATAACTGCCCTTAAGAGCAATCAGAGAGCTCTGAAGGTTTTACTGAGGAAAGGCACAAACAAGAAAAGCAAGTCAATCCATACCTTGAAAAAGCCTGGCACAAGTATTTTCCTAAACTGGTGTTTCTTCCACATCCCTTTATGAGTGTTGCATCCAGCATAGCCTCCTCTGAGCCGTGTGGGAAGAGCTAGCGCTAGGCAGGCACAAGTAACCAGCAGCAGGCATGCAGCTTCGTGCAGGCAGCGTGCGAGGCTTGTGCGGGCAGCTTCATGCTGTGCAGAGCTCCCCAGAGAGCCTTCCAGCCAAGAGGCTGGGCTCCACTGGCCCATCAGGATGCAGAAGCTGAGAAGGTGTTTGCAAAGTCTAAATTTCCTTAAAGGACTTTCCAGACCGTCTCAGAAGTCAAAGACTGGCACTTCCAAGGAATCAGATAAGGAACTTCGGAAAACACTTCAGATTCTAACTTAGGTGCTCTGAAGCATTGCATGGAAAAAACAATCCCTCTCTGTTGGGTGCAGGATCTGGGAAGCCAGCTCTTGTGAACCTCTCCCTTGGGTGCCCATGTAAATCTTTTTTGACTTAAAAAAGATGGATCCAGCAGGACCAAGAGGCAAGAGGGAGAGAAGGGACTGCTTACTTCTCTTAAATTACCATCAATTCTTGTCAGCAACAGCAAAAATGACCTCTCAGAAGTCATACTCTGGTCTTCAAAACGAGCAAAGTAGACATAGTCTATTGAAGTTTTCAGAGTTCACACGTTGGACTAGTGCCACTCTGGCCATGAGGCACAAAGGGTACAAGGTTTGGGACGGTAATCCATTTCACATTTTGTCATTTCACATTCTATTTGAGACCAAGTAATATGGTTGGAAATAACCAACAAGGTCTGTGGTATGCAAGTCTTTTTTTTTTCCCTTATATAAATGACACTCAAATCCTAGCTTGATATTGTTGCACTGTGGAAAGGTATTTGATTCAAATATTTATTACTTCCTGCTTTCGCGAAATGCAATATGTATATATTACTCTGAATGAACTTCCATATATCAGGCAGCAAATAGAAGGAAGGTGGCCAGATGGTCCTGGCACCCATTGCTGAGGTATGTCCCACCTTCAGCCTCTCAATGCCCACAGAGAAGCACCATGACACAAGTCCCATTTTAAGCAAGGGTACCGCCTGAGAGCTGGGAGAGCACACTCCTAATCCCTGCCCTTTCATCGGTGCAATCTCATTTTCCTTTAAACTCTTTTTCAAGCCCCGAGACGAAGGTTGACTGAAACCACTGTTCAGCAGAGGGCCTCTGTAAAAACGCTCATTGTTACCTAGAAGCCAAAAGCGAAGTCCCTTGCTGGGAGACCTTCCTCTCTCACTTCTAGACGCGTAATTAAAAGCCAGATCGCCCCAAATCACATTCTGCGCCAGCCAGCCGCTCACAGAGCAACCTTTGATGCTCCTCTCCTCGCTTTACCAGATCCCGTCTCCTGCCCCGTCAAGGGACACGGAGGCGACGCACGAAGCTGAGAGCCCGGTGGGGATGCCGGGGGTTCAGGAGGTGCCCCGTTCAGTTTGGGGCTGGGGTGACATGAGCACCCTCCGAAGCAAAACCTGGCGGAGGTGGCAGCTCCCGGCCCTGCTCGTCTAGGAAACAATAGGAGAATGTTTGCCAAGACGCATTTTTTTTTTCTTATTCTTACGCGACCTAGCCAAGGAAAAAGAAAAGGGGTCGGGGAGTGGGAGAGGGCGAAAGCAAAGGCGCTCCCCCCGCGCCCGGACCCGCGGAAACCCGGTGGCGCTCGGGCTGGACGTGAGCTCCGGACCCCGCTTCCCAGCCCGCTCTGATGCGAGAGGCACGGAGCCCCCCGCAGCAGGAACCGCCAGGGCCCGGCGGTACCGGGGCTCGGAACAGCGGGGCCAAGGGAGAACGAGGCGGTCGCAGATCCGCCGACGTGTCCACCCGGGCCGACCCGGCCCGGGCCATGCGGGTCCGTGGCGGTGGGCGGGTTTTGCAAGGGACGCTCCGAGAGACCGTGGAGGGGCACGGGGAGCGAGCCCGGGGCTGGGGGCGACCGGGTTCCGCCGGGCTGGGGGCAAAGCCCAAGGGCCGCCTGCAGGGACTCGGGGCTGCCGCTGCCTCCCGAAATCTGTTGCTGCTCGCTCCAGAGGAAAAAGAAAAAAAAAATCTGTCCAAGTCCTGTTCTCTGGAACGGCTCCTGAGCTGCTGAATCTCCATCCAAAAATGTTGAGCAATGCCGCGGAGATCCAAAAATCCATTTCCTACTTACTCCCAGGGCTTTCCAGGGGACTCCAGCCTGGCAGAGGCTGGCGCGTTTGGAACCGCCGCGCTTGACAAAATCCAGACGGTGGCCGCGAAGACGCTGCCCGCCCGCGGGCTGCGGGGCGGGGGGCTCCGCAGTCCGGTGCGGAGGAGCCGGCTGCCTTCCCGTCGCCAGCGGGGCCGCAAGCTGGAAAGTCTCCAGGTACCAGTCGGGCTGCCTGAATTCAGCATCTTCCTTTCCGCCGAGACGTTCAAAGAAAGGACGGGGCGCGCCGGGATGGAGACGCGCTCGCCTGGTGGGGGGCATCCGTGCACCCCCTCCCCGGGGTTCCGGGCTCTTTGCACTGCCCGGTCGCGGTGATTTAGGTGGGGAAGAGGTCTCCGAAGCGGGGAAGGTGATAAAAAACAAAGGGAGGGGGAAGGGAGCGGGGAGCAGCGGGGGTGAAGGAAGTCAGGGCAGCGGTGGGGTTAGAGAGGCTGCAGGAAGAGCGGGGCGGCTGGTCGGGACCCTTCGGGTCACCCCCGCCGGGGCCGGTCCCCCCGCGCCGTCCGTCGGGGCGCTCCAGGCCCTGCCGCCCCAATATGTTTGTCATTAGCGCAGCCCGCGCATCGCCCCGCGCCCCGCGGGAAGGCGCCCGCCGCGGGGCTCCGCGGGCAGAGCATTAAGAAAGCGCGGTAAACACGGTGAGGGGGTAGGGTGAGAGAGAAAAACGAGTTATAAAAAGCAATCAATCAAACAAACGAGCAAAACAAAAACAAAAAAAAAAAGAAAAAAAAAAGAGAGAAAAAGGTGAGAAATTCTCCCTTACCTCCTACCTTCTCCTTTGTAATCCACGTCTCCAGCCCTGCAAATTGTAAAGTATCCAAAATATGTCCACGTCTTTTGTGACTTGCCCTGCTCCACCGCGCTCACTGCCTCCCGCTCGCCCTGCCTCCAACTCCGACTGTAACGGGCTCACAAACCGCGTCCCGTAATTGATTCAATGTTATAGTCCATCCTTCCAAAACTAATCATTTGCTTTAAGTAAATAGCTGTCAGGAAATGAAGCCCCCTCCGGCCCCTTCAGAATAAGAGCGGCGCGGCCCCGCGGCGGCGGCGGGCGGGCCCGCGACGGGCTCTTACGCAGGCAGGGGGGCCAGTGGCAGCCTCCAGATTTCACCAGCCTTGCCGAGGAGGGGGGAGGTTGGCCATATGGCAGGGCCGAGGGGGAGGAAAGGGGGAATCGGGGAGTTTTGCACTGCAGGGGAAAAAAAAAAAAGAGAAAGAGAAAGAGAAAAAAAAGTTTCGTTGAAAACTCAGAGTGCTCCCTGTTTCATGAATGAGGCTTCCTCTTCCGACCCTCTTGGAAGGAGGCTCGCCGGGGTCGGTGTCCGCGGTTGGGTTTCTGGATGGGGAGTTTGATCTCGAAACGAATTCGCGGCTTCCTCGTGTCCTTTGCACACCGCGGAGCTGGGGCTTGGTAGAGAGAGCGGGATGGACGGCTGGGGGCCCGCCAGAAGCAGAGGCACTGGGAGCGGGGCAAAGACGAAGCCCTGACATTTATGAATGAGAGACACAACGAAAGGTAACCCGCACACGGAGCCAGCCCCACCAAACGCTGCTGCTCCGACGGCGTCGGCGGAGCTCTTCTACTCCTCGTTTCCTTTGGTTTGCTCAGGGCCAGCAAAACCCAGTAACACCCGAGGCCGGCGGGCTCCCGTGGGCTGGAGATGCCCGCGGAGGCGCGGGCTACGCACGTCCGAGCCGCTCCTGTTGGGATACGCGACGCAGGGAGCTTTTGATCCCGCGTATCTTCTCTTTGCTGCCTTTAGCTATTTGCCGGCGATAAGAGGTGGCCGTGGGAGTTCGCAGGGAGCCGCGCTCGCCTTTTTATTTATTTATTTTTTTCTGGCGAGTCCGTGGCCGAAAAGCGGCGGGCGATTCAGCGGCCGCAGGCGAGGGGGCAGTGCAACCCCAGGAACGGAGCCGCCGCCGCCGCTGCGCCCCTGCTCCCCCCGGCCCCGCTTCCCCAGGCTCGCCTCTGCCCCCTCTCCCGCGGACGCCTTCTTATTTTTGTTGCTTTTTTTTTTTCTTTGTTTTGTTTTGTTTTCCTCCTCCCTCCTGTTTAGTATTGCACAAAACAAAAAGTTTGCTCTCGAAGTCAAGCAACAGGATCCAGTGGTTTTTCTCTTTCCTAACAGAGGGAGAATTACGTGCAGATCCCCTGAAGGGTCTGGGGGCAGAAACGAGAACCACCTCCCGTGGGGGGCAAAAACAAAATAACGTGTTCAAGCTGAGGCCCCTCTGGCCAGGTTTGCAGGGTCCCCAGTGGTGCTCCTCGCCTATGGCGCGTTCGCCACCAGTGCATCCTCAGCCTGGGCGAGTGCACAACCCCGCTATTGCTTCCACATGTTCCTCCAGGAAATCATCGGAGTCAGCCCTGTGAGCAGCCCCTTGTTCGGAATGCTAACAGGATACCGGCGTGCTTGTGAATAAACAACAGCTCCAAGCGAACAAAAAGCGAGGAAAAATGCATCTGCACCTTGGGATCATCTACCTTGGGGTGCGAGCAGGCACAGCAACCTCCACCCCCGTAATGAGCGGGGGCTGGAGGAGAAAAATCCTAACGTTCATTTGACCAAAGCGCTGGGTCTGCGCACGTTTAAGCGCCACGAAGACTTGAAGTTCGGATCGGTTGCAAGAGCTCCCGGTGAGCTCCGAGGAGATGCTGCGCGACCGTGTTTCGTTTTGGGCGTGATTTATCGGCATAAATGTATCTGGTTTAATGGGCAAGGCGCTGAAGGTGGTTCTTAGCGAAGCACCGACAGGGTCCTGTAATGGAAGAGTTGCTCTTGCAAAAAGAAAGGAGGGAAAGGAAGAGGAGAAGGCGCCTTCTGGTTGTAATTACCTGCCTCATTTGAATAATGCCTTTGTCATGATCATTATCGAGCCTTCGTTAACGGCTTCCATGTGGTATCTCAAAAGACCGAGTAAAAAAAATCACAAATTCGGGACTGGCAAAGGCGCCTGCGGGGCAGGCCCGGCTGCGGGGCTGGGAATGGGGCAGACGGCGCAGCCGACCCCCGGCCATCGCTCCGGGGCAGCGCTGACAAACCCGCCCAGGGGGTGCCCTTCCCCAAATCCCTCCACTCCCAGGAGGGACGAGCGCGAGGAGACCCCACAAGCCGCAGGGCGAGGGGGGCGGCCCGGCGAGCCTCTGTGCCCTGGACTAGGTGGGGGCCAGGGCTCTCCCCGGGGCTGGCGAGCAGCGAGAGGGACCTGAGGACCTCCGGGAGTCCAGGAGGCCTCGCCCGCGGGCCTCGGGCAGCCCCGAGGCGGCGGCGACGGGCGCGGGGCAGCCGGCGAGGCGAGGGCGGCCGCAGCCGGAGAGCAGCTGGGCCGCTCACCCCGCGGTGCCTATGGATCGGTCGCGAGCAGGGGGGTTATGTGGAAAATAAACCCTTCGGAGCTGGCTCCCCCCGCCCCGGGTGGCTCAGGAGGGGTCCCATCCAGGGAGGCACGGAGGGCTTGAGGTTACTGAAAGGACAGGCAGGGGGTGGAGGGATTTTCACCATTGCTGTCCCCGAGCCTCTCTCCTCCCATCCTTTTCCCCCCACCCTCCCCTCCATAGGGGGCTGGAGCACAAGGCATCCCGTGAGCGTGTGTGTATGTGGCAGCAGATGGAGGCTGCTCGTCTGGAGCCGCTCCCAGCGCGCCCCCGGGATGGGTCTGGAGGGGCAGCTCCGGCCCCCGGCGTCACCGGGAAAGTGGCGTTTTCCCCTTTCTGCAAGATCCGGAGGGGCCGCGAGAGGCCTCGCTCAGCACCTCGGGAGGAGCCCCAGTTTGCTGCGCGCAGCAAATTGCAGCCCTTTCCTGCAGCTCTCTCGCAAGGATGAGCTGAGTTGAACCTCGGGCTATTATGCTGCCTAATGGGTGCTTAATTTGGACTCCAAAGAGGCCACTGGAGCGGCCACCTCCTTCTGCAGGTGCCGCAGCGCAGCGAGGCGGGTGAAGGGGAGCCCCGGGTCAGGCCTCGCGCAAAAGCGCTGTCGAGGGGACGGAGCCTTTGTGCTGGTGCGAAGGGAGCTCTGGTTTTCATTACCGGTCCCCCGGGGAAGTGTTTGCAGCGCTCCCTTTGATGCACGGCACGGGCTGAGCTGGTCCGAACCGCCGCGGCAGCCCGGGCTGCCCGACTTGCACCGGGCCGGGCCACGGCCCTTCTCGAGGCCCGCTCCATTCGTCTAGCCCGGTCTCTCCAAGCTCCAGGTGCTAACATGGACCTACAAAACGCTGGGTTTCCCATGTGGATACAGGGAGCAGCTTTATACTGGCTAGGCTGCGTTTGCATGGGACATCCACAGGCTGCTCACCCTTTTTACTTTATTTAATGTGCAAAAGAAAGAGAGGGGAAAGAAGGTCAGTAGCGTTTTCTCCGTTCGCGGGGAGGCTTCGTGCTGCAGACCTCACACCCCGCGCAGAGCGAGGGGCCGCCGGGCGCACTGGGTTCGCCGATACCCGCGGGCCTCTTCCCTCCTCCCGAGCCCAGCACAGACCCCCGGCAGCAGCCCCGGCTTGTTCACGCGCCTCCCATCTGGAGCAGAAACCCAGCAAACCCCCAGAGAGGGGGAGAGCGGCGCGGCCGCTCCTCGCTTGTCACTATAAATCTGCGCACACGTCTGGTGGCGGGGGGTGGATGCAGGGCCGGCCGGGCCCCCTGCGGGCCCGCTGTCCCCGGGCTGGTCTCGCTCCTTTGCACGGCCCCAGCTCCGCTCGCTCCCTGCACCGCAACAGGGCTCTGAGTAGCGGGGATCCCGGGTTGCCGGCAGAGCAGGGAACCAGACAAAAGAAATTAGCGGACGGTCCTCGCTCCCCCCCCCCCTTTATTTTCATTTGTTTAAGGTAGGTCCTTGCGCCCGCCGTGGTTTTTTTTTTTTTTTCCCTTTTTTTTTTTCTTCCTGCTAAGGCGGTCACTGTTTCAGCTTCCGTTGCTGCCTTTGGCTCTTGACATTGCAAGATGCCAAAACAGCCACAGAATCCTCACTCCAAGCAGGCAGCCGCTGTTTGCTCTCTGCTCCCGCCTGCCTTTCTCGTTCTGTTTTTTTATTATTATTATTATTTTATTGTTTTTATCATTATCTTTCCTGACCGGGACAGAATGAACAGGCTGCTCTGGACCAGCAGCAGCCCTCACCCGTGCCCTAACCCGGCCCAGGGGGCAAGGACAAGCTGGCCCCGAGGACAAGGACTTTCGTCGCCGCCGGGGCCCGGGACAGCTCGGGACACTAGAGGGCAGCGGAGGCCGCGGGAGCAGCGAGCCGGGGCCGGGCTTTGGCTCAGGGTCTGCGCAACTCTCAGCTCTACCTTCCCCCCTCGGGCTGCCTTGCCCGGAAACTTGGACCTGAGACCACGCAGGCAGCGTGGAGCTGTTTGGTGCAGGGGCCACCGTCCGTGCAGCAGCCAGTGTCACCCGTCGTGACATGGGCAGAGGCAGCCTCTGCCTGCTCCACTGTCAACCCCGGTGCTGGCTATGCCCAGCATGTGGCCCTCCCATGGGGACAGAGGAGCCCAGGTCCGCTGGGCATGGCCAAGGCTGTGCTCAGGAGTGAGCCAGCACACGTGAGCACCGGCTGTCCTGAACTGTCCATGCGCCACACATGGGATACCATTTTTCTACTTCTTCTCAAGGTTTTCTTTTGGTGCCTTGGGATTACCAATATATTCTCTTGGGACAATGCACTGTGCAATGACTGGAGCTGTGTCCAAGGTTTCTGAACTGCAATCAGCTCTTCAAATGTCTTCCTCTCTGCCCGGATGTTGTACACTCCAAACTAACTAGAAAAACAAAATATTCCACTCCGTGGGCTGGAGAGATGCTGAACATGGGTGTCAGCCATCCTGAAGATGAAGAAGGAATCATAGAACGCCATCAACACCTCCTAAGAGTCTGCAGAATTGGGGTTTTGTCATTGCTGTGACGGACAAATGACAAAAGTCCGTCTGGGGTTCAAACACTTACTACTTTATTAGCCGTGAGCATGTGTTATTTATAATAGTACAGAAGCATCTTGCCTTTAGCTGATTGGGCGACAGAGCTTGCAGCAGTCAGCAGCAATAAAATGACTAGCTAATCGCATTGTCCTTGATTGCCAAATACCACACGTTGTTCACACAGTCTTTCAGTTCCTCATCTTCTAATACAACGGATGTCCTTGTTCTCTCTTCATAACTTCCTCGTCTCTTAGTACATCTGGTGTGGTTCCACCCTGCTCCTCCATATTTACGGGAACACTCTAAACTCATCGAGATGGGCACCCTCTGCCAAGGGAGCCAGGGACCCCACAGACCCGCTGTGATCCCTAACAGGGTTTCTGTGGAGATGGTGGAGGCTGCAACTTTCATCCAATATTTTCCCAAAACAGCCTGGCCCAACCCCACTGCTAGGAGTTGCGAAAATGAGCATCCTGCTTGGCACAGTGAGGAGAAGGCTCCACACCTGGAAATTACTGCAGTTGTTCCACCATGCCCCATCAAGGTTGTGCCGAGCTGGGTGGGCAGGAGGGTGAAGCACGTTGTCTTTCTTGGTGCTGAGCTGTGCGTTTCCTGCACTCAAACACATGCCCAAGGTTGTTCAAGTCATTCTGATCTGTGATGGAAGAAATCAGGCAGGCACATGCTGCATTCAGGGTCATGCTGAGAGGTACCAGTGACTATAGCTCTCACCTTCAGTCAGGAGATAGGCAGGTCTGACACACTGAAAAGTGAAGGGAAATAATTCCTCTCTTTCCTACCACTTCTATAAAAGGGACCTCTGAGACCAACAGGGCATTACCTTTTGTCTAAGGTCATCAGTTTTTAATCTGTACTCCATCAAATTCAATAGGAAATTCTTTCTACTTCAGTTATATGCTTATTTGTCCTTTCCTTGTTTACAGTTCTTTAGAGAATTCAGCTATTTGCCCTTCAGTTGAGTGAGGTAGTTGCAGTTATAGAAATGGAAAAGTGAAACGGGAGGCAAAATGTGGGCACAGCACAGTTCTCTATGGCCATGGGTGTGAAGCTACAGCTGTGGGCTTAGCTCAAAGAGGAAAGATTTAGTAGACTCAGACAGGGGATGGAAGAACATCTAGGTAGGTTTTGATCTGCTGGCCCTTGGCTGCTGGCTGTGTCAGTCACATACCCCTCTCTTTAACCTCAAATTATCTTTAGCAAAAGTGTGGAAGAAGGGCCAGATTCTTCATTGTGCAAATCTGGTGTAACTCTAACTTCAAGGGAAATATTCCAGATTCAATTTGAAATAATTAAGATTAAAAATTGGCTCTGGAAGTCTTTTCTTTGGCAATAAGGCAAGGGAAGTACTGTGAAGAAAAATAATTCAAACCAGAACATTGTTTCAGGG
This sequence comes from Tinamus guttatus, assembly GCF_059628265.1. Lineage (NCBI taxonomy): Eukaryota > Metazoa > Chordata > Aves > Tinamiformes > Tinamidae > Tinamus > Tinamus guttatus. The sequence goes on from NW_028288747.1 coordinate 8,781,802, forward strand.
CTCTTTTAAATAACATATGCTATAGGCACTTTGAAGGCATTTGTTCTCCGTGGCAGCAGTATTTTAAAACTTTCACTTTGTTTCTACTAACCAAGTTAACCCTTGATAACCAAGGGTGTATGGTGTAGATGGTATTTACATAAACACCTCTCTTTTCAGGAGATTGTCCAAATTGTCAAGAAAAATAAAACTCCTTCACTAAAATGACATAATCCTAGTTTTTAGCAGCAGCAAACTTGCTCCTGCTGGTGAGGTCTTGCATCTCACTATGCTGGCCAAAGCACAGAGGCATTGCAATGAATCTGAGCTTATACTTTTCTTGTCCACAGTGATTTTTTTTCATGGCAAGGGCTTTGTTTGTTGTCTGGCTGGCAAGCTCTACACATTAGGAAGGAGTGATTTTCCCCAGATAATTGTTTAGTATCTCTGGGAAGCAAACTTCTGCATGGAATCTCTAAAGGAATGCAGAAAAACTGAAGACCCACACACTACTGACCTTTTTTTAGCTCCCATGCATCAGATGGCAAGACATTGTTTAATAGTTACTTGGGCCAACATCACCTATATCTGTAAGAGAAACTATTTCATCATAATTTGATTGCAATTGGAGAGAAGGCCCTGGTGCTTGCCCTCATGTGGATGGCAGTTTCTCCAGGTCTGGCATTCAGGCCCAAGGAAATCACAAAAAGATTTGTCATTCTCTTTAATAGTCCCAGATTTTCACCACAGATTGATCAGATCTTTCTTAAGGGTGTGTAGTAAAAGAAGGGAAAAATAAGATTCAGCTGTACCTGCCTTGTGGTACTTTACTTGGACTTGAAAATGTGTTTTGCTCTTTCTAAGTGAGATTAGGAAGGAGTAGGAGGAATTAAATCCTGCTTGTTACTTCAGAGGTACAAGAATACTCAGTCTTCTCAACCCTGTTTTGGCTGGAGAAGTCCCCACTGAAGCAATGAACAAAAATAACTGACTCTCACTAAGCAGTCTTTGAAACTGCTTGTTGAACTTCAGGACATGATAAAAAAAGTAATGAAGAGCTTCCTGAGCCAATTTGCTTCTTCGTGTCTTTGCACAATTGTAGCCATTGCACTGATACAGCAGTACCAGTTGTTGTGGATTCATAAAGTTTGTATTTCTTGATAGCAAAAGCCCACTGCCTACCACAAAGCTCACTGTCAAGAACTGCGATAAAAGAAATGCAGGTTGCAGATTTAAAGCACAGTCACAAAAGTGATGGTTCATGCTTCCTCCTTAGGTTGACAAGTCACAATCAGAAAAAAATGAAGGCGGTGTGCACCAAAGAGTGTATATATTATTGTGGTGCAATGAGCTTATCTAGCATCATTGCCTTGTCCTGCATGGGTGCCTTGGAAATAGGCAGAGACAAGAAAGCCCAGAGTGTTCCTCTAAATGGACCTTTCCTCCAAGAACCTGGAAAATAGGGCTCATTCCAATATTAGCCTTTTTAGGTTTGAAATAGCAGGCTAGCAGCTCACCTTTCTGGCTCCTAACCACATCGACACTTTGCCTCCTCTGCAGCGCTGACAGGGTGAGTAGTAGTAAGCACCTTTCTCTATCTTTCTCTGTCCACAAGTGGAGGATAACGTAAAGAAGGAATATAGGAGACATGGAGTGAACACCATCCCTCATCCCTATTTTCTATCTTCATAGTCAAAGGAAATAGAATTATGCTCTTCTCATTGCCTTGGTAATTCAGAATTTACTCTCTCTCTCCTTTTTTTTTTTTTTTTTTTTTTTCCTTTGCAAGGGGAGAAAACATTTGTAGAGCCAAAGTAAATCCAAATAAATTCCTGTAATGCCCATCTATCAAAGAACCTATTTTCTCATCTTGGTTATTTATTTTTCTCCCAGTGTGTCTTACCCTACTACAACAAAAAGAAGTTGTATAAATCCTTACCTCTGTGAAACTTCGCTGGGGACTTCTCGTTAAGAAAACTGTAGGCAGAGACTGTGGTAATCCGAATGAATGTATGATGACTGTTATGATTTTCCTTTTCCAAAACATAGTAGGATTTAGTCAACTTGACAAGATGAAGGGTTTGAGGAAATGCTTTCCTCCAGAAACACCAGCAGCTGTACAACTGGGAGCTGATTGAAACAGTTCCCAGAAGAACTGTAGGCTCTGTCATTAACAGGGATGTGAGAAGCAAGAAGTTCTGCCTGCAGGAGATTAAAATATATAGGTAGACAGACAGTTTGAGTAGGCAGAAGCCAGTAAATATCTGAAGAGTCGAGTGCCTTTTTTTCTGGGAGACAAATGGTCGCAAGCCCACTTAGCACCTGCCCGTGCCCCTCTGCTGCCCTTTGCCCCGTGGGCCTGCTTGTTTTGCCTGCTTCTAAAGCTCTCCCTCCTTCAGATTCCTTTTCCGTATGTTGGTTTTTTTTCATTGCTGCCTATCCCAATATTGACTTAGGAAAGAAGGAGAGTTAAAAATAGCAAACTCCTTTATGGTCTAACAGACCTTCTGCCTAGCTTTGCTTTAGGCTCTTGAATCACAAACATTGGCTTAAACTGTCATTAGCATCTGAATAGAGATAAAAGTTAAAAGGGAAACTAGGAGAAGCAGTTACCTTTTATAAATATCACTTGTTACTTAGAAGAGTAGAAGAGAAGCAGAATTACAGCAGAGGATGTTTGTGTCCCAGTCCAGCAGCAGAGATTACTGGAATTAAAAATGTAATGGATTCTCATTCAACAAACATATTGGATCCTTCAGAGTCCCCTGGAGCCTGAGTAAAGGGAAGCCTCTTTGCCCCTTTTCTCCTTATGTGCCATTCCTGTTGCTAAACTGTCCTGCCTGGCCAAAATGAGGAGGAAGCAAGAGTAACGTCCCAGGGCACTGGCGTGACTAGCGAGAAGTCAGATGTGTGTAGCATGGAGCGGGCTACACTGCACTGGGTGGCATGGTTTTATGAAGGTCAATAAACTTGGGCTTCATCAGACCACCAGAGAGAGTGGGTTTCCCGGCTGGAATCACTCACATATGTGGCCCTGCATGGAAAAACACCCTGACTCCAGTCTCCAAGTATGCATATCTGCAATGGTTAGTAAAAGTGCCCAGAATATCTCAGCATCGCAGTGTTGCATGAGCAGAGAGCCAGACTCTGAGAAAGACGCATTCTAAATTGGGATTAAAACCAACTGCTGGATTCCCACCCAGAAGCAAAAATAAAATGAGTAGAGGCTGTGAGCACAGACACCATGGGGCCCCTCGGCCGGCTCCATAGGGCCAGTAGCGCTTGACTTTGCCTGCTCTAGGACTTCTGAGGTAGCTCCAAGAATAGCAGCAGAAAGAAGATATCAGAACGGTCAAATCCAAGGTACACCGTGGAGAGGCATCCCCAGGGGAGAAAAGCTTTCAGATCTCTACAGAAGTTAAAGCCTAGTGAGAGCAACTGCTTTGACTCTGGTTTGATTCTAAGAACAGCTGGCAAATACAAAAATACTCCATCACTATGGCTTTTTTTTTTTTTTTAGCTTTCTCAATGAATCAGCACTGAGACAGGACATCACCCTGATGTCAGAGCTTCAGTTTGGTACGTGGATATGGTAATAAATAACTTAACTGGATGGAGCAGGAGCCTCTATCATCTGCCGAGGAGGCCCCAGATCTGGCACGCAGTGAGTCTGAAGAAGTGACCACAGGCAGAGTACAGCAATACAGTCAATGACACACTTGCCAGCATATTTTGGCTGTTCCCTGGCTCTTCTAGAAGCCAAACTTAGATGGGGCTGTGAAGACCTCAAGCACACAGTGCATGGGCTTCTCTCAGAGCCTCTCATACCTTGGTGAATGTATGTAGCCTAGGAGCCTGTAAAGGGGCATCCTTGGGGCTCTTCTGGATTGGGATCTTTAGTACGGGTCAGGTGTCACTCTGGAGACTGCAGGGAGAAGCAAAGAGGGATTTTACAGAAACTCTAAAACAGTCAAAAAGAAATTTGACATTTTTGCTTTGTTTTTTTTTTCCCTAAGAGTGGAGTTAAGAGTGGAGACGGAGGTGAGGCAGAAGCAAGTGAGGGCTGTGCTGCAAATGTATGTTGATAAACTCTCCACAGCAATCTGCAATATCACTGTTTTACCTCTTTTGCTGGGAAAAGGACCAAATAGCCTCTACAGTCTGAAGGGATATGGGTGCACTGGTGATGAAATGCCAAAAATCCACCTCCTCATTACAGAGGTCATTGCTATCCAACACTTGGCCCACGCCCAGCACCTGGCAGGTTATGCACCAGAGGTGCCCTGTGGCCTGACGGGTATTTCCAGAGGCTAATTCAGGCTAATTCCTGAAACCATAGTCTGTGGTTTCAGGAATCCACAGATTAAGCAGAGACCCTGGATTCTGAATATGAATATGATGTAAGAAATATTGCATCCCATGAATGCAAGAAGAGCTTGCATCCTACTAGTCCTAAAAGTGGTGACAGGTCTCAGGGCTGCACTTTAACAGATATCTATTGAAATACACTGATGTCAGCTCTTAAATCTTTCAAACAGACAGGGGATATTTTGCTGACAATTTGATGATGTAGCAATTAGCTCCACATTAGGAGCATGAGTCTTCTGCTGCAGAGAAAATTCAGGGTAGAATAAACAGCTAAGCCTGTAGAGAGAGAATAGATAGAAGCCTGTGTTCTCTTGCTTGGATTTAAGCTGATTGTGTGTTTAGCAATTCACTAAAGAAATTGCACATCCACAGAGTTGCAAGTTTAGACCATTTCTGTTCACGTTAAGATGGAAATCTTTAGTTCTGTGTATAGCACATGGGATATAGCAGTCTGAGAGTCCAGAAGATTGGATCTGACCGACTAGATGAGATGGAGCAGCTAGCATTTATTACTAATTGCTTAGGAAAAATTATGGGTGACTTTACAAGTGCAATAGCGTCAATGAGGAACAATGCAGTTGAAATCAGCAAAGTTACCCCCCTGTGTTAGTGAGAAAAGAAGCAGATGAAGAAAATGAGGCTATTGCTTTTCAGGTTACAGTGATCAGCCATGTTGTTTTATTCACATTTGGAGAACTGAAATGGTAAAGCAGAATATCCATAAGGTCAACATTATGTACAGCAAGCTGGATCTACACAGACTGGTTAGATGTTGCTGTATCCAAAAGGTGATGTTCTAAGGAAAGTTTCTGATGTTTTTGTCTCAGTCATTCAAGCTATGTTAAGAATACCACTGAAAGACTTTGTTTTGGAAATACACAAAAACACAGAGCCAATTTTCCACTTCCATCATCTCCCATTCAAAAGAAATGTGCAGAAGATTTTGATATGATATGAATTAAAATGATTACTTCTTTGCCAGCCCTAAATTCCAGGAAGTGAAACACACCATCTTCATCTGCCATTCCGGGGAACATTTGGTTTTACTCTAGCCTAAATACCAGACTGTTTCCTAAATCTCACAAAGCTGACCGTTCGCTTAGATTCCTCAACCTCTCACAGCAGAGCAGCATGCTCCAAACAGGCATTTCAAACACTCTTGCATACCGTCCAAAATCAGCTCCTGCCCCTCGGGATTTGGAGGCGCCTCTGGAAGCAAAACAATGGGATTCCAGCGTGCAGAGCTGGTAGGACACAGAGGCTCTGCAAGGCCCCCTCCATGGCAATGCCAAGAGTGATGGGGCCAGGAGTTCCTCTGCTATTTGAATCCCTGCTAACATGCCAGCTTGCAGCCCTGCAGGGAAGTAGGTTTCATAAAGTAGATTCAGAGCTTCATGAAATCCCTCCATAGCCTTGTGAGGCTGCTTTCAGTTACTGCTTCTTTCATAGCGCCTCCCATTATGCGGTCTTCTATGCACAGATCATGGGTACCCTACCCATCTAGCACATATGTATGTATATATATGTATATATACATAAATATCTATACAACAATGAGCAGATGTTCTCTGTCTGAGGTTGGCTTTGGCATGTGCAAATCCAAATGCTTGGCCACCTCCATAAGCTGTGGATGCCTTGCATTTAAACCTTACTATGGACTCCTCTTGGTCCAAGGAACCTAAAGGAATGAGAACAGATGCTGGATGGATCAAAATAAGAAACTTGGCAGAAGACCAAAACAACAACAACAACAAATTGTTTCTATTCTTTTACACACACTAAGCAGGCAACATTAGCATGAGCTTCCTTGGAGGCTTCTCTCTTCCTCAAGACCCTGAGAGAACAACAGGCAGGGCAGTCTCCCAGCACATCATCCTAATATACTTAATTAGACTTAGGAGTAAGGTAGAGAAGTAATTTGAAGAGGTGCATGGCTCAACAGCCCCATGATCCACAGAGAAGGCCCAGGTGTGGGGGTTAGCCCTGTCCTTAGGCGGTGGTACTGAGCTCACCCACTCCGTGACCTGGCCAGCAGATCGGGTCCTTCAGCATGAGGGCTTGACGTGAGATTTCCTCCTGCCAGCCCTCAGCACTGCCCTCTGAGTCGCTGTCTAACCCATCCACAGCTCTTGGTAACTGTGCTAATATGCTATGAATGTGGAATACATCACAATAGCAACATCTGAAGCTCTTCAAAAACCAATCTTACAAAAAAAAAAGTTATACACAGCATCTGGTGAAGACACTGGCTTCACTGTGCTCATGCAAAGGAAGAGCACAGAACTGGTGTGGAAGAACACAAAAACCAGAGCAATTCTGCTTGCACAGTCAGACATCCAGCTCTGTGTAGGTTTCTCCTGGTTTACGCTAGTGGAAGATAAAAAAAAAAATGGCTCACAAGAAAGTTGGACCTACTAAATAGTTGGTAAAGTTGTTGAGGGATTTAAGTGGTGAGAAAATTATGATATTATTCAGAGCCAGTGTAGCAGGTTTTCAACTTGAAAAACCACCAATCAGACATAAACATTTTCTTTTTTGACAAGCACTCTTTTTTCCCAGACTTAATAAAATATTACCATGATGGTAACTACATAAGAATTAACTAGGGACTCCAGAGCATTTGGTAAAAACAAAAACAAAAACACAAAACACTTCTATATGGCACAGAAAAGACTTTCTTCATACCTCTACCACCTGCAGTCTAGGTAAAGAGCTGCATTCCCCAAAATACTATAAAATTATAAGAAAGCTTCAGCGTGTTATTTATATATACATATAACCTTATGTGAGAGGTCCTCCTTCTACATCTCTGTGGAAGAGTCGCAAGGACTCAATAAAATGAAGTAAGGTTAGGAGGGCTGCTTCCATCCAAAATCCCACTGTGGATAACAGTGCAAAATCACAGGTCAAAATAGGTTCCTGACAGCTCCTAAAATAAATGTAAGGACTCCAAATAACCAAAACAGCTCGCTGCTTTTTGTGGAAAAACTCTGAAAAGTCCTTGTGTTTTTCTCTTTTTTTTTATTTTTCTCCAAGAAACCTCTTCTTTTTTACAAAATTACAAAGGCCCATACTATAAAATAAAAATAAAACAAGAGTTTAGTTTTATTCTCAACTTTTTTTTTTATCCATTTGCTTTTTTTTTTCTCAGAATATGCATATATAATAAAAGGAAGAATGAGGGAGAAAACAAGGACAAAATCTCCTGTGAGTGATGACTCTCCCCACGCAGAAAGCAGACATTGAATGCCAGTGTCTACATTGCAGTTGTGCTTGTTGACTGCTTCATGCAAGGATACAGTCGTGCTGGCTTGTTTTTAAGCTGCTGCATCAGACAGCGGTATCCGGAGAGCCTTCCTCTGCCTTTCTTGTTTTATACAAAACCATGCTACTATTTAACGGGACACGGGCTCCTCCGCCTCTCCGGAGGGTGAGTGCTCGAGCCTGTGCCCTGCCTGATGGCACAGGCAAGACAGATGCTTGACACTGTTTCAGGCTAGGGCATAGAGACGGTCACTGTGACGTGCTCTGGTCAGGTTTGGTCAATGAATGGTTTGAAGATTTCATTAGCCTATTTTGAGAATAGAGAGTGGCAAAACGCAGAGACGGGATGGAAGAAATGCAAACGCCTTCTCCCCCACTGACACCGGCATCATTTGGTTAGACCTCCATGTGCAGCCAGTGGCTGAATGTGGATTTGTAATCTTAAAATGCATCTTACTCCTAAAACACATCAAAAGGCAAGAGAATTTGAAAAAAAAACCATGATATGATAAGAATACTGAGCTGTATGAGGTATACTGACTGCCTGAAGAAAATGAGATGCATTTATTTTCATTAAAGCAGATAATGTGCATGTCACAACAACTTGTGACAAGAGCATGTGACTACACAAGCTATTTAGGCTGATTTTTAACTTGATTTGACAACTGCTTTGAAAAGAAAACAGTATTTCGGAGAAGTTTTTTTCGTTTTCTATACTCATACTGAAAGGATTTTGAGGTTCAAAGGCCATTCATTTTTCTAAAGGGTACAATGCTCTAGATCAAAGAGCTGTATCATGGTATTAAATTTGCTTTGTTGCTAACTTCAGTCACTATCAGATTGTCATGATTCCTAATGGAGAAAAACTTCAAAAAATTCAAGTCCTGATAGCACAGTTTTGAAACACTAGCTCTAGTATTCTTCTTAAATCCCTTTAAAATATTTTGTCACATTATTTGTTTTTGCTAGCTTTTTTTCCTCCTAATCTTCAACTTTTCTGTTTTAGTAAGAGGAAGAAAGTAAATAGCTCCCTCATAGGAGAGAAAAAAATATGCCAAGTTTGTTTAGTGCATTATATATTACTTTCCACTGTGATAAGTACATATTTTGCAGGCACAAGTATAATTTTAAGTTGGCAATGTCACTTTAAACTTTGATTTCAGGAATGCTAAGGTATTAACATGACTTGACAGATTCTTGTAAACTACCAGTGCTGTGCAGGACTCCTCCACTGGCTTTCAAGCTTTTGCATCATCTTTTTCTTCAGAGCTGAGGGGCATTGCAGTGTTACTGGAGCAATGCAGATAACTTTACAAGACACCCCTTCTAGACAAAGATTATCGTAATCCATTATTTCCTCCTCCAACTAATCCAGGAAATGTCAAAAGTGGCTTGATCAACTGTCTGGGATAAGCGAATGGAAAAATGAAACAACACAGAGAACTGTATGAGTAAGCTGCCTGCAGATGTAAATTATTATTGTGCTTTTCTATGTAAAAATACAATTTTCCCTGTAACTTTCTTTATTTCTCCACATTTTTCCTTCACTTCAGGGCTTTTTGTTTGTTTCTAACAATTGCTTATTTGTTGTTAATATTTTGTCATTTATTTTTTATTGGGTAAGTGCCAGTCAAGAGCAGAACTCTGCTGTGATGAATGCTTTGTACACACACATACCCACACATATATACATTCATACAGAAAGCCCATGCAAGTGTCTATGTACAAATGTATATGACAGACCAAGCAGTGGCTCTGTGCTGACCCTTGATCCTGGCACCCCAGAACTTGCCCTTGGTCTCCAGGAAAATCCACAGAGCTCAGAACTAGGAAATTCACCCGGACACGGAGCTGCTTTGCCTCCCATCAGTTAGGACAAGGAGCTCTCAAGGAGTGACCGTCTCCAAACCATGAGGAGCTGAGGTGCTCAGAGTACATGGCAATGCTGTGTTCAGCATCTGGGAATGTTCCAGATAGGCACGTCAGATTTTGCAATGAGAAATTTTGGCTAAATGCTTCTCGAAAATTAAAAAAACAAGTGAGAGAATGCAAATGTGGGACTTTTGGCCAAGATAAGCATAGACACACTGTACTGAGTCAGTACTGAGTCAGACCACAGGTCCATCTTGTCCTGATTATGGTCAGTGGGGGATGGCATATAAGCAGAGGCAAGCATATAATCATAATTTTCTAGAGCATCAACCTATACTAAGACAATTCACACCTTGGAGGCTGCCTGAGACAAGAGGTAGCTTTGTTGTACTTATTAGGTCTCAATAGATTTTTGTCCATGGAATTGTCCATCTGAATACTGAACCCACACAAATTTCTAGCCCTTTCACAATCAGCATAAAGGAATTCCTTGGAACGTAGCAGTAGCAGATGCTCAGAAGATATTGGTACCACTGACCATCTTCTGCCCCCAGCAAGGTCCGAGAGAGTCTCAGACAAATTCAAAATGGGGAAGTCAGATTTTGGAGATGCCAATAAAGAGAATCATAAAATAAAATTGTTATGACCAGGAAGAAAGAGCAAATGGATGATAGTACATGAAACGGTTGATATTTATAGCAGAGAAATGGAAGAGTAAGTGTCATTTTACAAGGCACGGGAAAAAATCTTGGCGGCAATGCTATGTACAATGCAGCCATGCATATCCAGAAAAGACAAAACTGAGGTATCAGAGAAGCTCCCTGGAAACTGAATAGGTAAGAGGACACCTAAAGGCTTTGGTTATGACAGTCTGGCAAATTGAAAACTGAAGATACATAAACATTGTATACATGTTGTATAAATGTTGTACCAACTTAATTATGAAAAAGTGCAATAAGAGTACAAAAATGAATGGGTTAACATATATTGATGAATAACATAAGAGCAAATAAGTAGATATTAGGCTGCTAATTCAATGGTTTCCAGGGCAGAAAAAAAAAAAAGGTGAACAAGTCACTTAGTAACTAGGAGTCCTGCAATGGTCTGAGAGTGGTGGGAACAGACCCAAGGAAGTTTAACCTGAGGGATGAGAGATCTCTCACAACTCTTGTTTTAGAGGACCAAACTCCATTTAATACTAAAGATCATTTATTTTGTCACACGGAGGTGACAACAGAGGCAACTGGGTGCCTGCATCTTCGAGTTAGCTTTATGAACCAAACCGTGAGCCAAGAGCTCCTGTGGTAGAGAACAGGCATGTCCCTCACCAGCAACCTTCAATATTACACATAGATACATAGATTACACATAGATTACAACAGAACACAAGTTCTTCCCTTGATGGCACCAGTAACAGCAGTCTAATTTTCTACAATATGGAACTTGGATATTTAAATATATAGAACAGGAAGAGACTGGTGCATGTTAAGAATTCATGCTGAATTATGAAATTCCACAGGCAAGAGAAATAAATCTCTTTATTGGGATATTTAAAGGCCCCAATACAAAGAAACATTAACTGCACTCACAGTTTATTCAATGGTTTGTTAGAGACTCAAGTGTTCGCTCGGGATTTTCTAGTTTACTGCTCAGGTCATCAGAAAGATTACCTTTCCCTGCAACATGCAGCTACAGTTTCGCATGAGTATTGAACTGAAATGCTGGAGGAGAAGACCAAAAAAAAAAAAAAAAAAAAAAAAAGCAGGATAGGACCCAAGCCTGCAACCTGCTGACTTCCCTGGGAGCTGGCACTCCTCTTTGGAAGCAGCTCTTCCGAAGCTCTTCTGGGCAGCGTTGTGCACTATATCACTTCAAGAATTCCCCCTTCTCACTGTACAACCCTTTGGAAGCTGTCTGTGAATAACAGTGTATTGCCAAATACCTTGGTGATGGGCTGAATTATCTTATTACACTACCAGGACTAAAGATATTAAGTCAGGCATAGCTGGAAGCTGTATTTCCAGAGTGATCTGGACCTCATGTTATTTATATCTGTAAAATGATTAACCCTTGCACTCTTCTTTCAACACCTCACTTCTGTCTTCCTTCTGAAATGATACAGTAAAGGAAATTTGTGGGTATTTCTTAAGTAATTCTGTATGTAGCTGCCATCATTGCTTGCTCTTGGGGGTTTCTCCATCTTCAGCACTCATGTCTAAGTTCCCAAAGCATCGCAAAAGTAATTGCAACTGTGTGCAGGGGCTGGTACTGTGCCAGTCTCCTCTCACTGGGGTATAACTTGTTGCTTCTTGGTTGCTGAGAGACACAGAACTGAGATTTCCCCAAGGTATGGGGAAATATTTCCCTCTGTTTACTCAGGCTCACAGGGCAAATGTCACCCTTGCTTTGCAAGTTCACCTTGTCATCTCCCTGTATTTCCTTTTTCTCTGCTGCTTCCAGAAATAAAAACATTTAGCCTTTGCCCAAGGTTTCTTCTTTCCACTGTTATTTTTGTGGACACTGCAAGTCAAATGCCTGATTTTCTTTACTCTTGCAGTCAGTCAGACACTTTTTTCACGAAGTTTTGGAGCATGTACCTGAACCGGGTTCAGGAGGAACATGTACAGAACCAGGGATACTGGGTCTCGTCTGTGGGTGCAAGAGTCACCCTCCACCTCTGGGCAGACAGCCTGTGACCCAGGGGGTAGTTTTGAAGCCAAAGGATGATACTTCTGTTTCCATGCTCACAGCTGTGTGAGTTTTAGAGATAATTTCTGTCATCTCTGTCCTGAGTCTGTGCCACATGGATACACTAACATACCCCAAAAATCCATTAGAAAAAGACACTAGCTGGCTACATTGATTTATGTTGCATGCTTCATCTGGAGTGACAAATTCCAGCATTAACCAATGGAAGGCAAGGTCTCCGTATCAGTATGCCTGGAGGCAAGAGGGGATTAGGCTCCTTTCAATAACCAAAAATGTATAAGGTAAAGGCTTGATTCAAAGCCTGAGTCAGAATCCATTGAATTTGCTGGAAAAATTCCAAAGCTGCAGTAGACTTTGGATGAGTTCCATGTTGCAGAAAATAAATTGGTGAAATTTTAATATCCTGAGATATATGGAAGAACAGACTAGATGGGTTAATAATTTCATCTAGGACTTCAGTGCATCTTGTCAAATCTAAGGCTTTTTTTTTAGCTTTTTTGAAAAGTTTGAGCATGAGTGGTCCAAGGAAAACACAAAGTAGACATCCCCACGCTGCAATGGGCCACGTTACAGAGATCCCAGAGGCACCGCTGACTGCACGTTCTCGCTCTGCTCATGGCAAGACCTGCCGAGGGACACAGTTTGCTCCACCACCGCAGCCTGCCTTGTGGAGCTAACCTGGCGTCTCGGCCCCCTGTACCACGTGCAGATACACTGCTGTGTTTAGCACTGGCTCAGGGAAGCTCGTGGATGGACACACTGTTCCTTCTAGAAAGGGAAATTGGTGAGCTCTGCTCAGTCCCAGCTTCTCATCAGCTCTACTCCTTGCACGCACTTGGCAGCTCCACCAGTTTTTGTGCCGGTTAGAGGACACACATATGGGCCAGTACCTCTTAAGGCTACCCAGCTGCCACCTGAGTGTTTACCTCGAAGAGTTTGCCACGAGCGGTTCACCCTATTGCCCAAAAATGTCTTTGCCTCTTAAAAATAGTCTACGCCTCTTAAAAATACTGGGCCAAGTCTTCGGTCCCTTACTCTAGCCACTATGTAACCTAAAGTTTCTCAGACACAGACACAACAGTTTTTCTCTTTAGCAGAACTGCAGCTCAGCAGGCTTCCCAGACTTTTTTCATCCTATTTTCATCCTATTTCCTCTTAAGACAGTTAATCACATTTCTAAGCAAAAAATAATAAAAAAAAGTCCATGATTGCAGAGAAGTATTCCTCATTCTAAGCATGAGAAACAAGTAGTGGCAGTTGTGCTGAAAGGATACTTGGTATGTAACATTTTCCTGTCATGTATTAAAGCTGCTTTTAAAGTGGAGCGAATCAACAGTGTTTTCTAAATTATGCCAGAAAGGGCCTATAGCTCTTAAAAGCTCTGGAGGAATGGAAATAACAGTTGGTCATTTCCCCGCAAAAAGCAGTATTACTCTCATAATGAATCACCTGAAACATTCACAGACCCCATTATAACAATGTTTTAAATCAAACTGCAAGAGACCTAACCCCATAAATCTGCAAATGGGCTAAGCCCTCTGGGAACCATATTATTTTCTTGATAGGCCAGATTCTGCACCTCTGGAAGCGAGAAAAATCTTTACGTTCCTGGGAAAATGCCTAATGAATTTACTTGTTGAAGTTCACCACGTTGTTTTAAATGACAGCACCTCCAACTGAGCATATTGATTATTGGATTACAGGCATTTTCTCTGTTCAGTCAGAACAATTTTTTGATCAGTGTAATCAAATGTTCATCTGCTAGATGTAAAACTAATGTCAATCTAGAGAGGCCCAAATGGAGAGGAAGGCCATTGCACTAGCAGCACAGCATTGCTGCAAACTTGGTGGCTGAAAAGAAGTTCAGGTAAGAAAAGCAGCAGGTGGATGTTACCTGATATTCCTTACAAACAATGCCAGATTTCTATTACTTGAGATATTTCTCAAACTAAACATCCATTCACATTAATTTTACTCAACTATATTATATATAGTTGAATATGTATACACACATAAACACACACATTTACATGTGTTTGACACTTAAAAATATAGCTTAATTTTCATTGAAAAAAGTCTTGCTAGTCTTGCTTACTCATCAAGAAAAAGGTTCTGTCACCATCCCAGCCCTCATCTCTGACATACGATATGGGTTTCCCAGCTTTGTGATGCTGCAGAAGCACTACAGGAATTAGCAGTGTTTAGGAAGAGGAAACAAAGAATGCCAAGGAATCTCCCAGTCTGGAAAGCCTACCAGTAGATTAAACTCTGAGGCCCCTGAGGACTTCTGAGGCACAGAAACTCGGAGTCTTATAAAAGTGACCCAACGCTGAGGTCAACTTTAACATAAATAAGTAATGTCATTAATAAAAGTGAACTTAGCATTTTATACTGTATATTCTGTTCCATCTAGAACTGCTCCATATCATGCAAGAAGGTTACCCTAGATAAAACCTTGCAAAAACAGATGTGTGTCTATAAATACTACATTATTCCAGCATTACCTCCTCCTTTTTGCTTATAAAGCTGCCAAGATAATGTAGAAGATACAAATTAACCTTCTTTGGTTTGGGCCCAGTCTTTGCCTCTCTGCATGCTACTTGTTCATGGCAGCAGCCTCCACGTTCATGTAGGCAAGATGCTCCCCAGGGTGGGCAGCCAGCACTCTGGCTAGCAGAAAATGCCACCCACTTCTCTTCCACCGTGTACTTCTGGAGGGCAACCAGGCTTTGTGTGCAGCAAACAGCCTGCCCCACATGCCAAGGAATAGCAAGGAGGAACAATTTATCCCACCCTGGCCCACCACTGGACTGCATTTCTTGCCTGTCAAAGTACTAACATCAACTTACACCAAGTGTTGGCCCAGACTTCTGCCCAGAATGGCTATTCTTAAGTCAAAGGTGTTCCAAATTTTCCCTACCAGATGCCCTAGTTTGAAGGGGAGTCCTTGGAATAAAGACCCTTTAAAGAATATTGCTCACTCTAAGGAGCATTTTTCTCCATGAAGATCCCTAGAAGTTCAGGAGCATAAGTGAAGGTTGGGATATAGACTAAAGGGATGGCGGGATCATTAATTAGATCTCTCCCCCACACATGCACACACACAAAAAAAGTAAATCTTCCAATTGCTTGTCCTCCTGTTAATTCCCACCTCTCCCTGTCCAAATGGAGCAGGACAGCCACATGGGAATATCTTGTCTGTGCTGTGAAGTTTGGTCTGAGGTCGCCTATGTGCGTTCCACTCCATGGAACTCCACTCCACTCAACACGGCAGTTTCGGAACTGAAAGGGAATACACCAATGATTACTTTTCTCCTAGTGATAACAAAATAAAGACGGGACCAAATAAAGTTTTAAGCAGAGAAGAAACCTGCTGCATAGTTCAGAGCCAAAACTTAAACTGCACCAGAACTTACCAAGTATTATTTTAATAATATTTTGCCAAAGTTTTTTATGTGTAGAGACAGACCTACAGAGAAGGACATTGGCTGTTGGAGTTCAACGTATATAAGCAGGAAGTGGAAAATTGACCAGCCTGTTTTTTTTGGAGCTGAATTTACTAAAAAGGAACTCTCAATGGCCAGCTCTAGCCATCTACATGCAGGTCCCCAGGCTAAGCAAGTTGCCTCCATGTTCAAAGAAAAGAGAGACATTTCACCAGAGAGTGATTTGCAAAAATACTTATTCACAATCATGAATGACAGAGTAGAGAATCAATGACCACAAAATATTAAGAGCGTTAATGCAGTGATCCCTCATGTTGTAAACTATGTGCAGGATTTCTCTTCATAGCTTATGCGTGCAACCATTCATCTAACTATAGTCCGGATCTGGCCTACTTCAAAACTAGAAGGCTTGCTGTCTGCTTGAGTGGAAGCAGGGTCAGTCATGTAAAGAAGAAGTCAAGTAAGAACGTCTTGTGACTGGAAGTACTGTTGGACATAATTCCCAAGTGGAAATCCCTATATGCTGATGAATGGGATTAACAATAGCACTGTCAACTCTTCTCGCATATCCACTACAGCACCTCTGAAACGTCTCACTTGGAACAGTATAAACAAGACGGCTCTTTGTGCTCCAAGCAAGAGAAGTGTTTGCATAGAGTTAAGTGTCTCTCTTCTTTTCTTTTGAGTACTTGAGCCTGAGATTTTATACAGGGTAATCATCACGTTTCTCAAATAATTTGAAAGCACCTCTAGGCACATCAAAAAATGCAAACAGTCCCTTGACACAATGCTCTATACTTGACCTCATAACAAAAAAAGTTGTATGTAAATGCCTAAGTATACTTACAATGTCTTATAATCAACATTTAGAGCAGAGTGAAGTGGTTGGGTTGTTTTTCACAAGGCTTGATTTTCTGCCATCTAATAAATGTGAAACAGTGGGAAGTTCCGGCAGCCTGTATATATAACATAGGTAATTCTTATACTTTCATTTTCTTCTAGTCAGTGAGGGATTCCTGAGACATCGGTCTTATCTAAAACAGTCCATGGAGGAAGACAGGTGTGATGAAGTGGCCTGTGACCTTATTTTATACATTTTATTTCATTTGCTTTTGGATTGTCATGCTTATAATAAAATTGATTTCACATGTGTGCTTTAATTATTCTCATTCAATATTAATAGAAAATTATGTGCATATACATTTCAGACAGAAAAGAAAAGAAAATTAAATTTCTGCCAAAGATGCCTTAAATATCTAAAAACATACTCATGCTTCCTTTTTAAAAATAATTTGCCACTGGCTCTAATACTCACCATTCTCAGAATAAACACTGCAAGATTTCACCTTAATACCAGTAGAATGTTTATATTTCTGGATTTGCAGTAAAGCTTTGATAATGCTCCGGGAGCTCCAAGCCAATTGTCTGATGATTCCAAAATTATCTTAATATCTAATGTGCACAGTAATTCAGCATAACAGTTCTTTTACAGAAGGTTTAATAAAACATTCATTTTTGTTATTAAACTTAAAATCTTGATAAGCATAAATAAAAAGTTCTGTCTGAAAAAAGTAGGAATTCTGGGAATAATGTGTTTAAATACATGGAAGTGTTTCATAAAAATACATCCCTTATGTGCTACTAAAATCTAGGTTTTGTATTCGGATTTGTCACTGATTTTAACAAATCAGACCCTTTTAGAGTAACCATTTCTTAAGGCAGATGTTCTGTTCTTCCAGACATATTAAGGAGCCCACAGGGAGATACAGGAGAGCACAGTATTGGAATAAATGCAAGCTCTGCTAAATGCAAGTGCAAGGTATAGACAAATGCACAAGTGCTCCTTCATCGTGGGCCTGATATTCTTCCCGTCCACTGAATGACACTGGAATCAGTAACTACAGACCCAGATGAACTGTTAATAACCATAAGAAATCCAACTGATCTTCTTGGGAAGCTTGGAATGGGACGTCCAACAGCATTTCTAATCTTTGGCCAGCAGTCTGCTTTTGGTGGTCATTTATTTTCACTTTTCTCCCGAGTAACACGGCTATAATTGCTCTCTAAACAACAGAGCAGTTGAAGTTGTAGGAAATAATTCTTCCTAACATTGTAAGAAATGGATAGCTAGTTAGAAAATATAATGAAGGTAGCGTGAAGCAATGACTAGAAGCCCTAGTGGTCCACTCATTTTTAGTAGTGAACTATTCTGTATCAAGTTGCAGTCTAGACCCTGAAGTGTGCTTTGAATTGTGAATACACCACAGTGCATTCAGTGCAGGGTTTAACATCAGCCTAACACACGTTCTAATTGCTCTTTGCTCTCATCCTCAGAGCACCCAGAGATTGCTTTATCTGTATGCAACCCGAAAGTATACTTGTAAGAACAAATTTCATCTATCAAACACATGGAAAGAACAGAACTAAGGAAGTCAATAGAAGGGTTCCTGCATCCTTTCTGCTTTTGGGTTGCTCACAAGAACCAGCACCTCCATGGATTTGACTTTACTTGGTCCAATGGTTCTATAAAGGTTTTAACTCTATTTTCTGCATGGAACCAAAAAACAATACAAGCATTAGTCTCTTCAAATATGCAGTCATATATGAGTCTTCACAGCGAGTCCACTTCAGTTAGATCAAAAATCAGCTCTTCCTGCTATTTTATATTCTGGAAAATTATCTTGCCCTCAAATAAATGTGACTGCATTTATTTCAGTGCATAGCACAATTATTCTTTTTATTCAGAATACTGATAATAGATTTAAAATGAGATCACACATACATGGTGGTTTTTTTCCACATACCACACTAACAGAAGAACAATGAGGTCCTAAAAAAGGCAACATTTTTAGCTTATTAAGTACCAGAAAGTACTGAAAAATGCAAATGAGTGAAAATAGTTAATTCCTCTGGCAGGGATAATCCAAACAGGATTATACAAATAGGATCTGTGTTAGATGAAAAATTATTTGAGCCTTAAATGTGCAGCCATTATCCACCCCATGTTCTTACCTTAACTTCTGAATCTTCTACTCAAAAACAATATGACATACTTTGCAAACCTAGCCTTGGTGTATTTTTCCCCATAAGTACCTCTCAGAGTTTCACTTCTTTGTTAAATGATGCATAATACTGACATATGAAAATAATCTTATAAGGTATCAAAAGTTCATATGGGAACCAAACAATAGAAACAAGCTCTACCTGCAGATCAGCAAAGCCTTCCCATGCTTTCCCAGGAGATCGGGAAATGCATAACAGCATGAAATATTTCAGGTAAATATTATCATTTCAGTTCACTTTCTAAAACAACTAAAGTCACATTTTTATGATGTACTTTACTTGAGCTAGTTACTGTGTGTGAGCAAACTCCAGCTGACACGTGGAGATCCGGATTTGCATGTGCAAACATGCCTGCACACACGGCTTCGGGGTTGCCTGTGGGCACAGTTATGTTTGCACATATGTGGGCCTGCTACACAGTCTGAAATGTCTGGCCCTCAACCTTTCCTGCTGAGAGGAAGAACAGCCCAAGTTAGATAAAAAGCCCACCTTCTGCAGGCCTTTAAGAGCTGGAGCAGGCTCACGAAAGTACTTCGTAGCCACCGTCATATAATATAGTCATATAACATCACTGTCATGACGTTATAGAAGAGTTTGAAGTAGATCAACATCAAAGTAATTAAAGCAGAAGCTTCTGCTCTTTACAGATACTGTATTTGCTACTGCACGTGTATTTGCTAGAGCACAGATCCTGAGCTACGAGCACACAGCCGTTCTCACACAGCACTTCCACCAAATAGAGAGCCAAGGCATCCCATCTAGGCCATCCCCAGAAGACCACACAAGATTACGCTATTAAGCTTGTAATAGTTACGGTGGTGCTATTCCCACTCTCATTTACAGTTGCACCACTAGAAAGGATTCATGTCATGCCATTTTCCATTCTGGTTACAATACAGAGGAGGTTGTCAAATCCCTCACTATTCTTAGGTTTAATGGTCATTTCTGTTCCCCCTTTTATAAGACTTGGCAGCTTGAACAGCGAGACCTCAGATGAAACAAAATACTTTTGTAGAGAAAACTTTTTTCTCCATTTCTTTTTGTATTTCACCTTTTCCCTTTACTGTACCTTCCAAAAAGGGTCCAGGAGGAATAACCACCCAACTACCCTGACCTGATCCTGAAGTTTGTTCCTCCTGTTCTACTAAATTGCCCTGTGGTTGTTCAGTGTCTCCATTTGGTGGCCTTAGTTCAAGTTCCCTCTTCACAGCAGATGGGCAGCTGGTGTCTGTGCTCCTCATCAAAGCAGGGCCGGAGGGGTCCTCTTGTTTGCTCCTTGTCTCAGCCCTGGACCTCTCCCATCTCCATGGCCGTCAATTCCATAAACGTTCCAGCAGCTCCTGCCAAAAGTTTGTGATCCACAAAAGTATACAATTTTTATGTGTAAATAATCTTTTAAAACACATAATTTCCTGTGATTTTCTATTGCTATTTTAAGTGGATTGAAAGGACTGAGCATGAACTTATATGTTTAATAGAAAACATACGTATATAACCAACAAATGAACCATAAACTGGTATCTGGTATGTTGATCGTTTCCAACATTATTCTGCGTGCTTTCAAAGACTAAAGTTGCTAGAAGGTGAAAGAGAAACAAGTGCTTCCTCATCTCATTTCCTGGTGATCCCCAAAACAGTAGAAGACAATAAAGCAACTCAAGCAATGAAATTGCTTTTGTACTCTTGCTCTTAGTAGTTCCATAAAAAAAGAACAATGTTAAGTAATAGAAAGTCTAGGGTGTAATACAGACTGCTTGCTTCTGTTAAAATTAAAAAAAAAAAAGAACTTTTCCGTCTGCAAAAGGTGACCTAAGAGATTCTCACATCCCTTGAAGATAAACCAAGGTCTGAATAGGCTAATATATGAAGGCCAAGGTCTATGAATAGCGAGAGTGAGAAATAATTGCTGAGGAATAAAACTTGTCACAGATCCTGGAACACCTGAGATTGAAAGCTAAGATGATGGGAAAACTGAAATTGAAACTGAACTCAAAACTTCCAAGCATTACTTTTTCATGTCTATTTATAACACCAAAATTATTCTTCAGTTTCAAATATCAGATTTCCTCATATGCCCTTGAGCTTGTTTCAGGAAAAAAAACAATAGATCTCTGCCTCTTCCTAATGGACCTATGGGAAGAAGATAGGGGTGACAGAGGTGAAACAGTTACAGAAAGAGCAGATCTGTGTTGTTCTTTGTTCCAGACATGGACTAGTTCACTTTCTTCTTTTCCTACAACATTTATGCAACCCTCTTCTTTGCAGGTCAGAACCCTCCACTTATCTCTTGAGTTTATGGCCAAGTGCCCAAAAAGTACCCGGCACTATGGCTCCAAGCTCTGCGCCTTTCCAGTGACTTTCCTGTGCCTCCGACATGGGAGAAATCTTCCTCCAGGAAAGCCTGTTACAAAGACTGCATTTATTCTGAAGCTTTTTAAAGATACTTCGACTTTGAACTAGCAACTTTGACAAGGCAGTTTCTGCCAGCTGCTGATACTGCAAACCTCACTTCTTAAGGAGATTAAATTTAGGAGAGCAGTCTGCTGGTCCCTCTCTCTGCCCATCTCTCAGCCTCGTTCCCCCAGCTCCCCTGTCTTTTTTGAACCCATTAGTCACCATCAATTAGGAGAGGACTAATGATAAGCTACAGCTCCCACCTCCAGCGAAGGTGCAGAGCTGCAAGCTGGGTGACCTGGTTACCCTTTCTGTTTTCAAGTACTTGTTAAGGAAATGGACGAAGGCCAGGACACAAGTTTGGGTAGGAAACCACAGTGAAGAACAAGAGCAGAGGACAGGACAGATCAGAGAACCAGGGGAGGGAAGGCCTTCAGGCAAAGATCATCTTTCCAGTGGCAGTACTGACTTCTTAAATTGGCCATGAGACCCCAGCAAAAACATGGCTGGTGTACCTAAGCCTGGCAGTCTGTTCTTCTCATGGTTCATTTTCACTCATAAATACAGCGTTTTCCCTTTCCCTTTGCTGGTGGACACAGCTGCAGGTCCTCCTGAGGATAGCGAAGTACAGAATGGGGGAACCTTGGCAGCACAGCTGCGGTCACCAACTTTGGCACCAGGGCAGGGAGCTGAAGCCACTACGTGTTTACTATGGAGAGGTCCTTGGCCTATATGAGGCAGATATATGAGGTCTGCTCCATGTTTATAGCAGACTCACTCAGTCTTCTTCCCAAATATTAGTAAGAAGGTGAGGTCCTGAATCAAGGTTTCTGAAACACTCAATGCCTTTTTTTTGTACAAGGTCCTCATCTAACTTGGGTTTTCTTTCTTCTCATACCCACCTATAATGGCAGCTTTGCTTAAAGGGTGGAATTATCTCCCTAAACAAAACTTCTAGTTTAAGTTTGCTCTGAAAAAAAAAAAAAAGGAAAAGGTCTGATCATTTTTCACATAACTTTGAGAAATGAACCATTGCTGAGGGAGACTAGCTGAGGCATTTCTTAGCCTAAGAAAAATCCAAAACTTGGGAGCTACACCCTGTGCATGCAATCACTTGCTTACATTTAATAGCAATTGTGGAAAATAAGTAAATAAGAACTTTGACAACTATACTGCAGTTTAACAGCTTTCACTGAAAACCCAGTGAACTTAACTTAAGTGGACTTCACTGTCAAAGTCTATTACACTGTACATTGCCTCAGAACATTCGGTCTTGCAAAGATGCTAACAAACAATAAAACAGATTAGGAAAAAAAAAGAATTAGGGGGAGAAAACCAATCAAAACAATACAAAAAAAAAAGTGATCTTTTCTTTCAGCATTCTGACATAGTGATTTCAGAGTTGGTAACTTTTCCCTATGATAAATTGGCAGGTCCTTATACAAGAGGGAAAAAATGGTACATGTTTCTGGATATTCATTAATTCACTGAAAACTGTGTTTCATTTGATGAAATAAAAAGACCTACATTCTTAAACAAAATTATGAGAACAGGGGAAAATGATGCCAGAAACATGAAAACTGGCATTGTTGTCATCAACTAGGATTTATGTTTTCTGCTAATGCCCTGGTTCCCTCCCAAAGATACAGCAGATTTTAACATAATCAGGATTAACTTGTGGTCACAGTCCCACTGAATTGGATGGAATCATCCATATGTCTAAAGACTTGATGATGTCTTTAGTATTAACAGTTAATTAAAGTCAACATTGAATAAGGGCCTATCCACTCCATTCATCAAAATCCAAGTTTCATCTGTCAGAGTAGCCAAAAAAAATGCAACTGTACTCATCCTTTGCAGTATGTAAATAGTGATGTCTCTACTTTCTTTACTCTGTTGAAACTATAAAGTCATGACTGATGTGATGACTGCTCTACAAGAACTGGATAACTGTGATAAGCTGCTTAAAATCTAGGCTCATTGGTGAAAATTAGAATAGATATATATGTTATTCAAATGCAATATATGTGTTATTCCTGGCATACTTCTTGACTCAGGTGTCATTTGCATCTTCTGGATGCACTGTGGCCTTGGCTTCGTGCTGACTTGAGGAGTTTGGGAGTATTTGTGGCATGAAAACCTTCTTCATGATTGCACCCTTCTAGAGAGGAAAAGGGACAGATGCCTATTCAGGTCTATGTCTTTGTGGCTCAAGACCTTATATCAGTTCTCAGTTCTCTGTGCAGTGGTACATAATTCTCAACAAAAACTCATTTACTACTGCAAGAGTTGGATTGTTTAGAGTGCAATGACTATTCCATACAATACCTTTCTGGGACACTTCATTCTGCAGTTTAATTCTCTCTCTCTTTTTTCTTTTTCTTTTTTCTTTTTCTTTTCTTTCCTTTTTTTTCATACAGACTGTAGCCGTATGTATATTATGGTCATTGGTTTTGGAAGATAATAATGAAATACCATAGATTGCCTGGGTCAATTTTAATGCTACTTCTCCAGCATTTTCTCTGTTTTGGCTGTCATTCAGTCTTTTCTAGGGGCTGGTGCCCCTGAGTCTGCGAAAGCTTTTCAGCAAGCTCGCAATAGACTCTGGTTGGGCCACAGTGAAGAAAAACAAAAGTAGGGAAAAGCGAATCCTGAGAGGAAATTATGGCCTTGCTAACATATTAAACCACAATTTCACTTGGCTGCCGATTACCAATGCCCACCGCCGTCTCCTGTAGCCGGGCAGGGAGCCGCTCTGCTCCGCTTGGCAAGGCCACGGGTGCCGAGGCCCGCAGGCGTCACCCAGACCATTGCGAGGGCTCCGCCAGGGCCAGCCCCACTCCACGGAGAGGGGCCCTTCGCCTGCCCCGGGGCCGCCCTTCCTCCTCCTCCCACTTCCCGTCCCAGCAAGCAAATAAATAAATAAAGGAGGGGGCAATACACACACTTGCGGTGTCGGGGTTGTTCCCTTTCTTTTTTTTGTATTTTTTCTCCTCCCCTTCGCACAATTAATATATTCGAGTTCCCTCCCGCTCTCCCCAATGGGCTACCAGCTGCAGCGGCGCTGAATAGCCGGTTTAATTGTGCTTTGTCATGCAGAGCCCTCCGCTCTCTATAGCAGGTTGCTGACAAAGGCGCCCTTGGCAGACGCGGCCGGCACCGGCCCGGGCGGCGGCACCGGCACCGGCCCGGGCGGCACCGCTCCGCCCGCCCGACAGGTAGCGCCCGGCCCGGCCCGGCCCGGCACCCACTCCGGTCCCGGTCCCAGCTCCAGTCCCAGTCTCAACTCTGTCCCCCACTCCGGTCCCGGCTCCGCCACCCGCCCCAGTCCCGACTCCGGCTCACGGCGACAATGCCTCGGCCACAGCTTAACGCCTGAAGAAATATAAAGATCCCACGTTTCGTTCAAACTCTCTCCCTGTTTCTCAGCAAACGCCGGGGTTAATTGGCAACCCCCGGGCTCAGCGGAGATTTGCCATTATAGGCTAATCATACAGTCTCTATATGATATTAACAGCATGGAGTGTGCGGTGTGGATATTCGCCGGGAATTACAGCTAATTATTATTTGGATACAGAGCTACTACTTCTGCCCGATGATTGACACTCTTGCCTTTGAAGCATCTTTTTTTTTTCCCCTCTCCTCCTTGTTTCTTGTTTTGACACTTTAAATCCAGGTCTATGTGACATAGAAAGCTAATAAAAATCTCGTTTCATTGTTAATCTGATTTCATTGCAGTATAGGTTTTTACCCTCACACCTGCGTAGCAGGGTGTAATTCCATTAATAATAATAAAAAAAATCAACATATTCATTGCATGTCTTTTTCCTGATGATATATTGTGAGCAGTGTGAGTTGAAAAAGAGCCATTTATTCTCACCGTGAATGAGTCTGCCTGGAACTGAAGACTTCACCTGCCTCCTCGGTCAATTAGGAATGTATCGAAAATTCTACCAGAAAACGAGTTAAATTAACCGTTCGCTAATTTCCTTGTGTCCCTCCTACATAATCCCCCCTTTTCAGCTTGCCCCAGAAATTACCACATGTTGCAAGGTTCAAATAGTGCCTAATGAAACAGTGACTAAACGGTTCTCTCCAGCGCACAGCGAAGCCCTTTCGCTGCGCCTTCAAAGCCTGGGGGTCTGCAGCGGTCGGGGGTCCCCTATCTTAAAAAATACCGGTCTTTGGCACAAAAAATCGAAGCCCTTCATGGCTTTTCCTGGCAAACATCCAGCAGGGGTGTCCCCAGCGGAGCCGAGGAGGCCACGGAGCGAGGCGACCTAGAGAGGGACCCGACGGCAACATGGAGCAAATACCTCCGGCACACACAGGCGTGTATGGTACAAGCGTGTGTCTGGCCCTGGACATGCACGAAGGCGTGCAAAGTCTGCGCACAACTTTATTTTCAACCCTGTTCCCTGCTTTTCTCCAAGAACAGGAAAAAAAAAAAAAGCCGTGCGCTGAGCTGGCCCTCGCAAAGCTGCGGAGCGCTGCCCCACGGAAACTCTGCACCGCGGCGCTATCGAGGTTAATCGCTCGGGGATGGGAAGAGACAGAAGCTCGGGAGCGGCACTTTTCTTTCCTAAATCCTCCAGGAGTTCCCCCTACGCCGCCCCCCGCTATTACAGGCTCTTGTTGCTGCCCAGAGCAGCCCCGCTGAAGTGTCATCTACTAAATTTGGTGAACTCCGTAAAGGGAGTGGAGTCACTTATTTGAAACGGTGAGGCTAATACAAAGTCATCAAAGCACTATGGTTCTTGTCTTTAAGTGACAACCCTCTTCTTTGAGCTGCTTGAAATACGCCTCCCGCTTTTGAATGTCTCTCTATCCATCTTTGTCTGCTCTCCAGAAAAGCGGACAATATAAAGCAAAGCCTGGCGAGCTCCCCACGCTCTGGCTTGGGCAGTGCCAACGTTAGCCTTGAAATTGTCACTCCTTCATTAATCTGAAACTAGTTATTTTTGCAGAGCACACACCGCACACTTCCGATCCCCCTGGCTTCGCTTGCAACAGCCTAAATCCTCTGCATGCGCAGGGAGGGATTCGGGGGGTAGCGGGGATGCGCGGCCCTGAGTGGGGTAGGGGAGCGAGGGGGGGCGCGCAGCGGGTCTGCGTGAAATCGGCGCTTTCAGGGCGAGGGCGCAGCGCGGATGCCCGCCCCGGTCTCGCCCGAGGGGCAGCTTGCGCTGGGCTGCTTGTTATTCCGCTGCCATCCCGGCCCGTTTTGCTTCACCGGCAGCTGCCGAAATGCGCGCATTTTGCGCGCCGGGAGTCGCTCCACGCCGCGCGCCCCGGGCCGCCTTTGCCTTCAGCTCGGTCGCCCGCTGCCGAGCTCGCCGCGCACCAAGGCCCCAGAGTTTCCCCGCTCCCTGCGCAGCCACGAAGATCTGAAAAAAAAAATGTTTCCAACAGTTTTTACTTTCTCTTCCCCCCGCAGGGAATTGGACAGGGAACCGGCGGTTCCTCCTTCCCCCCAGCTCCAGAGAGCGACGGAGAGGCGCTAAGCTGCCCTGCCGCGAGCCCCTCACCGCGACGCGGGGCCCTGCGCCGCCGCCCGTCACCGTGGCTGCTGGGCGCCGAGCCGCGAACACCGCGGGCTCGAGCGGTGGATTCCCCGCTGCAGGGATCCGCGCTGTGCATCCCATGAGGGTAGCACCCAGGCAAAGCTTCCCGAGGCGGCCGCTTTCCCCCTCCGTTTTTAATTGGGACGAGTAGAGCTAAATGGCAGGAAGCGAGGGGAAGGTCCGAGGGGAGGCTGGCTCCAGGTTTGCTCATGCGAAACCCGGGAAGGTCACGGAAGGGCAGGCTCGAGGGCAGGCGCGCCCCACGCATCCCGGCGCTGCCCCCGGGCCCCGGGCTGCTCCTTACCCGACACCGGGACGCATCTGGCAGGAGCGCTGGGCGCTGCGGCCGCAGCTGGAGCGGGTCGGGACGGTGCCTCCATCCCCGCTCCGCCCCCGCAACTAAAATTGGAAATGAAACTGGGAAACTTCGTCGAGCTCCGCAACGCAGCGGGCACTGCTGGGGTGGCGGGTTTAATCCGGCTAAGTCCGCGTTCTCGGTTTCCAAAGAGAAGCTAAATTATGGCCCCCATGGGAGTGCTAAAGATAAATCCAGTCATGCTCGCACGGGCTCACACACATCGTCATGACAAGCACCGAAGGGAAACGAGAGGGCAACATTTGCTTCTTGTTTGCTGCACTTGTAGCAAATAACGCCGGGATCACTCTGAGGCATAAAAAGAAACAGTTGTCGTCTGAGTAGTGTCACATGGCGCTCAGGCCACCGCTGCCACCACTGTTACTCCCGCACCCGTGAGGTTTGCAGGTTAAGGTCTGCCTTGTGGCAGGCACTGTCTTGTTTCCCTCCGAACATCAAGATGTCAGGCAAAAGATACCTCATACCGGTGGCTATATGGGGTTAAATCTGAGTGGCAAGTTTATTATTTTGGGGTGAGTTTTTGTTGTTGTTGTTGTTGTTTTTGCTTTCTAGCTGTGGCGTGCTGCGCTTTTCCCACAGGTTAGTTCTCACGTGCTTGCTGTGCCACATTCACCCAGCCTCTCCAGAGCTAGGGTCCAGTTCTGGGTGTCTTCTGATATGTGTCGGCACAAATCGCCTCCTTGCTTCATTTTTCTAGACAGGGAACGGTGGAATTTCTTTTAACAGGAACATCTCGAAATAAAAAGGATGTTGCTAATGGGATAGTAGCATAGTCTAGTGAAGTGTAGTATAATTTAGATGCATTTAGATTAATATATTTCTCCCTCGGATGAGCTCTGCCTCCTCAAGGCCTTGCAGGCCAGTGGACTCCCTTCTTGTGAGCTCTTTGGGTGACATTGTTCAGTGGGTGGGCAGGCCTTTGGGCAGTGTCACCTCCTCCTCCCCATCTCTCCCTAGGGAAAGGCTGAGTGGGATTTTAGGAGCAAGCTAGACCCAGGGGTCCTGATGCAAACCCGAGTCCACCTGACCATCTTGCAGCAGCCACCACCCTCTCGGCCTGGTGAGTGCAGGGATGGAGATGTAGCATCGTCCTCATCCCATTATCTGCCATCTGTGTGGTTGGCTTCTATGGAGGCCCTTGGTTGAAGGAGTGAAGTAGCTGTGAGAAGGAAAAGTGACATTTTGGGTTTGCTTTCCAAGTCCAGGCTGTAAATTTCTGTTCCTCTTTGCTTTACACAGGATGTGGGCTCTGCCCCAAACCCCACCAGGCAGTGGGTCAGAGCCCAGAGCAGGGCTTCTAATTCCACCCAGAGCTGCCCATGCAGCCGATCTCTCCTTGTTGATCTGAGAGTGCAGGGCTGTCCTGGGACTACTCTTCTGGGCTGTCAGCCATCCCAATGTACCCTGTGCTCGTTCACGTTAGCTGAGCAGGCAGCAAGCAGTGGACAGCCCTGCTGCTCGGCTCCTCCTGAGAAGTCGAGTAGGCTTCTGATAGGGATGTGCCTCTGAACTGAAGCTCCCAGGTTAGGTGCGGAATCAACCATGAGTCCTGTCATAATTATTTAGAGGTGTCTTTTCCTGGGAGCCTTGCAATAGTTCAGAGGCTGAAGTCAAAACTGCAGGCGGGCGACCCTGTGCCCCGTGCTCTAGGTGTCCCTTCTCGAGCAGGAGGGTTGGACTAGATGGACTTCCAATCTCAACCATTCTGTGTGAAACCCGCCCGAGGAAAAAAAGCGCAAGGGGCAGATAAATGGCTATTCCGGTCGGCTCTTTTCCTGCTGATACCTCAGGAGCTAGGAAACAAAATGTTAGGGAGAGGGCTCCTTCAGGGCTGCTCCGCCGGGACGCCCTCCTCGGCCTTCCCCACGGAGCAGCTCTGCTCTCGGGGGCTGGCCGAGAATGTCAGAACAAACCAGCGCCGAAAAAGCCGGCCTCTGAGAAAATAATAATAATAATAATTAACCCCCCCAAAACTGAGCAAAAGAATCAAAGTTCTCGGTGTTTTCTGGCTAGCACCGCTGCGCTCAGCCCTGCATAAAGAAGCGGGGCTTTAGCCGGGCCGGGGCTGCTGCGCGGGGCGCACAGCCGGGCTCAGGCTGCCGGGCCCGCGGCCGTGCGCTCTGTGCGGCTGCAGGGCAGCACAAAGCTGCTGGAGCCGAGCTCCGAAAAGCTCCTTCATCTGCATTCCGCCGGGCGACAGCGGCTCCCTTCCTCCCCCCGGCCCCCTCCTCTTCCTCTCTCCCATCCGAGCGAAATCGTAGGGCGGTGGAAAACATATTCAGGTTAGTAGCTGACGGCATTTATTTGTATTCTTTACGGAGTTCTGTCACGGAGACACGTTTCCATCGTGCAAAGGATTGCAAATAAAAACACCCTTCCCCAGGCAGGCCACCTTTGCGGCTCGAACTAGTCTGAAACTTAGAGGGGAAAAAAAAGAGAAGCAAAAGGAGCAAAACATTCAATTCTCATCTGATCTCATTTATTTAAATAAATATAAATATAAATTTTATATAAAACTATTCACAAAATATCAGACATCCCAAACCCAAACGACCGAACTTTATTTTCATTTTTTTCTTCTTCTCATTTCTTTCTCTCTCTCTCTTTTTTTAAGAAGTCCATCGGAGAAGTCCTCAATCCTAAAAGTTTTTTGTTGTTGTTGTTGATTTGTTTCACTTTTCAGTTTTCTAAAACCTCGACTTTCGGTTTAAAACATGATTTTTTTTCCTTTATACTGCCGGAGGGGAGTTAGGGGAGGAAGCCCGGGCCGCGCGAATCCAGTGCCGTGTTACACGTTAGGAAGAGCAGGTGTCCGCTCCTGGGGTTACATAAATAACTTTTTACTTGAACTCTCGCGACTAAAACATTTACATTCCATGTATATATATATATTCATATGCAGAAAGCGCCGCTCAGCCAGGTAGAGGCCGCGGCCGGGCGGGCTCCTATAGTAGCGAAATCTCCTTCTCCTCGGTCGCCGACGCAGGGGACAGAGACTCCTCGTCCTCTGACCTGGGGAAGTGCCCCTGGCTCGTGCTGCACTTGCAGCCGCCGTGCGGGTTGCGCTGGGTGCCCTTGCCTTCCTTCTTGTGCTTCACCCTCCGGTTCTGGAACCAGATCTTCACCTGCTTCTCGGACAGGTTCAGGTAGGTGGCTATCTCGATCCTGCGCAGACGCGACAGGTACATGTTGGAGGAGAACTCTCGCTCCAGCTCCAAGAGCTGGGTGCTGGTGAAAGCCGTCCTCATCCTCTTCCCGTTCTGAATTTGGCTGGAATCGGACCCTCCTAGACGGGAGAGAGAGAGAGAGACAAGAATTTAAGCAGGACGAGGGGAGCAGCAGCGGCAGCATAAGAGAGCGCGCGGAGTTCGGCGCCGCAGCGGCCCCGGGAGCCCCGTCCTACCCATGGCGAGGCAGTGAAACCTCCGCGGGTCGCTCACGCCGTAGGCGGCGGCGCAGGCGGGCGCGTGGTGCGCGGCGGGGCCGAGCGCGGCGGCGGGCGCGGGGCCGGCGGGCGGCGGCGGCGGCGGCGGCGGCGGCGCGGGGCCCGCCCGCGGGCAGCACTGGGCCTCGCCGCCGCCGGGGAACTGGCTCTTGAGCAGGGGGACGGCCCCGCCGCCGCCGCCGCCGCGGGAGCTGTGCAGGTGCGAGGTGACACAGAGCGGGCACACGCAGAAAGCGCCGCTCTTGCGGGCCGCGCAGCCCGGGCCCGACACGGACATGACGAGGGGAGCCGGCATGCCGAGCGGGAGGAAGAAGTCCTGGCTGTGGTGGTGGTGGTGGTGGTGGTGCTCGGGCAGCGACGGAGCCGCCCTCGACGAGTCCTTGATGATTAAGGAGTCGACATAGAAAGAGCGGGACATTGCGCAGCGCTGCCCGCCGCCGCTGGCTCTGCTGCTTTCCCGTCTCGGCCAAGTCGCCACTGCAGCCCTGGCGAGGCGAGAAGGTGCTTATGTTTGAGAGGCGAACAAAAGGGTCCCCGGAGAGGGCTGGTCTTAAAGTCCCCCCGCCTGGCTCCCCTGCGCCGGGGTTTTATATCAACTATTTAAACACGTGATAGCTGAAAGCCTCGCAGTTCTAAATCTCCTCGGCTTCCCGAGCGGCGGGAGAGGCAAAACGGGGGGGCTCCGAGCGCCTGCCCGCCCGCAGCCCCAGCCCCCGGCTGAATCACCGCAGCTGAGGAGGGGGCAGCCGCCCCCCGCCGCATGTCGGGCTCATCCATCCCCCTGTCAGCAGAGCCGCGGGGCTCAAAACCCACCCGAGGGCGTCTCTGCCGGGGGGTGTGCGGGGCTCTCCCCCTCCGGACCGTGCTGCTTCCCTGCCTGCCGCCCCGCGGGCAGGTGATGCGCGGACACGCGCGGTCCCCGCCGGGCCAGGCAGCCGCTCTCTGCCTCCCTTCCCCTTTCCGACCCGGGAGCATCTCGCCAAATTGGCGATTACTTCAACGCACAAAACCTCCAGCTATCCGGACACTTCGCAGCCCGACGGTATCGGGACGGAAAGCTCCCAAGGGAACTTCCCCGCCCGCGCGGGGCTAATGAAAGGCGACCATGTCAGGGGGGGACTCTTTGATCTCCACCAAGTTTGCTGAAGCAATCACTCAAAGTGAAATTGGATAAACAGCTAAATGCGCTCGGTGGCTCCCGAGCATTTCAGATTGCATTAAAAAGCCAAGGTATTTGCAGCATATTATACGATTTTCCAATGACCTGTTTTATGGGAGTTTAAGAAGAGACTTATCGTTAATAGAAGGGCGATTGCATTCTTGCTTGGCAGATGTGAAGCGGCGTCGAAAAACGGCCGCTTATCCAATTCCCCTCGACTCGGGAAAAGGAAATTGTGCTCTAAAGCAGAAAATACAGAATACGCTTCATTACCGGGGGCTGCGGAAAGGCTGGGAACAGAATCGGTTGCCTTAATAACGCGTTCAGAGGCCGTCACCAAACACAAGGGCCGGCCAGGGACACGGAGAAGTTCCCTTGCACATCGAACGCCCTCAGCTTAAATATGGATAAATAATATTGAAAAGTTGCTGCTCGCCCCATCTCCTGAGCGAGATGCTTCTTCCTCTCATCCCCTCAGCCCTCGACGGGGCGACTTCAGCCCCGCTGGATGAATTTGCCGCCCGGGGCAGGGGCCGCCCGGACTCGAGGGACACTCCGCGCCCGGCGAGGCGAGGATTTATGGATGGCAATTAAAGTTTTATGAATTGCAGCTGAGGCTGGTTATGGAGCTATTTGAATGTGATTAGAATTCAATTAGAAAGTGTTTACCGGCCGGCGGGGCTCCGCAGTGTAAACAGACAGCTATTCCAGCAATGCGCTAATCCCGCGTCTTGTGACAACAATTAGGGACCCGCAGGGTTTAGGCGGGTCAGCTCCGACCTCACCTACTTTTCCCCAAACCGCTGCCGAGGCCGGCGCGCTGCCTCAGCCCCGAGGCTGCCGCGATGGGCGGCGGCCGCCCGGGAGCGGAGGCTGCCAGGGAAGGGGCTCTGCCTCCCGACCCGCCGACGGGGCCGATGCGATCCGAACTGCGGCCGCAGTGGGATTTGGGGCAGAGGCTCCCAGCTACCACCCGTTAATCCAAAGGAGGCTTGGATTTGTCTTAGTCTTCCCCCCACTTCTCTCCCTCTCCCTCCCCCTCCCCCTCCCTCTCTCTCTCTCTCTCTCTCTCTCTATATATATATGTATATATATATATATATATATGTATATATATATTTTCTAGAGGGGCTACTCTGGAAAAGGAGGAGCCGCCGCCTCCAGTGGAACAAGCTCTTGTCTGCAATGATGGAGCGGATCTGGCTGTCCTAAGGGAAGTCAGGCAGAGCAAGAGTCGGATCAACATTGCAAAGTGTAATTGTAATAATAAACGGAGTGCAGTCCTAAAAGGGAGAGGAGGAAAAAAAAAAAAAGCAAGAGCAAGAAAAGAAGTGATTTGAAAGCAAAGATATCCCAAACCAGGCGGAATGATGCAAGGCGTGCGCCCACATCACATCGGCCTCGTTACAATTTTATTTTTCAATAATTCTGTCCGATAAAATTTCATTGTCCATTAAGTAATCCCCGAAATGAGAGCTCTTATGAGCCTATAATGAGCTCTAATTGCTACGACTGGGAGAGCCACGTGGAAGGATTTAGAAGGTATTAAGCAGTTGGGTACAGAGCACAGGCTGTTACCTAGCCATTACTTTCATAATTCAAGGAGAAAATTAGTCCTTTTAAGGGAAAATCCTTTGATTCCCTTCATTCTGCTCGGGGTGACAGAGTATAGCTTTGTCTGCCTTTAGTTCAAGACAGTGTAACAAATGAGAATGTAACGAAATTGCCCCCTTTTCAAAGTGGAGCGGTTCAAAAAGAACATCAGAGCCGCTCCCCTGGTCTGCAGAGCGCAGGACTGGGTGCTGGTTCCTCTTTTCTTCCAGATGTCTCTAACACCTTTATGTAGAAGAGATTCACGGCTTAAGTGACAAAAGCGGCCCTTTCCCTTCCCTGCCCCCAGCCCCGCCAAAGAAAAAGCAGAGCCCGCTCGGGGACGGCGGCTGCCTCCGCACGGGCTGCACCGCGCGGTCTGCCGGCTCCGCCGAAACGCCGAAAACGCCGCGTCCGCCGAAAACGCTGCCAAACGCACGCTCTTAAACGCGTTTTCTCGCTATACGGCGTTGGGTTCGTGTTAGTTCCCTGAGCGCGGAGTGGTGCCGGGGGCGCGTTTTGTAAAGCGAGCGCAAGCGAGGGACAGGACGTGCCCCCAGCTCCCGTTAATGAGGTCACTATAAAAGCGTGAACAAGTCTATTAATGTTTTATTGAAAGCGCATCGTTAACTTGTATCCATCCTTTTCTGAGCGTGGCATTGTGATATTGCTGTCTGTGGCACATCTTACCCAATATAGCCCGAGATTTCTCCATTATCTGTAACCAAGCAACACTTTCTGAATACCAAAAATTGAAAAGAACCGCTTAGTCTTCAAGAAAGTCCTCAATAATAGTGGAAAAGAACAAAGATCCAGGAGACAACAAAATGCCACAGGGGTGACTTTTCATGAGCAATTATCTCTCATTAATCAGAAGAACAGCTGCAATATTAATTTTCTCTCTTTCTTCCTCTCTTTTCACAGTCCCCAACATTTGAATAATCATAAATTTTGATTTCATGGAGCTGCAACGTTGCCAGTCACTTCGAGACACAAGCTACCTACCCAAGGCGCAACACGCTTTGCAGCCAGCTCTTATTTTAAACCTGCCAAAGAATAAAGTGAGGAACAGAAAAGAGAGGAAAACTTTGGGTTAGGCTGCTCCCCCAAGCCCCGAGCACGGATTAAACCAGGGGACTGTCCTCCCCTCCTCCCCCGGCAGCCTTTTCCCTCCGCCCCTGCCTGTTCCACGTATGGAAATAACAGGCGAACGCGCCCAGTGCCTGCACTAGCTTAAAGCGTGGGAGTTTCAACAACCTCGCTGTCCATTTAACTTCCAAACATGAAGCCAGGCGTTGTAGATCTGTCCAAAGGGACAATCTCGGGGCGTAACGCGCTTTGTGAGGCTTCAAAAGGCGCTGCCTCGGAGGCACCGTCGGGGCAGCGCGCAGGAAGGAGCGCGGCCTCTCCCCGCTCCGCTCTTCCCGCGGCCGAGAAGCCCCCGCGCTCCCCGGGCGAGGACGCGACGCCCTGGGGCGCCAGGGAGCTCCTCGAGGGGCCGGGGCCGGCAGGGCACGGGGAGAGGGCGAGCGCGGAGCTGCCCGCGCCGCTTCCTGCGCGGGGGGACAGCGCGGGCGGCCCCGAGCGCTGCGGCCACCGCGGGGCTGCCGGGGAGCCCCTTCCCGCTCCTCTCCTGCCGGGGGGAACGCGGCCTCCTCCCTCAGCCGGTCCTCTCGTATCGTCCCGGGAGAAATGTTCGTGCTACATTTTTTTTTTTTTTGTGCGTGCGTGTGTATGTGTGCTTTTCACCCATTTCTTTGTACCTGGGTTTACTGAAACATCCATAGGAGTCCTCTAGGGTGGCCTGCGATCGCTCACGTTTGAGTGACTGCTTCAAAACAAGCCTGGGCAGCAACCTCCAGCGTGCGCTTCTTCCCCATGCCCTTACTCTATCATAAATTGTCATCATGCTGGCCTCCGATGATAACTTAGATGTCTTGTTTTTCTTCTTCTTTTAACTCTTTTTAACTCGCTAACCAAAGAACAGCAGCCCTTAGTCTGCCATTGCTTCTGATTTGAATGATCACTATTCATTTTGCAAGGTTCTTCCTGACTGACTCAGATCTGTACTTCGAATATATGTGTCCAAGTGTCCTCCTTTAAAGAGGATAAAGCTGAACCTCTGCAACAGCATCAGTGAGGGTTTATAGCAGGGAGTGAAGCTGAAACTCCAAGCTCAGGGAAGACAGGGATTCAAAATGCTGCCTGTGGACTCTGGAACATACCTATATTTCATTTCCATCCTTGAAATTTCACCCTCATGCATTTACATTCTTTTAAGTTGAGGTTAGGTTGAAGCAATTTGTTTGGCAGTGACCAAAAACAGTGTTTTGAATTGCTTCCAGAGGAAATACTGCTTTACAGAGGAAATCCGACACAGATTAACATGGATGGATGATACACATGGCTTGAGAGAAAAATAAGGAGGTCATCAAACACACTTCACATTTCTTTAAATAAATATTTATTTCATTACAGAAGCTGCTTGAATTTCATCTGAATATTGTATTAATTTTAGTTCACATCATTTAATCTAAACAAATAAAATGATTATCTTTTCATTTTTTTCATGGATCAAATACACGGATATGGGGATTGTCTAGGAAGTACAGAGAGATGAACGAACTTCTTAAAGGAGAGATGGGACTTCTCTTGTCAAGGCGGAAGTAGAGGGTAATACTGGATGGAGTTCCTCAAAGATTAATCACAGATGCATTTGAATTACTTAATTTAACTTATTTTCTTGGCATAACCAAGGAGTAAAAGTCAGCATTTGCAGTTTGGAGAACCATACTGGAAGAAGTGGATTCCCTGAAGAGAAGAGTAACACAAGTGCAATGGTAGAGCCAAGACTATGCTCAATGGCTGAAAATGTGACTGAGCCCCCTGGGTGGATTACTATGTGTTTATGAAGGATCAGAGTGACTGGTCAGGAGAGAGATAACTGCAGCCTCAGGCGGAACAAGCAAGGTGTTTCCACGAAGGAGAAGGAAATGCTAATGCCACAGTTTATGGGGAAAACTCACCTGGGACAGTATATGACCTTGGACGTCCATAATCAGAAAAGACTAAGTTGGAACAGATCCAGAAAAGGGCACTTAGTATGAAAGAAACATCAACCCTCATGAGAAGAGAAGACTCAAAGAGCGGTTTATCTACTCCATCAGGGAAGGCTAGGAGGAGACAAGACTCCTTCAGCGAGAATGAGCAGCTCATTCCTAAAGAACAGCCTAAAGAACACACCTAAAGAAATCTAAACATGCCTAAAGAAAAGGCATTGGCACCAGACCAGATGGGTGTTTACTCATTTTTTTTTTTTATTGGAGTTAAGACATATTCCAACTGCTAATGTCTATTTTGACATAAACATGAGTACTCACATAATAGAGAGTTGAGCACACAGGCATCAGAAAGGAAAATCTCAGTAACATACAGTCTAGGGCAGTCAGCTTCTTGCTTTGCTATGAAGAAAGTTACCTTTTAAAGATGCATATGATATTAGCACACCAAAATGAACCCAAAAATGTGATTTTATAAGAATAATAACAAAAAAGTTTTCCATGGCCTGTCCTTTATTATTTATAACTACCATACTTTCAAAACTTCTGTCTCTACCCTTTGTTCCTTTTTTAAAAAAAATGCAGAAACAAAGATGCATGAAGAGTAGCTCAGGCTCAGATATCTCCAGTTTAGCATTGCAGGTCTTCTCTGCTACACTGCAGTTCAGACAAAGAACCAGAGGAACATTAAAGCACCAATATGCCTGGAATACAACTAATGCTACGATGTATAAGAGGTATAATTGTCTGCATCTTCTGGCATACTGAGCCATGGACTTGTTACACTTCAGAGGATGGAAGGGTTTGGGTAAAATACTGTTCTCAAATACATATCTGTAAGTTAGAGCTACTCCGGAGCTATTCTGAATGATGTAGTGGGAGTAGAATTTGGCCCAATGTTTTCAAAGGTTAATTAAACAAAATACAACCTTTTTTCAGGCTGGGGGAACAAAAGGGGTCAGCTCATTCTCCAGAGCTACAAAAGGTCTTTCAAGGGTACCAAAGAAATAAAAGTAAAAGCCATGAACACACTTCCTAGATGCACACATGGAAACAACACTTGTGTGACAAGGTTTCCCATTTTCCCTGGGAGCTTTCCAGTCAATGAGACTGTTGCCAGCAAATCACCCAGTGTGAGAAAAGTGCACAGATTCAAAAGATCAATTTGGTCCAAGGTCCCAGAGAAAGATAGTGGCAAAACTGGGATAAGAACCAATGTCGCCTGTCTCTTGCCATCTTGCACTGATTAACAGTGCTTCATAAAAGACCTTCCAGAATTGCAAAAAGTCTGCTGAATGCGACTGAAAGTACTATAATAACTGCTCGGGGAAAGGAAACCTAAAGCAGCTTCCCCAGTTCTCGGTGGGTAAGAGCTGATACAAGTTTTCCTCTTGCTTTCAGATCCTGGTAGAAGCTGTCCAGTGTCGTGTACAAGCAGATCAGTCACCAAGCTAATTTATGCTCTGCTGCAAGGTAGAATTGTTACTCCAGGCTCTTCAGAGATAGAGAACAACTCTACCCCATGTCTTGCCAAGCAAAATTAAGATTTATAAATGTGATCACAAAGCACCTTTAAATCACTTGTGCACTCTGCTGCTCCTCAGCAAACAGCAGCATTCATATGGTTATGGGAAAATGCATAATTTGCACTCATCAGCCTGATGCTCAGGCCTGCCAACAGCCCAAAACGAACTCAGAGAGGAAAAGTGATCCTGAAGAAACACATTTCCAATATTTTGTTTTCAAAGAAAGGTAAATCTTTCTTCAGGTTGCAAATTATTTCCATCTCTCATACTTCTTCAGAGATGTTTGAACTCTTAGTCATCCTTTAATTTCCTGGGCGGCCTTGTACTCCAAAATGTGATGTATTCTACATAGGCATTCTTGTCACCTTTCAAAACAACTTCCCAGAATAGGAGCATCTACTTTTTTATGCTGTTAAACCAATGATCAACCAAGGCTTGCATTAGCAGAGAGAAAGGAGCTTTCTTAGAAGCACAGAATAGAAATTTTTAAATTAAAATAAGTTTCAGAAGGAAATAAAATTCCAATATATTTTAAAGAACTCTTTGAAGAGAATGATAGAAATCTCTTTTAGCTTTCATGCAATAGGTATGAATATGTTAACGTGCTCAAATATTAATGAACATTAAAGGAGTCCAGGGGATATCTTAGCTACTCATGTTCTGAGAATTTTAAATGAACGTCATCTTTCCCTATTCTCTTTAGATCAACATTTGTCACAGTAATTAATGAGGAAGTAATTATAATGTAATTTGTCAGAGTAATCTGACAGCCAAAGAATTATGTTCTCAATCCTAAAGGAATACATAGTTCTAACTTTCTGACAGATTGGATAGATGTGGGTGGCATAGTACAGGGTATTTGGATCTAATCAGGTTAAAAACTTTGAAATTCTGCATTTTCAAGCAAAGATGGACATACGCACTGTCTAATTCACCTAAAATAACTCACATAAAGGCATTTTCTTATTTTAACAACAGATTACTAAATTTCATTTTTAACCCTTTCTTCATATAAAAGTTGCCACAGTTGTCCTGGTTTTAACAAAAAACAATTTGTAGTTCAGTTGCAGTAGTTAAGTGATCATCAACATTCACCCTAGTTACTCACTGCTTGTATGAGACGGTGAGTAAAAATCTTAGGGATTCAGTCATATCTATCAGAAAAAAAAATACCATCCTCAAAAGAAATATGTACTATTGGTTGAGGCATCACAGGATGTAAAAGCAGATAAACGAAGAAAAATAAATTCATTAAATTAAAATCCATGCTGCAGTTCATAGGAATATCATTGCCCGCCTCAACAGCAGCTAGCATAGCCTGGGATTTGGGTTTCGTTTGCTTGTTTTCTGGGACAGAATCCCATTACAATTTTACTCAAATAAAAACACCTCTACCTCCAGCAGGTACCTCAGGGAATTCAGCCCACAGTATCCCTTGGTAGTTGTTTTCAACTGTCCTTAAAGGTGAACTTCTGAAAAAAGATTTGATATTGCACATTTCCTACTTTAAGAACATCTTAAAAAGCCAGGACAACACTTGTTGTATTGCCATGTTTATATGACCCACATATGTTTGTTTTTAGTGTACTTTGTACCTGCAGCGTGGAAACCCCATCGGTTTCAGTGCCACATCTGTCTCACCTAAAAGGACAAATGGATCATTTTTTTTTTGTGCTTTTGTTTAACAGTTATGACTGAAGAAAGAAGAAAAACAGCAAGGATTCTGCCACATTATCAGGAAGAGATGAAACAGGTGAGCACACACACTGCCCGTATCAAGAGTCTTACCGAAGGCAGTGACATGCCTAAAAACATTCAAGAGTTTAGGCTACATGGAAACCAAGTAGATCTTTAAGTCTAGTATATTACAATTTCTTTTTGGACTTGAATATTCTAACCTCAGAAGTGTGTTGTTCTGTGGTCCTTGAAAGAGCAACAACAACCAACTGCACCTGTCCAGTTGTAACAGACTTCAAATGACGAGAAGTCTACTCTTCATTGTATTTCACTATATGTTAAAGAAATTTTGAAAAGGAAGTACCTGCTTTACTCTTTATATAAATTCCTTGACAGGAGGTAAGAAAATGAAATTATAAACACACAATTGGAGCTGTTCATCATTTTTTTTTACTCTAATAGAGCAATCCTGCCTCATAAAGAGTAATATTTTAACTGATGTTAGTGTTTTGGAGTTAAGTCTCCACAGTGAGAACATTTTTTCCCTTTCTGTTCACACAGAAACCTTTTGATAGTTTACCTATAGTTTCACATAGCTTTTTGCAAAATAACCAGTTCATCTGCAGAGGCAAACTAGGCACTAGGCAAATAGTGCAATCCCCTGATTCCAACAGTAAGTTCTTTTATATCTACTTTTCCCTTCCTGACTTTGCCTTTTCCACTTATTATAATAGCTTAACTGGAATCCCACCCTTATGTTTTTGCCTTGTTTCATTGAAAGTCAAAGGGAAAGGGTGACTGGCACCATGAGCAGGAATATTTAAGTTATCAGTAGCATTTCAACAGGCTTAGAAGAGCAATGGAGAAATTAAGTGGGACAGAGGGGCAGGCAAGAGATGGGAGGCAATGTGTCAAGGGAAGGGTCTGATGTGAGAGGAGGTTGAGGAGGAGAAAAAGTAAACACAGTCTGATGTGAGCGTCCTGGAAAGTTTGCTTGTCCCCCCCAGCTTTACTAAAATTCCTCAGTGGCGTGAATGAAAGTCGTAGTCCCCTCTTCCTATCTTGCTCTGCCTTCCCTCCCCTG
Organism: Tinamus guttatus; assembly: GCF_059628265.1. NCBI lineage: Eukaryota > Metazoa > Chordata > Aves > Tinamiformes > Tinamidae > Tinamus > Tinamus guttatus. The sequence goes on from NW_028288747.1 coordinate 8,822,377, forward strand.
CTTTCCCTTTTCCCTTGCTGTTATCAAGCACTCGATTTTCCCTTCTGCTCCCTCTCTTCTCTTAATTAATTAGGAAAGTAAAAAGAGAAGCTGTTCTTGCCAGCTTTGCTTTGCTGTGTAGTGGTAGCTGGCGTTCAGAGAACAGGTTACTCCTGCAGCAGCTGCTCATTCTTTGATGCCCTATTGAGTGAAACAGCTTTCTTTAGAGGCCCAACAATATACTAATTAATAAAGGAAAATACAGCAATAAACAAGACAAAGAGTGAAATGAACAGAAAAGAGAAAGAGAGAGAGAAGAAGGATACAGAAAGGAGAGAAAGAAGTATACAGTCACTGCAAGACTGACACGGCTTATATTGTTCCCAAGGAAAAGACAGGGTACCGTAAATAGGAGAGGGGTCTCAGCATTTGGGGTAGACATCAAAGAGAATGCAGTGATGTGAAAGACACCCACAAATTTCTTTTGAAGTGGCTCCAGGCAAGTGTCATAAGGATCACCCAGGTTAGCTGTAGTCCTGTGCATGCCAAGGAGGTGTCATGAGTGGAGATAAGTGGCCTCTTGCAAGATCCTCATGAGTCAGCTGGGTGATGCCAGGGGTAGGATTATCCTCATCTCCCACAGCGTGAGCTGGGACACCAGCTGCATGGAGTGAGTGGGTTGCTGCTGCCACAGCAATCCAGTTGGTGCCTGGTACGCCCAGTATTGACAGTGCTTGGCAAATGAGACACAGATTTGGGGAAAAGAGTGATGTCATGGTCAGAGCAGGTAGATTGTGCCTGAAAAATGGGATTCTAAGTGTCCCCATGCGAGGTGATGGAAACATTGCTGAAACTGCATTTTTCATAGGGGCTTGCTAGTTTTCAGTGCTTGTCCCAGAAGTCTGTCATGGAGATGTACCGCGCACTCACAGGTGCAACCAAAGTTAGTGACAGTGCTGTGAGCATATCAAGGGCTACCAAACACAAAGTATGTTGAAACACCATGGGCATCTCAAACTTAACACTGGGTTCTCAGACCTCAAACAGGAGAGATGAGCCTGTGCATCACTTCAAGGACCCAGCTTATGCTCTCCAGGCAAACCCACCCCTTCCAAGCTACCGGCCAGGTCTCTGACACGGTGCTGCCAGGCTGCACTGTGTAACTCTGGCCTGAGGAACTGCACGGCAATACCAAGAAGGGAAGGCTGACATCTTGCACCCCCAACAACCTCCTTTCATTAACATGTGAGATAGATGTAGAAAGGGAAAGACAGGAAAAGTTTACAATAAGGATAGCAATAAAACTTTGGTTGTTACTAATGAAGCTGAACTGTTTTAACAATTTAAATAACTCATTTTACAAAACAGGCCTTGGAATAACTCAGAATGCAGCTGACTTACTTTCATGTGCCTCCATAATCCACTTTCCTCTCTGCATCCTCCAAAGTATGCAGAGGAAGAAATGATCCTTCCTCAGCCGCTCTTCTCTGGACTACAGACCACTGTAAAGGCACAAATAAGGAAGAGTGGCAATCCTGGCTCAATGTACTTACAATCTAAAGTAGTAAATAAAAAATGCCACACCTTTGTTTAAAGAAAGATGGGTGATATAGCAAGAAAAAGTAAGGGTGTAAAATACACACAGCTTGTGCGGAGCTTACCGGGAAAGCAATTTCCATGTATAGTTTTGTTCCTAATGTTTCTTTTTCTTTTTCTTTTTTCTTGAAGTAACCATGCACAACAAGAGCAGTAGCATATGCCTGAAATTTTGCTTTTCCTGCAAAGGGATACAGAAAGGGCAGCTGGTTTAAAAAACACAAGCTTACAAAGACCATTGAACACAACAAGATTAGGTTCCAGTGTGTTTATAAGAAAAGTTGCTTCTTTGTCTAAGAACAAGTAGCCAATATATGAAGTCTGGAAAACTGCCATTTTTCTTGGGAAGAAAAACTGAGATTTGAACAATGTGTTTCTTTGATGTGTGCCTATTTATTGATACAGAATGCACATAAAAATCTGCCTTGGTGAATATAGAAGAAATCAAGTAGCAGAAGCTCTCAACTACAAGTCTTTTTCTAACTATGCTTCTATCCAAAAGTGTCTTTCTTTTTCCTTTTTTCCCTTGGGGTCCCAAGGGTGTTTCTGTGAGAAGTGGAGGTGTCTCCCACGCTTCTCTGAATGTTGCTGCAGTGCTGCTGCTTCTTGTCTCTGTGTCACACGTGCACAAAAACACACCTGCGCCGACAGCTTTTCTAGGTAAGTCCCTTCATCACACGGCCCAGATTAAAGGAGCTTAATTATTTTTTAAGTTATCCTGAATAAAGTGCAGCTGGCAATCCAAAAGCTTCAATGAGTTCCATGATCAGTCCCACCACTGGCTGTACAAAGTATTCAAGAATGACAGTGTCACAGGTGTGTTTACCTTCTGGCTAGCAGGCCTTGAGAAAAGGAAATACTTCCCAGTGACAAGTAGCAATGCACAAAGTGCGTGACCACAAATGGCTGTGATCCATTTCAATGAAAGACAAGTGGCAATCAGCTTCCCTCAGTAAGGCTATCTTTAATGTCAGCTTTTTGTTCAAAAGATGCTATATTCATCCCCAAGAATCTGTCAAAAAGACACTTTCATTTTGCCACTGTTCAACTTTCAGAGCTGCAATCTTTTTTTGTCCCTACAATCATTACTCCTTTCTCTGTGAATCCATGACTTTTTGGGTAGACAAGTATTTTCTCACATAAAAAATCACAGGCATATATCTGAATCTTTGTTTATGTAACAAGTTTCACCTGTTGTTTTCTTTCTGTATAAGTAAAATTTAAGACTAACCAGTATCAAAGACCACTTTAGCAAAATTATCTGTGATTAACAGTAGTGCATTAACTCTTTACCTGAATGATACAAAGTTTATTTTTTACTTACTAAGTGTATTGCAGCAGTCAAGAAAGAAGTCCTATTTCTCTAGGCATCAAGCAATTACACGGAAATCAGAAAGCATAAACCATGCCCAAAAAGCAGCCTTAGACAGGACTCCAAGAGCCCCAAGCAGGTGCTAGTCCTCAGGACTGCAGCAATAGCTCTCACAATCGTGCCGCTCCTGTGAATCCCTCATTTTCGTAGGTAGAGCAAACTGACACATGGAGGCAAAGCTTTAATGAAATCAGAGGATTTTTCAGTATCAAATTTGGTCCATTTTCTCAGTCTCAGGCTGGCTAGGCAGAAGCAATGAGTCATCTGTCCCACAAACTCAAATTTCTATGTGAGAGACATGTAAAAATAGCAATTAGGCAGGAAAAAAAGAGTAAGCATACTATTATGAAAGCAAACTATTACTCAGGGGAATTAAGGGTTATTCTGTAGAATTTTATTTTTTATTTTTTAGGAAATGAAGTAGGTCATGACACAGAAATACTTAGTTTTCAAGAGTGACATTAAAATATGTTGCTTTTCTTTTCCCCCCCCCTTATAGCAAGAAATGGTAGGATCGAATGCAAATACAGTAACTATCTCACAACAATACTGTTTGTACATCTGCCATCTCAATGAGCGATAAACAGGTCACATAGTCTTCCAGAGAGTTAGCTGACTAGCGTATACTCTGTAGCAATAAATAAACAAACCCCAAAGGTTTCAGAGGAAAAGAAGAAATAAGACTTACCAGTGAAGAACATGAGAAATAGACTATTGTAATTAAGAAATGCACGGTAAAATAATAAGAAAAGGGGAAATGTAGAATTCTCTTCAACATCGTCAGAGCTGAAGAAGTTTATTCATGTAAGCAACTGAACAGTCCCGTGAAGCAGATTCAACTCCAAAGAGGTTTTTTCGAACTTTTCCAAACCTTGCATGTGCCATTACAATGCATAAAGCCTACACGCTTGGCAAGAACATGACCCACCAGCTTGCTCAACAAAAAGGCCATTCGACCTTTCTAAAATGGTGCTGCTCTACTGGCAAACCCCACGTCGGCCTTGCTTGGCTGTCCCCTGTCCAGCCTCTGCACTAGCTTTGAGCTGTGATGAATACCAAAACTGCACAGGGAAAACAAGAGTTGTATTCAGTTTTGTTTTTACATTTATAGCTCTAAAAGGGGCACGACTCTTCCTCAAATTGCACTGTTTGTCTGTTTTCTCTGTGCAAATAAGGTCTGGATGCGGTGTTTTCCCTGGACACCAGGAGAGGCTGCGTGTGGGCTGGCAAAGCTGGACACGCAGCGTTTGGCACCAGCCCTTGCTCAGCTCAGCCACTTCCCTCACAGCCCTCATGGTTTAGCAGGATGCCACAGAGCACTCAGTTCAAAAGGACAACCCCTGAGGCAAGAGCAAGCCCTCACCCTGCTATGATGCCCCCCAAGGAAGCCCAAAAAGGGCTACAGAACAGAGTAAAGAAAACATGCGGCTAGCAGAGCCAACCCGCTCCTCGCCCAAGCACCGCCAAGGGCCATGTCTGAGTGGGCACCGCAGGCAGGGGCAGCGCAGCCAACGGTCGTCCCAACACCCGCGCCAACAGGCCCGCCAACGGCCGCCCAACGGCCGCGCGCCCTCGCGCAGGCGCAGACGCCGCGCGCTGCCCCGCGGCCGGGGGGCGTGGCGGGGGCGGTGCCGCGGCCGGATGTTGTTGTTGTTGTTCCTGCCCCGCCTCCCCCCCCCCCGCGGAGGGTGACGGGCGCTTCCTCGCCCGGAGCCGCTGCCGCTGCCGCCTGGACGCGGCTCCCGCTGCCGCCCGCACCGGCCCCGGCCCGGCCCCGGCGCCGGGGGGTTCCGCGGGGCCCTCGTGCCGGCGCCCCCTCGGCCGGCCCCGTCGCGCCCTCCCGTGAGCGGCCGCCCGGGCCCGGCCATGGCGGACTTCGACGAGATCTACGAGGAGGAGGAGGACGAGGAGCGGGCGCTGGAGGAGCAGCTGCTCAAGTACTCGCCCGACCCCGTGGTGGTGCGCGGCTCCGGACATGTCACCGTGTAAGGGCCGCGCCGGGGCCTGCGCGGCGGCGGGGGGCGCGGGGCGGGGAGGCCGCGGGGAGCGCAGCGGGTCGGGTCAGGCCGGGGCCTCTTGGAGCCTCGCGGGCCCCCCTGCGCCCTGCCCGACCCCGCCGCGTCCCGGGAGGAAGCGGCGCCGTCCCGAGCCGTGACTAAGCCAGGAACGCGGGATATTCGCGTGGAAACGGTGAGGTGTCCGGAAGCAGCTGCGTGGGACCGCCGTGCACGCGTGTGTTTACATACGTGACCATATGTATGTCTGCATAACAGGTCTGTGTCTGTGTAGCCACCCGGGTTGTCGCTTAGGGCCCTTTCCAACTCATTTGACCCATCCCATTTGGCACGTGGCAGCTCATAGGCAGGGACCCTCTGAGGACCCTTTTAAAACAAGGAGTGTTTGTGAGTCGAGTGGGTGCATCTAAAATCACGTTAAGATACACATTGCAGCAGTGTGATTAACGGAGAAGGTGCTCTGGGTTTCGTTTAGGGAGTGTTTTGTGTCCCCAAGGATGTGGCAGCAAGGGACAGGCGAGATAACGTCACCTTTCTCAAGAACCTGATAAGCCCAGGTGTTTTTCTGGCAGCCCATTCCATTGGGGTCTCTGTACTGACGTGTCACAGTTGTCAGTTATGATGAGCAGTTTCAGAGGGTAAAATACCAGCCCGAGGACACAAAGCAGTGATGCAAACTTCCTTCCTGCGCTCACTGCAGAGCAGGACCCGGCTCGTGATGGGCACCGGGGAGCTGAAGATAACCGATTGTGCACTTCTGTTCCTGTGAACTGTGCTGGCTGTGGGATGCTGCTCTGTTCAGGAATCTGGTGTTAAATTCAGAGTAGGAGGGGAGCTCTTTTTAAAGAATTCTAGTATAGTATTGATTGGACTAACTACCAAACAGGATAGTTTGTTACTTGGTTAAAAAAAGGGAATAAGACACAGTATGATGCTGAGGGAGCCTTGAAGGGCTGAAAGGATGATGAGTGGAAGGGAGACTCAGTAAAGTAACAGCAATGTGCAGCTGAACTCTCAAACATGCGATTTTGTTTACTGGTTTATTGGGATCTGAAGCTGCTACCATCCAATAGCTGTTTAACTTCTTGGCAAGTAAGCCCGCAGCCTCAGTCAGTTTCTGCTAAGCAGATCGAAGCCCTAATCAGAGAGTTGTCTCAATGGCAATCGTCTGAGTGTAAAGAACCGAAGTGGAGACAAATGCTGGTTTCTCCTGCAGTCCCTGAAGGTAAGATAATGCGAGGCAAGGGCAAGGCCCATTAGTGGGAGCACGAGGAAGCTTGCATAGCCTATCTGTGACTAGTAAGGAAGTTGTAGTTGCTTCATTAATTGTTCACTAATCTTCACTTGGTCATTATTGCTGTAAGATCTTCATAAATATTAGTTACTCAGCTTTTGGGCAAAGAAGGGAATACGAACACGTGCTTCTAAGTTTATGTAGTTGATCTTCATCTACTCTTTTGTGCAGGCCACTTTTACCTTTGTAAAGCTTCTGAGTTTTTACCATTGATCAAGTAGATTATTCTTAAATTTAGTTCACTTTCAGAACATTCATTTGATGAATTTAAGGAACAGGCCAAATCCTATAGATAGAGTTATTCTTTCTTTTTAGGTATAAAAACATGTATGCATTTTCAGGGTCTTAAAATTATTGACAGTAAAGTAAGACAAATATCAACTCCAATAACAATACCAGATCTCTCCCTGACTCTGCAGTTTAAAGAGTTGCTGACTGCCTCAGCTGTGTATATATTTAAACAAAAGTTTCTTCTTCATAGTCATATCCTTTCTGATCTTGCACGGAAGTCATAATGCTGAGTTTGAAATGTGTCATTTCCATGACTACAGAAAAGGCATTTACTCTTACTTGATTGCATTCAACAGCTAGGGAAAATGTGTGATAGTCCTCTCTAAGCTTTGGACTTAAAAGCAATCGAGGGAATACAGGTAAATACTAACTAAATAAAATGTATGAAGACTTTCTCTTTTCAGGATGAGGGGCTATATTTTTAGTGCTGAAAATTAGACTCTTCAAATCACTGTTTTAGGATTGTTTGGCATGTTCAAATTTTCAGGTAAGCAGTTTTCACCCCAGCAGATTCAAAGCTTGGTAAGCAGGAATAATATTTGAGGTGGTGGCTGGTGGCCTGAGACTGTCTCTTTTAATAGCAAGATCTTAACACTTCAGAAACTGTAAAACATTAGTTACATTACTTAACTGGATTGAAAATTCAAGGTATTTTGGATATGCTTGTAAAAACATGTTTGTGGAAAGAGACGAACGTGGTTGGTTTGAAACTGCTAGTAGGATATTGCAGTAGGTTGTGTGGTTGCATTTCCACATTTCCAGAGGGTGTTTTCCTGGGCTTTCCAGTGTGTGTTTTCTTTTTAACTGATTGAGATGTGTCTTACACGTACCAGACTGCTAGGCAGTGAAGTTGGATTTATGAGTCTTTTGCAGTAGCAGAGCAATGCAGAGCAGTCATGATGCACCAGTAAATGCTCTTCTGTGCTGTTGTCAGCTTATTGCGTTGTGTGCAACGTAATGCAAGTCTTAGGAAGGAGGGAACTGCACAAAATATAACTTCACCCAAGTAAAGGGTGAAGTAAAGCCTCTTGTAGCTTACTTTGTATCAAGGACATACGGGTGAAAACAGGACTAGGAGGTGGATGGAGAGTGCTAAGGATAGGTGGACTGCATATTTGTTTTCTAAGGGCTGTGAAGATGCAGACCTAAAGGGCAAAACTGAGCAATGGAAAATGGTTTAGACCCCATTAGATTGGATGAAGACGTTTGTTTGTGTGTTGATGTGTTAGGAAGATCAAAGCTGCAGGCTGGGAAGGGACTGCAGTTTGGCTGAGTCTACACTGTAATCTTCTATACATTAAAGATTCTCTCATCATTTTTTTTCCACTATATACAAGGACAGAAACTCTTATGAAGCTTTGAAGCAGAGACATATTTAAGAAACACTTTTCCAGGTTCCAGGAAGGTTAAGGAAAGTAGTTGTGCATGAGGTGAGCATGGGTCTGCTGAGCATGTGATACGAAGTGGGAAAGGCATAGGGCAGGCGGAGAAGTGTGAATGTTGCTGAAGATGAAGAACTGTGCACCAGAAATCTAGTGCTAGGTGAGGACAGCCCTCTGAGAAAATGCACTTCCAAAGTGCTGTTGGTGTCTTAGGTTTGATTTTAAGACTTTCTTTTTGCTGTTCTTTACTAGAGCTCTTGTTTCTGAACAATGAACCTTTAGTAGTATTTTGTGGAATTTCTAATCTTTTAGTTTTCAGATTACATCATGCAGTCAAGAGTGGTAAGGTTGGGATCACATCTTTTGCTTACTAAGACTTTTAGTGGATGGAGTCATCTTTCATTTTTTTTTTTTTTTTTTACTACCTGCTTTTTGGTAATGAAATGTAATGTGGAGAGCTTGGAATGAAGTTGGTATCTGGGAGAGTTGCCTTTGCTGTTCCAGTTTAGCAGCTCTGTGATGTATTAAACATTGCCACATGCCTCTGCTACAAATTTACTGTCATTTGCTTATACCTTCAGTATAACCATTTTGGTCAAAGCTTCCATGTTAAAGGTCTGTCTTAATGCGTTTGTAAAATTCTACTAAAGCAAAGCAATAATCTTAAAACAGGAGATGGGGGGAGAAATGTATTTTTGTCCCTCCTAAATCCAACACTTTCTTGCAACTGTTTTAAATTAATCTTGTAATAGTTTTAGTGAGTGCCCTCCGTTGTGGGATTTGATGATTAACAGTTAACATTCGCCTTATCCACAGCTTTTCAGAATCTTTGTGCTTTGTTCGTATTCCCTCTCAACCTGTATCAGCTTGTTAGCCTTATAAGGCTGCTGCTTCATCCCCTTATCAGTCTTTCTTCTCTGTTTTCTCTAACTCCACAAAGTCCTCCACAGATGCCAGAACCGAATATATGGGTATAGTAGAGTTTTCTGTAGACGCGCAATGGTGCTCTCAGTGTTGCTAATCACCTTCCTAGTATGTTGGTGCCATTTCTGGTTTATTGTGCTGATATTTTAGGAGAATCATCAGTGATGATCTCTCTCCTGAGTTGTAGTTCATCATCATGTGAGCACGGTTAAATTAGCTTCCCCAACATTCAGTGTCTTTTATTTGTTGCATTGAAGCTGATCTGTGCACATGAAGCTCATTTTGCCTACTCAGTTTTATGAGATCCCTTCAGAGTGCCTCACTAGTGGCACAGCTCTTGACTGCCCAGCTGATCACTTGGACAAAATTTTCAACTGGCAGATCCTTCAGTCCAGCAGGAAGAAAATCATCTGAAGAATAGCTAGCGATTCAATACACATATTGTCCAAGAGAATTATTTCTTTGGTACCTTCAGCAACCAAGCCTCAGTTCAACCTTTCTGCACATGGTTGAGTTGTGTAACTGTTCTTGTTGCCAGAGTGCTCTTGAACAACTTCTGATTTGTGATATTATTTGTAGTATCTGGTAATACTGCTTTGGTTATATTCAGAGGTTGTTAACCAAAACTTAGCTTTACAGTGTCCGGTATTTAGTTTATTAGAGGTCAGTCTCAGTGTTTTATCAATGGATTTGTAGAACTGCAGGTGTGTATTAGAAGCTCTTTCCCATATTGGGTGCCAGAAAACATTCAGATTTGCTTTGAGCTTTAGGGAAAACTGTTATCTTTTAAATCTTCTGAAACCCAGAGTAGGCTGTAATTCCAGATCATCTCACACTCCTTCATAGCTTTACATTCTTCATTATTCTGATTTTTTTTTTTCTTCTCAAGATATGTGTGCACCAGGAAGCAGGAAGAAAAAAAAATCTGTGGCATTAACTTATGCCTCCCCTGTCAAGTATTTCTCTTCAGTTTTCACACTTGCCATTATTGATTATAAGGATTTTGAAGAGTTTGGGGAAGAGTCAACAGTTTCAATAGAACTTTAAAAAGAAACTGAGCAGGATGGTTTTAAATCTGTGTACGATTATAGTTTTTCCCCTCATTTTCATTTGTTAGCATAACCTTAGGGATTACTCCTAGCAAATCATACTTCTGTTTGAAATTGATGGTTGCTCTCGTATTAACTCTGACTGTATTATGAGATGCTTTTAATTTGTGTTGTGTATTTTTTTTGTGTGTGATATAGATGATTTTTTCTTTATTTTTTGTATCTTCATTTTATTTTTTGCAGATTTGGACTGAGCAACAAATTTGAAGCAGAATTTCCTTCATCTTTAACTGGGAAGGTGAGCATCTGTGAATAAGAAGCTAAAATTTTAGTAAGATCTTGTTATAAAAGCAAGTGTTCTAGGTATAGTCCATTTAAAAAAAAATGAATAAATCACATTGCTATGGTACTACTTTTTTTTTTTTTTTTTTTTCCCTCGTAGGTTGCACCAGAAGAATTTAAAGCCAGCATCAGTAGAGTTAATGGTTGTCTTAAGAAGAACCTTCCAGTTAATGTACGATGGCTACTTTGTGGATGCCTTTGCTGCTGCTGCACTTTAGGTTGTAGTATGTGGCCAGTTATCTGCCTCAGTAAAAGAGTAAGTTGTTTTTTTTTTAATGAAAAATAATAACAGTGGTTTAAAGTTAGAAATATATTGTTTTGTTCTCATATTGCAATTTCTCCACCTGTAAAGGCTGTATGGTAGTAATTGCCAGTTTGGTTTCATACACTTTGCTATTTTGCTTTAGTTTCTTTATCATACTACTAAAAGTTGCAACAGACACCACTCCAACTTTGAGCTTAAAGTAGATTCAGCTATACTACCAGATATCAATCAGAGAGGACCCTGTACAACCCATGCACATCACAATATTGAAACAACTTTCAAAATGCCTTTTTTTATTATCATCCTGTTTGTAATACCCTGTTTGGGGACATCAGAATTTGATAGTGATTGATTTGCAGTCTACTGTTAAAAGCTGCTTACGTGGCCTTAATACCACATAGGTTTTTGTTTAAACAGGCATTTTTTTGAAGATGGTAACTGATTGATTTGTTGGATTTTCCTTCAAAGTTGTAAATGAGTAAGATTTTGTAAACTAACACTGTGGTAGTGGTTTGTCTTTGCAAACACAGCGAGCCAAGTGCATGGTTCACAGAGGAAGCTCCTGGCACGTGCACGTCTCAGCTCGCTTTCCTCAGTGCCTGTATTTAGGCTACCTTCCCATTTCTTTCATTTTTATTAACATAAATAGCCTCTTTGCCTAGTCCTATTTTGTTTCTTTGCAAAAAGTCTCTGTGCTTCCACATCCTTTCCTGTATTGGTGCTGTTTGTGTCTCTACCTCTTGGCAAGACTGGTGTATATTCTTTCTTGTGTCATACCTCTTAATACTATGATGTTTTGTACCATTCATTGAACAAAAATGTGTTTTTCTTTACCCAAGTCCTCATTTTGCTTGGTTAGTAAATCAGGCGTTTTAAAGTTCGCAGTGGTCATGTGCTTTTTGCAGTCTAAGGGTAGCTTCTTTGCGCATTTTTTTGGTAATGATTTGCAGCTCTAAGTTTCTTTTCAAATGAGTGTGTGCACACACAGGTGGAATCGTTAAAACCAGAACTGAGGCAAGCTGCTTTTGTAGTCCTAAGATGGTATCATTAAGTGCTGCAAAGGCAATATAGATCCTTGAAACCCACATCTACTGAAAAAAATATAGAATCAACACTACACAAATCTTTTTTTTTCTGTATGATCTATCTTTCTGTGTTAGGAAAACATCTTCAAAGTTTCCTCGGTTCTTCATTAAAAAAAAGAAGTCGAATATTTAATCCCCCCTCCTCTACTTTTCTTTTTTTGTTTGTTTGTTTTGTTTGAGTGATTGCTTAAGACTAGTTTTAATTATATGCAGGATAAGGTACAAAAGTCTTATGTGGGAGTCCGTGAGAAGAACCATTGTTAGCTTTGATGTGAAATACATCAAAAGGTTTTGGGGCTAGGTTTTATTTTTTTAAACTGTCATGACCTAGTACGTCTCTTGCAGAATATATCTATATCCTGAAACCTCTGTTTACAGTGGATTAAAACTGGTTGATTGTTGGTCACAGATTGGTGACCAACCAAAAAATCACCAAATTGGTGATTTAAGTGCCTTGAAGGGAAGGCTACCTTTCCATTCCAGGCCTTGCTCTGTTTGTTACAAGCTCAAGGCAAGCTCATCTTGCTGCTGTCCATCTTCAGTGTGTGAAGAGCATGCTGCTGGTGCTTTTACTACAAGACCCATTTTCCCACATAATATACTGCTGAAGAAGGAAACGATAGCAGGGTGCTACATGGTAGTATAAAATGATGTCTTCTGTTTTTGACAGGGACATGATGCTACAAGGCTACATCATCTGTCTGGAACCTCTTAACCTAATACTACAAGTCACTATTAATCAACTTTTTAAATACATTGTTTAACCCTTCCTTTTGAAAAAGGCAAGGGCTTGTAGTGTCTGAGGTGAGAAATTGGACTTTGAAACTGAGGAAGGAAGTTCTGTATGGGAACCCAATGAAGCAACAAGTGCTTCAGTTGTTCTTCCAAAAGGATAAATATGGGAAAAATGCTTGGATGTTCTGTTCAGAGTAAGCTGGAAAGTGGTTAGTGATTTAATTGTTGCTGCAATATACTGATTGTGTGAAGATAGAATATGTCTCCGAAAGAGAGCAAACAGCAGGAACAAGGACAGCAGCTTGAGGCTGACGTTGCTGAGGTCGCCCTACAAGTACTGCCCAGGTTGTCGGTTCATCTCATACTTTTCTATCAGAGCTGATACCAGGCGATGATTTAGCAACCCTGGGTCTTTTCCTGCACTTAAAATTGAGTGACTTACAGGCTTAAGCTTGAAAGTCCTGCACTAGTGAAACTGAAGATAGGATTCAGCTGCTTAACCATAGTGACTGTTGTGATTGTGGAGGCTGAGTGGCACATCAGAGGTCATCTGTTTGTCAGCGAGAAGAGCAGAGATATTTTGTTGTTCCTGTCTTGTATCCCAATCTCTGGTCTCAGAAACACCGTAGGGTATTAAATGCCACTGGGTTTAGGCAGCCCAATTATTTCCCTCTGACTAAAACTTACTTTATTTCATCTGGAGAATTCAGATGTTATGGCTCCGTTATTTAGCACTGTGGCTAGTAAGGGGACTGCTTAAAGGGTTGGTGTCCTCTCTTGCAGAATGTAGTATCACTCACACAGCTGAAGAGTGTTATATAGAGAAAAAAAAACTAACTTGCCCTTAAAGGCAAGCTGAAAATTGTGAGAATGCTTCCCCAGGTTGAAACTTTTAATCACTCCATAGAGTGTTTTGGCTTACTGCTGTGCCACAGTTTTGCTGAGGAGAGAAAAAAAAAAGAGAGCAACCTAAGATATTCAGTTCTTATACTTGAACTGTTGTACTGTTTATTTTTTGCTGTGTTTTGTCAGGAGGTTCTGAAAATCAAATGATCTTCCTTGCTTTGACTTCTTCAGATCTCCTTTCATAGACAAGATTCTCCAGCTATAAATATAGACATAAAAATTACAGAGTATCCAAGTATCCAAGCGTATCCAAGATGTAGTTCTTGACGAAGTGGGGATCCATGATGACAGATGCCTACTTCATCCCTTCAACTTTTAGACCGAATAGATTCCTTTCCCCCAATACTCGTAACTTAGAATGATTTTTAGGGAGAGTAAATTCTTCAGCCTTAATCTGTTCAGAAAGTCAGATGCGCAGCCTGCTTGTCGGTCAGTAGAATCTGAGCAGTTGTCTCTAATGGATAATACAACAAGATATCTATTTAAGAATACCTGCAGTTCTTGGAGAAGTGTTGTCCAACTTTGCTAATTAATTAGACTTTGCTAATTCAGTCCTGTCATAAGTGATAGATTTATAGTGAAAAGAGTTGTTTGGAACTCACCTATGTTATAGCCTTTGCTACAGGATCATAAAAGACTCCCAAAACAGTACCGGTAAGAGTCTGATTTTGAAAGCAGGATGGGAGCAGTTCACATGTAGAACTCAGATTTGTATAGAACTTATAACTGCACAAGAAAAATGGACTATCTTTGTTCTTTTTGAATCCCCTCTGTTTGTATCATAGCCAAATGAGGTAGATTATATATGTTGACAGTTCCTAAGTGCAAATAGTTTTCTACTGGAAGACAGTTGTTCTGCTGAGTTGCATATATGGTAATCTAACAAGTGGGAGAGTTTCTCAGGATAAGGTTATGTTAAATGGAACTACCGATTAAATTAAATACTTGCTTATAATACAAAATAGTATTTTTTTTTTCTCAGAATAGCCAATTAAGAAATGTCTGTTTTAATGAGACTGAGTCAGTCTTACTGCGCTTGTAAGTTGGCATTATACTTTACAGCTCTTGTTCAAGGAAACATTTTCTCTAAAGTTTAGGTAGACAAAATGTAAACTACAGTTTCTGATTTTGTGGAAATTATAATGATTATTTTAATATTTCTTTATCTGTATTCTGAGTATTTACTGCCTTTCATAGTCTTTTTTTAAGTCTAGAGTGGGAATGCTATGACAAGTGAGAATATATGATTTTTGAAATTACATAAAAACTTCCAGTGACTTTTGCATCAAATGAGAATATATGCTTATTTTCTCTGTAGTGAAAAATAAGTCATGGATTTCACTCCTCACATCAGCAGGTGCTTAAAATTTATTAAATCACAGACATTTGTAAGCATAATAGTTAATTATATCACTTTATCCACTTCCAGTAAGTAGAGAATTTTCCTGCCCTGTGTTTTTCTTTTCATGGCTTTGTTCAATGCTAGTCTTGAAAGTCTTTGTACAGGATTGTTTTCTTTCTTTGTTTGCACTGCACTATTTGAAGGAAAAGAAAAGGGGGGGGGGATGGGAGTTGGTACTGTTCACCAGAAAAATAAATCTTTAATTTGATTCAATATCTCTTTGCCTTTCTTTTTTGATCTTGATTGCATTTTGATGAATAAAAGCTGCAGTAAAATTACAGGAAACATAATCCTTCATTTGCCAATCTAGATGACCGATGATCTTTGGTAGTTTCACTCATAGATTGTACTGTCCTTTCCAGGAAAAGTTCCAGATTGTATAAATGAACATTAAGTCTTTAAGGTATTGTTCCTTAAACTGAAAGAATAACATAGTGAATTATAATTCAGAAAGCACTACAAGATCAGGTCCCCATTTGAAGCCACTTTTTCAAGCAATTGACACTCATTTTCTGTATTAACTAAATGCTATAGTTCCCAATTTTCTAAATGGGCTAAGTAATTTCAACAGAAACAGTAGCAATGAAAGCTATGATAGAATTACAGTACCTCTAGATCGCTAAAAAAGCTTCCATTCTGCAAGTAAATTGCATGTTTCATTAAGCATTTTTTCAGAAGGGTCGTGGGCAATCTTTTAAAATGAGCAGAATGAGATATTTAGGAGCTATCTGTACTAATGCTTTCAAGAGCTACTTGTTTGTTTGTGAATTTGCACAAAGCTGATGAATGCTACTTAAGCCTCATCATTAGTTGTCACTTGCATAGCAGTTTACATCTTCAAATACTGTATAAACATAAGCTAATTACTACTTTCCAAAGTATTGATTAAATGTGTTGTGGAGGAGCTGGAATGAATTTCCTTTAAATACAGTAGTCTTGCTTGTCTGTAGATGGTACTGATCCTGAAACACATTAGCTCAGTTTATAGTAGCTATAAATACCTTTCATTTATTTTCAACACTGAAGAAAATATAGATTTCTCTGCTCTGCTTATCTGTCTGGGACTTGGCATTGGAGCTCCAATTGCATAATACTTTTCCAAGCAGTTTCTGGAGATAATTCAGTGTTAGACTGACAAGGCACTGGAGAGACTCTGCCTTTCCAAGGGATCATCCTTTTTGGCGTACACACTGCGGGAAGGTTGGCTGTTGTAGAGGTTATTTTCC
Organism: Tinamus guttatus; assembly: GCF_059628265.1. NCBI lineage: Eukaryota > Metazoa > Chordata > Aves > Tinamiformes > Tinamidae > Tinamus > Tinamus guttatus. The sequence goes on from NW_028288747.1 coordinate 8,838,240, forward strand.
CGTGTTATTTTGATGAAGTTGTTTTGCTATGTTGTGCTGCCTTTCAGGCTTTCTGCCCATGCATCTTTCTTTCCGTTCTAGGCCCCTTGGCTCTGACTCCTGGTAGCAAGAAGTCTTCCCCTATATTAATAAATTGAACCAGACAGCATCCCTCGGAGTTGGAGCTTTATAATTCGTACCCTCAGAAAGGTCGCTGGCAGGCTCTTGGCCTGCACTGTTCTACAATTCCTAGGCATTATCAGAATGCTTCAGGCGCTATGAATGTTTTGGAGGTTAAAGAAACTGTCTAATATAGATGAAAGCTGTTCCCTGCCAGCTGGCTTCAAGTGAATGAGAATGTTTCTGGGCACTGTTTCATTTCCTAGTAGAGATGTGACCTGAGATTCTTTAGTTTCTCTACCTACGCTGGGCCTTGAACCATTCTACACAGTATATAACTGGATTTTTTTTTTTTAAGGCCCAAACTAACATATCTGTAACGTTATAAAAGAGGTGGAGATAAGTTTCTTCTGTTTCCATCCACATTCAAATTTGTATTTCTCCTTAGTGCATATTGGTTATTTGGTAGAGATTAAATCCTGTTCTTGTCGGTTCTGTCTTCTGTGTTTATTTTCTGTGTCTCTTTCTGTGAGAACATCCTTCAGCAGGAGGGCAATGTCAGAGAATCAAAAGCTGGAATTTCATCTCGGAGTAAAAGTGTTAACACTTTTATTTACAAATTTAAGGTCAGGCCAACAACACTAATTATAATCCTGATGCTGCTTCAGTGATCATTTCAACATCTGTCCACCTTGTAAAATGCAGTTTTCCACATCACTATCAGGCCATCTCAAGAGAGGTATGTCAATTTGCCAAGTTGAAGACCATTGTCAGTACCAGACTTCTCCGTTGTAAGAGGTTTCCACAAAGTAGTAGCTAGTATGACAAGAAGTAGCTATGTATTCTTGTTCAGAGACTTGGCTTAAACAAGATATTCCTCTAGTTAAAATACTCAATGGACTCGCATCATGAGCCTGTTGGACAGGCAGAGTAAATTTATAAGAGACTTTTGTAACTCAGCTTTTAAGAACTTTCCTGGACAACAACTCTCTGCCACATGTTTCTCTTGCAGGATAAATTTTGGCTACTGACAGAGATTTTGATAGCAGTTAATTTCTCTTCTGTTCGTGATAGCTGAATGGTAATTTCTCATTCTGTGCCATGGCTTAGCTCAATATTCATCCAGTATCCGTCAGCGAGTGGGTCGATGATGATGCTGTAACATGTTCTTCCTTGTGCTCCTGGATAATGTAAATGGGATGTAATTTTTCATTTACCTTCTCCACTAGCATTAATGACTGCCTAGGCATTAGCACTTTCTTGAACAGTTTTAAGATCTTAAAGATCAAGATTACCAGAGTCTCTGAGAAATGTACATTAGAAATATCTTTGCCTGAGATGTTCAAAACCATTGCATGCAGCTGATGCCAAATAATGCTGCTATCTTTATATCAGCAGACAATGTAATGAGATATTCTCCTAGAAAGCAGCTGGTCTCATCTGGTTCATTAAGCTTTGGATTCATCTCTCTGTGATGCACCTACCCCAGGTTCGGAACAGGAACAATGCAAAGTAGGTCAGCTTATGGATAATATCAGGATGTGGGACAATATCCTCAGAGCTGTATTTTAAGATGGGAGATTTCCTGAGGTCAACCTGACATTGATAGTTCCTTCTGCTCCAGAATTTATGGGCATATGTTTTTCCTTGCCTAATGAGGAAGTTTGGCTTGTGCTTTCTTCTGGGCTTATTTTCTGCCTAGAATCATCTGAGAGGTAAGAAAAGATGCAGTAATAATAAATCTGTTAGATGAGGTAGTTAATCCAGTTTCTTACGAAGAACACTAGAATGGTCCATTTATTTCCATATTTTCTTCAATCCACTGGCTGGGTTTCACTTGCCTTCTTGCATGGATGCTGCATGGTTCCTGGGATGAGCACACATTCACTAGTCTTTAGTGATAAATGTCCTAACTGCAATAGGTAGGCGCATCTTGTGTCATCCTTCCTCCTTTGAAAAGAGTAGGCCTCTCTTCAAACCACTGTAGATGCTGAGGCAGATATTCAACTGATTTCCAGGACTTGGAAATCAGTCCAGGTTTCCCCTGTGTCATTGTCATCTTTCACAAACACATAATGCCTCAGTCAGGTGGGAATCTTAGCAATTTACACTTTCTGAAAGGTTTTATTTGTGATACAGTGTTCAAGGCAGAGAATGTCTCAACGCAGCAGAAGACATCTGTAATTGTTGTGTGCGTTCCAGTTAAACTCTTATATTTCTGTCACCAGTATTAGCCCTGGAAATATATATCGACATATCTCTGTCTGCCCAGTCTGAACACTGTACAAAGCATATTTTAGTGCTAGAAGCAATTGTTAGTGATACTGTCCTGCTCAAATTCAAGACCTTTTTCTTCCAAGCTTAGTCTAAAGCATATTCACATACATTTCTTGCGCTAATATAGGTCATCAGTACTTCATATCGAATTCATGCAAACTGTATAGGCATGCTATTAATTTGTGGGTTTGGTGTTTTCAGACTTGAAAGCATTTGGTTGTGAGAGATAATATGGGGAATGTTCAGGCATGCTGCATACCGTTGTGTGACTCAGCTATCTATTAACTTTATATTTCATTATTTGTACTGCTAGTTAAATTACTCGGATAAATATTTTGTAGACTAGTATATATTTGTTTGAAGAATAAACATAAAATTCCAGCTTCCCTTGTTTCTTTCTTTAAGAGAGAGTAGATGGCATAATTCAAGTACTGATAAGATCATGGGCCTTGCTTTCATAGTTTAACACAAATTCTGACCATCTGATGATCAACAAAACCTGTTTAAATCAGTCTCCTTGTATTTTGAAATTTGAGCATGAAGTATATTTTTTCACTGCAAGATTCAAATTTATTACTGCTTGATTGTGGTACAGATTTGTATAAAATATTTTGAAAGTCTCCATGCACTGTTTATTGGACTAGTGCTGCAATAAAGTCAAAAAGCATATGGATATATATATTCTTCTGTTGTTCCCAGAAGACTATGAAATTAAAAAACGGTAGTAGAGAATCGTGTTAATACTATTCGTTACTACTATTCATGCTATGTTTTACCATTGAAGTAAAGACAAATGGAGATACTCAAGTTAGCATCATTTGGAGAGTCATAGTAAGATACTTTTGTTTAACATTAGTATTTTACCAGTTATTTACTGACTTAAAGCAGGAGTTGAGGTGGCTCCAGCCTGGTCATCGGTGCTGGTTTTGGTGTTGCTGGTAGGTTCCAGGTCACACACTGCAAGAAGGCCACGTGTCCACACGGCCTCTCTGCCCAGATCAGGGCTGCATCAGGAAATGCATCCTCACCTGATTGATTCTGCAAAGACAGAAGAAAGATCTTGTATTTCCTGGTGCAGACAACGCTTCATTTGTATTCGATACTGTCGTGTTTGTGCATGACAAGTTCATGCTTAGTCTTGCTAATTTTTTGTTTTCACATCTGAATGCAAAACTAGTTGGCTTATTTGGGAGCAGTGTGAATTAGTAAACACATATTTGCAGTTGTGCTTTTTTGGTAGCCCAGTAGGGAATTTTTCAAAAGACATTGTCTGACACGAGCATCTTTAAATGGTCGTTTTTCAGAAATATTTCAGTAAACATTACATCTATACAGTTCACTGGCGAAATTATCCATAGAATTTTGTCAAGTGGACATTAAAGGCCATGTGCATTTTTCCCTGAGCATGATACAAAACATACTTTCTTATCTGTGGTGTGCTAACAAAAGTCTATTTGAATTGCAGTTTTAGGTTTTCGGTTTGTTCAAATTTTGCTGTAGGTTTTTTAAAGAAAAAAATTAAAAGTTGAATCGTATTAAATCTTCTTAATAAGCAAGGCTCTCTTCCACTTAATTTGTGCTTTTGTTGTGGCTAACACGTAATTTGCTGTATAGGTTCTTCTGTACACCATTGATAGAATATATAAGCTTGTCATCCTAGTGTGCTGGAAATGCTACTCTCACATCAAGTGCTGCTTTCTGGTTTTGTGTGTCCTCACCTGCTCCTCACTGTAAATCATTGAGATGTCAAGAGCAGTGATTAATTAAGCTGCACGTGCATGTGCTTTTTTTCACCTGTCAAGTGGGAAGAAAACTTACTATAGTGAATTGTGCGATGCTGTTTAATTCATCTCTTTTTAGTCTGAGTACTGAGGTTTGCAGAAATATTTTACAGTCTGATTTTCAGTAATGTTTTTGCATCTGCAAAGTGTCACGGTTTGGAAATTGTAGATATCCTAAGTCATGCTAAAGGAAGGACCACAGTGTAGCTTTGCTACATAAATACTCGTAGGCTTGAGGCTACATGTGTTTTTATCTAATGCTAGTCAAAACCGTACTAATTAGAATGACTTTAAACTGGATTATTATTTAAATAAACCTATTAATACTCCATAGCTACCGATCAATTTCTTATGTGGGTGTATGTGTTGTAATATAGGTATAATTTTATTGGAATTTGAAAAGCTTAGATGTTTTTCCACACTCTTTTTACCAAACAATGAAATTAAATTGTATAGTGATCTTAATCTATTATTAAAAGGTCCTGGCAAGGAAGATTACAAGGTAGATTCAGGTTTTGAATCAGTTTTGCCATTGGTTTAGCAGCGGGTGGGCAGGCAGATGCCTGCTCAGAGTAGAACCTATTGCCATTTTTCACCATTGATAGAGTAGCCTTTCAGAGTCAATGAGCTCTGTCAATGTGAGCTTGTCAAGGCTACAACTTCATAGACCTGAGAGGCGGTTTGAGAGGTCAGCCCTTTTCAGGTTTGCTGTGATGCAAATGAACTTTAATGCTTAAACAACTATTGGAATTTTTATGTCTGCTCCTTGTTCTTTTTTCTTCACAAAGTCATTGACGAGACATTCAGTGCTTTTTAAATTGGAAGTTGCATTGTGCTAAAGACCTAGTACAGATTTACGGAGGGCTGAAAGCAGTTAGATCATGTTCTTTTCATGGTGCGATTAGAATCAAATCGATTTCCCTACAGCCTTCAGCATTCAGATGGCAATTTTAACAAAGCTTGGGGGCTAGACAAGGGACAAAACGACTGAACTGAATGTTAATTACACTCTGCAGCCTTATTTTCTTTTGATTTGGAGCTGACTGGCAACTAAATTAACAAAAGTGTGACCATAACTGCTGCCCTATTTTCATTTAAAAGGAGAGCGGACTCTAAAAGGCTATCTTTACAAAGAAACAAGTGAGGTCTGCTGATTATTGTTAGAGGGCACTGTCTTTAAAAACATAATAATAACAATAACGCCCAAACTACTCGATTCCAAAAACTGCTGCGATAAATTAGGCACTGGCCCTGGTCTCCTTGCACCCTCTGATGCCTTGACTTATGCTTTTTAAAATACAACGTAATAAAAATGCGATGCAATGATTGCTCTCAGATGGCAGTGATCTAATTTTTAGTCATGTGACCGCCGACCGTCCTCAGACATCTTTCCCCGCAGCCGCTTCGGGCTTAAGCCAGAGAGCAACTGGCGTTTCAAAACCGAAATGCTGATATTTGGCGGGACGGTAATAACGTGCCACCTAATTTTTATTTTCTTCAGACACTCCTGTTTGTCGAAATAGCGTTTATTTTGATTTGTTAATGTTCACTTACAGTACTCGTGTTTTGTAGCGGTACCAGCGCGGTGCTTTCTCATCCCTTCCCCTCACCCCTCCATGCCTTGTAAGGAAGTTGCAGCTGCAGTAAGTTGTATTTGATCCTTGTCATTGCTCTGTCCTTCTGCACCTGCAGCTCTGTTGGTCTCATCTTAACACCTGGCACCATGAATTATCCTCTTTTTATTCAGAGTCAGTAGCAAATCCCATTTAGAGCTAAGCAGTATATATTCTGGCAGTCAAATGACCATAAATGTCAGAATGTATTTCTCAAATGTAAATATAACTGAATAATTATCCTGAAAATGTTCTGAGACTTTACAGCGAAGAATGTCCTTCTTTAATACTAACATGCGTGGCCTTAAAAGGCTTTGAAGGAAAGATTTCGGAGTTCTCTGGCAAACACAGGCAGTTGAAACTTCGAAGCTTTAGAATGGTACGTGTTAGATTTCTCTTTATATAAATTAGATTTTTTTTTTATTTTAATACTAATTTGAACATGTTCCTGTAACTTTCCACACATAGATTTGCCTCTCTAAAATCTGGATATGAACATAACAAAATGTTATTTTTCTGTTTGCTCCAACAGAGTCTTACATACGTGTGTACTTGACCTGCAGCACTGCAAAATGCAACATTTGTCTGTTGAAGCAGCAAAGCAGCAGTGTGTTTGGACCACTGATATTAGGGAGCAGCTTTCCTACATTTATACTTAGATCACTTGGAAATTGTTGTGTAAGAGATTTCAAAGCTGTAACTGCTACAAAAGAACAGTAGCATATATGTGAGCAGCTTTTTCAAAATGGTTACATTTTTTTTTTCCACCCAATTTGGAGCTGTTTTTTAGCATACCATAAGGGCTTGTTTCTGTTCTGGTTACTATTTAATGCCAGAGAAGTTTTGCTAGTGCTAGAGACCACCCTGTACTCAGTCACTGTCCTGTACTTCTCCCCTTTTCACACAAAAGCAGCTGCAAAACAAAGTTTTTCTAAAACCAGTCAAGAGTAAAATTCTTTCTCATTTGTCTTCCAGACACGAAGATCGATTGAGAAGTTATTAGAATGGGAAAACAATAGGTTATACCACAAGGTGAGTGCTGCAGGGAGCAGCTTCGTACTGATGGAGTTTGAATTGCACAGTATGGAAACAGATGCTTTTGTTGAACGAAAAATATGAAAGGTGGACAAATGGGCTAGTCTGTGTGCTGCAATAAAATACAGCTCATTTTTCTTCTTTTTCTTTCCTCCTTGTCTAGCTGTGCTTGCATTGGAGACTAAGCAAAAGGAAATGTGAAACGAATAACATGATGGAATATGTAAGTTAAAGGGCTGTTTTGTGAGTTTCTCTATTAAATGATCATTTATTTTGCTTCTGATCTTATTCTTTTCATGATTATTAATCAGTAAAGGTGTCAGGAGCTTAATCGCCTGAGTGCAAGGATTTTCTACGGTTCACAGATGCATGGTTTCATGTGTAGGACTGATTTATAAAGTTATGAATGACTTGAAAACAAGGCTTCACTGTGTTCTGAAAAATAATAAATTAATTGCCAAGATAAAATAGCTTGAACATGTGTTGATGGAGTGTGAAATTTTAGATGCTGTATAAAGAATAACCACAACTTTGGTTACGCAGCAAGTCAGATATGGCTGTTTTATCTAATGCTAATCAAGTCTAAAAGTATGGAAGAAGACCTTTCAACTAAGCTGTTGGAGCTTAAGAAACCTTTAGCCTTTTCAGATTTTAGCTGCCCCTTACCTCAACTATTTAGAAAGCATCTTTTTTTCTAGTTGGTGTGGCTAAAATATTTTTAAGTCAGTCTCTGAAATAAAATAAGATGTCAGTCTTGGCTGAGATCCCATTAAAAATCCATATTTCTTAGAAATATACACTGGGAAGTGGCATGTAGTTTGAAATGAGTAATATCTTATGTGGATTTTCAGTTTGTTTAGCAGGCTTCCTTCTTCCTTTTTTGTTGCTGTTTATATTTCCATTTTCAAAATCTCTTGAAAGAAAGCAAAGGGTACTAACTAGAAAGAAATTTAGATACTAAATTGTAAGGCACAGTAGAATATGCAGAACTGCTTTAAAACTTTAAGGAGTTGAAACAGGAAGGGGTTAACTTTTACAAAACAAAGACTAAACCCTGAGAAATACCTAGTAGATATATCTACTTCCAACTTATCTCTACTCTTTCATTATGTAATATGCTGTCTTTTCTTTGAAATAATTAAGCTATCATAGTATATAAAAATGAGTGTGATTAAGAGTTTGGAAATTGTCTTAAAATCCTTTTTTCTTGTGCTAACCTTCCCCTCCTCCCTGCTTTTTTTTTCTTCCTGTTTCTATACTAGGTCTTGTTTCTAGCCTTAAATATAAGATTTTTTTAATGCCCCTTTTACAGCTCTGTTCAGTTCACTGAATAAATAGACTTTTCATATCAGTATCTGTTCTATTAAAAAAATTAATATAGATGTGTGATGTATCACTATAAAAAAATAAAGATAATTTCAGTATGTTGCTTTGAGCTTGACCTAAGTGGAAGTGTTTTTTCTTTCACCTAACATGTATGTATTTCCAGATAATTTTGTTGCATCAAATCTTTTGAGGATTAAATTGAAGCAAAACATAAAGTGCTAGTTTTCAAATACAATGTGGAGTACAGCCAAACTGTACAATGGGAACATTTTAAAATAAATATTCATTACTTAAATTAGATTTAAAGTCAGTTGAACTGTTTGCATTAATAAGATGAAAGCATTGTCTCATAGTTTTACAGGATCAAGATCTAAGATTTTGTTTAATATTTAATTTGTAAAATGCCAGTAAGCATTCTGGAGCAGTTTAATGATTTTTTTAACCAAACTATTCTGCAGCATTTTCAGCTATTTAATTTTCTAGTCCCTTTAAAGCTGCCTTTGATTTGTGTTCATGGCTTAGTTGATAAAAACCCATAGCTCTTTTTCCCGCCCCCCCCCCCCCCCCAAAATGAGTGCTTTAAGTTGAGCTCTTGTACCCAAAGCTTGGTGCTCTGTTCACTTGAAGTTCCATATCCAGTGCTGCAGAGGATACGCAGTATGCAATATTTCATACTGTGACTCCTTTGGCATAAACACAGATGTGCAGCTTTACCTCGCCCTCCCTTTCCTTAACCTGCCCTGTGCACCAGGGCACTGGTGACGTGTGATGATCAGCTCACATCCATGGCCAGGAGAGTGCAAGGAATTTGCAGCACTTTGAAATCAAGGCACTTCTGCGTAGGTGCAAAAACACAGCCTGAAGAGCCTCATTCAGAGGTTCAGCGTTTCAGAGTGTTAGGCTCAGAGATCAAACCTTTTTCTTTCTTTTCTTTTTTCATTTCTCAAGATGCTGTCATAATTAAAAGCATTTATCCTGTAAGCACATACGCTGTTTTCATTTGTCACCTTAATCTGCCTGCTAAAATACAAGTTTGTTTCATTTCTCTTTTGTTGCCAGCTATCTGTAAATAAGATATTTTAATTTATAAAACATTTTACAGTCAAAAAACAGTTTTAACTTATTTGAAAGACAAACTCCCTTACATATATAAAAAGCTTAGCCATATTATCAGTTGCATTTCTTTTTAATGGCTGTGATCATGCAGCTATATTGGTATTTCTGTGATTCTCACTGAAGAGAGAAAATAGGAAAGAGCATTTTAGATAAGCTACCTATTAAAATACAAAGCAGGACTTAGGTTGTATTCTTAGGTTATACACTTGGAGTTTATTCTTCACTTTGTCCTACAGCATGTAGACAGCTTGCTAAATGCTAAATCAGTATTTAAATTAGAATCAGGACTTGAAGAATAATTACATGGAAGCACTAGTCAAGCATCTTGTTAGCTACCTGCCAGTCTTTCTGATACAAGAACTTTGCAGTAGTTAACATATACCTTTCTATAGAATTTCAGATCAATGAACATGATTTAGAGTCCTAAATTAAGTTAAAAATTGAAGTAGAGTTACGTTAACTCTACTTAATAAAAAGAGGTGTGTTTGAAAATTAACTTTGAAAATGTTTTTCCCTTTCGTTGTTTTAAATGAATACCTCCATCTCTTTTGTAAGTTTTACTTAATAAGTGAACTTTGCTAAAGATTATTTAATATTTAGAGTTTTTTTCTGCCCTAAATTGAGCTTAGTCCAACATGATCTTCTAGTTGTCTCCAATTTAAGGAAAGTATTGTGATCACCGATTGTCATTCATTTCTCTTTTGCAATTTGACATACTTCCAAAAAGACCAAAAAAAAAAAAAAAAAAGAAAATGGGAATTATCATTGTGATAGACTTCAGATAATAAGTTTTTCTGCTATTTTCAATTTAATATATATTTGTTTTCTTTTTATACAGGTCATCCTTATAGAATTTTTACCAAAGACACCGATTTTTCGACCAGATTAGCATTTACTTTATTTATAGAGACTTATCCAAGTATGTTGTCTTTCCAATGGTGCCTTGCTTGGTGCTCTCCTGGTGGTGACATAGCATTGGTTCTACAGAATCTTGTGGTGTTTTCATTCTTTTTTGTTTATTTGTTTATTTTTGTTTTTTTCTTATTTTTTAAATAAGAGCATGTCCTAAGTGCGTTTGGTCAAAATTTGCAAAAGTCATTTCATGCACATGTTAACTACTACTTAAGTTATTACTTTTATTTCTTCTGTTTGTTAATGTATCTTGATTTTCAAAGTCTTTTATATGTGTGCGCGCGTGTGTGTACATATATATATATAACTATAAATACACAGCTGAAAATGGTCTACAAGTGAGCAGATATTTTTTTACCCCAAAATGACACAACTGATTGACTGTACTTTGTGCAAGTCCTTTTAATTATTAATTTATGTTTTTGAAGTAACTTCTATGATTTACGTAAATTTTTGTCAGTGACATGTCAGCTGTAAATATTTTCTGTTTCTTTTTGGGATATTGCCTAGCCATTTCCATCAGGAGGGTGAGGAAAAGTTCTTTTTGAAACTGTTTTTTGGAACCCAAATGTCATTACATTGGTAGAAATCTTTGTGCTTTTCATGAAGAAATCCTCTCAGCTGGTTCTGAAAAAGTTAAAGGTAAATGAATGAAAAATAGAATTATTTTATTCAGACGAGAAGAATCGCAGAGAGAATTGCATGCATCTGCCAGTAGAGCTCAGGATCACAAAAATATGCTAGTATTACAGATTATAATGTAGCTATTTTAATTCAGGCTAATGCCATGTATCAGCTTTATCTTACTGTTTACCAGATCCTGAATGCAGGAGTGCTTAAGTATTTCTTCCATTAAATTTATTTTTCAAGAAGATCTTTCAAGGGTATTTCTTTTCTTTTCTTTTCTTTTTTTTTTTAAGCCACGTAAGCAGAAAAAAAAGTTAATATAGGAAATCTTGAACAATTTAGATCAAATCTTGAACAGTTCCAGATGCAAATGGAGGTGCCATGAATCAAAGTAATCAAAGCAGGGTACACTGGACAACAGTGTAAATTTGAATGTGTTAGATAAATATTTATCGCACCCTTGATTCTGCTCATTTTGGTTTATAAAGCTTATTTTCTGTACAACTGTAAAGATTTTTTTTTTAAACTGGATATATGATATATACTTGGGTCAGGCCAGTTGTATAGTATTTCTTCTAGTTATATTTTAGTTATACAAATCTGTACACATTATAGTTTATTTGCTATTCAATCATATTTTTAAGTTTATGTCTCTAAAATTACTGTACATGAACATTAGTGTAAGCTATGAGTATGTTCCCTATACAGCTGTGCTAGCAAGCAATAATGTGAATATATGAAAAACTGCTTAATATTTGTATGAATAACGAGTTGATACCACTACAAGAATAACCTTCTCTTTTTAATCTTTTAAATACAAGTTTTATTTCAAGGTAGTATATTACAGGTACCTTGATGCTGTGAACTATTTTTCTATGTCTTCAAAATACTCTATGTAAAACCTTCTCTAGTGAGTATCATATTCCTAAATGCTTGACAGTAGGAGCAGTCTAGAAAGTTTTAAGTTTCCTTGTTCTAAGCCCTCTGTATCTGTTCCCCCAAATCATTCTTTGCTCAGTTTTTGTGTGTGGGCTCCTGATGTTTACTTTGAGAATAGCTCAGTTATGCTTTTTGTAAAAGCCTACAAGTCTGTTGCTTTGCTTGATTGAATATATATATATATATTAATTAATTAGTATCAGTTTGAGATTCAGTCTTCTGGATCCTACAACAGTTTCTTCCCCGGAATAAGTGGTTATGATTTTTAATCAATTTCAGCCTCTCTCTCCCTTAGTGTCAGTGTGTCTGCAGTTAATCCTCGTTTCCCCCAGAAGTGCTAGTTAGTCTCTGGCCAATTCTGGCCTGTGAAGTGGGCCAGAAGCCTTAGATTTGGTGGCAGCTGAGGTCGTGCAGGTGGGAGGCACAGCGCAGAGGTGGAGACTGAGCAGAAATAATAACCGGTAATAACACTGGTGACCAGAAATAAATGTTGATTTCTTTTAAGTGCCAGTTTTCAATAAATTAAGTATTGAACCATACCGAGCCTAGACTTTCTTATCAAAATCGGAGCCGCTGCGTAGCGCCGAGCTCGGGCTCTCCCCGCCGGCCTCGTGGCCGCGCAGCCTCCTCACGGCACTGCCCGACCTGCCGCCTCTGCGGCCCTTCTGAGCAGGGGGCGGCTCCGGGCTCTGCGGGGAGCGTTTCTCTAGGGAAACTTCCACATAGAATGAATCCTAGAATGCCTAGGGTTGGAAGGGACCTCTAGAGGTCATCTAGTCCAACCCCCTGCACGAGTGATAGTGCTGCTGAAGATCTTGTCTGCTTAGGTGCATCCATTGTGCGCTGCTTGACTTCAGTGTTTAACTATCACCTACTCTCTAAGAATTTTACTATAGGTGGCCGAAGTAGAATTTTTGAGCAAATAAAGTGTTAATCCCTTAGGAAGGAGGCCTATGTAATTGCCTCTGAAAGGATTCCTGATATTTCACTGCAACAGAAATCAGCGTCACCTGAGTATTATCAGGCAATGTGGGAAATCTGCTTTATATGTAGATGAATCCTGCTCTCCAAAATGTTACTCCGCTGCTGAGGTAGTACACTCATGTAGTATGAATGTTATAAAACATTTTTACACAACAGCTTTCAACTTTTACAGATTGAAGCTAAAATATAGTAAAACCTTAAATCATCCATTTAATGCCTGCAGCATCCAGTAGCATTTTTCTTCGTTTTGGGTTTTTTTGATTGGTTGCTTTTTTTGAAATGTCTAAATTTTGTTATCTTATATGCTAGTAAGAAGACATGTCTTAACTTTTTTTTTTTTGTCCAGTTGACAAAGTATAATGTTGAATAGTTCCATCAGGTCATAAGCTCTATTAGAACTTCCAGGAGATAGGATATTTACATTGGACTAATCCATTCAGCTTCTCAGCATTTCCTGCAAAAAAAGTTATCTATTCCCACCCTTCTTGAATAGTGAAAGTTAGATACCCACTTGATATTCATCACTTCTGATCAGCAAATGATGTTGATTATGTATGTTTCCCCCTGATCCAGAAAAACTAGTGCTAAAGTATCAGTGATGCTCTGAGAACATAAATTAGTGTTTATAGATGCAGTGACCTTGATTAGGCAATCAGGATTTGTTTCTTAATGGGATATAAACAAAAAAAAAAAGAAAAAAAAAAAGTTTTTGTTCTTTTGGTAAGAACAAAAGTGTTCTTTTAGTAAGAAGTAGAAATAAGTCCCAAGAGAGAAAGGCTTTCTGATCATCCATGAAAAAATCTGTAGAGTTTATCTCTTGTTGAATGCCTATGATTTGATGTTTACTCTGTGATTAGCAAATTTTAACAGAGATTTGAAATGTTTGTGGAGGTAGGTAAGAGCTTTTTAACAGCGTGGTAGGAGTCATGTTAATAAACTATATGTAAAAGCAAAACCAAAAATGCCCATTGCAAATCCAAAATTTTCCATGATACATAAACCATGTACAGAAGATTCTAAAAACTTATTGCAGTAGCTGGGTTGTAAATTATCATCTGTAAATATAATATAACAAATTAATTTACTGAAAATCTCAAGACTATTGTGTATGTTTGCAATACTCCAACTTTGAAGTATATGTTTAGAGAAGAGTCTGTTTTTGTTTTTCTGTAAATTGTTCTTTAGCCCTTACAGTTAAAGGGGAGAGCTTTAAAATGCAATCAGTAACTTCTCAGAAACCAAAAGGAAAAAGAACTTCTATTCCCTTCCCTACACTACCCCCGCTCTGCAAAGTCTTAATTTTAAGGTGTTCTTGTTGTTTTGGGATCCCTAGATTATGGTTTTTTGAGCAGTAATGAAAATTGTTTACACACACACAAATTATAATTCTGAACAATTTAAAGAGACCACTTTAGACAGGAAAAAGGATTTTTTTAAGCAAAGAAAATCCTTTTTCTTTTAAGTTCTTCAAGCCCTGCTATTAATTAAAAGAAGGATCATGACGACACTAGGTCAAAATCCAGAGTATTTTATGTAAAGGAAACACTGAACTAGAGATGCCTTAGAGCCTCTAATGTCTTGGACTCACCGTAACAACTTATTAAGGAAAAGTGATGCTGGCCAGTTCTGTATTTGTGACTAAAATCATTTATGCTGCTAGTTGGCAACATTGTTTATGCAAAGAAGACATCTTAAAAAAATATTAACTTTTACTAATTTGCTCTAATTTCTTTGATAATTCTCCGTAAAGCCGCATTGTATTTCCATCCCTAAAAATTATATGTATGATGGTTTTAATGCCTTTAATAGCCATATGTTAGGTAGAAGTATTAATTTCTCAGGGACTAATAGAAAAAATGGAAATGGAGTTAATGAGCTGAATGCCTATCTGCATGAAGGCTTATTTTGCAAACTGCACCCTAGAAAGCTTCTGATTGTAATATGCATGACCATTTTGAATGTTATCAATATACAGCTACGAGAGCACCCTTCACCCTCTATTGTTAAGCTGCTGGAAAAAAAATAGATATTTTAGAATGGGCTAGGAAGGATAAAAGAATTCTCGCTAATTTGGATAGTGAGAATGAGTATTTCTAATGGTGCTTCCTTCTTATTCCTGTCTTTGTTCTTCGTATAAAGCGCTCTCTCCAGGCAGGATGAATGAGGAGATTCTGGTAATGAGAAAACAGTATCATTCTTGCTAGTAGAAATGTTTCAAGGGGAGAAGTACTTCAAAAGCAAACACTTTTGCTGCTGAAAAACTCTTTTCTGCATTTGTTTTAAGTTAGCTATAGGTAGCCAGTCAGGTTTGTTTATTAGAAACAGTGTCTTGAAGTTTATCTTTTTTTTTTCCTGTCTTTTTTTTTTTTTTTTTTTTTTTAAGACATCATTATATTACATACTGATGTTTCAGTGAGATTGGAATAAACTAAAAATATGCTTTTTGAAAAAATTGGAAGAGAAATCCCTTCATAGAACTTGGTGTATCGATGCTTCCTATGCTATGTGTGTATCTCCACCACCTGACATCTGGAAAATATATATTTTATGATTTTTTTTTTATTATTTTTGTGGAAGATGTTTTTTTCAAAATTCTTCTGCTTCATTTAGATTATTAATATTTCATTAAGATTTATTTTCTTGAAAGAGATTCACAAATGCTTGACCCCTGGGAATATGACAGACCGTTAGGAAAGATACAGTGAGGCAAAGGATGAAGCATAGAAAGGAGTAGGAGAAGCAACATCCAAAGGATCAAACTTGGGAATTAAGCTGAAAAATTTGAGTGTGATGGAAAATAATTTTGAATTGCATGAAATAGCGTTGAATGATGAAATTTAAGTAAAAGCTTGCAGTCCATTTCAGTAATTATTTAGACTTAATCTTGATACATTTTTAAGTCTAACAAGTGTCATTAATTTCTTTGGGTTGTACCCTGATTGACGGACAGTTCTGCAGTTACGCAGATTTTAGGGTGAGCTTCCCTCTTAACCTTTATATACCCAGACCAGAAAGGAATCTCTGAGAGCTGCACAGCGAATACAGAACAGTCTTTTTTCTACGCTGGAGCCTGTAATGCATAGCTAATTGTTTCCAAAGACAATTCTTGATTTGTCCAGACAGCTCCTGTCAGGTGACAATATATCTAATACCCAGGAGTAGGATTCAGTTAGGATAACTTAAGTTCAGGTAAGTTAAATAGATTTTTGTAGCTAGCTGTAACTTTTATGGAGAGGGGGACTGTTGAAAAATGCTCACTTTTGGAGGGCAGATACTTGTTCTTTATTGAGGGTTTTTTTTTTTTTCTTCTCATTTGCAACTTCATCACTAGAAGTTACTAGTCATATCAAAACTAGACCTGGTAATTATCTAAAGATAGTTTTCTATTATAGTGCTTTAAATTTTGAGTTCATTTTCTAAAATATGTTCAGAAATAATAATAAAAAAAGATATCCTGATGCAATATAGTTAATATTTTATGTGTGTCTGTTTTAACTGATTTCATTGTATCAGTACAAAAAATCTCACTCAAACACTAAATCTCTGATCTTTTGTGTTTGCTTTCTAAAGTGATAGGGTATTCAGTGTATATATTTTTTAATATTGCCAGTGAGCTGTTTGGCTCAGTGAGAGTTCAAGGAACACAGAATAGTTACTGCTTTGAAAAAATGGAATTCTTCTTTCCATAAAGACTGAACATGGCAATGAAAATACAAAACTAATTCCAGATATAAATTAGAAAAAGGATGAAAAAATACCAGTGCCTAAATGTTGTGTGCTAAATTAGCCCTATGTAATTCATGTTGCTTTAAAAGAATTTGCAGAGAATTGCACTGGACTGTGTATATTTAGGAAAAGCCTGTTTAAAAATACAAAGCAGTAACCAAAAAAAAAAAAATAACTGAAATCATGTTATCTTTCAAGTAAGCAAATTCCAATAATGTTTTGGACTATGCTGAAAATTCATTTGAAGCAGAAAATACATAAGCAATAATTTATCCTGGAACTGGATGTTAAGGAAGCTGCTATTTGTATGCAGAGAGTCGGTGGCGGTTATGTCGATGGGGAATCTCCTCTAATAAAGAGTTTAGAAAGATGGAGTTGCTGTGACTTTCACTGTTGTAACATTCCTCTTCAAATATTTTAAGTCTGGGTGAGAGATCGAAAGCTTAGAGGCCAGTACTGTGTTCACAGGGCTTTGGGAGCGGGAGATAGGAAGAAAAGGACTTTTTTTCTTTTTTCTTTCTTTTTTTTTTTTTTAAGGCTGCACAATTGTAAATAATGCATATTTAAGAGTATTTAACCACGTCTGCTAAATTACTGAAAACTATTGTTGAATTATAGAATATTATTTAATACATCAGCATTGTTTTTTTCCTGACCTGACCCAGAATTGGAATGCACTCCAATATAAAACTTTTTAAAAGCATTTCTTAAGTTGTATGTATTACAAACTAATAAAATAATTGCAATCCTATCTACTAAGCCTTACTGTTTTTCATCTGTATGTCATGTTAAAAATTTAAAAGAACTCTTCCAGTTAATGCTTCTAATCTGGTTGTGGGGAGGGGGAGGAATTGGGTTTGCGTTATTTGGCGGGGCTGTGAGACTACAGAGTTACCAAACTTAAGAGTCTTTGCTTGTGCGAGGTGTTTCAGACGAGTTTTTACTAAGTCTGCACTTGGAGTTCTTTAAGCTTTTCAAAATGTAAGGCCAGTAGGATTTGCTATATATATTATTGTTATGGTTAAATAATCATGTCGAAGCTGCTTCTGCACTTCTTTTTTACACCCTAGTGGTCTCAAACAATTAATGCAGACTTTGCATCAAGCCAACGCAGACACCTTGTGCTTGCAAGGAAATCATTCCCGTTTATGCAATTCAAGCATTTTTAAGACTCTGAGCTACGAAACACCAGTTAACCCAAACTTGAGGAACAAAAGTAACTTTGCACTCTCCAGTGCTCTAAAAAGGACGTTGATTTTAATCATCCACCTTCTTTTTTTGTGTGTGTGAGTAACATTTTACAACTCTGGTTACTCTAGCATGGAAATCCAGACAGCTCCTTTATAGAGTGTTTATGTGTGTGTTTGTGATATATGTATATATGTCTGTGTATATGTGTGTGTATTTTATATATATACACACACACACCCACATGCATGCGATGGAGGCGGGGTCGAGGGGGCGGCTTCCCCAGAGGTACTGGGAAGCAGCATTCAGGGTGTTGTAATTTCAGCTTGCAAAGCGGTATGATACAATGTTGCTGAGCAGAAAAGCGCACGATAGATTTAATGTAGCCAATTGTGTACTTTTGAAAAAAAAGAGTAACTGTTCAGTGTGAGTTAATTTTGGATTTTTTCAGCATCTCTCTTTTAGGCTTTGTGCCGCATTCTTCTAGACAAATGCGTATTCCATGTGGGCCACTGTTCTGCTAAATGCTCTCAGTTCTCCTTTTGCAATCAAGATTATGTTGCTAAGGAGATTTTGCTTTTATTGGTGCCATTGATTTGTGTTAATACGTTTTGAATACCTCTCGGTATTCTTCCGTAGACAAGGCCAAAAGAAAAACTTCCCTGAGTTTCCCGATTTACATTACAAATGGAGCAGTGGTGTAATGAAGCCGATATAAAGTGGGCAGTTGAAAGGGAACTAAAGAAGGGCACTCAAGTGAGAAATGAAGAAATGTGCCGGGAGCGCCGCGCGGCCGCCGCGGGCCCAGCTGCGGCAGCGGCCCCGGCCAGGCCGCAGGGGCCGCGGGGCGCGCGGGCGCCTCCGTCCGCGCCGCGCAGACCACCCACTCGCCGTGCCCGGCTCCGCCGACGGCGCCCGCCGTGCCCTGGGCCCCGCTGCTGCGGCCGGGCGCTGCCGGCAGCCCCGCGCAGGAGCGTGTTGGGCCTAGTTCTCCCTTGCTGCAAGACTCGCGGCAAACAGCTCTGCCTGAGGGGGAGAGGAAGGAGGTGCCTCCGGCTCCAGCCCTGTCCTGCAACCGGAGGGACCCGCTGTGGCGGCCCGGGTGTCCCTGGCCTGGGAGGGGAGGCTGGGGGCTGGCAAGGCCTCTGTGGAGCTGCAGGGACTTGGCCTTGGGCTCTAGGAAGCGCCGCCGGGCCCTTGCGCCACCCGGAGCTCTCCAGCCGCCTTCCCGCGCGCTCCGAGCAAGGCCCGGCCACCACATCTCGCTTGTCGCAAGCAAGGGCTGCTCCCCGGAGCCCCCAGCTCACAGACCGTGCGGCCCACAGTGCCTCAGAGGCCCAGTCGCTCCTTAAAGACCAGAAATGTTGTCCTTTTGAATCAAAAAAAAGCCTCAAGCCTTTTCACCTGCCTCTTGCCGACCCTCAGACCATCTTCCCACATGTTCTTCATGGTCCCACCACAGAAGAGCCCCAGCAGGATGTCGGTCCTGCTCCCCTGACCTATGTGGTCAAGGGTATCCTTCAGCTCTTGCCCTCCTCTGTGTGTGCTCCTGGCTCCTGCAGGACTCAAGGGCCTGGTAGCATTTTTATAGAAAAAGATTATCTGGAGAAGAGTCATGGCAAGAAAAGTCGGAGCGTTCCTATCTTCCAGGATTTGCTATCACCGGCACTTTTAGCCAGTGAGGATCTAAATCCCCACCTGCTGCAGGAGCTCAGGACAGCACAGCAAAAGGTTGGGCCTCGACGTGCCAGCGAGGTAAAGGGTCTTTCCTGAACGATGTCTGTATTGCTCTAAGCAGTTTGCTGTTCTACTCAGCAGACGCATAGAGGTACAGACTGCTGGTCTGGGCAGGGAAACTTCTACCTGGGTGTAGAAGAAATCCCCCTGCTCCCCTCAAGAATGACAAGTTTCATCCCCTTTGCTAAAGCACCGCTCTTGTACTTTGAAGTATTGTGTCAATTTCTGGGCCCCCCAGTAGAAGTGGGATGTGGATCTACTGGAAAGATTCCAGTGCAGGGCTACAAGGAGGGGCCTGGAACATCTGCCCTATGAGGAGAGGCTGAGGGAGCTGGGCCTGTTCAGCCTGGAGAAGAGAAGGCTGAGAGGGGATCTGATCAGTGTCTATAAGTACCTCAAGGGAGGCAGTGAGGAGGATGGTGCTGGCCTCTTTTCAGTGGTGGCCACCGACAGAACTAGAGGTAATGGCCACAAACTGAAGCACCAAAAGTTCCACAGGAACTTAAGGAAAAATTTCCTAACAGTGAGGGTGACAGAGCACTGGAACAGGCTGCCCAGAGAGGTTGTCGAGTCTCCTTCTCTGGAGATCTTCAAAACCCACTTGGACGCAGTCCTGTGCCACGTGCTCTAGGTGACCCTGCCTGTGCAGGGGGTTGGACTAGATGACATCTAGATGTCCCTTCCAATCTTAAAAATCCTGTGATTCTAATGAAGTAGCAGCATTTGCGTGAGTTGTTTTTTTTTTTTTTTTCCCATATTTTATAAACATCTTGAGTCTTCCCACATCGTTACACAGCAGCCGGTGCCGTAGAGCAGCCCCACATCACTCACCAGTGAGTGAGCAGACAAAGTGACCACCTAGTTCTAGGCACTGCCTTGGGATTCAGGGTTTTCCTCTCACAAAGGAGAGATGGTCCAAAGCCTCAACACCTCATTGCTCCTAATGCTAAGGAGCAAATGTGTCTCCAGATGAGGACCCCCTTATCTCTTGCATGAAGAGTGGCAGCCTGCTCTGTGTTATGCACTGCTGGCTGAGGAAACGTCTCGTGGCATTCGTGTGAGCTCAGCTTGCTTTGATTTCTTTTTAATGTTGTTCTACATTGTTCAAGCCAGAGGTCTTCATTCTTAGACTATTGGTAGACTATTGTATTTAGTATAAACTTTCCTTTTTATGCTCATGGTTTCTGCAGTGAGTAAGCCCCTGTCAATAGGACGGGAATTCAGATTTGTTGTATAAATAGTAGTAGTATAAAAGTTCAGTGTCTATATTCGTTCTATATATAGTTTTTTGAAGGACTGAGAGTATTAAGTGACTAATTTCTATTTGTGTGGCTTTGGAGATCCGGATCTTGGATGCTCATCTAATAAAATAGAAGAAAGCAGAGGATAGCTATTCCATCCAAATTCTGCCAATTTTAGCAGTAGCTCTTACTCAAAATTTTGTGCTTTCTGTATTAATTTCCCAGTTCTAAAAGAAATTCATTGTAGTGTGTCAAAAACCCATGCCCAAATGTCTTTGCATACTTTAGAGTCTTTCATATACTTTACAGACACACCTTTTCCAACACGCTATAAGCAAGGCTGGTTTTATACATGCTAATGTGCATTGAGATTAATGAGGATAAGGCCCAGAATTCCTACTGCACTGTCTGCCATTGGGTGTACAGTAGAAATAAATTGAGAAACAATGTTTTAAAATCCTCTTTCATGTAGGCCTTTTGCTTAGCATTCAGCACACAGCCACATTACATGATTAGCTGATTTTAATGAGTGTCCACTAATCACTTAAATGGAAGTTTGTGGAAAATCTAAAAAGATCACTTTATATTTGCAGAGACAGCCTGTTTATATTGTTATACCTCAGCTAAAGGGATACTTGGCATGTATGATGCGTCCAAGAGAAAAATGTGGAAAGCCAAAGAAACCTTGAGGACGATTGGATCCAGCCCATTTTCCCTCTCCCCACAATGCAAGCTCTGATGACTTAGTATTTTAATTAATGTCAACCCTCACCACCAGTGCTCATGGGAACAATCATTAAACCGACACAAAAACATTTTAAATGGTTGGCAACCTACCAGATACTGAGCTAAGCATTCCCATGGTAGAGTGGATGGTTTCATAGCCAGCTCTGCACTGGATTAAATACATTCTCTAATAGAACTGGCTTGAAAGCCTATTATTTTCATGCTAAACAATGCAATATGGTTTCAAAGTTTTTCTATTTAAAAAATGTTTTTATATTTACTTCCCAACCCTAGTATCAGTGTTATTTATGTGGATATGGTTGAACTTTACATTTTTCTTTTTTTTTCCTTGCTACTATAATTTGTTTTTCTTTTTCCTTCTTTTCCTCCCTTTTTTGGTTTCCTTTCTGTTAAACCAAAACCGTGTTTTCCTTCTCTCAGATAATTCACATGATCAGACAGAGCCTAAACCAACAACTGATTTCCTACATAGGAAAAATTGCTGGCTGAGTGAATCTTAAAATTAGACAACTTATATATTTTTGGTTTCATATTGTGTTACAGTTTTGCCTGGTAGGAACTTGGTGGCATCTCTCACCGTCCAGGAGGTGCTCCGCTCTCCTCGTCACTGCAATATTTGCATGCCAAGTGATCTAAGTAGCCTGATCTCTCTCATTCCTCGAAGGCCTTTTCCCCCCTCCCATCTTCTGTGTTTGCTGTTTGCTCAAATTGTTTAAACATGGGGCTCAGTGACAGGCTATTAGTGCTGACTAGAGCCACACATAATGTGGCCACATGTTGTGTAAGCTTCACAACTTGTCTGCTAATTCGCCTCAGGCCTGACCTGAAATACCCTTGCTGTTCTAGCTCTTAGCCCTTCGTGAGCAGAGGCAGGCACTCATGCTAGGTGGTACGGCACATCGATGAGGTCTCGGATTTGGGTTATTTTTCACTAGGATCTTGGATGCCACTGAGATGGATATAGGGAGAAGGGAGGGTTTCGTCAAATTCCGTGGGCAGAAAATGGGCAGCCCAGTTAGAAAGAGAAGGGTGAGGGCACAGGCGGTGAGAAGCTGTGTCTCAAAGATTTTACTCGTAAGAAGAGGTGTTTATTCGGGAGAGAATAGCTGAGAATAGGGATCTGAGAGCCAGAAAGGCAAAAGGTCAGTTCAGATGCACAGCACGTGAGTCCAAAACAGAAATCAAGTGAAGGAATAGATGTCAGGGGATAGGTTAGAATCAAGGGTACATGGTAGACTGAGCCATGGCTATTTGGAGAATGGAAATGAAAAAAAGAAACTTAGAAAGTCTGGGGAAGCCCCAACAAAAGTATGTAAGCAGTGTTAATAAGACTAGAAACTGAGAACAGACTGTCAAGGGGGAACAAGAAAATTTGGGGAAGGTGGCGTTTAGGAGAACAAGGAAAAGGAAAGTTTAATGGAGATCAGGAAATTACGAGCACAGGAGTACAGGTAGCACAGAAAGAAGAAAGAAACAAACAAACAAAAACAAAAGCGGAAATGCCAGAGATCAGGAGGGAATGGATTCAGAGGTGAAATGAGAAGGGAGAGTTATGTGTATGAAAACCATAGAAAACAAACAAAGAAATAAATAAAACCACAAGGGCCACAGAAAAAAATGGCAAGCAAAGGACCAGGAAGGTACCTGTAATACCGAATTTTCATACAATCTCTTTGAATATCTTCAAAACTTCCAAAATGCAGATAGCTTTGGAAACAGAAAACCCAAGATCAGCAGTTCCCCTTCAGTGCGTCTGTCTTTTTTATGAAGTTACAGGAAGAGCTCTTGCCTCATTTCACTTTTCTTTCCGCAGCCTGTGACCTTGATGTTTCACACATCTAGTGTCTTGTCCACTCTCAGAGTTCAAGACTGATGGTCAGGAATTTTGCTCTGTTCAGATCCTCGTTAAGCATTTCCTCATCTACTAACCAAATTCCCCAACATGGGGACATAGAGTAGCTATGGAAGGGGAAATGCATTTTACCCTTATTAAATTGTTGCGAACTTCCTTCCTTATTTATTTATTTTCTCTGAGTATGGAGTGTTTTCAAATGCACCACTGTAACCATCTGTATACTTTATATACTTGTTTTTTTAAAATTTCTTTCAATCCACTTCATGACCTATATTAACAACGCAGGATGCAAAATTTTCAATGATTTGCTATAATGTTCAGAAAGTCCCTGGCAAAGTCATCATCCATTCCATGAAGGTGTAATTCGCTGCAGACAGATGAATAGAGTTTCTCTAGCTGAGCCATATAATTAGACGAACAGAGTTTTCTTGCTAATTCCTCCCGCGGGAAGAGTGAGCAAATATACAGATTGTAACGTGCCATGCCAGACCACTGGCTCAGGGCAGATGTTCAAAGAAGCTAAAAGAATTGAGACCAGGCAGCTAAAAACAATTTAAAGCTCATGTAACCAAGCCTGTGACAAAAATCTTGTCTTGGCTTGTAATTCTTGTATCCGGTGTTTGCTGTTCTAATATCTATAGTGAATAGGTGTACTTACTTATATAGTAAACTTTGAAGTTCCAGTTAGGATAGTAGTTTGGTTTTCCTACATGCTGTACAAATATGCATGTTACAGATGAACCTTATTTCAAAGAACTTGCAGTGCTACTAGTTAAGCAAGAGACAAACAGAAAAGAAAGAGTGAATGCAAGCAAAGACCTTACTAGTTTATTTAGAAATAATCATGAATCTCCATGATTTCTCCCTTCTCACTGTCCACATGCCAAGGCCAGCCCTGTTTCTCACTGCTGATACTCATCAGCCATGATCCTCTGTCACTCCACAACAAGGAATTGGCTTTGGTGGTGGTGGTTTTTGTTGCCCTTTTTTAAAAATCAACAGTATTCTTCGTATTTCTTGTGTTTCCTTCTCCTCTCCCTGCCACCACCTTCTGGGAAGCAATCATCTTTCTCAGGTCTGTTATGAATAAAACAAAAGAGTAAAACCACTAAAGCTGAAAAGAAAACAAAACTTCAAGGCAAATTGTTTTTCTTTCCGAAATACAGGGAACCCCTGAAAACCTGGCCTTCATTGTAGCAGCGCCTGGATGTCTCACTTTTCCCCATTCAGGTTAGCTGAATGTTAAAATCGATTCTCAAAGATTCCTTTTCTTCTGCGCTCGTAAGCAGAGAACTGACTCAGCATCCCAACAACAATGCGTTGAGAGCAGGCAGTACTTCTGAAAATGTTGATTCAACTCCGTGAGAGACCATGGCAACAAAGATAGGATGAGGACCTTTGAAGAAGTCTTTGAATGCTGTTTAGAAGAAGGCAAATGCATTGGGAAAGGGGGAGAAAGAGAGACGGATTCATTTGCTTCATAGCGATGCTACCGTTTTTAGGGGCAGTGCTAATTCCTATAATAGATTTCACTCCTGGGCAAAGAATGCTGCCGAAAAGGCTCAAACGAGTGCCACTTCCCATTGAGACAATGTCTAGGGCTGTAGTGAGGGGTTTTTTTCTGTGTTTGTTTTGACAAGTAGATTCTTTTGCTTTATCTCTCTTAAACAAGAGAAGTTTTAAGGCTTAAAGATTTGAGCCCTCTGAGAAATCAAAACTTCAGTCTTTGAGATTGTGCTAAGTATATTTACTCAAGGTTTATGACAAATCCCACAGAAGTAAGGAGAATGCTTAATACAATTCAAATAGCTGGAACTTACCATCTAAATAAGGACTAATCTACTGCCTGCCTGCGCTTCCCTAGGAAGAGACAGCACCACTCTCGGTGTAAAACAAAAGAGGACTTTAGGGAAATAGAAAGTCTGAAAATCCTCATAGCCTATTCATGGGTTATCTTCTTTTAACTGAAATTTCTAAAGTTATGCCCGCTCATGACAAATGAAGTTTTCAGGTTTTGAAAGTTTCATCCTTTTTATGATTTTCAGTCTGGGCTAAGAAAATCCTCTAGTACTTTATCTTGCTCCAGCTATAAACATGGAAGAATTTGGATCAAAGGACACTATTTTAACAGCTGTCCTTCAATGCAACATGTGCAGCTTTCTTGTCAGCTTCAACCCTTATAGTCTGAAGAAAACAGAAGCCTTTGCAAGGTCTTTGCATGTTTAAGGTGACATTCCTTGGTGCTTTCTGGGATCTCAAAGTCATGGCCACGTGATATAAAAGCCTTGCAGCAGGAACCCTTAATTTGGTTCAAAACGATGAGAATGATTGCTTTTTGTTGTTATTGTATCTAGTACTCATAATCTGCCTTGCCCAGCTAGTTGCTACCAGAAATAGAATTTTATTTTCTGAGCCAAATATGGCCTGGGGTCAGTTGCAGGAGCGCAGAAGGGCCTGTTGCTCTTCTTGCAGAGGAGCGAGGAGAGCCTCCCCTCCTCTGCCTCCCCTCCGCTGCCTCGACCTCCTTTATGCTGCACAGGGAGGAGCAGGAGGCGACTGCAGCTGAGCATGAAGCTACGTGGCAGCCTCCTGGAGCACTTCCTAAAGGCTCGCTGTTCATGGGCAGACTTGGACCCTGACTTGGCACCAATGGAGGGAACACAGAAGGATGAAAGGAAGCCTAGGAGTTGCAGGTGTCCCCCAGCTCCATGCACACCCACCCTCCAACCCTCCCTCCTTTTACTGCCCCAGACTGCTCAGTTTGTTTCAATGGATAACAGGTAAACCCCCTAGGAACAGTGCCTTTCCAACAGCTACTCCCTGCTCCTACTTGCCCACATAGATAGGGAAAGGTCAGCTCTCGCCACCGGCATGCGCCTGCCTGGGCTGGTGCTGACCAAAAGGGTGGCTGATTCTTCTGAGGCACAGTCATAAATCTAAGTCCTCTACCTTTTACAACACTTCCTACCAGGGAAGAAAAGTTTGTTGCCATTCTTAGATTGGGAATTTCTCTTGTATTGTGTTGGCAGATGCCAGGGCAGAGGGCTAGGTTTGCTAAAGAGATGTATTCATACACAGCAAATACTTCTTCATCAGATTCCCCAGTACTCCTTCCCCAGCACAAAAAGGCCTGTCTCACTGATCACCCCATCTCGTATGAACCCCTATTATGAACCCTTCACTATATGAACCCTTAATTTTTCTGTCTCTTGCAGTCGTCTCTGATCTTGGGTCAACAAACAAGGAGATGTCACCCAGAAGGCATACAGCTACAAAAACAGATCGTATAACACACCCAGACCCAAGCCTCAGAACCACAGAAATACTCATGGGCCTCATTAAACTCTAGCATGGCACAGATTGCCCTTGGGACTCAGTGGGGAATTAGGAGCCTGAGTGTTTTGCTGAGCCAGGACCCAGCAGGCTGCCCTGTTAAATCCGCTGCTTGTTGTGCAGGAGGCCAAGTGAAGAGGTGATACAGCATTGCCCTACGTCTTGTTGAAGACAAACTAGCTTGCACTTACTCTGTTTACGTTCTTGAACTTGTCCCCAGCCCAGAGCTGCCTCCATAGCGTTTTGTGATTTCTCTGGTTTTGTCTGGGAGTATCTTTCTCAACCATGTGAGGTGGAGCTGACATTTCTGAACTCTTTAATCAACACAAGCTTTCTAGTTAAGCACTGCAGTTTCCCAGGTCATACACCTCTGAAGTGCTTTATACAAGTTGAGAATGACTCTTGGTCCTTGCTGTGCTGCCAGCATGCTTATCCTCTGGAAGATATGGTATAAAAGAATTTACTGAAGATCCAAAAATACTGAGTCCTCTAAATGTGGCAAAGGATAAAATCCAGGACAAAATCTGCCTTTAAATGTAGTTTGCTCCAACCATTTCAGTACCACTGTTTTCCTTCTTTTGTGTTGACATGGTGGCTTAGCTTCCTTGCATTGTTTTTGTCTGAAAAATCATTATTTTCTTTTCCAAGCATCCCATGACCAGACCAATTGTGCTTCATCAATTTTAAATTTTGTCCATTGGCGAGTTGCTTTCGAATCCAAACCCAACCAAAATTCACGGAGATTCAGGAAACACTGAAAGAGGAGCACATCCCCTTCAAAAAGATTACCCAGCCGTTGGTTGCTGCTGTTTCGTTCTGTCTCAAGCCTCGTAACGATGCCTGCCGGCACCTCGGCTCTGCTTGCAGCGCCCTGCCCGGCGTTCCCGAGCGCCCGGCGTTCCCGAGCGCCCCGTCCACCCGCGGCCGCCGCGCGGGGCCTCGCTCACGTTGGCTCCCGCGTGCCCCGGCCTCCCGCCTGAGCGCTGCTGCCGACAGAGACACCCTCTGCGTCTGCCTGTGGGGGACTCAGGTTCACAGGTGCTGATTAGTACAGAAAAGTGTGACTTAAGAACGTTATAGCGTGTTTGTTGCGTTTTTAGAGCCATGTCATTTTGCTTTTAACAGAGTACAGGTAAGCTTGTTAGTTGGTAACAAATATTTTATGATTGAGACTCTAAACTAGATGCATGTCAGAAAGCCAACATGTTGTTAGTATATGGAATAACTAAGGCTTAATGTTACTCACCTTTTTAGGACTAAAATCATTCATCACCTCTGATATCACTGTGATCTCACAGAGAGGAATTTGCTAAATTTTTCATCTGAAAACTAGGAGCTTCATCAAAAATCATAAGAAATAATGTAAAATCCTACAAGCATATATGGGTTTTCAGGCTGTGCTTCTTCATTGACTACAAGAACCTGAAAATGGACCCAGATCTTCTGAACAGGCCCAGGCAAGGCCATCTCCATGCACGAACAGATCTACTGGCCACTGCAGTCTTCAGGACAGGTAACCTGCAGGAGGTGGGCTCAGAGGGCCTCCCAATTTACAGTGTTGCCCTCATTTCTCTGCTGTCCCACACTGGAACCCTACTGAGGATTTGAAAAATCAGACTTCACTGCAACGATTTATAGTCTGTTTCATTACCTGAACTGAGGCAAAAATGTTCATGTCAGACAGATTTTTTTTCACAATTTCTTAGTCTTTGTACTTGCAAACACTCTGTTAAATATTGAGCATTTCAGTGTTGTTCATTTGACACTGAAATTTTCAGAAACATATTCTCCTAAAGTTTAAAGAGCTATTTTCCTGTTCTTATCAATATTGGGAATGATTTGAAAGGTATTTTGGCTGCAGAGGGGGGGAAAAAAAGAGCAATAAAATAGAGTTGCTGGTTTGTAACTGTAAGATAGGCTTTTGCCATACTCTTCGTATTGAAACAGAAGTTTGACATCAGACAAAAGACTAATATTTAAATATTTAAAAGATGTTTAATAACTAACAGTACCAATAACTAATGCTGCTGTTACTACAGTAGCCCAAGGTGCCAATGCACATTACAAGGTTCTGCATGGGGGCTGTAGGTAGTCAAAAAGTGCTGAGACAACTGGATGTACTCTTTGTTCCATGTGCTTGATCAGAGGGAAAGTAAAAGGACAGCTAGGGAAGGGTCTCAGCTCCGGTAAGTCAAGTTTCCTACACAGAAGGTGGGAATTCATGCTGGGAGAGTGGACTCATGGTAGAAAATTGCTTTTCAGAAATTAGCTTAAGACCAAATGCTGCACTTGCATCCTTTTGGGGAGGAAAGAAAAGCCACATCCCAATGCTTTTCTTCTGCCAAGCTCTAAATGAAAAACATTGCCTAAACCAGGTGTCAGCGCCTAGAAAACCAGCCCCGACTGTGAATCCAAGCCTCAGAGACAAATTTGCAGCCACAGGGAAGAGCCTGCATCTGAGCAAGGACGTGTCCTCTCTCCAGGATTCCCAGCACGCTGTCTTTGGTTCCTCTCCAGTCAGTGTCTTGGCGGTTGCAACTCAGATGCTCCTATAACTCCCTTCTCAAGATGTTGCATTATCTTGTGAGGAACTATGGTGCCTAACTCAGGAATTTAATGCTGGGAAGCATGAGCGGCAATGAGGAGTACAACCCTTGTGGTTCTGGCCCTAGGCTGAAGTAGATGTGCTGTGACCATACATGGCTTGTTTTCCTAGAAAATCAGGGTAACTCTCTTTTTCTGAGTGCTGGCAATGCTTTAAAGACAAATCATGGAAGAATATGAAATACTTAACAAAGTAAAGGGTATGTGGCTTTAGTTATAGTTTAATTTGCAGTAGGACATGTGGAATATGAATGGACTCAAAGTATAATTTAAATGAACAATTTCTATTTCTGTATTTAAACGGATAGTTTCTAGAACTCTATTTTGAAGTGCTAAGGTGGGAAAATGACTAAAATAAAGCATTTAAGATGGTAATTTATACAGATTTTAAACAGCGCAAAAGCAGTTAACTTTTTTATTATTAATATTTTCCAAGAATTAGTGGACCGCTACTGGGGTGTAAAGAAGACTTGCTTTCTTTTCATGAAGCATTGTTAAAAGTCCCCAGGTTCTGTATAGAAAATCCAGGATGTTGGGTGAACAGAAAGGCTGCGCTTATTTTCTTTGTAGGAGTTAGTTTTGTCCTGCCACCAACAGAACCCAATCAGACTTATTGACTTATTTCACTCTTGGGGTTCTGTGTTGTGACCCTCCTGGGAGACCTCTTTCATTCACTTCCCTATTGATCTCTCTCAAGCTGTTGGTCAGCATCTTTTAGGAAGGTTTCATTAAGCACAGTAATATGATTTAAAGAAATGACTAGAAAGTAGCAGTTCCAGGAAAAAATAAATATGAATCTGTAATCTTCTGAGGAATGTAGAGTTCTTGTCTAGTTGCATTGTCAGGTCAACCAACAAGATAGAGCTTTCAAGTTCTAAACGCAGGATACTTTTAATCAATATTCAATATATTCTTATTAAAGGTTATTTTGCAATATGATTTGGGAAAGACCAACTTCTACCCTGTAAGCTAACTGGATAAAATACTAATAGGAACTACATGAAAAATCTTAGTATGCTTTTATTTTTGTGGGAAGTACAAAATATACTTTTAGATCCATTTTAGGTGCTTCTGATGTACCTGATGGTGATGCACGGTATGGTGGAGTGCAGGCTCTCATTAGCATCCACACATTAAGAAAAAGAACATGCAAATCCTACACCTACAACCTTAATTGAAGTTGAGGGTTACTAGCCAGCATGGACCACCAGTATCATCTAAAGCAGAAAGTGAGAAGCAAATGTTTAAGCCATTGAGCACCCCACCCACACTCACCGCGCTCATTAGTTCCACTCAGCCTGTACTAACACTGCAGCTCGGCGCGCGCCCCGCGCTGCGACCATCTGGCTTCCCCCAGAAAGACATGTGGGCAGCTTATCTTCAAAGATCAGCACTGTTTTTTTGCAACAGCACTAACAGCTGTATCAAAGAATGGAAAATAGATCTCCTAAGTTCATCTTCTCGCATAAAGGACTGAGTGACCTGGGTTTGACAGTACTGTTTTAATTTAAGACACTTGGTCAGACTTGCGTGTACTTCCCCGTTTCTTTGTAAAACGTGCCATGCAGCTGACTATAGTTAAGAAGTATCAATTAAGGAGCGCATCTGAAGGATAAACCAGCCAAAGGATTTCTTTCCTTGGCTAATGGAAATGAAGAATACTCTGTGGAGATAAAAAAATGGGAAAGTTACCCATAACAGTTCATACAATCTTCAGCTTTGTCTTTCTAGTAAGCATTACATACTTACTGCAAGATATTTGAAACTGTCTTTGGAGATGACTTCTTCAACTAAGTGTACATCTAAGACATTAACAAAGTAGTTTTGGAGAGAGGGGTAGATTTTTTTCTTTCAAATCAAGGTCCTGTATCCCATCCAGCAAGGAGTGGTGTTGCATTACTTCCTAGATTACTCAGTGTCTTCACTTCCCGCTTACCTGTCGTGAAACTAATGTATTCCAGAAAGGATCGAGTTACTTGAGCATCTGAATTCCTACAGGGAGCAGGAGAGAGAAGTACTATTTAATTGCCTTGACTCTACAAATGATGCAAAACCAAGTACATGGAGGAAGGACTTACATATCACAGTCTACTGCTTCATTCATCACCCTGCAAATGAATTGTGTGAATCATCCACGCAGACCAAGATTTGCTTCTTTTTCGTCTCTTGGCCATGGTATTTTCCCTCATTCATTTTATGGGAAACAGGAAATTACTTGTCTTCTCCCTTAAGAGAGCACCTTCATATCACCTGCTTTCTTAAATGATTCCATAAGATTAATTCCCCCTATGGAAAGGTATCCACAATAAAGATGCTGAATTCATATTTAATCACTATTAAGAAGATGGTTCTTGCAGAATTTTGAACAAACTTCTCATGAAATAGGAGGAAAACTGCTTTTCACTTTTTAAAGATCTCACTATTGCCTACATATAACTGGTATCATTTTCTGTAACGCTATGCACTTGCAGTATTTTTATTATTACCCTGTCTGTCACCATACACAAATGTACATCTGTGTGCACACTATGTGCAAATGGTACAAACATTATTTCCAATGGCAAACTTGCAGTCAGGTTCTTTATACAGGTAAGGTCACTCCCTACACAAACCAAGAGGGAGAGAAAGAGGAACACTCACAGCACTGCACTGAGAGGTTTCTTTCATCTCAAACCATTCCCTTTCCTTCTAAGCTCCATTATTAGCAGTACACACGATAACTGCAGATATATGACAGTGTGCTGGGAAGATAAAGAGCAGGTAGAAAAAATTCCTCTGATCTTTCCTTATCTGCCCATCTGCAGGGTTCTCTGGAAGAACAGATGGGATAAACAGAGTATGCAGATCCATCCCCATTGGCTTTCCCTGGTCGGGACTATCACCAGCCTCTCGCTGGTACTCCCCGAGCCAAGAAACCACGACCAGCTCGCATGTCCACACGCTCCATCTTCTGCTGGGATAATGCACTCTTTTACAGAGGCAAATCTCCCTCAGCCCCTAACTAATCAACCTCAGGATCTTTTAGGCACGTTTTCCAACTGTCATATCAACAGCCTCTTAACTCTACACCTTTCTCCAACACTGCTTATCCTCCCCCACCCCGAAAAGCACTTAATTATGTAAAACCCCAAGATCCTCCCACTCTTGGTTCGCTTTGTAAAAATTAATAGGGAAGTGAAGCCAGCTGGTTCTTGTTCCTGAGGTAATTGCAGGCATTTCTACAGCTGCTTCAGGGACAGGCTGAGTTCTTAAGTAGCTGCTGGGAGAGGGTTTTTTTCTTTTCCCTTCTAAATCCCCCTAGTTTCAGACCTTCTTCACTGATAGCTACTGGCAAAACAGTAAGTGCTTTATTAGGTTTATAACATGAAAATACAAAAGTGGTCTAAGCCCCATCTATATTTTTCAGAAAGCAGGAAGGGGTTCTTCAAATTTGCAGCACAAACTGAAGACACATCTGAAGAGCTGGGTGTCATCTTGAGATGTACGTGCTAGCTTGTAAGCAGTCACACGTGGCATGTTTATTTAGGATTTCATTTCACCAGATATTTTTACTACTTCAGCTTGCTTTTGTGTGTGTTTGGTCATAATGTCGAAATAAAAGAGAGGAAGCACTTAAAGCCCTTACCTGAATTAGGCTGTATAAATTGCTGCCTGCTGATCAATATATTTTATCTGCTTTAAATCACATAAAATGTGAACTGCATTAAACTTAAAGAACTGCATTAAATCTGCAAGCAGTTAAAAATCTGCCTTAAAATTGCCTCTATGGACATAATCTGACTTCCAAGTGCATATTTGTTGTGGTGTTCTCCAGTGACCTGTGCTTACAAACTTTTTATTTTCTACTTCACCCTTGCTTAAAACACTGAAACAGCTAAGCCCCTGCTCTAAGCCGTTTAGTTAGTATTTTTCTTTCATGTCAGTATTTCAAAGCAGAGATGGAATCCAATGTTCCATAAAACATTCAATAGTTCTTATTGCAAGACTATCTTTTTCTCTTGCTCTTACGTCCTTTCCAGCAGCCTCTTTTGTTACGCAGCCCTGATACGCTGTCAGGAAGCTCATCCCATGCACTGGAGTGAGACCAGAGCCCTGTGGATCCAAATCAAGGCTGGAAATATGGGTTGAATGCAACCAACAGGGTAAAGCTTCTGAGTGAGTTCCTTGCAGAAATGGCTCAGGCTCTGCTGCTTTAGGCCTTGCACAGATCCCCTGTACATCTCTCTGCCTTTGCTGGGCAGAAGTTTAAGCTGGGACAGGGGGTGCTGCCAGACTGGTTATGTGAAAAGCTTCACTAAACCAGAAGCACATGTACTTCTGTAGCAGCAAGCTGTCCTTGCATGTTTAGGGTTGTAAAAGCAAAGAGAGGTTAACCCTTCGCTGCACGTGGGCTCCCTCGCTCGTGCAGTTGTTGGACAAGCCTATTGCATGCGAAGGATCTTTGGTGTCTCGTGTCTTCCTTCTCTAGGTTAGATCTGTGAGCCCCATGACTCAGCTGGGGTTCATTGTAGATTGTCCAGTTCTGGAATAACAGGTGATGGATGCCAGTTATTCCTCGGGATATAGTGCAAGACAGATCTGTCTTCTGCTGTTTTGCTGATACTTTTGGGGACATTTGGGATATTAGAGCAGGCAGTTAGCCTGTTTCTTTCATTTTTTTTTAAATAGTCTGTTGAAAAACGTACAATTACTCCCTTATGGGAGAGCACTGATATCTTACAGATTTGGAATAAGTTACAGTTCATTTTTTCATCAATACTGTCATGCTCAGATTAGGGAGAGTTCTGGTGAAATATTTGCCTACTTTGTGTTTGTAGGAATTAAATCTTGAATGAAAATATTCTTGCACTTAAGAGGCATGAGAGGTAGAAGAACAGTTTAATCTTCAGTGAATTTCCTTGAATCTTTCTAACTTCGATGTGCAGTTGCTTAATAGAGAGAAAAATGTGAGGAGAGAGTTTTAGTGCAGTCCAGTAAACACTAGAGCCATGCGTGTGTGGTGGGGTAGCTTGGAAGGGGTAGGAGAGGCACAGGGGGACCTGCAGAACAGTGGAGGCTTCAGCTCCTCGTTCTCACCTCATTCTCACCCATAAAACCCCAAGGCCAGGGTGTCTTAGGCCAGTGTCTGCCAGCTGGGGGTCCGGAGGGAAGGGGGAGAGCTGAAGCAGGACTCCTGGGCTCGCTGCTCTTACAGCACCCGCACTGCAGAGCTGGTCACAGGCTCAAATTCAGTGGACTCCTAATTCTACCTCTATGGGAGACTAATACTGAAAGAGGAGTATTACTGATTTATAATGAAATTCTGAGAGGGGAAGAAGTTTTTGAGTGTTTTCTTTTGTTTTGTTTTTCCTTTTAAATTACCAGAAGTCTTTCCCCATAGCCCTCGTATCTGTTTGTATTGGTGTGTGCTTTGGAATGGAGAATGCAAGATTCATTAGTAAATGAAAGCAGTTGGGATAGGATATATATATAGCTTATTATTATTTTAATCTTAATTAGTGAATATTGTGAAATTTCTTTTAATTGGTTATTTATAAATCCTTTGATAATTTAGAGTCCTAGAAATTCTTATTCAAAGTCTGTTTTAATGGCCTTTTATATCTTTTGCAACTTTGCCCAATGAATGTCGAGACTGCAAAAGTAGTTGTATCAGAATTAGCCTTACCTATGAGCAAAAAGGGCGAAGTAATCCACAGGTGTTTCTGTGCACCTTATCACTTAGTGTCTATGTGTAGGCAGACACTTAGCGTCTATGTGTCTGCATGCACTACTTTGCTTGAAGTAACAGGCTTGCTTTCTTTTCTTTTTCTTTCTTTCTTTTTTTTTTTCCAAACAAATTCCTCCACATACATTAGGCAGATTCACCACTGGGAAGAAATGGAAATTAGTCTCCAATAGCCAAACATGAGCAGTTGTGCTCTCAAGCCCAGTGTGCACCTGGCTAATGAGTAACGCTGAAACCCCTGCTAGGGAATATTACAAAGGCCTTTTAAAAACAAACAAACAAAAATCACAAGTGCAAACATACTCAAATTCTGTTATTTTTGAAGTAAAGCACTTCCATGTGTGTCAGAGGACCCTTTCTAGGTGGACCTCCTGATGTTATTGCAGTATAAGTTACTTCCAACTCGCGTAATAAATTAAAAATCTCATCTGCTAGTATATGTCCAAGTTGGGCTAGTATTGCATATTTAGGATTGCTTCAAAAGAAAAGTTAGTTGAGCAAAGAGAAACAAAAGCCGTAACGGAGGGGATGAGATGGCTATTGGAGAAACAGATGTTGGCTGCTCGGTGGCGAGAGGCGGGTGTGCGCGTTGGAAAGGCAGCCGGAGTCGGCGGAAGGACGTCCAGGCTCCGCGTTGCTGCGGAGCTTCTCCCTGAGCGGCTGTAGGAAAGACTGACTTTTAGCAGCTTGAGAGAGAACCATCCATCGGAGCTGCAAGCGCAAAGGCAGAGAAAGGGTGGAGATGGGAGGATCACCAGATCGGGAACTGGCAACAAATGACTCCAAGTAACGAAGGTTTTGGCCTCAGTGCTAATGCTCACGGCTGCCTGTGTCATCAGGCTGTGGGGTGGGCTATGGGGCTGGGGCTGCGGATGCCTCCATGGAGGTGTCATCTGCTGCCACGGGGACCTTGCTCGCCCTGGGTACCTCTCTGTGGCTGCAGGCACCTGAAGGTCCTTGAACACCCAGACTGAGAAACGGTGCAAGAAGCTAAGCAGGGAAAAAAGGAAAGTGAGAAGCCATCTGTGCTTCCCCAAAATGCAAGGCAGCTGTGGCCTCTCCCTGGGCTCCATGTTTCTCTGCATGATGTTCCCCCTTTCTAGGCTGTTCTTCCCCATGTTACTTCTGTTCCTGGATCACTCTTAATATCTCACCATCAGGATGGCAAAATTCCCTTCTGAAATCCGCCCTGCTCAGGTTTTCTGTGCACAGGTACCTGCATGGCTAAAGCTGGGATTTGTCCTAGTAAAAGGCTGGCATTCTGCACCCTCTTTCATGACTAGCTCTGTGTTTTATTGCATGAATAATTTCAGAAAGGTGATCCTTCATTTACCATAGAACTTATCGCTTACAGAAGTCTAGGCAACTTCCCCCCAAGAGGGGACTTTTATTCCAGATTAACTTCTGTGAGAGGATAGTGCAAAAGAATGATAGGTGCAAAAAAGACAAGCCCTGCCTTCATCCATGTATTACACAAGCCCCAAGACTTATGTGCTCTGGAGCTGTTAGCTGAAGGAATCATTCAGAAAGCTGGTTGAGGGGAGAGAAAAAATCAGTAGGAAGGGGGTGGGCATCCTATCACTACTTGAGCTGATTTCTAATGCGATTGGGGTGGTTATCAAACTTCTGTTTCTACAAATCTTCCCAATAAAGACTTTAAAATCCTAATCTGTGGAAGGAGGAGGGGAAAAAAAAAAGATAATGAAGTATATATATGTGAGCATTTTTACTTAACAATTGATGGAAAAATCTTGCATTTAGACCTTGAAAATGGTGAAAAGCAAATTTGGTACTGTAAGCTTCACAGCAGGGCTCCATTGTGGAGTCTCCATCCAGAATGAAAAATAATGGAGGGTGACTATTTTGTATTATTATTATTTTAAAAGCTCTTAAACAGAATTCAAGTAGCTCTTATTTTCTTCGATTTATTGCAGTTTTAAGAGTTGAATAATGGGTGTATGGGAGAATTGTACACTTTAACTGATGCTACCTGCAAGCAAGTCTCACCTGCAGGTAGGAACAGTGTCTTTTCATTTCATTGGCAAGTACTGAGATGTATTTGGTTTAGTTGTGCTATGCAACATAAGGAGGTTACAGTTGGCTAAGCTGGGAAGACCTTCCAGTTGGAAAATTGCTTAGCAGGATTAGGAGACTGGGAATCTGTTATTTTTAGACTCTGCTTTTCTGTTTTTTCTTTTTCTTTTTTTTTTTTCCATTCTTTTGTCTGGGCAAGAAAAGCGGCGTGAATTGAACACTGGGGATTTTTGAAAAGAGGAGGTTGCTTATAAAATCCTAGTGCAAATGAAGAAGTTTCAGGATTTGCTCCCAATTGCTCCACTTGTCTAAGTTCCAGAGGAGGCCAATGCACGTGAATGCATTTTTAGAGGGCTACAGCTCTCCACTGCTGTCACCCTTAGTGTGCACAGGACCTTCCCCATCCCTGCAACAGGAAGGCAGTTTCCTTGGACAGTTAATATGGTCCTGATGTTGAGCAGATCTACTTTATCTTTCAGAGGGATACAGATGAGATGGTCAGAAAATACAGGTTTCTCCACTCCACAGTCACCACTGACCTTGGCAGACCAGAAGGGGAGTGAACAGCTGAAGCCAGTAGGCTGTGGATCTCAATCTGACGACAATATTAAGCTTAAAATAATGCAAATATAATTTTTTTTTTTGTAGCTGACGCACTTAAAGAGAGCGGTGGAAAGAACATTGGCTGTTGTTTCTGGTTTCTGTTTCCAAACTTTAGGGTGTTCCTGTGATTGCGCAGCCACTTCCTGTTCTCAAAATGATACTTTTGGGCAGTCCTGTGCACTGTTATGGTGCATCTGTCTCAGAATCTCTTTTTTGCTTCAGATATCCTCAAGTCAGTGGCTGAATGGCAGACACATTAATGGCTTCTTTTGGGGAACTCGGAGCTATCTGTTGTGTTTTGGTCAAACTCACAGTGCTTTCTCTGTAGGTTTATCCTGAGGGGATGCTGTTTTCTGACATAGTATGGACAATATCACTGTAACCTTGACAGTTTGCTGGTTGTGACGCTTTGAATCCCACCTCTTCCTCATCCACAATCAGGGTAGTTGATATTATCCTCAAGTACTCCCTACTCCTCTTTCTGGGGATGCAGTGACTACTCTTAAAAAATTTCAGCACTCCTCATTCTTTTCTTGATTCCTCAGACTTCTTAAAGCACTTCACTTCCATTCACAAGCTGCTGAAAAGTGTGATGCTAAACACAGAATCCTTTTAACATTCTTGGATATTTCTTCTTCATCATCCAGAATCCCTTATTGAATTCTTAAATTTTCCAGTGACTCTTCTATTATGGAAAGGAAACCAGGTTTGTAAGTATGTAGTTATCTAAAGAAAAGGCTCCCAGGCTGAGCTCTCCTGGATTATCTGAGCCCCCAGTGCAAGCTCTGATGTTTGTTCACAGCTCCTCAGTGAGCCGGGGCACAGCTTCATCAAAAGTTCATTGCTATGGATGGGATATGTATTTTCCATCCTGAAGTGTGCAAATATTGAGGCTGTCAGTGTCTGTCAGTGTATTTCAGGTGGTGCTGGGACATAAACTGGACTCTCCTGAAAACCAGTGCACCCTGCAGCAGGCACAGGGACTCCAGTCACCACAGTCCAGGACGTGCCTGGCACCCGACTCCACTCCGTCCATCTGGCTGTTGCTGTTCATTGCCCACCCCATGTTCTCCACAGTCTCCCATGTTCTCTGTAAAACATGTAATATTAAAACTTTCTTCACTGATACCTTTCTAAAAGCAATCTGCATCAAGCAGCACCTCCACAACCATCAGGTTTCTGGTTATTTAAAATGATATTAATTCTGTGTTACTTAGGAACAATTTAAGCATACAACTGAGAGCATTACTCTTATGACAGTTACATAAGTCCTTCAACAGATTACTGCAATTAAATGAAAGCAACTGCCACTTAATCTAGTCTTGAAAATGCAAAAGTGTTCCTATGCTTATCATAATTACAGTGACATTAAGTCATTTCTGTTTGTTTTTGTTTCTTTGTAAATGAGATTTAAGTAAAATATCCTCCGAAGATGCCCCATCGGGCTGCGTGGCTGCCAGGTGCATGATTTCTATTTGTGAGCTAATCCCTCGCTGGCTCCGCGCTGCTTGGCAGCTCCGCGTTTCCCAGGGTGCACTGTAATAACAGGCAGCTGTCCTGTCAGCTCCGCTGAAAAATGAGATAATATGGCAGATGAAGCCTGCTTTCTTGGTCTTTTTTTTTTTTTTTTAAAAAAAAAAAAAATCCCTAAATAGATTCAAGTAACTATAAGAAACTTTGAGCTGGTGATGTTCGTGTGTTGACCCAAGATAGACTTCAGGAGGAAAAAAACCCTACAAATCATGTGCTGTGGAGGAGACTGTGCAGAATAAAAACTTGTAAAATGTCAGTAATGTGTCAGAGTGGGAACATTGAAGTGAAATTGCTGGAGATCGGCTGTGTGTCCTGGTAGCATAGAAATTTTCCCAGCGATGCATCTGCAGGAAGGCTTTGTGTGATAATGAGCAGGTTCGTCTGTGTTCTGCCTTTGTGGCAGAATTCTGCCAGGCTGCTTGTCACCCACGGGATGAAAAACGAAGAGCACATCTAATGAGACAAGGAGTTTTCTGGGGGCTGATCTCTTTGGCACCTCCTTCGAGGGGCTAACACCCTCAGCTGCTCGCTGCAATGTGGTGTGTGTTACATGGGTCCAGAGAAGCAGGTTTTTTCCATGGCACTTGTTGACCGCGTCCGTTTTCATCCGTGCTTTGCTGACACAAGCAGAAGTCTAACGAGCAAAGGAAGTACGACTTATTTGCAAAACATGTGTTCCCACATCCCAGTTCATGTAGATTTTTATAAATCTCTTCGAATTAAATTTGATCGTATTGTTCTCTTGCACTGAAGTGAGGTAGTGTTCCAGTATCCCCTCAGTGACTTCTTTCAAAGTTGTATCCATCTCGGCTAGTGTCCAGGCCTGCAGAGCAACAACTGACTTCTTAGGACTGCATGTGGCTAAACTACTGCTGTAAGTACCCTTGGAGCAGAGGGATGGAAACCATCTGGTAAACTGTTGCTCTGTGTTTATCCAAATATCAGCTCTTTTGATGCCTGCACTTTCTATCAGCTTATTGCATTTTTCAAGATGTAATATATAGGATAGATGTGCCTTGTCACTCTAAGCTATAGCTGTGCAGTACCTGAGACCTGCGAAGCATTGATATTATCTTTATAGCTTTTCAGGAGCAAAGCAATTCTATCCTTTGCAAGCTTAGCTCAATACTGTATTAACTTGTCCTTCATTGTCAAGGACTTGATTTTGTTCTGAAAAGTTAAGAATAGATTTAAGGATTTCTTCATTCAAACACTTAAAACTTTATTCTCTATTTTTTTTCTATGTTAGTTAACTGACATTCAAGGTTTAAAAAAGATGCATCTTGTATGTATAAATTCTCCATTAGATTAATGAATATCTTTTTGTCAAAGGGGAAAATTCACATACCTATGGCAGGATACTACTCAGAAATGGTGGGTGTGTGTCTGGGGGAGGCTAAGCCAGATCTCATGGACTGGTGGAGCAGGGAAGCGTGGCTGATTGCCAGCTGCTGAAGTCCTTGGAGCTGATTTAATCCTGATGTCAGGCACTCTTTCAAATGTGGGCAAACCGCCCATAATAAACTCTGGGGATTAAACTGAAATTGGTGGTCACTTCCATGTCTTGCGGCATGGAAGCAAACTTGTGGTTACAGTTTCTATCAAGGGATTTGGAAGGTCTAAAGTTGAAAGCAATGATCTTCTAGGAAAAACAACAAGCATGTTCTTGGTATAAAGCATGTATAGCTCCTCTGCTAAAGACTGGCGGTGTGTATAGCCACCCTAAAAGGGTCAGGCCCTTGGGTGGTATAACTTAACTCTCAACTTGAGTGCAGCAATGCCAGTTTATACCACCTGAAGGCCTTGCTCATGGCACATTGCTAAGTGTAGACCCAGGAAAGGAGAGCTTCATCTTTCTGCAGCAAGTTACCCTCTCAAACTGTGTTCTTGTCTGATGGGAGGCTGAAAGATGCCACAATCTGTGTTCAGACAGGAAAGGAAAGAGCAGGGAGCTCACTGGTTCCCAGAGAACATGGCCAGGGTAGCAAAAATGTGGCCAGAAGATGCCAGAAGAAACTCTCTCTGTTGAAGGGTTTTCAGTATCTTTTCAAACTACCCAACAAGGCTGCATATGCTCTACACAATCTAACAGGTTTGTTTGGGGCTCTTATAAAGTAAGCATCTTTAACTTGTGTGTGTGACTTCCAGATTTCCATTGTGTTGGAGCAGCTATGAGGGAACCAGCAGCACCAGATCTGTACTGGGAAGATAATATCCAGCTCTGTCTGTGGTATAAAAGGAAAGGTTAGATCCAAAGCAACTCTAATGCATTAAAATGTATGGATCTTGTTTCAAATAATCCAGCCAAACTTCCTTATAAGCAATTTTGTCTTCTAGCCATAGTCTTTTCCAGACTACCCCTTTTCTAACTTGAGATGTGCAATACTGTATTTTTTTTCTGTGCTCTTTCAGTACTGTATTTTTAAGTGCCTTTTCCCCAAAGGAAATTCAAATGTTTCGACATCAGCTGAGTCTCACAGCTATAAAAGAAGTCTGAGACAAAAACAGATGACTTCATCAACCTGAAAGATGCATTATAAAAGAGAGCTTTCTGTCTTGTATCAGAATACTGCATGAATGCTGTGTGCAAGATTTAGAAGATACAACTGCTAACGTAAGTTTCCTTCTCCAAGCATATTTGGTAAATTGAACTTCAGCCAAACGATAATCCAGCCCAGAACAACACAAAACAGTGCCAGCAGTCATAGGGTTAACATTTTTCAGTCCAAGGACTGCACCTGCAATGACAGCGTCATCTGCCACCATGCTGGGTTACTCGGCACTGGTGCTCATCTGGGGTTGTTAGCAGAGCCCACAAGTCTCCTGAGGACCCCGTCTCCAGCAGCACCCCCTTCAGTTTGTGGGTGCTGAGATCACTGCATCAACAACGCTCAGGTCTGCGCTGGCAGCGCTTGCTGGTGGTCTCTCTTCAGCTGGCTTGTCTCCTTGTTTCCAGCTGTTGACTGCATTAGAGATGATTGAAAATTTACGGATGCTTTCCAGATATTACTTATCCGTGTAAGACGCTGTTCTGGTTGCCAAAACGATGAACTGGGATCATGAATAAATGGAGATATGGTTTGTGCAAATGGGATGGAAAACTTCCACAAACCAGAAGGCTTTCACAGAGGAATAGTCTACACAGTACAGAACGTTGGGGAATACCTGTACTGTAGTACAGACTATAATAGGGGCAGTAATGGGTTAGTGCTGTACTGTCCTGCAGAGATGCTAATGGGCACCGTCTATTATTCATTGGGTACCCACTGCTGTTTGGTGGTACTGGTTCTCATTTGTTTTCACGGTCTACTGTATGGGCTATCTAGTTCCAAGGGTTTTATTTAGACAGCAGAACTACTCAGAAGTTTTCTTGACCAAAAATGATACTTTATCAATATGCTTTCCCAAATATCATGAGAAGCCAAAATTCTTTGTATAAACAAAAGTACAGTTGTGTTTTTAGTGGGACTTTTTATGAAGCCTAAAGACTTTGACAAATCCCTTATCCCAAGTTTTATATTTTTGCTAGTTAAATACTTGAATTTGGGAGAAGGCATGCTGGCTTTAAAGGAAGAGCATAGAGGACTAACCGGAGAGAACAGAGCTGCCATCAGTGTGTTGTCAACAATTCCCTTAGCACTTAGGAGGTGGGCACCTAGGGAATAGTTGTCATGTGCTGCTGATCTTCAAAGTGTTTGGAGTATTCCCTTTCTGAGCACTGCTTCACGCTTCCTGTTCATCTAGATCTGCTTGGTGGCCAGGAATATCCAGCCCCCTTTCAGACTGAAGTGTACTGGTCCCCTGCTGCTGTTGGAGCTGCCACGTGCATTCACATTCACCAAAGCGACTGATCAGTGTGCAAGTCAGCTGGGACTTGTCTGCACTCTGCAAGCTCCAGGATGGCACCACTCTGATGCAGACTGTGGTGTTCCAAGCTAAACAACAGAAAATAGCATATAGGGGATAGTGCTCTAGGCCATTGCCTGGTGGAGGAAGGGGAGAATAACAAAACCATTAAAGTCATACAACGAGCAGTGTAAACCCTATGTGTGGTTGCCCTCTTTTGTGGAAGTGGGATACTGTAGATATTAACTTGTTGGGCCTTAAACCATCTGTGCTACTTGCTTAGAGCCCAGTCCAGGAACACCATGCCAGCCTGTGGCTCTTCCATCAATTTTCTTTCAGTGTAGTAATGGCAAATTTCATTATCAAGCTAAACAGGCGCAGTGAGTGGGGAAATACCTTGTGGGATTTAGTTGATCATTTATCTTTCATTTTGTTTAATATTCAGAATAGGTGAAGTACAGTGGAAAATTCCCCAGGAAGTTCCTATGACTTTCCTTGCAGATTGCTCTGGGATTTGTCCTAGAAATTATAAGATCTGAGAACTCAAAAGAGCCCTGACACTGGCTCCTGGGCAGCTGCTTTCTGGAGCATTTCTGGACATTGCATAGCAGAGGCACCATGTGTTTTCTGAGATTCCACTGCCCGCTGCAGGTGGGGAGGGCCCTGTGCAGTTTTCTAGGAAGGTGGCCTCGTTTGCTTCAAGAGCTGTATAATTACTGTATCTA
Organism: Tinamus guttatus; assembly: GCF_059628265.1. Taxonomy (NCBI): domain Eukaryota; kingdom Metazoa; phylum Chordata; class Aves; order Tinamiformes; family Tinamidae; genus Tinamus; species Tinamus guttatus. The sequence goes on from NW_028288747.1 coordinate 8,881,846, forward strand.
AATTGCTACTGCCAGCTAGTGAAAGCCAAAACCAACACTTTACTGAATAAAGTTGTTGGAAAGATGTTCTTTATAAGTCACTGCTTGGTTTCAATCATCTTGGGACTCCTCTCCAACTGGCTCTGTTTCTGCCTCAAAAGCAGCATGAAGTTACAGAGCCAAACTGCCTACATGACTTCGGATACCAGACAACAATATGTATTTGGCACTGGGACCTCTGCACTGCCTGATAGTAATTTGAAAATGTCAGTAACAGTATGTCATGAGAGAATTGTGTCCTCCTAGCTTGACTCCTAGTCCTACGTGTCCAAATAAGTGTAAGAGGAACTGGCAAATGCACACTTGTGCAGATGAATACTTTCCTGGATCACTCAGTACTTAATTTTACAAATGCAGAACTACATGGGATATACTGATTTAAGGTAGCCAAAGATATTTTTCCCCCTCTTAAATCACTGAACTGAGAACCAACAAGCTAGACTTATGTAACACCCCTTTGATATTGCCGAATGTTCAAAAAAGTTGAAGGGTGGTTTGTGTAAACCCAAGGTACTTTGAAGCAAGCCAGCTAAGCTGTTTTGTCTAAACTTTCTTGTGCAGATAAGGCCCATGATCTCTCGCTGCAGCCTCCGAAAGCCAACTGTGTTCAAATGCACACGTTGCAACCCATTTGAGCTCGAGCTCCAATCTCGGCTCCAGCTGATGCAGATGGAGCTTTGTGTGGAGAGCTGGTAAGATATATCAGTCTCTTGTCTCCCTGCTTTTTGTCTGAGTACATGTGGTGAAGGTTGCTTGTAAGATTATGGGGAGAGCTTGATATTTGCAGATCATAGCAAAAACAGAAGGGAATAGAATTATATCGTGTATTTAGCATCTATTTAGGCCCTAATAAAGGTCTAGACCCAACACCAAGGTAGGAGGCTTGTGGACTTGCCCCAGGCTGCAAAAAAAAAAAAAAAAAAAAAAAAATCCCATAAGCTTTTTACATCCTTGGACTAACGTTTGATATGAGCGTCTCACATAACTGTAATATTACCTGGGAGGACCAATGACTCCACTGAATATGAAAATTGCACGGGAAGCTTTAGCTTGCATTACACCGCCAACAGATCTGAATCTGAATGTAGAAATATTTATGCTTCTGTTTTCATCATTAAGTTGGCTGAATTGTTACCAGTATAACTCTGCCATATATTTTACGTGTATGTGTGCATATATATGTATATATACACACCTATATATATGTGTCACTGAAGAGAACGTGAAGAGTGAACTGCATTTCCATCTCAATTTTTCTGGTATGGCTGATTTAACCCCCTGAAATTCAAGATGTAAGGAATGGTTGAGATTGTATCAGCATCTCAAGTAACAGGTAATGTTACTGCTGTAATGTCATCTGCCTTCTGGAGCAAACTCTCAACGCGGTACTGAAATGATTATTGAATAATATCTATCCCCTAGTGATTAATTCATTTTCAGTTAATACAAGTCTTTGTGAAGTATAATGAAAAATACAGTGCCATGCACAGTAAACTGGCCTCTGTTTTCTTTGACAGCCTGCCAGTTCCTCAGCTGCAGTACTACTATACTATTCATCTCCATAAAGGGCTCTTTCGTAAGCGTTATTAAACAGCAGGAAGGAATGGTGTATGACAGCTTCATTAGTCACCAGGAGCCAAATCTGGCCAATTTCTGCTGGGAATTATTAGCACATTCCAAAAGATCCAAAAGATTCCTGCATTGACAGCAGCTTCTCCCCCATGCTTTTTTCCCAAACTTCTGGAGTGTAGCCAAATCTCAATTTGAAAATCTCAGAGCAATAGTAGGGCTATCAACTCGTCTCTGGGCCCACACTAGGCTCTGTTTGCAAGCAGCACATGGGCATCCCACTCTTAGAGGGCTGGGAATCTTGGCAGTAGGCTATTTGCTTCTCAAAAACACAGATGCCGGTAGCAGTGCAGACTGATACTGTTGAACCTGCAAGTGCCCCAGCACCACGGCTGCAAACAAGCTCCTGGGTACCGGATCCAGAACTCGAGAACTTCTTAGCACACCTGTGTAGCATTCACCAAATGTGTTCAGCAGGCTACGTGCTCTAAGTTGATAGATTGTTATGGTCTCACAGAAACCAGGAAATGTGAAGTTTTGAGCTAAGGCACCATTTCAAGCACTAAGTTGATAGTCTGAGATCAGCTGTAGTTGAAGAGAAGCGCTCATGAACCTTGCTTGGAAAGAACCTAAGCTACAGACTAAACATCTTATGAATTGCAGAATCAAGATCTTACTTAGATCTGTTGCAGGCTTTATTGCTCTTCTGAAAACATCACAGGCTGTTTGTAAAGTAAATTAACTGTATAAAAAAGGTAAAATGAACAAAGCCTGTGAAAATCCTGCTGTAGCAGGAGCACTCTAGCTAGTTTTGATTCCAAGAAAACACCACCTAAAAGTCAGTTCTTAGGTTCTGAGGCATCAGTGAAGAGTGAAGTACAAGGAACTGATGGAACTCATATTAAAAACACTTTAAACAAAGAAGTGCTTTACAGCTCACCTGTTTTTCATTTCCTGTATGTTTGTAAAAAATGAAATTATCCTTTAATACATATTTATGCTTTTTCTACCCAAATGGAGCCTTGTACGAATATTTTGCAGGTAACGCCATTCGTAATTAACAATAAGCCAGCAAGTGCCTGGTGCTTGAGGGATGACTCAATATACGCTCACCAGCGCAGCCAAGACCCTCGCGTGCCGAAGCCAGGAGCGTGGGGAGGAGGCTGTGTGAGAGCCTTGGTGCTCGTGGGAAACCCGGCTGCTGCTCTCTCCAGTACTGACCCCCCGGCTTGGACCGTGGTGGCCTTGAGCACCATCTTCCTGACTCTTCCCAGAGCCCCGAGGCTACCAGGCCTGGCTGAGCTCCCCTTGCTGTGTGCCGAGGGCTGTTGTGTTCACACCAGCTCGCAAACTCCAGCTTTGGCATCTCCTGCTACGAGCACCAGCTGAGATACCTCAAAGCGGAGACAATTCAAGGAGGAAATTTGTTCCCGACCTTCCTTGCGGGAGAAGCTGATTTAGGGTCTGTATTGCCGCCATGCTGGGGGGCTCCTCCTTTGCGCTCTCGCAGTGGCAGCCTTGAAGGGGATGTGTGTTGTCCCACGCGTCTTGTAAGGGGTTTAGGGGTAACAATAGCTGCAAAGCCACAGCTGCAAAGCTGCGTGCTCAATCTGCAAGAGTAACGCAAACAAGATGTCCTTGAGCAGTGGAGGTTTACAGCAGTCTAGCAGGAGGCATTTTCTCTGAGTAGGAAAAACAAAGATGTTATAGCCTATGCCCAGGGAGAGGGGAGTGGAGCAGACCCTTGGGGTGACTGTCAGCAACGGGCTACTGGCTCTCCCTGCTGCTGATATAAACGAGGGGCTCTCCTGAACGGAGCTTGAGGTTTCTTTTCTGTGTGTGTGTTGGCGAGTTGTTTGTTTAGACTAGGATGAGAAAGGAGTTCCTTGCTGACCTGTTTGCAGCTCTTTGTGGGACCCCTGGGCTGCGGGTCCCACATTCGCATAGGCCAAGACATAGCAGCAGAAGTTGCAGTTTTTTGGCACCCTCTTCTCAGTAGGAAGCTCCCACCTGTCACTTGGCTCTGCTCAAGTACCCCGAGGATGGGTCTGGGGAGGCAAACCTTGCCCAGATGGGAGGAAGGGGTAGGACAGGTGGCGAAGCTCCCTGAGCTGGATTAGAGCTCTGCGATGCCTGTTCTCACCCTCTGCAAGTGGGACCCATCACTGCAAGGAGGTTTCGGTGCAGGTTGTTCTGCCAGCTGGTGCTCTGAGCTGGTGAAGAGAAGATGCACGGGAGGGCAGAGGGCTGGCGGAGCTGAGCGTGGTGCCCGCTGCTGAGCGGCAGCCCCGCGGCTCCGGCTCCCTGCAGCGTCCGCACTGATGCTCCCGCAAGGGCAACACGCAGCTTCCCACTCCTCGTGTTCATTTCTCCCCTTGTGGCTCTGTAGTTCGTTTGCTCACCAGGCTTGTATTTGTATATCTGTTTTCTTTGATTTTGTCCATTTGTTCTTGCTGTTGGGTCTAAGTGAGAGGCCTCTCTAAACATAACGGGGAGCCAAAAAAGGGAAGAATGTTTGACATTTTTGTACTCTTTCCAAACCTGCCATTTATAGTGAGCTCCTCTGAAAAATGGTTTCAAAGTACTAGACTCTTTTTTAATCCTATCCGATAAAAGTACAATCCCTTCTTGATAATCACTGAACGCCGTAGGCTCAGTTAATTGATTATATTGATTTATACTTTTAAATCTATATGTGCAAAAAGACTGAATGTTCTCTATTTATGAAAAAATAGAAGTTTTCTTTCAAGCTAAGGGGAAGCCCTTACATACTCGAACAAAAAGAGACTTTTGGAGACTCATGGTCTCCAAAAACAATTATTTTACCAAAGGCCACACGAAGTATTAGCTACATAATCATTATTTGGTTGGCGGAACTCTGCCTGTTAGGCAAGGCAGCATCTCCTAGGATAGGATGGGTTTACAGCAGTTTCCTCATTAGCTGCTTCCTGCAAGAATGCAAAAGGAAAATCATGTGTGCACAAACTGAGTTTTGCACCAAACCCAGAGGTTTTAGTGCACTCGGTGCCTGCGCTCCTCAACTTAGCAGGTGTGGTGGCTAAATAAAGCTGTGCAGCCCTCCTGGAATGCTGCCCAGGAGAAAAATCCACACTTGGAGATTTGAAACTGCCTTGCTTTGAATAATTTGAGATGTTTGGTGGAGCTCTGGAGGATAGTGAAAGAGGTAGAGAAGAAACAGAGAAGGGGGTGCTGCTACCCAAGCAGGATTTGGGAAGGTAGGAAGAGAGCAAGGAGTTAGAAAAGTTGAGGAGGGCATCTTTGGAAAAAAAGGAAAGACACAGGAGACCATGTCAACAGTTACTTTGAGGGCAGAGAAAAGATAATTTGCTTTTGTAATGCCAGGAAAAAACAATAAAGAGCTGGGGAGATTGTTTCATATTGCTCTGGGCAAAGGCACATGCAGCAGTGGCCGGTTAAGAAGGCAAATAGAGGAAAGGCAGTGGGTTTCTGCTAAGTTTTACATCTTTCTGTTTAGAAAACTCCTTTTCTGTCCTGGAGATCATCAGAATCCACAGGCTCTTTGGAAAATGCTTCCAAGCTTCAATACTGTAGACACAACTGGATTGTTTCCCATAGAGAACAAGGCACTTTTGCTAGTTTCTCTTATTAATGTGCATTATATTTCCCTTTTATTTACACCTCTGTCCAACACAGCAATTACTACCTACTTGCATCAATTGAATTTCAAGCAATAATAAGGTAAAATTGTGCTTGTGAAGAGGTGATAACCTCAGTAGAGTTGTCAAAATATTTCACCAGCAAGACCTCAGTAAATGTAAGTTCAGTTCCCTTAGGCTCAAGTAAGAAGATCACTCATAAGATAAATTTTCTGCCACCTCACTAATGCTGGAAGCCCTGGCTGAGAAGAATCCTACCTCATTTCAGATATCTGCCAGTATAACTTCTAGGCTATGCTTATGAATGTAAGAAGTACTAATTCTCCAAAGGATTTCTCCCACAGTCTCTGAAAGCACATAGGTTGATTTTTGGACTCATAAAGTCATTTCTGATGAAAACTTTACCTATTAAATGACATCACCTACCATGCTGGTCTGCTGTCTGAAGTGCTGTAAATGTCTCTACGCTATTATATAATTACAGTTATGAACAGTTTTAGAGCATGATGGTTGCTAAAATAAGGATGCTGACACCGAAAGACAGACTTCTCAAAATCTGTCAAACCCTTTAATATATAGCCAGCACTCACAGATCTGTGAGCATTTTATCAAGGCTGTGGACGCCTGCCTTGGAGTGGGCCAGGTTCTCATGCATTCCCGCCTCACAGGTGGAAATGCTGGTGAGATCTTAGTAGCTCTGCTTGTGGACAGCCTGCACCCAGGAGGAGCAGCTGCAGGCTAGTAAAATGTGGAGTAGAAAATAATAGAGTTGATTATTTCTGCATAATTTCCACACCATCAATTGGAAAGTCATCCAATTATGCATTTACCTATTTTGAGAAGGCTTGGGAAGAAACTAAAGCTGGTGCATTAGTGTTCAGTTAATAGTGGAGACTTCAGCATGGTGCATCAATGATTTTCTTGTGCTGCTATTAAATTCTGCCAGTTCTTCACATGATCTTTGAGTGAAACGTGACTAATGCATAACCTGAAGCGCAGGTCCAGTGTGTACATGTACGAACAAGCTCTCCAAAGCAATAACATTGTCTAAAGCCAAAATGATCTTTCAAATGAGCTTGCACGGCTACTGTGTAAATGAGTGCCAGCCATCTGCTCCTCGGCTGGCAAATGCTGACTGAGCTTCAGGAGCTGAATGTTGCTCCTGTGTGGTTAAGCTCTTCTCCTGGCAAAAGGTGCTGACGTACAGTCTGATTTTAAACAATGAGCAGAATAACAGGCGCTACAAAGCCAACAGTCAGCAGAGCTCCAGTTCCCTTGCTTGGCCCGGTTCCTGGCATGAGATATTATATTGCAACAAAAAGGTCATCTTGATAGCGTTCAGGAGCTGCTCCACCTGACGCTTTTGCAAAGGTTGTCTGACAGGTAGTTCACAACTGCTGTGACTGTTTGCATCAGACCAAATGCAGAGAGTGAAACAGGAAAAAGCTGCTCCCTTCACAAGAGCTTTTGTGTGTGGGGTGTGTGTGCATGTGTGTGTGTGTTTGTTTTTCTCTCCTTTCCCTCTCTCAGTGGTCTTGAAAGGCCACCCTTGAAAGTTGAAAGGTCAGTGGTTTTGGGTGCAGGATGCAGAGGTGCACAACAAGCAGCTCCATCTGGGGACCTGGGGCATCCATGGGTAGCTCCACCCCAGCAGAGGATGCTGCGCTTCTCATGACAGCCTTGGTTGTCAGAAGGACTTTACTTGTCCAATGTACTGAATCACTGAAATGCGTATGAGTATATATAAGCCTTTTAACTTTTAAAAAATAAAAAATAAAAACACGTATACCTTTGTCTCTCATACCCTTACATTTTATATTTTTTGGTATTTATCACACAGTTTGAGTATTTGCTTTAAAGAAAATGTAATTCAATGTCTCCCCAAAGACTTGCTGTCCACCATAAACATTGCCTAGAAACATCTGCTTTGCTCATATGGATCTCATAATTTGTGCTTTGGATTTCATCCAGAGCTGTGTGGAAAAGTGATGCCTTCCAGAGACAGAAACCTGATTATGAGAAACCTCTGGGACAATAGTGAGTGTCTTTGTAACTGATTTTGAAGAGAGAGAAACAGAGATGGAGATGCATTTTTTAATTTTTTTATGAAATGCTTCTTGCAGAGACTTGCTACAAGTTTTTTTTACTGTTTCACATCGGGCAGAATGGGTAGTTTTACGAACCATGCTGCCTCTGCCTGCCTAAATCTTGGCCTCTCTGAGGCCCCTTTGGCCAATTCTAGCCAATTCTAACAGGGAGAGAGGGATCTCAGAGATGATCATTCTTGAAGTTTCGCGAAAGTAGATGACTAGAAAGGGCCCTTCTCTCTGACTGCCCTGACTATGGTGTTACATTGTTAGATATCAGAAAGTCTATGCAGCAGAGAGAATTTTTGAATAATTAGACAATTAAAAAAGCTTTAACTATTCACAAAATACAAATCTGCAGGACACCAGGCTTTTTAGTTTCAGTGTGGACAGAATAATTGGAAATAAAGCACTTTACAGCCTCCAAACAGCCTGAGAAACAAGCCATCCTAATTCCTGTACAAACACACATGCCAGAGCCCAGCTGGGTGCTGCACAGCCAGAAAGGAATAGGAGTGAGGGTTTTTCCTCTTTATTTCTCTCTATTCCTCTCACATCTGTGGGATAACATCCTATGCAAAGCAGTGGTCCAAGAAGAAGGTGGAAAACAGCCGTGTTTTTTCACCCACCTTCCGTTTTCCTGGGACGGCCAGGAAGAGTGATGTGAGCTGTTCTTGTTGGCAGCCCAGATTCACAGGATCTCTTCTCACTCCGGGGCAAGACTCTCTACTTTTGGGGCACGGTCTTAAGTCTGTGGTGAAGAATAAAAGCTTAGGTTAAAGTAAATAAAACGAGGAAGGAGAGGGAATAAGGATAGATAACAGGGAAGATAGAAAGTTTCCAGAAAGGCAGGAATACGAAGTTCCTTTTAGATATTTGGTGTACAGGCCTGTGTACCAAACCATTTATCTTTTTCAGCAAAGTCTGAAAAAGATTTGATCTAATGGAGCACTTCTCCATGAACACAGACTTCAGACGTGGTTTCAGCCTGAAAGGACCACAGTCCCACACCTTTCTCTCCTCCATCTCCAGGGCAGTCCTGTAAACACTAGGTACTCTGCTAGTCTTAATGGGATCATTATATCCTGCTCTGATTAAAATCTTCACAACAAAAAGTTTGAGAGTAACTGGGACATATTTGTAGTAACTCAACTATTTTATTGGCTTCTACTCTGTACTTAACTCAGCTCTGTGTGGTGTTGAGCTCTGCATAAATAACTGATCTGTGCTTTATTGTGTTGTCCTTCTAGACATGTCGCAAGACTTAATAACTGCTGGTTAGTTCTGTGGGAGCAGGAACTATCCTTATGTTTCATGTGGTGCCAAATCCTCTCGCAAACATTAGGAAACGGTCAGAGATTAGCATTGTCTCTGCACAGGAAAGGCTTTACCTCTGCTCAGAGCAGCGCTGTCATTCCACTGGGCTGTACGTTAGCTTGTGACATCCTACACTTCTTGGCTTTTGGTAGCTGTCCACACCCTTCCCTTGCGTTTGTTGTAATCTCTTACATATGTCAGTTTGTTTTCGTACGTGCCCTGACCTCAAATAGGAACAGGAAAGTCTCTCTTTGGGAATAGTCATGATGAGGTACATATCCTTATATATCAGTGCTCAAGTTCAGGGGTTGTTTGGTTTGGGCTCACCACCCCCTTATGTGTATTTTGGTCTTGCATGCCCTCTGGATTTTTCTTCCTGTATTTTGCCCAAGCCTGCTCTTAGGGATTGGCTTCTCTCATGAGCAGTACATTTTGGATGCTCCTACGTGGTGGTATGGCCTTTAATAAATATGTCTATGTAAACTGTACACAAGAGCTGTCTTTGAAGCCTCAGTACTGTGCAAACCTGGACCACGGGAAATGCAACAGTTGCGTCTTGACCAAGTGAGAGGAAACAGCCTCATTCCTTCACTGTCTTAAAACATTTAATTCTACCATGGTGCCTTGTTTCTAAACCTCCACTTTCCACCTCCTCCCTTACTTCTGTCGAAACCTCTCTCTTCTCCTCCCTGCCCTCCCAGGACCCCAGAGCAAAAAGGTCATTACCCTGCAGGCTTAATGTTAAAATAAATGCTGTTCTCTCGCTCCGTCTCTTGGTTTCTCCCCTGAGCCCCCCATGAGGAGCCTGCCTGAGCGTCGGCCACCTCTCGGACCCCAGCTGAACGATATAACAGTGAAAACATAGGCCATAATGTGTTGTTCTGGGATATCCTGGCTCTGATTTTGCTCCACTGAGAGCAGAGCTGCCAAGTTCCAGTCAGAAAGTGGAGAGAGGTCAGTATTTATGGGGTTTGAGGGATATTTTATGTCTTAAGAAGAAAAGTAAAGTAAATTATTGTCACCAGCCCGCTTCTGCTGCACAAAATCATGGAGAGTATCGTTAATGCTTGATTCCAGTAAAGATCTGGTGTGTTTACAACACAGCTCCCAACCTTTTTTATTTCTGCAGAAGAGGTGTCTGCTGTTTTTTTATAGTCGAACATTCGCCAAATGGTACATGTAGAAAAAAAAAAGCAAAGTGAAAGAAAACAGGAATAGGACTGCAGCTTCCAGCCTGTCTTCAAATCACCAGGATAAAAGCACTTCCTGGGACATCAGCCATGTCGGGGTGAGGTGGGTTTGACGGAAGGAATCTCAGTAGGTACGGGCTGGATGAGGCAAGTGCTATGGTTTGCTCAAAACCTGAATGACACTCTCAAAACTAACATCCTCCCTCACTGCAGAGGGTTGTCATCCATCTCTGTTAAGCAAATACGTCTAAACTTGAAGCCTAACACAAAAGCGGCCTGCTGGATGCAGAGAAGGGTAGGAAAAGGCCTGGTTTGACGTGTTGGGAGTGTGGCAGGAGGACCAGCTCTGTGCCTGCCGGCCAGTTGGCCACTCTGCCGGTCACTTCCAAGGCACCTGAGCCGGAGTGTGGAAAATCCGACGCGTCATGGGCTCCTGCGCCTCCTTCCTGCCCGCCCCGTGTGCTGCTCAGTGCTCGCAGGGATGTAGTCACTGCTCTGTTACCTCCGCTTGGTATTACTGACATGATCACTTGATTTATTATCCTGATTACCTCATGGCAGGAGAAGGTGCCGCCCTGAGGCCTCGTGTGGCAGCGGCACCGAGCGCCACGCCACCTCATGGAGTTTCCCTGGGATCCTGCTCCCCTCGGCACTGCTGGCACTGTATCCAGGAAAGGGAAGTGTGTGTGGGGAAGAGCGTGGGTCTGCTTTGGATGTGGGAACATAAATGTCAGGTAGGGCAGATGACTCCCTGCAGATGGCTCTGCTGAGTGCCATGTCCTGTGGAGAGAACTGCACATTTCTTGCAACTTGGCTTTTATTAATGTAATAGATCTGCTGCTCTGAGCAGAGTGTGATAAATGTGAGGGCATGTGATGCAGATGAGGGAACAGGAACACAACGAAACCGGCATAGCTTTACCTTTTACTTGGACAATCCAGAGGGATCGAGGCTGAGCACAGCCCTGTGTGTGTCTTCATGGGTGGTAATAAACAAAGCCATATAAAAGATGAAGTTTTTACCAGTTTTCCGCTTCAGAAAAAGAAAAAAAAAAGCCCTGGGGCTCAGCAGGAAAAGGTGACTTCTTAAAGATTCACCAGAGCTCTCTCCCCAGACAAGGGGCACTTGTTTGCTTGCTTTTGTTTTGTTTTTTTGGTAACAGCATTGCTCAATATCCAATCTGCTGCAGAACACATAACTTCTGTTTCCTGTGTTATGAAATCCTGGAAACAGCCCTGGACTTTAAGGAAACCAAGCTTGCTTCTGGAGAGATGCAGCAAAAGAGCTCCCTCTCTTGTCCATTGCGTGGTTTGGCCAGTTCTTCTAAGCGCAAGGGGATAGGGTTAAAACCAGGGTGAAATTGGCATTAAATTACATTGGATAGAGGGTTTATCGCGAGTATTCTGCTCTGTGTCAACTTAATTCAAATGTTCAGAAAATGTTGAGTAGCAAGCACTGGTATTTAACACCCATCTGAAAAAAATCCAACTGGTTTTGATAAAGTACTAAAACATTACTTCTGAAATAAGTACTTAAAAACACAGTGGGAGGCACAGTCTTTCATGATATCTATAAAATATTAAGCAAAATATGTTTTTGATTATATTTTTCTCATCAGCTTTCATTACCAGCAAGAGTGAATTACAGAACAAAATTAGAAATCTCTTTAATCCTCACTTTCAGAATCAGACTGCTTCGAATAAATCTATTTGTGAGGCAGCTCTGGGGAAAAGATGTTTTAATGGGAGCTCTGGAGCCCCATCTACTTCTAACTGATAATTACAGTGTAAAGCTAGAAACAATTTGTGAGGTATCACCTTTTCGAGGTAGCTTTAACAATCTTGCATATATTAAATATGTCTTTTTGAGCACAACTCTAGTAAGAGTTAGATATTCAGTGTTTAAGGCTCACTGAATTTGTGCCCTGTCTTGTAAAGTCAAGTTATGACATTTGTGTGCTCTGTTTTCCTGTCAGAAGCCTGTGTTTGTTAGGGAAGTGGCTACACCAGGAGGGTAATTAATCATACAAAGTTGCTTCTAATCTGTAAATGTTCACTGTGTTCAGAATATGCTCTCTCTTATGAAACATTCTCACCCTAGATTTAACGTCCTGATTAGTTGCATCACTAGTTTTATGACTTTAGTTAATTTTTTTCTACTGAAAGTACATGATTTTCCTAGAGCCTTGCATCTAAAAGCTTTGCAGAAAACAGTTCTCTGGTCATAGGAGTAGCCAAATGTTTTCTTGATGGTTATTTATCTGGCATGGCAAAGCAATTTCAGCGTTGTAACTGCCTTGTAACTTCTGCCCTACAAAGAAGACAACAACCAAGCTCTGTATACATCTATCTCCATTTTTTCCCCCTTAAAATTCCTGGCAGTCCTGCCCTAAAATTCCTAACGCCTGAAAGAAATCCCTGATTTCTTTTCTCTCAAGGACAGACTGATGTTTGCAAAGACATTTGGCAGCTGTAGATTGGACTGAAATCTGCCAATCTTATCAAGGGTGGGGATGTCGACTTTGCAGAAGGAGCTTGAATGACTGCGAACACCATTAAATGGATCTCTAGTACTCAAGATAAATGATGCTGCTTTAAAGCAGTGGGCAGAGAGGTCTTCAAAGTCTGAGACAGGGATTAATTAAAGAAGGAAAACAGACTTTCCACCCAGCTTGGTTTCTTGCTTTTCTTAAAGAAATATTTCACTTAAAGGAAAGCCTCTCATTTCATTACTTATTTGGAAACACTCTTTCCACGATTTCAGATTTCTTGTTACTCAGTAAGACCAGATGTGGCAGATTTTTTTTTATTCTGCGTATCATGTGTTTCATTCATTCTTTGTATAACCACAAAGTTTTAGGATGCTACTTCTACAGTGCTTTGAAATTATACGGTTAGCTCTAGCACCTTGGTTTTAAGCCTGACAAAAGCTGTTCCACTTTCACCCTGCACCATCTGCAGCAGGCAGCGACGTCCTCTGCACCAGCCCCATAGGGCCTGGCTGCCCCACGGCAGCCCAGTCCCATCCTCTGTTGCTTGTGGGGGCAGGCAGGGGTTGGGAAAGGAGCTTTCCTGCCAGGAAACTCAGCTTTGCTTCCCACAAAACCATAGTCATCTGGAAGGCGGCACTGGGCACACTGAAGTTAGTCTTGCCATCAGAGCCTGGGCTACTGTCGAGCACAAGCTTTGACTCTGGTGCCCTGCTGATAAAACAAGTAAAAAATAATAGCAAAACTAAAGCAGATGCTTGTATTATAAAAAAAATCTTTTTTTTTTTTTTTTTGTTATGCATCTGCTGCTATGTAAATAAGTAGGAAGCCCAAGGCCGTGCAGCGCCTGCAAAGCAGAGCGTGCAGTGAGGCTGTGTGGGCAGCAAAGCTGCCGGCCATCGAGCACCCGTCTGACAAAACGGAGTTTGCAGCCTGGATTTGAACTTAATGTCAACAGGCAGAGAAAAATGGAGAAATGGGTACGTGCGGCAGAGATCCTCGGCCCCAGCCGGGCCCTGCCTCGCGTTTGCCTCAGCACCTCGCCAGCCACCGGCGACAACAGGGAAATTCTCCCAAAGTGTTGTGCACATCTCAAAGCTTTATGAGGCTGATGTTTGGCTTAGTGCTCCTCAGTTTTTTTCTTTGTTAGGTCTTAAACATCCAGCAGTAAACAAACGGCAGGGAGCCCTGTAGAGATTGCTGGGGTTTGTGCTAACCATAAAGCAGCTGGAAAACAGCTCGGAGAATCGGGCTTTTTTTTGCAGTCTCAGGAAAGCCAGCTTGCACCTCGAAGGCTGTTATCCGTACAGTAAAACACGGGCAAAGCTAGGCAGGACGCGCGGCCGCCGAGGAAGAGCCCCTGCGCATGCAGCGCGGGATGCAGCCGGTGGGCGAGCTCCGGTTTCCAGCGCCATGCGCCTTGTGAGGAATGTCGATGGGTCCCTCTTATCTCTGCTTGTCATCGCTCCTGCCCCCCGTTTCACTCTTGCAAAGAACAACACTGGCTTGTCGGTGCCCCCTTCTGAGTCGCCACCTTTGCTGATTGCTTGTGTTGCCTCTTCCTGGCTGGAGCTTTAAGCCCCCGATTCCCTGAGCTTTCTTGTTCTTTTGTGTTAAAGATGAGCAAGAGGTTTATTTTACAATGCGCTGTAGTACCCGTGCAGTCGTCTCCTTAGAGCTGTTTAGCAAGCTTGTCACCTGCTGCCAACATCTGAGGCCCGGAGCCTGGACAAGATGGCACAATAAAGCGTGCGAGCCCATAAAGCACACTCACTGATTTGTCATGCTTTCCTGCAGCCTGCTGAAACGAGCCCCGTTTTCACCGGCAGTCTGGGGGCTGCCCCCACCCCCTGCGTGCAATTCCACAACAACAGGGCCCTAGTTCCACGTGTAAACCTGGTGCCATTGCTGTTGGCTGTAGCCTCCTGGTGCATCCCGCAGCGGAGCGCTCTGCTCTTCCTGGCCATCCTCCCCTGCAGCATGGGCAGCGGGGAGCAAACATGCTACCGTGATGTGTCTGCTCCCCTGGGGTGCGAGCAAAGAAACTGCAGCGCCGGGACTCCGATGTGGCTGGATCTGCTCCGTGCCAAATCCTCTGCCACCTCACGAGGGAGCTTTTATTGACAACGACGCCCCTTTTCAAAGCAAAAAGGTCAAGTGTGAAAGTCCCATGTGAGCTGGGGGGAGAGCGAGCGGTTGTTCCCAGGCTCCCTGTGCTGCTGGCGACGGATGCTGCTTCCCAGCACAGCAGCCCCCAAGGGCCTGGCGAGAGGGAGGGCAACTGCTGCAGGGCCACTGGGTTGGTTCATTGGCAGCCGTGAGGTCAGAGTTACCTCCAAGACAAATAAACCTTTCTCCCTTTGGGTTTTCCAAGTGTGCAAGCACCATTTTGAGATGTGGTATGGGGTATTCCTCTATCTCTTCCCTCAGGCTTCATAAATTCCTGGGATTTATGATTTTTTTCACGTTATTTTGTATGGTAAGCGATGCGGAGTTGGGGACGTGGACCTGTGCTGTGCCTCAGCCACAAGCATTTTTTTGTTCTAACGCATGAACAGGAAACTGAGTCCTGATGCCTTTTCCACTCAAGAGGGCCAGGTCTTAGGAACTCCTCTTTGCCCTTTTGCTTTGTCTCCTCTGCCAAAATTTGTGCATGTGACTTGTTACAGAGCACAGGAGGTTCTGCCTTTGGACATTGTAAAGCTCAATATATCAAAGGCAAGGAAATATAAACTTGTTAGAGCACGCAGAAATTTGATGAAATGCCTATAGTAAGGAGAGGGAAAACATCCTTCCCGAGGGATGGCCTAGCTCAGAGGCACTGGGACCGCATTGCTCTCAATCCGCCGTGACCTTGTAGCAGGAAGAGGAGGATTCAGGGAGCTTTCTGAGCTGGCCAGGACAGCAGCCCTAGTGATGGCCCTCCAAAGCTTCAGCTGGAAGCAGCAGCCGGAGCTCCTGCATTGCTGGAGGGGATGCTATGACCTTGGTCTTGTGGCTTGAAGCAGCAGAGCAGGTGCACAGAGGTGGGTGGTGAGCAAGGACAAGGTGGGGCCATTGGGTGGCCTGGCTGGGCCCTGCTCTCCTCAAGTTTTGTTCAGATTTCCCAAACGCTCCTCAGCACAAGCAGCCCAAAGGGAGGAGGGCATTTTGCACATATTGTCCTTCATATTGTGCCATTATCTCAGTCTTGAATGAAAGCAGTCTAGATGCTGCAGCTGCCCAGCACAGGGGAGGGTTGCAGCCTACCCTTCTTGCACCTTCTCGCACGTTCACAAAGCTCGCTCCTCTTGTGAGATAAGGGGATGGCTGTTACTGCCAGTGGCATGGCCTGACTTTCAATAGTGCAGTTCAGACAGTTTTACGGCAGCAGGAGAGTCGCCCGCTAGGGAGCCCAGCAAATGGGCTGTTGTACGAGCCCTGTAGGAAGAGATTGATAGCTAGATCAGCTGCTTTGACACATCTGTGAGTCGTCTCCCATGTGCTTTTAGGAATACAGAACGAATAATTTACGTTATTATATAACAGCTCAAGAGATCTGCACTTCTGTGCCTCCTCTTCCTGGAGCAGCTTTGCATAACCCGGCTCTGACATTAACCTGGTTTATGGCCATTCCTGCGCCAGCTCCTGGGGCTGGTTTGCTGCGAAGCGCCGAGGAGAGCTGCGCTCTGGGGCAGCAGTTGAAAGCACAGAAGGAAAACTGGTAAAATAGGAGTTTGCCTGTAAGAAAACAACCATAAAAATACTTAGAGGAACTGGGATGCCTTTCCTGGAAAATATGGGAATGATTTTTGCTGGCCTCTCTGAGGTCTCATTGCATAGGAAGAGCGTGGTAAAGAAACCTCACTCACGTTCTTATACCAAACAAAAGTGCCTTTCTTTCCTAATGATGTACAAAAGGTGTTTTGTTTGTTTGTGTGAGGCAAATGGATCATTCTGCGGGAGTCCGGAGCGGCAGAGCTTGCAGCTGTACAAACGGAGCGCGGCCCTGCAGCTGCCCAGCTCGCGCAGGCCCGCGAACGCCAGCGCATGCAGCGCGGCGCCCGCTGCACATGCGGAGAAATGCAGGCTGCAAAATGCAAATTCCTCTTTGTTTAGCCAACTTCTTAATAAAGCCTTGAGCCTCAGTGCAAGAAGCCAGGATGTGTGTGCATGGGAGGGAGTGCGTGTTTGGTGCGTGGAAAGGTATATACGTTCTGTATGCAAACTATTCAGTGCAGCTCTTTATGTACGACAGGATATGCAGAAAATTTCACCAGTGTGACACTGTTCAAAATGAATGCTGTGTAAAAATAGGTAAGCCCCTTTCAACCCATCAGCATTAGCTCCTGTGTGTCCTTCACTAATGGTTCTCCCAATGCACAATTTTGAGGGCTAAATGGAGGCTTTGTTTAACAGAGGGAGACATCAGAGAGCGGTGGGATTGGCCAGCAAAGAGGTGCCAGATCTGCCCTCGCTCAGAGGACTCTGGGCAACCTTTCCTCTCATTTTTTTTTATTTTGGATTATAACTAAGAGACCAATACTAAGCACATGTTTTCACATGGCTATAATTTTAAAACATTTTGATTGTAGCAAAATTGGGAATAGCAGCAACAGCGCCTTTCAAAACTGGGACAAGGCCCAGTCCACCCAGGCAATCAAGTTATGTACTCTAGGGGTGCAACTCCTCTGCTCGGATGGCCCAAGTATGGACAACTCCCACATCCAAGCAGGTATGTGAACCAGAGGTCACGTGTTGCTCAATGCCTGTCACCAGCTCTTGCGCTCAAGTATTTATCTTCTCACCTCGTATCCTCTAGTCTTGCTCCCTTCTCCCGGACCTCACTCGGTGACAGACAGGCCCCACTTTGCGATGCCGTCTGGCATCCCAGCCTTTGCCTTGCCACTTAGACAAGTGTGTCCTTCCGTGGGCTTCACCCCTTTCTGACCGCGCCACCTCTCCCGGCTCCCATCCTCTCCTCCTGCCTTCGCCCTTCTCTTTGTTCCCCGGCCGCCGTTCCCGCCGCTGGCGCTTGCTGGGCGACGTCGCCGCGGGGCGGTGCCGGGCGCCGTGCTGCAGCGCTGCGAGGAGGCCACGAGGCCGAGCGAAGGGCCCGCACGCTGCTGAGCGCCACGGCCGAGCGGGGCTCCCGCGGCGAGGGAAGCGGCCTGGAACGGCCTCGGCCCCGGCCCCAGCCCCGGGGCTCGGCGGCTCCTTTTTCTCTGCCATGTTGACTTAGCTTTGCACAGAGCCCATCTTGACCACATGTGAGCATCCCTGCGGAGCCGGCTCTTTGTTAGCTCTCTTATCAATTAAAGCCTTGCTGTAATCCAAAGGACCTTTCTGGCTTCCTCTCCTGGTACGCCTTTAATTGGGAATGGTGCTTATATATTCTAACCTGCTACCTCTCCCACTACAGGAGATCTTTGGGGCTTTTCTCCCTGATTCAGAGGCTTCTTTTGTCCAGTTGCCTGTGCCCATGTAGGAAGGGGAAGAGCTTACCCGCATTCCCTCCAAGCTGGCTGAAAGTGAGCTACAGGCCTCGGCCTTTGTGCCCACCTTGTCTTGTCCTGTATGAAAGAGCAGCAGAGCCCAGTGGAGGCGGCCTGTTTTTCCATAAGGGAACACTTTAGAAGCCACGCAGGCAATCCTTTTTCTACCTGATGTACTGTTGCAAAGATAAACTCAGTGCTGATGATCTTTGTAAGGGAGCTGCTTGATTTGGAGAATTCATTTCCACTATATTACTTAATTCCACTCATTTGTATTTGGTAAATTTATTTTTCCTTTACTTTTAGATTATGTTTGTTTACCTTGATAGAGAATGGGGTCTGCAGAAGACAAGAAACCCCTGTGAGCACCAAAGTTCATTCATCTCCTTGCCGTCAGTGCATTTCTCTGTCAAGATCCCCACACTCTGAGCTCATTACATTCCTCATCTCCTCTCCCCTCCAGGCCTCTGCAAACGTCTCCCACTAGCCCTGGAGTTTGACCTCAGACCTCAGTTACTCTCCCAATTTGACCCCAGCTGTGCATTCTGGCAAGCCTCCAGGTTGGGAAACTCCTGGACAGAGAGAAAATGACAGAGAAGTTTTCCTTACTTGATCCTTGTTCTCCTTAAGATGCACAGCAGCTGCAAAAAGAGGTCATCATTGTGTACACAGACTCACTCTTTCTAAAGGAATAATCTTTTTGAAAACTTGTCCCAAATTAAGGGTGGAAGTACTTCTGCTTTCTGTGCCAGTTTGTAAGAGCAGAGCGATGCAACATCAGGTCTTGGCACAGAATCAGAAACTGTAAGAGAGCTTGGAGGGCCAGGTCAGACCAAGGGTTTGGGAAAGGAGAGACAGCAAGTCTAAGGGCAACACAGAGACAGTCAGTTATGCTCTAAACCAAGCCATAGCTTTCACCAGCCACCTCACCTCTTTCAAGGACACATTTTCACTCACAGCTGTAAATCCTCCTGTAAGCCCTCCTTGATATCTAGCAGTTTTACCCCAAAGGAACTGGTCAGTATGTGCTAGGATGCAAATAGCAATTGGAGAGGGGATGATACCAAAGCCCAGTAATGCAAGCTGACATGTTTGGAATATGCGGGAACAGTGACCTACTGCTGATCTCTCCCTCACGGGAATTGTAATTGACAGGCTGCCACGTTCATAATAATTTACTCACCTGGAGGAAAAGTAACCAGACAGAAGTTTTGCAGCAAGCTCTCAGGAAAAAAATGTCTCCATACGCACCCTTTCTTCTCTGAAACATTGGGTAAGCAATTCCATTTCATCCTATTCCCATTTTTTATGAAAATAATACATCCCAATGGTTAAAGTATGTGGGAGATTTATGATGAAAGGGTAGTGACCTTCCGCAGGGATGGGCATTTTATACCTCTGGAATATTACAACTACCTTTCTTGACCTTTGGCAGTGTTATGTCTGAGACTCACTATTGCATTACTGCTGGGTAAAAATGGGACTTACCCAAATACCAGTTTGTTGCTGAAAATGTTCTTCACAAGGACATTTCAAGTTAGTTCTCCTGGGAGAAATCACTGATTGAGTTCCTCTGTCATAGGCAATTTTCTGTACCATCCCTGGGGCAGTCAGAGGACACACTGATTTCACAGGATCACAGAATCACAGAATGTGACTGAGGTTGGAAGGGACCTCTAGAGACCATCTAGTCCAACCCCCTGCTCCAGCAGGGACACCCAGAGCACGTGGCACAGGGTGGCATCCAGGCGGGTTTGGAAGATCTCCAGAGAAGGAGACTCCACAGCCTCTCTGGGCAGCCTGTGCCAGGGCTCTGGCACCCTCACAGGAAAGAAGTTCTTCCTCATATGGAGATTAAACTTTCCTTCTCCTGTGGTTCCTCAGAGTATCATGGGTTGTGAGATACTTGTAGCATCTCACAGTTTCTTTTCCTCCAACAGGAAAGTTGACCAAAATTGCTGTCACTCTCCAAGTGGGAACTGAGATACCCTGCTATGACTGTACCAAAGTAGGGAATCCAAAAATTGCAACATTGTGTCCTGGGAGTCAAGGAACAACATGGCTCCATCTCAGAGGGAATTCAGGTGTCACCTTGTTCCTACCACAAAGAAATCCAGGGAGAGATTCACTGGGAGAGAGCTACAGTGCCTTCCAGTAGTCCAATTCTAGGTACAGTTCACTCAAATTCTCCTGTGAAATCTGAGATAGATTAAGGAATTAGAGATTTCCTAATCTCTAGTTTATTCTATGTTAGTTTTCCCTTTTGCTGGAAAAGCCAATTTTGTCTAGGAGCTTGCAAAGCCATTGACTGTGGGCGTATGGATTTTACTTCCTACCTCTGGATTCTTCTACCTCTGGAATCTGTAGACCAGCACAAATAGCTGTTTAATATAATGCACTGTATATGTACAACATATATACAAGCTCTTTTAAATCATACACATTTCAAAACAAACATTGAGAGGGATTTTGTTGCTAAAAGAAAAACGTATTTGTGAAAATACAGCTATCAATGAGGCAACCCAAAGTGGTGTTCCAAATAACCATCCCAGCAGCCGACTTGACTGGTGCTCTGTTTAAATGTTGTTTTATATCCAGACAGAGGTCGTTCTTAAGGGGTGATTCTTTAAAATTCCCATAGTAAAAGTCAGTAGCTTTGTGGCAGGTACTTTGTCCTGGATGAAACACATCACTCCTATAAATCAATTGTAATTTCGGAGGCTGCAGTATTTTTTCAGCGTATTTGGCACGAGTTTATTCTTTCACTGAAATCCTAAATCCTTTGAAGTTTTACTGATCATTCTGCACAGCAACGCTCAGTTTTGCTGAATAATAATTAAAGATTTTGATATTTTTTTCTGTCCCTGCTGTCTGTATAAGACACAGACCTTTATTAGGACTATTGTTCTTTTCTTCCAATTCACTTGAAGTTCTGCCTTTAAAGAGAATATTCGTATTTTTTTGAACCTCAGTGTGACAAATTCTCCATAAAGCAAATGTAATCTAGAGATTCCTTCTCTTCAGGAATCCCTAGAATAATCATTTCTAGCAAATGTTTGGTTTTCAGTATTTCTGGATGGCAAGGAACCATCTGGGAATTTTACTACTTTATTGACTCTGCTACTGGTTTTCCTCCATGCTTATTCTAACTTTTTTTCACAGCTCTCCTATATAAGTCTGTCTCTCTCTAGCAATTCACTTTTTCCTTGATTTTCCCTATGATCACTCTAATTTGCTCCAGCTTTACCGCCCCTTAGAGGCCAGTTTGAGATTATCACAATAATTCACTTGTCTCTGTGTGGTACCATTTCAACAACACTTCCCCAGAAGCAGCCTTGATTACTTCTCTGCTACAGCTTTCTATGTTCCCTTAAATTTGCCGCTTGGGAACTATTTAATATTGCTGCTGAATTCTTGGTTACTTTTATTCTTTAAGGCTTTTATAAGGCTTTTTATATGGGACTATGGTAAAAACCTGTATTATATATGAATATATCCCAGCTTCTCAGAGAAAATGATGGGCTCTGATCTTTAGAAGTAAAACCTGAAGGGGAGAGGGGACTAGTGAGGGGGAAGATCTATTAATTTAAGGTAGTTTTAACAGCAATGACATTTGCATCCTCAGTTCTTGCTTGTTTGTTTAACCTCCATTATTTTCAGTGGGCCAAAGCTATCTTTCCAGCAGGAAAACGCTGGAGACATAATTAATTCAAGGTATTTGGTATTTCCTGTCAGGACGGCAAGCATTCATCATGCTGGGAAGACTGTGGTGTTTTGAGTCCACTCAGGGGCAGATGTTGAGATAATTTTCCTGGCATACCTCTCTGCACAACTCACACAACATCTCTTCATTTTCAATTCTTCTCCTTGCTTCTTGCATGACTATTCCAGTTCCTCGTGCCGACCCGCAGGATCTTCACCATCTCCTACCCAAACGGCTGCCGTCGCTCTCCCCAGCCTCTCCTGTGGCCTTTGCGGTGCCCACGAGGGGAGGCTGGAGCTTGTCCTGTGATTCCAGGAGGTTCCAGCGCGCAGGGATGGGATGCAGGTCACGTCGCCCTTCGATGGTGCCAAGGAGCTGATGCTGGGAGCCTGGAGGACTCCAAGGGGCACTTGGATTCCGCCAGCAGCCTTTGCTCTTGCCCTGCTCTCTGCATCTGGGCTGGAGGACACAGTCGCTCGGGTTTTTTTCTCACAGAAACTGAGTGCACCACTGGAAGAACATTTCTGCTCACAAACTGGTGTGGTTCAGAGATTAGACATTCTGTTGAAGAGTGAGAAGGTTTTCTGATTTGTCAAAGGTGCGACAGGTTAGACTTTAGCTTAGCAGAGGATGATCCAATTAGGTGTGACAGCTACATAAGAAGTCCATAGTGCGGCCCTGTCCTGGGACTGCTCTGAAATTACATGAACGAATCTGGCTGATGATGGCTTTAGAAAAGTGAATCCATCTAAATTTGACAGCTGTGTGGTTGAACTGATAGATATGGAGATTATTGTTGGCACGCAGTTAAAAAATACAATTACACTGTGTTTAATCAAAGGGTCCTAGGCCGGGATAAGCCTCGGGTCCCTCCCCAACATGAATAACAGCCTTTGGAGCAGAGGAAGTTCTGCATAATGTTATTTAGTCTGCAGGAACCACCAACTATATTTCAGACCGCTGATGAAGTCACTGCTTAGAAATCATTGAGAGATAGAGTGCAGTGGATGTGATAGCTTTGCTTTGCTTGGGAGACACGCTTTCTGGCAAGGAACCTGCGGTCAGGCCCAGCGTGCACCCACAAAACTGCCTCCACGTGAAGGTGCAACACAGGAGGAAAATGAAACGCTCTGCTGCCCTAGAAACAGCTTCCTGCCCCAACGGTCTAATCTTTAATGTGAATTATCACAGAGCTTTGACTGAAAGGCAAAGTCTGCAAAGATCAGTCTGATGTTATAGAAAACATGCCTCCTGGCTCCCTATCAAACTCTAATTTGCTGTTTCAGTTACAAACTGACACTAGTGGTCACATGCAGAAAAGCACTCCTTGCCTCAGTTAGAAGGGTCATCTTTTCTGCATGAAATACAGGCTGTGGCTGGGATACAGCCCCAGAACGAAGATGACCCATAACAGGAATGGGTATCTTGAGCCCTAACACATTATTTGCAGGGAGACACATTTTAATTTTGTTACACTGTTCACCCCTGCACAAATTCATTAAGCAAATTAAATTAGGACTGTAAGGCTAATCGTGCGGTGCCAGGCACTGCAGCTATAAAGCCATACAGCAGGAGTGAGAAATGGAAGCGCGGTGCATAAATGTCATTCACTGCCTATCACCGGATAAATTAAAATCGAAGAACAACCTTTCCTTTCTTGCGGTTTGGAACAGAGACCCGAGCCTTGAAGGGAGAAGAACTGGACCAAAAGACAAGTCGTTCTTTTATCTAGTTGTAATTAACTCCAGGTGGTTTCTGCTAACATAATGCAGATTTGAGTCTTATTTATCTTTTCTGGAGACAGTGTAGCTATCACATTTTTAGGAAAAGTCAGAGGAAAAGGAGTAATTGTTCTCTTATTATGATAGATCACATCTTTCTGATGGAATTCGGGGTTGTTTTTTCTTCCTGTTGAAAATGATAGCTCTGGTAGCACTCTGACCAAAGAGCCAAACATTATATGAAACAAAACAAGCCCGGCAAAGACCCGGGTTAGCACCATTAAAGCTGAGTCCTGCCTATCCCAGGTCTGTGAAAACTGCCTGCTCGTCTCTCTCCCTGCCAGTAAGGCAGCATCATCAAAAGTGTCTTACTCATTCTTATTCGGTATTTTTTTCAGTAAGAAAAAGATATTTGAATGATGTCTTTATTCCTGCTTCTTGCCTGTGTCTGCTACAAAACATCATAACTCTGACACTTTTTTTTCTCTCTGTCTTTTACCTTGGTATAAATCAAGGATAATCCACTGGAAGCCAAGGCAGGATAAAGCTGCAGGGACCAAGTTGGCGCTACTGTTTCTATTCATGTGGACCTGAAAGCAGATGCCGAATACTCTGTTGTTTGAAAGTTGCTGTAAATCGTATTCCTCTCTGGAAACCAAATGATATTCAAGGGATTCCTAAGCTCTGGATATTTCACTTTTTTCCTGTTCCCCTCCGCTCATTTTCTAAAAAGGTGTATAAAACCCAATAGAGATACTGAGAAGTACAATGAAGTGAAAATGGAGAAGATCTGCACGGAATTTGCATGGCTTGGGAATTACTGCTCTGCAGGGATGGTTAAGGCAGGCTGGCAGCAAGGGCTTTGCATCAGGCTGCGTGGAAAGTAGGAGCTCCAGACTTTGCTCTGATGGAGACAACCTTATTTGTGGGCAGAGGGAAAGGAACTTGTGCCTTCATTTGTATGCTCTTCTCTTTGCTTTAGTGCCTGGCACCAAAGGTAGCAACCAGAGAGGCCTTGGGCTTGGTGCTCCTCTTGGATGGGGAAGAATATAGTTTTCCATGAGGGCTGCAGCTGAAGCAGGTTTGCATGGCTGGGGCCAAAATTGCTCCTTAGCACTCAATAAACAGCAGCAAAGGCTGCTGTGACCTCTGCATCTTTCCTGTGTTACACATGGACACTGACTGCAGGTTTGCATTGTAATGGCAAAAAAGAGCTGAAACATGAAACCGTTCCCCTTCCTTGGTGTTTAAGGAGGTATGAGGCTTTGGCAAGTTTGGACACCTGCAGCAATTGACTTATTTCCAGCACAAATCCAAAGGGATTCGTTATCCCAGAAAGTCATTTTCTCCTAGGGAAGAGACACAAAACAAGGGACACAGGGAGAGGATGTAAGAGAAAACAGTACATGGACAAAACATTTGCAACAAGAACACACTGTGAAGGTTATAGGTTGCGAGAAAGCAGAAACAATGGATCATGCAAAGCTGATATCTTTGTGATAGCTACGTTTGACACGTCTAGTTTCAATACTGGTCAGTATTCTTGGGAACACAGTTGAGCAGGAAGAGGTGCTGACGCGTTAATGCCTTTAGGAGGGGCTGGAAAGTCTTACGGATGCAGGATAAGCAAATGGAGTTGATGGGTTTTCTTCACCTCCCCAAAACACACAGCATGGCTGAGAGCACTGAGCACACCAGTATAGATTCCTGTCCTGGGTACCTGGGAGAAGGTCCAGGGCAATTTTAAATGTCCATGATTACTTTTGTGAATTGTGACCTGTTTTCATATATATATTGCAGCTGCTATAAATTTAACACCCGAAGTATCTTATTCTAAATTTTCCTGATGAGTATGATTTGTTGTCCTTATCTAACTCAAGAATTTGCATCCCCAAACTATTCAGCTTCTCAAAAACTGAATTTGAAGACACTAACCATTTCATTGCAAACAGCCGAGCTTTAAACAACAGTTACGAGGTGGCGTTCTTCAGTTTGTCTTTGATTTAAATCCAAAGCCAAGAAACTGTATCTGGCACATAAGCATGGAAATTAATGTGGTACATGCACGCAGAATTTCTGGTGCACAGGAATTTTATATGGTACTGCATGGGTAGGGATACTACATATGTATGTATATACACAAAATGCCTGATAACCACCTATGAACGTGTGCACATGGATTTGTAACGAACAGTCAATGACACCAGCTTGGATTCGTAAAGCCCATAACATGTATTGCAGAATAAAAACTTGCAAAAAGAGAATTAAAAAGTGGATAAATATTACAAAACATGGATCTAACTGATGGCATGCAGAAAATCTTTAAACTCTTTGAAGACTATAGTTAGAAGATCACAATGTACTTGATTTCTTATGAAATAGAAGTTATTCAGTCCTTTCAGTCTCCCCAACTGTACTAATTCACCCAAGTATGATTTGTGCTTGAAAGTTGTAGTATATTAATGGATTTTAAGTGGTTCCAGCAATTCCATTAAAAGAGGATGGAATAAATAAGTGAACGCTTTGCCAAAGGTGGAGGAGCCACAGTTGTGAAACCAGCTAGTGGTTTATGTCAAACACAGTCATTTTAAAAATACAGTGGTGAATTAAAGTAAAAGTGACTGAAAGATTAGGTATTCTACAAAGTGTTGTTCTAAACGAAGACAGGGGTTTGAGCAGTAACATCTGGATGAAATAAAGCCCCATTTGAGAACTAAAGTAAAATACCACTGCTTATTT
This sequence comes from Tinamus guttatus, assembly GCF_059628265.1. Classification (NCBI taxonomy): domain Eukaryota; kingdom Metazoa; phylum Chordata; class Aves; order Tinamiformes; family Tinamidae; genus Tinamus; species Tinamus guttatus. The sequence goes on from NW_028288747.1 coordinate 8,907,811, forward strand.
GAAAATGTCTGTGTTGGAAAGTAGACCCTAATACTAAGAACCTCTGGAGTTTTTGGAAGAGAGACAAAAAGTTGACAATTTGACACAATTTTCAGCAGTTTTATTGTCTATACTAAACTGGACACTTTTAGGTATTTTGGCACCTGTTTATGGCACATCCAATGCCCCTGACTGCCCTCCTTGATTTGGGCATATTGCATGTGTAAAGTCAAAGGAGATACAAAGTCAGCTGAAGAGAGGATAAATGGACTGCATGATGATCCCGTCTTTGTAACTCCTCTCCCTTCTCCTGGAGTCACGTGGGGACTGAATCTCTGTGTGTGTTTCTGCTTGTGAGAAAATATACATAACAGCCAAGCCTGGGTTTTCATTTCAGTCAGTGTTTTAATCTTAGCCTGATTTTAGTCACTGTGGAGGTCGCACACGCAAACAGATTTTACTTTAATAAAATGCGTTGCCTTGCACATTATCATTTTCTTCTGGTGGCCAGGTCCTTTCTCATTAACCTACAAGGGAATTATTTATTTAGATGAACATTCAAGTGTGCTTCCTGTTTATAGAGAAATTAGACACACCAAACAAAATACGAAGCTAGGGAATGGAGGATACCATGCTAACAGGAAGCACCTTTGTGTAAATAACGGTGGTGTTCATCACCGTCCAATAACTACATCTTCTCTCAGGATGCAATTGACTTTGACATATTTGTTTAGAAACCAAAGAATTTCTTCCATTAACTGGATTAAGCAAAATGAGAGATGGTAATGTTTGCATTTATACAAATAAAAAGGCTTACTCTGGATTGGAGTACAGAGGCTTTGCATTGAGTTATCATGTATTTGCCTGAAATAGCATCACCTTGTTATTGTTTTGCCTTGGCCATACCTTCAAGTATGCACTGGGGAGAATGATGCAGGTGACAGAAAAGGCTCTTGTGTCACAGCTATCACACTGTTTCACTTGCTCGGGCATCTCCCGTTCCTAGGGTGCCTATTAATAGTGTGACTTTGCTGCTATTACTATCTCTGTGCCATTATTTAAGGACACGTACGGAAACCAGAACAGTGATGTCACAAGTATAAAGTCTGTTGTCTTGGCCACTTTCAGCAAGCAATCGTATTTTCTGAAAATAAAAGTGTGTCAGTATGTGAAAATGCTTGTCAAATAAACAAGCAGAAGACAAATTTGTTAATTATAAGGAAGCTCTTCCAATTTGGCTCTCAACGTTTATCTAAAACGAAGCTGAGAGTTTCTGCAAATCCATCCACATTTTATGGTGCTGCCTAGGGGCTGAGAAGGTTGTTTCCATGCTCAGAATAGGCCTTGGTGGTCCCTTGGTGAGTGACGGCTGCCTGTGACCCGCTGCGGACCCCGGTGTGCATGCGGTGCATGGATCTCACCCGCTATGAGCAGACCACAAAGATGATCTTCCTAAGCTCCTCGGTGAACAAAATGAAACACTGCAGGTCAAATGGAAATCAATTACGAGCTGTGCAGAGGCCTGTGGAGGTCTCCCTCATCCGAGAATTGGGATGGAGGTGATCAGGTGCCAGGTCAGGTTAGGTCACGCTGTGGCTGTGGTGCCCATTTTTCACACAGTATAGCGGTAGGGAAGTCGAAGCATTTGAGCCAGTGGGTGAAGGTAACGCATGGCCTGGACATAGCAATATATTCAGTGCCAAACACATTGTGCCAGTACAATTAATAAAAATATTTAAAGAATAAATAGCCCTTCTTATAAAAAGTACAAGCATAGTCATATCTGCTTAAACAAAACCTGTTCTAAAAATGCACTTTTTCCATTCTTGCATTGAAGTCTTTCTGATTTAGATATGAAATTAATTTGGTGTTATCTACCTAATGCAATTAGACTGTTTCAACACTGAGACTCTCTGAATAACTAAATTAACAAAGAAACTTTACTTCAGAAGGTTAACAATTGTCAAAATCTTCCAAAAATGACTTAAATCAATTAGAAGGCCAGAATCCCTTCACTTGTGCTTTGTTTTATAACACTTTGAAGTGGCTTACAGAATATCTTAAAATGTTGTTTAATGTCACTAATCTTTAAAAACAAGAGAGAGCCATGGCCCCTTCACCCGGTTCATCCAGCTCCCAAGCAGACCTCTGCCTCGCTCCGTTTGGGGCGGTAATGAACTCCTCTGGCATGAGGTCTCTGGTTTTTGCTATTTGTAACCCATAAGAAGGTTGGTTATTAAACTGATTGAAAGGACGTTATAATATTTTCAGTGCATGTGTGTCATCGTTCATGATAGACATGCACTTTTGGACTGCCTCTTTTAGACTGGTATTCTGGGATAAGAACTGCGTATCTTGTGTCTAATATAAAGGTGAGGACTTAAACAATTTAATCAACGGTAGTAACTTGGGAATGGGAAGTTTGCTGGAGCTGGCTGTGGTCTGGATGCTCTTGTGCTGCTGAGCGGGCTGCTTGCAGCAGGTTTCTCTCTTCCATGGAACATGGGATTAATACAATAACAAAATGAATTTCAATCTACGCAAAATGAAAAGCAACAATCATAAAAAGTCTTTATACTCATGACTATCTCTATATTGCATTTATTTGAATAAAAAACTATTATTTTATGTGCAGAAGATCATGGTATTTCATGGAAGTCCTTCCTTGGCCAGGGGCCCCAGAGGGAACAGTTAATCTATCTAAAATCAAAATGACAGTACAATCTCCATCTTTAAGGCAAGAGTATGTCCCAAAGAGGTCCTAAATCAGAGCACTAAATATTCTTCCTTGATCTCGTGGGCTTGGCTTTAGTGCATGCTGGGATCTGTAGTCTCCACTGGGCGGGTAGGTAATTAGAGCTGCCTGCAAGGAGCCTCAGCTGTGGAGTTTTATGGTCTGCATCTGGCTCACAGCTCATACCTTCTACATCCCCCAGGGAGATGATGTTCTCATTTTTGTTCTTAACACATAAGAACAAAATTAAAATGAAAATCTGAAATGTAAACCTTTTTTTTCTGAAGCGGTGTGGAGGTCAAGGAAATAGCCCCTTCTGCTAGAACAGCAGGAAAACACATACAGAAAAGCAGCTATCACAAATAAAAGCAAGCAGCTATTATAACACCACCAGAAATCCTCCATTTTCAGTTGAAAATGTTGTTTCAAATAGCTCCTAAGGGCAAAGGATAGGATATTGCATCGGGTAGGACATTATAGTAGGTGGGTCCTGCTGCCTTCTGCTCACACGTGTAACTCATTGCCTGCTCTCCATAAACAATAAAAAAAGAAGAAAAATCTACCACAGCTTTGCTGTCACAAATGGCCCAATGGCAGTGATGGAGACAGACAGTATCCAGAACAGAAACATGGGGGCCTTTCTTACCACTGATCCCTTCATCAAATATGGGAAGGGCTGGCTTCTGGGGATGCTGGCTATTAGCTCCTGTTTTTAGGGAGACTTATTTTTGCTTGATTTTTGTTGCAGGATTTTCACTATGTGGCAGCAGTGCTCCCGCATCCCACCAAAGGTTTCTCTGCAGTGCAACGGTAAGTGAATTTCCCTGCCATAGGATGAGCACCTGGTTTCTCACACAGGGCAGGCCATGGCAGGAAGGACCAGCAACATAGAGAGAGGAAGAGGTTTCTGCCAGCAGCTCCTTCCTCCTCCATCCACCCAGCTCCTTCTGCCTTGCCCTCAGGGGCCTTCATTTGTCCATGTCTGCAGTATAAGCAACAGACCCAGGGTTGTTTTGTTGGCACAGTGAAAAGCCTGCCTTCATAGAGCTGGAACAGATATTGAGGATTTGAGAGGCCTGTTCTATATAAATGTAAATAAATAGGGAACTACAACTTTTCTACTCCCGGATCAGAAGTTTAATCTAACTCTCCTTTCAAGGCTGAAGAACAATGATAATTTTATTGCACACAAAATGAGCTTCAGCCTGGTGACTCAAAAAGCCTTGTCTATTTGTTGCAGCATTTGGCACTGATTTTGCTTCTGTGTTTTCATGATGCTTGCATGGGCTGCATATCAAAGGCTACTTCTAGGACATTTTACCTATAAGATTATTGAGGTTTCCTGCTAAATTACTGAGAACAGTGAAAATTTGCAGTGTTTTTATTAAACTTGCACAGTCAGCAGACAGCAAAATTAGAAGGTATGTCAACTTTGGTTCAAGTACCTCAAAGAAACCAAAATGCTTAAAAACCAAACAGTTAAACAAAAGTCAACTTATAAATCTTTTGAAAAGTCCCAGAAGGCTTCCAATCTGTCTGCTGACACCTTCTCCCTGTCTCTGACCCTCCTAAACTCAAAGCATTTATCTAAAGAACCAAAGTTGACAGTTTGCATTTAATAAAAGTTGCTTGTCTTGTCAGTTTGCAGAACCCTTGCTCCTGCTGGCCATTTCCCTGATGATGTGTTATAGCAAGGCAGCGGCCAGCCACGCTTACAGGAATAGATGAAAAAAAGCATCTTGATTCATTTTAAGTATGTTCTCTCTTGAATATAAAATGCAGGGTTGCATGAAAAATAGAGATTTGCAAGGAGAGAGTCTGTGTTTCAGCTAAGAATTTTGTTTTAAGGGAATGGTTGCTGTTACTGCTAACACACCGTGGCCACATTTAGCTTTTAGGCATTTGCAAGAGGTTTCTAGGCTAATTCAGCTGATTCCTGAGACACAGTTATGCCCATCCGTAAAGGACTGTATTACATTTGCAAACATCAGAAAACTCCTCAGTCATCATGTCCAAGCTCAGCTTTTTATCCCTGAAGTTCTGCAAACTTAGCCTTTAACCCCATGTACCTGCAAAAGGGGCCTTCCCTCACTGACATGCTTGCCCCCGTTTGGTAGCATGTAGATTGGCATTAGACTATGATTTTGGGAAGCACATTTGCCAAGTACCATATCCTTTTCATGGGGTAATACAAACTGTGGAGATGGTGCTAAGCCTTCTTTCTGCCACTGCAAAATAAAAGTCTATTATGTTTTAAGGATGCAAAATTAATTAGTTGTTAAATTAATTAGTTGTTAAATTAATTAATTTTTCCACTTGTTTAGGAAAAACAAAACAACAAAAACAACACCCTTTCCTGACCTCCTGTAGAATATGCACCAGACAGAGGGTGCTTCTCCTAACCGGCAGGGAGCTGTGGAGCCTTGTTGCTAACCACGGGTGTCTGAATCGCCTGAAACAGCCTTGAAATTTACGGCTCTTCCAGGGCTCCAAGCCCCACATGGCACCTTGGAAAGACGAGTGTGGTGTCAGGGCTGGCTCAGACACGGTGCAGGAGCCGTGGGCTGCTGGGCTCAGCGGGAGGTCACCGGCAGGTCCTGCTGCCTGTTTTTCCTACCCTTAATTGCTGCACCCTCTTCAGGGGAGGGAGCAGTAAAAAGTAGAAGGGAATTGCAGGCACTTCCCTGGTCCGTCCGGCTCCGGACAGGCTTACGACGCACTGTGGAGGCCAAGAGTCTGGATGGACGGACAGGAGCGTCTCAGGGTGGCAGAGCCAGCAGGAGCCAGCAGCCATTGCATATAGCCCCCATGGGTAGTTCTTGGATCCGTTTTTACCAATAGATCCATTTAATTAGTTGTCAGCTCTGGAAATGACTGCATAAACCTCAGCCTGGCTCAGAAGTGCTAAGCAGAAAGTACATATGTGCTTCTTGAGACTTTGTGGGTATTTCTTCCATGCAGCTCCAATTAATGCTTCAAAACTCTTTTTTTCCCTCAGTCAGATATTTATACTTACTATAAATTCAGCTCAAGTCTTCTTGATTAGAAGCAATATATTTTAAGTATAGATTTTCTTTCACTATTTTATGGACTATGTTCTTCAATTCAAATATTCCTTAAGAAACTACAACTAGAAAAGATCCAATATTTTATGTCTTTAGTCTAGTTTCCTGTCATTGCTTTAAAAAGACCAAAGACTTTTCAAAATATTTTTTTCTGAAATGGAGTTAAGGCCTCTGTATCAACTTCAAGTTCAAACCATGATATTGATGGTGCATGGAATAAATAAATATTGTATTATAAAATAAATAAATAAAAAAAGTGTAAAATAAATATTGTATTGGCAGCATGTAGAACATGCCATGATACTTAGAGAAAACCAGCTGAGCTTCTGCTGACAAAAGTAGGAGACATAGCTAGCGCTCTCTTCCCCAAGGAGGTCTGTGGGAGACCCGAGTCATGGCTCGAGTTGTTGGGCACGAATCTAGTTATCGAATCCTACCCGAAACGTAGTAGTAGCAAGAGTGATTCTTTGGCCAGCTTAGAAACTCCTGACCCTTTCTCTGCAAAAGACATTTTTAAATAGCAGCAGTTTGGCCTTCACAACCGATCTGTGCCTCAGTGGGGAAGAACATTTCTTTAGCTCATTTTTCTTTTCAAAATCCTCACTCCAGATCAGCACTATTGTCTTCTGGTTCTGGTTAAGGCATCAGGCAGGGGAGTCAGGCTTTCGCAAACACGCTCACCCCTACGCACGCTGTCTTGCTTGGTTAGGAGGCTACTGCTGGTCCCCCACAGCTTCAACAGGGCCTCAGGCCTGGTACTGGATGAATTTTAAATAGAAGCGGCAGAGCAGAGGTGTGATTTAATAGTTTATTAGCTGTATGTGTGCAACAGATTAGGCCTTGGCTTGCGGGAGCCGGCCTGTGGTGCGGGATGGATGAGCAAGTAACGTGCTTTGTAGGGAATCGCGCTTGGACAGTAGCCTTGTTTATACGGATACAGTTCAGTGCCCGCTTGAGCTACCAAAGTCTCTGACTTTAGAGTACTTAGCAAAGTCAAGCTGTGGGATATTACATTTCACTTTTAAGTCCCCAAACCAGCGCTGTCAGTGAAGCGGATTAAGGTCTGGATGGCAGCGGGAGGCCCTGTCAGTGTGCGCAGCGGAGGTCATCCCCAGGGGCCCATGGCCATGTGCTAGCGCAGCTTACAGCCACGCATCGCCCTCTTGCTCCGGAGCACTTTTGTAAGCAGAGTTCCAAAACTTGGCGAGCTGGACTGAATGCATAAACCGCAGTGCGCAGCCTTAAACCATAGACTGGCTCCCAAGAGGGAAAGCGGTGGGTTTCTCTGGCAACGCAGAGCTACGTTAGCAGTCTCCGTGCCAGGCTGCGGTGTGGAGGCCTGTGTGTGTGAAAATGGCCAGGGCCAGCTGGCCAGTGTGCTGCTGGGGCCGTTTCACTGTTTTAATAATTTATCAAATGAAACAAAACAAAGCAAAACAGTGTTTTGTTATGTTTTGTGTACCGTAGGACAGGAATTCAAGGCATGGTTTGTAGCAGTCCTGAGTGCCCTGATTTGGGGCTACTTTGAGTAACTTTTGGCACTCACAGCTGGCCCTCTGGAGTCTCCAGTGCTGCGAACGTGCAACCAGCTGTGTTGTCCTGCTGCCACCTGCTCTAGGCCGTTTCTTTCACTGGGAGATACAGAGGACCGTGCTGGAAGAGGCGATTCCCATGGCAGGCGCTGCTCTTTCAGAAGGCCAGTTTTCTGCTTGGAGTGTAGCCATGTTAGTTGAACACTCCAGAGATGGAGGGCAGACTGGACCAGATTTGTTTTTAGCTGCATTTCCAAATCGTACTAAATATGGTGTTTTATATATTTATATATACACATACATACACATATATATCTGTATATAAGGATATATAAAAATATAAAAAACATGTATTTAAATTGTAATTTATTTCCACTGATGTTAAGAGTCCGTTATAGCCCTCCATAGTATGTAATGATATTCAGAATACTTCTGGCAAGGCAGTGTCCTGGGATTCATTTTTAAAATCAGATTCTTCTTTAAAAATATACACATATATGTGTTAGGCTCAGCAGTGCCTGCTAGAACCACACCGTTCTGGTTCCTTCCTAGATCACTGAACCTAGTGTTTCTCATATACTTCCACATTAGTTTATATACAGTGCTCGACTCCAAAAGTTTTAACGGGACACTGAATATTCTCCTCTTTCCACCTCCTTCCAACTGCAATACACTTCATTTAACTCAGTGTAACTGCTTCTCTGTTAATTGACCATTTATAATCCAGTGGAACCATAACAATGACCCATGCGTTAAAACGAGAGTAATGGAGTATCCCCCTGACACAGAGCCAGCCCACCTTGAAAGCCCTGACATTACCACTATCCTGCTGGATTAGAGGAGATGTGGTTTATATTAGTGACCTGAAGGAGGTTCATGCCCTTTGGGAAAAGGTTGTTCCCTGGAATGGCAGTGTGATTAATGGTTTATTTACAGCACTGACATCAAGGCTGTCAGGACTCTTCATCAGTCTTTGATGTAAAACACACTCAGAGGCCCTAGGTCATTCTTATCTGCTCAGAGAAGAGAAATCAGAAATGAGGAATGGGTCAGTGTTTCTTCAATTCTGGTACTTATATTTTCTATAGTGGCAGCAACTGAGGAAAACCACAAGGTCACTTACTCTTCAGTGGCCTAGCTGATGAGCCTCCCTCACCATAACTGGTGGCATGTCTTCCTTTTCTTCGCCTGGGCAGAGAGCAGTATGGATGACAGAGCAAGAGGCTGCTGGTGATGGATACCACGCTGAGAACATGCAGATGCCTACATCAAATCCACAATGAGGGTTAAGTGTTTTGGCACTGCACAGACCTCAAAACAGAACTGATGAATTTGCGCTAAGACATTTTTAGTAATTATTGTGTGGTATTCAGCACAATTATGTCTGGACATTTCCATTTTCCAGTGGAAAAGTCTTCCCACTGCTGAAGACTTTCTGCATTTCCTTGTTGAATTGGCTAAGCCCAGTTTGATTTTTCTCCTCAGAGCTGTGTGCTGGTGCATCCCAGGCAGCTCGTGCTCTCACCGGCTGGCTGGCTGGTGAGATGGTGCTGCAGTAACGTCAGCCACTCCTCTCAGTGCTCTGAGGGGACCTGGCTTGTTGTCAGCCAGCATATTTGCACGGGCAGCCACCTTCTCCTCTGCCCAGCATAACATCTGCAGTGGAGGAATCCTACAGAGGAGACTTGAAGCACAGGCAGTATGCAATAAGCCAGCAGGACTTCAGTTCTGCGTTACCTTCACAGGGGATTTAAAAATGACTAAGATGCCTGAGGAGATCTCAAGGGCCCAGTTAAAATAGTAATTGGATGAAAATCAATTACTGAATCTGAGCCAGATAAGACTGGAAATAATGCTAGGAGGGAAAGAAAGCTATTTTGGAGAACCTCAACTTCCCTCTGTTAAGAGCTCTGGCATTTGCATTATCAAGATGTTCCAAACCATTTGGCTTTGTGTGGGCTCCTCGTTATTTCTTGGTGCCTGAACAGCATGACCCCATGAGATAGTTCTCTGTGCAAGACATCCTGGCAGACTGAGCTCTTTCTTGCAGGGTTAGGGTTTACTGACAGCAATCTGTGACTTGCAGGAATGCATACAGGAATATGCCCATGATTCAAACTGCTGATCTTAACAAAACTCTAGTTCAAACACAGCAACGTGTTTGCTTGGCAGAGCTGGCTTCCAAGAGCACATTTTGCTGGGGCCCACTTGGCTTTCTTTAAGAGTACTGGATGGAAATTAGTGTATGCAATTGGGACCACCCAAAGCAAATGATTTCCATTACAACTAAACAAATCCTGAAATGCAAGAGTCTAGGATGTACATGCAACGGGACATAGAGATTTCTCAACAGTGGGTGCTACTTAAGGTACTATCTCAAGTGGAGCAAAAAAGCTCCATAACCTAGTAGTAAAAAAAAAAAATCCAAATGAAATAATCAAGAAAAAATGCAGAAGAAAATTAAAATTCACACACAGTGGAAGTAGACAAAACTAAACAAAGCTGTGCTTTCGTGTCCTAATTTTAATCCTCCAGAAGGCCTTTAAGACATTGCAGGAGATGGCTTCTAGCCCACATCCTAACTACAGTTAGGCAAAAGATTGTAATTAGCAGTCTGATTGATTATACTTCCTGAAAGTGCAAATTGCAAGCACTTAACAGATTAATTATTTGACATTTCTTCTAAGTTTCTTAAGGGAATAATTCCCAGCTCAAATATTTCATTCTCAACATTTGAATTTTCTGTAGTTTGGCTACTTGAACAGATTTTTCTTTCTTGGTTAGATGCCCCTTACTTAGCCAAAGGCTTGTGTTGTGGAGATCATTTGCAAGTACAAAAATTTAAATGTCCAACTCTGGTTATCTAGGTAAACTGATAAGCACTCAAACAATTTCATTAGAATATTCCTAGGGAGCATGTACACACTCACACACATGCACACACCACTGCTAAGAAAACCTTTAGGTGTGGAAACCTCACACACAGAAAATTTCACATGGAAACTTTGCAGAAAGATGCAGCATTTTTTTTTCCAGCTTTAGTCCTTAACCTTGGTAAGTGTTTCCACTTGGTTAGAACAGTTGTGTGCATGGGACCCAAAACAAAAAGATTGAAGAAGACAGGAAAAATACACAGAAAACAATTTTTTGTTGATAACTTTCCATGTTTCTCTCTAGCCCCGCTCTGTGGAAGATTCTAGGTTATAGAAACTAATGTGGCTAATGAGTCACAGCCAACAACGCTGTTCTCATACACAGCATACATATATTTTGTTGTTTTCCAGCTCCTGGAGAAAGTTTCATCATTTTGTCGTTCTCAAACTTTCCCAGACCACTCCCTTTGTGCAGTCTGTTAAAGGGCTCTCAGCAGTTTTGTGGTCGAGGCTCTGGGCCTCGTGCAGCATGCTAATCCCCAAACGTGTCTCTGTAAGCACTGAACCAACTTGCATTGTCCTCAGAAGCCCCCTCCTCCCTTCTTATTCCCCTTGCCCCGTCTCCACGTGGGAATTCAAAAGCCTGAAGCAGGGAATGCTGCAGTGTTTGCTGTTGGCCATGAGCACTTGCGATGTAGAAACCAGCAAGGGTGAAAACAGGCAGGTCTTGGCACCCTCTTGGGAATGACACCGGGCTTGTCACCAGGTTTTTCTCCATCACACTCTTCTTGCTGGAGCTGCCCGAGCTCACTCCCTAGACACACGCATCTCTCCTGGTACCCCCTGCAGCAGCCTGAGGGGTCTGGGCTGTACCCAGCAGCGAGAACCGGCCCTCGGCAGCCCAGAAGGCCGCCGCAGACGAGGGCGTCCGCGTGTCCAGCGCTGCAGGGAGAGGCGCTTGGAGCTGCCCAGTGTCAAGCGGGGCTAAGGATCAACACGGTGTTTTATCCAACACCTTCCTGCCTGCTGTGCCTGCAGCCTGGCCTTGCTGGAATTATGGCCTGTCCTTCCCTCGCAGGCACAGCGCAAGGCTCCTCAATGAGGAGCAGTTGGTGCACTTGCACGTTTTAGGCACTCAATAGCTAAGGGGTTAACACACAGCTTTGCCACAAGCTCTGTTTTAGGTACAACTCAAGAAACCATTAGCAGCTGGATCATTATCGGCTTCCCAGATCCCGTCTGTGAAGAAAAGGCACTGCTGCCAGCTCCGTACGTGACCCACGAGGATCTACCCGTTTGCTGGTCCTTTGCACTGCTCTCCGCTCGCGCTGCCTAGGAGGAGACGCAGAGCCTTATCCAGCCCTTTCACCCACCTCACGGATGGCCAAGGCTTCTTCTGAAAGCCTAACTTCTTCAGCAGAAGTCGCTGCTGGAGCAAGCCACTTTGCTGGGGCTCTCCTTTAAGGCACACATCAAATTTATGTCCTGTATGCTGCATCCAGAGTCCAATATTGCTTCTTGAGTCTGATTTATCCTGCTCTGTAAAGCACAGAGCTTTTGCCGCGGGATGTATTACAGCCCCTGACAGTCGTTACATTGTATGTAACAGTTCTTCAGGTGCCAACTTTTCCCGGTTTAACACGCAGCAGATGTGCTCGCAGTCTTTACAGAGCTGTTTTAAAAAACAGCTACAGTCGATCTCTTTTCAAAGCTGCCTGACTAGCCAACACATCCTTGCTGCAGGCTGACTGTTTCTGTAACTAGCCCCAGGAACGGCCCATCGTTTTTTCAATGCGCCATCTGTGAAGCACTTCATTAATGACTATTGAAAATCTACTGCCAGATTAATTTATTGCTATGATATGTTCTTTAGAAGTTTAGTTTTAGAAGTTCTTTATCCAGCTGGAAGGGGCAGTGTGGTCAGTTGTCAAGCTTTGTCAAATGCTCTGGTTCATTCTTGCAACAGGGCTTTGCAGCTTTGCCTTTCTGCAGCCCTTTCAGTTATCAAATGCCCATGAGTTTGGCCTAAAACACCTCTAAAAATAAAACCCAAGCAGATAGGTAACACAAACAGAAAAGCAGCACAGACACAATCCTTGGGCACAATAATCCTTGGGCACAATATCCCGCAGGAGTTCCAGCAGGCTTTTCTCCCAAGGAGCGCAGTGCAGAGCGGGAATATGCTGCTCTGTTCCTGTTGAAGACAAACCTCCCTTTGGCTGAACAGGGGAACACATCCGAGCCAAGCCACAGCCATGAACCAAATGGAAACCTTCCTGCACAGGGTGAAATAAGAAGTGACAGTGTACTGCATGTTCAGTTTTGCTTGACAAGAACCCTGTGATGCCTTCAGCTTAGTTCTGCTCGGAGAAAGAAACAGTGTCAACACGTCATTTTTTTTTTTCTATACTTAGAAGTTATTTCTGCTTCCGCTGACACACAGACACAATAATTCTAGCACAACTGGTGTCTGCTTTACAGCAGACCGTAGAATTGATTTTCTACAATGAGAGGTTGTACTGTAGTCAATGTTCAGGAGTGGGGCTCTGGTGTAGTGTAAGAATGTTTTTCCCATTAGTTTGCTTGGACACTGCTGCCTGTTCTAGGGCTGGATGTAGAGATGTCTGTTAGTTTTTGGCTCCTCTGTGCGGTGCTGGGGTTGTCTGGAGATGAGCAGCCCTCCCTGGAGCCTCGTGCAACGCTCAGCCACAGGAAGTTTGCTACTCAGCCCGGAGAGGCAGGAAGGTTGGCTGTGCTCAGCACTGCACATACAGAGCAGTGGTTCTTGTCTGGGGTCTTGACCAAGGCACATAAGGTCAGATCCATGAGATCTAGATCCACCTGGACAATTTGGGCAAGACTTTGGAGATGTATAGGAGCATAAATCCACCAGGACAATCCCCCAAACTCCTGCTCAGCTACTCTCCCAGCCTGGAAGCAAACAAATGCCTCCTCTCTCCTTTTGGCTCTCCAGGCGCTTGGAGCTCCTGCACATTTCCAATCGCACCCCTGTTCCAGTCGGTTACTGTTCAGGGCTTTATCCTCACTCACATCCAGGACTAAACAGTTCTTTGTTGAAGTCCCGTGACTTCAAGTGTGCCACGAGCTTGCAGAGGCTCCTCTGAACTCTGCTCTGGGGTGAATGGCTCTTCTCACATGTTGATAGGAAGCCAAGGTCTTCCTCTATCCAAGGATTCTGGATCCTGCTCTGGATCATGCCTGGAAGTCTCAAGCTTTCAACCGCTGTCTTCTGGAGACTTAATTCATTATTGGGCCCTGCCCTTTGTCTTCTCACGCTTTTGTTCTCATCCCTCTGGGTCGTAATTCAAGATCAGTTTTACCCCTGGAAAGCACAGCTCTGCTGCTCTTACTCCACGGAAATGGGCTTTGCTGGCAATGGTGAAGCATAAAGTCCAGCTGAAGGAACTGTTCTTCAACATAACATGTTAGCAAGCCCTGAGTCAGGCCAGATGCAATACTGTAATCAAGAACATTACATGTTTACTTCAGTGTGATTAATATCAATCATCTGTTCTTTGTTAAATGCTTAGATCCTTGATAATAGGAAACTTCCTGAAGTTATACTTGGAAATCCCATCCACCTCTCAAGAATTTACCTGCTGGCTTTTCATCTTGTGTGGCAACAGCGGTGGCTTTGGCACTGTGGTGATAGCAGCAAGTCTGGTCTAGCCTGGAAGTGCAGGACATTGAGGAAATCTCTCAAAGGTGAATCAGAGCTAAAAGTTAATCATTTTTTAATTTGGCTCAAACCTATAATCCTTGAGTTAGATAAAATAATGGCTATTAGCAGTGCTCCCAGTTGTGCTGAGCTATAAAAGGAACCCCTAACACAGATTAGGACTTGGTCTTTGACATGGAAACAATTATTATTCGAATGTGGTCTCTTTTTCACTGTCATCCTGAATTGGCCTTTCCTCTTAGCAAACTAATGCATGTCGAAAAGATTAATGGATTAAACATGGCCAGGGATAAGCCTATTACCCTAAAGCCCTTTAAAATCAATCCATAGCTTGTAAAGGAAGAGATCACCTGAAACACAAGCCTCAGGGAATGTCTACATGGTGCTGCGTCCATCCCTAGTTGCAATTGCTCCCACAGGGCCACGTGCTGCACACACAGGCTGCGGTGCACGGAGAAAACCAGACACTTGGTCCCGGCGGGAGCTCCTGGCTACCCTCCCCGCAGCGCCCACCGTGTCCTGCCTAGCTGGTTCCAGCACTGACAGCCTAGCACAAAGGAGAGATTTCCTCTCTCATGACTTCATGGGACATCTCAGAGGCTTCTTATGCAATTCATGGCTTGGACTGGGGCCCTGACGCGACTGCCGCAGAAGGTCCCTCCGGTGTCGTCTTCCGCCGTCCCTGCCCCGCGGAGCCGGACGCTGCCTGCAGCTCCACGACGTCTCCCCAGCAGTTTCTCAAGAGGCTCGGAAGAGCGTTTCACAAACAACTGCTCTAGCGCGCCAAAAAAAATACCCCTCTTGTTTACATACACTCCAAATTATTTACAGCAAGTGGTCATTTTAAAAAAGAGTTTACACAGTGTTAGAACGGTTTACTCCGTAACTTAAGGGTTATCATTAGGGCTTTTCAGCATTCTTTAAACTCACATTTATTTTAATAGATTTTTCTTTTTAAAATAAAAGTGCAAAGAGGAAGAGGGACAAGAGAGCCTGACCCTCAAAACAAGGCTTTTGGTACAGAGAAGTAAAGCTCGAGGCTAAGGCCAGGCTTGGCCTTACCCTTCTCCCTGAAACACACACCGCATCTTAGAAAACATCACCTGAGCTTTGCATTCACTGAAAGTGGCACGAGCCAGGGTGAGCCGAGAGCTGGCAGCTCTGCAGCCACCTTTGCAAGTGGCCTGCTGAAGCCAAAGGGATCACTCACACAGCAAACCGCTGCTCAGCCCTTTGCAGCTGGAGCTGGGTAGCTAAGCCACTGGCCTCGTTTTTTGTTGCCTGTTACACTTCTCTCGGCAGATAACCTTCCCAAAGAGGGAAAACACCTTCCCCAGAGATCAGCAAGGCAGCAGCAGATCACCCAACACATCAAGATTTTATCAATCCAGATTCTTCGTTCCGTCTCAAGAGTGCAAAGCTTGGCTGTATCTAAGAGGGCAAGTCTCTAAAAACTGGAGTTTATTTGGCACTCTGGTGCATAATAGTGTCCCCAAATGGAGGGAGCCTGAGCAAACACCTTACAGCTCCCGAGTTCACCAGCTCCCAAATCACCCGGCTGTGCTGGAGTTACCTGATTTCAGCTG
Source organism: Tinamus guttatus (assembly GCF_059628265.1). Classification (NCBI taxonomy): domain Eukaryota; kingdom Metazoa; phylum Chordata; class Aves; order Tinamiformes; family Tinamidae; genus Tinamus; species Tinamus guttatus. The sequence continues at coordinate 8,923,280 of NW_028288747.1, forward strand.
ACTGCAGAATACACCCATTGACCTCCTGTAATGTGTTGGCTCTACATGAACACGAGATCTTTCAATAATGCAAAACCAGATGAACAGATTAGCTGCAAATCAGATACAGACCTAGATAGAGTCTTCTCAGGAAAATCACTCCAATGTCAAAGGCAAATTAAAAGAGCCCAGCAAGCAGGCCAAGTAAAATGAAGTGAGAATCACTGATCCTAGTATGAAAGAAAGACTATCTGGGAAAGTACAGAGGGCCTTGGAGATTTTGGCCAACAGTTAGCTAAAGTGACATATGGTTTTGACTGTCTTCATTTTTGTGTTTTGGAATGTAGGGAGTTTGATTTTTAGAAGTACTTTTCTATCCTTGCTCAAAACTGATGTCTCTTAAAACGCTCAAACTGAAAAAAATGAAAATGTTTCCTGAGTAGAAACTGCAGCTATTTAAATAAATAATATTGCAATTTATATCAAGAAATGAAAGAACCTTGTTCCTTTAGACAGTATTTACATTGCACAGATTTGATTGATGAACTAGAATCTGATTGATGGTCCAAAAATGCTCACCATATGTCCTGTCTATGTATTCCAGGAGACTGAATAAACATACAACGCTTTCTTGAAATAAAAAAAAGAAAGCTTCTAGGAGCAGTGTACATAAAACATACAGCTTTGTGAATAAAAGAGATTTTATCTCTGTAGATACACTCCTCTTGGAAGCCATGATATTTTCTCATTTGCTTAGTAGCATATAGAGCAATTTGTTTGTTCCATTTATCCACATTTGTCTTTAAGTTCACAAGGAAGAACAGGGCTTCTTTTTGCCTGAGATTATTTTTCTATCATCATTTTTCTGTGTTTTTTTGCAGGAGGTGCCTCACCATGCAAATCACATTCACAATTTTAGGTCTCTGTGAAAAAAAAACAACAAAAGTGTTTTGTCTTATCGCAATAGCAATGTAAAAATGGAGACACTGGCAAAGTAGCACACAGGGACACGAAGGGTGTAAGGTCATTTGCTAGATTCTTTTAAATCCATTCTCTCTTCATTTCAAATGACCACTGGAATGTCATGAGCATTTGGAAATCGCTGTTTTTGCCTTGAAGGTATGTTGAATCTTTGCTGTAGAGAATGACCATAATGCTTTAGAATCTAACTGACCATCAACATTTCCAGATGTGCAAGTAGGTCTCAACTTCTTTCTCAAAGCTCCTTTTCAACACACAGCCTGCCAGCAACACAGTTCAGAACAGATGGAAAAGGCACCAAGCGTCTGACCTTCTGCTGGAAGGGACCTTTACTTGAGATTTGTCCAGTGTGTATCTTACATAGAAACTAGTGCTAAGTATACAAAGCAAAACCACATTTTTGGCTTCAGTGAAACAAATTGCAGCCCCTGACACTCCAAAAGAATGCAGGCTACAGAAAAAGGAAGAAAAAAAATGAATGCATCCAAAGTAAAAGAAATCCAACATGCTTAAATCCAAGCCATCCAAAGTGTTGCATTTAAATTAAAATACCAAGGGAGTATTTTCTTTTGATAGGCACAATATTTCTGTTCAAGAAGTCTTGCATAAGACATCAAATAATAATACTGTAATACTCGTCATTGTAAATTTTAATAGTGTCTTTAATGGAAAACACAAAAGAAGTTTGTTCATTACTGAGAATCAGAAAGCTTCATACAAAATAAATTGTAGGTGTTAATTGGTACACATATATTTATTCATCACATATACTATATTTTTATATATACAAATATAATTAAATGGCTAATATCCCATTTCCTTCCTCAAAACAAGAGTCTTTTGTTATTTTAATTTTTCCCCTCTTTTCCACCTTTAAGTGAGGAAAATTCCCAAAGTAACAAGCAAACAAAAACCTAAAGCTTGATTTAGTGCTGTAGTGCTATGGCAGTAAATGAGGATTCAGGAAATGTCCTATTCCAAATGTATAGCTAATAACAGAGACTTAAGGTACTGTTATAAAATATAAACTATTCACCAATTCTTCCCTGGGCTGTGTTCCAGGGAAACTGTATTCTACTTTGCCGAATTCTAGGACTGACAGAAACGTAAATAGAGTAGATGTCTGCACTGGAAGATTTTGCTTTTCCATATTCAATCTGTTGCAGAGCATTTAGAAATATAAGAGTGGATAGCACTGCTTTTGCCAAACGCCAGGTATGATAAATGTATCCTCTCAGAAGAGCATTTTTGCTCTGTATCAGCAATGGCAGAGTGGGAATTGTGAGAATTACATCTGATGAAACACACTGGCTGCTTAGCAAGTCCAGTTGCTTTTTGTTTCTGCAAGGTCTTTGTGCGTGACCCCTGCATCCCTCCGAGCACTGCTGGGTGTCCCGGTGTGCGCCGTGTCCTGCTGCTTCCTTCGTGTGCAGGCTCGCTCCGGAGCTCGGGATGTGGGGTTCTTCCACACTGTTATCTCCTGCTGTCATTAAAGTGCTGTGGATCCTGCTATATGCAAAGCCTTTTGGAGGCATTTGAACAAATATATTTAAAAGAATGAGGAGCTATTATTACACTGGAGAATCTGGTGTTAAAAGAACCTTCTATGTTGGTGGAGCTGCATTAGTCTATAGGACGAGTCATTTGGCAGCAGCATAATGTTCTTTTTGTAAATAAATGTTCCACTTGTCATTAAAATGTTTTTTTTTTCTTTCTACTACCATGGATGTTATGCCTAATTTTTGTCGTATTTTGACAAATTCATGACTTCATGGTTGAAAATGTAGCAATCATTCAAGCACAATGACTGAAGGATGGCTCATCCAACAGAGTCATTTCCATTTTAATATTCGAGCCTTTCCAAATTTATGCACACTTTATAAAACCCTCTCAGATATTTCCGACCTGTGACTGATGAACAGAGGGAAGTCTTTGCAGCGGCCCTCCCTTTATCTTCAAGGTACCGGCTCAGGCAGGAGTTGTTATCCTTGCTGGTCTTGTTGATGCTCAGTGTGGAGTTTGTCCTCAAAAGAACAGCTCCTTGTTTGAGCAATTAATAATAGCTGTATCCTGAGGGGACTTGGCAAGGGGCAGTACAGGGGAATGCTGCTGTAGCCGAGGGCTGTGCGAGAGAAGCAGCGATGCACGGAGAGAAAGGAGCAAGCAAGGAAGCAGAATGCCCCCAAAAGGGGCCAGAGAAAATCCAAGGAGACTTCATTTATCCGGAGTGGAAAACCAGGGATGGGATGGGATGGGAAAGCAAGAGGTAGAAACAAATTCTGCGTGCTTATAGAGGCTACTGCAGCCATTCGCAGCTAGAGAAAGGACAGGGTATGATACGCTCCAGGCAGCGTTTAAGGGTGCAATAGCAAGTACATAATGTTTTAGGAAAAGGTGTTGCCTGCCCAGGGGTCTTTGTAGATGACTCTGCAGGGTGATGGCAGGTTTCCATACAGATATATGTTGCACTGCAAAAATCCCTCCAAAATCGATCCTTTCATCACGTGTTGACAGCTTACAAGGCTTCCCCTTACCTCTAGAAAATGAGGAGGACCTAAACATAGCAATATGCCATGGAAATCAATAGGAACTGCTTATCTGCATCCAAGAGGAAGCACATGGCCTCTGCAATCCTTTTCTCCAATCCTTTTCTCCCTGATTGAGGCGTTAGGGTGGTACTGCCGTGGAGGGAGGCTTGGGTAGGGCGGGCTTAAGGTATTGGGCAGCAAAGCTCGGCGTAGGCTGGCAAACAGCTGCCTGGGTCCAAAGGGCATTTTAGCCGGTCATTCACGCTTAAAAAGATCATGGCTCCAACATGAGGCCTAGCTGGTCTCTCTATATGTGGGCACTGACATGTTCCTTGTTAATACTTTTAGGAATTCAGCTGCTGGCTGCCTAGTGCAATAGCCCCATGTTGGAAGACAGCCTGTAATGGAATAATGCCCACAGCTTTACACAGAAACGAGCTGATATGTAGAAATGTGAGTATGTGTGAGCCTTGGCAGGGGAAGGAGCCAGGCCTGTGGTTGTACCGTATCAGAGCTCACGTGGTGCTTTGTCTTGATCCATCACGACCACCCATTTATGCCCTCAGACTTGCAGGGATGGGCCTGAAGCAGGTTGGGGTGAAGGTAAACTGCATGGGGCACATATGTCTCTAGGCGCATGTGTCCTATCCTAGCTAACGAGACTATAAAAAGAATTACAAGATCCCTCTTATCCACTCCATAATCCCCGGCAAGGCGAGTCCCACTAACTGGGGATTGAAAGTGTGCCCTCATTTTCACCAGTGCTCAGGGAAGGTGGGAGAAGGGATGTCTTGATCTCCCTTAGTCTGCTCTGGATTAGATCAGGTCTCATCCCACCTGTATCACCTCAGTTTACAAATAAACAGGAGCAAGAACAGGCCCTTCCTTTTTGCTCCCTCTCTCAGGCCTTTGGGTTGCTGTGGGTCAGGTCAGTGCAGGGAGGAGAAACCAGTCAGTGCCATTTCACCACACTCAGCTTTGATCAGATGTTATAACTTCTTTTTTTAAGCAAGTGCATTCCTTACTAACTATAGCACTAATCAGTTAACCAGTTTAATTTGCAATTTGACTTAAAAGCTTCAAAATGCCATTTATCTTACGTAAGATTCTGATCTTGCTACTCTGAGTGCACTAAGCTGTTTCCTATCTCCATACCCCAGATCTCCCTGCCACCCTCTTCCTCCTCGGCTAGCTACTGTGGGCTCCAGTTCTGGGCTCTGCCTTCAGCAGTGCCCGTGGGCTCCCGCACCATGGTGTCCACATCTGCAAAGGAAGCTGCCTCTTCTGTAAAGCATTTTGAGTCTTTTGATGGGTCTTGGAAAAAATAATGGCCTGCAAGCTCTGATTTCCATTCCACAAAAGCAGATGTCTAATAATCCTAATGTTTGCAAAATTCTTCCTATTTTTAAAACAAACAGCAGTATTTATTGTAACAACTGCATTTGCTAGGATACTGCTGAAGGAAAGTCTCTGCCTCTTTAGTTGAATGCTGAGACCATCACAAATGCTTGGTGTTCTTACTGATTACTCCTTATTGCTTTGCACTCCCTTAACTTTTGTTTCTATTTCTGGAGAAGAGGAAACAAAGTCAATGAGTGACTGCCTGGAAGAGGGATTAGGGAATGTGGATTTCTGGGTCCGAGCCTAAGCAAGCAGGGAAAGAGGAAAACCTAAGCAAAAACCAATTGGCTCCCATGAGAAAGAGCAGCAGCGCTTGCTGAAGGTGGATTTTGAGAATGGGTTCAGGAGGCACATTTTAATAGCCGGATATGCTACACCTTCTCCAGCACAGCAGTCATCCCCAGTGCTCAGAATTTGTAGGGAGACATGAAGGGCATAGTTAACCCTTTCATCAACAGAAGCATCTTATCTTATACATTCATTTGTCCCACTGCGGAGTCACTTGGCTCTTGTTGCTGTGAAAGATGCTATGGAAGCTAATACTTAAGACAAACCTACTAATTACTTTGCTAAAAATGCTGACATTTTAGTTTCATAGTAATTACTGATCATTTTGTAGAACATAGCCTGGATGCTTAATATCAAGATTGACCTTTCCTGTATGTTTCCTATTTGGGAACCTAAATCTTAGGATCTTAGCTTTCACCACCAATGTTTGAAAATAATGCTTCTGTATTTTCATTTATGTTGATCTCTGGAACATTTTGAAAGCACATGCTTATGTCCCCAAAATGTCCATGTCCACTGTTTGTGCAATCAGAAGATAAGTCATCCATCATGGCAAGAGGCTTTTGTAGAGTTCCTTAGGAAAAAAGGCCCTTGTGTGTCCATAGCACATGACTTTGATAGAGGCTTTAATATAACTAAGTGCAAAGCATGGGGCATGTCCTGCCTTTCACTCAAAAATGGCTAGAAATTCACAGGTAATGCACACTGCATATTTGGTAAACTTCAAGTTTATGCCATCACTTTAAATCATTTTGTAGCACATAACTGACTCCCTGAATCCTAGGGGAGAATTCCTTCCTACAGAAGGAATTTTCTAAACGCAGTCCTGAATCAAAAAGACTTATTTTCCAAGGTGAGGCTTGCTTTAGTTCAGAGCTCTCAGACATGATGGTCTGTCACTTAGGAGCGTTACAGATCTACTGCTTGTCCTTCAAGTCAAGAATATTCTGGCTCTTGCCCTTTCTGAAAAATGCATTACATAATCTGTTTTACTTTAAGGGTTGCTATATGGAGACCAGACCTGCTTTGGGAAGAGCATTTTGATGATGCCACACTGGGACTAGGAGAGTCCCAGAACAGCAAGCATTTTACATGGGGTGAATGACATCTAATTCTTTAATTTGCTATAGGAAAAAAGTCATTGATATGTCATAATTCAACATTTTTCTTTGATATGTCGTAATTCAACTTTTTTTAGTGTTCTGCTTCTATCAGGAAAACTCGGGCAGAAGAGTGGTCTAAATAAGAAACAGCATTGGCAACAACTATTCATTTTTTGCAGTTGCTTTCTGCTGTAATTGTGGCAGCACAGCAGGGTGGGAAGGGGGTTGAAATATTTTGAAAGGCCTAGTTGAATTTTAAAAGCAAATTTCATTGCACAATAGAAGAAATTTTGTTTATCTTCGGGATTTCACATTTTTTGCCGTCAGAAAGTGCCTTTTGTATTCCTCACCATCCCAAAGTCCCACCATGACTCACTGAATAATTTTCTTGTAATAAAGTGCTTGCTGTTTGGGGTCACGTTTTCTAAAGGACCTCAAGAGCAAATGCACAAAGGACAGGGGCTCTGCGGTGCCTGTCCTTAAGGCCTCTCCTTCTGGGCTCTGTGGGCCTACTTGGGTGCCAGGTTCGTCTTTCCTGACGAACAAGGGTTGGTCCTTGAAGGATCCACAGAAGGGAGCACATGGAGCTGGGAGCTGAGCACTGGGAAGCGATGTTAAACTTGGGAAAAACTCAGCCTAAGCAATTATTTAGGTACTGAATAGCTGTCAATGGTTACGTTGTTAATGATAAAAAAGGATTTGATAGTATTTATTGTGTTTTAAGAGCAGTGGCAGGCTGTCCTTGGATCTCCCATGAGAACAGTAAAGTGCTTTTCAGTTTGTCAGTAACCAGGGGGATGTAAAATAACATAGCTTTTAGGAGGAAGGAAAGTTTTCATCTTGATTTCCTACAGAAACAAGGCTTAAATGATCTCAGCCTGCCAGCTCCTGCCCAATAATTCTGACACCACAGACAAATTCTCACCAATTTGGCAGAGGTGGTATTTCAAAAGATATTAACTCCTGAGCTTTCGTGAAAATCAACACTCAGGCAGAGGAGAGAGACCCTATTAATGCTTTCATTTCATTAAGGAAAACTCAGCAATTACCTCTTCTCCTTGGCAACAGATGGCTGTGGCCAAATCCGCACGCCTGTGTTGGCCAGGCAGGCGGCCCTGCGTGGCTCTGGGTTTCCATGCAGCCAGCCAGACACACACACATGAACTGGCAAGAAAGGAGCCCATGAAACATGTGGAGCTTGGACAAATTGCACTGCAGAGCAGCTACGGCACTGCCAGGTCACAAAGCACCTGGGAATGAGGAGAGTGGAAAAGCAAGACAGGACACAAGGATGATCAGAGGCCTGGAACATCTGCCCTATGAGGAGAGGCTGAGGGAGCTGGGCCTGTTCAGCCTGGAGAAGAGAAGGCTGAGAGGGGATCTGATCAGTGTCTATAAGCACCTCAAGGGAGGCAGTGAGGAGGATGGTGCTGGCCTCTTTTCAGTGGTGGCCACTGACAGAACTAGAGGAAACGGCCACAAACTGAAGCACCAAAAGTTCCACAGGAACTTAAGGAAAAAAAATTTAACAGTGAGGGTGACAGAGCACTGGAACAGGCTGCCCAGAGAGGTTGTGGAGTCTCCTTCTCTGGAGATCTTCCAAACCCACTTGGACGCAGTCCTGTGCCACGTGCTCTAGGTGACCCTGCATGTGCAGGGGGGTTGGACTAGATGATCTCTAGAGGTCCCTTCCAACCTTAAGCATTCTGTGATTCTATGACACGAATCTGGTCTCATCTGCTCCACTGCTGTGGTCCCTGCTCAGCTGCAGTAGAGGCTCATTAAGCAGTTGTCTGAAGGGATCCCAGTTCCACTGCCTGTAGCTTCTGTTATGTCTTGAAAATCCCACCAGAGCACTAAAGTTGCGCTGTGATTAGAAAAATGGGAGTAAATAATTATAAATTGGTTAGCTTGTTATCACTTGTCTCAGCTGCCTATGCAGGAATGTAAGGAAGAGAGAATGGAAGAGCTGTAATTACAAATAGTCAGCATGGTTTTGGAAAAAAAATAAGACTTATTAAACGCTCCTGATATCAGAGCTCAAGAGCTGAGGCCAGTTCAAGCAGATATCTGATACCGTGGACTTCTGTAGCATATTAGCACCACATAGCATTCTAATTACAAAGCTGTGCTACGGGATAGCTAGCAAGGCATTTAATAAGTGACAAGAAATGGCTAGCTGACAGATTGCAAAATGTAGTCATCAAAAGCAAATGGTAACTAAATGGACTATGGATTGTGTTTTTCCATAGGGACCACTGTTAAGTACAGCGCTATCTAATGAAGTCATTAATGATCTTCAGGAAAATATTAAATTTCTGCTGATAAAGTTTTGCAAAGATTAGCATGTTCCAGCTTACAGCATAATCTTAAATGGAATAACATCACTTTTAGTGGAGGGTTTTTAAAAACAGGTTGGACTAGGCCTGCTGGGGAAGGTTAGGCAGCCCCTGCTTTGTGTATAGTGCAGGAGAATAGTCTAGATGATCTTTTTAGGCCTGTTCCAGTGCCATATGTCTGTGGGCTTTCAGGCCTGGAACATGAAGTAACAATATCAGACTTACGATCTATGACTTACATTTTCTCAAAACCTGACTTGACAGCAGAAAGAATACTAACATCAAAAAGTAAAAAGCCACAAACACGTCTGGTACATGTAGAGGTTGCCATTCATGCTTAGTCTTTGTTGCTATAAAAGGATGTTGTGAATTTTTCACAACTGATACGTATATTTTCCAAATGATATTTCCCCCGTAGCTGTTAAATGGGAAATTATTCAAAGAACTGAGGAAGAACACAAATTCTCTTTCCTCTTATATTTTTAAGCAACACCCATTAGTAAATTATTGCCAGATCTGATTATCTTTTTAAAGAGAAAAAACATATACAATCTAGTGTAAGCAGTTCTTTCAAACCTGGCAACTCCTTAATGCATGTACCATCATTGATTAGTGCTTGGATTTTGGGTGGTCTTCCCTAGACAAGAAAAAAGCTCAGTGCTTCTAGCCTGACTCTGAAGTGCTGCATTGACCCTGTTGTTGTTTTGCAGTAGGGCAGAGCTGCCGAACAGCACAGTTTATAAATGCTTATGCATCGATGGTACTGGCTATGGTCATCCAGAAGAGCCAGGACTGTGCCCTTCCATCACTTGGATCCCTGCCAGACTTGTATCTGATGGGCTCCTGGCCACTCTCATGGAGGGGGTCACTCTCTTAGCGTTTTGAGGCAGTTTTGGCAGTTGGGGATATTTTGTCTATCTAGTGCTACTGAGGAGTCAGAAGGACTGAACACTGCTCTTGCACAGGGACCCTCTCAGGAGGTAGGAAAGACTTAGGTGGCTGTATCTGCAAAATATCCAAGCCAGGGCACTTTAAGGAAGATGCCCTGTTCCCTTATCATCTGTGTGAGCTCTGCCAGGGGCTGAGAGAGCCCAGTTTATGGAAAGCAGCAGACCTAAACCCAGGTCATCAGGTCGGGGCAGCTGAATTGTCCACCAGAGGGCTGGTGAAGTACTCTAGCACCTTTTTTTTCACCGCATGAAAAAAAGGGCCTTTCTTTTCTGTCTACTAACATGGTTTAGCAGGCCTGGTGTTGGAGGGTTTACAGTGGACTCAATGATCTTGAAGGTCTTTTGGTCTCTCAGTCTCTTCCGACCATAATGATTCTATGGCTCTGTGAGGAGTTTCAAAGGCACAGCTTCACTTCATAACTACCCATTAGGAGCAGCTCCTACATGGCATCTGTGCCTTTATTTTAGCAACGTCATTGCAGTCATTGACCACAGCAGAGAGAGGAGATTGTGACTGCTAGTCAGCTGTGCCTGCCGACTGGGACGCTGTTAGGAACGGCTATTAGGACATTACAGCACAACTTGACAAGGGTAAGGAAAGGAAAAACATGGCTGTAATAGTTCCTCCAAAGCTCTTGCTAGAGAGATGTGAGTGGCAGTTCCCCTGCCTCCAGAGTATGCATTACAGAGCCTCCAAAGTGGGTCCTGTGCAACAACCAGATGAAGGAACTAGAGAGCAATCAGGAGTCATCAGGCCCTTGTAAAATACGTATGCTACACAGCTGTGCTCTGGGATGGCCCTCTCTTATCAGCATGTGCCCCCTCAGGCCTCTGTGAGGTTTTGTTGTACTGCAAGTATTAAGAAGTGGTTGTTGGTGCTCCTTTTTCAGCTTGGTGTGTTTTCTTGTGCTGGGTGCAGTAAGTAAGTAAGTAAGTAAGTGTCTTGTCAGGTTGGGAGGGCATCTTGGAGAAGCAAGGACCATGTGTTACTTCAGTGTTAATCTAGTGAAGTCATTGAATTGGTTTAAGACAGTGACTTCAAAGCTCTACAGGCAGCTCTGCCAAGACCAGATGTTCAGTAGGTAGTGGGGTGTTATATCCCAATAGCAAAGAATTTCTTTGTTTAAAAGGGGGAGAAAAAAAGTTATGATATTTATATGAAATGCTTACTTGGAAGAAATATTAGAAGAATGTAATGAAGCTTGTAAAATGAAGCACTGAGGCTCTGCCAAGAGCCAAACTGTGTTGTGCTATTAATTCAGCTCTGCTGTAAGTGTGAGTAAGTGGTAGTGTTTAACCAAACAAATGTAAAACCCTCTCTCTCCTCTCCACAGTGGATGGTTCTTGCTTCAATAATATTATACCTTCTGATGCAGTATGTGGCCCTTGGCCTTATTTGCTGCATGGTGTTTGAACTCTGCTTTGAAGTTAAAACTACTAGTTTCTCCATGGCTTACTCTGGTGCTTGTCATTAGGGTAATCTGGTATTTCACAAACATAACCAAAATTATTTTTGCAATGCTCCATTGAAATCAATGTGTGTTTAAAAGTTGCCTTGTAAAAGGGAAGATGGCCAAAGGAACATAAAAGTCAAAAAATCATTTTTGGGTCTACTCTACAAGTGCTCATGCAACGCAGTAAGCAAGCAGCTGTGTTGCACAAAGAAATTTAGGTCAGGTACCTAAAAAGATGGATGATGTAGTAACTCACCAATGAAAGGTTTATTTCAGCTAATCTACTACCCTATCAAGGAAGAAGTGAGTAGTAATAATGACTTACTGGCTGATACTCTACTCTGTTGCTTGTGAAACGAACTTTTTCTTTGCCTGCAATCCCCTGCCTCATCTTTCAAAGTAAGTTATTTTCTGCAGAAGCTGGATTATACAAACATCTTTTTTCTTTCTTTTTTTTTTTAATGTATCTAACTCTCCTGTGTTTCTGCAGCTGTTCTTTTCTTTCCTTTTTTTTTTTTTTTTTTTTTCCCTCCTCTCTCTCATCCTCCTGCACTAGATGAGCTAAGGGATTTTATGGAAAAACTCTGTACATGTGTGTAAATTACAAGATTGTATTCTGACAAAGGACCACAAAGAAATTGCTTTAGTCTTACAGAGATTAAATAATTTCAGGGCTCAGCTGTTATCACCTGAGAACTTAGTCTTGCAAGAACTGGCCTTCAAATTCTGGCCTGTAAATGTAGTTCTGCCTCTATGTGAGCCTCCTACCTTGCTTTTAAAGACATAATTTTGTCCCCCAAGGAGCATCACATTGCTGGATTTTGACACCTGTGGTGTGCGTGAAGCCTTAAAAACTATTACATAGTTCTCTGCTATTTAAATAACTTGGTTGCTGACCAACAATAATTGCTGTTGTCTATAGGGACCTGAGCAGGAGTGGAGGGAGAGGCAGTTTGGTGCTGGATCCCCACAGCCACAGAGAGGTGAACCTTGCATGTGCTGAGCCTCAGCAAGGGAAGATGTTCTGGCAAGCAGCACTCTGTGGACGCGTGTCCTTTCCACCTGCTGCTTCTGCTCGCTCCTGATGTCTCCCAAAGGTAAAGCAAGCTCTGTGCGGGTGGCCTCTCTGGGGAATCCTGCTGTGAAAAGCTCTTGATGCTGTGAGTGTGTGAGAAAGGAGGTTTCTTGGACACTTTTAAATCATCCTGCAGATGAGTTGACGAGAGTGCTACTTCTCTGTACCAAAGACAATGCTGCTCCTTCAGAGCAAGAGATTTTGAGCTTTTAGACTCCCAATTTTAGTGGCTTAAAAGCCTTGGGCCTTTAATGGGGGCTAAACAAATGCTTTTTCCCTCAAGCTTTGTGCCTGAAAGTTTTGGTAATTTCTGAGAACAAACTCTCTAAAACTCTTTGAAGCAGATTCCAAGCTTGGTTGCTTTTAGTCCTACTGCTTTTGTTTGTTGTTACTTCTTTAAAGATGAAAATGGGCAACTGCAATAGAACTGGAGAAGAATAGGGAAATGCTAGAGATGGGCCAGACTAATAGTGCTGTGTGGTGCCTAAGTGCACAAAGAACTTTGAGCGTTTATATTACCCAAAATAGTGCTTGACAGCGTAAAGGATTTCCATGAAATCTGGTATCTGTGAAGTCTACTCTAAGAGCTTTTATAGAAAGATTTAATGTCAATAACGGTTCCACTTAATGGCAATAATATTTATACATTGCATTTTTTTTTTTTTTTAAATCTGTGTCTCAACGGGCCTAAGTGAGAATGTAGGGTTAACAGAAGCAACTAGACCAGTCTTTGGTCCTACAAACATAGCAGGGGGTGTGGGCCAGGGATGCTGAAGGGCGGGAGTTGGCCTTTCACTCTCATCTGGTGTGGCAGTTTGCTCCCAACAAAAGAGAACTGGGTTAAAATAAGCCATGAAGGGTGGAAGGCTTTAGCTCCTGATTGTAGTAGCCTTCTTGAACAGTGATGCTGCCGTGTTCCCTGTGTGAGGTGCCCGCGCCGGCGGGTCAGCCATGTGTGGGTCCTGCTGACTCGCAGCTCCCACCTGGAGGGCTTGGAGCAAGAACCCCATGTTGAAACTGGAGGAAATGCCTTCTAATCTGAAGCGTAACAACCTCTCAAGCAAGACATAATGAGGGACTTCATGCTGTACTGTAGCAGACCTAGTCTACTCCTCCTGCCCCATGACAGAAGGGTGAGGGGGGAAAAAAAGGTCAACAGGACACTTTTTTTTGTGTCCAGCCTTCCTTTGTAAGTACAAAAGGACAGTTTATCTTAATTTCATTGGAATATTTAATATTTATTACTTATTAGATTAGTGTTGGCTGCTTGCAAAAAGACTTGAATCAGTGAATAATTTCATGCCAGGCAGCAGGGTATGTGTACACAACGTCTTTTTTTCCCCACTTGCTTTAATTTACTTGGTCACAATGTCACAAGGGACTAATTTTGCCATTTTCTGGAGGCACGGTTACATTATTGTTGTGTATGTCTGTCTGGTTTTATCAGTCACATATGGCATCATGTCAAATAATGCAAAGTGACATGACTAGTACAGTCTGACTGGATGCTCTGGGAGAGCCTCTGAGCTAAGATGTCATCTTTAATGCATCTGCAGGAGTTCTGGACTATATTTTATTCATTCTTGCCACTTTCATACTGAGTTTATCAGAAAAATTGTGCTCCTGCCGTGATTATGGGCAATAAATGAATGAACCGTTTCCCATAACGTGGCTGATGTCTATTGAATTATGATGCCCAGAGGGGGGAAAAACGGTCTCTGAGGAGATCAGCATCTTTTTAATAGTTACTTCAAGATATTCAGTACCTTCGCTCAGTGTCTCTCACTTTTGCCTGTTATGCAAGATTTAAAATTAGGTTCTCTTGCCTCTCCTGCCTGTGATTTATGGTCAGAGTCTACCCAACCTTCTTGCAGGGGAAAGAGTGAGTGAGATGATGTTGACAGCTCGGGGGGCTGTATGAGAGGTTGGCGGATGTTGGGCGCTTGCTGCCGAGGCCGGGCCCCTCGGCTGCGTGCGAGCCGAGGCCTTGTTTCTGCCTGCCCGGGTTGCAATAACACCATTTCCCCTAGACCTTCCCTGTGACCCAAAACCAGCCCAGGGAGCTGGAGGCTGCTGCTTCCATCTCCCCTCGTGCGAGCAGGAAAGGCTAATATTAACCAGGAACGTACGCGCAGCTCCTGAACAAGCCATGGCAAGAAGCCCGTGATTAAAGACATGAGAGGCTGCAGGTCGGCCTGCGCTGCCAACAAGCCTCCTGAGCAGGAAGAAAACACTTAGCGCTGTCAAAGCACTTAAAGGTGTAATCCTGCTTCGTGGGCTGGGCTCTGCTTTTTCCAAGTTTCATCTGCTCTTCCAGAGGATTCGTTCTGCAAACAGTAGATTCCTGAGATAGAGGCTGCTAACCTGAGGAGGCTAAATGTTTGAAGGGTCAAAACTGTTGCATGAGTGGAATGTGACTACAGCAGAGCGTGACTGTGCTGTTCAGCACAACGCCAACCAAGTCACCTCAACTTCTCTATAGCTTCATGATTCAGACATGAAAACATTCCTCATGCCTGAAAACACTCTTCAGACTATGAGCTGCCCTTACAAAGACTGGAATTCCTCAAAATTAGGTGTTAGCCCTATTCCTTAGAGATACTGTGGTAAAGGAGGACCGCTTGTACTTGACTTGGAGCTAATGGTGGAAGAAGATAAGATTAAAAACATATTTCAGTTTTTCTTTTTGCTTTTCTACACTATTTTATTTACTTGCAGCATTTGAATTGCTGTGGGGAAAAACCTGATTCTGCTAATCTGAGTACTGTCAACTTCAATAATACCAGGATATCACCCTTTGGTTGTAGATGTTGTAAAGTTTTGCCCAGATAGTGATTGTGTTTAGTAATTTTTCCTATTTCTGCATGTTTTAACACAGAAACAGAAGAGACTTTAAAAAAAATAGGAAAAAATGATGGCAAAGGCAAATCTTGGCGGAGAAAGCAGGGATAGGTGTGTGAGCTAAAACTTATTTTAGTTCTTATATTGGCTAGTTGTCAAGTTGACTTGTTTCCATTTTCATTTGAGTATGTTACTGGAAACTTATATGTGCAATTCTATGTATG
Source organism: Tinamus guttatus (assembly GCF_059628265.1). NCBI lineage: Eukaryota > Metazoa > Chordata > Aves > Tinamiformes > Tinamidae > Tinamus > Tinamus guttatus. The sequence continues at coordinate 8,938,443 of NW_028288747.1, forward strand.
CCTGTGTGTACCTACAACTTTATTTTTCATACCAACTTATTATGCTGTCACTGTGAAGATATCCTTAGTGGAAAATACAGTACAGCTTCAGCAGACTGAGTGTAATGAAAGATTCTGGTTTGCGTTTGTTTCTTTTCCAGACTAACCCTGTCAGATTGTCCTGCTGAATGGTGGGGCAGCCTTACCAGCAGGCTAATGCATTAGGTCCTGTTGTATTTATTCTTCCTGATTCTCTTTATGCTGAGCGAGCTGTAACAGCACATCAAGATAAGCCACATTGCATGAGGAAAATTTGCAGCTAAACCTCTCTTAACTAAAATTCCTCACCGAGCTATTTCTTGCCCGTAGGAGCAATTAAATGGGTTTGAAGGCTAGAGAATTGCAATGAAAAATGTACTAATGACACTGACTTTATGCTGTCTGCTCTGCTGCCCTTTTCCTGTGCAAGGTTGGAAGCTGCTTCCTTTTGCCTTAATTTCCCTATCTGTACAACAGAAACAATACACTTGAGATACAGCAAGCACTTTGGACTCAGAAACAAGAGCTGTACCAACTATTGCTGCTGAAGGAGCTTATGCCAATGTAGCTGTCCTGTCAGTGGTTTGCATTCACGCTTTCAATAGTTTGCATGCACAATTTTGGATTCCTTGTATTTTGCCAGGCCTCCTAAAGTGGGGAATTTTAAGTCTGGGAGGCTCAAGTATTTCCTGAAAGGGAAGTCAGAACTGGGAGGACTGTAATATTTGAATTTCAAATGTGGCGCTTCTGGCCAAGGAAATCCTCTATGCGAAGCACTGCCACAGTCTCATGGAATAGATTAGAAACTAAATTGTGAAAGTCTCTGCTGCTACAAAGCTGAGGTGAACACTTCAGAAATGAATTTTATTGAGAGGAAGTTGTTTCTTGTTCTCCTGGTAAGTTATTAGTAGTAGGTTAAGAAGCATAACTTGCTAATCTATACCAAGTATTTATTTCACCATCTATTTCAAAGACCCAAACTGCTTGTGACTGGATGCAAGGCTTGTCCCTGCTTTGGCTGGTGTCTTCACAGCTCTCCCTGGGTGGGTTGTTCCCTTGGGACCATGGACCTCTGAGCAGCCACAGCCTGCACCGAGACACTTGGTACAAGGAAGAATTTATCTTCCAGACCTAAAATAAGCCTTGACTGGCCCAGAGTCTCGTATTTGGCCTCTGGTTGCTCAGATGATCACTATTGCTCTCCCCTTATTGCACTAGGCTCTGCAAAGCACATGTCCACCTGGGTTTCATTCTGAAACCTTCTAGTAGGCCTGTCTCTATGAGAAACCTTCTTTCTCATGGATGTCTGCAACAATAGGGGGGTCCTCCAGCACCCTGGTTGGGTGAACCCTGGAAGGTGAGGAAGAAGGATGAGCTACTCCTTGAGAGCTTGCGAAGTCACCCTTCTAATCTGCAGAAAAGCTTGTGAAGACACACAGGCATGTAAGCTCAGGCAGCAAGCAGAGCTTCTCGGCAATCAGTCTGGGGAGTTTTATGATTCCTTGGCTTCATTTCTGGCCTTTCATCTGTCTACACTGAACCACCAACTTAATCTGTGTCCTCTGTTTTCCTTTTGTGAGTTGAAAGCTGCCAAAGAATACATCTATCAAAACGATGAGAAAGCAGGAGGAGGGAAGAGTGGGGGGAAAACTTATTTTAAGTGTAACTGTTTATTTTTGTTCCCCTGCAGAGGTGTGTGTGACTCCTTGCTGCGAGTGTAATTCCAAAAGGCATCACAAGAGCCCAGGAAGCTTTGAAGGGGTCCCACCGCCTTCCCCCAGTCCCTGAATTGAGGGAATTGGCTTGTTAATTGTCACTGTGTTTTTTGAGGGTGGGGACAACAGTGCCTTAAGCCATGGTGTTGCTAGAAGCCATTGGCAGCACAGCTGTAACACATGATGTGCTAGAAGGTAATAACTATTTGGGTATTTCTGGGTTTGTGAGTAACTGCAGTTCCCACCTAACCAATACCTTGCCCTGCTGTCCAGAACATATGGTCTGGTCGCCATAATAGGATCCTTAACTTGGCTTTAATGTGAAGTGGAAGGTTTGGGATCTATTTTTGAACATCCTGCTAAGTCACACTACACTGAAAATTGGGCTATGTGTGGAGGCACAGACACAGATAATCATAGCAAAGCTCTGAGTGTTCCTCTGATGTTCCCTAGATTGGGTTATATTGAACTTGGCTTGGCTCATTGGAAAACTTTTGGCGTTCACTTAGCTGAGTTTCCTGTAAATTTTCTTAAAATTGTTTCAATCTCAATCCTTGTTTTAGACTCCCTTCTCCCCCTCAAAACTTTTTCATCTTATGGTGCAGTTTTACTGTGCTACCTGAAATAGCATTTTAAAAAAAAATGCTATCCAAGTATAAACTAGATTTAAAATGATTTTATTTTTCTAAAGTGCTTTATGTTTTTGAGCCATGTCTAAAAGAACAGAGTTCTGTGAACTTTCTATTCTAAATATTTATAAACTACATAAACTGAAGTCTACTAAGTACCAATAAATATGCAGTGTATCCCACCTACTTAAAATGGAGTAAAAAAGGCACTGGTCTGAAAAGCAACCCACTCTGACTGGAAAATAATGTGTGTTGATCATCCAGAAAGCATCCTTTCCTTTCTGTTTGAACATAGTTTTGTACCTCATAAGTGTAATTGAGATTTTTCTTATTTTTAACATAGAAAAATGCTTTCATTCACCTCTCTGAATGATAAATGTCTGTCCTCCTGGAACAGGCAGTGACATATTTGATATACTTGTTCTAGCCCTATGGTATGGAAGTATAAGGTGTATCTATAGCAGAGCCATGTTGATACATCTGGTTTGAGCAGCATAAGGACAGAGCTGTCTTTTCAGTCCCTTTCAGCAAATGCTGTGTCTTTAGTTAATTATTTTAAAATATGGGAGTCTTTCCTGTGTGCTTATGTGTAAGAATGTGAAGTTTCCTATACTGAGTCAGAGCAGATTTGGTAAGATTGTTTGTGAGAGTAATTAGATGACATGAGTTGGGCTGTCAGTCCAGTATGTCCTGAAAGAAGTGCAAGAGCTATCATGATCCAAGACCAAGACTGATTGGTGTTTGTTTTGGAAACATCCTAGAAATGCTAACTCAACTTTTGGAGAAATATGACTAGCAGACGAGTTATGAATACAAACTCTGGCAGATGAGGTCTGTGGTGAGAGCTGGGGCTGCGGCTGCCAGCTCTCCTCTGGTAGAGCAGTCCCCCCGTTTGCAAAAGGAGCTCCATGTAAATATTGCTTATTGAAGAGATGCTCCTAAAGCCTCATTTCCCAAATCTGAACGCAAAATTTCCATTTCCTGTTCTGCTAGCGTAGATCCTAATCTAGTCCCACGTGTCCTCAACAGTTTTTCTTTGTTCGTGATGTTGCCAGGGATTATGTATAGCTGCTTGGGGTACTGTTGCTGGGCTTTAGCAAGATAACTGAAATTCAGCAGTTGACTCTCTGAAGGTGGACTGTTTCATCTAAAACTACTTACCCCATAGACCTGACTCCAGAACTTATAGCGCCAAGCTGAAATCATGTAAAATTTGAATCTTGACAGTTATTTTTCACTCTGAGCTTTACATTTCTTGCAGTATGAAAGTCAGATGGGATTTGTGCTGGCTGAAACAAAGGTTTTCTGACCTTTGTGTATGCAGAAACTGTTGACTTTTTGAAGAGTGGCGATCAAATCGGTACCGCTGCTGAGCAGCAGCTGATTGCAGCAGTGTGTTTTGTTTTGCTTTGTGTTTTTTCCTAAACTTTTTGCTTTTCTGAGGCTGACGTAGGAGAGTGCGGGTCCTGTGCCAGGCACTGCAGCTCCTATCGCCAGCCCCAGCGAGGCAGGAAAGCCGCTGGGATTACAGACTATGAACATGGCTGTGCTCCAAGGTGCACATTTCCTGCAAGAGCGCTCAGCTGGGAATGCTGGAAACCAGCTGGAAAACCAGGTTAATGTTTGGATTACGCACTGGAGTCCTACATGAGGCTTCTTCACCACAGCCTGTGTAACAGTGAGAAGTCAGGAGTTCAGCAGTGCTTGCTGCTGAGCCCACAGGGTTTTCTAATGAGAAACGGTGAGAGTTGGCATGTTGGAGACTCTGTGCAAGGCCTGCTTGTGAGCCGCCCACAGGCACCATGAGACCGTTTTGGCCTTATGGGGACAGGGTGCAAGGGAGGGAAGTGAAAAAGCCTGGTCAGCATGCACAGAGTGGAGGCAGTTCGGCAAATGTGTGATTAGGAAGTGCCCCTGTTTGGAAAAGTTGCCCTGGGAAGTGATGTTCTTGCTTCTTCATGATGGAAAGTGCGCTTGGGCTCCTGACCGGGCAGCTCCCGTGTGCTTGATTTCTGGGATGAAAGCAAGCAGCAGAATGAAGGAAGTCTGCAGATCTTATCTCTCTTCCCTCAGTGGTGAGGGAAAGATAGAGCTGCTGTGGTGATGGTAAATGTGTAATGTTGGAGCCTGGCCAGGTGCTCTTTCCTGGCCGCTTGCACAGGGCTGGCAGCCATGTTGGAGGGCTCAGCTCCTCGCTGCTCTGGTGTTTCTCCCTTTTGCGGCCTGGGTGGCTCTTGTGCTTTTTCCCTGGCCAGGGATGTGCCTGGGTGCTGTCAGATGCAGGAGCTCTCCTAAGCCCTGCTCCTGGGCTTCAGCAGGTAGTTCCTCACTCAGGCACGCAGCTCCTCACAGTCACTGCCCTCGTGCCTGGTGCTCGAGGTGCCCGCAGAACAACCCGCTCCTGGTGTGACACAAAGCCTTCCAGCAGGCAGGGATGGCTGGTCCCCATTTGCCTTGTCCCTCAGTGTGTAACTGCCTCAGTTTGAGGCAAGTGGTGGGGAGAGACCCGGCTATAGGGAGGGAAAAAAGGCCTTGCGCGATCCAGATCAGTTAAATGGGATCCTGAAGGTGGCAAATGGTCTCTGCTGTCATTTGGCTTCCAGAGCAGGAGAAGGTGATGGCTTAGTTGAACGGAACAGTGATGTGTGTAACTGCAGAAGAGGGTTGCTTGCTCTTGGAGGAAGCTTGCTGTCTGGGGCTTGAGATGGCAGCTGTGCCACCAGAGTGTCCTGGCTGCTCCCCTTCGATGCCTGTCCTGCAAGATGGTTAGTCCTGTCTGCAAGCAGCAAGGGGAAACTGCAGACTGTTTAAAGCAGTGCTGAAATACAACCCATCGGGTCTATGCTATAAAATAGTTCAGCCTCAGTGATGGGTTGCTCTCATTCTGTAGTCATTACTTCAATGAATTCCTTCTTGAACAGAAAATCCTAAAAATTAGGACAAAAATGGGTAAGAGTGGTTGATTTGCATGAATGGGACTGCCTGAAGTTTTCCTGAAATCCACTCATTGTAAGTCTGAGAGTGTGCCAAATCTGCTTCAGCTTTCCAGACATCTTAAATTCGGCTCGTTTTAGGGCCCATCAATGTGGTCTGACCCAGAACACTGTCATAAAACTTGAGTTTCTCTGCACAGGCATTTATGAGCTAGAAGAGCTATTTCATATTGTCCTTTGTTATAGACTGAGAGTAGACAGAGGCACTTAGTCTGCAAACAGCAGTAGCAATAACTTCCCATGGGAACAGTTTGTGTCTGAGTGTCTGCCCTGAGGGTGCAGGTTGGTACCAGGTGGCCCTGGCCGGTCCAGGTGGTGGCCAGGAGGTTCTGCAGCACCAAGCCAGTGTTATGCCCATCTCTTCTCTTTTGCTTTGTTTTCCATGTGGATGGAGATGAGAATTTATGCATTAGTTGTTCACACCTGCAGAATAAAAATTCAGCACAATAGGAGGGAATCTGTCAGAACTTCTCAGGATGGAGTATGGAAATTGAACCTATGTTTGGTTCTGCTTCAATGCAGGTGCCTCTCTGCCATGGTGGCTAGCACAAGTATGATATCTCTGACAGCTCTGCAAGAGAGAAAATCTCTTTCTTAAGTAACTGGAAATAATGGATTAGGCCATGAAGCTTTTTCATTTTAAACAAAATGATCTGGTCAAGGTGGGATGTTTGCTTGTAGAAAGGATACTTCAGTACCTTTTATAATTTGTGGTCAAATTGTTCCCCTTAGACTACCTTTTCCACTCATCTAGCTTACATAAATATTTGACTTGAACAGATACCACTATTAATCTGTTTAGAATGCTGCTATACTGTTTACACAGAGAGGAAAGCTCTAAGCCTACTTGTCCAAATAACTTTAAGCAAGGGCAATGCTGCTTTTTAGCACCTGGCATAAATATTTGTAAGAATTTATAAATCCCAGATAACCTTGCCTCTCTCTCAGATATATTTGCTGCTTCCTAAAACCCTTCCCCAAAAGGGTTGTTCTTTCTGGAAAAAGCTTGATTTTTCTCTGTATTGTATTTGCACATACTTCATGGTCCTATGTTATGCTCTGATTTTTATGCATTAAAAATTTTGTCTCCATAGACCAGACACACGAGCAATGCTATCTAGTGAAATACAGTAAGATCCCTTAAAAGCGCCTGTAACGTGGATTAAAATGTGCATATTTGAGCAGGTCGTTTCAAAATTGTGCAAAAAGTCTCCTTTATGTCCTAGCTCTCTTCTTGCATGCATTTCAATTGCTTCTTATTTTCTTACTATCTCCCCCTCAGCCTAGGGCAATAAGATATTTATTTCTTTAAATAATAAAGAAATCTAACACCTCTGCAGTGTAATGGAGCTTTGTTTTGAAGTGGTTTTTTATTTAGCCGGGGTGTGTCTGAAACAGGCTTGTGATTTCTTGAGGTTGTAGTTATAAATGATTGTTTTTTTGTCATGTCTACTGCATGAAATATATGTGGTTGCATGTGGGAGGGGAAAAAAATACCTGCTTTATTCTCTGAACAGTTTATGCTTGGTTTTTGTGGCTATGGGCCAAAAAAAGCTCTACCAGGATATTTTGTTAAAGATAAATAGCAGAGGTAAAATCCTAGCTCCATTGGAACCAGTGGCAGAGCTCTTCCTGTGGACCATAATAGAGCCAGGGTTTTGCTCCATCGGTAGCAACTTTGTGGTTGAGATTAGTCAAGGTTGTACTCGGCTAAAAGCAAAGCCTTGGGACGTTCTATCAGATGTGCAAATGACCTCCATCACCCCAGTAATGCTCCTATGCTGCTTTTCTGGGACTTCTGATGAAGTAATGGCTCCAGAAGAGGAGGAAATACAAAATATTACAGTGAATATTTTTTTCTTCTCCTCAACTAGACTTTCTAAACACAGGGCAGATATTTGGCACTTTGTGGACACCCTCCATTAGACAAGTGATCTGGTTACCACAGTTGCATGTCTAGCTTTTTAGCCTGTATCTGGCATCTTTAAAGTCTGTAGAACCTTTGTCTCAAAACTCTTAACACTGTCCTTAGGCAAAGTTTTTGTTTGCTAGATTGGGTAGTGGGGGGAAAAAATAGCCAAGTTAGTGATTTCATTGAAAATACAGTAGAAGGACTTGGCATGGAATTGACTTCTTGCAGCTGCCCGGCCAGGGCCGTGCCAAGCAGAGGTGTGGAGGAGATGGCGTGTGCCAAGGACACCTCTGTCAGCACAGGAGCTGGAGGGGACACTGGCTCCATCCACTTCCCGCCTTCTTCCCCTGCCCTTTTCCAGCCAGTTCCCGAAGCCCAGCAGGGCCCCATGGATGCGAAACGTGCTTTGTGTGCCCAGATCTCTGCACAGGTTACTGGCATGAGGCAAAAATGTGTTTATCAAGTGCTTTGCCTGCTTCATTTGGAGTTTCTCTGCTCTTCTGTCTGCATCTTTTTAAAAAATAAAAAATAAAATAAGAAAAGTTTGCTTTTACACAAGAGCTTATTTAGCTTTTAAAATTCAGTCTGAGGGAGCTTGACCTCCTGTGCTGGTTGCTCAGCCTTTCGGAAAGCATTAGCTGCCTGATCTCGGAAATCTGGGTCTGCTGCATCACCGTCATAAAACCGCAAGCCGACACTACTAAAGCAGTCGCTTGAGATAATTTAAATTATGACCCTATTGACAAGCAAGCTCACCCTATAAACCTTCCAGCAATATTCTGAATTAAAATAATATTTTAGAAATACAGGGAGATTTTGGATTTTCTTAGCCTAATTTGCAGCTGCCTCTGTCTCCCTTGCTGTCAGCTTTGGGGGCAGGGACGTGGGGGAATGTGAGGACTGGCCCTAGAGGAGGTCTCGGGATGATGGAATCTGCCCTTCAGGGGCTCTGTGAGCACCGAAGGGGAAAAGAAGGAGGGTTAGGGAGGGAGGAGAGGGGTGAGACAGTTGCAGCTGTATCCGAGGGGGAGCTTGAAGGCCAGGCAGGGACCAAAGACTGCAGTAAAGCCAGGGAAGGCGCAAATATATTTAATGGCTGCTACTACATTTGGATTTAAGAATTGAGCTATTAAAATTGGCCTTGAAGTTGTTAAATGCATTTATAATGATGTGCACAAATGCCAAATAGAAATTTCAGTCCCTTTTCCCCAGAACCTGTGGACCTTGCGGTTTTGTGAATTGTCACAAGTGCCGTGTGTCCAGGAAGTTAAGGAAAGATGTGCCCTTTGTGTACGAGGATTAAGCAGAGTCAGAGCGGGGAAGAGGTAACAAAATCTGTGTGATCCTTTTGCACAATGAGGGCATTAAATGTGCACACAGTAGCATGCTGGGCACTGTCTTGTCACAATTTCCTTACAGTTTGCAGAAATCTGATTTCTTTCCAGGCTGTTTTCTTCTAAGCAGAAACTCCACTAAGTTGCATTTAATTACAATGCAGAAATTAAAAAATGATTTGTTCTTCTCTGACTGGTGCTCTGTGAGTGTTCAAAGTGCCTGTAACCCCTCTGTGTATCACAGAGCAAAGCAATTGCATCCCATCCCCAGGAAGCTTGCCAGATCCCCCTCTTCTGTCTTGTCTCCGAGTCGGGAAATCTAAACACATATTCCAGTTCGTAAAACTTCCCAAGTGCTGCAGTGTATTTTGTGGCATGGTGAGACTCTGTTTATGCCTCCCTCAACCATGAGCGTGAGAGCCCTGAAAGAAGATGGGGAAAAATCATAGTGGGGAAAGAGGAACAGAAGTAAGATATTTTCCCTTGGAAGCTGCAAGTCTTAGTATACAGACTGTTTTTATTTATTGAATTATTTTAAGTTGGAGGCCTAGCCTCCACTCTTACATATAGGCAGCCAGATGCTTAGGAAGGCTTAGGTGTTCAGGCTGGGTGCAGTAGTTTCTTCAAGCTCTCTTTTGTGAGAAGAGGTGGCAGATGGAAACAATGAATCCGTGTTTAGCAGCACAAAGAAATATTGTGAATTTGTTTAGGTGTTAACAAATTGTGTTTGGAGAAAGATAGTGAAAGTGGAGATGTCCAAGAGTTAATGCAGCCTCACTTGAGAAAATGGTGGTGTTTTTTCCCTTCTGTGTGTCCTGTAATTCCTGCAGAATACTGCAGTGTGTGTGGCTTATTATTATTATTATTGAACAAAGAAAGGTCAACAAAATAACCTTTTTATGTTTATTTGGTCCATTAAAATATTTGGCAAATGTTCATCTTGGGTTAACCTTAAAGATGTTGAAAATCTCCGCCCCATGCTGGCTGTATATTCCAGCTTGCTTGTGTGTGCAAACCTTCTCCAAAATCCCCTCGAGGAGGTGACACCAAGAAGGAGGTATCACCTCCCAGCCTTTCTGAAGCACTAGGCTTTTCTGAAGGTGTTTAAGATATGTGGTGGTGTGTGTCAGCCCAAGCTGAGCCTTGGGCACACTCCGAACCCCCTCACGTCTGCCCGTGCTGGAGCCAGCGGAACTGGTAGACCCTGAGAAGGGACTCGTTGCAGCTGCCTACAGTGTGGGGGGGAAAACTTTTCCTGTAAAAATTTAAGTCATGGTGCTACCCTGTTTTATGAAACCTGCATTTTGGAAACAATGCATTTCTAGACAGGTTTTTATTCTTGTGTTAATGAAAAACTAGATCCTTTCCCCAAAGGAGGGAGGATGACAGGAAGACTAAGCGATTGGGGCTGGAGAAGCAGAGGAGTGCTGTGGAACTGGAGTGTCTCCAGGTCCCTTGAGCTATTTCTGGTTAGTTTGCAACACTGGTTCTTTTGCAGAGCATTTTTCTGTAATTTAAACCTATCTGTTCTATGGATGACTCGCTTTAGGATACAGTGTTCTGGCTAAAGGCAAATTTGTGCTATGTGCTTAGACTGGAAATATCCTTCTTGCCAAGAAAGATGAGATTTGAGGAAAAAAAAAATCTCTCTGCTGTCCTGTCAAATGGTATGTTTGAGATGGACATGGTTCCTCTAGTATTTCAATTTAAATTCTCTCTCAGGTTTAGTATATCTGAATGGATTTGTGTTGGGCAATTAAGGTAAAAGTATGACCGTCCCTACCAGGAGCATAAAAGAGCACTCTCTGGTGCTTAATGAAACTCTATAAAAGAAAAAGCAGGCGAGAGATAGAAAGATGGACATCTCTAAGCACAAAGTGTTCCAAAATAAAACATATTGGTGAAGCATTTTTGGGGGAACAGGTTCTTTGTAGAAAACATGCAATCTGCATCTTGGATTTAAAAAAAAAAAAAAAAAAAAAAAAAAAAAAAAGTTCCAGCCTGCTCTGAGTGGCAGTTTAATCTCTTAGCTTTTAAAAACTGCTGATTAGCAGACAGAAGATAAAATAATATTTCTATCTGTTGTAATAACACTTTGATAAAATATTGTATGATCTCTCCTTCTGAGTTCAGGCATGACAGTTAACTATTTTACACAAATTAATGTTACCTTCCATGCAGCTCTTAGAAATGTTGTATTAAATTATAATTTACATATGTATAATTTCATAAAGTATCTACACTGACAAAGCTATTCTTGTGTTGCTAACATTCCTGCTTTCTGATGAAATTGAGTACTTTTTTTTTTCCTTCAACAGAAACCAAACTATCTTCTGGATGATAAAATATTTTCAGATGTTCACTATCATTGGCACAGAAAACAGCCATCTGCAACTGATCTGGAATCAGTTTGCAAGGAAATTGGCCTAAAATGGTTGGTCAACAGCCTTGCACATGATGTCACACATCCTAGCACAAGTAGGAAAAGTTGTGAGAACCCTGAGTAAGAGGAGGAAAAAAAATAGAAGAGTAACTAATGAGAGTAACTCATTAGAATTACAGTGGCTTGAGTCCACCAAGCCTTTTGTATCGAAGGACAGCAAGAACTTCTAAAGTTGGGTTCAGTGAATTAAGTTTATTGAAAAACAGATTTTCCATTTCTTAGGATGGATTTTTTGGGGGCACCATCCTGCTCCCTTTACCTTCTTCCTTCCTGATTAGACCCCCTCTCCTCTTATTTTCCTGAGCACTTTCAGATATTCACCACCAGGTTCAGAGCACTGATGAGACCCTTCCAGGAAAGGGACTTTGCTCACGTAGCCTGCTAAGCTCTAAAGTCTGGAATGTGCTTAGCTTTTAAGTGGCTGGGGAGATGTAAGGGATAACATAGGATGTCTTTAATGTCTGCTGGTTCCTAGAAAGGGTAGGTAAGTGTTGGTCATGGTACTCATCCACAGGGAGAGTAAGGTTCAAGAGCATTTATTTTTGAGGCCAGATCCAGCTTCCAAGGAAGAGTTGATGGAGTAGATAGACCTAAAAAGGAGCAGGTATTAGCTAATACTCTTCTGGTGAAAAATAAAGTTCTTATTACTCATCTTCCAGAAAATGGAAGTGGAAGGCAGCCCTTATGGAAAAATGCGTGGGCCCTCTAATGATAAGGAAACTTGATAGATGGCGCTCAGTTTATTAACTGGACCTATAATAAGGATCAGTGAAAAATATCTTTCAGTTTTGCAGCAATGTTCCGAAGAGATCTGCATATATGAGAAATGCCCCTTTTACAAGGCATTGGGCAATAGTGTTGATCGGACTTTTATTTTATTTTTTAAAAAATGTTCTAAACTCATAGAAGTTTGCAGATTTTTTTTCCTTTTCAGCGTGCATTTCTCTTCTCCTTGGGTTCGTATCGCACTGGAAGGGCAGAGCCTGCAGCTGCTGTTGGTCCGCGCAGGAGCCTCGGTGGCCCGCGGGGGCCGCGCTGCCTCGTCCCCGGCATCGCAGCGCGCTCATCGCGTGGCACAGTGACAGCCAGACAGCTTTGGGGTGGCTGTTCCTGGGTAGGAACCTGACATGAACTCAGTAACTGCTGCCAGTTAGATCCCATCCACACAGCCCACCACTGGGGCTTGATATGGGTGAAATTGCAGCGAGTGCGACTGTGCTGCTGGAGAAGACAGATAGGGAGCCTGTCACGTGATGCTGGACTCAACTTTGAAGCCCTGATCCAGACATTGCGCTTATGCCAGGAAATAAAAACTTGCCTTTTCTTGCCAGGATTCCTGACCATCAGATACTTCAGACGGCGAGAGCCTGGAGCCCTGGTGCGCGCGCGGCCTAGCTCTGCGGCATGAGGTGTGGTGAGGAGGTTCTCCTCACTTCACCCGACAGCTTCTCTATTGTTTTATTTTGCTTCTCTGTGTATGCAGATGTGGATTCCCTCATCAAGAGTGATACTAAATTCAGTTTTCTCTCTCTCTCTCTTTTTTCTTCTTCCTTCAGTTTATGGTTCAAACATGTAGTCCCCTCTAACTTTCTCTATCAAGCAAGTGTGACCTCTGCTCTGGGTGCCTGAATCCCAGGTGACTGGGGAGATGCAGCGGGGAAGCAGCTCCGTGCAGACGGCTCTTTCTCAGGCTCTTGTCTAGACAAGAAGCTGGGCAGTGTCTTGAGCCTGACCTGGCCTGTTCTCGTTATGACTTGAAAGTTAGTCATTTCAGTTCCCGGCAGAGCTGCGAGCCCATGCAAGAGCTCGCTTATTCCTCAGTCACATATCTTCAGATGGATGTCCTCTCACCATGCTCTAGTACTACCAACTACACTGCTGGGGCTCTACAGCATGTTCAGGAGAAAGTCAAGGCCCTCTGGCTCACTGTAATGGGTTTTGAGATTCTCTACTGATCCCAACAGGGATGTGATTGGTTTTTGGTAATTGAATGTCTATTTTTGGCTTCATTTTTTCAGCAGGAACATGTTTTTTCCTGATAACCTTTCATTTGCGCGAAACCTCAGAGTAATTCTCCTCAAGCTGATTGATGACTTCCTGGATCTGGTGTTGCAAGGCATTCTGCTGAGCACCCCGGAGACTCAGCCAAAGTTGTGCAGGTTTCTAAACGCGTTGCATAGGCGGCTCAGGAGCTGCAGTGTGCTGGCATTTTATGACTGTTTTTTCCCCGTCTCATTATATCCAATACCAGTCACCCAGGTGCTGTGAGCTTTCCCTCCCCCAGGCATCTTGGTCACATGAACTTGCTAGGAACTGTTTATCTGACATATATATTACCAAGATAAAAAATTGCTATGTCTGTATTTTTATTCTGCAATGTGGTTGTCCCCCTCTGGAGGCATTAGCATCTGCACAGCCACAAAAAACTTTGTGTCTAGCTATAATTTGGCTGATTTCCATGTTGCATCTGTGCTCTGCTTTTAGAGCGATGATAAAACTTCAAGTTCACATGTGGGATAAAGTTCTGTGTGAATGAATTTAATCCAGATTTCTTCTAGAAGAAACTGGAGATCACGTTGGCCTATCCAGACAGTCATCTAGAAAATGTCTGTTGGATTCAAGTCATTTCTTAGTCTTGGATTTTATTTATTTTTATGTTGCTAATCATGAAATTCTCTCTTGCTAAGATCCTGCTGGGGATTTTGGTAGCTGTGTTCTACTTCTGCTCTTGCATGACTGAAATATGCTGTTGCTTTTGGTCTATAAATGTGAATCTCTCAGTTCACAGAGGTTTTTGTAGTGTACAGATTGCGATGTACAGGGCAGGATGTTTCATTCTCTGGCATGGATCTGGAATCCATGCTCTTACTCATCTCAGCCTGTTAGTGTTATCTGCTGTTTTTTAGGAAAACAGTTTTAGCTTTTATTTCCTGTCAGATCAGCTTCCAGCCCAATTTACCGCCTCTATCAAAAGTCTCTGAGATGCTACTGTCTAAATGTTTTGAGTTATAGTATAAATATTTTTTTCAATTTGTTTATAAACACTCCTTTTTGCAATGAGCATAGCAGGAGGGAGGAAAAAAGCTATAAAGGCATTTTGGAGAGGGGAAAAAAAAAAAAACCCAGCCCCAATCCCCAATTAGGCTGATGCGTGTTTACTCTCCTTCTGGAGTGTATGATAAATAAATAGATGATTGAATTAAATGCACTGCTTGGAGGGTTCCCATTAACTGCTACGGGATATGGCAAAGCTGAACAGAAAGTCTCATCCTGCTTGGTGCTTGTTGGAGCGGGGTGGCTTTTCCTGCTCCTGCATTTCCCTTGCAGGGAGATGGAGGGTGCCCAGCAATTTTGCCTTCCTTGTGCCCGGGAAGTGGGGCAGGTGTGAGCACAGGACCCCAGGTGCTGATTCCCAAAGATGGTAACACTGGATTCCCAACTATCCGTGAGTGGGATGCGTGAGCATCCCTGCAGTGTCCTTCTACAGAGAGAGGAGCAGGGATCCAGAGGTGATTACTTGAGGTGGAATGTGTCTTTACAGCCTGGCTGCTGTAATGCTGGTAATGGGGCATAGGGCTGCCCTATGCTGGTAATTATTACAGTTTTCTTTAATTTTTATTATTTACTGAAGTGCGTATTTGCAGCCTTCTGGGGCACCTGGAAACTCTTCCTTTAGCACCCTCACAATGAGCACAGAACAGCAGCCTGTTGTAGCACTGGGTAGAGGCAGGATTAACAGCTCCTGTGACCACAGGAGGCATGAGGGACCACCAAGAAGGTGGTGCTTACAAGAAGTGGGCTTGGGAGGTTGCGGGGTGTCTAAGTTCTCCATGAGTCAGGAGAGTCATGTCATTGAACAAAAAACACAGGGGGAGGCAGACATCCTAAGGAGCTGCGTAAACAGGAGTAGTGCCTGCAAGAAATGTGAAGTAATCCCTGCATCCTGCCCCGTATCCGTGCTGCCTCCGCTGGAGCGCTGCAGGATGACGCATTTCAAGAGGATCTGGAGAAACTGGAAGGAGTCCAAAGGGCAGCAGGGAGAGCGGTCGGTTGTGTCTCCAGGGTGGGTGATGGATGAGGGGAGGCTGAATGAGCTGTGCTCACTGCCTTCCACAAAGGGAGGTGGTGCTGGATCAGGCTGTGGCCATAAAGGATGCAAAAAGCCATGGGGGGCTCGTCTGTCCTCTGACACTTTGGAGAGGATGCCCTGCCCCGTGTCAGACCCTTCCCCTCTTGCCCAAGGCGTAGTCGTCATCTGGACCGGCCGTGGAACAGATGTCCTCCTGTTCCTCGCGGTTTCTCCACGTCCGTTCAGCTTCTAGCACTGCTGAGCTCCACATTTCAGCGCAGATTTTGTGCTGTTTGAAGGAGCTGATGTATTACTAGCTCTCTAAAAGTGAAACTACATTGCTTACAATGTTGTTACAGATTTATTCTTGGGCAGCACTAGACAATACAAAGCTTCAAAACAAACGAGGCTGACATCAGTGTTATGATTTCAGATTGCTTCCTTTCTCCTTTTAAGCTGTATTACACATGGCATTTTAAAGACTGCAGTTAGTCCTGCGTTTGCTCTGTGTTTTGTTTTTATTCAGAAACACAGAAATGGTAAAATGGGTCATTTAAGAGTTTTGCAGTGGTAGAAACCATGTCCATCTACTGCAGAACCTGGAGAGTTAAGAACTTCCATATGTCATGACTGTAGACCTGAATTAGAAGATAATATATGTGTTCTCAGCATGTAAAAAGTGAAGTCCAAGTTGGTGTCTGTGAGAATTCTGCATTTGTTTTGGGTGGATTGCTCTGTCAAAACCTGAAAATATTCTCTGCAGGTTTTAATAAGTATTAAGGCAGCAACTTAGCCCCGCTCTAAGTGGCAGAAGACTATGAATTTTATTCATTTTCTTTGAGGATCCTGGTCAGAGCATTACTGTGAAATTTTGTTTTTCCCCAGTTGCATTCTGTATTTACAGTTTCCTCTGAGGCCGAATGAGGTACTGGATGCTCTGCAATGGGAATTTCATGGGGCTTGGGGTGCGAGGCTAAAAGTAAATTTTAGGTATTCTGCTCATGAGGATGGTTGAGTAGCAGCTGTACTAGTTCTAAATGAATCTAGGCTCTAAAGTAATTAATAGCTATATTAATTAATAGGCTTTTATTAAATGTAAGCACAATCTCTGCAGTTCAACGTAGGAAAGCATTTGTGAGGCCTTCAGAAAAGAAGTTTGTGTTGGTAACTGTACCTCCTAACATGCTACAGTAACATATGATGGTAGAAATTTTGCATCAGCTAGGGATTTTCTGTGAGGAAGTTTCTATTATCAGCAGAAGAGAGAGCTTTCTGTTGGGATGTTGAGAAATGATGCTGTAATGTAGAGCAGCTCTTGTGAGTGCAGGTATTCACACTTTGACCTGAATTCTGGTAGAAACAACTCTACCACTATGACCTATATTTTCCATTTAAATATTTTCACACAAAAGCTTCTTTCATAACTAAAGCTTTTGAGGTTGCTGTTTGGGGTGTTGTTTGTTTTTTAAAAGGATATTATTTTGTGGATTATTTTATGTTATTATTTTTTAGAAACATGTACATTATGTCCAGAAGTATTTATTTGTCTGACCAAAGGCTAAATATTTGGCCCAGGCATAAACATTTTGGCTGTAAAGATGCCACAGATGCCCACAGGGAATTTTAGATCGGCTACCTGAAACTTCTGGTAAGAAGCATCTTTTCCTGGAAAAGATGTTCTTGAGCAGGTCTTCAGTTCATGTGAGTGAATGACTGCCATGACGAGGTGCCTTGCTCCATAAGGATAAGAAAATGCTCAGTAGTGTGAGGAATATCATCTGTGTGCAGCACCTATCTGTTTGTAACATCATGCCCATCAAGCCACTCAAATCCAAAATGTTTTGGTTTTCTTCAGCAGCAAAAACTTAGGTTATTTCAGTTGGGGAAAAAACTCCAATGCTTTGAGAGGCAACATGGAATAAGCAACTTTCTTTCGATGAGTTCTGATACAAATCACTGAACAATATTAAATATTTGATTTCGTTGCTGCTGCTTTGGTGCCAGTCCAGCGCAGATGCTCACATGTCTACTTCTTACTAGCTTTCCTAAGAATCATCCATTTTTTTCATATCTCTTGTGTCTCTTTTTTTTTTTTCCCTTCTCAGAAGGAATAGCCCTATCATAGATAACTCTAAAATATTTTTTTACCTCCCTATGTCTCTTTTGATTTGTAAAATTTTGGGAAGCGTGATAAATGGTTATTTTAAAAATAAAGTAACTACTTCTCTTTCAGTAGCCACGACCTTGTCTGGGGCAGCAGAATAGAAATAACAGAATGGGACTAATTGATCTAAACTTGTGTGGTTGGTTTTCTTCATTTCAAGCATTTTTGAGTGACTCGATTTGCTCTGATTTACACAACCTTTCTCTGTATACCCCCTTTTTCTTCTTCATCTTGGCAATTCAAGATAACCTTCAAAGTCATGAACCGAAAGAAAAAAAAAATGTACCTGGCTTAGGATTTCTGACTTCAAGATAACCTTCTAAGTGTGGCATAGTATTAAAATCATTAGGTAACCTGCTACTCCTCATGCCCATCACGGCATGAAGGGATCTTGGCACCGTTGCTTGGTCTTTGCTCAGACATCTCATCTAGAGTTTCTCTGCATTTGACAACAAAAGCTTGGGCATTTCTTTTAAAGCTTTCAGTAAAAATGAAACCTTTCTGAGAAATCCATGAAAGTATTTACTATAATGTCAAGGTTTTTAGAAATATGAAACTTATTAGCACAGGCAGGCTACCAGTCTGAACACTTGTGAAGTTGCTGTGCTGGCTCCTTCCTACAGCCTGCTGTAGGAATCTGCTGCTCTAGCACAGGATGCTTTTTCCTGAGCTTCAGGCCCCTTCCTTTCTTCTGGTTGTTGCTTATCTTCAGTGCTAAATGCAGATAAAGCGTTGATATTCCATAATTATATGAATGCATCCTTGCTATGACCTGTACTGGCAACTTTCGTCAGCCACTGCTCCGGCTGACAGCAAGTCAGAAGTGCACAGCAGCCATCTCGGGCTTTTAAAAATAAATACGTATCAGAATGTGATTCTCTTTTGGAGAAAGGTACCTCCAAACTCCCTCTGTAGGTTTGAGATATTTCCTCCCTTACCAGCATGAAAATTTTGGAAGAACTTCCTGTGGTGATGTACCTTGCCTAGCAGGTAGTGCAGAGAAGGAGGCTGTAGTTGATGCAGTGCACAGGAGTCTGTCCCTTAGCGAGGCATCTGCTGTGCCAGCGGTGTTGCAGAAATTTCAGCAACATAGGGCAAATATCAAAGAAAACCCATGAAAACACTGAGGAAAAAAAAAAGAGGGGAAAAATGAGGGAAGCTTTGAACATGGCACTGCAAGGAGCTGTTTACATGAAACAGGCTGACCGAGCACAGTGCAAAACAAGAGCAAGAGGCAGTAAAAGCTTCCAGGAAGGAAGTACAGTAAAAATGTGGAATATTCCTCTGAAGCAAAGCAGTGAAAGCCCTTCCCTGCCTGGGACAGGAAGGGGAAAAAGCTTCACTGTGGTAGTGACTGCATTACGTAGCAGGTCTTTTCCATCTCGGGTTCCTGAGATGCCTTTCTGCCTGACCAGGTGTACCATGTACAATTAAGGATATTATCAGGCACCAGGGTGTGCCCAAGCTGTTCTGCTCTTACCAGCATTATGCAACTGCCTCCCTTAGGCCTTGGTCTCACCACGCAGGAATTGGTGATTCACCACAGGCCGTCTGTCTGTCCGGCTGCTCGTGGGCTTGATTAAGCCCTGTCATGGAGAAAAACACAGGGTCCTTTGCAGCTGGCTGGTCTGAATAAGCTTGCAGAGGTGACTTGTGAGGGCAGGGAGCCTGGGGCAGCGTCTCCTGTGTGTGCACAGAAAGCTCCGGCTGAATGTTCCTCCAGCAAGTTACCTGCAGAATCGAGCTTAGGGCAAATATTGTCCTCCCTTGAGGGGGAAAAAAAGGGAAGAGTGGAAGTGATGATGTATGCCAAACACTGTCCTGTGCAATAGTGTGAACTGTGCTTTCCCTGCCTTTTGTGCTGGTCCTTATCGGGTCATTTTTCACAGTCCTGTTTGGGCTGCTGAATGCCCAGGGCTGAGCAAGGAGGTTGGGGACGGAGCGGGAGAGAAGAGGCACTGCACCCAGGCACTAAAGGGAAGGACTAGCCATCAGCTCAAGCCATCAATTTCCGGGGAAATCCTCTTTATTGGAAAAGCCTTGGCTGCAAGGTGCTCCGATGCTGCAGTCCTGGGGAGTGGGACAGACAACTGTAATAGGAGACTTTGCAGCAGCTGCTCACCTCAGTCTGCTTCCCGTGTTAGTGCTACGGATCAAGAAACTCTCCAGGCTTTGAACAATCGTGCAGTTTGATTACGGCCTTGTTTGACCGAAGATTGCATCCTTTGTAATGATTTGGAGAGAAGGTAGCAGAGCAGCCATCGGCTTTCTGAACACTTCTGGAAAACATCGGAAGCGTCGGGGGAAGCATGAGGGAGGAAAAGCGTTCACGGAGATGCCAGTAACAGTGCTGCTGGGGCTTTGGCAGAGCCCCGGGCACTGGTACGCAGCCTCATGGAGGAGAAGGGCACATCTTGTGTGTTATTTTCCACAGGCAGGTACATGGGTTAGAGCAGATCTGGGCTTTCAGGGACTGCCACAGGTGGCTGCGTGTCCTCTGCAGAAGGAGGGGAGGTTTAGGAAGCCCTGGATGCTAGTAAGGTGACACCAACATACTGCAGATTACTTTATTTTGGCATGTACATCAAGTATGTTATTACATGACTGTGGTAAAGAGCAGTGAACCCTAATGACTATAGCAAATTAGTCCTTACAAGAGCTCTGTGAGCAGTAGCATTATTATTAATGTTGGCAGAAGTCTTTAAAGATGAAGCATGAAGTAAATGCAAAGCATTTACATTAACATTCCAGACGTTTATGTAATGAACAGCTCCGTGGGGCTGCACTTGCTCCTGCCGCCTCTGCCGGCGTGTGTCCTGGCACGGAGCAGGAATGGGCCAAGTGCCGTGGGGATCCGGGTGATGGCTGTGGCTTTCGGCAAGGGCCATCCCTAAACTGCAGCCTGGCTGTGGCTACTGGTACTGACGATTTCCTGCATTTCTGCAGCAAGATTTCTAGGAGGATCATAGTGTTTGTAATGTGTTTTATCATCGTCTTCCTGGATTTTGGCTTTACGGTGCAAAATAGCTTTATATGAAATGAATTGCAAGGTGTCTCTTCCCCCAAAGGCTGGCATATGTAAAAGAGTGGAAAAAATCAACATGGCCAGCATCATTTTTGCAGAAAACTGGAATGCAGAGAGTGTGCCCGGTGGTGGGTGTATTTCTCACTGTTCTGTTTCTTTATGGTTTCTTTTACTATTTGGTAAATTCTTTCCTGTTCTACACTGAGTTGCCCCAAATTCTTCCTGTTGGTTTGACAGCAGACCAGATCCAGAGGAGAGTTTCTACCTGTGAAACTTCCCACTAGCCTTTTCCTCGTGATGCCGCACGGAGCTCCTGGCTGTGGGAGGGGAGCCGGGTGTTGCAAGGAGGCACAGGGGGCATTTCCCCCGGTCCCCGCTCAGTAGCTTTTTACCCAAAGGGCAAACGAGAAGTCTCTTCTCTGAAGACTGACGCACAAAGCAGGCACCCAGTCACTCTGCCAGGCAGCGGCATCCCGAGCACTTCGACACGTTCTTGACATGGTCACTTAATTGCCAGGAGGTGTCAATTAAAGATAACCCTCAGCTTCCTGAGCTTGCCTGTATTTTGTGAAATAATGATGCTTGGGGTATGTCTGAACGGGGGACCTAAAAATTAGTCCTAGGAAGTGGAACAGAAGGAGCAGGACAGTCCAGAGAGTGCAGGAGATAAATACCTGGGAAATGCTCATTTAATCATAGTCACTGTGTACATTTTTGAGCTGTATGAGCAAGTAGTCATTTCTGTAATGACTGCGGGCAGGCTCTGCAGGTGTCCTCTGCTGGGGTGGACCAGGGTCCCAATTCTTGTGTTGCAGGTGGGAGAAATAAGTTGCTGAGGCACAGGGTGACCTGGCCGAGGAGCCAAGAAGTGCTGACAGGATCCTCTGCCTGAGCCTTGAAGGGAAACCCGAGGAGCTGCAGCATCCCTGAAAGGTGTAGGAAGGAGTGAAGGTTCAGGGTGCGCGCCAAGGTGGGCGCCCACAACAGTGTAACATGTGGGTGCCTTCCCTTTGACATAAAAGGAACTATTGACTTAAAAACTTGCGCAGCTTTGTGATATGGTCTCTGTCGTTGTTGTGGTTTTGTTTTTGTTTTTTGTATATTTATCCTGAGTTGATTTTTTTTTATACTAAAAGAGATGTGAGCGTTCAAACCAGCATTGATTCTGGCAAGCTCTCTATTCTGTGTAACAAAGGATATCAAAACAGATAGATGTACTAGTCCCCTTTCCAGTTTATGAATTTATTAACATTTTTCTCAAATAGCATGTTCGTGGGATATTTTTTCCAGATTGCAAAAGATGCTTTGTGTAACTTTAAAGAATTGTCACCACGATCATATGTTACAACAGCTAGCAGACTTTTGAAGAGATGCATTTTCCAGTTATGTATAACTTCATACTCCCACTTGTGAACTGGTTATCAATTTCAGCTACATGACAGAGGACTCTTTGGTCATTTATCATCTGGGTAGAATTCAGAAATTGCAAACTTCTCATGATGCATTTTTATTGTAGCAAGATTATTTCCAGAAACGTTACACTATGTGTTGCTGTTTTGCGATTAGGACATATGGTAACTCTACTTCAAGTAGTAGTCAATGCCAAATTCCACAATACATTTCTTCGTTGTCATCCCTATAACAGAAAATCAAAAACATCTGTGTCTCTTGCTTTTTTTTTTTTCTTCTTCATTGAAAAGAAACGTTACAAGCACAAACTAGTATAGGTAAGAGAAGTTACTGTGTAAGAGTGGAATAATACGAGCCATGTGGAAGCATATTCTAGAGTTTATTAATCAAGAAGACAAATCACTAGCTGTTATCTACTAGCAGTAAACAGTGATGTTTAATATTCCACAACTTCTTTGGAGTCATCACTACTCATCTTGTGACCACGTGTCTACATGAAAGGTAATAATGAGTTTCCATTCTATGGAATCCGTTGCAAAACCTGCACTGAAGGGAGAATTTTTCCACCTTTCTGGAAGCTTGTAGTAGTGTTTTTAAATATTCTGTCAAATGCTTCTTCATATTCGTGAAGCTCTTTTTCCTGAAGAATGACACAGCAAAAAGTGCAATCTTAGGGGTTTTCTTAAGTTAGGTGCCTATGCAGAGCTATCTCCTTTCATTCTTATTTTGTCATTCTATAGGTAGTGAGCAGTAGTCCTAATAGCTTCAGAATTAATGTACATCAAATATAGTACATAAAGGTTAAAATTGGAAAGCTATTACTAGGAGACTGAAGAAAAACTTAATACATTTTTCCTGAAGAGCAGCAGACAAGAAAATCCATCTCTTCTTAGACCATGTTTTATATGAATTTTTCTATAAACTGAAAAGTGTTCCCTTCAAGAAAACCAGGGAAGCTGCTGTCAATTTGAGCGTGCTGCGTATGTCAGCTCTGCGGGATAAGCTCAGCAATATTCTTGCTCTGAGTACTTGGAAAGCAGCCCTTTGTGTTTCAGTTTTCAGCATTCCTATAGATTAAGAATAATCTGTCTTTTATTTGTTTTACCCCTTCATAATTCACGTAATTCAGAGATCACTTTCTCTGAATAGCTATTGCAGTGTTTTTCTTTGGAAAACAACATATGTTTTTCCAAACTATTTTGTTGATAATGTAACAGGGATATTTCAGTATCCCCTTTTCATTTATCTTTTAGATTAATATAACCAAGTCTAACGAGGACTGAAAGAGTTGGGGGTGAGTGATGTGTTTGGATTCAAACGTCTCTTGGCATAGGCAGCCATTTAAATGTTTTGAGAGAAAAAAAAAAGTGCTTTTTTCCTCATTATTTCTATTTGGAGGAGAGGACAGTCTTAAGAGCTTCTATAATCCCTTTATTTTTTTAATATATTTTAATTTTGTTTTAAATTCCTCTCCAACATTTGAACTTTTCATGTATTTTACTTTTTGTTTTTATTGAAAAATTTGAAAAATAGCTATTTTTTTACCAGAAATTCCAGCCCATCACAAAATCAGCCATTTTCATTATCTATTGCGATAATATTTATTGTCAAAGTATGATTATAATAATGCTGAAATCTCTCTTGTGCCTTGTTTTTTATTTTTTCTTGCTTGGATTTGTAACTCTCACTTGCTCCCATCGTTCGCTCCCACGTGGTCTCTTGGGCCCCTGCTGTCCTTGTGGATGCTGCTGTAACTGGAATGCAGGATTTGGTGCTACAGGCCCCTTTCAGCTCTGAAAAGACAATAAATATTGCTCAAAAATAATCCATGTGCAGTTTCCAGGCCAGAAAGTCCCGAAGCTGCAGACTGTCTAAAGTAGGGAGAACTACCAAGGAATTTCCACTTAATACGTGCGCTACCCTGCTTTTCTGCTCCGTCCTTGGGTGCCCTCTGCTCCGTGGTGCGTGGCTGCTGCCCTGGCCAGCATGAGAGTTTTTCTGGTCCGTGAGCAACTTTAGCTGGCCCTGATCACAACGGTAACGGGAGCGCTGAAGAAGCGTAGTTGTAGCAGTTTCCTGAAGATTCAACAGGACAGTGATGTTGAGAGCGGGCTGGTCTGTTTTTAGGAGCTCTGACTATGAATGTGCCCTTTATTGTATGGAAACAGCCGCGGCTTTGTCCAGGCCATGGTGATTTCTGGAAGACAAGTGACTAAGAGCATTGATTTGTTTGTTTTCATCTTCTCCCCCTACCCCACATCTCTCACTTTGCCAGTCCTTTGTCTGGCACATCTATCGCTGATATGTAGAAATAGTGCATTACTTATTATTTTTTTTTAACTCCCTGAGGAGCCAAAAGTGGTGGAAGCAGTGAGGGCAGCCCTCTTGGTACCCAGCTAATTTTATTCTAAGGATGAATCAGGAAATGAGACAATATTCCCTGATAGTGATGGGCCGCCTCGGCGTGAAGCTCCCCAGCCGCTGAGGGCCACGCTGAAGGAGGAGTCGTCATGTGCTCTGTCATGTTTCACCCTTCGGTTCCCCTCCTCGGTTGTATCAGCTCGGGAGCCTCCTTAAAAAGGTAAAGGAGCATTTGGCCATGGGGTGGGATGCCCAGGCAGGGCTTGGAGGTTATCCTGCTGTCAGTCCTTGTCCAGCTTTGTGTCTTAAGAGGATGAGGAGGCCACTGAAACAAAGATAACGCTCAAACAAGCACTGGAACAATTTTCTAGAATAAAAGCAAAAGGATAGAGACAGCTTAAACATACTCTTGTAAATTTTTAGCACTCAAAAATGTGCATGCTTAGTGGTGGTATTAGATGTTCCTTGATTTTCATCTATGATTCAGAAAATATGATGACTTTTGGGTATTGCCAACATTAATGCATAAAATGCTTTCTTTTCTGCATTAAAATATTAGCTTAAAACAATGAAAAAAAAGAGTGGAAGTATGATTTCACTATAGAAAACAATATCTCAATTTTATAGGCCATATGGCTGCAAAACAAGGAGCAGCATAGCATCTTTAGAAGGTCCATATTGAGACCTATCCTTTTCTAGTCAGTAAAGTTAATCAAATTTAATTTGGTCTTTCAAGGGGAATTAATGAATTTATTCAGGCAGTTGTTGCAAAACTGTGTCTGAATAGAAGCACATTATCTTTATGAAAGATAAATAAAAAAAGAAAGTCAAATATAATGGCTTGTACTTGGATGTTGGTTGAGATTTGGTCTATTAGCTAGCAGCAGGTGGGTGGCTAGATCACCAGAAATGAAGGGTCAGAGAAGCATGTTACACTGGGAATGGTTATTTCAAAACATTGAGTGTTCTGTGGGGAAATGTCTTTCAGGACTTTTTTATACCATAATCTAAGAAAAAGGTTTGGATCTCGCTGTTTCATCATAATGTTTTGCTGGATGTGGTATCCCTTTAAAGCTCAGCCAGTGGCTTTAATTTATCACATAAAAGCTGACTAATCTTTATGTATATTTGTGACTGTTGTGGTAGGCACAAAATAATATTGTGCTTAATAAGAAGTTATTTCTTTGTTTATTTTATTTAAAGAGATAATGAATCTTGCAGGCCAGGTCTGATTAATAACAACTTTGTTGGAGATTCTCATGCATATCCAGTATCTTACAGAAACACAGAAAAAGGTGCCGACATAACTGTGTAGGCTTGCAGGAATAAGCAAATCTTAGACTTCTGCCTAATGACTAAATGGAAAAGGTGTTATGCCTCTGGCCAAGCAATCAAAATATTCAGAGAAATTTCCTAGAAGTCCATAACAAACCCTCCCAGATGTAAGAAGGGAAAAGTAGAGCGGTGAAAATGCCAGTGGACAGAGAACTCTTGAATAGTTTGATGGAGAAGGAGGTCCATGACTGAATTCGGGATGGGCCGCCTATATATTTAAAGTCAAACTGTGCAAAGTGCTTCTGAAAATGAGGGTCCTTGCTCTTGTTTATTGCCTTTGCCCTATTTATTATAAGCATCTCCAAAATCCCTTGGCAGCTTTTGGGATGGGGACTTCTACAGTAGCTGCGATCCTGCCTGAAATCAGTGAAATCAGCTGAAATCAGTGGGGTGTTGGGTTGGCTCAGCTAGGGCCAGGTTCTCACTCACATGCTCGTGTTAAGTGCACTTCAGAAACAGGAAGAAATTATGTTCCCTGTCATGTTCTGTGGGGTGTGTGTGTGTGCCTGTGTGTGTTAAATCATTATTGATCAATTAACTCATTTTTAAATCATTAATGCTTTCCACTCCCCCAAATACAAATGAAACAAGGAGAGGGGCCTCTGGTGATCAGATCTTGTGCAGCTTTCTGATTAATTACTTAAGCGTGCTCAGGGGAGGCAGTAGGAGGTACATTCAGCAAGCAGAGCCCGAGCTCACAAACTCTTCTTTTACTCCTGCTTTATTTGGTCTGCTTAGGGGGGCTGATTTATTTGCAAATGAATTACTTTAATAATAGGCTTTGAGTTACAGAGAACACAGACTATCTTGACCCCATCTCTGCAGCTGTAAAAGTAAGAGCGTGGGTGTGGTTCCCTGGTAGCCAGCCAGGATGATACAGCTCAAGGGGGCGGATAAAATAACATTTACACTTACAGTAACTGCTTAAAAATGCAGTTGAGTTCTGCCAAATCCCCCAAGTTCGGTTTGGGAATCCAGCTTGCTGGGGTTGCCAGCACTCGAATCTTCTCACCCTCGTTTTTGCAAGTTATCCGTCCCTGCCAGACGCACTTGGCTGCACGAGTCCCGCTGTGGAGCGTGAGGATGCCCCGGGCATCCCTGCAGCTGCCCCGGCAGGGCTGGAGCCGGCACCGCTGCGCCCGGCGCCCCTTTCCAAGAGCTCTGCCCACCTGCGCAGGCTGCTGCGTCAGCTGGTTTTGGTAGCCGAAGGGCCAAGCAAGTCCGTGCTGGCGCAAAGGAGGGCATTTTGGTGGGTTTGCTGGTAGGAGCCTCACGTTCACAGCTGGACCCTTCGGTCCAGTTCTTAGGAGTGCTGGTGGGCTCCTTGCTAACGCTGGCCTATCTCAACGCTAGCATCTAGGACTAATGGTATCTACTGTGGTGTCCCAGGCTGGGGAATGGTCCCTGGAGCTTAAAACCTGAGGAGCACTGCGACATCTGCCTGCTGGTTTATGGTGGGCTGTCGTTCTTCATCCCCTCTGGATTTTGAGATAAACAGTCCAATGCTGAACTCATCAAAAGATTTAGGACTGGGTCTTTAGAGAATTGTTCATGTGACTAATTATTTTTGCTCTTAAAAAAGCATAAACTTTCTGGTTTGGTTTTGACCATCTTTTTCAGTCTAAAAAGCTGTTGTGCATTTTACAAGACAAAGAGCATCCTTAGCCCAAAGTACCTTTTATTTATTTAGTGAAGTTACATACGTGCCCACAATGTCATCAGTTTCTCCTTACTCTTCAGTTGGTTTCTGCAGAGATAAGGCTGCTAAGGCTTCTGATTCCTTCTCAGTAATTTTGGACTAGGCTCTGCATAGCATGCACCTCTTCGAGGCTCTGACAAACAGAGCTTTCCCCCTTCTGCGAGTAGATAGAAGACATTATAACATGAAATGTCAGCTGCTGATGAACTGCTCATAGGATAGCACTAAGGACACAAACATAGTCTTTAGAAAGAGATCTGTTCAGCTTCTGTAATCCCATGATGGTCAGGGAATCCACAGCCCAAGGAAGGGGGTCACTTACCAGAGGTCCTATGTGGTCAGTGCTACCAGATCGTTACTGTTGTCCTCAGAAATGTTGCAGGTTGATTTGGTGATCATTTGCGTTTAGTATCACTTCATCTTACTTTTTCTTTACTAAGAGAATACTCTTAACAAAACCAGTTTCAGTAAAAGCTGCTGGACACATCACCAGCTAGATAAGAAAAATTCTCTAGGTACAGATTATTTTTCTTTTAAAGGTTGCTAAACACTGTGTTTTCCATGGGTAACTCGGACATACTTTAAGTGAAATTCTTTATAAAACTTTTTGTCACCTTTAAGTAGGGTGCGATTTTTTTGTGTGTTTTTTTATTATTATTGGTTTTTTTTTCTCCCCTCTTCACAAGTTTTTAATAAAAGCCTTGGATGACTTCAAATGATTCCAGCACTGAAACTTCCATTCAGTATCAGCGCAGCATTTGCAGAATCTTCCAGCCAAAAGTCTGGAAGAGATTGAACAAACAGTGCCCTAATCTTCAATATTTGTAGGGCTGTTTAATAGGGTTATTGGAGGAAACATGAGGCTATAAAATTGTTATATATTCAAAACAGTGAAAATTAATTATGAGGAAATTTTCCTATCTTCATTCACTAAGCAAGTTCTATCCACAAAATGTGCTGAAAGTATCATCCAAAATGAACATTTAGGAGTATATTGTTTTAATTTGGAGATGGCAATTTTAAATACAATTTCTGAGTCCTGGCCAAGATTTTCGGTGAACAAGGAGTAGTTCCAAAACACGCTTTTAAATATTTGAGCTTGAACTCTGATTTTAAGTAGTGCAGTTTGAGCTGTTCTAGTCTGGGCCTAGTAAACAATTCTAGAACCTGTTGGACTTCTCCCAGCACATAAATCATCATCCACTTATTTTTGTCTGGATTTGTCTGTCCTGCAGTCCTTTTTCCCCAGGATAACATGCAATGTAGTCATCTCACAGGAACACGGGAAGACTTTCCAATGTAAACCACCTCTAATGGCATTAAAGTTCTTACAGCTTTAAAAGAGGTCAGCTTCCCTGAAGGTAAATTTTCACAGCAGTGTGCACTATTTCTGATAAATCATTCCTGCTGAATTTTAATAGGGATAGACTGCCTGGTGTTGCGTGTTGTAAAACTGTCGTTTGATCTACATCCAGAACATAGATCTGTTTTTTAAGCGTCCCAACATACAACAGCTGCACAGGTAAGAGCAAAGTAGTATTTGTGCGACTACAGGACGTCATGAAGATGCCAGCTTTTTGATTACATTGACCATGCTTTTCATTGGCTGATAAAAGCCCCTTTCATACAGATGGAATTTTTTTCCAGTTGTTAAGAGGATGTGTGGACATCTGAACATCGAGTTATTTCATGCTGTGCTTATGCTCAAACCCTTTTTGTTGTTTAGAGGAGAGAGAAGGCTTCCCCCCTCCCCATATTTTTGTTTTTCTTGGTACTTTTTAAGCATAGGAAGCAAAATGGGTTTTTCTCCTGCTTTTATCACCCCAGTAGAGCCAAGCATTTTCAATCTTGATGGAGCTTCATATCCAGTTTCACTTTTAGCATAAAGAAATTGCCCTTTTTTATCACTCTGCTAGGCACAAAGTCCCATTGACTTTGAGAGGGAGAAAGTTACTGGGGCTGCAAGGAAAGCTGAGAAATGGAGTAGAGTCACAGGTTTATGGTCAAATTGGCTCTAAATCTCAAAGTTTCTCTCCCAACAGGATAGTGGGCAGCAGTGCTCATCAAACAAGATGTGGGGCAGGAGGTGGCCAAGGCTGGAGAATCTCATGGGCTGGCCAGGGAGCTTTGTTGGCTGGGCTGACAAGATCACTCATTTCTTGTAGCTGTAACACAGCCCTTTCAACCAAAATCAGGGATGTAAGAGCTCATCTCTGGAGGGTCAGATTTCTTGGTGTGCTTTGCATAAAAATTCATGAGAATTGTTTTTTCAGCACAGTTTTGCCAGTCTGGTTCCTATGTGACATTTTTAAGAGCTATTTAAACTCTCTGCTACATAAAATGAGGGAAAATAAAAGCCTGTTTCATATTTCCCCACACCCAGTATTATGTTTATCCTTCATTTTATTTAAAAAAAAAAAAAAAAAAACACGCGCACACACACACACAAACTCCTGTTTTAATGTGGGTTGACCATAATGGGGGAATTCTTCAGGTTTCCAAATTTGCAAATGTTCTTCCTGAGTGGTTAACTGTTCCCATATTTGTAAGGAGAAGGAGAGAGGAAACCAAAGAGTTTTTGAAAACTATCCTGGACATTAACATTTTTTTCTTTGGTTTTGGTGCTGCTGCTGTTCCAATTCTAATGAAGGTTTCTCAAGTCCCACTGTTGTGCCACTCTCCCCTCAATGTCTGCTTCGGACACAAGAACGGTGTCGGGGGCACTTGGGTGCAATGGGTCTGGTTTATGTTATAATGTGTTATTGCTGCATAAAGCAATCTGGAGCAGGTAGTTACCTCTACCACCGTGGAGCTTTATGATACAACAGCACCTTACGATCTGCTTGCAGAGTGCACAGGTAATTTGACCCCAACTACAGCCTGTACGTGTAGGTCAGAGTGACACGTGGGTCGGAGAGGGGTTTGCTGCTTCCTTTTCAGTAGGCTCTGGGGGGAAGTGGATGGATGCCCAACAATATATTAAAAAAAAAGACAAACACAAGGCACTTAGGGGCATGAAAGGCACACGGAATGCACAAAAAGCCATAGCTGTGGGGTGCCTGACAGGCCCGCGATGCAGAGGCTGTGTGGAAGGGACAAGGAGGTGGCTGCAGAGGTTGTTATTCCATGAGCTAAGCCGAGCGGGCAGGAAGTTCCCATCAGTTGCTTTGCGGTAGAGTCCTCAAAGGGAGCTTCCACATCATCCGCTTCTTCCCAGCAAAGAAGAAAAATGTGCACCCTTTAAAGTGTTAGGTTGGAAAAAATACATAACCAAAGCCTGTGTAAGCAAGCTCTGGAGAAGTGCTGCCTCTGCTTGGCCTGGAGTGGCTGTTTTCCTATGGCCCAGAGTTTCACTCTGTCAGCAGGACGCGTACACCCCTACTCAGGCCAAAATCCATCCTCTAGTCAGGAGGAGGGAGTCAGACTAGGAATAAGCAAAAGCCGTAGATCTCAATGACAGAGTTGATCTGTCACATGCTATGGGAGGTTTGTGCTGCTCCACATAAATTATGTTTGAAAGTGACTGTGCATAGGCAGGTAGTTCTAGTCACCAGCAGGATGTTTACCTCCACATGAACGTTGTCTTTCTGTATCATAAAGAACCTTTATTTTTCAAAATTATGTTTTGAAATCAGAAGCAATGTTATTTAGAGCAGGTGGCAATAGTTATGTTTGCTAAGATGTCAAAAAATGAGTTGTACTTGCATCATCTGAACAGTAATGTGGCCTTGCTTCTCCTGTGCTCAGTGCAATGCAGGTGAAACCTGTGTATGCCATTCCCCCTTCTCTCTCTTTGCACTGAACTTGTGCTGTCAGTTCTTTCCTTCCACCTTGGAAGATTTTTTTGTTTATTTGTTTTTTGCCTATGAAATTTAAAAAATAATATATATATTCCAGCAATGGAATGTATCTTTCCTCCTTGGACTTCACTCTGTCTGAAAGCAGCTCAAACATCCCTTCTCCTCCAGAGTCCAGGTTTTGCTCTCTGGTATCCCAAGCCACTGGTCGTACAGTGCTTTAGTGCACCAAGGTTTAAAATTGTATTTATTTTCTTCTAATATATCAATGTGTTAACGTGTTGAATTAAGAAGGCTGGAAGAGGGAATCCACAGCAACACTCTCATTGATGTATATGTTTGTGAACGGGCTCCTGGCTTTATTTACTCTATCTGGCAGCCCTAGGACTGCTTTGCCTTGATATTGCACTCCTGAGATTAACCAATGCTATTTAAATGCTCTGTGTAAGCTTTAAGCACCATACTGCATGGTGTGGAATAGTCCTGAGTGCTCAAGAATTGCTTACCTTGCTGCTTAGATGTTTTTAAATTGATGTGTTGATTTCAGCGCTGGGTCTGTTTTTAGAAACAACCCAAATGTGGAACCCATTGGATAGATAATCTGGAATCTGTTTGCCATTGATGCAGGGAGTTAGCCTTAAGAGCTGAGTTTTTCTCCTTTCATTACTAAGCGCTTTCAGATAAGGTAGTATCTTCTTAAAAGCCCTTTGTGTAAATAATCAAATAAGATATTTTAAATGACAGACTTAAAAATTCTTGAGAGAAGACCATTTTCTTTGTTTTTAATTAATCCTATAGAGTTCAGCACAGAAGTCACGTAGTTTCTTGTAAGGTGCCTGGAGAATAGGGTGCACATGCACAAACTCGGGCTCTCTCCTCGTGTTTGCACCTTCAGTTGCCCAGGCAAGAACAGACAGTTTGAGCCGGGCACCAGCACAGGGTTTCAGTCTAAGACATTTTCATTTTTGATTTCTATGTGATGTTGTCTGTGGTTTTAACAACCGCTTTAATGGCTAGTTTAAGGGACTTTACTGAAGAAATGGCAGTAGAAAAGTTAATTCAGAGAATTTACTGCCTTTCCCCCCATCAACAAAACTAATGGCCTTGCTATATTTTTATTTGAGCTCAAAGTTTATTTTAAAGTCTGACCAAGTAGTTTGTGAATGCTGAGTTTGGCATATGCAATGCTGGTTGTAACCAATGAGAAATGCATAATGCTGTTTCTATTCTTTTTTTTGGATGAACTCCCTAACAAGCTGAGCATAGACTAGTAGGTCTTTGCATCTCTTGGTGCCAGCATATGTAATTTTTAGTTTTCTATCATCATGCCTATAGAAAGAGACCAAGTCTAGCTGATAAAATACTTTTATCAACATTGTTTTGTGAAGAAAACTCAAGTGGACAGGCAGCTCTAACATTCTTTTTGGTTAGCTTGGCTTCTTCTCCTTCTCTGAAGCAGGGTAAGTTGTACTGCTGAAAGGATTATGTAGAACCTTGTCTATACCAGGGCAATGTGCTGCACAAGAACGTCCCCAATGGCCCATGTAGCCTGGTATCTTCAGAGGAGGACAGCAGCAGCAGCTAAGGGTCAGGGGTAAGATGTGTGCACAGACATCTTCCAGTTTTGAAAATCCTGCATGTAAGAGATGTTGACGACTGATCCTCTGTGGCTCTGTTCAACTCCTTTTTTAATCAAGTTGTGCTTCGGACCTTTTGAAGTTTTTGGCAATGAGTTCTAAAGTTCAATTCTGTGTTGTTGGAAAAGTATTTCCTTGTGTTGGTTTTTAAGCCTGCTGTTTGATAGCCTCATAGATTGCTCCCTCAATCCTCTTTGTTAAGAGGGGAGTAATCATACCCTGTTCATTTTCCCTATGTCTTTCACAATTTGATAGGCCTTTATTGCATCTCCTGTCTTGTCTTTGTGTCTCTCCTAGTTCTATTATATCCTTTAGAGAAAAAAAAAATCAAAATAAAACACACATACATTTGTAGACAAATAGACAAATGCAGCGGGAGAAAATGTTCTGTTTTTGTCTTCCTCTTTAAATAACTTCTGATGTTTCATGTGACCTCAGTGGAGCACTTTGCTCCCTTTTTTTTTTTTTTTTTTAACCACAGTGATTCCAAGTCTCTCTGCTGAGTGGTAATGGCTGATTTAGAGCCTGTACAGGCACCCTTAGGGTGTTTATTCCCTAAGTGCTTTGCGTTTAATATACTGATATTAATTGTAACATGACCAAGTCGTGTTATCAAAACTGTTTCTGGAAAATGCCATGTGTAATTCTGTATGCAAAATGTGGCTGGCTAGATTTTTTTCTCTCATTTTAATAGGCAGTATACTGTAACTTAATAGCTTGATCTTTATTAATGATAGTAACTTGATTCATAATTGATTATTTTGATGTATTGTTAGAGCAATAGGAACATTTATGAGTACTGTTTCTATTTCTTTTTCTTGTCAATTTTTTTGTGAATTGCCTGTCAACAGTTTAACAAACGCATTGGAGAAGTTCATGGTCTTCATTAAGTAATTCTTGCTCTGCTGATTGCTCGACTTGATGAGCAAAGACAGAATATGGAGCTGTGTTGTGTTAATTATGCAAACTACCCGATCGGGCTGCAAATTGGCACATAATTTAGGACTGACTTAAGCACAATAGATTGCTAATTGTGTAATTTATGATGCCGTTTGAATTGTTTAAAGCAACCATTAACTACTAAGGTAACAGCTTGCATTTTTTTTTCTGACAAATACTTGTGCTTCTGATGAAAATGCTGCCTTTAGACAGCTTATGTGATATTAGTCTGGGACCTTTCAGTGCTCAGAGTTAAACCTTTTTGTGGCATGTGGTTGTGTTGCTGAACCATCATTTGCTTCTAATGGAAATGTATAATATAGGAGGAGACTACTTAGTTATTAACAAATTCCAATTCCTCTCTTGCCAGCCTCCCTGCACCTTGTCCACTTTGTTCACATTTAATTCCACAGTTGCAGCCCTGAATAAAAAGTGGTTGATCAGGATGAATATTTGAAAAGGGTTGCTTATATGTTGTTCTGCATAGACAAAACAGGTCACTAGGTTGAAGGATTGACTAAAATAGCTCAGATGCAGAAGCTGCATGTTGCACTCTTCCCTTTTTGGCAGCCTAATCTGTGCTGTTTACCACAGTATATGGTGGAATTCACCAGCTCTGGTGCAAAAGTTATTGAAGTGACCCTGTAAGCAGCTAATTAATTCTATTTACATACCCGCTAATGGCTGGGGAACAACCATCGTGCAAACGAAAGCTATATGTTCAGAAACTGTTTTGCCAATAATTAGAAGCAGGGCTCGTGAGCAATGACCTGTTATTACAATTTGTGTGAAAACCCTGGCGGTTTTCCCTGACAAAAGTGCTATTGAGCGTGGTGCTGCCATGGCGGAGCTGCAGTCGCATTCATTGACAGCATGCCTCGAGGGAAGAGACTTGCATGGACACACAAGGTGTTGTAGAAAATACTTAATTTACTTGTAAAGGGAGCTCTGTATTCTGTTTCACATTAGCAAAGGCTTTGCCAGATGCGACTGTAGATCCTGCCGAGGCTTCCTGGAAACGGTTTCGTTTTGCTCCTGTCCTTACGGGTTAAATGTTCCTTAGTGCTTGGTGTGTTTCTGGAGTTTAGAAAGAGCATCTTGGACATGAGCGCAAAGAGCCTCTGTGCTTGCGTTCTGCACGACACCCCGGGGGAGCCCTATGGGGTCCTGTTTTCCCTGGGGTGGCAATGCCCCCCTGTGCTTTGCAGTGGGGTTTCTAATACTAGCCCTGGAGGAAATAAGTAAAGCACATGAGTGTAACCCTCTTTGGGGAGGGGTGTGTATGCCTCAGCTTTCTGGTTCTGTAGGACATAGTGGCAACAGGCAGTACCTAACACATCTTTCTTAAAAGATACCTTGCTTTCCTGTCTGTCTAGTTTGCTTTGCGTTCATGACAGTGAAGAAATACTTTGCATAACACATGAAATCACCTTAAAATGGAGGCACGTTCATCTTCAAAGCAGACGTGGAGTGCTTTGACATGGAAGCAGTTAGTATGAATCCATACATGTGTGCATGCAAAGACAGGCATAGAGAAGTAATAACGAAGAGCAGAAGCCTGGGCATCGCTGTGGTTGAGCAATTATTAGTTTAAGACTCCAAAGGTTGGGTTTGAGCTCCTGTGGGCTGCAGGTTTTGTACGTTTGTGAACAAGCTGTGCACTTCGCATGCACAGTGTATGTTTCTAACTTGTACAAAAAAGTTTTACTTTGCTTCCTTTCCTGTTCTCTTAGTGTGTTTATACATTGCCTGCGTATTGTGATCAGTTAGGGTCAATATATTTTAAGTTAATGCAAACACTCTTAATTATGTGATCATCAATTGCCTTATCTTGCAGGAGCTTTCAGGAAAGGTAACACGCCACCTTAAAGCCCTGAACTGAAGAATTGTAAATCCTCAAATTGTGCATCCCTTCTTGCTTCAGATTTTAGGTGACCGTTTGATTGGTAAGGCCTCAGTAATATAACTGAAAAGATGAATCGCGTTCTCATCCTTGGTATTGAAAAGCAAACAGAATTTGAGAGAGTCAGCTTGCAATGGGTTCAGATTTCAAAATCTGAAACCAAACACTGTCAAGCAGACCAGATCACAAAGTTTGTTCAGATAGTGTTGGCAGATGTAAAATCATGTGAGTGGGACCCTCGTTTCTGGGAGCTGCCTATTTTTTGAGATGTCACTTTGTATAGTCAGGCAGTATTGGAAGCGGGATGCCCTTTCTTTATCCTCTAGAACAGGGGAGAAATTTGCTTTCAGAGGCAAAACGTATATAGAAGGTAACGTTTTGCCTAGAAGAATGAATCCCAAATCATCATTTCAGATCTGCTTGGTTTGGTTTAGCTCATTGTAAAGGTAGAAGCAGCCTTTTAAGTTTGATTTTTTTAGATCTAAGCTATCCTGAATGGTGTTTGAAAGGTGGTATCCAATGTTCTGCCTTAATTTGCCAAGTTGCCAATGTCTATCTGTGGCCTGTGATTCAGATGACCAGCTGTGTAGTCATGAAGTCTATCAAAAGTGGGAGTTATGAGAATTTCTTATCTAAAAGAGGTGATTTCGGGGTGACTGCAAGAAGCAGCAGCCCCAGATTCTGTGCACGTGCTAAGTAGCTAAGCCATTTCTGGGAGATGATAGCTCCATGATCCAAGTGTGCCAAAGTAGTTCCGGGAGCAGCTACGTTAGGTCAGATAGCACAAGCATATTCATGAGTCTCGCTTTGGTAGCGAGACTCATTTTTTGGCTGTTTTCCTGGGAATCTCTGGCCATGTCACAAGTGTGTTCTGCAATGGGAGAACAGCTCGCTGGCCACGCTCGGTTCCCTGCACACTGAGCCGTCCTTCTGCAGGGAGCCTGAGGGGCTCCCAGGACAAGATGAGCACCAGGAGGTGTAGTGCCCGGGCACAAAAGCAGTAAATGGGAGGCACAGCATGATTTAGAAGAGGGAAAATGCTAAGAAGGAGAAGGGCTGAACCAGGACATGTTGCCCATAGGGGAGATGCATCCCTTGCTGAGCCCTGGATTTCCAAGGCCGGGAGGGGCCGGCAGGCCAGCCGCTCCACAGCTGTGGGGTCATTTCAGGAACGGTCCTGACAGACTCTGGAGGAAGTTAAAGCCATCTGTGCTCCACCTGGGAAACAACTATTGCGACGTGATGTCAGTGCCTTGAGGACTAGCGCAGTAACCACCAAGCATGGGAGATTCCTCAGGGCTCCTGTTGTTGAAAGATCTAGCTAAGGCACTGAGAAATATGTTGTTATTCTAGGAAGCTTTAATGATTTTAGCAGTCGGCTTCCAAGAAACATGGATTTTTTATGTATTTATTTATTTATTAAGTGTCTGTCTTGGCATGCCATGAATACATTAAATACATTTTGAAATGATGCCGAAGATTTGATTTGATCTTTCTTTATGCTAGTGTAATCTCTTGTTTAATTGTAAATACTTTTGTTTTCTGATAACAGAAAATTGTGTGGTGTGTGCATAATTTTATACGAATGCCTACGAGGCAGACTGCTAAGTCTGCTCCACTTCCTCTGAACAGCTTTTCTGCATTGGAGAGAGTAACTGCTTTTGCTTTTACTGTTGATGAGAAAGGTGGGGGGAGATGCACATCAACAGATATATGTCTGTGTGTACAGGGGATATGCACACACACACATTCCACATGTATATTCACATCGTTCGCTTCTATAATGTGTGGATTTGTGCATATATGAAAATATGCTTATATCTTTATATATACTTATAGTGTGGGTATGACTGCTGTTTTCATTCCCTTGTTTTTGTGGAGAGCAATGTGTGTTCACTGTAGCTGCGCTCAGAGCTCTGCACTGTTCACAGACAGGTGTTTTCTAGGCAGTTTGGGCAACTTTCAAAATAAGCTCCAAAATAGAAGTAGATTACTGTTGGTGCTATAATTTTTAGGTCCTAAATAAACCCAGCAATGTCACAGATTAGAGCTGCTCTGTGCCTACCTGCTCCGATACAGAAGGGTTCATTCCCATCAGAAGCAGGGGGAAGAAAACTCTCTTCTAGTAAGTGATGAACCCTCAAGATGCTTCTGTCTTGTGGTATCTCTGTTGCTGCCTGGATTTCATTTGCTCAGTCCCTTAACATTTGTGTGGAGGCTGCTGCTTGCAGTTGAACAGAGCTGTGCTGGGCAATTCCTGGAGCCTCCTGTAAGCTTCTTTCCACGAACTTTCCGATTATCTTAGAGAGGCAAGGCCTGTGTTTAATCTAGGTCAGCCATCCATTCGGGTGACTCACAGAGCCGAATTTGCTGAATTGGGAAGGAATGTCAAGCGCCCAGATGACATTGGCACTGCACAGGGAGGAGGGAGAGCTCCGGTACAACAGGAAACCATTCCATCTGGTGTTTTTCATCTGGCCCTACAGATAATCTGCATGGTCTCCTTGCCTATGAAACTGGAATCCTCAAATCACTCTCCTGACTCTGAGTGCAGTTTAGCTCCTATAAGTCCTATACAGGAGTTGCAAAGCAGGCAGGAATGGTCCAACACAACAGGGTTTTCTAGGTGTGCTAAGGCTGTTCGTTTCTTCCTCATCCTGCTACTTTCTCTCCAGCTTGGACACCTTGGTGCAGTGGGGCATTTGCAGTCAGTACATGTGGTAATAAGGGAAGACCAGCTCTTTCCACCAGCAGACTTTGCATCTTAATGTGTAAATCAAATCCATCAGGGTTGCCCTGTGGCAGATTGAGCCAAATCTCTTCCTTCCCCAGATATAAGGAAGGAGTAAATGGTAACAGGCTGGCAATGTTTGCTGTAGACCAGTCTTATGCAACCTGTGGAGGCAGCTGCTGAACTGTAAGCAAGGGAAGGTGATAGCAAACATGGCAACAACAGAACAACCTATCCTCTTATGATGGGAGTGGGAGAATAGCTCTTATGACTGCCAGTGCCCATTAAAGTGTGTGTGTAATTAATATTAAAAAGGGCGGTTTTGCAAAACAGTACCATTTAGGTTTAGTCCTGAGCACATTGTTTTATTTAGCTTATCCTCCCAACCTCCAAGGGATAGCAGGACATGGGAAGAACAGTGCTGTCTCTTCCCCTGCAATGTGAAGGTTTCAAAACGGATTCAAAACTGCTGAGGAACACGGCTTTTAAGCACTCAGCTTGCTAGCAGAGGCCTTTGCTAAAGGCTGACTGGCCAGTTGACACACATATAAATACATATAAAAGAGCATTACTACGTGATGCTTTCAAACAGGGAACTGTTTCCGTCTCCTACAATCCCTCTGGAGAAAAATGGGCAACATAACGGAGCCGAAGCCGGCAATTCTGGGCTTTGCTGCTGCCCAGGAAAGAAGCGTGAAGTGGCCCGGACAGTTCAGAATTATTTGTTTCTTTACTGATGAAATGAAACTCCTGGATGGAGAGAAACAAGATGCCTTACTTTGTGAATTGTATTGCAGAGCAGTTCAGTTGCTTGCCTCTCAAGGACATTACCAAGCTTCAAATGGTTTTATGCTGTTCTTGCAAGCTGTTAACTACTAATAGAGGTGCTGCCTTCAATACTGCTTGTAGAAATCTGTTTGCCTCTGTGTCATACCTTATCTTTTTACATTGTTTTCAATGCGAAAGAGCACAAATCTTCCAGCTGAGGTGGGGTAGGAGAATCAGGCAGGAAAGGAGTCCACCTTCCAGGTCAGCGCCAGGGCTGCTGTGCAGCTGAGGAGAACAAAATAATACAGAATAAAAAATAAAGGAAAATTCAAATCAGATAATGGTGAAAGAGAATCATATTTTCATTTTTTTTTCCAACCCAAACATGAAATATTTCTACTTTTTAGGGCACTTCAAAGAAAAAAGGAGAAAGAGATATGGGTGTGTGTCCTTTTCCCTGAGCAGGGGAGCAGTTAAGGAACTGATGCAGACTCCTTCCCTTCACCCAGGACCGGGCAGTCAGGAAGTCAGTCTCTCCCCCTGAAGTTGTTCCACTTTGGATAAACAATTAACGTTTACTAGAAGAGGGACTAGTGCTCAGGAAGTCTCATCTCTTACATGAAGACCTGCCAAGCTACTGATTCATGCACACACGTGTGCTGTCTCTCAATGAATAGTTAATGTTTTATTAAAAGTGGAACAGATCCAGGGGGATGATTCAAATCTGCTCCCTGGATCCAGTACTTGGCTTTCAACTAATATGCTTTTTGTTTCACCAAAAATCACGTTGCCTCTACACAACTCCTTCTTTTCCTCCTCTAAATGCCCTTCTTTGTTTCATAGATTTTCATTTTGTTACTTTCCCAGACCCTGCCCTCTCCTTTGCTCCTTGACCTGGAGAGTAGGAGATCTGCGGCTCCATTATGTTTGAGGTTGTTTGAAGCTGTGGAAGAGCCTAAGGTAGGTTTTTCTTCTGAGCTGAGCTGGGGAGAGCTGCAGCATTCGTGCCCTGTGCCGTGTCTGTTCAAGCAAACTCGCGTGTTCCTGGGCGTTGCGCTCCGTAGGCCTCCAGCGAGTCTGTTGGTGCTTGTCGCTTCCATGCGGCGTATTCCACAAATGAACATAAAGGGTGAGTTCATCCCTTGGTGCAGTGATTTTGACCACTGCCTGTTGCCAACTCCTGCCTCTTTCAGGGCACTTTCAAAATCAGGGATGTGTTTTCCCCTAAAGAAACAGAGGTTATAAATGGTGGCTAGCACGGACTGCAGTGCTACACTGTACTGTACAACCAAGGGAGAACCCGAAGGAAGTCCAAAGTCAAGGCTCCACGATAGCCGTATTTTTTTAGAAGATGATCCCAACCTAAACCTGAAGCTAAGTTCCTGTCCTGGGGAGTGACTGAACCCCACGTGCAAATTGTAAGAGAATTCCCTACGACTGCACGCTGTTAGCACAAGCTTCAATGTTTCAAGTCAGGTTTTGTGCCAGGATTGGAGATACAGTTTTCTGTCTCTATGAAGACATTAATATGTATGTTGTTACCTAACAGATCTTTGTCTCCAAGGATGGAGACAGACTAAGCAGAACTAGTGCTAAGGCAGCCAAAGGGAAGGAAGTGTTTGTCTCTGCCCTGGCTGCTTGGTTAGATCAGTCACAACCCAGAGGAGAATTAATGGTCATGAGTGGCTTATAACAAGCTCAGCTGGTAGAGCGGCAGTTACAGGGCTGTTTGCAGATAGAAATTTGGATGTAGCAGTGGAGGTTGTTCAGTGACCTCTGCTTTTCCTCATTCAGTCGTTCTTTTGGCCAATATACTGCTTGTAAACAGCCTCTCCAACCCTGAAGAGAGCTGCTGTCTGCTCTACCTCCATGTGGCGATCGGAGAGCGGCATAAAACTGTTGTAAAAACACCCACAGTAACTGGCTCCTTGTCTAAACCAAGCCCCATCTGTTCCTACCCATAGTGATTGTGCTGATATCCTACAGCCATTAAGCTGTTCCATATGGGGAACTTTGCCATATACATAACCTTGCCCACAACAAAGCCTAGCAAAGAAACTGTGATGTTAGGAAAAACAATACAAATCAGGACAGCGGTTAACATATTGGGAGAACATGAACTAGAGTCTGCCAGTTGTAAATTGTGAATTCCAGTTGCCCACTGCGGGGAAAGGGAGGGAGGAATGTGAATGCCAGCATAAAAGTTCACATCTTAAACTATTCAAACCTTTTGGTAAAGTGGGGATTGTGAGTTACCTGTTGTTCCTTGTGCATGGTTGATGATCACAATTAAAAATAATACAAGATTGTACTTTTTTTTTTTAACTAACTTTACAAGTTAGTAAAGTGCCGAAGTGCCTCCTGCCTCCTCCACGTATGACTTTGGAGATCAGTTTTAAATCTAGCCTTCCCAAGAGTGATCATCTTTCTAAAACACATCTTGTCAAAGTGCTTTCTTTCTCTGTTTTGTTGTTGTTCCCCCACACACTGTGTGAGTTCTACTTTTGGCACTCTGAATAAACTCTCTCTTATAGGAAAAACTGCAACACACCCTACTAGAGTTTCCACTATAGCATATGGCTTTCTTTTGTCGTAAGTAACATTTGAACTAACTTGGGTGATGCAAAATAAATTCAGATTATGCTGTCCAAGACACTTTCAGCTAAGTTTTGCCCTGGTAGAGAGAAAAATGAATGATGTAATTACTTTGAGATTTAGTGCTTGGTTAAGGGGTAAGATCTCACAGGAAATGCAGTAAAAGGAAAAGTCATTCCACCTTTGGAAAACTGTAGCCAATGTTCCCTTCGAAACTTGACCGCTGCCATTTGCCTTCTATTTTTGCCAGTGTTTTTATATAGTTACTTTGTAGGGGTGCCAAAGATACCAAAGAAACCGGGAGTTGTTATTACAAGTGTGGCTTAAGGCTCTGCTGGGTGCTATGGTTGTGTAAGGAGTATTCTGTAAGAAAGGTTGAATGAGCAGTGCTGCCTCCAAGTCTGCTTTGGGATTGAAAAATGACAGTCTAGTAGCTCCCAGATAAGGAAATCCACATCTGAGGTGTATCACCCTCATCAGAGAGGTTCGCTTGCTCACGCTGAGAAAGCGTGACCAAAATGAGCAAAAACAAGCTCACAATTTTCCTCTGTAAATCTGTGCTTTACTGTTTCACTAGTTGTTTTCTGATTAGGTAATGTTGTGAAAAACACAACTAATGTGCAGTTTTAGCAGATCTGGTGCCTAATACTGCTCGGCTTACTTAGAAATGTGTTGGAAGTAGGAAGATATAGTCTGTCCCCCATCAGTCATTTCCGCATGTGTCATCATGTGTCTGCGATGAAGCTGGGAGTCATGACAATTAAATACTAGGTTGAAAACACACGTTTCTGTGTGACATTGGACCATTGAGTCTGCAGCCTCCGTGTTGATTTAACTAATGAAGTGATTCCGTTTCCCCCAGAATCCTGTTGTCTTTTTAGGATTGTCATACAAGTCAAATCTTTTCCTGTCTTTTTCTAGTAATGTCATCTTCTTGAGGAGCTTATGCCAGGCAAACTGAAATGATTATGCTACCGACAGGATAGAAACTTACCCATTTATAAGAAGAGGCTTAGAACTTGTTAAATCAAAACAAATAACATAAAAAAAAAAAAAGAGAGAGAGAGAAAGGAAGAAAAAAAAATCCAAAAAATCCAGGGGAGGAAAATTTGGGAAAAGCTAGTGTTTTTGATGCATAGGCCAAGCACAAGTATTCTCTGTCAATAATTCAAATGCAATTAGAAAGATACAGCTGTGAATCATTGCGACTCCTCTGATGATCTGTGATCCTGAGGGTTGGACTGGAGGCAGCTCTCTGTCCCAGTTAGAGGACTCTGGTGGATATATAATTTGCAGCTGCTTTCAGGATGCTTCCTAGTCTCAGAAATCTACTCTGGATTTTCTTTATTTATAGACTTTTCAACTTGCAGATATTTTAGGATTTTTCAACACTAAGTTGAAAGAAATTTGCTTCATATTCTTTCTGCTCTTAAGGTTTTTCTGTTTTTCCAGATATGAGCTGCTCTTGGCACTTTCTTTCCTGCTGTAACTGTCACGCTTTAACTCTTTTTTCTTCTTTGTTAATCACTACATTTTTATGGGACTGTGGGACATGTTCCACTAGCACTACACTTTGCCTCTGGAATGTGCGGTAACTTGGTTTCAAAAGACTGTCTTTAGCAAGCCAAGACATTCTGAAGAGGATTTTTTCCTGTT
The DNA here is from genome assembly GCF_059628265.1 of Tinamus guttatus. Classification (NCBI taxonomy): domain Eukaryota; kingdom Metazoa; phylum Chordata; class Aves; order Tinamiformes; family Tinamidae; genus Tinamus; species Tinamus guttatus. Next base: position 8,981,576 of record NW_028288747.1, read on the forward strand.
TTACGAGAGCAGTGTACAGGCAAATCAAAAAAAGCTGGTTCTAAAGCAAGTTGGACACCTTTTAGGGAAAAAGGTTCTCGCTTTATATGTTTTCTCCCTTGAAGAAAGGAAGCAACTCAAATGTTTCCTCAATGGTCCATCACCTGAAAAATATCATGGAAATCATGGTTGCTGCTGCAGTTCATTTGATTCTGCAGAGAGCAGGGGCAGTTTGGAAGGAGACATGTCCATGCTTCATACTGGCTGTGCTATGAGGAGAGCTCCTGTAGAACTCAAGGGCAATGTCAGGCCTGACTGTCTTAGCATTTGAATGCTAAATTAGCAGCATCGTAGAGCAGATGAGAGCACTGTGACACATCCTGTCATTCCTTTCTTGGTAGGACTAACAAGGAGCAAATTTTCACTCTTTCCCAAGAGCTTTTTCATCTGAAGAGCTAGAGGTTTGAGGTGGTACCATTTTTCTCTCCCATACATGAGAGACATCTAAAACAATTTGAGATATGAGTTTCAAACCCAGGAATATGTCAGTAATTCTGGCCTGTATAGTTGCTGCTCCGTGGACACGGTCCACTAAGTTGCAGAGGTTCCCCCACCTCTACAGGCAGGGAACAGCTGGGAGCAGAATCTCTGGCTCCAGTTAAATCAAGAGAAGATAAAAGTTTCTCTAGCTGGAAGAGAGAAAGAGCGAGTGGAGTTGTTGCTGACCCTCCCACCTGCAAAGGAATCTTCTCCACATCTGTTAAAGTAACATTGGTCAGTGGTCCAAGTTCAGCAGTTCCGGGACCAAATCCAGAATGCAGGACATCCTCCTTTGACTGCAGCGATGGCTGCATGCTCTCCTGCGTGTCGCGGAGAGGCCAGGAGCATGTGCTGGACGAGACATAGGGAGAATGCTTGTTTATTTAAAACAGTTTGTTACATGCGTCCAAAGACAACAGGCCTCTCGTAACCTGAGAGGAAAGTGCAACAAATGAACCCAGAAAGGCTATTACAGCAATCATTATACAGATAAAGCGTATCTGGTAAGCTGTCAGCCTGCTAGGCAGATACCAGATCAGCCAGAAAAACAATCTGTTTTTGTCTTGAGCTGATGCTCATGTTAGAATCCTGTTGTGTGTTGGTAGGTTTTTTTTTTTTTTTTTTTGTAGACATTCTCAGAGGGGCTTTTTAAAACAGAATTTTGGCATACTGAAGATAAAATGCTAGAAATATCTAATCTACACTAAAATTCACTCAGATAATCTTCACTCTGCTAACATAAAGCTACCATTCTGTGACAAAAACATTACATAAAGACAATAGCTAGAGGAACGCAAAATAAACATAGAAAAAAAATTAACACCATGCAGTGTAGATAAAATATCAAGTACGTCCTTTAAAATAAAAACAAAACAAAAATAATCCCCATGGAAAAAGAAGAACCAGAATACTCTGTTATGTTTTTAATATGCGAGTAGCAATAGTTTCTAAAATGATGTTCCAATTAACTGTGATTTATTTGCTGTTGTTATGCACTCTGCTTTTCCATGATTGTTGTGCTGTATCCTATAATTGTATCATAGTGACATTTTGGCCTAGATATTGAGGCTGTGGCTCTACCGAAACTTCCCACCCGTGGTGAGAATGACACTCCAAGGCCATGGAGCATGTTCTGGTTGGACACCGAGATCCTCTCCGAAGGAGTAATTTTGGTCTTGAGAAGGGCATTTGTGAAATGAAGTTAAGGAGAGCAGTTCTCATTCATAAGATATCTTGCCTTTTTAAGGAGCCTTTACAGATGTTTTCCTGCTTTTTCCTCTTACTTAGAGAAGTTAAACTGGGGTGCTGCCCGCCACCCTGTGCTCTGAAATCTCATAAATGAGCAGGAAAGGCCTTGTAGCTCCAGCTGGCCAGTAAATGGAGTGTGAAAAAAGTGTTACCTTTCTATTTTAAAACAGACCAGAGCTTTAAACTGCTGTACACAGAGAGATTACAGGCATTAAGAGTAACATAGCATATATCCTGTGTAGCAGATGGCGAGAGATGCATATTTCAGTCTTTCACAATTTTTGTTCCATTTTCCTCAAGTGTTTTATATAGCTCCATTGAGACACCTTAATTGCTACAGGATACCTTCTCTCAGCAAAGCTTTCCAAGTGTGCTGCCAGTCTGCAGCATAGGGAAAGACAATAATTCAGCAAAGCAAGGGTAACATCCTGCAAACAAAGCCCTCCTTTTCATTTCAGACTTTCACTACATGAGACAGTAAAATTGTACTCCAGTAAGTGAATAAATTTTAAGTGAGGCAATTCTGAAATTCTGTAGTCTTGAACATGAGTTAATCATATGGAAGGTAGCTGTTGGTATCAACAGAAAGATACCTATTGGTTCAAATTGCCTCGAGAAGCTCCATTTCTGCAAGTGGAAAGAGCAGACAACAGAGAAGACTATAAACGGGAATAGCTGCACATAGAGGTAACCAGTTTTTAATATGTTAGCTTAGTAAATCCAGATTAGTGCTTTGATTTCTTGCTGCCAAACCATGGGTAGACTCTAGAATACCAGCGAAATGGAAATCGTTGCTGAGCATCTTCAGTAAGATGAAGGACATGGGTTTAAAAAAAAAAAAAAAAAAGTCATTCAATAGTGACCTGAAGATAGAGAACATATGTTTTAGGGTTTTTTCTTTTTACTTTTTCCCCTTCATAAAAACAGAAATCCTGAATTTTTATAAGATTCAGCCTTAATTATCTCCACAGATGCACTTTAAAAGAAAAAAGAGAGAGAGAGAAAATTGCTCCTTCTTTCTGGGAGCTTATGGTTAAGTTTCTGCAAAAGTCATCTTTCTAGCAATGATGTTGAACAGGTAGCTGCTCCAGCTGCTACAGATGTGAATAAATGAGCATGGAAGGATTAAATCCTGTTTTGGGGTTTCCTCTGCAGACTGCTGGGGTAGGAAAAAAAAGAGATTTCTTTGCGATGGGAAATTCAGAACATTTTTTCTAATGAAGCATGGTAAACATTTGACGTGCAGATCTTTTACTTGATGATTTTACAGAGGATATAGTTTTGGTAAAGAGCCAAACCGAATCCTTTTGTGATCACTAGAAAGCATTAGGTCCTAAAAGAAGGTTGACTGTGGAGTTGTTCTTGGAGGAAAATGGCCGCCCGATGAACCAGCCATACCAGACCTTGGAGTCCTTGGCCCGGAAGGAACTTGCGACCTAAGGGAAGATCGACGGAGCCTGACAACAACCAACCAGGAGAAGGGCTCTAGCCAATCAGATGAGATGGAGCGCAGGCAAGGAACTGGTATAAAATAAACTGTTTTTTTCAGGTTGATTCACATTGGGTTGTTCTGAGCCCCCGTTTTTTCTCTCCTCAGATGGTGACCCCGACATGATACATGGCACGAAGCTTCAAATTGGAGAGGTGCGTGGGGAACCGCGAAGGAGAGGCCCAGCTGGAGGACGGCTCAGCGGGACTGAGACCGGGACAGGTTGGAGGACGGCCCAGGGACAAAGAAGAAAGTACATTGCAACGGGACACCCTGTGAGGTGAGCAGCTGGGGCAGGAGATGGGTCAAGGACTCACAAAAGAAGAAGATGGAATTGTTAAACTTCTCCTGCATATGCTGTCTAAGAGAGGAATTAAATACGATGAGCTTATGCTCTGGAATTTACTAATTTGGTGTCAAGAAAATGGGTTCCCTGCTGAACCAGAAAATGCTTTTGAAGTTGAAGTATGGGAAAAGGTCGGAGAAAAACTGTGGGACAGAGTAAGCAATGGTAGTGAAGAAGCAGAAAACTTAGCTACAATGTGGAGTTTGGTGCTATCAACCTTGAATAAATAATAACTATTACAATAAGTAATAAATATTCAGAAAGTACTGGGAGATTTAAATTGGGTAAGAGCAATTTGCGGTCTTACCAGTTTGGACTCAATAAATATTCATAATACTTAATAATCTTAATAAATACTTAATAATAAATAATAAGTAATAAATATATATTATAGTCTATACAGTATATATACTATATTATAATAAGTAATAAATATTATAATATTTATTAAAATAAATATTCCAAAGGTACTGGGAGATTTAAATTGGGTAAGAGCAATTCGCGGTCTTACCAGTTTGGAACTAGCCCCTTTAATGAAACTGTTAAAGGGAGGAGGGGGTGCGGACGCACCTTGAGGATTGACACAAGAGGCAGAATGAGCTTTAAAAACAATAAGCAAAAAAGTCACTACAGCATATATATGTCGCTGGGATCCTGACTATGATATTGGCCTTTTACTTATCCTTTTGCATTGATTATTCAGTTAATAATGAAGGGGAGACAGAGGATTGTGGTGGCAAAATACTTACGGATGTCCAAGGCATTTGGCATCATGCAAAGATTTTGCATAAAGTTACACAGGATGAGGGTCTGTCATGGTTGGACAGTTTCTTAGGTGGATGGGAACTTTGGGATGGTTACAACCGTTAATTAGAGGTGCGGGGATGGTGGTGTTGATTTTTGTGTTGTATTCTGTTTGTGTTCTGTATTCTGTATTCTGTTTGTGTTCTGTGCCTTGCTTGCTGAAATGTGTGTTTAATATGATTGAAAAAGCCTTAAGGAAGGTTTGGCTGGTTCGAGGACAAAAAGGGGGAATTGTGGAGTTGTTCTTGGAGGAAAATGGCCGCCCGATGAACCAGCCATACCAGACCTTGGAGTCAGCACGTGGCGCAGAACAAAAGGTGACTCTGAACCTGCCACCTAAAGGAAGATCGACGGAGCCTGACGACAACCGATCAGGAGAAAGGCTCTAGCCAATCTGATGAGGCGGAGTGCAGGCACGTGGGCAAGGAACTGATATATAAGGGACAGCTTTGTTTCAATAAACTGTTTTTTTCAGGTTGATTCACATTCGATCGTTCTGAGCCCACGGTTTTTCTCTCCTCAGTTGACAAGCTAGAGTTGGAGGGTTTTTTTGATGTTTTTTTCTGAAAAATAAAAAGAAAAACACAACAAAAAGAAACCCCAAGTCCAGCATTTTCATCTGCTTCTGGATGTGTATTTGCCCATAGTCACAGAGAAAATCTCTCTAATGTGGTCAGGAGCTAAGGTCGCCTGTAAGGTAACTGCTTCTCTGCAGAGAGGACTTGCAGGAGGGAGTGAGAGCAGTGTGCAGGTGTGTCTAAGAAGACACTGAATGAGCAGGAGGCTGATGCTGTCATTAAAAACCCAAAGCTTGGACTCCTCTGTCCTTCTAGAGGTCTGTGGGCTCTGGAGAGCCCCTTGCTCCCATCTGGAGCAAGGATGCTGCTCAAGCAGTTAATACTCGGACGCCGCTCACTGTGCGGGGAGACAGAATGAAGGGATCAAAAACCCAAGCTGAACCTGCAAAATACACAAGTTCCTTAAACAGCAACATTGCAGCAGTTCATCATTTCAGTTTGAAGTCTGTTGCTAGTTGCATCGTTCGTCTTTTATATCCCTGACTTCCATAAAAATGTCTACCTATTACAAATGACAGGTCAGTATTATTTGCCCTAATACAAGCTCCCCAGTTCTCTTAACACGGTAATAATCAAGTTTTCTGGAGTATTTTTTTATATTAGGGGGTAAAAGTATTTTATTTACTCATTGTTTCTTCCTTTCTCAGACTAAGAGTTCCTTTTATATTGCTTATGGTTCTAGTTTTATAGCAGGTGGTGGTCTCCCCTTTGGGCTGTATTTGCTTAAGCTGCTGTTGAGTGTGAGGGCATGGCTTTTATATATACAATGCCTAAACATGAGCAGACATAACTTCGGCTGTAAAATCCCTCCCACAGTATGTGGGGCAAGTGTTTGGGCAAGTTTTCTTCTTTCAGGCCATGGTATGAATATAATCTTTCATATTACAGCTAGAATTATTTGGGAGTTTCAGTAGAAGTTTTTGTTATGTGTCCGTTGCAGATGGCAGTGCTGCAGCACAGGGAATTTATTCTTCCTGTTTCCTCCTGCTTCTAATCGGTGTGTGTGAAGGCCAGGGCAAGGTTGTTCCCTGGCATACAGCACCACGCGTTAAGAAAGCAGCCCGTTTAATGCGCGTGCACGCACGGCCCGCGGCAGCGCTGTGCCTGGCTGGTGTTTGTGCTGCTGTCCATGCCGAGCTTTCCCGAGGGCGGGATGCTCGGCGGCGCTCGGGAGCACGGCCCTGGCCACCCGTGCCCGAGTGAGGCGTGTGTGTAGAGTCCACCTTGCTGCTTCTGCTCGCGTTTTGCTGTGGGGTAAAGCACTAGTTGTAGCGTGAATGTTTTGCCTGTTGGCAGGGTGCTTGCTTTTGTGTCTGGGAGACACCCACATGGAGAACTGGGAATGCCGGCTCCTGCCTTTAGGTAGAAAGTCGATGATCACAGGTAATGTGAGGATGCTGGAAGAGAGGCTGTAGCCTCCAGGCAGGGCAGATGACACTTGCAGCTTGATTCAGCTGCTTATAATTAGGCATCTAGTGCTGTCTGAGATGTCCCAGAATATCTGAGACATCTTTGCAAGAATGGCAGAAAGGGCACAGGAACGGCAGGAGGTCTCTGCCATGCTGGAGACCAGGCATGTGAGTGCTGGAGCATCTGAAAGGGCATGGAAAACCTGGCAACCACATTGTGCTCCCAAGCTGGGATGCTAGAATTAAAACATATTTTCCTTCTTGGATAAGTTGCGTTTTGTAGCTAAGTAGTATTTGTTAGTAAGAACACAGTTTGGCTTGAGTCAGATATTATTGCCATATTTTAGATGCCTTTCTACCTTCTTTTATGAAAAGTTAAGCAGTTATAAGAATTTATAGTTATCTGATAATATGTGAGTTTGCTTAGCAGGCCCAACATTACCAATAACGGAAGCATTGCAAGCCAAGGCTTCCTGTAAGGCAGCAGTTTGCAGCTATAGGAAGGGGGCTTGCCTTGCTCATGTGCAAAAGGACTGTGTTGCCAGCTAGCATAAGGCTTGTGACTCTGCCTGTCCCCTTAGGGATGGCCACCTGGTGCCTTCTGGGGAAGATGGAGGGGTCTGGTCCCCTCAGGCAGGCAGAGCCCTGAGCAAACAGGCAGCATCAATAGCCCCTTTCATGCATCCCGTCTTGTGTGGACCTGGAGTGCTGCTTGCGACCTCTGCCCGCTTCTGATTCTCGTCCCTTCCCCCTTCTCGTCGTCATAAATATGACAGACGGTGCTGCCTTACACAAACCGTCCTGCCCCAACGGGGACATCTGTAGCCCGAGCACTCCTGCAGAAATGTCACTTGAGGGAATAGCTCTTGGTTTTATGAGCAGCTTCTCTTTCAAGCCTTGGAGAGGCCAGGGGAGGGGAGGGGATGCCGGCTTTGACACCAGTCCTGTGTTGTTTTTCAGGGATTTCATGGAAGAATGTTGTGTCTGATTTTGTGGATTGTCAAAATGAAGCCAGATGGCGGTGGATTAGCTGTAATGCTGCTTTGTTGTTCTTGGGTTCCTGACTGCGCTTGCCCCGCAGGCGGGGAGCCCTCCCTGGCCAGCGGCCCTGCTGTACCCGGCCACCTAGTGACCTGTCCCCGCTCTGCCAGGGGCCGCGGCGCAGCTGCCTGCGAGGGAGCTTCATCTTGGTGAGCATCCTTAATTGGAAACTGCTTGCTATCCCTTTTTTTGTGCTAGGTTATTCGTCCAGAGCCCATTTGCTGTGCTCTCCCCCCCGCTGAAATGCGGGAGTTTTGCAGTACCGGGTTTGCTTGCCTCAGTGGAGTCGCTCTGAGCAGCCGAGCTGGTGAGGCCTGGTTCCTTGCAGATCCGTGTCTGGTAGCTGGATTTCCTGATGTTTGGAAAGGCGGGAGTTCAACTGAAGTGATTCCCATGAGGCATTCAAGTATTTCAGCCTTTTGTTGATTCTTTGGTGTCTAATAAGGGATGTATTTATGCTTGAGCCTTTCATTCGATGTGGACACTCAAGGGGGCCTCTTTCCTCTGCTAGACTGCATTATTTTAGTTATACTTACAGGCGTATATCATCTCTGAGCTCATTACTATTTGTTGAAGTTAGGCTATGGAAAATAGCCAGCAGGTTCTGAAGATATGGAGGGAGATGAACAGACAGGTATTGACGGAGACAGTGTGGTTGCCAATATTTGGTTTCCTTGGGAAATCGGGTGAAGAGTAAGTTATTAATTAGAATGAACTTGAATTTTAAGTTGTGATGCTGAGTATTTCCTAGTACTGTCTTCTTAATTAAAAGGAAACAGGCAGGTGCACTTCCTATCAAAATGCTCCTCTTTTCAAATGTAGTTTTGCTAATTTGGATTGTTCCACACTTCACAAAAACCCTTGCAAGAACTGGGTAAGTTCTACTCTTTTGTTTTCCTTCCAACTCCAATTCCTCCCAACTTATGAAAATACCAGGAAAATTGCTATACATATTGCAGACTGCGTAAGCATTGCATCCATAAGTTTATTGCTTTACATTTGATCTGCTCCTCCATGATCTTTCATGGCAATTTCAATTTAAACCTGCAAACTTTATTTTATAAAAAATCTGTGTTTCTTCATGTAGACCAGCGAACTTCCATTCCAAGTTTGTTGTAAAGTTCTCGAACCTGGAGAACACTGACAAAAACCTGCTGCCTTGATAATTGAGGATAAACCACAAGTTAAGTCTGTTGTGCTGGTTTGTTGTTCTTTGTCCTGTTTTTCCCCAGGATAAATTCTCAGCTGTTCAGAGGTTTGTTTGAAGCAATTGCCTGCACTCCATGATTTTTTTTTATTCTTCTTTAGCAAGTCATATTCCCTTCTGTTGCCTTTTGTGTGGGTTTTTTTTTTTTGAGTCACTTTTTCTGGCATGACTTTCATATTTTTCGTAAAGCCACGTATGGGCTTGTGTAATATGGAGATGCTCTGCATTTTTTCATGCTAAGCTGTTCTCTGGATTCAGTTCTTTAGCTTGCAAATTCCCTGATGTGCAGAGAGACCCTCTTAGCTGCTTGCACAGCACAGTGTACGCAGACGGTGTTTGGCAAAATAAATAAGGCAGGAGTTGGAATTAGACCAATGTTTGTTTTATATTACATGTTGCTGTAGTGTAGAATATAGGTAGCTGCTAGTCAGTTGCTATTTCAAAAAAAATAACAAATCAAAAGTTTTTATCATGATGAGCCATTATCAAAGTGCTCAGAAAGACTGGAATTTCCGTGTCTTCATTCAGTGACTTTAGTGATGTAATTTTCCTGATTCTTGAGGTTATGTCTTAGTGCTGTCAAGGAAGCTTTTCAAAGAAATGGAGTTCAGTAGTCAGCTTGCAGCCTCTGCATTTCACCTGCTGCCTTGGCAGTCTAGCGGGACCAGCTCTAGCGTCAGCCCTGAGTGTACTTTCATGTTCCTTGTGCTGCAGCGCTCGGTCTGGAAGGTATAAATTAGCAATACTCAAGTAAGTATTCCACTAATGTACTTGGGGCCTATTTTAAGCAACGAATTCACTAATGATATATTTTCTGTTTAGCAGAAGCACGTTTTGGCTGTGCTTATGTTTTTGTTTACTCTCAGCAGTATTCTTTGTTTATAGTGTGAGCTTCTCCCCCTCAAATTCTTACCCTATTTTTCCTTACTGTATCCTCCTGTAATATCCCTTCTGGAAGGCCTTTTCATAGAGTGGTTTTTTTTTTTTTTTTTTTTTTTTAAGGCTCTAAAAACTTCCTTCCTGGCATTTGCGTTCTCCCTTCAGATGTCAAAATCCAAGATAATGGTCCATTGCTGATCCTTTGGGATAGGAGGGGCATGCAGTGGAGTTTGCAGTCTCCACACACTCAACAAGTCAACGTACTTTACATGTGGTGAGAAGGACATAGTGTCTACCAACAGTAGTTCACTGTTAGCCCATACAAGGAGCAGACATTGAAATTCAAGGCAAGCGTTTTGAAAATTGTCAGTATTTTCTGATCCATTTCCCCACATACAAAGCGAACAGATCTCCCAAGGAACTTTGTGAACATGGTACAAATCTAAATACGAATGGCAGTTCGGCCCATACAAGTGGTGCATGAATATAGACTTGTTCTCTCAGTTGCAGGAATGCGTGTCAGAGATTCACTGAAAAGGGGTTTCAGCCTGAAGCCTTAGACAGAGGCCCTGTCTGTGCGTGTGTTATGGACCTGGGAAAGGCTGAGATCTTAGTGCAGCTCCCTGGCAAAGAAGCACAAGGAAGGGCTGACAGCATCAAAGGGCTGATAGCATTAAAGTACTTTATATCAGCCTTGAACCCAGGGAGATTTGAGTTCATCTCCTGCCATCATATCACACAAAAGTAGTTGATGGTTTTGTCTCAATCTTGCCGGCCGCCACAGTTCTGTATCATTTCATCACCTGTGGTCTAGAGGCTGAAACTAGAACAACAAAATGTTATTGACTATGTCAGCTGAGATTCAAGTAGCAGAACTGTGGTGGAAGCATTTTCTTTTTTAAACCCTTTCACAACACGTCTTTTTTAAGCTTTAATTTTTAGCTAGGAGACTGGCCACATGTATGAAGCACAATTATGGTAGCTGCCGAAAACATTAAAACACATTTTCTGTGCCAAGGGGCATAGGTAGAAGCCCATGGATGACTAAGACTTGTTCTATGTGGGAAAGGTCAGCGTACCAGCTTCTTTTTTTTTCCCTCCACTTCTTAAAAGCCTTTAGGTTTGTAAGTAGATCATTTTAGGCTGCAGGAGCATTTAATCATTTGAGACTTACATTGCATCTCAAAGCTAATGGTATTCCCTTATCACCACCTCCCAATTTGCAATGGTTTTTGCTAAGAAAGGTCTGTGTGCATCTGTAGAACATGTCCCTTCATTTATGCAAAGGAAAATGTGTACGTGTACATGTGTGCTTGTGTCTTCACATATTGTGTTTCTGATCTAATTTATACTTTATGCATTGCACTCTTCCTCAGATAAATGAATTACCAATTAATTTGCATGTAAATGGAGTTCTGCTTAGACTGATGCTTAACTCATTTAGTAGAAGAGAGAGAGGCTAATTACGAGATGTGCACCGTCCCATCTGTTGAGTTTGCTGGGTCAGCTCTTTGCCTCAGTCTTCAAGAATAAAACGTTCCCACTGAGATGGGCTGGACTACTGAGCAACTGGTGTCTTGAAAACATCCAACCTTCTTCAAGGAAAATGACCCCTTCCCACTTGTTCTGTCCCACCAGCTGATGCCTTTTGATTTTTCTGTGAATAAACTATGTGTGTGGCCCAAAGGAAGGCCTGCGTAGCTGAAAGTGCATCCATTTTTCCAGTAATATCGATTAGTCTAATGCAAGAGAAAATCTTTCTGAGCAAAGAGAAGATACCTTAGCTGCCCGAGCTGAGAATGGGGGGCCTGTAGAGTCTTGATTTGAATTTACAACTCTCCCAAGTTCCTGAATTCTACATGGAAAATAAGTATAATGGATAAAATAGAGGTAATTTTTCCTTTAGCTGGATTGCATGCAGGTATAATGCAGTGTTTGGTGAAGCCAGGGAGGGCTGAATGCAACCAGCTTCCACAGAGAGCTGGTTTCCTTGTGCCTTGATGGAAAGGTGGGTGGCAGCGGGTTGATGTGCAATGGCCAGGGCATCTGTCTGCTTCCAGGTGTGTCTCTTTCATGTCTCTTCAGAGAGCTTCTGTGTCTAGCTATGGCCAGAGCCAAGCCCTGTGACTGCAACGTTTTGTAGATTTAGGAGAACACGATTCAGTGATAAGTCGCGTCTGGGTGACATAATGGGTTAGCTGTAGTGATATTTAAAATTGAACTTGCTGAATTATATTAAAAAGCCACCTGCAAAAACAGTAATTAAAAAAAATGATGCTGAATGTCATTATTTAAATAGTAGTGCAGATAAAGTAACCTAGTCAGCCTCTGTCAGCATCCCCCAGGTCAAAACAAAATCTGTGTTGGTTTTGGACTCGGCGTATGCCATGGAGTGAAGCTGCATGCTGACTTGGAATATCTGCAGTACTAAAGGATGGAGAGATTGAAGAGGTGTGACAGAGGACAAAAATCTTGACTCCAGCCACTGCCACAACTGTATTTCAAATAACAACACTCAGAAGGGGGTTGAGAAAGTAAATGTGTTTCAAATTCACCATGTCAGGAACAAATTAAATCAGTGTGGTAAAGGATTTGAAGAGAAATGCATTTGGGATAGCTTATATGCCGAGACTGGGAGTTTCGGTAATAAGTAAGAGGAACTGTAATGTCCTAATAATTAAGATAAATTTAACATAATTGTCTCATCAGGTTTCAGCACTAGGGGAACTTTACTTTGGAGACCTGCTGAAGGCTTCATTTAGCTACCTGGAAAAGCATTGCTAAAAGAGTACTAAGATACCGGATTAAATACAATAACATACTAGAGACAAAACAAAAGGAATCAGATTCAATGTGGAAGAACCTTTTGGACAGCTAGATGGGCAGAACTTTTTGGACTTTGTTTTGGACAGCTAGATGACAGATAGAGATGAACCTCTCCATGGGGTTGAAATTCGGTAGTTGTCTCAGGAGCAAGTGGCCATGATCTGATTATATTCCAATACTGGTGAAGAAAAGATAGTCCCAGTTTTGAACATGCTGTTTTGGAAACCAATTCCCAAAGCCAATTTCCCAAAGCCGAAGATAGTCCTTAATTGACTGAGAAGAAAAATGTATGAATGAAGACTGGGAGTTTTTAGAGAAGTTTGTTAAATGAGCAAAATGTTATTAAGAAAATGTGTGGCAAAGGAATATGGAAATCAGAAATATATTTACACCTGTGTATACAGTTAAATATGTAGAGATTTCTGCATGGATATGCACAGAGGGGTATGTATGGATGCCTATATTTGGACGGGAATTTACATACCTATGAGCATGCTTACATATTTAGATAAAGCATGGGGTTATATATCAGAGAAAAAGGAGAGTTAGAGAAGGGGAAATAGACAACAATCAATAACTGTATCTTATAAAGTATAGAAATTACCGGAAAATGTTAAAGGAAAATCTATTATTAGCAAGCAAAAGGAGTTTTGCAGGAGTTTTTACATTACAAAAGCAAGAGAAAAATATGCAATGGTGTAGGCCCAGCAAGGACTGAGAGTGGTGAAACTGTTCCTAGGAGATGAGCAGAAGGGTGAAATGTTCAGCAAGTATTTCCCTCCTGCTTGGGAAGGAGCAAGATGATTTACATGTATCATATGAGGATGATGAATTATTTTCCAGTCCCTCAGTAATTAAGATAATTTTAAACAACACCTGCTTTCGGAAAACAGCTTTGAACTGGTAGGCCCTGGTTTAAACCTGCAGCTTTGCATCCTTTAAAACAAAAACAACTGGCTGAGGACTTTCCTGACCCTCTGATATTCATTTTTAATAAATTTGGGGAAATTGGAGAAATCTGCTAAGACTGAAGGAATGCTTGTGCTTTGCCAATGCTCTAACAGAACAAACAGGATAATTCTGATAACAGGAGGCCAGTTACCCTGACCTCGGTTCCAGTAAAATAACAGAAAAGCTGATATGGGAATTCAAGTAGTAGAGAACAGGAATATTGTTAATGGCAGCCAGTGATGTTTACATGCAGTATGGGTCTTGTCAGGTAAAGCTGGCTTCATCCTTTTTAACTAAGGTTACCTGCTTAATTAATAAGGGAAACTATATAGGCATAATAGACTTTGAAAGACAGTAAGCTCAGTATCCTAAAATATGCCATTCAGAAATGAAGTGCTCCACTTTCTTGCATAAGCCAGTGTCATTGAAACTGGTTTATCCAAAGCGGTTGATATGCTAATATGCTAAAAAGCATATTTCTATTATATTCTGCAAGGATCAGGGCTAGGCCTGCTTCTGTTAACATTCCCTTCCTGGTCTTGCTTGAAAAATCTTGGATCAGGCACTGATGGGGAAAGCCCAGCACAGTGCCATAAGAATAGTGCTTGAAATTGCCTTGAAGGTGTAGCTGGATCTGACTTGAAGGGTGTTTTAAAGAGCTAAATGCAAAATTATAAAGCTGGAGAGAAGAAACACACAAGAAGAAACACACACTCTGTCTACAGAATAGATAAGAAATAGAAAAGGCAGCCTTGGGAAAACAGACTCTGGTGAGATTTTTGGAGATCTTAATATTACAAACTCAGAATGCAACCCTAGTCCAAAGCCAGAGCAAAATATCTGGTGCGATCCTAGAATACATATGTAGGGCAGACTTAAGAGCTCTCCCTGGCATGGACCCTGCAGCACTGGGCACCACAGTGCAGAAACAGAGACAGCTTGGACTCCTGGTGTTGGTCTGCAGCTGTAAAGGTTAGTTCAAGGACAGAGTGTGCATGCCACATGTGTGCTTCTAGTACAGTCTTGAACAATTTGCTTTACGGCGTATAAAAAGCATGGCAGAACTAGCTAGATGCTTCTTGTGCCAGAGGATTCCTTTGTAATTAGGAGCAAGGCGGTGACTTCCATGTTTGCCCACTTCCAGAAAGAGACCCTGGCCCTTTCCTCATTCCTTTGCTTCTGGGTAGGGTAAAACTCAACACCTGCTGGAGGTGAGTGATGGGGAGACCTCTGCGAGACAGCGGGCAAGAAGAAAGGAGCCTTCTGGATAGGCATGGGCAATTGGTGCGTTGGGGCAGCACTGCCACATGAAGTGCATCAGAGCTCTTCTGTCTCATCAACAACATTCATGTGACCATGGTTCAGGATCCAGCCTGCTATGAACTTCAATGAGATAAATGTAATTGTCATAGGATGGGTTATGCAATGAGCTTGCTTTTCAATTTAACTAATGAATGTGCTGAGAGGCCACGCTAAGCTTACTGCTTCGATGTTTTCTCCCCAGGGAAAACATATAGAGCATTGCTGTCTGTAACGGTATCCTCTCGCAACAGCCGGAGTGATTTTGTCACTAGAATGTTTTTCTTTTACAGCTCATGTTTTCAGAGGTTTTTGTAGGAGATGGAAGGGCCTAGAGCTTCACTGGAGATTGTACAGCTGGGTTTGCAGGTGTTTCAGTGTGACAGTCCCTGCTGATGAATGCTATGAGGGCTTTTTTGTAGGATAATTTTATTTGCTGCTGAAAATTTATTTGCCCATGTTGCTGGTCTTTGCACAGTAGGACCGTGCTTGATCCTGTGTTCTCTCAGCCTTGGAAAGCTGCTCAGTTAAGAAAGCTGTAGCACTACCTCTGATCCTGTGATTGTTTCATTAATTGACACCAACAGATATTTTTAATGCTGTGATTTTAGATTTTTTGCTGTGTTCATGTTCTTCTCAGGAGCCTGTTAGAAGATTTAAAGATGTGAGATGCAAAGACTGCAGTAAATTTTTATGACCAATGAAGCATTGCTTCCCAGAGTTATGTACACTGTGCAAGATCCTTGCCCTCTGTAAACTGCACCAAGAAGTTCAGCTTTGTAAGTCAACATCGTATTTGAGCTGTCCCACTGCAGAGGATTAGTAGTTTAACGTTGGTGATTAATGACTGAAGAGAGTCCATAGTCTTGTTTCCAAGCGGACTGTAAATGGCGTTCAGTAATCCCAAGGGAGTCCAGAGTACAAGTGCCTGGCAGTCTTCCTTGATATGTTTTGTGATCCAGTTTAAAATGCTGACCTTCCATAAAGAGGAAAGCAGGAGGGGAAATGGAAATGATGGCAGTGGCCTTCACTCTGAAGTTGTTTCTAAATGTTTTGATTTTTTTTTCCCCTCCACCTTGGAGTTTGTTTCTACTCTCCGTGTGCCTTTGCAAGCCAAGAAGTGCATGTGGCCCGATGGCACCAAGCTGCAGTCGGATGCAGCTATCTGCCCGCACCTTCTGCTGCTTGGGGATGTCAGGGCAGGTGGCAGTGGCCTGTCCCTCCAGCCGTGCCACCCTGTCACTCGGGCCTGCTTGGAGTCGCGTGGCAAGTGGAGGTGCAGAGCTCCCACCTCTCCCCTACTGACTTTGCTGTTGTTCGTGGAAGGCCGGGCCTGGCCATGGCCCTCCTGGCCACTGCTACCACCTCTTCCTAGGGTGCTGCTCTAGGCAGCCGGTGAATGTGCATCCATCCCTGCTGAGGTAACGCGTGTTTTTCAAGCCTTTTTGTCTCAACACAGAGGGTAGGTGCTTGATTGTGTCACAAATTCTGTAACAACTGTGGGGCCCTGAAAGCAGAAGTCCCTAAGAGTGGTATGGTGGGCCCCATGCTGGCATCCACCCGTGGCGGCAAGGAGGGCATGATCTGCTAAAGACTTCCCTGTCATGATTAAAGACTTCCCTGTGTGCACGCAAGCAGTAGTACAGCTCGACTCAGGAATATAACACATGCTGGAGACTGATCTTATATTGCTGGTCAGTGCTGGTTTCGTAGGACTTCAGAGAAGGTTTTCGTGGAGGTGACAAAGCCAGTCTGCTTGGAGGCAGTCAGGATCTTGCCAGTCCAACACAGATGGCATCCATCACAGTGTCATCATCTAACATTTACTTAGGACAATTTTCAGTCATTTGACCTGACTAATCTTCTAACTTTGTTTGCAGAGTGTGTTCTGCCAGTGGATATAATATATGCTGAAATCACTTAACGTGAGTAAGTAAATGAGTAAGTTAAATGTAATAGAGTTTATAACGTTGGCCTCCTATGAATAATTTCAGTGGTAGCAAGGTATGGGATATTTTCAAAAGGAAAGGCCTCTTGTTATGCCTACAAGTGGTCTTTATTTCCCCTCTATGCAGAGGTTGAGGCAAATTGTACAAATCTGTGTTAAAGGTAAGCAAGGTAAAGCCTTTAAGGGTTCCCCCCTGCTCCCCCCTGCAATATATGAAGTTTTACTAGGGAATTAGAAAATTATGAAGCTGGCAGCACTGCACCAGTCAAAGCTGTGAGACACTGCTGTTTTTTCAGTGAATTAATCATAGTAGGAAATTATACTTTCCTATGTTGCCAATGAAGAAGATGTAACTGAGCGTTTAGGCAGTTGCAGGCAAGAGAGGGAATCTGTAAATTATGCAGTAAACAGCCTTCACTTCAGAGGGACCCTTCTCTGCTCTTTCTAGGGAACGAAAGGAAGGTTTAACACGGGATCTTCCAGCAGGAGGTGGAAGGTGCAGATCAGTGGCTCCTTTGGTCTTGATTCAATAAATAACTTGCCTTTCAGGGAAATAATTTGCCTAATCTGTGTAGGGAACAGCTAATGCCATGTTCTAGAGTGATGGGTTTGGAAAGAAAAGGATGCCCCAAAGGGCTATTTGGGCGTGGAGGAGAATGGAGAGCCCTTCTTTCTGAGCAGAGGCTTAGGGTTGGACTGAGAAGGAAAATGGGAAAGCATGTCCTGAGTTGGGAAAGGCTATTTAAGCAATAACACTGGCGAGAGAACAAATAAGTTTGAACTGGCCCTTAGTCTGGAAACTTAGAAAAAGCCTCCCAGCAGTGGGAAGGGGTGAAATATTGGCTAGTTTCTAAAATGGAAACTCAGTCTGAAGCTGAGTGTGTCTGATGTGGTCACCTGTGACAGCAGGGCTCTGGGCTTTCTGATCTGGGGCCTAGATCAGCCTAAGGGAGACCTCCCACACGAGGAAAGCTTTAAACACATGCTTTGCTCTGTGGGGCTGTATTTGCTTAATGTTTAACCTTCTGTAGCTTAAGGATGATGTTTTCAAAGCACATTTTTCGTGCACAGTTCAGTGTTGACGGGTGCCAAAGCATATGTGGCCTTGCAACTGCTCCAGGCACCCGGTCGCGTGCAGGCTGGGGCTGTCCACGTCCACCCATTACGGTGGAAGAGCAGCAGCTCCTCTTCCCTGCACCATGCCCTGGGATGGAGCCTGGCCCTGCTGGTCTCCATCTGGTTGTGGGCAGGGCCCCATCCCGCATCTCCTTGAGCAGCTCGAGGCAGAGGGGCAGCACGGCCGGGGCATGAAAGCAAAATTGACTGCAAAGGAGGATTAGTCAGGCCTGAAGTACGGCTGCCATGCTTGTCGGTAGGGCTTGACCGGTCCCTTGGTGATTTCTTACAATAAATATTTGACAAGGGGGACTTTATCATCTCGAGTATGCATAATCCCAAGTAAAAGGAAATATGCTTTTAAAATGTTTGAAAGGAAACAAACTTACATGGATGGAATTGGAGACCAAGACCCAGTAGCCATAGATGTTTATATTAAGGGCTGGTGTGTGTCTGTTTTTTAGCATATACTGGAGTTGATTGCTTTTGGGAAAAGCATTTTCTAATGTGTCTATCTCCAAAACGAACCTTTCTTCCTGAATAATGCTTCCTTTTGTGACGAAAAAAAAAAAGCGATTATGACTGAAGTTTTTGCACAGGGATTCATGCAGTTGGTCTGGCAGAGATTTTTTTTTTTTTCCCCCACTGAAAATTTTTTTTGACCAAAAGAGTTTTTAAATTGCTGTCATTATTAATGTTCATCCTCAATTGCTGCATTACAATTACAAATTTGTACATCATCATCTTCTTTTTTTTTTTTTTCTTTGGGAAATTTCTCCTTTGAAAATTGCTGTTCAGGATGAGGGGGTTTGAAGTAGTCCTTATTTTACAATTTTCAGAAAATCTCTTGGTTTTTCTGATTTGTATTTTTAGCAGCTGATGCCTAAAATCACAAGTTTACAGATTTCTCTTACATGTTTCAAATCCTCACCATCTAACCAAATTCCATTAAATGACTCATGTTATTGTTCAGTAGTACCTGCCTGAGCATAGCGTTGGTTTTTGTTTTGTTTCTACTTTTAATCCAAATATAATAGAAGAGAGCAAGACAGCAGAACCCACCAATTATATCCGTTTAGTCTCTGGGAATCATAGCCTAAGTCTTCCCAGAGTCCTTTGCAAGGAAGAGTTCTCCTAAGCAATGTGAGACTTCACTTAAAAAAAAAGCCAGGAGATGAAAACCTAAAACTCCTGAATTTTCAGACTTGCCATAATTCAAGCGGGGGAATAAAAAGCATAGTCATCTCAAAGCACTGTCCCTCTGGTCACCCCAGGTCAGTGGCAGTGCCCATGGACCCTGGTGCGTCTGCTCTGGACTAACATCTAAGCTGTCCCTTGGAGTGTGCAGGGACAAGGGCAAGGCCCCATTTCCAAAGATGGCCCTGTTTCCAAAGTTAAGATGGACTAAGTGTGAGGACTAAAGGTGGACTTGCAGGTCACATCTCCCTTTTCCAAGGGGATGCCAACAAGAATATTTTACCTTGATACAATTTTTAAGACTCTATTAAATCTGTACCAGATTGTAAAGCTCAAAGAAATGCAAGGGAAATCCGAAACTGAACTTTGGTATATGCCGGAAAGAAAAATAAAAGCTTCAAATTACACTGCTGCCTGAGCAGCAACGTTATCTGCCTCTGGGATAAACGAGGGTGTGGGTTGCTAAACCTTAAATTGCTGAGGTTTATGCAATTAACCTTTTCTTTTTTACCTTCTGCGATGGCATAGGCCTCCCTGCGTGACATGGCCAAGAGACGCTTCCTTCCTGCACAGCCCGGGCTGAAAGCTCAAGGCAGTTTTGGGCGGGTGGCATCTGCTGAAGCCCCAAGGTTTCCCACCTGCAGGGATCTGCAGCAGCACCCGGCAGCCGCGGGCACGGATGAAGGGCATGGTAAAGCCAGAAGCGTGAGTCTCGAGACTTTTACTGGGTTTTGTGCTGTTTTCATTTTTACCCTTCAGTCTTTTGTGGTAGAAGGGAGTGATTCCATATCTCAGCCTTTTCTGCCAGAAAGTGCCATGCTGCAAGGCACAGATGAATCTTTACTGCTTCTGTTATTAGTAGCTAAGTCTCCCCATAATCTAATGCATGGATTGTTTTCATAATCTCACAGAGAAGGGTTTACAATTTAATATTTTTCTGCATTTCCTGGTAGCTGGTGTTGAAATGCTGCTCACATGCATACTTACAAACTGGTCTGTAAGAAATGCCGTGCTTAGGTCATTACCTTTTTATTAGCTAAACGTGTTTTGCTTTCAGTCTTACTTTGTTAAAAAGAAGTCTGTATCTTCAGAAGAGTATGTAAAAATCTAACCAATTATCTGTGGAGAGCTCCTGTATGGATTGCAGCTGTTCTAGCATTCTTTTAAATTGTATTGCAGCCCATTTTTTCCCATTATACCCCACAAAGTGTTATGCCCCACAGTGTGTTATACCCCACAAAGTAGCACTAGAACCATTGGATGTAAATGAAGAAATCACCCTTCCTGTATCTTGCAGCTCAAGTATAAATGTGTATCTGCAGCTGAGGGGAAGGGAGCTTAGTTTAGTTTTTGTCTTTGATTCATGTTCTTTCCTATTTGCTTAAACTTATACTCAATTCTTAGCCCAAATCATCTGGTAATTCAGTATTGACATTTGTAATGGTTTCACCCCTGCAAACATGTAAATATGCATAATTTCTCAAAAGTTTCATTAGTAGCAATGAAACTTTGAGAAATTATGCTTATTATACATGATTTGCACGGATGTGAACCATTTATAAAATACATGTCAAGTACTGAATTACCAGATGATTTGGGCTAAGAATTGAGTACTCCAGGTCTCAAGCACATAGGAAAGAACATGAATCAAGACATTAAAACTAAACCCATTTGTTTTTTTTTTTTTGTTTTTCACGGAATATGTATGATCTGCTTGCATCAAAGTCTTGGGCGCTTTGGTGTCTACTGAGAGAGAGAGAGAAAAAAATGAAGTCCAGGAAAGGTATGCGCATTGCACTTGTAATTCAGGATTTCCCCTGGATGCCTGAAGACTAGGAAGTTTCCTTCAGCAGCAGAAAATATAAGAATATCTTAAATGATCCTCCTGGGAAGTACACAGTGCAGTGTGGGTTTTTTTCGCATGTAAAAATGGAGTGCTTGATCCCTCTTCACCCTCTGAAGGGTTTGTCATTTGCTCTTTCAGATTTTCACCGAGAAAGTATCAAGCTGTGCCACTTAATAGAAAAACAACACTCTGTGTTATGCTATCTACCATTGTTAGAAAAACACACTGCTAATCTGTAGCTGAAATGCTAGGATTCACCATAAGATACTTGGAGAGCTGTTGCCTTTTGAGGAGCTGTGTCCTCAATACTCTAATTCACTTTTCTGAGATTGAAAATTCTTCTTAAGGAAGTAATCTGTTATTAATTTACTATTTTTTACTCTTCACCCCAGACCTCACAGCCTGTGTATATTTTCCAAAAATACAAATTAAAACAAGCTGGGGAAGCTTTGGAAATACAATGGTTCAATTTTTCTTTTGCCACCTGAAAATATTCCTTTGCCACCTGAAAATATTCCTGCTGCTAATTCCTTTGGTTTGTTCATGGTCCTGTTCAAGTCTCTTGCTCTCATATGACTCCTGTTTTTGGAAGGATGTTCTAAGCCTGCACTTGAGCATTAACTGCATCAGGACACTATTGCAGCACCAAGCTGGAAAGAGGCATGTTCTTGGCTCAGCGTTATGTCTGTTTTTCAGAAAGGAAAATTGAATTGTCTTTTGGAAGAACTTTGAAGCGGCTGGCGTTTTCCTCCAGGGTAACTTTTCTTTTGCAAAATGCAAATAAATCTCGCACACAGGATGAGATGATAGATTAGCTTCATTTCATTGCAAGCCAGTAAATCAAGCAACATTGTTTCCATCAGGAAAGCAAAAAGCTAAGGGCTTTCCCAACACGAGACTCTCCTCCAAGGTGGCCGTCGGTGGAAGCGGTCAGGTGTTTCAGGAGCTGTCAGTCCCCGTCTCTGCATGACCTCGGCGCTCCAGCTGAGGCTGTACAAAAGACCATTATTTGAATCATGTCGTTTGCTTCTGTGTCCAGTTCACTCAGAAACTTTCACCTTTGCTGAATGTCCAGAGGACAGCTAGCGGGCAGGCCCGCGGTACCACAGCCCGTGACTTCGCATGCTGTTGTATGTCCCTCTGAAGAAACACCAGCTATTTATTTACACAGAAACCTAGGAGCTAAGCACCTTGAAACTTTCCTGCTGCTCCAGTGGCCCCCTGCAGCTTGCTCCTTGGTCCCCCTGCTTTGCTTTAAAGCACTTGTAATGTTGTTCTTAAAACAACGAGGCTTAAATAAGCGGTATTTGGCAGCCAGGCTGTGCCAGTCATTTCTTACTAAGGGCTGACAGCTGCTTCTCTGGCTGGACTGATGTCTGTTTTAAGAAAATGGCTTGTCTGGAAACTGGTTAATTTTGACCAATATTGGATACACTTATTGTCAAGTTTACATTCATCTTTTCCCACTCTTTTGCTTTACATGTTTGCAGAGATGTGATATAGTGAACTGATGAAATGTTTTGCTAAAAAAAAAAAAATAGGTAATGCTGTTATTTTCTTTGCTCTTCATCTTCAAAGATGATTTTTGCTTTTAGTTGTTTATATTTAACAGTGCCAGTTCATGCAGGATTTTGCAAGCAGAACAGTGTTGGAAAGTATGCTGTAGCACAGCTTTGCTTTTTTGGAGCTTTTCAGTGTGAGGAATCACCTAATTGTGCTACTGCTATTTAAGAGTCTTGTAATTGAGACCTAGACCAAAAAACAATAACAATAATAATTTGGGGCACTGAAACAGCTGTGATTTGTAGGGGGGATTTGAAATTACAACAACAAAAAAATCCCTGTGCCTGCATGTATGCATCAGCTCACATCTGACTGTGGTGTGCCCTGACAGGAAGCAGAGCACTTTGAGCACGTAATTCCTAATTGGTTTCTCATCAGGGATTAAGCTGCACAGAATTGGTCCCCACACCCCCAGAACCGGTTCTGGAAGCAGGCACAGGCTTAACCATCTTTCCCAGGCTGCTGTCTCTCGCGTGTCCTGGCTGACAAAGCCTTCACGAGCCTCCTCGTTTTGGGGAGAGTGTTACAGGACATGGGCAGCACATGTGTGCTCATTAGCAGTGGACTTGGCGGGGGAGTTCCCATGGAGCCTGAATTAAGGTGGTGATGAATCAAGTCCAGTAAGTACCATACTCAGTTACGCTGTTTCACAGCACGGGGCGCAGGAGGGCAGAACCAGCCTCTAGAGGATGTGTTTTAGTAGCTAAATCCCTAATAAACAAAAATCACTTGCTGATACATTTATTAGACAGAGTTGTTTGTCACCATTCTGCTACAGTGACCTGGAACAGAAACTATTGCACGACGTTAGCTTGGACAGCAGCTTCAGCTTCCACTTCTGCTGGAAATACTTGGAGTGCCCCTAGCCCTTTTTCTCTGAGAGCAGGTAATAAACTTTAGTGCACAGCTCATTCCCAAGGGGGTAATAGGCCCTACTGGCAGATATTAGCAGGCACTGTCAGCACTGTTGAATAAGTGCAATAACTGCATGAAAGAGTGTGTGTTATTTGCCCAAACCCCAGCTCTCACTCTGAGACTGGGTGGCAGAGGCTGTTTTCAGACTGAGGTGTTGTGTTTTTTTTTTTTTTTAAATGCACAATTAACAATGTTATTTTCATACAGTTCTTCAAAAGGGAGTTTTTTTTCCTGATCAGAACTAACTTAACCAGTCTCTTTATTTATTTATTATTTGGTGGATCCAAATGGGAGAGGAAACAGCAAGATATTGATATAAGTTAAGTTATAGATATTTACAGACCTTAAAACTTAAATTATAGACATAATTACTGGAGCTGGATGGGACTTTGCTTTACCTGTTTGAACAAGTCATACTGGAGAGCCAGATGTTCTTTACTGATGCTGTTCCCCTGAAGGAGAGGATATGCTTCTAGAGGTCAAACATCCATTAGATTTTTTTCCTGTAGCTCAGATCTGTGTGTCACATTGTGATATGCAGGAGTGGGAGCAATCAGCTGTCCCTTCCCTGCTCACCTAATTCTTCCATGGGATATTCCAGGAAAAAAAAAAAAAGGTTCCCACGGGGTGCTGTGTGAATTCATTAAGTAGTTTGTGATGCATTAAAAAATTCCTGGATCAGAAGAGCCCTTGTAAGGATACAACATAATTAACACATAGCTTGCTCTATACGATATGTTATTAGTTGGAATATCCATCACATGTTCTGTGATTTGTAGCTATTAAACATTATCTCCTGATCACATGGCAGCGTGAGAGCAGGCTGCTCGGCCTGGCAGCCGCAGCCGAGTCACTGGGTGGAAAGCTGGAAGGTTTGCTGGGAATTGTCCTCCCTGCAAACCCACCCGCAGGAGAGGGCTTTGTCCCCCAGCACAGCTCCAGCAGTAGGGAGCAGCGCCGTGTCCCCTGGGCTGCCGGCGTGTCCCACGGCGCTGCGCAGATGTAGCGCGGCCAGTCTGCTCTGCTGACCCACTTGGAGCCTGGAGAGAGGATTGGATCAGAGATTAAGATTAAGACTTATTGTGGAGCTGTATTAAGTTAAGACTTTCACATTTCCATACATTTTGCTTTGTGAATTGCGTTGTTATTTTAAGGTAAGTAGGGCAGGCCTGCACAGAGCACACGCGGTGCGCGCAGAGCGGGAGGCTGCCCCTTCGCAGGTAGGACGACTTCTTTCAGCGAGCGCTGTCAGCGTAGCACATAGGCAGCCAGGGCCACGCTTGGCTCTGGACCTCCCGGTCCGAAGCCTCGAGGCTGCCCCGGGAGCCGCTGCCGCTCGTCCCTCGCCCGGGCTCCAGGAAGCCGAGCGCGGTCGCAGCAAAGCAGCTGTTTTCCCTCAGGCCGGGCCGCCAAGGACGGAGCCGAGCGCAGCTCTCCGCCCACGAGCTTCCCCAGGGCCTGCCAGCTGAATTTATGAAAACCTCTGTTAACCAAAAGCTTTTAAACTTTAATAATTTCCATAAAGAGGGGATTATCATCTGTGAGAAATGCTGCTCTTAGGTTAACTATTTCATCCCGTGTCAGTGTTGTCTGGCAGGCTGTTCATGGAGATGCAGCCCCTCCTGCAGTGACTCTGTGTCTTGTTGTGCTCCTCCCCACTGGCTGAGTGTTTAATAGGGGATAGGAAGGTGCTCTTGGGGCATTTGTGCTGGCTCCGTTACCCTCACGTCACAAAGCGTGAGCGACTTGGGCAGGTCCTTCATCACCATGACCAACAAAGATACCATACTGCAGAAACACAATAGATTTTGTGCCATAAACTATTTTAAGGCATTTTAGAAGTTTCTCTATTTGCCTTTTTTTTTTTTCGTCCCCTAACACAACTCTTTTTGGTCTCACAGGTTGATGACTTAGCTGTTGTCTAAAGACTCAGGATTTTCAAAGAGTAGGAAGCCAAGTGGTTTAATCGGGACAAACAAGTCTTCTGTGAGACAAAACGGTCACCGCTGGCCCCCGGGGAGCCACCGTGTGGCCGTGCCCTCCATCTCCCCCATGCGCAGTCACCTCCTTTTCCCCTTGCACCTTTGCCTTCACACACTGGCAGCAACCTGCAGCCATGCCAAAAACTGGGGGTGGGGGGTTCTCCTTGACGGAGCCCAAGGAGGTTTGCCCTGTTTTTTGGACTTGGACGGCTTGGAGATTACTGGAAAGACATGCAACTGAGGAGGGGCTATCTTTCTTTCCTGAAAGAGAAGAGATGCATCTGGCCTCCAGGACATTGCAACAACTTGGTTAGGAAGGCAGAAAGCAAGGGGCAAAGCTGAGGACTTTCTGTGTCGATGGGTAGCACCGTTGAAGGTGTGGGCCTTTGCGGTGGTTGTGTGGCTGTGCTTTGTAAGGCATGGAAGGTCAAAAGGGGAAAGGGAAGGGGAACAGGTTTTTTGGCATTACTTCTCAGGGGTGATACAGGTAGAAGAATTAATGAACGTTCTTTCCCTGTAGCTTTGTCTAATGTGCTGTAGCTCCTGAGTTTTCCATGTGCACAACATGTGCCCAGTTCCTTTTTCCTGCCTTTCTTTTCTGAAGTCCAGTACAATTTGGGATCATTTTGCAGCCTTTTTCTTCATGGGAACATTACTTTTCTCTCCAGTCAATCACCTATTCTCATAAAAACTTAATATATATGGAGACTTCTGCCAGCCAAACTTAGCTGAAATTTCTTGATGGATCCAAAAGGCATTGGGATGCAGGAGGGGTGAAATGAACAGAGTTTTACACAAACATACACGCACACACAGAGAAATGCCAGAAGTGCTATTTCCTTAGAAAATAAGAGAGAAATAATGTTGCTGTCCATGGAGTCACATGGAGTCAGTGTTAGGAGTAAAGTTCGTGTAGCAGGTGCAGAGGTACAAGGCAAATTCATTTTTTCCCCCCAAGTTGCACACTTTCCTCCATAGCTGTAAGGTTTTCTATATAGTCTCACTGTCATGCTATACCCTATATGGGTCTCTACGTACCTGGGGGTTATCCTGTCCAGCCCGCGAAGAACCTGGCCAGGGCACACCATCGCTCCATAGTGAGCTGCCTATCCGTATTTTCTCCTTCCCATGAAATCCGGGAGGAAGGTGGGCAGGTGGGTGGCATCCCAGTACAGCAATAAGACACAGCAGGCACAGGCACCTGGAGCAAGGCCCTTGGGTACAGCTCACGTGGGCCATTTCCAAAGAAAGCTGGGGCATATTTAGCCACACATATATAATTTTGTGTTGATGTTCGGTCAAACAGCTGAAAGCAAGCTCATGATATCTGTGAGACTGTCTGTCTTACAGAAAACAGCTACAGCAATCAGCCAAGTGACAGCAGTAATACACCTTTTATTACATAACTAGTTGTATAATTGTGAGTGCTGATGTGAAATGCCGATGGCATTTATTATATCAATTAGGATGAGCACATATTTAGGAAGCACAGTAGGAGTCAATCATAATTGCTCACATAGTCTTTCTTGGGCCACATGATTGACTTCCTTTGAATAGTGGAGGATTTGCATTGGAGAAGCAGTTACCCTCAGTCTGTTGATTTTGCTGCAGCATGTCATTGTGTCTGGAGTCTGAGCTTGTACTTCTGGGATAGACCATTTGTCAAAGACTGGTTCCACTGAGCTGTAGAAAACTGAAGAAACTGAAAATATCCCCTTCCACCGATATTGTACTTGGCCATATGGAACATGCCAGCAGTCAGTCCTAGACGTGCTACCTTCTGAGGTAAGTTCATTCATCACATGTGCTCCTCATAGCGGGAGTAGCTTAACCGGGTGCTATGTATTCTCTTACTCAAATCTTCTCTTTATTTTTATTCAGATCTTGTTCAGCTGTTCCTCATATTCTCTCTTTTTTTTTTTCTCTATGGGCTAAGTTTTTTCATTTCAACATGCTGAGTGAAGTTTTTTATCCACGAAATTGTCAGGAAGAGCAATTCAGGTTTGTGTGGGTGTGTGAGAGACACAGAGAAGCAGTGAATATATTTCCATACATTCCAAGCAAAACTTTTCAGATATATAATTCCACAACAAAAAACTCTTTCCAACTTTGGCTTTTTATGTAAATTCCAGCATGAACCACAGAGCAAACTGTCTTTTCAAACAATCTGGTTCTGTTTTCTGAAGTTACTGTGCATGCAGGCACAATATATTTGTGTTAGGTTTCATAGCTTGAGTTTCAACTTAAAATGTACTCACGTACTGTGAAGTACTGTTGGATTTTTCTATTCAGTCGAAAATGTCTTTCATCACCAAAGGCTCTTTGATTGTTAGGTGCTCTGGGAAGGAGTTTCTGGTTAATAACAACTTTAAAAAATCAACTGTCTAAAAGCTGGGGCCTAAGGGAGGAGAGGTTCTGGAGTTCCTCTCCGTTTTCTCAGAGGTGTTCTGTTCTGATGTGCTGAACTTATAAATACAATTATTTTCTTTTGAGTGCCGTCTCTTTCTTACAATCTTAAAAGTCAAGATGAATTCTTGCCTGCCAAATCATTATCTCCAGGAACCCTGACTCATGTGCAGCTACTGACTTCTTACCTGGAGGTATGCATCTCATCCTTACCCATAACAAATCATATCTGGAGCTGGATAGATATCAGGCATAAAGGAAATGTGACTTTTCAGTAGACGTATATTGTTTTATAAAAGGTTTCAGGGGGAAAAAAGAAAGAGAAAAATATTGAGGGATGGTGTTATAAGAGCTGAAGAAAAGTTCTTAGGTGCCTCCATATTTTATAATGTTTCTTTGGCCAGTTTCAAACCTAGGCAGTTTGACTCGCTCCATTGGTCTAAGCGCAGCTATTCCAAGATTTGTACAAATTATTATTGATATTTTTCAGTCAGAGGCTCAGAATGTGAAACGCTGTCTTTTTGGATGAAAAACAGTCTACGATATGTATTACTAGCATATGGGTCACTGTTGGGTCGACAACTCTTGTCTAGTATTCTGAAACCAACGGCTTGCCCAATGCCCCAGCCAAGTAAGCGCTACCTCTGGTAGTAAAATGTGAGTATAATCTATGAAAAGCTTCAGTGGGAGAGATACGGTTAGTGGCGCAAAATATGAGTCTGGGAAAGCTGGGAGATCTATTGCCAGGAAACAAAATTTGATGGTAAAGAAAGATGCTAAGTTAGAATAGTGTTAAAGTTTCTCTTACTGGTGGCAAATGGCTTTATGTGAGCGTTCAGCTTGATGACTCATTACAAAGCTCTGAATATGAGGTAGGCAGAGTGTTTTTATAACCTGGAGTCTCTTAGGAGTAATAAGGGCAATTTTTTTCCTGAGTTCTGCTCCAGCTAATCCTGGACCTGAAAGTTTTGAACTTGTGTTTCTGGGCAATTCGCTATAACTTGAGGGCAAAGCAGAATCTCTGGTCCTTGCTAGCTGTGACCCACTCTTCTCCCCTTGTGTGGGAGAGCCACTAGATGGGGACACTTCCCACATCTCCCAGCATGCCCATGGTTAGCCACTGGCAGCTGGTCTAAGGAGTCATTAAAGAATTAATTTTATGACTGTGAAATATATAAAGTCTCCTAGTAATCTTATGCTGGCAATGCTGCTGTCACACAGCTCTTTCCTTACTTGCCTGCAGACCAGCCCTTTGGCCCTCACAGCGCCATGCTGAAGCCTGTGAGAGGTCTGTGATTCGCCTGAACATGCACATTTGTAGATGGTGTTGGAGGATGCACCCCAGCATGTCTTTACAGCTGTGGTTCAACCAACAAGAGCACAACAGCTCTGTCAGTTGTACCTCTGCCTCCTCAGTATCATGTGGCAATTTAACTGTACTTGGAAGGTGTCCCCTTTGAATTAGCAGATAAAGTGGTTGTTGTGCACTTTAGTCCAAAAATACAACAGGGACACTGACAGCACGTATTACTTAAGCACATACATGCACAAGGAAAAAGCCCTAATAATTGGAGTTCTTTCTGTAGTGTTCATAATCCATTTTCCTTGCACGTGCTGGCCGCTCTTTCCTTTGACTCCGAGGATTTCATTATCCCTAAACCATGTCCCTTCAGAGCTATTGGAACTAATTTCCCCTATTTTGTAAATTGGTGTCATATCTCTGTCTTCTAGCGCAGTTCTTTCATGGGCTTGTCCTCTCACCATTTCAAATTTAACCTGGTTGTTGCCCTTCCAGGTCCTATGTAACTGTTTTTCTGGTTTTTAGACTGCGTTCTCTTCTGTTCGTTCCTTCATTCCCTCCTGTGCTAACTGCTTCCTTGCTCTTTTTTCATTGCTTAATTCTTTTATCCTTGTTTTTTCATTTTAGTTGTCTAATGTTTCTTCCGTTTTGTGCCAGTCCGCTTTCAAAAGCGGCCTCTTAAATTGCTGGGTTAATATTTGACGGTGTGAATAGGTACAAGGTGGAGTTGGAAGCTTTGCCACTCTATTCAGCAAGCCCTTCTTTTTGCTGTGCTGGCGCCAGGGTACCTGGGGTGGTAAGTCTTTAAATGCTTCCGTGGTTGGGAAGCTTGGCTGTACAAGGGGGTGAAGTGGAGCTTTTTGTGTGTGTCTGCTTTGCTATTTTTTTAAACACTCCTGATGGGTGTAATTTCCTAATAAGTGAAGAGTTGGTGTAATTTCCTAATAAGTGAAGAGTCATGAGATGCAAGCTCCTTCAAAGTGACGTGTTATGCTGGGTAACCGTTTCAAAAACATGCTACCAAAATACTAGCCTTCACTGTGGTCACAGCTGCAGGAGTTACTTTTGTCCTAATGTGACCATTCTCACTGCAGCTTGTGGCTGAAAGTTATTGCAGTATTGATATCTGAAATGACAGTGTTCAGTCTTCCTTCCTTGTATGTACTATGTTCCTGTGCTTCAGCTCTGTCTATTGAACTGGAGCTTGACTTACTGCCGTGCTATAGCACTAAGCATTTCTAACAGCCTTCTGATACTTATAAATCCTATTTAATATTAGGAATCTAAATTAAGCTGTGGTAGATGCTGTATAGATATTCTATATCTCTAAAGCCTGAGTTGCTGAAGACTTTAGGCACAATAGTGAAACAGCAAATACTGAAATTGTCTTTTTGGACATGGTGCCAACACCATCTCAAAAAGCTCCTCCTGCCAATCACCCATGGTGTGACTAGTACCTGTAAATACAGCTTATGTGATCTGACCCTTGGGAGGCTCTGCCTGCCCCTATTTTAAGACAGCATGGGACTTCCCAGATGACATCCTAGCCTTCATGAGGTTAGCAGTGCTGTTGCCTCTGCCTGCAGTGAACCTGGATTTCTTCTTTTCCTCCTCTCCCAAGCACAGGTCTTGAAGAGACTCTCAGCCAGGTAATAATTGCCTCTTTTGCACAGCTGTGGTGCATTATCTACCTCTATGGAGTTCCTTGTTCGAAGTGTCTTTCATTATTCACAATGGAAAGAACAAAAATCCCTACCAGTTATCATCTGGACTATTTTAAATCCCTGTTTTCTTCTCTCCTGCATTGTTCATGAGGAACTAATAGCAAAGCTTAACACCAAGGCTTCAAGCTTTTTAAGAGGATGTGAAATGAATTATGTAGATTGTTATGACATTATCACATTAATGTTATAAATGACTGTAAGCATTGCAAAGCAACTTCTGCCTCTGACAGAATATGCGAAACAGCTCCCTTCCCCCTGCTCAGCGCGGGTGCCCTTGGCAGTGCAGTCACCGACCAAAGGCGCATAGCGATGGCTTCCTCACTTGAGTTCGTCCAGTCATGTAACTAGGCTCTTCAGGGGTGAAAATCAACCACATTAGCCAGAAGAGGTTAACAGTTTTTTTTTTCAGATTGGAGAGGAGCTTCTGTTATCATCCAGTCTATCATCTAAATCTCCTAAATAGCATAGGCTGTAGGACTTGCATTCAGGCCTCCAACAAGTTCAGTGGTGGTTATTAATTAACACAGATGTTTTCATTTCCCTGGGCATTAGCAAGTGTTTGTAATTTATGTAAACACTGTGGCATTCAGGTACAGTATCCCACACTTGCAATTTTCTGGAAAAAAGTTGCTGTTTTTCTGGAAAATAATTATAAGCCTGCCAGGTTCATAAATATCTGTAACTCATCCAAGAAAAATCTGGGAACTTTTGAGGACTTCAGTGTAGGACAGGGCTTGTGTAGCTTTCTTCTTGTCCCTTTGGCTTCAACCTTGGCTTCAATAACAAGCTATAAGCACCTCAGTGTGGCGGGTGATCAGCCTCTTCCAGTGTCACCAGAGGCCTCCAACTCCTCATGGGCAGCCATATCTCTCTTCCTCTGTTGCCACTGTGGAAATGACCCTGGTCACGGCAGCACCGTTCCCAGCTGCACCGACCCTGCCCTGGGGAGCCTCGGCGCTGCCTGTGGCAGCAGAACGGGCTCGGCCGAGGGACCGGGAGGTGGCCTTGGCATGACCTTCAGATCCTCCTGCCACCAAGAGCGAGCGGCGTGTGGGGAACAGAGCTGCTGCGCCGAGGCCTGTGCGGCTGCGCAGCGGGCATGGGGCGGGAGAAGGGAGAAACGGCCAAGGAGTCGCGCGCTCCCCTGGGCGTTTGGTGTGAGGCGCTTGGGGAGCCGGCGCTCTGGTGAAACGGGGTGGCAGGTTCCTGCGCTCGCACCGGGCAGCCGCCCGGAGACCCGAGCCTGGCAATGGCGACAGGCGGCCATGAGCTGGGCTCGCGGGGGCAGTGAACAGGAACGTTGGCTCCGCCGACTGGGCTTGAAAAGGAGGCTTTTTCCTTCTGACAAAAATATACGTAAAGTTCTCCTGAATATTTATATTTTAGGGGGAACATTTGCTGCAATACAAAGTATTTCTAAAATGCACCAAAAATTCAAATGAGTAGTGTTTTTAATACAAATGAAGCTGCTGCTAATCAGGAGACAGAGCTTACACAGAAAAAAAATACCCAGAACTTAGTCTTGCAAGCAAGAATATTATTATACAGACACTTAGCATAATTGTTACATAAGAATAGGATCTAGTGAAACATTAAAGTGAATGTTTGACATTTAAGCATCTGGATAGAGTTAGTGGGGGCTATCATTTTACCTTTATGTCAGAACCCCTCCTGCCATATTAAAGTTAATTTCTTAGGTTTGAAGCCTGTGAGCTTTACATAAAAGTAAGGTTTAGCTTTATTTTAAATGAAAATACTCCCTGTTGTAGTAGTCCTTTCTCTCTCTCTCCTTCTCTCCTTTTTTTTTTTTTTAAACGCTCTTTCCCTGATTTGCCCTCAAACATGGGTGTCTGAGGCTGACAAATTGTCTCTGCAAATTAAGTCAAGCTGGAAGCTAGAGTACAGTGTTATGGCATAGCAGCAAATAAGATTTACATTTCCAAGCGAGAGTAGTAATTAGGCCACTGCATATTTTATAATTTCATGTTTATTTTCAAAGAGGTCTATCAAAATAAACATGGATGTGATGAGACATAAGTGCTCCAAAGAGCAGTCAGGGTTCATCAAGTAAAAACTACAAATTACTATTCCATTTTGCTGCCACCCACAGTGTTGACATCTTTAAAATACTAGCAGGCAGGTACTCTGGCCAGCACTTGCTAATTGGGTCTGTAGTTAGTGACGTACTGGGTTTCTTTGATGTGAATTTTGAAGGGAGTAGGCCTAATCTTGAGAGATACAGCACTTAGCCCTGTGTTATGGACTTCATGTCAGCACTTGAAGTATTTGATGTTTTGCAAAGTAAAGTGTAGGTGTTTCTGCTGGTGTGGATGACGGTGGGGGAGCAGTCTTCCCCTCAACTTGAGAGGAAGAAGGTGGCCTGGCATCTCCCAAACTCTAAAATCTTATGAACCCGTGTGTTTTTCTCCCTCCTGCAGAGTGTCTATGTTGTCTCTGTGCCCGAGTGTGTTAGGTTAAGTTACTGGTTCCTCTTTCTGTGCTGGGGAGCTGGTTTGGGCAGTAACTACTGATTTCTGTGCAGTCTTGTATTGTTTGCCTACACGTGATGCTGCTGCTTTTCCAACAGAGTAATGTGACCACTATAAAAAGATCAGATGACTTGTAGTTTTATGCTAATTTAAAGTTTTTAACCTTTAAATACCTGTAGTACTATCCCTGCCTTGTTGTCTTTCCTCAGAATAGGTGGGTAAGTTGAGTTAGATGTAAAAATAAATGAATAAAGTCCTTGGAATTATTTTTTTTCATCCTTTTTGCCTCACTTTCCTATTCTTATGATGCAGTCCTTCACTGAAAAGTGCCAAGAGGTTTGTATGCATTATAAATGTGCTATGAGAAGGCAATCCGTAATGCTTTGGTTTTCTTCCCCACAGCTCTGATGGCGCACGGGCCTCGCTGCCGCTCTCAGAAATAGCAAGCGGGCTGGCCGTTTTGGTCTGCCCTCCTTTGAGTTGCATCAATTCCAACCACGAGCCAGAAGTCACCCAGCGAGATGGAGCAGAGCTCCCCGCCACGGTGCGTCACCTGCGGCCAAGCGCACTTACCTGAAGAAAACCACTTGTACAGCTACACGGAGGAGGTGGATGACGACCTGATCTGCCACATCTGCCTGCAGCCTTTGCTGCAGCCCTTAGACACGCTCTGTGGTCACACCTTCTGCACGGCCTGCCTGACCAACTTCCTCTTGGAAAAGGACTTCTGCCCCATGGACCGCAAGCTCGTGATTCTGCAGTCGTGCAGGAAATCCAGCATCCTGGTGAATAAGCTCCTGGACAAGCTCCTGGTTAGCTGCCCTTTCGCAGAGCACTGCTCGGAGGTGGTGCAGCGTGGAGACCTGGAACAGCATTTCCAAACCCAGTAAGTCTGCGCTCATAGGTGGAGAGGTTTTCACTCCTCTTTCTTTTCCCTAAGGGAAGGGAATAGCATCTTCAATAAACCGATTAAAATGAACAATTAACGTAAAGGGAGATTTGGTAAACTCAGTCCCAGTGAATGCCTGTGGTATAAGGAGTCTAGACTTGAGTTTGGTCCATTCGTTTAGTTGTATCCTACTCTCTTTTTCAAGAGCTAAATACATTCAAGGTACTTGATGCTATCGTTAGCAATTCTGTGAGGATACCTGGTGGTTAGCTGCATAATGGAAGTGTATATTTAGTCATCCGAAGAGTTCCGTGAGGTTTCGGGAAGCTGAACTATCATGAATATTTCAGTAGTACATTAAGGGTTTTATAATTGCCTTTTCTTCAGCCCTCTCTTGATTCACAAATGACCTATATGTGAAGTAGAGCAGAAAACATTCTGGTTTGTATTGGTCTTCGGAGCATGGCTTGGAGCTCATCCTTGCAGGTGGATGTGTTCCCACCGCGCCGTGGGGCTCTCCGAGCTGTCGGCTCTGGTGCAGTGTGGAAGGCCTTGCCTTGCCCTTTTCCCTAGCCCAGACTTAGTGATCCTGGTGGTCAGGACACCCTCCCTGCTGGCTCTGGGAGACACATTCCAGGGGTTGGTTTGGGTCTTCCGGAAGGAGATGGCGGTGAATAATCCTCATTTTACTGGGTAAACGCACACGCTGCTGCTTTTGTCTTCCTTTTTGAATGGGAGAATGAGGAGATACCTTCAGGGCTGTGATTTCTGACTGCAGACAAATGCTTCTGCCTAGACCAGAGCAGGGACCTCAGATCTGAGTAGAGCTGGTGTTTAAGACCTAGCCTTTGCCCACAGTCTTTTTTTTGCTGTTGGCCAGTGAAACAACTTCCCCTGCAGTTTGCTGGTATGAATTGTGGTCTTAGGTACATGCCTGTCCCTTAGGCTGTGCCTAAGCTAGGCTGTGCTTTAGCACAGCTTAGGCTTGTGCTTTATGTGGAAAAGCCCAGACAAGCAGCTTAGGGTGCCAGAGGGCAAATTTCTGAGCAGATGCAACACTACTTTGTTGAAGCATCCTTGCCCTATGTGGATCTGCCCTTCACGGCCTGAACCTGCTTGAAAGTCATTGGTGCTGCGTCATCTTGGAGGGTAGTGAGCAGAGCAGAAGTGTCGTGGTTTAACCAAGCAAATGTACTGACTGTTTGGCATTATCAGAAAGGGGAAAATAAAAACATTAGCACTGATCCCTTTGCGCATTAGCATCAGTCTCCTTGCAAAATGCAAGAGCACACTTTGCACGTACTCGGTGCTTGCATGTTTGC
The DNA here is from genome assembly GCF_059628265.1 of Tinamus guttatus. Classification (NCBI taxonomy): domain Eukaryota; kingdom Metazoa; phylum Chordata; class Aves; order Tinamiformes; family Tinamidae; genus Tinamus; species Tinamus guttatus. The sequence goes on from NW_028288747.1 coordinate 9,016,869, forward strand.
AGGGCTTGTGCGTGCTTTGCCCCTGCCGAGTCTGGAATTGGATTTTACTGTTCATGGAGATGCTTTTTAATGGCTCTTGGTGTCAGCGGCCTCAGTCCAGGTCAGCCATGTTCTTGCCAGGTTGGCTTTCTGTTTCTGAAGGGAAAAATCAGCCAGGTTGCTTACAACTTTCTGCCTTTGGTCAGTACCTTCCTGACATGCCCCAAATTCAAATTTCAGCAGTAATGCAGGTAAAGGGATTAGTAGCTTGCTGTGAGCTGCTGTTTCTCTACAGATTTCAATGTTGAGACCTTAGTGCAAATATCTCTTTCCTTTGCTTTCATACTGCTGTCTTTCATGTACTCTGGATCTTCCCTTTTGACTTTGTTTATCTTGAGATGATGGAGCCTTGGCCATAAAATTAACTTTACAGAACTCAGAAATGAGCAAATTAGATTTTTTTTCACATAAAAACCAAATGGTTTGCACAATTCCTGATTTCTAGTGTTGACTCTTCTGTATAGACATGTACAAGTCACTCCAATGTCTGCATTTCTTCCCCTCAGGATAGTATTAAATATGTCTTTCTCACACACGCCTTGCAGAACTGTGGCACTGTGAATGGAAATTTGATGCCATAAAAGTCTGGCGAATTTCGTTCCAGTGCTTATTACTCATGTCAGTGGCCCGGATGTTTTTCTTGGGATCCATAAGATCTTATCCCTCTGGCTCACCTGGGCTGAACCAATGCAGCAGTAGGAAAAATCGGCTCAGTACCAGATTCCTGCAGTCTCTCTTCTATCCTGCCCTTCCCAAATCTCCCACCACGACGTTCCACCTTGGAAAACCTGGAGAAAGAGGGACTGGAAATACAGAGCAGTGACCTCCCTCCCCATCAAATCTGAAAGCTTGTAAGGAAGTTCAATACAAGGCGAAGCTGCAAAGCTGTCAGCAACCTCCTGGCCGCTCATGAAAACCCATTTTCCTCAGGTGATTTGGAGGGCTGAGTTACTGCATGGCTGAAGGGCAGCAGCAGGAGAGTAGGAATTAATAGGGTACTTTTGCTGCTGGGGGCTTCACTAAAATGTTTAAGTCCATTGCTATTCCTGAAGATGTGGGGCAGACCCCTGCCTTTCCAACCTGCAGGAGAATAAAGAGGTAACTTCGTGAATTTTAGCAGAATGACTCATATTGGGTTGTTTTGAAACATTGTGTCTGTAGGCAGTGTGCAGTGGTTTTATTTATTTGCTTTTAATGCAGGATTTGTTAATACTACTGAAGGTATTTATCCCTCCAAGGCAATCCTCAGGAGTGCAGGGACCTCCTGGGCCCCCGGGGTGCCAGCTGGGAGCCGCGTGGGAGCGGAAGGGCAGCGTGCTCTTCAGGCAGTGCCTCCGAGCAGGAACAGGGTCTCCCTCCGCTCCACTAGGTCAATAGCGCCCAGAGAAAGTGTAGGGCTTTAACAGTAATAATAATAATAATAAAGGAACCTGGAGCCTGTGGAGGGAGCGGCTCAGAGCCGGTCTGAAACCTTGACTGGATGTGATCAGTGTTCTCGGCGAATAAATTAAAGCAGGCTCTGTGCAAGCCACGGGGCGCTTGGCAGTTCTCGCATAAATCAATCCCCGACCAATCCTTGCTGTCAGGGAGGAAGCGAAACCTTGTCCCGATCAGCGATGAGGTCACTGATGGGACGAGGTGAGTTTGTGTTTTATGCTCTGTGAGAACTTTAATATTTTGTAACTCCAATTACCACTGCATTAAAAGCATCCCTATTTAAAGGGATGTTCTAATGTTTGCTCTTGCATTATTCAAAAAAAAAAAAGAGCGAGAAGAGAGGTGTCCTTGCTTTGCTACCCGATTGATATTTGCACAAAAGCATCTGACTGACTTGAGGATTTCAGAGTGAGCTCCCGCTGCCAGCCCTGAGCTGTGATCTTTTGCAGTGTTTTACTTTAAAAAGGTGTGGTCTTCCGATACAGCCTGCTTCCGAACTCCACGGGGGATATTTTTCCCCCCTTTTCAGGCGGCTAGACCCTTCCGTGATGCAGCTCGGCTCGTAACCCATCTGCTTGTGGGCAGTGATGTAAACGTACCAGCTGCCTCTGAAGAACCACTCTGAATACTGCAGGAGGCAGGTCTCTTCCCCGTGCATCATTCTGCTCTGCAGCATAAGTCACTGTCTCGCCAACCATGCTGTGCTGTCCCTAAACCCTCACGTCTCCCCATCTGAGAGCCAGACCGAGTAATCCTCTTACAGGTCAATGATTTTCTCAGTGTAGCTTCGTTTCAGGGATTTAAGCGCGATCCATAATGTGCCACCATTGCGTTGAGACGGAAAGGCTCGTGTAGAAGGGGCTTGGCTGCCACCAAAGCTTGGAGGTGCGTGTCCCACCGGCACGCAGGGAAGGTGGGAAGGAGGAGACCCGGCCCTGCCCTGAGAATGAAGGCTCTACTCTTGCTGGTCCTGCCTTGGCTAAGTCCTGCAAACTACATAGACAATGTGGGCAACCTGCACTTCCTGTACTCCGAGCTGTGAGTACGCACGCTCGCGTGTCCTTGTGCTCTCTGTGTGTCTGTCTGTGTCGGCGCCGCCGTGTTGGTGTCTCTCTCTGCGTGTCCCTGTGCCTCCGTGCATGTGTGTGTGTGTGTGCAAAGGGAACCGCAAAGCCCATAGCCAAAAGCCCCGCCACCACGGAGCGGCATCTCCACCAAAGGGCTAATAGCAGCAGTGCCTCTCCATCGCCTTCGCTCCGAGCGCGGGAGCGGCTGGGGCAGCCTGAGGGAAACAGCCTTTTTCCCCATCAGCTTTGCCCCTCGGTGCAGCCCTTAGCAATGGTTGTTGGGTTTTGGGTGTTTTCCCCTTCCCAACCCGTGCCTTGCTGTAAACAGCCTTGCACGGGAGCTGGGCATTGCGGGGAGATGAGCTCCGCGGAGCCGCGCGCGTGCACAGCCACGGGCTCCGCGTGTAAATCTGTGTGCAAAGCGCCAGGGATCCCTCAGCGGGGGCGATTCACTTGGGAGAGGGGGAAAACATTCCCGCATCTGTGTTTGTGCCAGCAGCAAAACGTTATTTTCTCTCTAATGCAAATATCAGTATAGCGGTCCATGTGCATATATATATATCTGTATATCTATATATATGCATCCTCATGTCTTAAAAAAAATGAAAATCCCAGGCAATCCCGTAGCTGAGCTTTCCAACCCATAAAACAAATACTCCGTAGTATGAGCAGAAAATGATGCTAGTTTAATTGGTGTTTGGATAATTATTGGGCCTCTGAGAATAGAAATAGATATTTGCTCCAGTATGATTTTTAAAATAATTTTATCCTGTTTATGTTTTTAAGAAATAGCCTCTAAAATATTCCTTGATAAAATGAAAGAAATAGCTATTTCTGCTCGGGAAGGAGAAATGACTATTTTGTGCCTAGAGTGGGGATGTTTCAGTAACAGTTGTGGCTGGTACAACGGATTTTTATTAATTTACAAAAGGTTTAGTCTCTACCAGCTGCAGTATTTTGCAGAAACAGAAAGGTCTCCTTTGAAATTTGTATGTGATATGCATGGCAGCTATAAATAATTTAGCTGTTCTTTGTGCCACTGCTCAGGGTTTGTGTGCGTGTTTTTAAACATTTAACAAATCTGGATTCAATGGTTATAGCTATGTCCTCATTTTCATTTAAAAGTATTTCGTTCAAGGACAAAAAAAAAGAAAAAAAAGGAAAAGGTCAGCTTAGCAAACAGGGCTCCAGGAAACACGCAGCTGCTAGCAGAGCAGATGAGCGTTTGCAATGGAAACGGTGGCATCTGAGACGTCTCATTTCCAGGAGAAGAGCCCGATGAGATTAACAGGAGCGCGCGCGCAGCCCCGCTGCTCTTCCGGGGGATTCGGGCTCGCTGCCCCTCGGAGCACGGAGGGCCGCTCCGCGCGGGAGCTGCCCCTCCGGCGCGCGGAGCGGGAGCGGCGCTGGCGGCGGCGCTGGACGTGCGGCCGCGGCGCGCGGCAATGGGGGCGCGCAGCCCTGCGGGCGCTGCTGCCGCTCCGGCCCGGCCGGGACTCCTCCCGCTGCCGTGCGCCCGGTGCCTCCTGCTGCAGCCGGGTCGGCGCGGGCACCGGTGCCCTTGTCCATGGGCTGTATTTAAGGCCCTCTCTGGTGGCAGCACCGGGAAGCAAACGACTGCTTTCAGTGCCGGTCAATGAGTTTGTGTTCGTGTTATACCCACAGGTTGCTCCCTAGGTTGCTCAGGCACTAGGCCAGGCTGCACTTGGTGCCAATTGCAAACGCGACAGGGTGAGTGTCCTACCCCTGGGGGGCCCTCAGCCCACAGAGGTGGCTCCTTAAATCCCTGCCCAGAGACACCGTGGAGCCCCATGGGGTGCCACGTACCCCACGGCTCTCCCAGTGCCTCGGAAGCAGCTCGTGGCGGGCAGAAGGGGTTTCCTCGTCACTGCACTGCCTTTGGTCGCAGGCCAGCACAAACACGGCCTCGGTCAGGCCACGTTGCTTTGCTGGCTGGCAGCCACGGAAGGTGCCAGCCGAGGGGAGCGAGTTGGGAGATGCGTACCCGCTCGGTCCCTGCAAGGGATCGGCCGCAGCGTTTCGTCCTGCTCCCCCCGGCCCTCGCTCCTCTTGTGCCGTTACAGACCCGGTTATTTGCGTAGCTTTGGGGGGAGGATGCGACAGCTTGAGGGCGTTTTCCTTCTTAAGTGCAGAATGGGTCTGGGGAATAGGGATTGCAGTACAGCCCCAGGCCTGCCTCTCTGGTATCTATCCAAGTAACAAAGGGGAATTTGGAAGAGTCAAAGAGGAGAAATGAGGTTGGGGAAAGGCTGTTAGACCTTGGCACCTGTCGGGTGTCAGGCAGCTGGAAATAGGTGTGTGCAGGTTTAGTGGTAGCATTTCATGGGAGAGATGTGTAGTGCTGTCGGTTTTCGTTTTCAGTGTTAGCACTTGCATAATTATAGGGATTCTCAGTGAGCGAATGTCTGTCTCCTGATACTGCCATCGGCACTAAAGCCACTTGCTGGCCTTTGTTGTCATTCATTTGCCCCCCACTAAACATCTCGGCTCTGACGCTGCTCTTGCCACTTGCCAATACATTAACAGCAGCCCTTGCTGAGCTAGGCTGTTCCTTCCTGTAAGGGGCCCACGAAAGGCTGAGCCTCTGGGGTGTGTAGGATGTGTCCACAGACACCCAACACCTAGAAGTGAAATAGTGAAGGAAGGGATGCACAACCATGTGCTGGAAAGCCTGTCCTCGGAAAACCGGGCACCTTGGTCATGCAGACAGCATTGGGTTTCGGTGCAATCCCCGTGGGCACGTGGCTGTGCTCACCAGGGACCCTCCTGGGAGACTGCCCAGAGCTCTGCGCGCTCGGCAGAGGTCGAGAACCGCAATTGCAGGTGCTGCAGCCGGGTTTGCTTCACTCTGAAGATTAGACCACTCCTGGCCTTAGTCGGTGCTGTTAATCGCCCAGCTCTGTCTGCCCCACTAGTTTGAATGAACCCTTTTCCACAAACCAACGATTTACTAGAAGGAAATGCACAACTTCGTTGCTATGTCTGCTTACTAAAAGTTACTTCTTTTTTTTCCCCCTTACCACTCTTCAGTTTTACGTGAAACCATCAAAGGCATCTCACCAAATTAACAGGATCAAGTTTCCCCATATAACTTTTATAGGATAAGTACTCTCTTGCATTTCCAAACAGCACTTTGGCTGGAATAGCCAGTAAAATTTAGTTTCTCTATTCATTCAGTTTGAAGAGGAGAGACACAAGCACCAGCTGTTTTCCAGTGTCTTTGGGCAAGACTTTTTATGGTGAGCACAATTTAGTTCAAAATTTTAGGTGAAGGGAGCATTCCACAGTGAAAGAGTTGAAAATTATAGTATCAGCTTGTTTTCAAATCAGCTAATCTCCCCTTGTTTTCAGCACAGGACAAACACAGCATTAACAGAAGTTGCCAGAGCAACATTTAATTTTGATCTCCCCAAAATCCATCTGCACATGGATGTCTTTGCACATACGAGCACCCCTGCATCCTGCACACATGCACTTCCTTGGACACCATGAGGTTTTTTGCAGGATGAGCGCGCTGTGCCCGATGGATGCTGTAGGACGGGCTCCTTGCCGCTTGAGGCTGAGTCCTCATGGCCCCGTTCCAGTGTGCAGCTTGGCCACGCAGATCACATTTTTTTTAACTTTTGTTTAGTTTGGTGGTGGTCAGATTTGCATGTGACTTTATGCCTGTGCTTACAAATGTACCTGCACTGAAATCAGGGAGTGCAGGAGCCCTTCAGGCAGCTGGCAGTGCCCCTTGCATGCAGCATTTGTGAGCTCCTTTTCTGCTCGTGCGTTAGTCCATCGCGTGGCTCATGTGCTGCCCTCCTGACTCTGTGCAGAGCTCTGCCCATGAAAGTGTGAGTCAGAGCTAAGCCGTGAGGTTGATTTCAAACCGGAAAGTCTTAGAGACTAAAATTTAAAATGGCTGGAAAGATTTGTGAATGAAAACGTAAGGGAAATGCTTGGGATATTTGTGCTGAGCAGCCCAAAGCACACGGGGATAAAAGCCCTTTCCCCGCGTGCTGGCTGCGGGCGCCTCTCGGGAGAAGCAGGGCTCGTGGCGAGCGCAAGGCCGCACGGCATGGACGGCAGCACGCGCGGCAGACGGCTCTGCTGCCCTCCTGCCCGCCTCGGCGGCCGCGTTGGGGATTTACGGATTGGTAGCCTGGGAGTTCTGCATGTGGTGGAAGCTGGCGTTTCTGGTGTACTTGGGGCCGATCCTGCTGTACTGCTGCTGCGCACGCGTGAAGCTTCCCTTGCTCCCTCCCCAGCCTCCTGCGCGCGCTCGAGGTCAGACCCAGAGCTCTGTGCTGCTCTCGCGTCTTCCCGTGCCCAGAGCCTCCGGGCGCCTATGGAAAAGGCTGATGTGGCCAGTGTCAATCACAGCTACTGTATTTGTGCCAGAAGGAAAACTCACCAGGAGGGTGAAAGGAAGCCAAGCTGAAAACACAGTGGTTGGCAGAAAGGGATTCTTTTTCCATTCGTTGGTAGCGTTTCAGCTCAGTCTGAGCCTACGTGCGGGTGAGCTCCCGATGGGAGCCTCCTTGCAGCCTTGCTCGCGTACGGGGCTGCGAGCTGGGGAATCGCTCACCTTCCAGCCGTGGCCAGCAAGCTTGGGGATGGGGCTGGCGAGGGGAGGCCCCAGGGTGAGCAAGGGGCTTGCACGCGGGCGGCAGGCGCTCGCCCCTCGCACTGCGGAGCTGCATGGCGCTTGCTCGCGAGCCTGCCCGGCCTCCGCTGCTCCCCGGCCATTAACCTAGTTTAGCGCCGGCACTGGCAGCGTGACAGTGATGTTTTTCCTCGAGCTATTTCTCTGACAAATCTGGTGGAATTGGGCTGTCCTGAAACACTCGGATGAATGCTGTTCTTGCAGCGCTCCTCTGCCCGTCGCGGATTAAATCCTGCTCCGAATACCGCTTCAGAGAGCAGCTGCAGCACGGCCCCCTGCCTTGCAGTGAGGCAGATCAGCAGCTCTAAGGACTTGCTTTTCAAACACCCTTGACCTTTCCGGAGAACCCGCCTTGCAGGTCTCTGGACGTGAAGCAGCTGGCCGTGTTCCATGCCCTCTCCGTGGGCAGAGCCGCCGCTCAGGAGCTGCAGTTGCTTTGCTGTGTCTTGCCGTGGGAGCGGAGCCTCCCTGCCACGCGCCGCAGCAGCAACGCTGGCCTCCTAGTACCTGCTCCCCGTGTAAGGGACATGTCGGATGTCCCACCTGAAACCTGCCAGTCACAAAAGAATCCCCGCTTGGAGCTCCATTCTCTTTTGACATAAAAATATGGGGCTTTTTTACATCTTAGAAAGCTGAATTCCTCCCTCAGCCTTGGCAGAGTTATAACTGGTGGTGAAGACTGAGATTAGTCCGTGAATCCTTGAGCTAATTTATTAATTGGCAGCTGATTCTGAATAGAAATTGGCACAAAATCAGTAACAACTTAGTGAATGAAATGACTGGAGATGATAACAGACACTGCACAACAATTTTTACCTCCTGCCTCCCCTCACCCCCTCCTAAAAAAAGAGTTGTTCAAATTCTGTAACCTCTGCATATTTTATGATATTTTCTCTCAATATGAAGTAAAAGAGGTTTGCTAGCAGTAAGCAATTTAAGCTCTATTTCCAGGAAACCGCTCTTTGTGTCAAGTTTGTGTTGACATCACCATCAAGCTTTATCAATACGGTCTTGCTTTGCTCAGCACTGCAGGCAGGCAGAGTTTCGCAGTCATCAGACGTAGCATTGACCATATCTGCCCTGGTATTTATTCTCTGTTCTCTTCGTCAATATGCCGAGCTTGATACAGTGGGTACCACGGTGAAGAGGGAATAATCACCCTCGTCTGCTATGTCCTTGTTTCATGACACCGCTGTGACACATGGGGTAAGGTCAGGTTTAGACAACATACTTGCAGCTTCTAGGTCTGTGCTCATTGTAAAGAGAGAAAGATGGCTTGACTCCCGTTGCTGTCTCTCCACAGAATAATATTTTCCTGCTTATTACATATTCTGAGCCAATATGGATTTTTTTTCTATTTCCTCTTCTCTCAACTACCTGCAAATTGTCTGCCTGAATAAGACAAAATAAATGAACTAAAATGTCTCTGGAGTAATAAATTCCAGTTAGAATTTGATCAGCATGGCATAATTGAGGGTATTTTCTTTCTCTCCTATACATGAAAAGCATTATTGTTATATATTATTTTTAACATTAAGTTAGTATGGGTGGCGTCTCACTGTTTTGATTTGTTTGGTTTTTGTTTGTTTGTTTTACAAGGGAAGGAAGGTTTTTGAAAAAAAGCAGTGGAATAGTTTCATAGGAGCATCAGCAGAGACCTCCGTGCTTGAGGATTTTATAAGTCACCAGTATGAGAGCCAAAGAGAGTCCTGCATGCTGGGGACTTTACTGGGGAGCATACAGGTGTGATGAGCTCGGTGTGCCCTGTGGTCCGCGGGAGGAACCAGCAGCGTGCCGAGCTGCTGCTGCCGTGTCGGGGTGTGTAGGAGATAGGGGTGGGCAAGGCTGTTCCCAGACCCTCCTCCCAACAGGTTACGTTACAGGCAGAAGTAAGCACGCTGCACGTACAGCCAGCGCATGTTGTGACACAGGCATTCACCAAACAGGTTTGGCAGTGGTGTGGCCAGAACTGGGATCCCTGCAGGCGGCTGTGACCTGCCCTCATCAGCACCAGCGGGAGCCACTCCAGGAACTTGGGGTTGAGCTCCTGGCCTTCTCCCCTGCTGGCAATGGCTGCAGGAAGACGGCAGTGCTGGAGAAAGGATGAGTGAGCCCTTCCCCAAGGGCAGCGTGCGCACGCTGGGCTTTCTCTTTTGCTCCTGGCACTGCTGGGGTGGCTCGTGCCGTTGAGATCTGTTGCGGGGTAGCGCTTGGTTGAAAGTGCTGGTTACTGCTGCTTTGCCTCAAGCCAGGGTGCACTGGAGATGCCAGGTCAACCTAGACAAGCTGAAAAGATCTGCCTGGGGTCTCCAGGGGTGACATCTACAACCTGGGGCTGCCCATGTGCCCTCTGCAGGGACCTGGACGTAGGACAGGCCGCGTACTGCAGCCCCGAGCATTTGCCAAATGCCACGTTCTCCTTGCCTGCTTTGCAGGTGCTTCGCGTTATCGTGGATCAAAAGGATGGCCGTAGCAAGGTACTTCCCTTGGTGTTGTGTCTCTACATTTTGGTCCGTGCCCATTTTAATAAGTCTTGCATTTAAATTTTACTTAATTTGATGATTTTTAGAGGACTGTGTGTACATCGTTTCTGGCAAACATATTAATTCCAGTTTCTTCCCTCAGAGGGGATTGAATTCCAGCACATTCTTGTTTTGTCCTCCCAAGGAATGAGCGTAATGAAATTGGACAGTAATGGTTGCTGCATTTCACTGTTTTCTCCTCTGTCCCCAGTGGTCTAAGCATTTGTAGATTTGAAGGCACTTACAGTTGTGGTCTTTTACTTCAAAATAAATCAGAAGAGAATGGACCAAAACAGGACAGAACATTTAATAAGATATATAGTGTACATCTAGACTTGCACGAAATATATTGAGCTGACAGAGCAAATAAATGCAAAGTCTTGCAGCTTTGCGTTTTTCCTAATCTCAGCTTGAATAATAGTAACATGACCCAAGTGAAAAAAAGAAAACTTATAAAGGGAGGCTGAGACCAAGTAACCCTCTTTTAGAGTTGAAGAGCTGTAATCTGCACCAGATACTTCCAAAAGTCACCTGCTCTTGTTCCATCTACCTCCCAACAGAATCCCAGAGTCATCCTTCCTCCTGCCCTTGCCCTTTCCTTTTCCTCAGCAGATACTGGGTTACATGTATTTGCTCTCTCTGTGTTGCAGAGAGGTTAATAGGCACATTTTGCAAATAAAATGCACTTCTTGGGTTTGTACTGGCCTCCTAGTGTGCTGGTGCTGTCTGCTAATTGCTGCTCCAACCTCCCTGGACTTCATGTCTGTTTTTCAAATCCCCAGCGAATAGAGGTTGACAATGAATGCATGAAATCCCACAGTGATTTTGTGCCCCTTGGGGCTTTGCAACACCAACAGAGCTCGCAGCCAACGGGGTGAAGGTTTTGGCTGTACTGAGTGAGTTGCCTGAACATTGGGCAAAAATAACTGTTTGTGCCTCAATTTGCTTACCTTAGTGCAGTGTTATGTAAACCATCTTGATGCTACCTGCCAAGCATCAGCTGGCTGCTTCTGACCTGTATGAGTTTGGGGAGAAAATGCAGGTTTGAAACATTATAAAGGAGTCTTTCTTTTGGTTCTCTTAGTATAACCTGTAATACTAGTTACAAGTTTGTTATAAGCAGTGCCATAATGTGTTTTGGTTTCTTTAACTATTTTCTTCCTGGTTACTCTTGTCTATTCTAATCTTTATCTTTCCTTTTCTTCTGAACTCTTCTTCACCCCGCCCTGCTCTGCTGTGGCCTTTCCCACAAGCTACCACAAGCTACCCACAAGCGGTGCTTAGGAGCAGCAGTGCTGGGGGATCCAAGTTAACAGGGGAGAAGTGCCCTTAAACACTGCTCTGCCCCATGAAAATATTTTTCTCCAAATCCAGGGCCAAGCAATGAACTGGTTTGAAAATAAACACTTTTCTCAGACTTGCTCCCTATTGTAACCACTGTGGTGAACAGACAGAAACAAGATCAAACAAGAGCAGAGTCCTGCATTTAACTGTGACAGGCAAGTGGAAATCACCCCTCTGACTCTTAAGTCACCTGAACTCGGCAAGTTCAAGTATTAGCACGTGGTGAGACCCTGCTGCCCGAGCTGTGCTGGCCATGTCCTCCTCATTGCAGTGGAATGAAGCCCTGTCTGCCCCTTTCTGTCATCTCCAGGCACCTGATGTGTCCTTCAAGTGACTATGCCCTTGTCCCATTTGAGGAGAGTGGAAAGGAGAAGGAAGGACAGAGACACTGGCTGACTTGATCTGCTCAGGAGCCATGAGGTTAAGCACAACGGTGATGAGCACGTTAAGTCATGTGTCTTGTGTCTCCTTAGGCTATTTCAGCACTGCATACTGAGCTGGCTATGTCTCTTATTTTAAATTTATGGATTAATATATGAGTAAACTGTGAATTTAAGCTGCTGAGCTTAATTTCAGCAAAACATGCTGAGCTGAAGGCTAAAAACAAAGGCGGCTTAATGGATTGACCGGGTTTGGTGAGATTCTCTTTATATCAGCTTCACTTCAGCAGGCCTGGTGAACTCTAAACATTTATCTGTTAGACTAAACACAGGTTAAGCCAGGACATGAAATAGTTCAACTTGAGAACGGATATGTAACGTCAGAGTTTTATCTGCTGATCCTCTGGCTAGTTAAATTACCACCTGGACTGAAATCCTCAAAAGAGTTGCAACTGCCCTGTATGTTGAAGCCCACTACAAATAAAGAGCATAAAATAAGCCAAGGAAATAGGTCTGATAAGTTCTCCCACATTGCAGCTGAATTCTTTTTACCTGGTTGGTTTGTTTGGCTCCTCTCTAGCTGTTAGACAATCTGCTACTTCTGCTCGGAGGAAACGGTGCAAGATGGAGAAAGCAGATAGTTATTCCAGTGTGTTTGAGCTTCTTCTCACTTAGATTGGTTTTGCACAGATATTGTTCCACTGACTTCAACAAAAACCATCAACTCTGTTGATTTTCATTGGAGTGAATTAGGAAGAAAAAGAGGTTTTGTGAACAAGGACAAGCACGTGTTTTTACATGTATAGGGAGAGATGCAGTAGTAAGAAGCTATATTTTGGGAAAAGGGGCTTTTAACTCTGATTCATAACACTAGTTTTGATTTTAGCAGAAACAGCAGTTCTGGAAAACAGAACTTCCCTTGAGGCTATGTGGGTGAATGAATTCGGGCAATACAAATAGGATGTCAGGGCCTCCAGCTTTTGCAATCTCTGTGAATGTCTCCCCTCATCTCACCCTGAAAAAAGCCCTGTGTGGGAGCTTCATAAAACCTCAGACTCCGCTTTTCCTCTCCCTTGTGACAATGGTAGCTGCATGACTGCAAATCTTACAAAATCCTGACTTTTCTCCTGTCTGTGTTGAAATATATCTCCCAGCCTTGGTAGGAACAAACTCCATGACTTTACATTGACCATTTGCCCTGCTTCAAGAAGGCCCTTCTTAGCAAGCTACTTTCCAGAGAGCAGCATGACTGATGGGAAAACAGATTCATCATGTGCAGCTGAGGCTCAAGAATGCAGAAAGGTTCCCTTGCTGCGCTCCAGCCTGGGCACCTTTCCTTGTAAGGGTTGTCCATCTCTCCACTGAAGGCTTCAGGAGGCAAGGGGAAGGGACCTGGAAAAGAAACTCTAGGAAAGGCACAGCTTAAGGCTAGTGAAGCACCCTGTTTCCCACTGATTGCAGTGATGGGAATGAAGTAGGAGTTGTTTTGGCAGCCTCATTTTATCTTTGGTGCAATTTTTCCCCGCTTCTCTTTCTGCCTAGGCACCCCATGCCACTCTTCCCTGCCTGTCCCTTTGGCCAAGCCGGGAGGAGCATCCGTGTTTCGGAGCCGGAGACCCTGGGCACGGAGGAGGAGAGCAGAGAGCACCTGGGTCCATGTGACCGCAGCGCTCCTGCCACTCGGGCACACGTTGGCAGGGTTTCAAAACAAACTTGGGGTCATACTGGATGTATGTGACTTCCTGTGGAGCCCAGGGATATGATTTTATAGGCATATATAATTGTATTATTTGTTTAGGAAGTGGTGGCACAGCTGGTGTCCTGCGCATCCCTCGGGAAGCGGTCTGCCTCCCCTGTCCCAGGAGGAGGCGAGGGATGGAGCGCAGCCAGGTGAGGGATGTGGCTGGACCCCGCGCCCGGCCGCGCTCCCTGGGCCGGCATTCCCTGGATGTGCTGCTGGCGCACGAGGAGGAGAGCGCCGGGACGTGGCGGTTCGAGCTGCAGAAGCTGCATCAAGATGCTCCTGCACGCTCATTTTCAGAGAAGCAGGGAGATATGATCCATGTGTTTTCCTAATTTACGTGCCTGTTTTTAAAACAGTGTTTGCTATTTGTAAAGCTCATCAGACCCATGTTTCCTGAGCAATGTTTTCAAGAAAAGATTATGATTATATGAAGCATTAGCTTGGAATCACCTCCTGGGCTGTCCGCTGCTGACAGTTCCCTTGGCACCTCTGTTTTCCTCTGCTCTGTTTCCAAAAAGAGCAGCTGTGCTGCCTGCGGTCCTGCACCAGGGCCGTGTGCCCCGTGCCTCTCCTCCCCTGCCTTTAACTCCTCTGCAAAGAGCCCTCCTCCTTCCATGTCCTTGGTTTGCAACAGTCCCCGCAGACCAAAGGTGCCTTGTTAGGCCCAGAGCTGAGCACCTGGATGTGGATTAATGCAGGATTCTAGTTGGTTCCCTGAGCTCAGCACCCTTCAATATTTGGATGTAGCTCCAGAGCTCTATCTCAAGGGCCAAGCTCCCCTGAACTTTGTGCATAACAAATCAGCTAAAACCTTCAGCTGAAGCTTTGCTAGGATATCAATGGGTGTCTTCTATTTTCACCCACCTCTATTCTTTTTGTTAGAAGCGTGGTGGTACCTGAAGGGTAAAGGCTGCTCCTACAGTCAGGGCTCTATGGACTGCTTTTAGTCCCTGTGCTTTTGTGCTATGATGGTATAAGGAACCCACAAATGAGCCAAATCTGCGCTGTGGGGAACAGTGTGAACAAAGAATAGCAAGACCTAAAGACTTTTTATTACCTAAGGACTAAAGGGAACTTTTAACTTGCTTTGCAGATGTGACATGGTGCAGGGTAGGACCTGATTCTCCTTGTGCTCCAAAGCCTGAACTATGGAAAGCTGTCACCTCTGAACTGCTCGCCAGGGTGACTGAACAAATCATCTTTTTGCAAGCTAGGTCCCACTATGAAAGATGCTGCTGGAAAAGTCTGCTTGCTAGTTTAGGAGAGTTTCTTTTTTTCTTTTCTTTTTTTTTCCCTCCCCCTTGCAAGCTCATTAAGGCAGCAGCAATAAAATGGCCTTGGGAAACCAGTACCTAAGACCTGCTCTGAGAGCCCAGTTCCTGCTGGGAGCCCAGAGAAGGGGCCTTTGGAGAGAGGGCAGATGCTCCCCCAGAGAAGCGGTGTGAGCCCGCTGGGAAGTTGATCCCCGACAAGTTGGGTGTGCGGTTCCAGTGCTGCCCCTTGGCCAGGGGACCTTCTCTGGTGAGTGCCCTTATTCTGGAACAGGGATGTCTCCTGGGGAACTGCTCCGGGGGATGCATTTCCACACACATGCGTGCTCTGGCTGGGCTGTTACTACCAGCCACTCTGGTAATCACATATTTCCTTTGTGCAGACGAGCTCTCAGTAAACAGTACCTCTCTGGAGGCCGGTGTGGTTAACCTGCGTGGAGCTGTTTGTGCCCAGTTTTGAAAGGGCTCCTTGCTGCCAGTGTCTAAGTACTCGACAAGCCTCCCTATAGGATGCTGTCACAGTTCCAGTTAGCTGGAAATTAAAGGGGAAAACAATTTGACGTGAGAATCTTGCTCTGTTTACAGGCACCAAACTTAGATATTTCTTTCTCTTTCTTCTTCCTGCTTCTTCTCCCTCCACATACCACCACCACAAACAAAAGCTGCTGCCTGTGGGCATCTGGTTTTGCCCTTTCAGGTAGATAACCAGGTTCAGGGCTGTACAGGAGTCACAAAAGGTACAATTGGCTGAAGACAGATAAACCACTAAACATTGATTCAAGGCATTGCAAGAAAAACACTAACACAGAAACATATCTCAATTGCTAATGTAAATATTTAAATGCATTGCTGGTTTTGTTTAGTCTGTCTCCATCTTTTTCTTCTTAATCCTCAGTGTTCATATCTGGTGTGGAGGAGGTATTATTTTGGAATCAGAGAAAATGTTCTTATTGTAGTCCTAAGTTTAGTCCATATTAGAAAACTGGTCTGGATGGGTGAGTTCGCCGTCTGCATTGACAGGCCATGACAGTAGTATTTACATGAAGCAGGTAGGATTTGTTTTAAATAGATCTGGATTTGGGCTGCCAACACCCTCACCATGCTACAGTCTGCAGGACATAGGTGTAGATGCTGTACCCAAGCCTCTGATTGATTGGTGGTGGGGACTTGGATCATCTTGGGTCGTGAGGGAGCTAGTGCCTTTGCTCTGGAGATGGGCCATACCTGGGTGAGCTGCTGGAGCTGCCTTCGGAAGGACAAGGGTCATCTCGGTTTGAAGCAGACAGGCCCCAATTACCCGGCCTGCAGGGCGGATAGTGACCTGGCACCATCTGCTCTGCCCTCGCCTCTCCATGAAGGGCTCCGTCGTCGTCACCGCTACCGAGCCCGAGTCTGCTGCAGTTGTGACGTTAGGAAAATCACAGCTTAGGCTGGAACAGCCTCGGGCTGCCTGCGTCACTACCACGCCAGAACCTGTCAGAAAGAATTCATGGTTTGGAAGCACTTCAAGAAAGCCTCTTAAACAGCAGCCCAAACCCATTTCACAGCAGCAGCAAGGTCAAGCAGGATGTGCCATCTACTAGGACAGCAGGGACGAGGTCTCGGTTTCAGGTTACCTGGAGGAGGTAACCGCAGCTCCTGCTCAAGGTTCAATTTTCCGCACCTGCTGTCCAAGTCTGCCCACGGTGTTTGAGGTGCCCGGCTGCATGCCCTGTGCTTGTATTTTAATTTCTAAAGCGAAAAGAGTTGTTGGGATTTGAATATTAGACTTCCCCTGGCATCAGTGGTATGAAAAGGCAGCAAAAGAGCATTCTGTGTTTATTTTCTCTTTCCTGTATATCCTTAGGATGAGTAGGCAGGTTAATGCATTTCGTATAGGGACAGAACGAGAGGGCTGTCCCTTACCCCCTGAATTTTTAGTTAATTGAATAACTAAAGAAAAATTGGAGCAGAGGCATTATTGGGTTTTAAACCACACAAAGATAGATAGCCTGCTGCCTGGGAGAGCAGAAATGACTGTGAAATCCCAAAGAAACCCCTAGTATCTGCCGGCTAAAGCAGAGGAAGAAGAAGCAGTCCAAGCACCTTGGGCTAAAAGGGAGCTATGGTGCAAAAGGTCTTTTCTCCTCCCCTTTTGCACCTCTGTAAGGGACATTTGTTCTGTGCTGTTAATATGGTACCTGCTTTTGTTAGTCCAGGAATCCAAGGGCACCTCCATGCTTCCACCACTGCCTGTACGTGTGTCTGTGCTCGATCAGTGTGTTCCTAACGCACGGAGAGGCAGGAAGGGCGAGCGGATGGGGTGCCTTGGGGCGCTCCGGAGCGCGGGTCCTGCTTGGCGGGACGCTGCTCGGCCGGAGCGCGTGCGCAACCGCGCGCAGTCCCTGGCACAGGCTGCTGCTGGCGGGCAGGCCGTGCTGCTGCCCGCTGCTCTCTGCTCTGGTCTGAGGTGTGCCTCAGGAGCCCAAGGCCCTTCTCCTTTTTTCAAATTTGGCTTAAATGCTTTGGGTGAGAAATTGTGTTTTCCACAATTTTTGCAAAACGTGTCTTCCTTACCATGCGAGTTTGGGGAATACTGTAAACAACATTCCAGCCATACTTGCGCTGTGGCTGAACGAGGCCTTTCTGGAGTCTTCAAATGCTTTTATAATACGTGTTTATTTTAATGGAAGGGCTGAAATTCTCACTTGAATTATTTCATATTTAACTGGGTGGAACCCATTAAACCACGAGCAGTGAAGATTTTTGCATGCCCAGTGGGTTTGGGGGGTTCTGTCCTGAAAACTGGCTCATAACATCCCTCTGCTCCATCCTCTCCAACCATATGCGCATAGGGAAAGACTGCAGAAATAGGAGGAGCAGAAGCCAGAGCGTTGTTTTTCTGGAGTTGGATGAATTAAATGTACTGCTGGCTATGCTATGTTCACAGAAACTCATAAAATGATATTTATTCAACAGTGTGAGTTATGTACTTCTTATGCCAGCATCAATATTCATTTTTTTCTGAAACCCTGAGATCTCAGCTCTGTGGTGCGCCAGGAAACGTTGCTCTCCCTTCCCCACCCTATGCGGCACACGTGTTGTTTGAGGGCTTTATGTCAGAGACTGACTCTGAACTGGGTGCAGGTCACATTTGTTTGGATTGTTTGAGGGTCCTGGTTGAAGATCAGCCCGCGAATTGGATAAGACAGGAAAACTGAAGATTGTTTGTGACGTTCCGTGATGCTTCTTCCTTGCTGCTGTGGAGACATCTGCATGGGCTCCAGGCAGGATCTCTGTGTCCGTCACCTTCCGCGGAGGTGTGTGAGACCTCCCTGCCTTTGCAGACCCAGAGGAGGCACGTGCATTTTCCGAGCACGGCGCGTCCCAAGACGCGTTAGTCATGTAACGTAGCCACCCGTGCTGACCTCGGAGGAGCCTTATGCAACCTCTGGGTCGCTGAGGTCGGGGCAGGTGCCACCAGAGCTGGGCTCCCGGGTGGCTGCTCAGCCCGCACCGTGGCACTGGCAAGGCACAAAGCGAGCGCGGCTACCGGCCACAGCCCCGTCGTGTCCTGCAATTGCAGATTGCAGCTGCTGCGTGTTAGTGAATTCAGGGCTCTGCTGGAAACACCTTGAAATTGAATGCAGTGTCCCCTTCTATTATCTTACACTTCTAATATTGCATTTCACTGCTTTATGCCAGCAGAAGCTTAGAGGTTAATCTGAGCAGTGCTGGCTTGTTGGGTCTGTGGCATAGTGGGTATTTTGATTAGTCGTATGGAACAAAGAAATGTGGGTTAAGCATGTGTAAGTGCAAAGTTTTTGCCAAGCAGGCCCTTCTGCCTGCAGGAACGTGGCTGTATTGATAATCTCTTTTTCATATTGTGATTGCTGTCAAAGAACCCAAACCCCGTGTCCCTTTGCCAGCATGTTTTGTTCACCACGTCCTAAGCTTTCTATAGTATAGGTGGGGTTAATAGAAGAGGATGACAGTGCTAGATCACAGTCAAGATTGCCCTGTGGATGCTAGTGCTATTTTTTAAGGGGCCCTGGATGGACTGGAAAATCAGACATGATACCTGACAGCTCCTGATGACTTTCCAAATACCTGAATAACGTGTATTACATTTTACTGCTCCCTGGTGCAGGCTTTCCATAGATAAAAAAAAGTACCAATGCTGATCAGCAGCTGTTGATAAATACTTACGTTTTCCATGAAGAAATCTTTTGGAGAGGTGGGACTTTCCAATATAGGTTTTCTCTCTTCCTTTTGAAATCATGCTCCAGTTTTCCTCAAAAGCCAGGAAGGTAGAAGATTTGAAGGTATGTTATTGTTTCGGTTTGTTTGTCTTTTTTTTGGTGGAGGGGGAAATGATGTAGTTCTGCAAGGTGCTGAATGCATCTGATAAGAGTTTAAATCAAGCTCCAGCTCTGTTGAGGTCAAGGACTTTAACAGCAGTTCATTGTAAGCTATTGAATACTAAAAAACACTACAAGCCATCAGCAAGAGCTAAAGACTCTCTTGGGCTCAAAGGTGCTGGCCCCGGGCCTCGTGTTCCATTTTATTTTAGGACATTCTGGTTGTCCTAACTGGGTACTCACGTGCTCCTGGCTGTGTTGGTATC
This sequence comes from Tinamus guttatus, assembly GCF_059628265.1. Taxonomy (NCBI): domain Eukaryota; kingdom Metazoa; phylum Chordata; class Aves; order Tinamiformes; family Tinamidae; genus Tinamus; species Tinamus guttatus. Next base: position 9,035,951 of record NW_028288747.1, read on the forward strand.
TGAGCACCTGCCACAGCTTAAGAGACAGTCCCCTCTTTTCCTTGCTTGGATTGCTTGGTGCGAGTAATTTGCGTGCAATGTGATTAATATTATTAGCCTACTCTTGGGAGCTTTAATATTTAATTAAGTTTCATTCAAATAAATACTGCTGCTGTTTTGCATAACACAAGGTCACTGTGGTTCTGAACTTGTAGCCTGCAACTTTACTGTGATGAACAATGTTTGTTTGCAGTAATCTGGGAGTGAGTAGTAATTAACAGGCTGACTGTAGTCTTTCACCCTGGCTAATTCCTTATTTTTGTCGCTTTAGGTCTACTTGTGTTCTGCAAGTATTACATTTAAAAGCAGCACAAAAAAAGTGGAGGCTGTAGTGGTAACCTAAGGCCAAGCCTTAAGTGAGCAATGAAAACAGACTGCTGGTGCTGGGCTGTTTTCTCACAGTGCTAATGGCTTCAGGGGGTGCAGAAGGGACAACAGAAGGTGAAGCCATAAATTATATTGTAAGTAGTAGCTTCTCAAAAGTAGTAGTTGTATTAGGCACGTTAGCTTCTGTGTTAGACCGATCAATAGGAGAAGTTGGCAATTCCAGCCCATATTCTGGCTTGCTCATGTAGGCTCTGTCAAGCAATTTGCAGCTTCATTTTCTTGTGTATAATAGAGCTGCAGTTAATTGTATTATAATACGTATGTACATATGCACACAAACACACTCATATATTTTTTTTGAATGGCTTAATGCTAGCAATATTTGAAACTGTGCTTGACCCCTAAAGAGAATCACTGTAGTTGTAGTTTCAAAATCAATCAGTGTCAAAGTAATGGCCTGGAAGAAGTGTGAGGGGAGGGAAAGAGCATGATCAGGAGCAACAGTTTGTACCATCTCAACTACTGTGGTCATTGCACAATAAACGCAGGCATGATTTTTGCCTACGGTTTCAGGCAACTGATGTTGTTTACTGATTCCTTCCAATTCTCTATTCCCGTGGTAGAGGCTAATGGGACTCTTTAAATATTTCATAATAGAAGCTAATGCTGGTGACCAAAATCCAACTTTTTGTTTCCTAAAGAAAAGAACAAAGTTTAAACATGACCACGTTACATGTCCCTCTGGTACCATGCACATGAAATTTGAACCTTAACAATTTGTTCAAGAATAAAAATGTTTTCCAGGTTCCTTTAGTTGTCCTGAAAACCAGTAGGAAATCCAGAGATTCCTCCCTTTCCTCAGGATAAACATCCAAGTTTAAGATGGCTATTTGGTTTCCCTTGCACACTTCTGTTTAGTGTGGTGGCATCGCAGCACGAGGGCAGTGTGAAAATGACAGCTCTTCTCTGGGCTCAGGTCTTCTGGACACAGGACAACAGCCCAACTTTAGGTGGTGTTGGTTAGTTAGTTCTGGACTTTGCTTAATTATGATGGCCTCATAATTGAAACAAAAACAAGGAAAGCAGGAAAAAGTACAGCAATTTGTAGAAGACAAACTAAAATAACGAAAACTAGAGATTTTTTCTTTCTTGTGGGAAAGTATGTAATCTAAATATCTTTAGCGTAAATAAAAAAATATTATGAGGACCTTTCTAAATATTTATAGAGTGCCAATGCAGAAGGATAGAGCCACTACACCTACTACGTGTTTATACTTGAGCGAAGGTCTCTGGCTGGCAGCAGGGCGCGAGTTGCCTTAGACAACCTCTCTGGAGCTTTCTGCCTCCAGGCCCGTTGTACTTACAGAAGCACTACAAGGGGGGCGAGATGGGGTTTATGGAGGCATGGGGTGGAATCCCTCTCCCCAGAGCCGAGGAGGCCGTGGGGATCAAGCGTGCGGCCTGCGCTGTGACGGGCCGCTGAGCGCCCCAGGCCTCTCGCAAGGCCTTTTGTGTACAGGGGCATCGGTACCTCGCAGGGAAAGAGGAACGGTAACTGGCACCGTTTCCCACTGACGGGGGATGAGAAATGAGCCATTTTCTCCACACAAAGCAGCAAGACGCTGACCCTGTCATGAGGGAGACCATCAGAGAGAGAGTAGCCAAGTACATAAGTGGCAGGGCCCTGAGCACGTAGGAGAGCAGCCCCGAGCACCTGGAGGTGTTGCTGGCCCTGTTGGGAAGTTCAGATGCACTTCCAGGAAACAGCCTCTTTGGAGTTGCATATTTGCATGTAGTTTTTTGCAGTCTGATGACAGTTGGGAACTGTAGTCCAGGGGTTTAAAGCTTTGCTTTTTGACTGCTCATCCCGTTCTTTATGCTAATTGAGGAAGGTCAGTGGTAGACAGGACCTTCCTGGGCATAGCTGCCCACGGTAGCCCAAGGAATGCTCTTAGCATGACACAATCATAAAAAGCAGAAAAGGTAAATATGTTAATTATTTTTCCAAGTACTTTTTTATATATATTTTTTATTTTTATGTGCAGGGTTCATGCAATGCTTAATTTTTGCGAGAGCGCAGAACTATCAAGGAAAAGACTTTGATTCACCACATTGAGCTGCTAAGCACTCAGTTCCTGGGCTGATTTTCATATGGAGCAAAGGAGGAATTTGGCACGCAGGCCCAGGGCTTGGAGGAGGCAGCTTTCTGAGAGGATGAAACCACGTCGCTGGGTGTGACGGGCAGCAGATCATGAGTCAGCTTCTCTGTTAAAGATATTGACGCCTTTGGCCTCCTAAGTACCTGCGTGGTTAGTCTGGAGGGGAGCCCATGGATTCGCTGCCTTTTGGCTTCGATCCGTAACATGGGATTTGGCTTGAGGTTAGGTGCCTAATTCCCTCTTTGTTTTCAACTGCAGTTCCCATTGAGCTGTTGGCAGCATTAAGATTGGAAGAGCCAGCGTGTTCCCTGCTGGAGAGCTAAGTCAGTTCACTTGCTTTTTGACGGGTTTTTGGAGGATTTGGGGATTGAGAGGTTTGCCCAAAGTTCCCTGTGGTTGCTCTGCCCCAATCCCTCCTCCTTGGGCAAGGTAGGAGCCCCTCATGGCGCTATAGGGGCACGCAAGAGAGGCTGCCCGCGTGCTCTGCTCCGTGTCAGCGACCTTTGGTTTCTCTGTCATCCAGCCCGACAGAGTTGGTGACACTTTGGGCCTCTGATCCTGGCTTATCTCAAGTCTGCCCTAGCCCAAATAACATGGGGACAAGGTTGCTTCCAGCGAGGGCCCAGGTGAAGCCTGCTGGTCTGCCCTGCTCCGGGTTACGCCGGTCAGCGTGACGCGCCGCTGCGTGGCGTTTCCTTCCTTCCACCAGCAGTCATGCATGCTTGGTACACGCTGTTCGTGGCTGCACTTGAACAACGTGAAGTGACCCAGAGCAGAAAGCCAGGTATGTGAGAAGAAGCAAGTATGTTATAGACACATCCTTTTTTTTGTTGTTTTTTTCCTCGCTTTGATTATGGCTTGTTTAGATAACTAAAAGTGAGGTGAAACGTCAGTGCGGTTGTCCTTGTGTGTTTTGCCTTTCTTGTTTGCCCTCATGACAGCCTGGGTATGGAAATCTCTGAGGTCAGCTTTGCTTTTGGGCCTTCCCCGCTGCATGGGTGGGTGCCTTAGAGACACTGAGAGGGAAACACGTCGCTGTTGTAAAACCACTGTTTTCGTTTGCATTTGCAATATGCGGAAATGTTTCTCTTGGCCTGGAGTTTGAGCAAAGCTTGTTTTTGCAAACTGTGGGACCAGGCTAAAGCAGCCGTGGGGTTTTGGATCTCCTTGCTCCGGCGCCTGGGCTGTGCTGCTGCTGGAGCCTGCAACGCTCCATCGCGTGAGGGGCAGGGGCAGCCGTGGCTCCGGTTGCTCCGATGTGCTGGGAGCGAGGCCTCGTCCAGGTGAAGTGTTGAGCTTGTGGCACCAGGCGATGCTGTTTTAGTGGCATGAGCTCAGCAGTGTCTTCGTGAATGAACTTCATGGCTTGAGCTCAACAATGAACTTTGACAAAGATTCATTTCTTTTTTTTTAGCCTCTTTTTTTCTGGCCTTCGAGTGGTTCCCATGTCATAGAGCAGCACAAAGTGCCTGCTGTCCAGAGCAGGAGCATAAACCCACGGGTGCCCTTGGCCTGCAGCAGCGGCGGCTCCGCTTCGTGGCTGCCCGATGCACCCAGGTATCCCGTGCTGGCTGCCACCCCTCTCCTCTTCCCGCTGTAAATCAGGCAGCTGATTAACAATCACAGTGAGAGAGATAATTAGCGCTGGCATGTAGCTGCCTTATGGATCTCGCTTTTCTGGGAGCCAAATCCAGCCATATGGAAAAGCATAGCTGGGACGCTATAAATATGATTCCACTTAGACAGTTGTCTCTTTCTGTTTTCTGTTATCGCAGCAGTGTCAGCACAAGGAAAACAATGAAAGTGAAGGGATGCTGTTCCAGTTTTTATTACGAGTTTGAGGGGTTGCTAGGGTGTTGTTTTTTTTTTTATTTTTCTTCTTCAATGACACTATGTTAGTCTGAAGAAAGAGGGCTTGCATCTTGTTCATGCATGCCTGCCACAGTTATTTAGGAAATAGATGCAGCACTCATACTTGAAGAGCTTTGGCTCTCTTTTAACTATTTCTGGCAGAATTAGAAAGATTTGCTTTTTTGCTTTATATCACGATAACTTGTCTTCTCCAATAAGCCACATCTTAAACCTTGTCATCCCTCTTTGCGTTCAAAGCAGCTGTCTGCTGTTCATTGCAGTTGGGCTGATCTTGTTAACTGGATGTCTGAAGTGAATTCAGCAGCAGAGACTGAGAATTTGCATGGAAGTGTTAAGTGCAAAAGCACAGATGAGCACGAAGCAGCAGCTGAACCCACCTAGGTGGAAATCTCTGGGCAGAGCCCCGTATGATTTTCCTGTCAGGCTTTATACCATCCACCAAAACTGGATAGTATGAAGCCTTTTGAGGCTTCGTTTGCAGGCCATTTACAGGACTGCTTCCCTAATATCCACTACTGAAGTTTCACTGGCAATTAAAAAAAAAACAGAGTAGGAGTACCCCTGATACTGCTCTTTGCTAATAAATAAGGGTATGTCATCAACGCCTACTCAAACTTTTAAACTATAATCTTCCCATCATTGTTCTTGATTATTGAATCTTTACACATCTCTCTAGTGCAGAGATTGTCTTTTGAGGACAGCAAACAATTCACCACAAAGTCAATTTCTTGTCTATGTTTTGTTGCTGTGGCTTTTAAAACTATGTTTAACAATTTTGTGGAGTTTCACAGACTTGGTTAGTAAATGTGACTCCACTGCAAGTTCTGGCAGACGTCAAGGATACTGAGAACAAGGGTTCCCAAAATGCTGTTTTGGAGAACTCTGTGCAGGCTACAAGAGGGACCTTTGTGGTTCTGCTCGCTGTGATTAAAAAGGACAGGATCCCACTGAGTGCTGGGATGCTGGGGGACATGCCATTCCTGGCAGCTGAACGGAGATATAGGGAGCTGCCTTCTGCAGTGGAGACAGGAGAGCTCCTCCCTTCCGTTTGACACCATCGTGGCTGGATTAAGCATCCCAAATACCTGTTTGTTGGTGCTTTGGAATAGATGACCAGCTTTCCATTCCACTAAGGAGTATTTCCTTAGTTACTTTCAGGACATTTCCTTTTCCTAGTGAAAGTTTCAGAGACCTTAAAGTGTGTACAAAACGCTTGCATGGTTGCGTCAGTGTGAAGGGTTTGGGGTTTTTTATTTTTAAGAAGGAAGTTGTCAAAATTAGTATCAGATAAGTGATGGAAGATCATATTTTAATGCTAAAAATGTTTTTAATTCATTTTCTTTCTCATGAAAAAGTAATACCCTCAGAGAAATTAAATCACTGCTCTGAAGTCAACACGCAAAACTGAGCCTAGTCCTCCTTTCTTCTTGCTGTCCCAAGAATTGCTTTCAGAAATGACTTCTCTTCCAAAGCCTCTGTTAGGGCACTGTTTTTCCCTGACACAACCTCGCGAGCTTTGTGTGCTGTGTGTATTATGCATTGCCTTTTGTGCACGCTGTACATTGCAAAGAGCTTGCTGTCCCTAGGGGTTTGTGCAGCTATTTCTGTGAATTCATCCCACAGGGCGTTTTTAGGAAAGTCATCAGTTAGCCTTTGCCATGCAGAAGGAGATAATAGTAACTGTAAGTAGGCCAAGCTTACTAGATTACTATTGAAAGGCAGATTTTTTTTTAGTAGAGTGAATGAAGTTATAATGCTGGAGCATCGGGCAGAAGTGGTGCTGGAGAAAAGTGCCAGGTGCTGTTTCCTTGGGCTGCCCTGGTTTTTTGGTTGTTTTATAACTCTGGTTAAATACTGAATCACAAAGAGCACAACGGCCTTTAGCTTCATTAAAGGGACTTTCAGGCGGGGCCAGCAGGACCCTTGCTGCTGCCGCGCGGGTTTTTTGCTAGGTCAAGGTGCTGCCTCCCCTTTCTGAGCTGGAATAGCAGAATCAGGAACTTGACGCACGCTGGCGCAAGGAGAGCAGGACGAGCAGGACTGCTCACGGTGCAGAGCCAGCTGCGGTGGCTTTTGTTCCACCCGCAGCACCCAGAAGCTCTCGGGCAGTTCCCTGCTTTCTTTCGTTAACCAAGACAAGGGGCAAATGATAGATTCTGGCCTTTGGTTTAATTAGCCAGTGCCATTCCTGCCTTTCGCATCCACGGTAACTGTTTATACACAGAATCACAGAATGGCTGAAATTGGAAGGGATCACCTAGTCCAACCCAGAGCACGTGGCACAGGGTGGTATCCAGGTGGGTTGGAAGATCTCCAGAGAAGGAGACTCGACAGCCTCTCTGGGCAGCCTGTGCCAGGGCTCTGTCACCCTCACAGGAAAGAAGTTCTTCCTCATATGGAGGTGGAACTTCCTGTGTTTCAACTTGTACCTGTTACCCCTTGTACTTCGCTGACCACTACCAAGAAGAGTTTGGCCCCATCCTGTTTATATTTATACACATGAGGCTACAGATAAGACTGTCTCTCTCCTTCTTTGTCCAGAAATAATCTTTCTGAGCAAAATTATAGCTAATTTGGGAGAATTTTTTGAGTCTGCATAATGCACCAGGATGGGTGTTTTTCTCCCTTGCCGGGCGTCCACGCTTCATCGGTCGCCCCCGTGGCCCCGGATGCTACTGCTGGGGCTTCCTAAGCTTCGTGTCCTGACTGAAAGCAGGCAGCGTTTAGCTGTGTCTCGTTATCGTGCCCCCCTTTTCCGCAGGTGCAAAGGAGCATCCCATTACGGCCTTACCAAGGAGCGGAAGCGGCGCTCGCAGGACTGCTCCCCGGAGCACAGCTCCAGCCTAGCCGTGGCCGCGCTGGGCCCCGAGCTCTCCGCGGCCGCCGCCATCGCCTTAATGACGGACGAGCCGGGGCTGGTGAACCCGGCCTTCAGCCCCACCTCGGAGGAGAGCCAGGTGGCCGGCGGCGCCGCCGACCCGCTCCGCAGCAACCGGCACAGAGGTGAGCGCGGAACGCCAGCCTTTCGCAGCCCTGCAGCCGCCAGCAGCGCTCAGAAGCAGCCTTGCCTGGGCGAGGGCAGCACCGAGGTGCAGAAAGCCTTGGTGCACACGGTTAGGTCCCCAGGAAGGGTACTCAGGCAGGCCAGCTGGGCTGGGAGAGTGGCTGGCCTGTGCACTGTGTGGGGAGAGGCTGCAGCTGTGCCCCACGGTGGCCACGCCGTGGGCGCCTGCCCAGGAGCCAGCTGGGGTCTGCGTGGGCAGCTGCAGACTGCTTACAGGAAAACAAGCCTTAAGTAATGCCTGGGCAGCGCAGGGGATGCTTTGCCAGCCTCCTAGCAGATGAAACTCAGAGGAGTTCGTCTTGCTGAAATAACCACAGTCAGTGGAGTGTGATGAGGGAGGCCTTGCCTTGACTCTTTGCCCCTTGTCATGGCACAGAGCTCAGATGAGTGCCGTGTCTCGTGTATGTAGTCTGGCCAAAGACTGACCCAGGAAGCGTGACAAGGGAGGCCACAGCTCCCTCAGAGGAGTTTGAAGCCAAAACTCAGAGGAGTTTGAAGCCAAAATGAATATCCCACCTTGTGTTACACTGACTGCATGGTGGAAGAACAGACAAGGAGCTGAAGAGAGTTTGGAAAATGAGCAAGGTTGCTCTTTGTGAGCATGGGACAAGACAGCAAGGCGGGAGGAACACCAGAAAGGAAGTAAATCCTGTTAGTTTTACTGAGTTTTGAGGCCACAGCCTGGTTTGAGGGAACGTGGTATTATTAGATTACAATGTTTGGGTAGTGTGTAGTGCTCAGAGAGACGGAACTGTGATGGCCAGGAAGATATCCACAGCAGGATGGAAGGGATGGTGACATATTCTGAAACTGTTGTAATCTTTTGGTATTGCCTCACCCGAGTCAGATGATGTGACTTGGTTGGTCCTTCCCATCTGGATAATCTTTGATTTTAGGCATGAAACTCTCGGCTGTTGGTGGACGCTTTGAAAACATCACAGAGTTTTGAGGCAGTGTGGTATTTTTTACTCCAGGCAGCTATTAGCAGATCTCCCAACTTTTCTCCTCTGGCTGAATGTGCACAGCTTGTTTGTGGGGCAGTGCTGCTTCCTTTCATAGGCGTTTTTCACTGGGTTGCTGCTATTGCTGCCAGGACTAAGGCTTATTCTGTCCACAGGCTGCCACACTTGCAACTACAGATTTGTGTGTGTGACAGGCAAAAAAAACAAGGGAGGTGGCAACTTTAGGATGTGAGACAGAAGCAGGGTTCGGGTGGGTGCAACGCTGGAGCTGGAGTCACGTGCAAGGACCTTGCCCTTGCTGCTATGCCCTGTCCTTTGCCTATGGGAAGAGAAATGATGTGCCCAAACTAACTGCTGTGTTTTATTGATTTTTATCTCCCTTTTGCCATAGCTCGACACTTTGAACGCTCCACGATAAGAAGCAGATCTTTTAAAAAGATAAACAAGGCTTTCAGTGTTCTTCGAAGGACAAAAAGTGGAAGCGCCGTTTCCAACCAGACTGACCGGGAAAGGGAGACTCTTGGAAATTCTGTTGCCGGAGAGGAAGGTAACACTTTGTTCTCCTTGTGTTATCACTTACAGTGGGGTAGGAGACCCTAGCCATGTGGGAACTTGAGGTCCATGATTGACATTCCTTTTATGTGGTGCAGTGCGTGTGATTAGGAAAAAAAACCCTACATTATTTTCCCCTTAAAGAAAATGAATAGGGGATCACAGTGAGGAAGATTGCTGGGACGTGTGGGCCCTCACGTAGGGGTATTCTGGTAACAGCCCGCGTGCTGCGGGCGAGCCGGGATCTGAAGCACGGGATCAGGGATCTGGGATTTATTACTCAAGCTGCCATTCATTTGCTCTGTCGTTTTGCTCGAGATGCCTTGCTAGCATGTGTCTGGTTTCCCCTCCAAGCAGGCAGAGAGCAGTGATCATACATTATAAGAATTTCATGAGTTTTTACTAATGCTTATAAAGCACCAGAGATTCCCAGGTGGAAATAATATAAAAGTGTAAGTATAAAAGGGAAAGAAAGTGTAAAAGTACTGCCATTATTCTGGTACTTGCATGGGATCCTTGGTGCCAGATTTGTTTTGACTTGGCCAGGCAGGTGCTGAAGTAAGAGCAACCTGCCCTTAAACAGGGAGAGGAGGCAAGTCTGCCTGCTGCGTGTCAAGGGAGAGGGGTCTGGCAGGCAATAACACTTAACATTTGGCATTCTCAAAGCCCTGAGCAAATGTTACTAATTGCCTTAGACCGTAATTACTGTGCCAACATTAGCGTTTGTGCATCAAGAGGAAGTGATGATAGAGGGGGAATCATCTTTAATCAAGGTCTTAATGGAGCTGATGATTCCTCTGCATGATGCCTCAGCACCCCCTTCTCTTCCCAAATCAGATGTCCAGGGTGGATGCTTTAGGAAGACAGGAGATTCATATTCCCTTTGCTCTATATTTAACATTATTATTGAAACCCACACAAAATAAGGACAAAATGTGGCCAAATTCACTGTGTTCGGTGATTAAACTTAACATGATGCATCACAAAATGGTGTTCAAAGCTCTTCTGCTTTAGCTGCAATGAAACTTCTTATAGGGTTCCACTAGGTCACTGTATTTTTGATACTTACTCTCCTAGTCCACGTACTTGCGACGTAGCCAACATAAAATCAGATAACACAAAATCTGCAATCTTTTTTTTCTTTTCTTTTTTTTTTTTTTTTGTAAAAGTAAGATGGTTCTGCCCCTTGGCCTGGAAACATCTTTAATAACTTCACTGCCACAAATGTTTTATTTTTTCCAAAGTAAAACATTGCAAACAAGAAGTCTACAGCCCTCCTTGAGCAGATGAGTATGTTTCTCATTTCCTAGCAGCTGCTCAATCCATCATAAGCAGAAGCTTGTCCTTCTTCAGCTGGACTAAAATTCTGAATGTGTTGAGCCCATATTTTTCAAAAGACATTGTTCTGGCTTACCCATGGAAATTTTTATGACCGGTTTCTCCTTAAGCTTTTAGATGACATTGCTAATAGTTCACTGAAAGTTTGGTTTCACACCCAGAACACTGTGAGGATGATTTGGATTCCAGTGATACCTACCCAGTAACCCGCAGTGTAGTGCAGACAGTAACAGAAGTAGACACGAAGATGACGCTACATTTTTTGCATTCAAGAAAGGTTTTCATGTTGCCTCAGTTTTAAAATATGACCAGCTGTGGAAATGCTGGTATCAGAGTAATACATTTCTAGTAGAACATCAGGCACTGTTGTCTCCTTTGTTAAAGGAGGGGCAATTGGGCTTTGAGGTGGCAATCTCCATGACAAGTTTGTCCTTCTGTGCTCCATTCTGCCTGTGGTTTCATTCTTGTGCATCAAGCATGCCTGTAAACTTCCAAATATATTTACTGCACTGGAAAAAATCAGGTAGGCATGTAATTACTTAATGAGCAGTTACCCTTATGCATGAGATCACAGAAGCTCAGTAGCCAAATTATTGCATTAATTACACATGCAAGGAATGCACTTGATTACACTGCTCTGTAATTTGGTCTTTAAAAAATGCAAGCAAGTAACTTGCAGCAGCGCTGTCTTGAATTTTGGAAAATTTTTGCTACTTAGGAACACTGAAAAATATGATATATAATGGTAAATGTGTCTCTGTTGTTATTGCAGTGGAGAAGTAGTTACAGTCTTATACTGTCTTATACCTGGAAGCACTTCTGCACTGTGAAGATCACTTCACCATTTCCATTTGGAACATGTGCCTTAATTTGCTAAAGCACTATAACAGGCAAAACAGGATGTGTCTGTAGTGTGGCAGCCAAGCTAATGGATGGCTATAGATACTTACTTGAGAGGAGGCTCACAAACAGCCCTTACTGTAGCAAACAGTGTTCCAAAATTGAAGCAGAAGTTAGGGCAGCTTAAAAGCAACAGTTTCAACCTCTGAAGCGAGGGAAGGCAACTGGGACGTCCTTCCAGCGTGATGCATTTAGGCCCTTGACAGGCTGCTTAAACAATAAAATAACTGTGAGCCAAGACTGCTCCTGTGCGCTCGCAGTTTGGTGTCACACTCTTGAAATTCACTCCCAAGAAAGGCTGCACTTGTGCTTCTGCTCAGCCTGGTCTGCATATGCACACTGTGAACGGCCTGGCACGCTGGGAGGATGGATGGAGATCAGGAATGCAATTGCAAAAGCCTTTATGCTGCTTCACAGTGAAAAGGAACCATCCTGCTGGTTTACAAAGATGTTCATCAGCTCCTTTTTGCAGTTAAGCCATTGTAAAATAAATTGAATTTATGATTGCTTGAGGATGTCAAATGCTGTTCAAAGTGAAATTCATTCTTTTTAGCATCCTGGTTGTTGCAGCGTTTCCATCTGTTACTGCTTTGCAGCAGTTGAGACCAAGGAAGCTTTGGCAGGAACATGCCACAAACTCTCCTGTTGTGTGGCTGTATTGCACTCTTTCTGTTCAATCTCATTCCTGGTGCATATATATATGCACACATACACACACATATATATATGCATACACAAGAAATACTTCTATGTTGAGGAAACGTAAATGTAGAAGGTAAGTGAAATACAGATGGCTTTGGGAAGATACCAATGACTTTTTTTAACCACTGAAAAGCTATAAAAGCTCTTATGTACAGGAGAAGAGAGAGGAAAAAAAAAAAAAAAAAAAAAAAGCAGCTTATGCAGCCCAAAGCTGAGGCGGCAGCAGCCCAGCGTTCAGCTCAGGAAGGCTGCACCCCGCAGGCATCACACCCGGTTCCTGTTTTTCCCCCTTCAGATTTGGTTGATTTCCCAAAACAGCTGGTGGAAGTTTTACAGAACTGACTCAAAACACTCTGATGTAGGATGATGAACAAGGCAAAAGACTTTTGGGGGATGCGAGGAAAGAGAGAGATCATCTCTGTAGCATTGGGATGCATTTGACCCTACAATAGTTTAATTTTAGTTCTTTTGAGACTCCTTTGGTAGAAGAATGTCTTGAAGCAAGGAAGGACATTAGAGCTAGTGTTGTCTCCTACCATCATCTTGAACTGGACCAACATCCCTGGAGAATCAAAGGAGAAAAGTGAATCCAGCACTGCTGCTTGCAGGATGATGGCAATGCACTGGGAGAGTCAAACACTAAATGACAGTTATTTGCAAGGGAAGATGTGCAAAACCAACTCCCACATTGGCATATGGCATATGAGAATCAAAGACACATATTTTCCAGGAATGGGCTACACAAGCTTTTTTGAGTTCTGGAAACCAGATGCCAGAAAACACGAGTGGGTTCCCTGCAGAAAATCTAACTTATAGGAGTGGGCTTCAGTCATGCAAAGTTTCATTGACTTCAGCTGGCAACTCGCATGAGTCAGGCCCCTGGGGCTGAATGAGGACTTGCAGTCTGGGACGCAGATTCCGTTTGCAGTCACCTTGGATCAAGCTGGACTGGGCCATCACAGCAAACATTGCGCAGAGCTTCGTCACGCTTGATCCCGGGAGTGAAGGCAGAAGTTACTCTGATGGCAGCGCTGTCAGCAAGTGCACAGTGTGCACACAAGGTGGCTGAAGCCTGAGCGCTTGGAGGAACACTAGCGTTAAGTAATATAAACTGTGGGGATGAAATATTAAGCGCACGTAGAATTTCATATTACAGTCTCGTGGCTAATGTGTCATGAATGCTCCATGAGCCTGCATCCTACCAGATGAGCAGGGTTTGATGTGTCTGTCCTCTCCAGTGTTACTTGTAACTGTAACAGGGTGTGTAAAAATACCAATGAAATTGCACACTAATAAGGAAAAGATGGCTTGAGGGAAAAGCACACAGTTTACCTGAATGCAGATGACATTTTATTATTATTGACAGATTCAGAATGCACCATACCACTTCCGATGGCAAAAACACAGCACTCTGTGGGAAAATCGGCAAGAATCATCAAAAACAAGACAGAAAGTTCACTTCTCTCTAAATTCAGCCGCTCTTCGATATTTAAGGACTGGAAAGATAAAATGGTGAAGAAAGGTATGCAATACTCCAGGGTTTTCCTGCTCTGGAAAACCTGGTCAAAGCAAAGGGAGAATACTAAGAGTATAAGGGCTATAAGAACATAAAGGCTATTTTATCAAAAGAGATATTTGCATTTAGCATACAACAATGTCAGTTGTTGGTGATGCAAGCATCACATGAAAATATGAAATATTAAGAGCCAAGGTTTTAATGAAGATAGAAATACAGAGATCATCAGTTGTTGTTTGGCACAGTGCAACTTGTTATATTTTTTAAAGAGCACCAGGAAATCAACTGCAGCCAGGAGGTGAAGCAGTACATTCTGCTAAATAGAAAAAGAGAAACCTGCTGACTTGCACGCTGGCAAGAAAAAGCAGTGTCTTGGGAAGACTCTTGGTTTTTTTTTTTTTTTTGGTTGCTGACTGCACCCTTGAGAAGCAAATCAGGTACTAAAACAACTTCTAAAGAATCATGATGAAGTCATGCTGAAGGCAAGCCAGGTGCTACTGCAAAACTTAATAAGCCAGTTCAGGTAACTGTGGGGACTTGTTCACTGCTGCGCTGCTCTCATCTTCTTCTGGGGTAATTACAGATTGAAGTAGCATGAGTGGTTTCCATTGTCAAGAAAAGTGGGAACTTTTTCTTCGGGAAAGGCTTGAGGAATGAGATATTGTTTATTAGGACACAAAGTAAATCATCCTGCAATGGGAAATTTGAGTGGTTCTGCTATTAGAGCACTTTGGTAGTTTGCAGATCTACTAAAAAATTTATTTATGCCGTTTCTATGCAGAGAATAAAGACAGGGGATGCAAATTATGATTTGCTTTTTGCGACATATTTCTTCCCTTGTATCCACATGGAGAGTGTAAAACAGGTGTACTTATTAGTACATCTAATTACCTACACCTAATGTACCTTTGTTAGTACACCTAAGTAGATCATCAAATGAGATGTCTGGGGAGGTGTTTAGGTCATGTGAATCCCACCTCCAGGCTGGACAGGATCAAACAAAATGGGCAAATGACGCTCAGAAAGTCGGAGCGTGTGGAGGAAATAGTGCACGTCCCCCTCCCTTGACATTGAAGAAGTGTGCAGAACTGAAGTGAGTGGGAGATGAAACTGCTACTACAGGAGAACAGGTTTAACAAACCCTTGCATATTAGGCTAATGAAGGCTGTGTAATTATCTAGATAGATTTTTGTTACCTGTCAACTCTGTGTAAAACTACAAAGTCCAAGTCTGTGCTACTGGTAGGTGCTTTTTACAGACGTGAAGGAAGACAGCTTCCCGCCCTGAAGACTGAAGAAGTGGTAAGGGCTGCAACAAAGTGTTTCTCTTTTTTTTTTCTTTTCTTTCTCTCCTTCTTCTCCCAGAACTTTCTGGTGGCTTCCTTGTTTGTTACTCGGTGCCTGTGTAGTAGGAAATATTGCGCTGTCTCAGATACGCTTCATTAATTAATTTTCATGTAACATTTTGCTGCTCTTTGATAGCAATCCCTGTACTTTCATTTCAAAAATAAGTTGTTGAAAAAATATTAGCACTTTTTCTACTTACAGGTTTTCACATAGACTTTGCCCTAGACTCTGTTATGAAAAATTTAAAAGCTGTCTGTCATCTGTGGGAGTTCAAGGCAGCCTGTACTAGTACACCAGTACTAGATAACTCACTGATGCTTTTACTTGGACTTTGAATTTGGACACAAATTGCCCTGAAAGGAAAGAAATTAGCAGTGACATGCTGTGAAAACAAACATGCCAGTTGAAAAGTAGGGTTTGGAAAAAATTAACTCTTCTCCAGGGTATTAATGAATAAATAAAGGGGTCCCCATGCACCATTGCTGCCTCTGCCCCATGCTCAGGTTGGCAGGGCCAGTAGGTCTTTTCTTGACAGCCGAGCAGTCCCAATGGTTCCTGTGGCCCAGCCGTTCATAAAACATGCGAGGAAAGTGCCATTTTTCCTCCAAATAAATTGGCTGTTACTAAAAACCAAGCTGCTCATTCCCTGTACATGAGGAATCCAGTTCAGCTAAGTTTGCAAGTGTTTGGTTTAAGCACAGGACCAGACTGACAGCTGCAGTGGGATTGTTCAAGCACTTTGGATTTGGCACACTTACCTCCTGTGGCTGAACTGAAATCCATACCAAAGAATAACGACCTGCTATTTTTTACAGAGAGGAAAAAATACCATCCAGCCACACTGAAGTCTAGTTGTATTTATTCAGGGTTAAAGGTCTGCAGTTCTACTTCTCCAGGCTGTGGATAATAGTGGGAAGTACCACCTCCTATATCAATGGTAGCACATGCGCATTCATTTTAACTTGCTTTTCTTGATCAGCTTGTGGAATAAGCCTCTACTAGAGCTGATAGAGTTGGTTTGTCAGCAGCAGTAATTCTGCTTGTGTGTATCTGCTGCTTTGAAATTTGGAAGAGAATTTGTCTAATGCAGATATTCTTTGAAGTTTCCCTCCAGACACCTTGGATATACTGACATTTTGCAGTAAAAGCCAGTTACTCCTATTTCATAGAGCTCAAGCAATCATGAAAGGACTGGGGTCTGACAGGGAAACTACCATTTTCTTGGGGTAATCCAAGAGATCTTTCCTTTCTATTAGTTGGAGGTAAAGAAATGCTTCCTTGGACATCCCAAGCCAAATGTCCATCCTCTGCTATGGCACCAAAACTGGAGGAGAACAGGGTAGTAACTGCTCGGTCCAACCAGGGAAGCTGCCTCTGGGGAAGTCTTTGCATCCCACCACAGCAGGGGCTGCCAGGGCATGGGGGTTTCTCAGGCAGCGCTCATTGGCCTGAGGCCAGTAAAGAACCATGGTCTGGTCCTCAGGGATCTCTGGTCATTACTGGCTGCATCCCTCCCAGCTTAGCGTAAACCACATCTATGCATAAAACCTGCTTTGGATAGCTGGCAGATACTCAAAGTTGCACGGTGCATGTTTGAATGCTGTGAAGCTGTGATTTTGAATAAACACCTTACAATGTGCATTTCCAGGTTTTCCCAGATTGTATCACCTGATTCCAGATGGTGAAATTACCTGCATTAAGATCAACCGTACTGATCCCAATGAAAACCTGGCCATTAGGATTGTGGGAGGCAGCGAGACTCCTCTGGGTCATATTATTATTCAGCATATTTATCGAGATGGGGTAATTGCCAGAGATGGAAGATTGCTGCCTGGAGACATGATACTAAAGGTACAGTACTGCGGAGGTAAAAGATGAAAAAGAAGTATCCTAAGAGTGAGGCAGTACAAGCAGATCATAGAGATGAGATTTGTGGAGTTGCTTGTTGGTGTGGATGGAAAAATATATGAGAAGGAGGTTGAATTGGTCTGGGTGCTGTCGGGACTTCAGTCAGCTGTGTTTGAGGTTCACAGGTTTGTTTATTTTTCCTACTCAGTATTGGGCCTCCCCGAGTCCTAGCTGAACGGGGTGACCCAAACGGTGGTGTGGTGCATTTTGGTGCGAGCGTTTCTAGCAGTTCCAGTAGCACTGCTGAACCCCGCACCGGGTTCTGGGGGCTCGCCGGGTGCAGCGTCGCTCTGGTGCTCGGACAGGAAGGCTCTGAGACACGACTGCCTCGTGGCAAAGGGCCCCCAGCCTCCCCGGCCGCTGTAGCGGCGAGGCACCAAGAGCGAGGAACCTGCGCGTGGAGGAGCAAGAAGAGCCAACGTTAACTTGAATGAAGGAAAGGAGGGGAAGGGTCAATCTTCAAAAAGCCCCTGCAGAAGTTTTGCTGAAACGAGGACTGGACTTTTTGTCCTGTTTGTTCCCGGTGTGTAATGGGCTGAAGTCCCACTTAGTGTGCTTTCCTTTAAACCTGCTTGCATCAGGATGAGTGGTAGGGGCCTCACCAGGGTTAGGTTCTTTCTGCGTCCAGCTCCAACGTGCAATATGTTTGTGAGACACTGTTTTGGGTTTTGTGAGTGTTTGTTTCTATAGAAATGTATATCAGACAAACAATATTTAGGCCAGATGCTTAAAAATCATGTTTCTTGCAAGCAATAGCTTCAGCAATAGCTGTTGAATGACGCCTGCATTCTCAGCTGCCCCATCAACACGGAGCCCTGCAAAGAGGCAAAGTCCTGGGTAGAGCAAAGCCAGAAGGCACTAGCTGCTTTCCTTGCGTGCCGTGCTGGTCTGATGGTGTGCAGTTTGGGAGCACAGGCCACTTGGCACTGCCAGCCAAAGGCAGGGCCAGAGCAGCTCAGAGCAGCTGGCGCAGACACGGTGCCTCTGTGACCAGAGTGTGCCCACCGGGGCCTGCAGATGGAGGTGAGCACTGGAGCACCCTGCTCTGCCCTCGTCCTCACCTGCTCTGCTCCTCGTGGGCCGCGTTCCTCATCCTCGTCTGCTCTGCCCCTCGTGGGCCGCGTTCTTCGTCCATGTCTGCTCTGCCCCTCGTGGTCTGTGTTCCTCGTCCTCGCCTGCTCTGCTCCTTGTGGTCCATGTTCCTGGTCCTCGCCTGCTCTGCCCCTCGTGGGCCGCGTTCTTCGTCCATGTCTGCTCTGCCTCTCGTGGTCTGTGGTCCTCGTCCTCGTCTGCTTTCCCTCTCATGGGCTGCATTCCTCGTCCTCGCCTGCTCTGCCCCTCATGGTCCGGGTTCCTTGTCTACGTCTGCTCTGCCCCTTGTGGTCTGCGTTCCTCGTCTACGTCTGCCCCTCATGGTCCATGTTCCTCGTGCTCACCTGCTCTGCTCCTTGTGGGCCACGTTCTTCATCCACACTGCCGAGTGTCTCTGCTGCGCCTTGGAGGCCTTTCTTAATGTTTTAAGTGATTCGACCTGTGTAATATAGAGCTACATGGAAATAAGTTGTCTGATTCAGGTTTTCCAGGAACGTATTACAGCCTCACAACTGGTTTTCATTTAGCAGTGGGAAAATGTAGTGCCTAGTCAGCCCTGTGCACGCAGGCAGGGCAGGACTAGCGACAAGTCCTCCTTTCCTCTTTGGCAGTCAAGTTAAAGAATTGTCACTTAGGCTGTTTTATAGTCTTCTGCAGTAAACCTTACGTGAGAAACACTGAGGAACCTAAAAAGCCTGATTCTCTGGTGAGGTATTAATCATAATGCTAGATAAATGTCTAGGGCTTTGAACTTCCAATGCAAGGCGCTCCTCTCTGCTTCAGTTAGAGGTTTGTTAGTTTGACACAAGTTTTCGTTAGCTTTACAACCTTTACAGCCTTTTTTTTTTTTTTTTTTTTTAACTTTAGCTAAAGCAGTCGGGAGATGGGGAAGCAGAGAAACAAGAAATGTGGGAGTGAAAGGAAAGGCCAGCGAGATGATATGTAATCAGGAGCTAGTGGAATCAGACTAAGATGTATGAAAGGATATTGGAGCTCGGGGAAGAGTAGCAATAAAGCTGAAGGATAACAGTTGTGTCTGGAGACCATCAGGGAGAAGGGGGTAGGAAAGGGCCTAGGTGTCTGTTTGTACATCCGTGCCAATAGCCGAGGCGCCTCCCCAGCCAGCAGAGGAGAGGTGGTCTCGGCGCCGCTGACGCCCGTCTCTCGTGCAGGTGAACGGCATGGACATCAAACACGTGCCTCACAACTACGCGCTGTCGCTGCTGCGGCAGCCCTGCCACGTGCTGCGGCTCACCGTGCTCCGCGAGCAGCGGTACCGCTGCCGCGGCCTGTCCGCGGACACGCGCTGCGCCAGGGACGACAGCTTCCACGTGGTCCTCAACAAGAGCAGCCCGGATGAGCAGCTGGGCATCAAGCTGGTCCGCAGGGCGGACGAGCCGGGGGTCTTCATTTTCAACCTGCTGGAGGGAGGGGTGGCTGCCCGCGACGGGCAGCTGCAGGAGAACGACCGCGTCTTGGCCATCAACGGGCACGACCACCGCTACGGCAGCCCCGAGAGCGCGGCCCACCTCATACAGGTTTGTCACAACCCCCTCTGCTCATCTCGGTCGGGAAAACCAAGCAGTGTAGTCTCACAATCTATACTAATTGAGGCCATTCCAATGGGAGTGTGCTGGGGCAGGGGAAGGGACACCTCACCTTGGCTGGGAATGTGCACCTGTAAAATCTCCCGGATTTCACCTAACGTAGGTGTGAACTATCTTGCGGTGATGCAGTCAACTCACTCAGGGGCTTCATCACGAAGTACAGAGCAGTGTAAATCCCTAGGTAGTTGTGTGTCGTTTATCTTCCAAATTCTTCTCCAGAACTATCTCCAGTTGGTTTCTTTCTTTACAGTCCCTCTTAGTAGTTTCCTTTTTAGATAACTTTGACATAAAAAGCAAAGCAAAGCATGTTGTGTTGCTTTATCTCCCTTTCACAACGGTCCTTGTGAAACTGTACAGTTTCTTTGGAGGGATGCACAGTGCTCACATATTGAAGGATTTCATGTGCTTCAGTACCAGGGTGTCAAATCAGTCTGGATTCTCCCCATTTTGTACAAATGTAATCAGCATAACCTGAGTTAGACTTAAAGAAGCATTTTGCACCAATGCACCCTTTGGAAAGGATTCCTCTTTTAGCATAGATTCCCAGAAGAGTGTAACTAACTCTTATTGGGAAGTTTCTGGCAGAGCTAAAGAGGGATGCACCAACTCACCTCATCCCGAGGAGAGCGGCGCGCTGCCTGGGGAATGGGTTTATGTGCAGTTGGGTAATGCCAGTTGTGGAATCTCCAGCTCAGCATCATTTTGGGTTACTCTGTGTAGCTCGCTGACCAAGAAAGAAGGGAGAAGAGGTAAATTCTTGGAGAAGAACAAAGCCTGGGGTGAAAATCTTCTGGAAAAAAAAAAAAAAAACGCATTCTTGGAACAGCTCTTCCAGGCGGCAAAACAAGGCAACACTGCTTCGTAAGCAAAAAACACATGCGGCCTAGAGATGAAATGGAAAAAATGACTGATGAGGCCATTCTCACACAAGTGTTTAAAAGTGCAACCAAGCTCTTATTGGGTTCCAAGGAGTGGATGTTATTTATAATAATGCTTGAAATGCACACCAGCCCCTGGGGATTTAAACAACATGCCCATCAAAGGGACAGAGTCAGGTTTCCAAACAGCCAGGATTACATTGCATTGATGTGAGCTCTATGAATCACATTTGCCTAACACAAAGTTGCTGGTCCCTGTGCCTTCTTTGTCGTGTTTTTTCATCAATTATCATTTGCCTTTCCTGTTTGCATGTTATACCAGAGAACAGCCATTATACCGAAGCCGCAAATGTTTTGCATTTGCTTTTTACACGGCATACTTTACTTGGCTCTCTGATTTCTCAACACTACCTCGCCTGTTGAGACCCAAATTGTCTCACTTGTGGTATATGGAAATCTACAGATCAGCAGCACAGGATGCTTCAGATACAGAACTGGTTTCTTGAAAAACAAAGCTAACTTTTATTTTAGTATCATTAAAAGGGGAGGTTGTTATTTGTATTACCTTGTTTTCCTGCAGCTTTGTCTTCCTCCTTCATTATGCTGAGCACAGCTGGAGGGACATCAGATTTCCGTGGGCTCTGATTAGCTTTGCGTTCCAAATAATGAGTAATTGAGCAATATCTGGTTTTCCAGACCTTCAGCAGTCTCGCGTTAGCGTGTGCGGAGCAGTTGCTGACCAGTAGATGAGGTGCGTGGCTTAGGAACCGCAGAGGGACGTGCCCCACGGTGGCGCGTGGAGAGGTGTTGCTGCCTGCTCGCTCGTGGCCTCGTGTGGGCCGCGGCCCTTGCGGTGGGAGCGGCGTGGGCTGCGCGTCTGCACTGCGCAGGGGCGCCTGGAGAGCAGTCCGGGCACCCAGGAGTGCAGCCGTGCGGGGCTTTACTGCCCCCAGATGTTCACCGTGCTGCCCGTGGCCCTGCCGCCGCATCCCTGGAGAAGCGGGGCCGGAGTCGGGCGCCGCAGCATGGCTCTTTTTGATGACTTTTCATCAACAGCTCTGCAGAGCTTCCTCGCTTGGTGTTTGATTTGCCCTGGGTGCATGGCGAGTTTTCACTCGAGCAACGTGTTTGGGCTGCTCTTTGTGTTCAGCCCCGAAGGCGCCCTCGTTTTTTTAGTTCTTGCTTCATCATAAACAGCAGAGAAGGAATTGTGGGGAAATGCAAGCAGCAAAAGGGGAGGGCAGGGAGAGGTCAGAACGAACAGCAATTAATGCTCTGATCAGTAGAGACATTAATGTGGTCTTTTTTTTTAATAGAAGTAGGTAAATACAAGAGCCAGTCTTGTTGTTTGGATAACTTTTAAATTCTTTGGAGTTCTGAGAAATTAGTCGGCTTGACTGACCTGGAGACAAATGTGACGTTGCAATAGACACTCTCGTTGAACTTTTGCTAGCCATTCTGCAATGAATTAATCACATTTACAACCTTCTTGTAAATAACCATTTTTGAGAATAACCATGTGGCAGCAGATGAGTTTTAAACAGCAGTTGCGTAAGTTGAAGTTTGTTTTAGAGAAAGCTGTGTTTTCTTGGGGTCATATGCCCTTAGGAGGTTTCCTCTGGTATTGTTCTGTTATGTTTTAAGAAACTTGATAGACCAGGAGTTAGTGTGAGTTCTCTCCCAAGATACAGCGCTGTCCTTTTGGGCACCAGATGAGTTTGGAGTCCAGGAATTAATATTCCGTTACAATAAACATAATAAAAATACCTAGAAAGTTATTTTAAAGTATGTATGCGTGTACCAGATGCAGATATAATGAAGCTGTGTGGATTTTAGTTGCTGGTGGAAGAAACATTGGGAAGTAACAGGGAAGTGCACATATTTTACTGAGCTGCCACCTCCCTTGGAAACCGCAGTCACATGCGCGCCTCAGTGGCGGCTTCGCGGCATCCCCAACGCCTCAGCCTGTCGAGGGCGCTTTGTGGAGATCCCAGAAGCAACATGACTTTCCTGGAGGCTAATGGGTTTTGCAGAGCCTGTTCCTGGAGTGAGAAGTTTGGCCAGCGTTGCAGCCCACACCCCGCTGCCCTGTGCGCCTGCTCACATGTTCTCCCCCTCTTTCTCCCTTTGTCACAGTAGGATTTTCTCTTTCAAAACAGCTTCACGTTTTTTCCTTAAGCTTCCCTAGACTTGTCCTATTTGTTGCATGCAGGCGGGCTCCTTTGCATCGTTTATTCCCCACTTTGGCCAAAGCACAAGGACGTCACCGGCTAAGGAATTAATTGTGTCTTTCGGGGCATTCCCGCCCCAGGCAGGAGCTCTGCTGTCTGCCTGTCTGGCACGGCACTGCCCGGGGCTCCTGCACACAGGTGCACACAGCAGCAGAGCCACGCTCGCTGTGGTGGGAGCACTGCTGCAAGCAGAGCTGGGCCTTTTCAGGGACTTAACACCAAATTTTGAAGAGAACTTTACATTTTTGCTTGCAAACTATTTTAAATGCCTAAGCATTCACTTTTCCAGCATGGGCTTTATTAACATGCACTGATGCTATTGCTGCGTGTCACTGCGAGCCCGGGAAGTCGGAGCAGCAGTGCCGGAGTAGCACCCGCATCCCCAGGACTCCCTGGGGAGGAGGAGGGGCAGGTGGTTGGGACAGATGTGTGGGATTCACCGCGTGTCTCCTCCCGCAGGCCAGCGAGAAGCAGGTTCACTTCCTCGTGTCCCGCCAGAGCCGACAGCAGCCCCCGGACATCGTGCAGGAGACGGGCTGGAGCTACGGCGGCCCCCAGCCCTGCCCCGCCGCCCGCAGCAGCCCTGGCAAGGTGAGCAGGACACATGCTGGCCCCTTCCTCCACTGCCTCCTCATCCTCCTCCTCCTCCTCCTCCGTGGGAAAGTGGCCAGGGGCTTGTGCTTGGACATCGCGTGGTGCTATCTCTGGCTTCCTTCACCGGGAGAAGCACGTCCGATCCTGCAGTGTAAACGTGCAAACCTGGTTATTTATATGCTGGGAAGTGCTTCTGTGTTGGCTCAGCCTGGGGCGGGAAGGAGGCTGAAGGGCGGCGGTGGAGCTGCCCCGTGTTTGTGCACAGCGTGCTGTGCGTGAGCCCGCCGAGCCAGCACAGCGCCGGGCGCTAGCGACACTAAGAGGCTTAGCTGGGGTTTCTCCATCTGGAGCGAAGTCTGTAGGGTAAAAGCGTTCACGGCCTGCTCAGAGAGATTCCCGTTTTGCTTGCAAAGCACAGCAGTGGTTGGAGTGTGGCTGGTTGCTGAGGGTGTGTGCACCCCAGGCCAGCCGGAGGGCGGCCCGCGGGCACAGCGGGGCTCTCGGACCGTGCGGAGCCCGGCAGGGCTGGCAGCACTGATCCAGCCCAGGCATTGCCCAGCGCCTTTGAAGAAGCGAGCAACGCAGCAGGAGCCCTGGAATCACCCTTTCCTGAGCTCACGTAGCGGTGTCCTTTGCGATAGGCACAGGACAGGATATGCACTTTTTTACTGGTGGGTAACCAGCCTCCTACAGAGGTGAGCAGTGGCCTCCATGAAGGTTTTGGCAGCTCGTGTTTAGTTGTGCTGCTGCAGGGTGACCTCAGGGGGCCTCGTCTTGCCCCTTTTGCGGTGGGAACAGCAAGAGTGTCGCCCCAGGTGAAGCGCTGTGCGAGTCAGGCACTGTCATAAAGGACTGGGAAAGATGAGAAAGGCAAAGAAGAGCACAAATCCCTGTGGAAAACAGCAGCCTTCTTCGGGCAGTTCACACGTCCTCCTTTGCAGAGGACGAGGCAGCACAACCCTGCTGTTTGCCCACGTTCAGAAAAGGGGATCTGAATTAACTAAAGGCATAATTCTAAATGGGATTACTGCCACTTTAACCAGATTAAACGGTCGCGAGGATGTGTTCTCCGTGAAGGAAAGTGGCTTGGGATTACCTGTCATTATGCCAGGTAATCACATTAGACTCTACTTATTTTGGCCGTATGCAAAGATGCCCTTGCGCGAGCTGGATGCGCTCCCTTCACTGCAGTTAATTCACCCGGATCTCCCTGGGGGCGCCGCTCGTGCAAGCCCTCGTGAGCTCGGCCTCCGCAAGGCGCAGGCGCCGCGGCGGCAGCGCGAGCGGGGGCAGCGCCCGGCTGCTGGCTCTGCCGGGATCCGTCCTGCGGCCGCGCAGGAGGGCTGTGCTGGGGCTGGGGCCGGCGCTGGCTGGAGCTGGGAAGGCTCCGTTAAACCCGCCCTGACGGGTGGGCAGCCCGCTGTGTCCTCGAGGGCACGTGGGGACGGTGCTGCCAGGCTGGGCACATGCGCGGCCAGCAGACAAGCCTCGTGCTGCCCTCCACAAGGGTTTATAAGTACCCACTCCTTGCTGCTCTTCCTTTCCTGTCTTTTCTTTTTCTACCTCTATTTATTCCATGTTTTTATGTTTAGGAAGCCATGGTTGCTTCTATTGATGTGCCTTTGCCTTCCTTTTGCATGAATTCACAACCCTTACTAAGGTGAGGCTTCATGACCAGGGTTCCCCCAGCTGCAGGGTGGCTGCTCAGCAGCTCCCAGCCAGCAGCGAGCGCTGCCCTCCTCCTGATGCTTCTGCCCAGCATTCGTCCCCAGTGCAGCAGGCCTTCCCTCTGGGATGCTACGTGGAGTACAGCGCTTAGCTCGGGTCACTACCGTGTGATTTCTGGGGATACTCGGAGCACCTGCTAGCACTACCACCTTGATCTGATCGATCGATACCTCGTGGGACTCTGGGAACATCACTCGTTTCCCATACCCTGCGCCAGACGCCTCTTCTCTCTCCCTCTGCCGAGAGGCACTGGCTGGGAATTCTTGGTGGACCAGGCGTTACTAGGGGAGCAGTCAGGTAGTGAGGAGCCAATGCAGACATGGCCGCGGTCCTTTCCAGGCTGGCAGGCCGTGTCCCGTTGGCGAGGCGCCGGCTCTCGGGGAGGTTCCTGCCTCGCCACGGGAGCGTCGGCGGGCACGCTGCTGCGCGCGTCGGCCCAGCGCCGCTGCCTTGGAGCTCCCCAGGGATGATCGTGGCCAAAGGGGGAAGCTGGGAGCTGTTCCCAGCGCCCTCCAGCTTTGCATGTGGGCAGTGGAGGGCTCATCCCAGGCAGGGCGCTCTGGCAGTAGAGCAGTGCAGCCAGCAGACATGAGGAGCTGTAGGCACTGCGGGCTCTTGGTCTGATACAGGCACTACTGGGGCTCTATTTGCCCTTTCGTGTGGTATGAGTATGTCACTCCGAATTTTGCTTAAAGTGCAACTGAACATCCCTTGTAATTCAGGATCCTTAAACTTCGAGCTTTGGTGGACTTAAAACTGTATTTCTCTTTGAACAGGCACTGGTGCAGGAACAGTGCTTACAAGAGCAGGGTCTGCCTGGTTTCCTAATACTGCGGATGCTCCTGCTCAGCCCCGTGCAGCCTTCACTGCCTGCACTGGAGGGAGGCCGAGGGAGGTCTCTCTAGGTGCATGCTTCAAATCTGCTACCTTCTGCCATCAGTGGGACTGCACTATTACATGTGGTTGGTAGAGAGATCGCGAACTAACTGGAACTTGAGTTGGTTTTCGCCTGAGCTTAGCCTAGGAAGTGGTATTAACAAGTCGAGAGTGATCTCTGAGGGAACCAGCTCCCTTGTAGGACATGTGTGTAAATACAGGCTGGAATTGGCTCCCAAGTCTTGGCTGTGTTCGGTGCCAAGAGTGAACTTGAGCTTCCAGCAGTCGCTTTGATGGTATAAGGGCTCAGGAATGCCTCTTGGCCCGGCCGTTGCCCTCGCCACAGCCTGCTCCGTGTGGGAAGCATGAGAGCGCGGCTTGCTCCAAGACCGGCGCCCAGGGTGAGCGCCGTGCGGCCGACAGGAGGGAGGGGAGCTCGCAGCGATCGCGTCCCGCTCCGGCGGCGCCGGACGAGCGGGACGGGGCTGCACGAGCGCGGCGGCACACGGTCTCCTCAGCTTGGGCTCTCGTGTACACGAGCGGGGACGTGAGGCCCCGACTGCTGCGGCTGCTGCCCGGGCGCGGAGAAGAGGTCAGAGACACCGTCTCGTGCAGCAGGGGCTCTTGAGCAGGGCTGCAGCGCATAAATAAGCCACTTTCGCCGCCTTTGAAGTCGCTGGGAGCCTTGCCATTAAACAGCGCTCATTCTTAGCTGTAACTGTTCTCCGATTCCTCCTGACAGATTAGCTACCTAACCAAAGCAGGCCTGTCACCCTGTCACCCGCACAGCCCAGGTCTGCGGCTGTATTTGTAGGTCGGCCCTCAGGTGAACTTCGTTTTCCAGGCAGGCACAGCTGTGTCCTGTGCCCGCGAGACACGCGGCACGGCCAGGGCTGTGATAATCTGCTGTAAATATTTATTTCACGGTGAACTTACAGAAAAATAAAATAAAAAAGAGGAAGAGATGAACTGCTATGTTTTCCTACTCTTGACCTCTAAGGTCAATTCAGCATGACAGAGAAGGAAAGAAGTTCTTCCAGTTGTTTGGAAGAACATGCACTGAAACGCGGTTGCTGATAAACACTGCCTTTTAACCAGTGTCCTTGTTATCAGCAGTACCTCCAAGAAAGCCCTACGTGTGTTTATTAAAAAAGGTTTTACTTTCCTTTCATCACTGTCTTCCTCTCAGCTGAGTCACCCTGATTCCGCAATCATATAAAAAATGACGTGTGGAAGAGTGGCTTCAAAGGAAGACGGATCCTGTGTGTTTGTGTGTATGAGTATCAGCACTTTTATGAATTTTCACTGAAATGTACGATGGTAATTTGTTCCCAAGCCCCGCTTTGAAAGCTGCTTGTTTCTGCGCCAATTCTACAAAAACGGAGCATTGGCTCTTTATCAGGAGCATTTTGGGTGTCTGAGATGTAATGGACATGGTGTAAGTTAACACTGACTCTTTTGAGTTGCCAACCTAATTCCAATTCTGTATTTTGTTACAAAATCTCAAACTGCACTTTTGTGAGAATTAGTAGTGTCCTTATCCTGCTTCCTTTGGGAAGTGGCCTTCTGCAGGAAAGCTGTTCCTTTTCAAGGGGAAAGGAATACTTCTGCACAAAGGAAAACAAAAGGATGAAACATAAAGCAAAATGAAGTTTATCATGCACGAGGATGGAACAGTGATGTTTCGAACACTTACTTACACTACAAAGATAAAGGTGATATTTTGAAACATAAAGGAAGATCTAGAACAGAATGTCCTTATTTCTAAAAAGGGAATGCTGTAGCCTTTGGAAATCTTTAGAGCGTTGGCTGCAGGTGAGGATTGCACTTGCCCTGACACGGCGCTCGTGTTGTGCCCAGGACGGAGGTGCTGCACCCAGACCCCTGTGCCTGGCGGGGCTTTGCCCCGGTGACTGAGCAGCCTTTCCTGGGTGATTTTTGCTTTGCTGTTCTTGCAGCTCGCTGGCACCCGCTGTCATTTTGTTCAAGCACCTGAAATCCTTTGCTAAGCTGCCGAAAAGTTCAGCTTTTAGTGACTGATGCTGCACGACAGAAATGCTGGCACAGAGTCAGCACCACCAAATACACCTTTAAAAAAGTACAAAAACAATCCCCTGCTCTGCCATGTAAACCTCAACCTTTTTCCCTTCCTATTCCTGTGAAACCCTCCCGCTGCCGTCTTCCTTCCTCTGCTGCAGGCAGGGCCGCAGCAGCCACGGGCCCACGCGGGGCTCTTGGCCCAGGAATCGGGAGGGAATGGCTTTGTGGATCTCGGATTTCTTGGAAGAGATGAATGTGGCTGTAAATGAGATTTATAGATTATTTTTGCATGTTATAAATGTGAGGTCACGCTCGTGAAAGAGAGTTTTCAAAATATATATTTGAAATGTATTTAGCAGCATGTCTATTATATGAGTCTGGAATGGATGGTGCTGTTCCTGCAAGAGGGCTGGGACCGGCAGGAATTGGTGCCAGGAACGCAGCTTATGAAATACTTAAGGGAGTCAAAGCAGTCAATGTTTAGATCCAGGTTTTCTGGAGGAGAGTCCCTGTCTCCTGAGTCTTTCCGTAAAAGCGCTGGACATGTTTTTGTCCAGGTGACGCTGGGCTGCAGCCTGTGCTGCCACTCTCAGCTTGTGCCGCCTGTGAGTTGGTGTCACCCTCACCGCTACACTCGTTACTTGTGTGACCGGTTGTGTGTAGGAAACGTTTTCCCTGTAGGCTTAAGAACAGGGCATGAATGACTGTCCCCGGGCAGAAGAGATGCTGCTGCCAGGCAGTGACCTCCCGAGCATAAGAAAGAAGAAGAGCCCCCAGAAGCTGCTGCCTCCTCACTCTACAAAAGCCCCTCTCAGTTTCTGAATGGCAAGACCTACTTTTCTACTGTATTTAAGCCAGCACCCTCTATAGAAACATGGACAATTGGAATAGCAAGTGAAGTGTGTATCTTCCCATGTGTTCCCCCAAGTTCCATTCCTTTAACCCAGGTGTGCTCTTTCCCGTAACTACATAGATGATGTTCAGACTGGAAGCAACCAGGTAAGAACTGTGACCTGACACCCAAAGATATGAGGACTGCTGGTGATCCTAGTATCAAGAAGAAAATGGTTATTTGCTTTTGGTTTTTGAAAATCAGATTCCTTATGCACATTTCAAATGCCATCTCCTGCTTCCATTAGTCCTAGGGGTAAATTAACATTTCTGACTTTGGTGGAAGCAGTGCCTGGCTTTTGGCTATTAAGTATGGATTATTTTGCTTGGAGCTCTGACTCCACAGGCTGAAGTCCTGGGTAGGATCATGGCCAGGAGTGGCAGCGGGCTGTCAAGTGCTTTGCTCTTCCCTGATGGCTGCTCCTTTCAGCAGCAATGCCCTGGGCCGTGAGGGAGGTGTGCATGGACACTGCATTTGCTCTTGCCCTTTGCCCACCACAGAGTGCCTTGCACGCCGTCACCTGCCACGAGAAGGTCGTGGCCGTCCGGAAGGATCACAGCGAGTCCCTGGGAATGACTGTCGCAGGCGGAGCCACTAACCGGGAGTGGGATTTGCCTATCTACGTGATAAGCGTCGAACCCGGAGGAGTTATCAGCAGAGACAGCAGGATCAAAACAGGTAAAAATAGCGGGGTTTGAAAGCCTGCTTTAATTCAAAGGCTTCCTTTGAAGAACAGGGGGATGGTGAAAGAGCTTCACACTGTGCCACCCTCAGCCGTCCCACAGATTACTGTTGGGACAGATCAGAATAGAGGGTTTCAAGTCAGCTACTGGGAAAATTGTAATAAGCAGCAGTAACTGTCTCTGTGAAATGTGATATAGGCAAATTAAAGCAGGAGCTACATTAATTTTGCACAGGAAAATGAGTTTGCACCATCATCTCCTAGGTACCGAGAGCTTCACTGTGCAGCCTTAATGTTTTCTTGATGCAATTTTTTGTGCTTTTCATATAATTTCTGACTCCAAAAGAGATCCAAAGTTAAAGCAGTAGAGTTGCCATCCCATACGAAGCCCTGCTAATGCCTTGTGAGTCAGAACTGATTCTGTACCTCTGTTTGGGTGTTTTGCTAACAGCGCAAGTGGTGGCATTAACAGCTCCTCCTCCCCCAGGAGGAAGATGACCGTGTGCTACCAGTGGGATTTGCAGGAGCTGAGGGGTGAAACGCTGCCCTCTGGGGAGGTTGTTTCCCCAAGAGCCTCAGCCTCCTGCGCAGATGAAAACGGGATGTTACAACAGAGCTGGGGGCCGGCTCCGTGGCCTCGCGTGTGCCCGGTGCACCAGGAGGCAGAGCCTGGGGACGGGAGCATCCGGAGCACGCGGCAGAGGGCAGCGGCTGCGTCCCCAGGCCGCAGCCTGGCATTAATAACGTCTTTATTGTCCTCCCCGGAGTCACTGAGGTCATCTCTGCATTCTTCTCTAGAGCTGCTGTGCACATATTATAAATACGGCACACAGAAAGGCATCTGGCTTGGGGCCATTTCAACAGGCTTTAGTGTTAAAATAATAATATGTTATTCTATAAAGCAGACTTTATGGAGTGGCAGCCCTCAGCTTGGGGAGTGCTGGAGGAAAAGCAGCTTCCAGCTCGCAGGTTCCGGGCTCGGGAACGGAAGGCGCCGGCAGGCTGGGTAGCAGCGCGCTGCGGGCGCCCGAACTCGCGTCAGGTCCCGCGGTGCCTGGAGCGGCTGGGGCGCAGGAGCCGCCGTGGGAGCTGCTCCCGGCGGTGTCCGCGTTGGCGCCGCGCTCGCACGCGGAGCGCCCGCAGGCAGGAGCGGGATCCTCCGCGGCTCCTTGCCTGGCCCTGGCCTCCTGGCCCCCGCTCGCCCCAGCGCAGGTTCCCGAGCCCTGACGTGCCGCTTGTGTCCTTTGGCTCCGGGCGCACGGGGTGGCGTGACAAGAAACCACAACAAAAGCCCTCGTCCGACCTGGCTCCGCCGCGGCGCGCGGGGATGGGGATCTGGTCCCTGCTCTCACGCTCGTGGCATGCTCACGAGCATGTGCTTCGTATTCCCCATTAATGATAACATTAACAAATACTCTCATCAGGCAGCAAGTTCCTGGCCTGTTTTCACCTCCCTTGCTTTTGATGGGGGGAGGGAGCCTTGGAAACATGTTTGGTTTTGTTTTTCCTGATCCATGTGGTTGCTCCCAGGTGACATCCTGCTGAACGTGAACGGCATCGACCTGACGGGCGTCAGCCGGAGCGAGGCCGTGGCCCTGCTCAAGAACACCAGCTCGTCGGTGGTGCTCAAGGCGCTGGAGATGAAGGCGTGCGAGCCGCAGGAGGAGCCGCCGGCCGCGCACGGCCCCCGCGAGGGCAGCGAGTGGTCGCCCTCCTGGGTTATGTGGCTGGGGCTGCCGCGGTGAGTCCAAAAACTACATCCTTTCCGCTGAAGGAGAGTGGGAGGAAAGATTTATATTTGTTGGCAATTCCGTCTTTTGGCTTTGTGCGTCGCACTGACATCTTAATTAAATCCAGGCTCTGTCACGGGCTTTATTCTAAATACCTCCCTCTTGTAACCGGCTACGCGTACATGGAAAAACAGACACGTAGATCTGCTTGCAAGGGAGGAGAACCCTCCTTAAAAAGGAGGCTTTTTAAGAGCCTCCTGCTCTTAAAAACCATATCTGGCGCTCGGGGGAGCGGGAGGAGAAGCTCACGGGGAGCTCGCCGAGGGGCCGGGGCCCGACCACCCTGCCGGGGCTGGCGAGGCCCTCGCGAGGCCGAGCGCAGCTGTGGGCCTTGGCTGTGCCCCGGCGTCGCACAGCGCGCGCTCTTGGCCCGCGCCTCCCAGTCACCTCCTTTAACCCCACCTCCCAGCGAAAAAAGCACAGTTGTCATCTACAGGAAGCAGCTGTGTTGTCGTTTGGGTAAAAATAATAAAAGCCGCGTCGCGTGTAGCTGGTTACAAGCTCTCAAACCCGCTCGCTGTACCCGGCTCCTGTCTGCAGTTTCAGGGACCTTCTGACCAAGGCAAAATACTTGGTGAGGATATGTTGCAAATCTGTGAATAGGCAGAACTAGCATCTCACAATTGAAATCTGTACTCTCAGCTGAGGGAAACCTCCCCTCCTCTCCCTGACTCTAAGGAATGAAGAACTGAGCCTCCTACCTAGTTTTACTCATATTCCCAAAGCTGGTAGCTGTTCAGATACCTTTTTTTCTGAGAGGAACAGAGGAGCTATTGCCACAGGCATGAGAGCAAGCGGCCTCCAGGCCTCGTGGATGCTGAAACTGCAACGCTGAATCTTGCTCGATTGGGCCCTGCTTTGTCGAAACCTTTCTGGTCATCACCCACCCACAGCTGCTTGGGGTCCCCGTGCCCCTGTTAGGTGAAGGAGGGAGCTCTGCAGACCTGCACCCCTTGCTCACATCGCTCAGCCGGGGCTGCTTTGACATTCGGGAGGAGAAGAGGTTTTACCCTTTGCGAAGCAGCGTCTGCGCTCGCTCTGCTTCCCAGCGAGGCTGCAGGACAATCTGCCCCGGTGTCAGCAAGGCTCAGAGCAGGAAGCTCATGGCAGTTCTACCCCAGCTGCAACCGCGAGCCAGCGTGGCCCTGTGCTGCGAATGGGGACGTGGGGAGTGTGCTGGGCTGGTACGCAGCCTCCAAGGCCGGGTGAAGACGGGCACCAACACTGATCAGAGCTGGCAGTGACAAAGGTGTCCTTCACCCCGCGCAGCAGTCGGGGGTGACCAGGGACTCGAGGGTCAGACTTGGACTCGCGCGTTGGGAGTTACCAGAGCCCTCAGTCTTGCCCTATGTGAATGTTGCTGCTCTCTTGCTCTGGGGCCCGCACCAGGCACCTGGAAGCCCTTCAGCCTCACCAGGACATGTCTCATATTAGCTCATTTCCCTCAGTCGGAGTGTTTAGCATTTCCCTACCCAGCTTCCAGTTTGCTTTCGGCAAGCCACGCATCCCAGCAGACATCCAGGCGTTTTCAGAGGTCTGGCAACATTCTCCAGGCTGTCCTAGGAGATGGCCTGGCTGGCAGGGCCGCCTTGCTGGAGGTGCCCGGTGCGCAATGCCGGGGCAGGGCGAAGGTGCAGCCAACGGAACGAGCTGTGAGGCCAGTGGGGAAGCCCGGACCCTACCGGGGCGACTGCTCCACAAAGGGAGGCTCCGAGAGCCCTTGAAACATCAAAACCAGGGCTGTGCAGGAAAAAACCCTGAACAGGTAGAAAAGGCTGTACAACTGCAAGGCCAGGGACAGGCGAGATGATTGAAAAAAGGAAGAGGCTGGCTGGTGAATTGCTTTAAGTCTGCCAGTAAGGGAAAGACTTGGCTTTCCAAAGCAGTGGCAACGCAGTGGGATGATTTATTTAAACCAAGCAAGGAGGAGCCCGGGGGAAGCCTGGCTCTGCTAGACACACGGCTGATTAGCAAAAGAAGGGCAGAACAGAGTCTTTCCTTTGGTGTTTAACAAACCTGTGAGTGCTGCTGAACTTCTGTGAAGGATGGAATATAAACTGTCCTCGCTGAGATAAGCTGAACCCTGCAGGATGTGGGCAGGAGTCTGCGAATCTCCACCCAGCTGATGAAGTAGAAAAACGGTCTGGTTAAGAGTAGCTGCCCGGGGAGCTGTAGCATCCCCTGTGTTCGGGCGGGCGCAGGGCCAAGCGGGTTGTGCTCTGCAGGAGTGCCCGGGCTCACGGCCCCGCTGCAGCGGTGGGCACAGCCAAGGGACGCCGACGGCGCCAGAATGTGCCTTCTTCCGGAGCGAGACAGTGGCGGGATCAGACAGGGAGAGGTTACCTGGCTGCGCCCTGGGGCTCCGAGCCTCGGGAAAGCTGTCTGCTCCAGCTCAAGGGGGTCAGCTCCCACCTACATCTCTGCCTTTTTCTTAAAAACTGGCCTTGGCCCTTTCCAGGCAGCCCGATCGCACATGAGCAGCTCCTCCTGCTGCACTGGGTGCAAAGCAGAGGCCTCCGACGTGCGTCTCGGCCGGCCCTGCGAGAGGGGCTGCCGGATCCGGCGTCGCGGCCGCGGCAGCATCGGGCCGGGCTCGCGCGGGGCTGAGGGAGGTGCTGCCGGGAAGCGCGCGGGGAAAACACCGCGTTTGCTGCTCGTGGTTCTTCACCCCGCGCTGTTCTGCTGCTCTCCTTTTCTTCCTCCTCACGCTTCCTCCCGCACAGCTAGCACTTAAAACAGCCTGTCATAACATTTACAAACATGAGCACTTCACACGAGTGCTTGTGCTCATCTGCAAGGCGAGGTGAGAAAGATGGTTGGCCAGAATTGTTCTGCAAATGAATGGATCAGAAATGAATCAAAAACACAGGACTAGGGCAGAAACTTCCCCGATTAGCTCCATCCAGGCTGCAGGATTTTGATGGGAGCAGTTCTCAGATACTTGCCCACTCCAATGCTAGTTTACCTAGCCTTGTAACCTAGCCCTGTAACAGGGAGAAGTTGCTCATGTTTTTCACACCTTCAGCTATTGCTGAAGTCGTTCTGGAGTCAAATTGATTTTTTTTCCTGGAGCATACGACTAATTACACTTTGTAAACAGAGGCAGCGAATTGTATACTTAGTTAATTGAAATAGTGTTTTAAAAATAAAGATGATGCAGCCAAGCTACTTTTAAATTCCTTGTCCAGCAGTAGGTTATGATGAGATGTGGCATTTCCCATGATGGGGTCCTGTGTCCAGACTCTGCTTGTCCTCAGGTCCTGAATGTGAGGCAGGGTCGCACACATCTCTGTCCTCGGCTCTCTGTCTCTGGTGGAGTGCTTGTTAACCTGGAACTTGCTTTGCTCCTGTAGAGGAGATGGTTCTCTTTGGACCTGTTGCAGGTTAGTGGGTTCTGGCAGCTTAACTGGGTCAAGATGCCCAGATTGGGGTGTCTTGGGTTACAACAGAAAACTAATCTGCTCAAACGCACTAAGTCCCTTTGGATGACGCAAGGGCAGCACCATTTCATTGTCTCTCCGTGGCGCCTTTTTTAGCTTTTTATTACTGCACAACTGCAAACAGGCCCCAACAAAGTACCTGCCTCCCTGCTGCATGGGCAGAGCAGCAGGCCCGGGCCAGCCGCCCCCGCGGCCTTCCCGCCTTTCCGAAGGCGCTAACGCACAGCCGGCGCGTGGCCACGCTGTACCCTCCATCCCGTAGGATGGGGTGCTGCAGCGTCGGGTCGGAGGAGTGACACCCTCGGGGTGCGTCTCCGAGCCGCCAGAAAGGCGGCCGCGCTCTCCAGATCCCCGTGAAGGGCAGGGCACCCCCAGCAGCTCTGCCTGTTGCTCTGCCTGTTGCTCCGCCTGTTGCTCTGCCTGTTGCTCTGCCTGTTGCGCTGCTCGCGGGTAGCGCCGGGACGAGGCCGGGAGCCCGTAGCTCCCCGCAGCCATGGAGAAACCCGCCCTGCCTCCCGCGTGGCCGTTCCCCTTGGCTGCGTGTTGGAGTCCCCGCCGCCTCGTTGTGCAGCTCCGCGTGCAGCTGGGCAGCAGCAGGCGCGGTGCGTGGGCTCCCGCGTGGAGGGCGATGCGGCGCTCGGCGCGCGCCCCGCGGGCAGCCCGGCTGCGCGGGGATCCTGCTGCGCTGCTGGCGCCCGCTCCGGCCGCGTTCCTGCCCGCGCGGCGCTCGGAGCCGTGCTGGGAATGAGGCCACTGGCAGCAGCCTCGTTGTTTTAATGACTGTGGGGCGGCGCTCGACAGCAGTGTCCTCAGGACCAGTGACACTGACACAACTGTGGTTTTCTTCCCCAGAAAGCAGCTCTCGCTGTTGGCTTGGGAAGAAAAGCGTTCGCCCCAGAGGGAAGCAGCGATACTGGTCTGCTGCGTCCCAGCCTTGGCTGCTTCTGATTCAATCTACAGTGTAAGGGCAAAAGGGATTTGCAAATGCAAAAAGACAGCTGAAATTCAGCTACCACGTTAATGGGGGAAATATGTTTCGGCTTGCTAGTGTTAGATACACCATGAAGGAGTCCCACTGGCACGTGTATTTAGCTCAAGTCTAGCCCAGGCTTTGCTGGCAGGTTTGTGCTTAGGCTTCGCAGCCTGATGGAGCCCAGGTGTTTGGAGTTGTGCAGAGCGTGGGCCGTGTTTGCTTTCTTGTGTGTCCTTGCCTGGTAGGTGTTTGCTGCTTCAGAGATTCGACTGAGCCTGTAACCCTTCAATCCCAGCACTGTCCTCCTGCAGACGGTGCCTCCCTGCATCCCCAGGTCAGCACTAGGTCTCCTGGCGGACAAGGTAACCATGAGGCAACGACGTGTCCGCGGGGTGAAGGCCAGCGGTGCCCTGGTGTGTGTGAGGAAGAGCATTGCCAGCAGGTCCAGGGAGGTGATCCTGCCCCTCTGCTCAGCCCTGGGGCCGGGTCTGCCTTCCCCAGTGCAAGAGGGACATGGAGCTACTCGAGGGACTCCGGTGTGGGAGGTGATTAGGGGACTGCAACATTTCTGTGAAGAGAGGCTGGGAGAGCAGGGCCTGTTTGTTTAGCCTAGAGAAGGCTGAGGGGGGGATCTGACCAATGTGTATGAGTAGCTTACGGGAGAACGTCAAGAGACCAGGGTAAGATTAGTTCCAGTGGTGGCCAGTGACAGGACGAGAGCCAAGGGGCACAAGCTGAAACATGGGAAGGTCCAGCTGAATATGAGGAAAAGACTTATTGACTGCAAGGGGGCAATGGGTATGAACTCAAACACAGGAATTCCACCTCCATGTGTGGAAGAACTTTCCTGTGAGGGTAACAGAGCCCTGGCACAGGCTGCCCAGAGAGGCTGTGGAGTCTCCTTCTCTGGAGATCTTCCAAACCCGCCTGGATGCCACCCTGTGCCACATGCTCTGGGTGTCCCTGCTGGAGCAGGGGGTTGGACTAGCTGGTCTCTAGAGGTCCCTTCCCGCCTCAGCCGCTCGGTGATTACAGCACTGCTGCCACGAACGCCTGAATCCTGCTGGCCTTGCTTGGGCATGACCTTGATAAGTACCATCGAACAGAGCGGTTTTAAGTGATTTTGCACATTTAGAGAGTCCACAGATGGCAAAGTAATGATGCCTGGCTGCTGATGAAAGAAGCAAATGTCACCTGTTTCTTACATTAGCTGCCAGCAAATTCTTGTGCGAATATTATGTACCTACCATCCTAGCAGCAGGTGAGCATTTGTAGACCCTGGGGGACTAATCTAGTGCTGCTAAAAAGCCTGCTGTGAAACACAGTAAAAGTATTATTTGCCAAATGAAATTTTAAAAACTAGGCATGTTTGTCATTAAGGTAAAATGAGGTTAGCTGCCCTTCTGCACGAGGGTCGGCAGTGCCTCCACCAGAAAGCCAAGGGGGCTCTGAACAGCATTAGTGGTAATTGATTGCTGTAGCCAGCCGAGCACACCAGCTTTGGAATGGCAGAGGATTTTTCAGACTCCTCAGTCATTATTGGGCAAACTCATAGGGAACTGCCTAAATTATTAAGGTCATAAATGTGTGTTGTGTATATCGTATTAAATTATGCTATTTTTGTGCTTTGTAAAAAAGAAAAAAAAAAAAAAGGGTATAGTCCAGCTCCAGTCCACCCATCCTGCTCTCCCTTGTACCCTACTCCTTGTTTCAGCTTTGCTGTGGATTAGTATACCTTAAAGTATCATGGATAAGAAAACCATTGGAGGGGGCGGAAGATGTTAGGTAACTTTGGATTTTTGATGCACTGCTCTTTGCCATGGACAGAGCTATGTTCTTGACAGCAGTATCGGTGTCCTGTAACAGGGCCTTTCCAGGCTGATGTTCTTC
Organism: Tinamus guttatus; assembly: GCF_059628265.1. Taxonomy (NCBI): domain Eukaryota; kingdom Metazoa; phylum Chordata; class Aves; order Tinamiformes; family Tinamidae; genus Tinamus; species Tinamus guttatus. The sequence goes on from NW_028288747.1 coordinate 9,073,349, forward strand.
TGTGTGAGCTTCACAATTTCTGAAATTCTGGCTTATTTCACTGGTCTCAAAATAGGTTAGTTTTTACATGCACTGTGGTTCATAGCTGTCCTGAATGAAGCTCCAACTGCCTGACTACTTATGAAACAGTTAATCACACAGAGGCCCTTACTGGAAAGCTAGAACACACCCCTGGCCTTGTACTAGAGAGGTAGCTGAAATGCACTTTCTAGAGACGTGTTTCCAAACACTAAATCCAGCCTTAAAGTACCTTCTCTCTCATTTTCAATTGCAACTGAAATGCCTGCATTACTTTCTGTCCTAGGAACCAAGTGATTTTTTGTTGCTTAAAGCCAAGATTAGGCAGTAATTTGTACCTCTCAGTTAACTGGTTTTGGGCTGCAGAAGGAGAAGGGCAGCACAGGTGTTGAATACAGTGGAACCTTGATGCCGTTTGATGTATTCGAAACACTCATATATGAAAAAGCTGATGAGTCAGCAGAACCTAAAGCATAAGACACTAATTAAACTTTTTTTTTCTGCCAGGTATTTGTACAGCTGCAAAGAAATCATATTACGGAGAAATACAGCAGGAAGTCTTGGCTTCAGCATTGTAGGGGGTTATGAAGAACATACCGGGAACAAACCCTTCTTCATCAAATCCATCGTTGGGGGAACACCAGCGTATAATGATGGAAGAATTAGGTAACGAGAACCATCTAATAGCAAGTAGTGTTGAAGTAGTTCTTTCATCCCATTCTCCATTTTGTTATTCATGTTTACTTGACTACCATGTAGAGGAGAGAAAGGACTTGCTGATAGAAAAGTCTGTGTCCGTTACAAACCCCTGCTGAGCGCAGTGGATTGCAGAATTGCTGATGAATCTGGAACTATGTTAAATTCAGGAAAACAGCCTATTTGCCTTCATCACAGAATGGATGCATGTCTCACCTGTAGCAAGTACTGTAGGCCTAAGTAAAAAGATACAGTGCAAGTTTGGAGGAAATGAGCCTACCAATAGCAGCCATCACACAGAAGGCGCCTGCCACCCCTGGCTTAAAAACAATTATATTCCCCAGCCTGCTTTACCCCCTCTGACTTAGGGCCGTGCTTCAGCTTGAGCAGTTGCAAGTGTTTAAGGCACGATGGCACCTTTTAAAATGGTTCTCTCATGTCTGCCTTTGTTTTTTCAGATGTGGCGACATCCTCCTTGCTGTCAACGGCAGGAACACATCAGGAATGATGCACGCCTGCTTGGCAAGGATGCTCAAAGAACTGAAAGGAAAAATTACTCTCACTATTGTGTCCTGGCCTGGCACTTTTTTATAAAGAAAGTCCTCACAGACAGCGTGACAAGTAATTTAACACAGGAAGAACAAGGATGTCATTCGTCCTCACTTTTCTCGGGGGAATCAAATGCATTTATAAAGGAGAGGTTTGTGAAATTTCAACCTGCATGTCAAGAACAGTCAGATTTTGCCAAGGAAGGGACACATATCGGTGAATCACTGCGGAGTGATTTCAGTTACAGACTTCAGTCTCTGCTTCCCCTGTTCTTAAGTTTGTTTTTTTATATATATTTATAATGCGAAAATAATCATGAAATTTAGGAGCTGCAATAGCTCCTATCCACCCACTTTAATTTATAAAAAGAAATTTATTAGTAATTTATGGAAAAATTCCTAGCAAGCTGATGAAGTACTTTTCTAATTGAGAATATCAGGTGAAGGTTTTTACCCAACACATTAATAGCACTTTGATTATCTTGTACCTTTTCATGGTCAGCATGAAGCTGGTATTTTCCAGACTTTCAAGTATTGTTTGTTAATCTGTAAAGCTGTGAATTAAATTATACTTCTAAAATTATTAAAAATAACTGTAACTGTGTACTTGTACAAACATAATTTTCACCAAAACCCAAAAGAAGTAGTTCCTTTGGTAGCTTCTACCACATCTAGAATTTTTACTTTTTTTTTTTTTTTTTTTTAAAGTACAGTGTACTCTGCTAATGTCATCAAGTGATATTTTTTAAATACTGCCCTGCCGTGCCCATCTGCCCTGACACCATTCTGACTGCAGTATATCTCAAAGTCACAACGAATTCACTTCTCTGCAAACTACCCCAGCTTTGTTGTCTTTTGTTTTTCCCTTGGAAGCCAGCAAGGGCAGTAGGACGTACTCATTAATCTTCCCCATGGTGGGGACATGTAACACAGGCTGCAATTCATTTTCCATGGAAAAGCAGCGAGACGGACGCCCGGCTTCCACCCGAGCCCGGTGTAATTCCCTGCGCTCAGCAGCCCCTCAGGATAAAGGGAGGCAGCAGCTTCCGGGGCTTCCGCCTTTTTGTTGTTGTTGTTTCACTTCAGAACAAGGTTCTTGGAAGTGTCTGGAATTTGTCCCTGTGGTGAAGAGTGACCTTTTCAGAGAGGAGCTCCAAGGGCTACACTGAACACCCACCACTCCAGCGGCCAGTGTACAGCAACGTGAAGGCAAACTGCTGCTGAACCCAGGAGAGGGACCTTCCTACTGAAATGTGGAAAAAAAGGAGACAATTTAAATAAGATTCTGAGCCCTACAAGTAGTGCAAGAGCATCAGTACAATCAACAGATCTCAAATGACATTTTCCTCACTCATTCTTAAAAGACAAAGTTCAGGCATCTTAACATGAAAAAATCATTCTTTTTATTTCCAAAAAAACAAAGTAACCTTTGAATTTATACTAACAGAACAAGATTAAGAGCAAATTATTTTAATACCCAGAAAAATAACAGGATTTATAGTAATCTATTTCTGGCACTAATATATATGCAAGTAGGCAAAAATCACACCAGCCTATTCTGCAGGGGCAGCTTCAGTGTTCTCCTGTTCCGGAGCAGGTTCACCACTGGCTTCTTTTCCTTCTTTGCTTCTTTTGGACTTTTTGTGTTTGTGCCTTCTGTGGCTGTCCCCTTCTTCGCTGTCGTGACGGCGTCTGCTGTTACTGAAAAAACAGAGGAAATACCTCAAACTGCTGCCAGGGAGGCACGACACGTTGGGCCCCAGTCAGCAGCAGTTGTGGGGAACAGGCCTTGTACTGGGAAAGCCCATGTCAGGGTCAAACTGCATTTTTTGATGCCAGGGTACATAGACCCTCTCATGCTGTCCTTTTTACTGGGAAATCTAATTTTTTAGTTTTTTTTTTTTCCCACATATGCAACCCACATTCAAATTGCAATACTTACAGTACTATCATGTCCCTACTGGCAGCCATTAAAAAGTTTTAAATCTCACTGATCGTTTTACCCTGACTCAACCTTTGTTTCAAACTTTAGAAGGATTAAGCTGAACACTTATATCAAGTGAGCACAAAAGGTCTTTTACGTACTTGCTAAGAATCATTGCTATGTTTTTATGCAACACTGCTGAATACTAGCTTCACTCTGCCTCCTTCTGACCCACCACTTTTACCCTTCTGTCCCCAAATTCTTAATTTTTGTTTCCAAATTTTTAATTTTTGTTCTCTAGCTAAGACTGTATTACACATCACTCAACATGGAGTTAGTGGGGCCAACGTCTCATCGTGTCTGTCCACATGTTAACTGGCAGACACGGTCCAAGCAGCACATCTGAGTGTTTACAGTCGCTCCAGAAGACTCCAGTTTGTTTGGGGTTCGTTTTAAGATTTATTTTTTTAAACTGGTCAAGTCTTTCATATCCTATTAAAAACCAAACCTTCGGGATGACTTGTGCCTCGTGTCCTCCTTCTCCCTGTGTCTCCGTTCTCGGTGCCGGTCGTCCTTCTCCCTGCTCGTTCGGTGCCGGTCGTAGCCTCTATCTCCGTAGTCTCTGTATCTGTATCGCTCTTCATCACTGGGGGAAGAAAGAAGATCCTTGCAGGGCAGAAACACGAACGCAGTATAGAAAAAAATTCCTCCTCACACCAAGATAAACATCGGGAGAAACTTAAATGTTGCTTCTGGGTTTATAAATGTGATCTGCAACGTGTGTTAAAGGGAGATTAAGGCTTTCTACCTTGCACACTAGACTGCTAGGATTTAATGTCCATTTGAAAGGGACCTGCTCTCTAAAAACCAAAGAAAGTAAGGAAGAGACTTCTGCACTGTGTGTTATCAAGCAGTGAGCAGAAATCTGTGTGTGGCTGCGAATGAAGCGCAGTTCTACGCACGCTCAGCAATGCTTTCCGCTCAGCATACATAGCCCACACTTACCAGCTCATCTGTTAGATCCTGCAGGGCATATGGGTAAATTAAGTTACACTTTTGGTACATTTGACCTATTTCCTTGCATCAGCTTCAAGAAAGAAAAAGCCAGGCACAAAGAAACTAAAAAACTGCTTTTTCCACAAAGCCAGTGCTGTCCCCACGTCTACCCCGCTCTGGGACTGCCCCCAGCCTTCCTGCTGCAGGCTGTCCCCGAAGGCAAAGGGTTCACCCGCGGGAGGGCTGTCGGGTTTCTCCTGATGACAAGGGCAGCGGGACGAGTTTTGTGAAGTTCAGGAGGCAACAGCAGTATCTAGATTTAGCCAGGACACCCCAATGCTGCATAGCACAGCATGAATGTGATTTCTTTACTGAGGCAAGAGAACTGTACCCAGCTGGAGCAGCCAGGTGTCCTTTGCCAAGCACCCCTCGGTGAGCACGGCCTTCCTACAGCTGCTAATGTGTCACAGGGAGTCTCGGCCTCCACAGGTGAAATGTTCCCAAGCAGGTCCCCAAGGAAGGCACAGGGTGTCCAGGCTGTCTGAGGCAGCAACGGGAACGTGCAACAACTTGGACGCTCGCAGTACAGGCGCTCCGTGCCTTCCATCTCTGCCAGCGCTTCCTATAACAAAGGTCTCTTCCCGAGGTCCCCGGGATCCATGTGGTTCCGCTGAACAGGATGGTGCAGGGAGCACAGCTCCTGCCCCCAGGAACGGGAGTTTGCAGCGGAACAATTTGATTTGCCATAACTGGATCCAGCGCCCGCCTCCCCAGCGAGCCCAGTAACTAGTTACAGCTCTGCATGGAAGCTGCTCTGCAGCGGGGCCGGCTGAGCAAGAGCGCCGGGCTTGCCATGAAGTTTTGATTATATTATGAAGGACGTTTCAAGAATTACAAACCAGCAGTTTAAGATAATACAGAGAAGCACCAAAGAAAGCACAGCAAACCTGAGTTTTTCAGTAAGATTAAAAATATCTATCAAAATACAGGAAAACTATAGCTACTACTACTGAGCTTGAAGCTATGGTCTCCCACTAAACAATGTAACTAACTAACTGCACTGATCAATGAGTAGTCTGATACAAAAGGTATATGAACTTCTGACCACAGACTGGCGAGTAGGCTGATACAATCCTTAGACTTCTGGGGACTTAACGATTACAGCAAAAGGTAGAAAGAATTTAAATACATTTTACTCACAGTATCAAACATCACTTCTGAAGACTAACATTTTGATGACCAGTTTCTCATGTAAAAAGTGACAATTTCAAGGTCTATCAGTGCCTGGAGCACAGGGAGTCATCTGTGTCCTCTGGCCAAACAATCCCACACGCAGTCCAATCCCTATAAACTTCTCCTAAGTTACTGTGACTGAAAGTTAGACCAAGCTACACGAGTAATGAGACTCCACTTGGTGGTGATGCCCAACTCCTGCCTCCTCTGTTCATAAACGTTACCATGGATTTAAAAACAAATTCAATAGGGAATCACAGAATCATCCGGGTTGGACCCTGCGCCTGTTACCTTGGCCTTTCCCTGGTAGTCCTAGAACAGAGCTTGGCTCCTTGTTCTCCGTAACCCCGTCGGGAAACCCCGAGGAGCCGTTAGGTCCTTCGTTGTCCCTCCCTGCTGAGCACAGCCCCTCTGGCCGCCCTCCCCTGGGATCTCTCCACTTGGGCTCCACCACGAGGCAGCTCCAGAGGCCCAGGAGGCCAGTTCTGCCCTGCCCCTTTGCTGCATCCCAAGTGCTTTCCTGGAAAGCTGCTTTCTAGGCAGCCGGACCCTTCCCCCTCTGCTGTATCAACTTCTCTGTCCCGGGACTTCAGAAGTTTCTTGGAAAATTCCTGAGAAAGAGCCACACCACGGTACAGTACCACCACCACCCAAAAGAGAAATTAAATTCAGACCTTGGCTGATGGACTTGAAGCTACAAAAACAGAAGGGAGGACACGGTCCTTGCAGAAAGGATCTCAGCCCCAAAAGAAAGGCACCCTTTCACGGGAGCAGACAATGAGCTACAATGTGGAAACGCACCATTTCTTCTGAGGATGGTTGAGTAAGAATACAAAGAAAGCTCAAGGTTCACTTTAGTTATACCAGTAAATTTCCCATTTCCTTACAAATTTAAGAAACACAATAGCACAAATATAGGCTCTTTACTTGGAGAAGGATTACTAAAAGCATATAGAGCAATAATTTCTGCACAATAAAAAGCTAAAAACGATGCCATGTGTCACAACAGTGTTGCTTAAATTTAAACACAGGCAATTTAAGCAGTAATGCATCTGCACAATCTTTAGAACAGCTCACATTCTGTTCCTCATAGCTTTTTTTTTTTTTTTTTAAAAAAGTGCATGAAACTGAAAATAAGCCTCAATAATAATAAACAAACACACACACACACAAAAAAAAAACACCACAGAATAAAAAAAGAGGCATTATTGTGTCTCCACGGTCTCTCAAGCCTCTCCCACCTTTGCTGTTACTCCCAAACCCACCCCTGCTCACTAAGGGCCTCCCCTCTTCCTCCGTGCCATGTGGCAGCAGCTTTGTTGCAGATGGAGGATAATTTAGTCCCATCACGAAGCCGGGGGCTGCTCTTCCCCCTCTTCTACAGAGGCTCTGGCAGCAGCACAGAGACCTCGCTGGGCCTGGAAGCTGTTACCCTTCATCCCGAGCAGCCCTGAATGACCAGGCTCCTTTCTGGCCCTCAATCAAGCTGCCTGAGAACCAGATGTTGAGGCTGGGCTTGGGCTGGTAGAAGCTGACCCGCTAATGCGGAACATGCGCTGGGGAGAGGCCGTGGCCACAGGAACCCGGGTGGCCGCAGAAGGGGAAAAAAAATCACCTTTCTTGCACCCAGTTTAGGTCTTCAAGCTCATGATTATCATGCAAAAATTTCAGTTAATAATTCTGGTTCTGGGTGTCCTCCTTCTCCACAGTGTAAAACAATTAGTAAATATGATCAGCTTAATAGCTACCATGCACATCCTGCAGACTTGCAGCTGAACAGACAGCAGTAAGCAAAGCAGTCAAGGTTTGCTCCAAAATACTTTGCTCAAATCCTGAGCAAAGTAAATTTAGAAAGACCTGGCAAGCCCACAGACCTATTGGAGTCACAGCGAGTTCAACATTAAATGCTTTGTACTTGTGTGCACCAACCAAAGAACAGTTACCTCTCCCTCTTTTTTTTTTTTTTTTTTTTTTTTTAAAAAAAAAGTAATTAGAGAGTTGAAAAAACATTAGAACGTCTGCCTTAAAAAAGGGTTCTTGACCTTAAAGTAATAATTAATAAGAGACGGGACAAATTATTATGCAGCCAGTTTAGCCAATAACCATTACAGCAGCCAATAATACATTAATTAAGGTCAAATGTTGCACCACAATGCTCTTACCACTGAAACGGGAATTCATTTTATACTTCTATAGCTTTTTTTTTGGAACTATACTATTTCTAAAGCCTTTTCTGAGGTCAGAGAGAGCCAATTACCCCCTTAATACAGGAGGCTTAAACCACATGTTTAATCTGCACTAAAAGCTTAACCTGTGAAGCACTACTGACCAGTCTGGGTGCCTACTTTGGTTTTTACACTTCTGTTTGACACTTTTAATTACAGCTTCCAACAGAAAGTGGGGAGGGAAACGCTGCTCTCTCCTGTCTCTCTGGAACGTGCAGCCGTACGTTAGAATTCGGCGCTGAAGCGCGTGACCGAGCGGGGACACGCGGCTCCGCGCGGAGCACGACAGCGCGCGGGGACGGCCACCCACCTGTTGAACACGCTCGGAGTTGGACTGTGATCTCGGTCCCTCTCCCTGTCCCTGGCTCGTTCTCGCTCGCGGTCCCTGTCTCGCTCGCGGTCCCGATCGCGGTCCCGGGATCGCTCCCTGTCGCGCTCCCTGTCCTTCTCTCTCCGTGCGTAGTAGTCCCACTGCTTGCTGGTGTCCATGAGGCTGGACCACGAAGGCGCCGAACCTGCAAGGTGCGGAAAGGTGACTAAAGAAAGAGACGCGGGTATTAGAAAGAACAAAACCAGGGACCAGGTGAAAACTGCAATGCTATTCATGCTTGCAAGCTCCTCCACTGACATTGTCCAGCCTTTCATATAGAAGTTAATTACGAACAAACTCTTTTTTTTTTCTCCCGTGATGCTAATAAAGACCCCTGCCTTTTTACCTCATTTAAACACTCGTTATGAAGATATGCAGAACCATATATGCACAACACAAAGAATGTCTAAATTCCTAGGAAAAAAAAATACACTATGCAAAGCTTTGCTGGAAGAATCTGACTTTGTGCAGTCAGATGATTTTGTTTTGGGGGAACAGAAACCCAAGAGGAAGCAAAAAACAGAACAGCCTTTGAAACACAGTGGTTCTGGAAGCACAGTTCAGAAAAACAAGGGAAAAGGATGCTTCCAACTTTATATTTAGATGCTAGTATTTTTGCATATGTTTTGTCCTCTAAAATAGCTGCACTGAAAGCACAACATGTTAGTGACTCTCAGTGTTTTATTCACTAGTTCATATTCTGCATTGTGCTTCGCCACACTTTCTTCATTACAGAATGTCATCGTAACTATAGAAGTCTCTTTTATAAGCTCATTTTGGGGAGAAGAAATACCTTTTCCATTTACACATTTTGTCTTCAACCAAAAGAAGAAACGGATGGGGAAAAAGGCACAGCATCCCAGTCCCACTATCTTTTCAGGGAGCAGTGGGAGAGGACAAGGAACGTGGGTCTCCGCTGCACTCTGCCCACTGGGATGTCCTAAATAACCACAAGTCTCAACGGCCCCAATTCTCCTGGCACCTCCTGGCTGCATCCTGGGGCAGCAGCGTTTAACTGGAAGGAGCTCTCCCTAGCGGGCTGGAGCACAGGGAGCAACTCCCAGCGCTGCCTCCGTGCCCTGCTGCAGTCGGGAGGACTGGGTGGCCCTGGGGGCCCCGCTGCTCCCTGAGCTGTAACTCCAGCAGGGAATTCACCCGCTCCTTGGCAGCTGAAGAGGAATTCAAGCGCAATTCCTGCAGGCTCCCGCTGAACGGAGCGGCCTCGCGCGGCGCCTGCCCAGGGCCCACGGAGCTCGAGGGAAGAGTTTGAGCAGGGAGGGCGGCAGGAAAGAGCACTGCAGGGCAGAGGGCAGGGTCACTGCAGAGCAGCTGCATTCTCTGCACGAGCTGCACTTACGCTACGCTTTGCTCCTCACAAAACGCCTGCTGATGTTTCACGTCAGGGCTACAGGGAAAATAAGGAGTTAACAGAAAAAATATCCTGACACAATAGTGTGCTGTTCATTATTCTGCCAAAAACTGAAATTCTTCTAAGGAAAGCAGCCAGAAATAGCAAAAAAACAGCTGGACTTTAAAGGCTGCTAATTTCCTTGACTTGCCATTATGTCAACAACATACGTAGGGTCTGCAAGACTTGAATGCACTCACTGGCTGACTGAATATTCGGATCTAAATTGTGAACTTAACTTTACTTTAAACACATACTACAAAACAAATTACTTTTATTAATAGCAGCATAAACTTCTAAGCTGAATTCTGGCCACTCCCCCACATCTGCAGTAATTCCCATCAGACAGAAGTATGTCTTTCCCATCTCCACAGCCTGAAACAAACCATTTACTTGTTATTCTGAAAGAGCCAGTGATTTTTTATACCTAGCTTTTCACCTGTAATTATTCTCAGCACACAAGGTAGTTTAGGAAAGTTCGCTTTGCAATGGGAATTGGTATCTCCTGTGTTTGCTAGGTGGAATGGAGCAATTTTTAGTATGTCTTCATGGATTTTTGGATTCTTCTAATAACCTTCACACAAAGAGAGTGATTTCCAACATAAAGTAACGCTGATTTTATTTTTTAAATAGGAAGGGAGGAAACTTTCAACAGTCAGTAGTGGTGGAGACAAAAGCCCTGGCTTGTTTTGTTTTTTCAATGAAGCTGCATGCTGTCACAGTACATTGGCAAAGTATTAATATATCTTCTTTTTGTCTCGAAAAATACTTTCTCTGGAATTGTTTTTGTAATGCTAAATTTGCTGCATATTTTCTGGATACAAAGAACCTTTAGAGCACAGAATGAAGGAATACTTTGGGGAAAAGCAAATCAGCATACAACAGGAGTTGTTTCTGGCAGACCCAAAGCAGTACCATATATTGAAAGCTTCATAAAACACCGTATGGCTAAGGTATTGTTGGATCACAAATGGACTAAAAAGTAAGTTCAAGAGGCTATTACTGGATGCACACAAAAGCAAAATTTATATTCCTGATGCTATAATTAAGAATATTGCTTTACTATGCAACATTCTCAATAGACTTGTCATTGGAAAAATGCCTGAGAGAAGCAGAGATACCAAGGCAAGAGCTGGGCAGTCTGAACAGGCAGAGGGAAGGTTGCTGAGTCTGGGCTGACTGGCATTTCTGCAGTGCGTTTGATCTGCTCGTCTTCCTCTGCAATTTTGACAGAGTCACCCAACATCCTGCCTGGCAGAGAGGATAGAGGGTTGGCAGCTTGTTCATACCATCTACAGCAGGCGGTGGACAACCCTAGCAATTCTAGTTTGTAATTAGCATCTGCATCCTGCTGCAGCACCAAGCCCTCGGTTTACCCTCTGGGGAGCACTGGTGTCAAACAGCAAGTTCACATGGGCTGGGATCACACAGACAGATATGGGCTGCGGGGTCGAAGACACCGGCCGGGAAACGCCTTGTGCTTTACCATGTGCTTGTGGCAGCGTGAACTGCCCCTGCACCCTTACAGATGCACCCGCATGCCAGGCACAGTCTAGAAACGAGCAACTTGCCACGGATCCGGCATCCCCGCGGTGGCAAAAGCACCTTCCGTATTTGCCACGCAAAGCAAGGATGGGAGCAGGCTGGGGAGCTTTGAGAAGTCTGCAACAAGGTCTCTGTCTTGTCACTTCACGATGGCAAAAATAGAAAACAGAAAAAAGATCACTACTTAAAGCTGTCTAAATGCTAAAATCTAACAATATAATACTATTATAATGTTGTACATCCTTTTTCCAGAAAAGGTTCCCCTCCCAATTAGTTTAATCCAGCATTATTTCAACAGTGCTACTTAATCACCAGGCAGGCACAAGGCCCTGCTTCCTGTGCCAGGCCCTGCCTTGCCCGTGCCCTACAGGTATGTGGTGACACCGGCTGCACAGTCTGCAGCCAGAGCTCCCCTCACTGCTATCTGAACCCCTGGGGAGGAAGGGGTTATTTTTAGGAGATTATTTTTAGGAACATAAATTACAGATTAAGATGCAACAGAGAAGATTGCTAGTTTGAACTCATGTTGACTTTAGTTGGGCTATTTTTCTACCTCCTGTCAAAGGCACTTAATTATGTAAAAAGCTATTGCTGCCATTATCTCATAAACTCATCAAGAACCTACTGTTACTCATGAGGACATTCTCATTAAAGAGATACAACATATTTAGCATGCTTTACTTCCTTAGCAATACTGATTATTTCACATTTAAAATTAGAGCTTTGCATTTTAAAACTGCTTAATAAAACAAGTGGAACAGTCAAGCCACTTATCACTTTGATTAACCTCTCACATAAAACACAGCAAGAATTTCACTAGATAGTATTTAAAGCTCAAGACACAGTGATCGTCTATGTACCTATGAGGAGCTGGCTAATACCCCAATACAATTAAAGGGCCCTCATTCCAAGTTGAAGATGTTGCTGTACCCATTTGATGACTTTACACTTCTAAAAAGAAAAAACAATTTCTTCTGTGAATTTGTATGACCTTACAAGAAGAAAAATAAAGGAAGGAGAGATACTAGAAGGAAGGAAACACTCATCTCCTAAGCCATACAAGCAAAATCTCATGATCAAAATATCCAGACATTCTAGCCAGACTGCAGAATCCTAGGCAACATTTTAAAGTTGTTAATTCAAGTAAACCAAGGTCGCCTGTTCTCTCAGACAGGGTCCAAGGGATCAGATCACTACTAATGCCAGGTAGAGTTCAACACAAAAACAACTCCAATAAAATCAAGAAACACACAAAAAATGCCCAGAGTAGACTAGGTTAATACACCTAAAGGAATATGGGGTTCAAGCAGACAGACACAGCACCAGAACTGGTCATGCCAGTACTCTAGTCTCTGCAAGCTAGACTGCATGAGTTAAAACATACATTATATCTATTTAGTTTAGCCTTGTCTTTCTGCAGCAATTGAAATCAGTTCCAAAGCTCTTTCTTTAATGATCAGCACATGCAAACAGTAAGAAACACGGCAAGCAAGACAAAACACTTTCACTGGGTGAAGAAAACCCCCATGCCCACCACTCCCCCAACACAACCTTGCTTTTCCTTTAGACAACCCTCTGCAGGGTGGGTGGGGGCCAGGAGAGAAAAGGAATCCTAGAACCTAAGGGCTCTAGAAACTGATAGTTCTACTCTCCAACAGAAAAAGGACCCAAGTGAATCACAACAACGTGAGAAAGGACCTTTACAAGAGCAAGCATTATGTGCTACTCTCCAATTACCTCTTCTAGCTGACTTAACACCTACCCTTCACACCCCCAGATCTCGGGGAACACATCTACCCTGCCTCATTGCCAGTACGTCAGGGGAAAGGAGAGGAGAAAACACACTAATATTCCTTAAGGCTTAAAAGAAAACAAGGTTTGTATGCAAATCATCTGACTAAATCACACCTGACTTCTCTCCTGAAAAATTCTGACTAATATCTATTACCTGCTATCTTAGAAATATATATATATATATATATAAAATATACAAAGAATGGTTACCCTCTCAGAACCAGTCTCAATCCTGTACTGCATGGTCTCCTTATAACCATGCACTGGCAAGCATCAATTTTTAACCTGGCCCAAGAAAGTACAAATCCAATGCTGACATGATCATGACAGCAATCATATTTTGTATATGGGTTTGACAGCAACGTAAACACATCACTACATTCAAATGTCAGGAAAAAAAATGGAATTATTCTTATGTTCCTGCTGCAAGTTCATAGTACAACAAATTCTAGTAAAAGAGATTCCAAAGCGAAAAACATCTTTAATTGGAGACTATGTACTCCATGCGATGCACCTTTTGCCCATGACACCGCATCCTTTTAGCGGTTGCTTGGCTGTATCAGTTGCCCTCCCCAGGTTTGCTTTTTGCTAACCACTTCAGCTAACATGCCTCATTTATATCTGAAAAGGTACAGTAAAGCAGCTGCTTGCCCCCACTGAGAATTACTTAAAATATATAAGAAGACTGCACACATGAAAATAAACAGTTAAGTGATGAAGAATATTCTGATGTCAATGAAGTACCATTTGTTACTCCATAAACTGCCTCAAAATTAATAAATAAGTTATTCAGAAATCTTATTTTGTGCATCTTCTCTAGAGACTTAGGAACATTTTGAGAGAGATCCGTGAACACTTGATCATCGTTCATCTCAGAAGTGGACAAAACTTGTGCATTTGTTCCTCTAGCTATGTGGGTCCAAATGAACCAGGAACAGGGGGACAGAAAAATCAGCTGGGAGAAAAGGCACGGGGCTGCAGGAGCCCTAAGCAGAGCTCCGGGCTGGTGAAGCGGGTGTTTCCTGGGCCCCTCTGGGCAGGGGCAGGAAGCACCTGACATTCGAGCCCTGGCTTGAGCCTCTTCAGCTCAAGCAGCAGAGCGGCACGCGAGACAACCGGCTGCTGGGCGCTGTCCATGGCCCTTCAACCCACGTAACACAACTGCTTTTCAGGTCGCTATTGCTATCAAACTATATGATGACATTTTGCAGCTGCACATTTTGCCCATGGCATTAGCAAAAGAAACCTGTTGCTCCTGTAAGAAGCTAGACACACAAAATAACAGTATTTACCAGCAGCTGTTAAATTATTTACTAACAGCTGTACAGAATAGCAGGTATCCAGTCACAGTGGCAGACAATGAACTTTCATAATAAATTGCTGGAAAGACCTGTTTAGATCCTCAGCTAAAATCCTTGCAAGTATTTCAATCAATTTGACAGAGTACTAGCAAAAATTTTCCAAGCCAGTAAATTCACTCACCACTGCCATATGAAAATGCACGAACAGAGCGACTGTCATAGCCAGAGGAATGTCCACTGTTGTAAAGAAAGTGCAGGTAAAATTCAGTGTTACCATTAAGGCTCCTCCAAAAACAGATCCATACCTTCTATTTGACTTCTCAGACTTCTCGTTACCACATAGACTAAAAATAAATCTGCTCAGATAGTCTCTTAAACCTTCCATTTTGAGCTTGGCTAATTAAGAAAGCAGTCTCTCAAAACAACTGTGTTGACTTCATACTTAAATACAGAGGTTAAAAATAATGCTCTCTCAACATTTCTTAAAGTTTAGAGCAAAGAATACCTATGTCTTGAAAACAACACTAAAATGTGGACTATGCTATTGTATTTTTCACAAATTTTCTATTTCAAATGTTGCTTATTTCACCGGAGGTTTCTGCATCGATTGAACTTTATCTGCATTGCTTGGAAATGCATATATTTGTGAATGAAACCATTCTCAATCTTTCTGTTAAAAAGTAGTATGGGTACATATCTAAGAACAGGTGGACTTCAAATGTGTAGTTCTATAAATAAACTATTAAATTAGCTACATATTTTCTAGACTGACTCCTTTCAATGGCAGCCAACTCAAGTAGGTATAAAAGAGAAAGGTTAAAGTGGATGATATGAGCATAGAACATAATTCAAATACGTATAATTCTTTGATGAGTTTTATCACGTCCTACATAACTTGAATGCATTATCTTTGCCATTTTTAACTTAAGTATTGTTTTTGCTCTTGAAGGCAGCCATTACATTAAAAAGCCACATTACATATAATAAGCTTTGGATTAGTTTAGCTTAAAAACAAACAAAACAAAACAACAGGCTAATGAATGGCCAATGCAATATGTCAGCAGTTAAAAATATATAACAGAAATGTAGTCCAAGGATCTACAATAAAGTTGATGAAAATTTTTTCACACCATATTTTAGAAAAGCAAGTACAGTGATTGATGCTTAATCGCCAGAAGCAATGGCTACTCGTAGCAACTGTCACTATGTGATAATAAAATAACTTTCACACACATCAAATGCATCCACCTCATTGTTTTCTGAATTAAATCAGAGAAGGATTTTCTCAGAGATCTAGAATCATCACCCGGTAGATGCATGTTAACAGAACTTGTAATATTGACGGAAGAGATATTCCGTCTTCCTCCAGGGATGCCAGAAAGAGTGGCAAGAGGCTTCCGCCTTCTAACGTGAACTAGGTGCTCTCATTTTGGACTAAGGTAAAATATAAATAATTTTATAGGGCTGCTGGCCACTGGGTATTGAAAGACAAAGAAACACAAATTTGGATTCTGCAAACTCTGGTATTTCCTGGAGCCCATGAAGGCTTGGGTCTGTGGCCAACATGTTTGTTTACTACATGTTTACTTTATTTTTATAGAAATACATTATTTGTATAAAAGGATGTTTTAGTTGACAACTATAAGATTCACTTATATAAGTCTTCAGACACTAAGGAATATTTTAACAATCTTCATCTGAACTTTGTTCTTAAGTCTTGGCATTGATACAGTGTCATCACTCAACAAAACTGGTAAGTAAGGAAAAGTAACCTTCTCAAAAGAATATTAAGTGCAAAATATTTTTGAGACCAGCAGCACTTGTGGAAAATGACTGTAAAATTCTTAAGCCATCTCCTCAAGCTCCAAATAAAATGCATAAAACACTGGGTAGGATAAGGATGCTTACTAATACCAATTTTATTTTCATTATAGAATACTGATATTGCTTTGTAGACATCAAAACAAATAATTACCTTTCTATCGTGGGTATGAGGGAAGGTGGGGGACCACCAGGTGGGGGTGGAAAGCCTGTAATAATTAATCAGGGAAAAAAGAGAGAGAGGAAAAAAACACTATGTAAAAACAGGCTAGATAGACACACAAAGACAAACATAATCCATGTTATTTTCTGTGCTTCAAATCAAATAAATTATCATTCTTAAAATATACAGGAATTTAGAAGCATAGGAAATTTCTTGAGTAGCTACTGACACTGTTTTGCAAAATTATTACAAGAATGGAAGGAGAAAAAAAAAAAAAAAAAAAAAAAAAAAAAAAAAAAGGGAAGCTCACACCTTCTAAAGACCTGTCAGGTAATTCCAGTGAGCATTCACTGTTTTTCTGTCTTGCATAAAAATAACTGTACCTATGCCTACACAAATCCTTTTGTATTTATGAGCTTTTATCTGAATATGTCTGGAAGGAATTTAGTAATTTGCACAACAATCAGATTTAATTTTACTTAACCAAATGTTAAAAAAAAAAAGAAAAAAAAAAAAAAGAGAAAAATCTAGTTAAGTTTACCTGGTGGTGGCACTGTTATTGGTATACCTAAAAAGATAACAAATAATATATTAGTCATAGTAAATAATTTTTGCTTATTATCTACAGTTCTAAAAATACTAAGTTACCACAACATGTACAATCAAGAAAAATAGCTTATTTTTTGTGTCCTCAGATTAGGAACTCACAGTATTCCCACTGTTAAGGTGCTTTGCAAGGCCTATGGTATCCAGAGTTTTTTTTTCGAAGTCCCAGCTCTTCAGAATCTTATTTCATTAGAAATAAAAATGACAACAAAATGATTCCAGCTCTCCAGATTAGATGTAAAACCCTAAAATATTAAGCATCTAGAAGGAAAATAACTAGAGAATATATCTGGTCTGTCTTAAATGCCATTATTAGGTGAAAGGAAATATAATTGGCCTCTGACCTTTTAATGCTTAGTATAGGAAATACTAAGTCCACATGGACAAAATAATTATGTCAACAAGAAGCATGACAGACTTTGCCCTAAATGCTACACCATACTGCAATTAATCATTCAATTGCTATTTGGAGATAAAGTTAAATAAATAAATCAGAACTCTGTTCTCTTGAAAATACCAAAAAGAGAGCATCCCTTACTATGCAAACATTCAAAACTCATTCTCACTGTTGGCTTTCTTCCTTGCTCATTTTTGAAGCAGAAAAAGAAACTTCACCTACAGGGCAATGGGTTTAGTCACTTACGATAAATCTGCCGCAAACCCCCCCTCAACTACCATTACATATTTAAGTACTTTATATAAATGGGTTTTGAACTGAAATTCACTGAAACCATCAGAAACCCCTCCAAGGGGCTCTGGACCAGGTTTAAGACCAAAATACACTGTGGTGGCATTCAGGCATCTGAACAGCTTGACCACTGTGCAGCTTACCCCTCTCAAAACATCGTTCATGAAAGCTTTCCATTTCTTCGACAGAAACAAAGAGAAAGACTTTTCAGGATAGAGAGTCCAGAGGCACAAAGCCCAAATAGTCAAGTCAAATACCTAAAAATGCAGCCCTTTAATGCTGAAAAGGTGCAATTCTTCCATTAAGCTAAGGAGACCTATGGTAAGTTACCTCACCTGAAAGTCAAGACAGTTTTCCATTCCATAATAATGTGTATTTAAGTGCTGAAACATTAGGCATGCATCTTAAACTATAGTTTCAGAATCCATGAAAATCATATCCTGTACTCTGTACAAGCAAGTTAAAGACTGTGCTTCCTAAGAGTACCTGGGAACCAAAAATAACAGCCCCACTAGACTGAAAAGAAATCATGATTTTACAGCAAATCAAAGTCTTCCCTTCCCTCCAATCTTTCCTTGTTCTAAAGTTCATGACCATCTTATGATCTGTCTTCTCTTAGAAATAATTTGCCACTTGCTCTGCCTCCACATCAACAGGCACTCTGCTCTGCACATACAGGTTTAATTTCCTTTCAGAGGTGGCTTAGCAGTTACGAATCTAACTAGAGGCTTACTAATCCAGTGTATAAAAAAAATAACCTGAAGTATGAAATCATCAGCCAATTGCTTCTGAGTGAGAGGAAAACAAACCAAAACATTGCTTCATTTCTTGCAATGTATGCATTAAACCTCAAGATCAACTCAAGGAGCTGATTTAGTGAGGATTAAGTCTCTGTGACACATTGCAGTGCCACAAAGGTGCACCTGGCCTAAACCGAAATACTCTGACGTGCGTTATCAAAAGCAATCCCAATGGCAGCAGTGCAGTGTTTCACTGGGGCTCATTTACACTCTGCAAAACGTGCTCAAGGTTGCTCTCAGGACACCGTACACCATCCTACTGAACTCGAGACTGGTCAGTATTTAATAAAAGCTGCTGCATATTTGGTAAAGGGAAGCAATGCCACATGTGCCATCCTGGTGAGCACGGAGTCAAACACAAGTTGCTGCAGCTTTACAGCACACCAGAAGTTAGCTGGACTGTGCGATAGCCCACGGCAGTGTAACATAACTCAGCTTGATGTAAAAACTTCCTTTGTCACAGGCTAAGCTAAGTCAAATTATCTCTCATTTATCATGAGCTAAAAAGTATACACTTAAGCCTGCTGAGCCTCAGCAGATGTGTGGATGTACAATCACTTGCTAGTTTGATAAAATGTCTAAGTAGTTAAACTTCCCAAGATTCTGTAACAGAAGTTTAATACTTCAGAGTATCTTTTTAAAATATCATAAATACATGTCACATTTAAACTATATTACCAAAATAAATGAAATGACCTTCAAGGTCTGTTTAAAAAAAAAAAAAAAAGCACCCATATTGTTTACACTTAAGTCATTCCAGCATAGGAAAACAAACAAACAAACAACAACATATTTTTACTACAGCTAATTACAGTGATTTCCTAGTAGCATTTCAGAACTTTCTGTGTTTGGCCCTTTGAATAATTCCAGAACTCATTCCTCAGAAAAGATCTGAATCACAAGAGTGAATGAATTCAGAACAAGAGACCTAACTTCAAAGCAGGATCCTTTTTCAAAGGGGCTTTTGGAGGATGTTTTATATTTGGAATACTTAAATTTTCTGGCAAGTGGTCCCAGTTTAATATTGGGTAACAGTGGGTTTTTTTCCTCCCCCTCCAATGAACCTAGGAGGGATGGCAGATTCTATTTTAGGAACAGCTTTGAAGATAAAGAGCTGGCAACAGCACAATTAAAACACAGGCCCAAAGAAACCAAATCCACAGCTCTTCATCGTTATTTTTCAATCTACATGAAGCACGGAAGGATGTCGAGGGAGACTTTCTAGACAAGTGTATGTCATAAACCTGTCTGCAAATCAAGAGACTAAAGGCAAACCTGCTCGCTGGATCTGTAACACATGTGTTTCTTTTTTCACCTTTAAGCCTAACAGGTGAGGGGTTTCATAGGAGCCCCACAACACACCTAAATGACAGCGCTGCACTAACTGTGCCTGTGGGAGGGGAAATCCTGTCAGGCTTTCACAAGATAGAGCTCTCTGTAGCACAGTGGTAGCACATTCTCTCTATGGATACCCCATTTTTATCTTTATGTATATAAAATTGGAAGAAAGCACAAAATGATTTATTTTTTCAACTTCTTCTCCTCCTCTTTGCCAGGCTGCACCACTTTGCGTGTGATGGTCACTTATGAAAGTAGAGCTTGCACCAGCCAGCAAGAGGAAATAATTTTAAAATCAGCAGCAATTGAAGAAAATAACTTATTCCATGAGATGATTTAAACACTGTAAAGGCCCATCCAAAGCCACTGCAAAAAAAGAACAAGGCTGCTTCCTTGTTTGTACATTAGAGTATTAACAGGCACTTCAAAAAGATTCCCCATGCAAACATGGAAGAATTCAGAATGCAATGAGCAAGAGGAAAAAAAATGAGGAAGGGGTCTCCACCTTACATCAGTCTTACATAACTGTATCTTTTATTTCCGTATTCTGACACTCCTCAAGGCTTCTGCACGTGTTTCCAGTTCTCACTAACCATTCTCCTTCACTCCTTCACTGCTCCTCCTGGGTCATCATCTTTAAGATGACAACACACAGCTAAACTGCACCATTCGTGCCCGTGCTGAACACGGGTAAATTCCAAAGCAGATGGAACAACGAGAACGCATCTCCAAGAGCTGATTCCTCCAAGCTCCACAGGTACACGATGCTGGGTAAAAACAGCAGGTGCTAAACAAGATCTGACTGAATGGCTGCAGCAGACGTGCAATTCTTAGCAAACATTTGAGAATTTGCACACACTCCAAGGGCAGGGTGGAATTAAAGCACATACCAACTTTCTTAGTGCAAACTTTGGAATAATCTGTTAACATTTACCTCTCAACAGCATTAAAGACAGATGAAGTGCAAAAAGATGCTTCTCACTTCAGACATTTTCAAGAACCCAAGACCTAATATTTAGTCTTTATGTAATTATTGGCTACTTTTGACTGTTCTCACTGAGAAAGTAATGACAGAAATTTCTGCTTCTGCCCTCCAGATCTACATACAGAAAGACTAGAACAAGAAATTCTGAAATTTTACCCACAGTCAAACATGCAAGGAATATATTTCTTGAATTTACAGTCATCAAGGAGCACTCTCATTTCCCATACTCTACATAATGTAGGACATTTACCTGGTGGGGGAATCAGAGGTGGAGCAGTACTGACAGTTGGAGGGGGTGGGAGGAAAGGAGGTGGTGGAAGGTGGGTAGGTGGAGCTCCTGGAGGGAAAAATGGAGGTGGCTTGGTAAAATTGTCTACTTCAGGATTAGATCGTTCTGAAAGAACCTGTAAAATATCAAACTATAGTTACAATTGCTACGTAAAAAGGGCAGAACATAGGCTTCCTCTCTTTCCAGTTACTATATCAGGAAAGCATTACTTATGCACCTCAAGAGCCATATTCACACAGTATAGGTTACACCTACATCCCTGTGTTCAGTGTCCTGTATGACTTAGGCACCTTTAAGGGCCCAGGAACAGCTAGTAGGAACAATTAACCCAAGATTTTATAGAGAATAGCAGTCATTGAAATATGGACTAAAACACCATCTTAGTTTTATTATTTTTCAAAAGAAAATATTTTTAAGAAATCAGTGAAAAGGCATGAAAAACTGAAGAGATTGAATTGCTTGAATTTAATACTTTGAATTGATCACTTGAATTACTTGAATCATTCACACTGTGAGAAAATTAGTTGAGAGGGAGAAAAAAAAAAAAAAACCCTACAACCAAACAGCCCTCATTGCAGTGTTTTAAATACAAAAGCTACAATCTCTTTCTACCTTCATGGCTTAGCTTTAACCCAAGTTCGCATGGAAACGGAGATAAAACACCATGTAATTGTGATTCTTCTCTATAGATATGTCAAGAAATAAAAATTGTCTTCAGCCTTAATGAGTAGGCTTTTCTGATAAAAACCCAAGACCATAAAGACAAAAGTCATAAAGACTAGTCTTATAACTTATGGAAAAATAATGCAACCTCATAAAAAAATGTTTTATCAACTATTTATTCCTTCAGTATTTTTTTAAATGCATTCTTAAACTGCAAGCAAAAACACTTTTGTTTCCAGCATTAGTGTCCAGCTAAGGTGAGTGATGAATGGATACTCAGTTTAAGTATCAGTCGTGTCTAACAGAGCCAATACTGTCTCCTGTGCTGTCAGCCTGTAATATTTTGCTTCAGTAAGCATACCAAAATATTTATCTTTTAAAAATACATCAGCTATTTCATCTTAATTTAATTGTCACAACTTTCTTCCTGAAATTAATTTTCTGTATTTCTCATTTGTACACATTACAGTGTTTTAGTCAAAAGTTAAGGTGAAAAGAAAAAAAAAAAAAAGCCTATTAGTCAAAGACAGTGTGTAAATCTGCAGTATAAAACCTGTATGTTGCTGTTTTCATTAGCACGCCGACGTCCTTCCACCCTGCTGATAGTGATGGTCTGTCCAATGACATCTATCGTGCCAGATAATCGCCTGTAACACAGGACAAACCCGAATCAGTAACCAGCAGCACTGAAAGAAACCCTCTTGTGGCACGAAGTAACCTAAGTCCAGAAGCTCTTTCTCCTGCATAAAGATGAAAGCCACAAAGTTTCTGAAG
Organism: Tinamus guttatus; assembly: GCF_059628265.1. Taxonomy (NCBI): domain Eukaryota; kingdom Metazoa; phylum Chordata; class Aves; order Tinamiformes; family Tinamidae; genus Tinamus; species Tinamus guttatus. The sequence goes on from NW_028288747.1 coordinate 9,095,534, forward strand.
AACATTAAATGTGATAAATGTCCTAAAACACGCCAAGGGTGTAGAAGCAGCAGTACAGACTTCCATGTGATGAAGGATGACTGTCTTCATGCTCTGCTTCCATTCCCTTAAAGGAAATAAATCTGCATTTTTTTGCAACTGATGAAAGCTAAACAGAAGGAACAAAGAAATTAATATATTCTTACTAAAGTGTATCAGTAAATAGAACTTCTGCAAAAATATAAACAATGAAACAGTTATCCTTGTGGCTTTATGTGCTTTTCCTCTTTTGTTCCCCACTGCTAATGATTATTAACACTCTATTTGCCCGTTTTAGGTGAGGCTAGAAAATGAGCTGGTATTCTGGGAAGCGGCAACAATTCTAAGAGCTCTTTCTCAAATGGTAACAGGCAAATTTACTTTTTTTCCCCTCTAGAAAAGCTAAATTGATTTTGAGTCACTAGTATCAATAAGACAAAAGTACAAGGACTGACCAATTCGGCTGGCAAAAGAGAGATTTCCTAAGAAAACCTGTTTTCCACTGTGAAAAAATGTTGTAGTCTTATATAAATATAAATATATAAATAAATGCATTTTAAAAATCTGCCCAATACTATAGCACTATAAATTCTTCATTATTTATCTTTTTTCCCTTTTTTATATTTTTTTAATTGTATACATGTGGGGCTTCCTCCTTCCTCAGGCTGAAGAAGCTGTATTTTTTTTATTGAGGTCTCCATAGCACAGAACTAATCAAAGCACAGTTTCATAATGAGCTTTGGATAATCTGGTTACTGTCCTCAGCAGTAGTTCAGGCAACTTTTCTCTGCCTTCACTCCGCAGTGTATGAAGACAGATTGCTAAATCCCTGTCAAATTGATTCTAGTGTCATTGTTCTTAGAGCTCAAACTTGCTGGAAAGCACAGAAGCCAAAACAAAAAGTAATTAATCTTAATTAACCTCAGAAAAACAAACAAGCAAATAACATTACTTCTAACATAACAAAATAGAGGGAACATCTGAGAAAAAGAGGGAAAAAAAAGCTATTTTATACCTGTAAAAAGATGGAATTACCCTTCTAGCACTAATAGTTTCAGAGGGCTAAATTTCTCTAATTTCAATTGTTTTACTCTAAATAAATTTTAAATTTCCTAGTCACAACACAGATAACAATATACTCATTTATATGTATATATATTCCTATCTATCATCACATTTTGCTGTCATGAGACAACCATCCCCTAGGAATATTTCAACTTGCCTACACAAGCCCCCTAGAAGTGCATAAGGAGGGTTCGTGGGATTTTTTAATCACTAAAATTTCAAAAACTATGATACAGAATAATTCAAATAGACAAACCGTTGAAAACAGGCTTTCTTTACCTATTTCTAGAATGACTTTGATTACTTTCACCACAGCTTTAACACTGCCTATACACACACACACACATATATATATATATATATTTCCCCTAGCATTCTGTTCCGCTACCTTGTTTTAAGGCTCTCTTCAGAAGCACTCCCACAAAATATGCTCTGGTAATGAGGGGAAGGACAAGCTTCAGGGAGGGCTGTTGTTTCTATTTCAGAAAGTCTATCTACATTTTTGGTCACACATTCTAAAATAAAAATTATTTGTAGAAATTTGTACTACAAATACTAATTTATAATAAGAGAAAGGTGAGATTTTCTACGGACACATTAAAAACAAAACCCAAATGTAGTAAGGCTGAAGTGATGACAGTAATCCCATGCCATTAGGGATGCCAACAAACATGTCAAAACGCTCCACGCTAGGATTTCGCTTTCCTCTTCAGATCACAGGTCCATAGATCTTGTGCCCACTTTCTGGCCCAGAGCAAGCACTGCCTTGTCCTTATTATACCTTTAAAAAGTGGTAATGCTGCAGAAACAAACTCAAGAATTCTTCGCCATCTCTTTTTGCCCTTCTTTACTTGTGGGCAAAAAAATGGCAGCAAAGTGCCATAATTCTTTTCTTAATAAATAATGATAACAATCAGTACCAAAAGAGATAACAAAGGAATCACAGGAATCAAACCAAAGACAATTGAATACAAGAGCTGTACAGTACTTTACTAACAATTATTAAAACACAAATAAATAAAACTAGGAGCCCAAGGAATAAAAAAGAAACCGGTAGTGGTATAAAAAGCAGACATGTCAGGAAATCTGTGAATCATCAGATTTAAGACTCTTGTCTAGTTAGCTGGCTCTGTCTGGAGGTCCATATAACTTTATTTAATTCATTCTGATTTGAAGGCAAGCTATTCAGAAAAACACCATCTAGATTTTATATTTTCAACGATACAGTTAACAATACTTGCAGCCCATGTTGCAGTTAAAGGAGAAATTTGAAGTGTGAAGGCATCGCCCTTTGGTTCCTCATCTGTGCACGTACAAAGCTTATGCTTGTCTCATGGCAAATGTTCCTACTGTAAAATTCTTAACTCCTACCCATGTAGGCACGTAGTCTGTTAAGGGAGGCACCTTTAGGCCCCGAAGAGTGTTTGTTATCTATGCCACACAGTCAACTGCTGCATCATTAGCCAAACTTCCAAAATTAACCTTTTTTTGGATCTGGGGTGATTTTTTCCACTTTATCACTGACAATGAAGGCATGATATCATGGGAAAATAATAGAATAATTAAAAATTAAAGTATAGTCTGGCTCTCAAAATCTTCAATAAATCAACTACCTAAGAACATATTGAAAATAAAACAGGATTCCAAGTGCCAGAGCAGCAAATGATTTCAGAAGGATCTGAAAGGCATCTATTAAAATGAAAATCTGGTATTTGTGATACTATGGAATTACAATTTGAAGACAGAATCAGAATTATAGGGAACTTTTTTCCTTTGCAGAACAAAAGCAAATGAATAGAGATACAGATCAAACAAAATCTGCCTGCTTTAAGACCCACAATTTCTGAAAGAGATTAGAAAGCAGGATTTATTTAGGTCAACTGCATGGGAAATGGATGTATAAAATCACCTTACTAACAGATCAGAAAAAAACAGTCACACATCTCGGCTGTACTAGTGAAGGAAATATTGGAGAAAAGAAGGACTGCAGAAAAGCGTTGAAGAAATTTCTCAAGAGAAATCCAAGGGAAAAAAAAAAAATAGACCTATAGTTTTCAGAAAAAGAGTTCCCAAATTTTTGTTCCTGGTAGACTACTAAGTACAGTAATACAAAGAGCATGGAGAGCAGCTGGGAAGTTGGGACCAGCTCCAAGTTCTGCCAGACTAATAGCTTTGATCCCAATTGCTCAAATACCTCGATTCCAAGGCAGCTTGGAAAAAAAACAAAAACAAACAAAACAAACAAACAAAAAAAACCCAACTACCCTCAGTAGACATTAGAGTCTGAAGAATCAATTAGATTTGCCAGAGATGACAACCTGTCTAACATCCCATCCTAAAAATCTGGACCTATGGAATCCAACAGCCCAAGCCCAGGAAAAAAAAAGCTTGCTACTCTCACTATTTATAAAGGTATCTCAGCTACTGTTCTGAACAGATGCCAAAAAATTCAATTCCTTCAATGAGGGATAAGTCCAGGAATTTGCAGTCATGCCTTGAAGTCAACAAATTCTCTTTTTCCCTGAGAATGCAGTAAGGATTTCGCTACATCCTGTCAGAAGAGTTTGAGATGGAAAGAGAGAAAGGCATATGTTCTCATGCAAATGGGGCACCAGGTGACATCTCTATCAAAAATATAACCTTCACTAAAGCAAAAGAAGCTTTTTTTGCTTCTTTTTTTGCAAAAACAATCGTGTTCAGTATTCACAATATTCAATAGTTCAGCAGTTTTATAAGAGACAAATTTGACACCTTGCATCGCAGTTACATCACAGCAAGTTAGTGCATGGGGAGATTTCGTTCAAGAAATTCAAGACCACCTCCACCACACACACACACCCACCACCACTGAGTTATTCTGTTTGGGTGCTGCATGCAAGGGAAAGAGAGGGCCTGGGTTGCCCCTTACACACTGAGGGCATGTGGGATACAGACACGTTCCCAGCGGATGCCCCCACGGACACCACATGTGTGGGACGCGCGCAAAGCCAGAGCGGATTCACACAGAACAGCGCCCAAAAGCAGTATTCCAGCAGCAACTAGGGAATAACTTTGCTCTAGCTACAGCAGGGCCATTTGTAAGCTGTTCACACTGCAGGCACTACCCTCCGTGCAGGCCTATTGCATATGGCAAGCCAAACTTACCTATGCTCTGCAGAGCAAAGAGGGGAAAAATTACATTCCAAATTCACAGCTGCAGAAATCACTGGCCTTCACTTCAAGAAAGAGTGCGAACGATGAACTGTGTTTTTCGAAAATTTCTCAAATTTCATAAGAAGCCTAACTATCAGATGCCACATTTATCATCAGTCTACAGAATTAAGAATTACAGAACTGTTAATATTCTTTAGAAATCTCTATTACAATGTTCCTGCATTCCTACTTCTCTTGCTTTTGCATCTTCATGCTCTGTCATTCTCATATTGAGGACATTCTCAGCTTTCCAGAGATCATATCCATCGGTAAGATGTACATAATTAAGAATAAATTTACATAGAAAAACAAATTTGATATATGGAACAGACTTTTCTTCAAAATGATTTAAGATCTATCTGAATTTGCTGTCTGAACAATGATTATGTTTCCATCATCTAAACTAAAGCCTCCTAATGACTAGTATACTTGCTAAACCTCTCATAACTTATTTATTTGGGGAGAATTTCAACTAGCAGGACTTCATATGGAAGCATCTACTGTGCTCTAAAGCATAAAATTTTAATTTCAAGCTTTCAAGCAAAAGAGCAAAAACCACGATCTGTTATCAGACTTCCAATTAAAGGGAAGTATGTGCTGCAATATCGACGAAGTGAGTGCAACGGGAAGAGAGGCCTTGGGTTGTCCCCCACACACTGAGGGCACCTGGGATACAGATGCATTCCCAGTGGATTCCCCCCCAGACACCACGTGTGGGATGCACGCAAATCTGCAATCATCTAGGAAGTGATGCAGCAGCCCTGACTAACAAATGAGGAATTAAAATGTTAAATTAGGATCATGCCCTCTTTTTCTTACTTTAATTCAGATGATTTGCCTCTCCTAAATCACTCCTGCCACTTTCTGGTGCCTGAACTGGCTTTTCTGGAGGTAGTGCTTGACTGTTAAGATGTTCTGCATTCCCAGCTCCTCACCAATCCTCATACCAATGCCACTGTACCCAACTGCACCTGAATATATCAACTACTGCTAGAATCTGAGAGAAGTTTCACAGCTACATAGGAAAATTTCCTAAAAATTTCACACCAATAACATTACAGCAAATGCCTTACAGTGTAAAAGTAGTTGTTTTACATCCTCAAAGAGCTGGGCTGCTGAAATTTCTACCCAGCTAAGATGATCTGCTTAGGTAAAGAAGAAAAAGATACAGTCCTATAAAATACTAACTGCTTATAAAGAAATTATTAATGAGTTTTTCCATATAGAGAAAACACTAGCAGCATTCTGGAGACGTCATTTAAATAGAAGCATGTCACACGCAGCTGAGAGTTATTTCTGAAATAAGCTCAGCCTTCTCAAAGCACATTTTTCTTTCCGAGTCTCTCCTCAGAGCTCAAAGTATCTTTCCTCTTTACACAAGAACTTATGTCAAACTCATGCAAGCAAAAGAGCACATACTAAATATGGAGAGAAGTCAGCATTTCCATTGTATCAACTTGTAATTACAATACTCACACTAAATGCATGGAAAATAGTCTATAATAACCACAAAACACTCAAAGTGGTACAACTGGATATGTATTGAGGTTTTTTTTCCTCCTTATCTATGTAATGAAACAAATTATTTACTAGTCTCTCTTTCCTTCAGAGAGCAAAAGTTGGAAAACTCCAAAGTGGGAATGAACAAATCTAAAGTCTCTCATGAAAAATTCTCTAATTAACAATGTTTATACTTCATGCTTATAGAAGTCCAATGATGGTCACTTATACCTGAGATTGTTAACTTCATGCAAGGGAGAGAAAGGCGGCAGGTAAAGAGGAGGAATGGGAAGAAATATTACCTTATTCTCACTACATAAACAAATCTATACACAAACCTATGAAATGCATTTTTTTCCCATAACTTTAAGCTGAACTACATTTTTAATACCCCAATTACTTTCTAAAATATTTCAATAAATCTCTAATAACAAAATGTAGGCAGAACTGAAATTCTACAACAAGATCTGTGCCAAATATAAATGTTGAATCATTACCCTATGAACAGTATCTTGGATTTTGATAACTCTGCTACCAGAATGACACAAACTAGAAGCAATTTAGAAAACAAAAATATAAAACAGAGGATTGGAAAAAAAAGTTTTGAAGATTTATACTATTTCGTAAAAAAAGGAAAACTGGCAAGCAGAACTTTAATCTACTAAACACAGAACAGTATAATCTGATAGCTCAGAAAGAAGTTTCAGTCATAATGAGAAATTATCTAGTAGTATCAGAAAATAAAAAAATATAAGCAAAGGTATGACACAAGATGTCTTTTTTCCCCTGCAACAGAAACATATTTGGCTATTGAATAGACTCTGAAAGGATGTTGCCCGAGATAATTATGGATGAAGCACACAAAAAAACCCCAACAATCAGAAAAACAAATCACAGATACTAATCTTAAACTGCTGCTGATGAAAGCAGGTACCCTTGCCACCATCTGTAACAATAAAATCTCTTTAGAGTTTCGCAAAAATAGAACTCCTCAGCACAATCACTTGGTTAACTAAAACAAAGCAGAAGCACGGACTTATTGCAAACCAAGAGTAAGCAATATAAATATAAATAAATAAATATAAAAAGCAAAATATTCAAATGTGAAAACGTAAAAGCTACCTTACTTGAAAAAGGCTAGTTGCCAGGAATGCATCTGATTTTCTCTTGTTGTAGCCATCTGACTCAGTTTTATTTAATGGACATGGTGTGTTAACTAAAGCACACGCCTACAGAGGGGGATGCACCAGCTATAGACACTTTATTGGCCAATCTAATTCTATTCAGATAACACTGTTCCATAACACCAGCACCTGTAGTTTTATAGCTGCCTTGTTACTTGATATTGTTGCTTATCGTCTTCTTTCCACTTTTTTTTTTTGAACAAGCAAAAAGTTAGTATTGCATTCATGTGTAAAGGTGACTGAAAACTAAGAATTATTAGGATCACTCTTCTCAGTTCCACCTATTAGGAAACACAGTTTGTGCTTTCCTATAGAAATCAAGAACTTCAAATACATGGAGACGACAATATAAAAATAAAAAACTTATGGACTTAAGTTACAACTAACTGACCTGTTTGTTGGAATTCCTGATTTGAATAAGGCAGGAGGAGATGTGAAATCAGCTTTGGATGACTGCACTGCCAACTCTTTCTCCAAATTTCCAGTTCTGCCCTGCTGTACCTTCAAAATAATGTTTTATCGTTAGTTTTACCTCAGAAGTATTGGGAGTCCAACACTCAACATAGCACATTGCCAATGCAAAAGACAGAAAGTCCAATTTTAATCAGATTTAAAAAAAAAAAAACTTGTCACTCTTGCACGGTTAATAAAATCCCACATTTTCTAATAGTATGTTACTTAAATATACATATTTAAATATATAACTTAAATATTGTTTAAATTTATATAAGAAGCACTATATCAAAGAGCAATTTACTGAAGAAGATTAGACAGTCTTATTAATCAGTAATATTTACTTTCAAAGCATTTGATTTGGACTTTGAACAACAGGACTAATTTGTTTCTCTTCTAGAATCTCCTGTTTGTACAAAATAAGATCTCAATTTTAAAGCAGCAAAATTATTCAAAAATATTCAAAATCTAAGCCAAAAAAAAGGCTGAACACGTCTGCTACCTGGCTACAAATGATGAAACAAGAAAATGAACCCGTTCTCCACCTGCCTTAGTGACCATAAGAACCATTTAATTTTTGAGTCATAGAAGCAACAGTCAGCTCAGTTTAGATTACAAAAACTTTACAAGATTTTCCATTAGTTCAGATTGGATACTTTAAAAAAAACATACTGCAGTTTCTGAAGTACTGCAAAATTCCAGAGATATTACTGCAGCTTGCAAGACTTCTTGGCGCAAACATTTCAAGTACTGTTTGATTTCAGCAGCACATTATATATGCGAGAAAAACTAATTATATGATTAGTATTAAAGACAAACCAGAACTCACTTAATTTTTAAAGAATCTCACTGTACTAGCCACATAGCTACATATCACTCTTCGGAGTGTATTTCTACAAAAGTGTTTCCAAAGTTGGAAAAAAAAAAAAATCATTTAATTCTCACGTTTGAGTATCATGGATTTTGGATAACAGAGCTCCACAAATAGCAATACATGTGAATCAGTACATGAGAACCTAGCTAATTTAATCATGCTTTAACATCTTACAGGTTCTGATCTCCTAGATTCTTACAGGCAAATGAATGATTAAGCTTTTGCAGGATCTTGCCAATCCACAAGCATTTCTTTCCCATATCCACAGGAGACCAACTGCACATAAATAGTTAAGGCTCCTTAAAAAATAAATTAAACTTTAGCATCTGTAAGTATGAAAGACATTAAATATTAAAAATAAAGAGTTTTTTTTAAGGATTTTTCTAAAAAAAAAAAAAAAAAAAAAAAAAGTAAAATCCCTATTAATAAGTAACTGAAAAATGCAGGAGACAAAGCACAGTCTTGCCAGTCATAGATGATCAATCTAAACATACCATGCAAACATACCATGTTTTAGTATTTACGAAGAGTGGAGAAATTCATTAACAAAGCATAAAATAAGCCTGATACATGTACATTCCTGCCCTCCATTTGTAGAACAGTTGACAAACTAACTTTCAAACCACATGAGTATTTACTGATGCATCACTAGATCCACACTGCCCCTGCCAGCATCAATACAGAGATAGCAAGAGGGGAAGTATTTGTTTGGAATACTTATCCTTCCTCCATCAGGACCAAAGATCAGAAAAGTCTGAGCTCACAGTGACCAGCTACAATGGGAAATTGTAACTCCCATCATCTCGCATCTCCTTAACACTATTACTGTGAAAAAGGAGGAAGGGAAAAAGCCCTGGGAACTTCTGTTCTTGCTTTGTGCAAATCAACATTCCCTAATGGAAAAAAGATATTGTATATACTTGGTATATTCCCATCTAATCCCAGATAGACAACTAAGAAAATAACAATTGATTTTTCAAATCTCAAGAGTTGCCAAGGATAAGCGTTACAGAATAAAAAACAAAAAAGAGCTACAAAGGCCACAGAAAAAATGAACATGCCATAATCTACAAAAGCTTTCCCAGCACATCTGCACAAATTCTGGAAAACAAATGCACTATAACTACAAATAAACCATAACAGAAAGCAAAATTAGTTTCACAGAAAATTGTTAATACACCAGGCCACTAACTCACATGCTTGCAGAAGGGCAACAAGCAAAGCAACACTTTTTAATCAGCACTGACATACACAGAAAGTCACTGACGCAAGATGAGAATTTGAAATAATGGCTACATCCACTTCAACTGTTCTTCTACCAGGCTGTGGTGGTATGGGAAGCAATACTTGACAAAAATGAGAGCAACCAACAAAAGTTTACTAAAATTCACCTTAAAAAGATGGTATCTGCCATCGAGAACCTCTGCACTTGGTGTTACTTCCATAGTATTGTCTTCGGCCTAAGTTAAATAACACATTGCCCATTAAGATACCATACAAGTCTTAACTGATGGGCCGCATTGTGAGTGATGGTGGAGATACAGCCTAGCTGCAGCTACTCTCTGCCACTATCCACAGCAATTGCTGCTGAAGCAACACGGGAGCATTCTGGGCTTGGATTGGGGAGGGCTGGGGGGAGTCAGGGGCCAACTCTAACAAATGCACAGTAGCTGGCACAACAAGCTTACGACACACAAGCAGCTAACACTGAGGCGAGGGCGGAAAAAGCTTGTAGAGTATCACGAAAGTTGTATCAATTACCGTAATTTTATTTGTGGTTGAGGTAACTGGTAAAATTTCAAGACCCATTCGTATTCTCTTCTGTTTTTCACAGTAAGCTTTCCAGGTATCTTCATTGAAGCCATAGTTAAAATAATCAGAAAGGTCAGCCCCTGTAAACAGAACAGCATAAGTTTTTCAGATGTTATTAAAACTCCCTTTTTTTTTTTTTTTCCTATTTTATCTCTGTTTTAGCATCAAACCAGATTACCATTGATCCGAAAGATGCACTGCTGAAATGGACAATGGCTCATATGCTCATGGCTAAGACTAGAAGAATTCACAGAGTAGAAAAGCAGTATCGAGCCTAGCAGCCTGTCTCAGGGATCAAGACCAGACACCTACAGAACAGCACAGGCTATTGCAATCCTTATACGAGTTGCATGATTTTTGTTATCTGCTCCATGAAAAGCCACTCCTCCTTGCTTTTTCTGCATTTAATTGCTCATAATTTCCTCTGAAGCCTCCCAGTACTCAAGATACACAGTATATATTTCAAATACCAAACAATCCAAACACCAACTATCAACGGCTTTTCTGCCCCCAGTCTTTGCAGATGCTATTTGCATCACCAAAGCAATATACATAACACTAGAACAATAAGAGGTACTGCCAAAAATAAAAAATAAAAATACTGGTCTCAGAGAAGTCTAGCCAAACCATTTAAGCAGGCTGGTTTATGCTTTATCCTCTCTCATTCTGTCATATAGGGTAGATCAATGGCAATAACCTCCCCAGAAAAACATTTTCCCAAGCAGAGTTCAGGAAACACATCGATTCAAGGACAAATCTTGCAATTGCTTTTTGCTGATATTTATGTGTGGGACGTTGACTAAGAAATGTGGCATACCTATACACTCTGTGGCACAACACAAAAGCATCAAATAACTTATCTCCTTTCTGTAATATTGGACAGTATCTTCTATCTATAGGGTAACTGCTATACATAGTACATGGAAATTGTAAGTACTCAATATGCTTGTAACAAGCTGTTAACCAAAGCATTACCTGGCTTTCTCCAAGGTTTATCTTCTAAGGAATCTAGATCTACTTCAAGAAGTGGAACACCATTAATACTTCCTGCTGCATCTAGATCCACCCCTTTAACTTTTGCTCCTGTGAAGATAAGTAAGACAGTTAGAGCCTTCTGTCTCTACCAAGACAAGTTTTAACAGTCACAATATTTGAAATATATATATATATATATATATATATATATTTATTTAGTGAAAACTTCTGAAAGGCAGAACTACTTCCTTCATCCAAAACAATCCGGTATGTATAAGAAAAGACATCATAGTATCTGTCTCCTCCTCTTAAACACAAACATTTGGCAGAAAAATGCAGACCACAGGTGGTTCCTTTTTCAGCAGTTATTTAGTAGGTGTAACAGCTTTTTCAGCTGCTATTGTATCCTCAATACTTTAAGTCGATGTGCACAGATTTACCTAAAAAGTCAACATAAGAACTGAGCTTTTGGCACATGCAAAGAATGACTCAGTTGCTGGTGAGCCATGAAGCTTTGCGTTGGTGCTTCCCCTTGTCACCAAATCAGAGCTGTCTACCTGCTGGTCACTGCATTTTGCTTTTTCCAACACTTTAAAGACCTCCAATGGATCTTAAGTATCAAAATCACTTTTCATTCAGGGTTTTATAGGTAACAATATCTAAACAAGAAAACATAAAAGAGACAGGTGACTGTTTAAACAACTCATTCACTAACAGTCTAATCAAAATGAGTTTTTCACACAATCCTCTTAATGTGCTGTGTGACCTACTACTCTTACCTTGAACCCTAATTTTATATATTGCTAAAAATATACATGTCACAGCTCTCTGCAAATCATGCCACTCGAGACAAAAAAAAAAAAAAAAAAAAAAAAAAGTATGTGTATCCAGGTTTTAGATCCACTGAGGAAAAACAATGCAATGAACCTTCAACAGTTTAAGAGCAGCAGTAATTTTACATTTGTCAAATTTACTGTCATCACACCAAAATTTTCTGGTAGCTAAAATTACACACATCTGCATAAATGTGGCCTATGTTTCAGGTTACTGATTTGCTTGCATTTTTACTGATACTAGTGAGTAAATTTTTCTTACCAGAAGATCCATAAACTCGCCCTCCTGCCTTAATATTGAGATTCACAGGTGCCGCTCCATAGCTTAAAGAAATAAACAGAACTAAATTAGTCAGAGAAAACTCTTAAGACAAAATAAAAAGCAAACTTAACAAAACAAGAGTTAGCTAGACCCAGAAACAAACTGGATCTAGGTTCAACGACCATCTGGTATCTCTTATCTTTCCAAGCTGGTAACACTGCAGAAGTAAAGAGATCAGCCTAGGAGCAAGAGAGTGTACCTTTCCATGCTCAGTAGCAACATCTCCAACTAAAACAGTTGTGAAGCAAGTCCCAGTCACTCCTCCTGAGTTGAAAGGATAAAGGCCTTGATAGAAACAAGAGTGGACGGAACCAGAAGAAGAAAGAAAGGAAGAACGAAGTTCATTTAGGGATACACATGACACACTAATGAATAGGGTAAAAGCAAATTGAAAAGAGTTTAGATAGCAACCCTTCTCTACTTACTTTTTTTTAAAAAAAAAAAATACCTTTCCTGTTTTCATAATTATCCCATCTAATCTACAAAAGTGGAAAATACAAGCATTCCTCTAAAATGACCGAAAGTCTCTTTCAACATATTTTTAGCAAACATCTATCCTTTTGTCCAATAGTGGTGGTGGGTAGTGGAGCTGGGGGATATTCCGTCTTGTCCCATTACAGAAAAGGCCCCAATAAACTGAACACACATTTCACTTTCTGAAAGAGCAATGACAATCCAAATTGGACCAAGAGAGCTTTATTTATAAAAATGCAATCAGAAGTCAAGGCACTAAGGTAATTTAAGTCCTTTAAAAATTACAAAATAACATTTCCATGTAACTAGAAGGAAGTGTACAGTTTACAGTACAACCCCCCCATGCAGTTTATTTTTCATTTGTGACTGTGCTGCAGTGGAACAAAACCGACACAAAACATCTCTCCTTATAATCTGTCAAACTCTATCTGTATATGACTTTATTTTAAAAAGTCAATGTGTTTTTTTAAGTGATTGACAACTAAATGAAAAATAATTTAATCCTATATAGGAATTTGTTAAATTAAAGTTAAATGACGTTAAAATGAACAGCAATATTAAGGTTGTTTTAGAAGGGTGCCCTTCCATGAAGTTTCTATGATTTGCTAAAAAAAAAAAAAAAAAAAAAAAAAAAAAAATCCCCCAAAACTAACACTTCAAGAACTTAAAGAATTGCCATTTTTGATATTATATCTTTTTCACAGTTACTTTAGGATATGAAATCCTGTAAGCCCAAAAATATTATACACATTTCAAAAATGAATAAAGTTACCTGAATTCTACAGTTAAGAATATAATAACATGCATGAGTCAGATCTACCTGCAGTATATATAGAATTAAGCCATGGAATACTCCATTTTTGTAAGCATAAAAATTGCCAACATGAACAAGCAAACAATTTTTGTCAGAAAACTTCCATGTAATGAAAGATTATATTTCATATTTTTTGCTGAAATTAATGCTCTTCAGAGTCATTAAGTGAAAAAGAAACTCTATAAAACAAAACAAATATATAGCAAATAACAACAGCAAAAATTTCTTGTACAAGACAAATGCCTGAAGCATGACCTTGAAAAATTATCTCTAGGATCTTGTGGCTTCATCTTGCAGTACATTAAACCCTTATCCGATAACAGCATTAAGAACTTACACTTCTACTTGTTAAAATTGTACCCACCACAGACAGGACCAAGGACTCATGTTTTTAATGTTTTGTGTGTCTGTCAGGCTACAGTTTGCAACAAAAATATAGCTGTCAAAAATGTCCAAAAAATATTATGCAACCAATTCCCTAATCAAAAAAGGCAGCTCTCAACCTTACATTCTTCTTCAATGCATTTATTTCTCAAGACATGAAAATGAAGTGCATCTTACACAACATACACAGCTCATACAACTCATTTCATTTTTTATTTTTTTTCAAGCCACTGTTAATTAAAAACATTTTGCTAAAGTGATTAAAAACCCCATAAGGAGAATAATTTATGTATACCATTTATTGACAACTATTGAAAGCCAGAATTAATCTCTACGCGTAATCCTGAATGCTCCCTCAGTTAATGTTTGCAATTAACTTACCCATACTGAGAAGCTCCTGTTTTAATATCCCCTATGGTGACTTGAACATCATCTTCATCATCATCACTATCACTATCACTGTCATCCTCATTCTCTGTCCCCTTCTGTGGAAAAAAAAAAAAAAAAAAAAGAAAAAGTCACTGCCCAGACAAAGCGCAGTCACTTACCCACAGCAGAAAAAATATTCCAGACAAAATTCCCCACTGTGGAAATTTTGGAGAGAAAATCAACTTGGGAAGCTTTGTCTTAAATATAAAGGTATTGTTCTTCCCATGAACACATTTTTTCTACACTGAATTTATAAAAACTATTGATTAACCAGTCATGTACACAGGTGTCCTTACTATCTCATATAACTTTGCATCAGTAGAAAACTTGTGTTTATAAATTACTTGACAGAAGGAGAAGTTGTGGGATCACTTTAAACAGCACGAGTTAAGCACAGGAGTCCAGGGAAGGAAGTTCACCTGCAGCTGTGTTCCTCTGCAAAAACTTAACTTCAACTTTCTATTTTTTTAGACATGAATCATCTGTGCAGGGCACTCCCTCTTAGTCTATAGCTGCTTAGCTTTCTTAAAACACTTCGGTGAGGAACTGCATCAAGACCTTCATGGAAGTAAACCCTACCAAGCAGTTCACCCTCATGCAAACACTTGTGGAATCCTTCAGTTAAAGGCTGAGCCTAGCAAAGCCAAGGTGATGCTTTCCAGATGGACTGCAGTTACCCAAGTGTAGCTGCGTTCTAGCCCCTACCTATTACAGCTTCTAACTAGCCTGGTACACAAATTAGACAAAAATAAAAAGTTGCATAGAAAAGAAAAAGCTGCAGTACAGTTCACCCTTCCTATGGGACATTACTATAATCTACATAACAATACAGCTTTTTAAACCAGTATTTTAAAAGCGAGCTTACATAACAAAAACGAGATGACAAAATGCAAACAGCAAATATAATTTACATGACAATAATACATCTACATAGCAATAAAAATCAATGGCGGGCGGGAAGCCCTTGCAACTTTCATAAATATGTAATGATAGTGGATTTGGTAATAGTAAGATAACACTTTCAAAATATGAACTAATTCATCTTCCACTGAAACAGAAGTACCAGCTTTTCATACAACAGCCTTAAGCTGTTTCCACAGTAAGGTGAGGCCTTTTATCAAAATATGAACTGTCAATCTCATTTCTTGGTCCTTTCCTTCATCATTCTCACTACTGAAAACTTACAAAACAAACATATTATGCTGACTCTAAAAGGCTCATTTTTCACCTTGTGATCCGTATTTTTCACATAGTTCTGCACACACTTACTGTTTCTAATGTTCAAAGCAGAAAAGCAGCCAAAAAAGATTTCCTATCAGTGAGAAAAAAAAAATAGAGAAGAGTTTCATTTTCTAAAAGATTTCTTTGGAAGAAGACAGCTGGTTTGAAAGGTTTTACCTAAAGAAACTGGAAGTACTATGCATTTATTTTCTAAAACTTAGTTTAAAAAATTGAACTGCAGCTGGAAATTTCATTTCCTAATCTAATAGTTTCTACAGTTTCTATCTGTATCAAACACCTGTAAGAAAAAAAAAAAGGTCAAAGGCATATAGAAACATATAAATACAATTTATTTTAAAAATACATTTAAAACTACCGTTTTCACAACGCCATTTTCTGCAGCTTCCTCTTCAGTCCCAGGTGGAGGTGGAATGCTTAAAAACAAACAAGTTAAAACAGTTACTTATGCACTTACGAAACTACTGCTACTTCATTTCTGAAAATTGCTGAAGCTCCAACTATATTTTGCTTTCTTTCGCTTCATTTTTTTTCTAGAATAACTATATTAGCAGAATAACATTTAATTAATACAAATAACACTAACTGGATGCTTGTGGAATACTTGCAACTGTTCTACAGGATTGGAAAATCTTACTCTTTCAAAGGTGAACTGAAATCTCTGATAAGTTATGAAATGAGAATAACTGAGTTTTTATTTTTCTTGCAGACTGATGCTCTTCAAAGATAAAATCAAAAAAGCCGTTATATACTTGGAAGCAATGCAGTACTGAATTAAAATTTATTTGCATTGCAAAGTGTTCTTTCCCAAACAGAACAACTGAATGATAAATTTGATTATATTTTAAGTGTAGACTGAAAAGCATCAGGGTTTTAGAACTACTACTGGCTTGTTCGAGATTAACAGTTCTGTGAAATGTATACCAATGAGCTGACTTGCAGAACTGCTACCTACTGCTGTTTCTTACACAGCAGCACTTTAACTTCCAGGCTTGCACTAACGAGTAAGCAGGGAGCCATCTTCAACCAATATTCTGGCACTGAGGTTTTTTTGGTGTTTGTTTTTGACTCTGCGTGGGGCCAATAACCTCCAAACTTTTATTAAATAGGAACTGGAAGCTGAAGAAGGATTCTCATCCCATCTGATTCTGGCAATGTTATGTATCAGGAGCGTTATCTCTAAACTCAACCACTTGACCAACCAGTAAAATGACAGTCCAGTTACAGACAATGGGAAGTTTTGCTCAGATTCTATGTATGAAGAAAGTCAAAACCAAGAGGCCAGAGACCTCAGCCTTTAACAGGATAACTGGCATGCTGCTTTCTGAATTCCAAACACAATCTGTAAGAAACATAAGCTGTAATCTGTTGCCCTTTTAGTCCTTCAGTATTCCTTATTGAGGCAGACAACTGGGATCATCAGCCAAGCTAGACTGCAGGACAGCATTGATCAGGGAGAGAGTAAAACACCACTGTTTTCACAGATCCTTTTGATTGCCAGACAATAAATGTTCTTGAAAGGACAGTCATTGACAAAAGGTGTCAGGCCCAAGGAAAAAAAAAAAAAAAAGTAACTGAACGCAAAGAATCGACTGATATGGAATAGTTTCCCAGTGAGGAGTAAAAGAAGCAAATAAACAGACTGCAATTTTTTGGCCTGGAGAAGAGATGATTCATGGTGAATGGAACAGAAGTCTACAAAGCTACAAATGACACAGAAAAGGTGAAGAGGAAACAAAATTCACTGTTTCATACAAAAACTTACTGGAATCAAATAACTGCCTTTAACAGGTAGCTTAAAGTTGACATCCTCAGTAGTCAAGTGGTAGAAGTCATTACTGCTACAACACACTGCTCACCTCAAGAGTTGAAAACCTCAGCTGAGCGAATTTATGGACACACTGTCCATCAAGGGTTGTTTAATGTAAGATATCTCTAACTGAAAAATCCTTGCAGTCTGCTGGAAGAACTTACGGAAAAAAATATCTGCCTTCTCATATTGCCTTACCATTTTATTTAACTACCATTACTATCAAAAACTTCCATAGTTTCTCAAATCTGAGAAATTACGAGAATACTTTTCTTACTCAGTATTCAAAAGCTGACTCCTGCTTCCAGGCAGCCCTTGATACAAACCTCCACCAACTTCAAATTCACTATTTTTTCAAAGCCACATCTCCGTGGTGTCTCTCACACAGCTCCTAATGCCTCAGGCACATTCCCCAAAACATTTTCAGAGTTTCTTCTGCCTTTCTTTCAAAGGCCCCCTTACTAAATTATCAAATAAACAAAAAAGAAGTCGAGGAGACGTCTATGAAAAGCGCATATCAAACTGGCCAGTCCTCCCTGCTTCCTTGTATTCTTCTTTCTGTAACTAAGTTGTAAGCCCTCTGGGAACATGCTGCCCTTTATACTTAATTTGTAAACCACCTAGCACAAATGAAGTGCTGTATCACGACGGTTATGGATTATAACTGAGAATTCAAAGCACAATAATTGCAGAAATAAAAAGTTCTGTTGGCACTTAGTGAAGAGATACTGATATATATACAGTTAAAACCAAAACTAATCTTCATATTCAAGTAACCCAACCGCCTGGGTAAAACAGTTGCACAGAAAAGCCAAATCATTCTAGCAGACCAGATTGTCTAGGGGGGATTTTGGAGACACCAGTGTTAAGTGTTGGGGTGCTACAGATTTACTAGCAACTGGGAAAACACGTTATTAATGCAATGCTTTGCATAACCACGCTACAGAATTTCTGGTTGTCAAGATACACACCTAGACTTGTCCTCTTCTGCTCTCTCCACTTCATTTTCATCTAAGGTAAGAAAAAAGAAACACACTGGTTAAGAATTACACATTTAAAGCCCTCCGAACAGCAGGTATGTGGCCAAGCATATAATTAGGCAACTCCTGAGTCGGGCAAGCAGTAACTTTTCTGGCAGGTCGCTAACGCCACAGCTGTGGCAGGAGTCCCGCTTCGGACCCCGAGGCCTGGCAGGCCCGGGGACGGCACTGGCAGCTGAAGCGAGGCCGAGCCCCCCGAGGAGGCTCTGCAGGAGGGCAGCGGCCGCGGGGCTCCCGCCTCTTCCCGATGCCTTTGGGAGGGCTGAGGAGCCCCGCGGGGCCGCAGCCCCCCCGCACCGGGAGCCACGCGGAGCCCGGCCTAGCGCGGCCTGCGCGGCCCCGGGGGGAAGGAAGGAGGGCGGCGGCGGGGCCATGGCGGCGGCGGGCGGGGGGAGCCGCCGGGCGGGCGGGCCGGCCGGGAGGAGGGGACTGCGCGGCCACGGCGGGACCGGGGGGCGCTTTAAAGCGGCGCGACGCGGCGCGGGCCAGGCCCGGTCGCGCGGGCAGGTGCCGAGCCGGGCGCGGCCTCCCCGCGGGCCGGGCCGAGCCGGGCCGCGCGGTGCCGGGCGGTACCGGGCCGGTGCGTACCGCCGTAGAGCCACTCCTCCTCCTCGTCCCCCGCGCCGCCGCCGCTCGACTCCGCCGCCAGCCGCTCCACCTCGCCGCTAGACATGGCCGCCCGCCGCCGGGCGCGCAGGCCCCACGGCGCACGGGCCTGGCCTCGCGCCGGCCTTCCCCCGCGCCGCCGCCGGCCCTCCGCGGGCTGCGGCCGGTGAGTGCGAGCGCCCGCCCGGCCGCGCGGGCCTCCGCCGCCGCGCTGCGAGGAGCCGCCGCCGCCGCCGCCTGCTCGGCGCTTCCCCTCCCCCGGCGAGTGAGTGACACGCACAGGAAGCGGGCCCGGCCCGGCCCCGCGGCGCCCTGGGCACGGGCACGCGGCGGGCGGCCCCGCACGGCCCGGCCCTGCACGGCCCGGCCGCGCTCACCTGCGCCGCCTCCCCGCGGGGCCGCCCGGCCAGCCGGGCCCGGGTTAGGGGCCCGGCACCGCACGGGGCCGCGGGCCGCGCTGCCCCGCCGCCGCGGGCCGTGCCTCACCGCGCTCCGCGGGCCTCTCCTCCATTAAATCCCCCCCTCATTTTTTTTTTTCTCTAAGCTCCAATAGGAATTTAACATCCACCCGTGCGGCGACAGAAAGCTGTGCTGTAACTGTGCCTTTCACTGTGTCTTTCACGCTCTGTCTTAAAAGCAGGGGGAAGTTTCAAGCAGTTTTTATTGGTGGCTTATTGGCCTCTCGTCTGCGAGCGAGCGCTGCGTCAGCAACTGCAACGCTCGCTCTAACGGCTGAACCGCCGAGAAGCGGCGAGAGCGGCTGCAGGGACAGCCGGGGCCGGCACGGCCTGAGGGTGCTGCAGCCCTGGGGCGCCTACGGTCTCGCGTGTGCCATAACACTTCATGCAGGCTGAGGCGAATATGCTTTACAATTAACTAGGATTTTTATCACTATTTTTTTTTTTAATACACGAGTGGAGTCAACAAAGGTGTTTTTGCTCCAAAACATTTCCAGGCATTTGTCATAAAGCAAATGCAGGGAGTTATACACCATACACAACATCTGTATTTACCTTTATTTCTGCTCCCATTTTGTTTACTTGATCATGTAACACTCTCCTGACCTTAGCCTTGTATTAGAGGAAGCACTAGAACTTTCTGTATTTTGCTGCTTTTAATTGTGCAAACACAAGGAAGAGGAAAGAAAGTTTTGTTGAAAGCACCATAAATACTGGGAGAAATGAGGTGTAGGTGCAGAACACAGATTTTAACATGTCACACAGAACCACAAAGCAATTGTGGAGAAAGACTGTGCAGAAAGACTGCAGGAAAAGTTGGAAATACAGGCTTCTCCCAAGTAAATACCAGCTCAGGCTGAGGACAGAAGACAGCTCTTTTGTAAGACTCATGTAAATCTTAATTCATGGGTTACCCTACAGAAACACAAAACAGCATTTCAAGTGTATGGGGAATCTTTAGTACTATTTTTTAGCACAAAATATTAAGATTTGCACATATGGTAAAATAAACTATAAAAACTATTAAGGAAAGTTTTCTTTGCAATCTATCCACTATGCTTTACACTGATTGACCTTATTTTGTCTTCTGGATAGTATTTTTTTTCGATACTAGAATATGCAAAACTAGTTGCATGCTATACTGTGTTAAGTAAAAAGCCATTTGTTTTCTTGAAAGAACATCTGCTTTGACTGTACAGCTTAAAACAATTGAATTAAAACTTTTTAAACAAGATACTATCCCTCAAAAGTTGGACAAACCATAACATAACTAGTTTCTGTCTGTAACACTCAGGCATAAAGCAAAAGCTCAGAGATTTAGAGATAATTCTGTTTGAGTGTAAGCTCAGAGACTCAGTGATAAACTGTCACCAATCCTTTCTTGGCATTCATTTTCCAAAGCATAATAGTCCAGAGAACTATGATTTTTTCTTTCACATCATAAAACACTGAACCCAAGGTTAAAATAACAGATAGGGTTTGGAACAGCATGGAGTTAGGATTTGGAAGAGGCATCAGATGTAGGAATGTGCGTTGGGTAGACTAGAAGGAGAGAGTTTAATTTAATTAGCGGAAATCTAATGATCCCACATGAGTAATGTTTTTCAATGTTCTGAAACCACCTGAACTATCAGGGGCCCTAAGAAGGCCAGTTGAGATAGCAACAGAGTCATAAATCATTATCTTTATATCATTTTGTTATGACTGATAACGCCACTAAACACAAGGAAAAGTATCCTCCAAAATCTGTGGTAAGGAGGTTGCCCAGGTGAAATACGAGGTAGAGCACTGATCTGCAAGCACGTGAACTGTCTGTCTTCTGAGGAGAAGAAAGTGAAATGCAGATGCGTATTAAGGCGTTTTTCTAGTTAGAGTTTACTTTGTGATCAAGAGCATTTGAAGGGAGAAATATATTAAATTCATTTCCTGGCTGTTTCCAACTGTAAATAATAAAAACTGGTTATAATAAAAGAATATTGTGGCCATGAGCCACTGGATTGGTTAATATTAATACAAGAAATGTAGAATTACAGGACAGGGAAGGGTGATGGGAAGTTTCACATTTCCGGGGCTGAACGATTTTAAAAGGAGCACCAAAATGGTGCAAAATGGCTTTTCTCAGTGTAACAAAGATACCATCCAGCACAGTAGTAAACCCAGACTAGAAAACTTGCTTAGGGTTTAGAGTTTTTGCTAGGGAAAACTCTAACTTGCATTGGAGGAAAAGAAAGCAAAACCGAAAGCCCCCAAGCGATGACAGAACCACGGAACAAAACGATGGATGTTTTTCTGTTAATGACAAGGCTCAAGCACCTGGCCAGGACCATTCGCTCCTGCAGATATCGCATCCCCTGCTGTGCGTGGTGGTGGCATGTGAAGAGCCGCACCGGGGAAATGTTTTCCCGTAAAATATTTACTTGGGGGGTTGTTTGTTTTTGGAGTCCGTCTGAGGCAGACCCCGCGCTCTACTCGCGCGCTCCCACAGGCGCCTCCTAACTGCGCACGTCGCTTCCCGCAGCCCAAGAGCCGCCCCCGGAACCGCCCCCGGAGCCCCAGCCCGGCTCCCTCCGGCTCCTCCCGTGGCTCCCGCTCCCTGGGGCCGCCCGGAGCAGCCCCGGCCGTTACCACGGCGCCGCGCGGGGGGCGGAGCCTGCGGCAGCCCCGCCGCCCAATGGGGGCCCGCGACGCCATCGCGGGGCGCCGCGCGGGCACGTGCGCCGTGTTGTGGCTGTCAGCGCGGCGGCCATGGCGGCCCCTGCCACCTCCTGCCCGCCGCCCGCGGCGGGCCCCGACGTGCGGGCCGCCTGTCGCCGGGCCTGGGAGCCCGTGCTCGCCCTCGCGCCGCGCGCCGCCGTGTTCCTGGACGCCGCGGCTGCCGAGGCGCTGCACTGGGGCGGCGGCGGCGCGGGGCGGCTGCTGGCGGCGGGTGCCCTGGCCGTGCGGCCGCTGCCCGATGCTGCGGCCGGGACGGCGGCGGGGGCGGCGCGCGCCGTGTTCGTGCTGAGCGGCGCGCTGCGGGGCCGCGCGGCCGCCGCCGTGCGCGCCGTGCTGGCGCGGGGCGGCGTGCGGCGCTGCGCGCTCGTGGCGGCCGCCGAGGCGGAGGGCGCCGGGCGGGACGAGCTGGAGGAGACGCTGCGGCGCTGGATGGGCGAGGGCGGCCGCGCCGAGGTGCTGCGGCCGCCGCCGCTGCTGCTGCTGGCGCCCGTGTCGGCGGAGCTGTGCGTGGTGCCCGCGCTGCCGCCGCTGCTGCCGGCCCGGCAGCGCGAGCCCGGCGCGGGGGCCGCCGGCGAGGCGGGCCCGGGCGCGCCGCCCGCCGAGCTGCGCGCGCTCGCGGGCGCCCTGGACGCGCTGCTGGGCGCGCTGGGCGCGCGCGAGGAGAGCTTCGCCGTGGGAGCCCTGGGCAGGGCCCTGGCCGCCGAGCTGGCGAGCTCCGCGCCCGCCCGCAGCCGGCGCAAGGCGGCCCCGCACAGGGCCTCCCTCGTCTTCATCGACCGCGCGCTCGACCTCGCCGGTAAGGACCCGCTGCGCTCCGCGCTCGTCCCGCCCTTATCCTGCCCCTTATCCCCGTGGGCACCAGTCTTGCCTTGGCCTCGGTGGCCCTTCGCGTGTCTTCATCCCACGGCTGGTCGTGGGCACCCAGAGCGAAGTCCCTGCTGGCAGCGGGAGGGTTCACTTCTGCTCCCAGTGCTTCGCTGTTAGCTGGGGACCTTAGTTGTGCCCAAGGGTCAGGCCCAAGGCATGAAGGAAATGTCCTGTTTATGCTTTGTGGGTTATTATGAACTATGTATGTATCCTGCTTACCACCATTTGCGTTATGTCTATGTGAATAGCTATACACCTGTGTATTATGTCTGTACAAATAGCTGTATATCTATATACTATGTCTTTATGAATAGCTATGCACCTGCATATGCGCTACCTAGACAGCTCTCTGTGCCTGTATGTGTTGGACTCAGTTGTACTCAGTGATCTTGAAGGCTTCTTCCAGACATAATGATTCTATTCTCTAATTCTGTGTATGCAGACATTTATTATACCTTAGCTATTATACTTGAGGTGCTGTTGAGGTGTGTGGCTGGCACCTTATTTTAACTTGGAAACGTTATGTTTCAGTGAAAAAAATACAGGGTTGTTTATGCAACATCCTTGTGGCAAGCGAGTGTGAACCATATGGTTAACTTAATACGATGGATTTATTGAAGTGTGATATGTATTTGTGGTTTGCAGTGTCAAAATAGAGCAGGGTTGTTCAAGTAATAACCAGCTGCAGGTGAGAGTCTTTGAGGCAGACTTCCTCATTTGGGGCTCACTTAAAACAACAGCTTAAATTGCCCCTCTCTGAAGAGGAAAGTTTTGGGATGTGATTTGTAAGTATCTTACTGAGCTGCATCTTGTGCAACATGTGGGTTGTATATAAAGGGAAACAGCTCTGTATACATGAGCTACCGTAATGCTTTTGTACTCCAAACACCTGAAAGTGCATTAAGTATAGATGCTGGACTACACTTTAAGTGCTATTTTAAACCAGGTGCCTTTGAAAGATGCAGAAGAGGTTGTTGGGAGGCAAAAGTTTTCTACTCTCTGGAGACCCAGAGAGAGCCCAACTTCAGAGAAGCTCTAGATGATGTCTAAAGGGGACATCAGCTAAAGCTGATGTTAATGGATTTCTGATCCTTTTGTGTTTCCCATGCTTATTTAGCACAGGCTAACAGCTTCAGTGGCACCAATTGTCTTCAGTTGAAAAGGTCAAAATATGTCAGAAATGACTTTTCTGGTGCCACAAGTTGCAAACAAGTCCAACTATAGGAAAATGGTATTTATGATGCCTAAGTGCTAAGACGTTTCCACTTTAAAGAACAAACTGCAGAAGCATTTATAACATTTTTGTTAGGCACCTCCAGTGCCAATTTCCAGAAACTATGTTATCTTTGCTTTGATATTTATCTTGAATAAACAAACAAACAAAAAAGCCCCCCAAAACTAGCAGTGTACAAAATGGCAAATTTTTCTATCCAAAAATCTGAAGGCATTTAAGTGCCTGCCTCTAGGTTCTGCAAACCAAAGAATCTTCTCTGTAGTATCTTTCTAAATTTTGTATTGAACTCTATTGTTTTTTCTTTCCCATCATTGCTATTTCTGTTGCATATTATGGACAGAATGAAAAATTCAAATGACTTTCCCTTTTCTTTTGTATAAGATTTGGATGGACTGTTGCAAGGTTCTTTTAGTGGCCTCCAGTCTTGCATTTACTGTACAGTACTCTGGGTTTGGCGCAAAGACTGCTTCTTCCTTCAGTGTGGCATAGAGCCTTACAGATAAGGTGCTGCCCTAGAAAGTGAAAATGTGTTTATCCCATGGATACATCCCAGAATTACCACTCTGACTAGTTCTTCAAATCTGAGTGTTTAAAACTTTGTGACTAGTGCTGCCCCAAGACTTTGTGGATGTTTAGAACTGCTTTTGTTTGCTTGCTTGTTGTTTTGAAGCTTTTGAAGTTTTTGCTTTGAAAAGCTGGAGTGCTGGTCTAATAAGCTAAGCTGTTTGAGATCCAAGTTGACTTTAGGATCTTAATTCCTTCTCATTTTTCTGCTCAAATATTTGCACCACTCAGTATTTGCACTATGATATCATATTTTAACTTCCTTTGTACATTTCTGAATCATCACCTTGCCAGCATTCATACCTCTTATAAAGCATTGTTTTTCTGGCTTCTCAGGCTTTCTTTTCATTTGTGAACCTGTTGATACCGTTCAGATAATGGTTTCAAGGCATTTGAACAATTGAACTGTTGCAGTCTCTGGATACTTTGCAGGAATTGGGATATAGGCTCTTGTAAGCACAAGAAATAGTGCTCTGTTTGCTGGGTGCCTGCAGCTGGCTTGGAAATGGGTTTTAATAACGAAGAAAGGAATGAATATCAAGGAGAGAGTGGTGCCTGTGTAACTACTGGGAGATTTGTAGTTTTGAGTGATATTCTTGTATAAATGTCATGAAAATTGGTCTAGAAATGATATTTCTCTGCCTTCAGCAGTAGCACTTCTATATTCCATTGGCGTTATTGGTTGTGTGGGTCTAAACTGCAGGAACTTTTCTCCACAGCCATGCAATATTGCAAACTCAGGTTTAACTTTCTGCATCATCTTCCTTACTGCCATCCAGGCATCTTCGTCTCCTCACACTCTTGCACTGGGTGCAATATTTTCAGCCTTTTAGCAGGTAGAGTAGATACTGTTCCCTTTCAGTTCCTTGGAGCAGACAAGAGAGTAGGGACTGGACTCTTTTTGTCCTACCACATATGCTGTACATAGAGAAGGATAAGTCTGAAAATCAATAAAGACCTATGTCTTGTAAAGCCTAGTTCTGATCAATTCTTTTTCAGGCTATTTTTGCTTAAAATTATTAGTTTGTACTTGTCCGTAATAGCTTTTTTTTTCCTCTTACATTCTGTCATGTTTTAATTGTGTCTGCTTTATTCAAGTTCTTTGTAATCCATGCAGAATCTTTTAAGTTGAAGCCACTGATGGATTGACACTACTGTGGTGTTTTTTCTTAATGAAAAAAAATTTAAAGCTTCAGTAAATGGCATATCATGAGGTCTTGAAGACATAAATTCTGAGGACTATATAATTCAGTAGTCTTCTATTTATGAACAAGACTGGATTTTTGACGCAGAAGCCAACCAATGTTTAAACTAATGAGGATGTAGACATCAGGTGTAAGGACTGATAGAAATTGGAAGTTTTCAGGTGGTCAGGGTGCAGGGTGACCCTGTGGGTCAGGGTGCAGGCTCTGCAGTGAGGTGCCTTGCAAAGATTCTGTTTCTATGCAGCAGATCCACAATTTTTATAGTAGCTTTTAAAACACTTAAGATGTTAAATTTGTGACAGCAGCTTCAGAGAGAAGCAAACTAACAGAATTGGGTTTGCGTATTAGAAGAAAACGTGGAGTGGTTATGTGACCGAAAGGGACATGGAAATGACATGAACCTTAAGCAGATGCTTAAGTGTTTCTTATCTCCACATTTACTACTCTTTACACGTCCTAGCTTGCTGCCTGTGGAAGATGGGGAACTTATCTTAGGTTTTTATGGCAGCATTCTTGTGCTGCTGCGCTCTGCTATGCACTACCAACTGCTCTTACAGGGCTATAGGGTTTTTCTCTCAGCTTCGATAGCCAGCCTGTTGACTCCTTTGTTGGTCCCTTGTCCAAAGCTGAATATGGATCTGTATTTTGGCAAGGTAAGAAGATGTTCTGGTGATCTTTGAGTGCCTTCACAGTGGTTCCTGAAAGCACAAAGGCTGTTTTGCAGCACCGTTCTAAGAGATCGGTTTGAGCAAATTCTTGATGAAAAGCATTGCTAATCTTTGGTACTCGTTCTCCAAATATCCAGATTTCTCCAGGGGAAATAAATGTAAACATTTCTGCTGTCTGATATTTAAAACCCTATTCTCACTAGGATGATACAGTGCCCAAGAAGATTGTATCATAGGAGTAGCAGTTCCATAAAGAGTTCTGTAATGTAAGGTGTTCCTAGTGATGATCTTATTCACCAAAGTATTAGGAGAATGCAGTATGGAAATGTGGTGAAAACTGAGATGAGTTTGTCTCCACGTGTTTCCAAGACCTAGTCCTGTGCTAATCCTCCACGAAGCAGTAGGTGTTAAGACTTGATAGTATGAATAAGAAACATGTTGCATGCTGTTTTGGTTCGTTTTCATTACTGTTAAGCTATTTACCAATTTATAGAATTCAAAGTTTGACTGACAGAGGTCAGGACAGACAGAGACTTGCGTTATTTTAGCAATTTCATGTTGGATTTGCTTACCTGTGCTGCGTCAGGCCACATAGGAGAGATGACCTTGGCAATGGCACATTGCTATGACTTTAATATTTTGCCAGCCTATCTGGGTAGCTATGTAGGTAACTTGCATACAGTCCTTTTAAGCACAGTCATTTCATGTCTTATTATTTTAGATAGAAGAGTATAGTGTGTATGTGTCTGTACATATGCACATAAATATATGTGTGTCTATATATTTATATATACACACAGAGAGATAAAAGTCAAACTTTTTTGCCTATTTTTTAAATATCTGCTGTAAATTTCATTTAACAACTTTCTTATGCATTTTGCATATTTAAGGTACCATATCAGGGAATGTCTAACTGCTGTAAGACTAAGCTTAAATTATGCTTTTTAAACAAATCCTTCTGGAAAGATATCAATGGTTTTAACTTCAGACATTCCGATGCTTAATTTTTCTAGCAAAATATCTTTGAAAGGCTAAATGTCATCTTGGTGTTATGGCTAACAGTCTCATTCTCCCCAAAACATATGGTTATTGTTTTGCCCTCAATTCCTTGTGCTTTTTTCTCCTTGTTTCTCAAAAATATCTACTCGATATTTTGTTTTAAATCTTTTCCAGGAGCAGTTGGTCATCACGGTGACAACCTTGCAGAGAAGATACTTTCTGTGCTTCCCAAGCTCCCTGACCACAAGACTGATGTGATGGTCAACATGGTGGAACTCACTGCGCTGCAGACTCCAGATGAAATGTGCAGTGTTATAGCACCTGGCTGCTTAGCACAACCAAAGTAAACATTCTTTTTTCTTCATTTTTTAACATATTGAGTATGTTTGTTATTTTGGCATGAAAAAAAAAGGAACAAAGAACAAGTCTTTTTTTGGGGAAAAAAAAAGTGTACAGGATAAACCCATCTGGTCTTAATTACTCTGAAATATAATCAGTTAGTATATGTGTGCTAAGCGATTGAACCAGATAAAACCCCTGAAAGTAGAGAATCTCAACTTTTTTTTTTTTTTTTTTTTTAGGATTTGTATTGTTTAAACTGGTGTAGATTGTTGTAATAGAAATCAGCACAGTTAAACCCCAGAACTTTCATGTGATTCTTTTTTTTCCTGCCTCAATAAGAGGCAGGTCTTAAGCGTGGCCTTCTGCTCTTACAAGCCACCTCATAAAGTGAGCTGCTTGCTGAGCTCTTGTTAAGAGTACCTTCTGACTTGAGGTTTTATCCCAGTTTTCAAATGTGGCCTCTGTGGTGGAAGGTAAGTTGGCATAAATTGAGGTATATGAACAACTGCATGAGGTTCTCTGATTTTTTTTTACTTTTTGTTTGTTTGTTTAGCGAGCGCATTTTATGTCAGTAAGTCTGAACAATTATACTTGGCTCTGTATAACTTGCAACTATAACTTTGCTTGTAAAGTACAGGAGATTTGATATTTCAACTTCTAGTTTCCAAGCATCCGATTTGATGTTTAAATTTCTAGTTTCCAAGCTATCTGAACTGAAAATTTCCCAAAGCTTCTGTAACAGAAAATACACCAGGTGCGGGTTTCGCACTGCAAGAAAACTCTTGTTTAGCAGAGTGCTATAGAAATTCATATGGTGCAAATGAGGTGAAAATGTCTCTTTGCCATAATGTTCCTTCCATGTATTAGAACATTTTTTTTTTTTTCAAAATGGGATACCTAATGTTGTGGTTATTCTTCTGGTTTGATGACTTCTGGTGTTTCATACCTGCTTCCCGCCCTCTCCCTCCTCCCATTCTCTCCTCTGTTCCTTCCCACACACCTTCACCTGGGGGAGGTGGAAAAAGCGGGGCCAGGCAGAAAACTTCTGTCTGTTCTAACATCCAGTCTTTAGTATATGAGAGCCTTATGATCATTTGTCATCTTCAATCTTCCACACATGCTGTAACTAGGTCCAGTGTCTAAGTTTCACCTTGAATAACACTCTGCTCTCAGGAGATGGAGAGGAAACATTCCTTTCATATAGATGGACTCAAATGAAAGTTAGTGCCAGGGTGACTAACTTTAAGTAAGTTATGGTTTTCATTTTATTGGCTGTGTTCCAGCTGATCACTGCAGAAGAAATGCCATGTCCTCAAGGTCTGTCTACACAGCAAATTGAAGATCTTGTTGCTTTTTGTGCTAGCTGTAATTAGCTACCAAAATAAGTAACATTTATGGCAGCATGGACTAGAGGGGAAGAAAGGTATTTAATGCCCAAAGATTGGTGACTTTTGCTACCACTTCATTGTCCCTAACATTATTGACACCGAGATTATGTAATTGCTAGTGTGCCTTCCTCCGTTAGGCTTCAATCTTCTCAGCCACGTTTCTAGAAATAGGCTGTAGAGTTTTCGTGTTGTAAAGTGGCTAATGGTAAATACCTTGAGGTTTATTTTACTAATGGAAGTTGTTTTTTTACTAGTATGGTTAGTTATTTGTTTTGCAAAATTTCTCACGAGCAGGCGTTGTTAAAGAAGGGATGCTGGTTACGGGATGCTGGTTACTGGATGCTCGGCTGCTATTTTGCAAGTGCAGCCAAGTAGGGTGGTAGCAATGCGTGCCAGCTGGCTCTCTGGCAGCAAGGCCATGTTCCTGTAACAGCCTCCCTGTGCAGTGTCATCTTGCTGCATCTATCACTGGCAGGTTGAGAACACATTAGGCAAACAGCAGTCGTGAGTGACTGCACAAGAGGTCTTGCCTGGGAGCAGAGCAAATGGACTGGATGACCTCTCACCATCTCTTTTATGATAATATTTCTCCATGTTGGTGGCAGCTGAAGGAGTATCCCATGCCCGAGAAGACAGTCTCCACACCAAAATGTGGTTCCACAGTCTTCACCTGTGTCTTTTCATTTTTCCCCTCTAATTATGAAATGACTAGAAATAGTTTCTAATTTAAAATAGGCATTCCAAGCTCTGTTAAGACAGTTCCTTAGGAATACCAGAATCCATGACAGTGTCTGAATGGGTGGCTGAAGACTGTAGCTTCCATTCCATTTAAGACTGTTCTTAGTGTTGGATTATGAACGTGAATATTAATAGTCTTGACTAGTATAAAATTTAAAGTTTCCACCAATGAGCTTCTGTGTCAACGATGCCCTCGGTTCTTCGTGAACTTGGTTATTGCCGTTGGTAGCAGGCTTGGGAGTGTGCATTGCAACTGAAAAGGTAAGCCCTGATTTATATTTGTAGATGATGTGTGGCAATGAGTATTCCTGTGCTTGTAAATTTTTCTAGTAAGTGAAAGTGATACCTTTTCTAAGGAAAGAACTAGTAACTTAATTTGCAACCAAGTGAAATGTGCGTGGGGGGCTCTTCTACATGGTACTTTGTGATCAGAGAAGCCACGTGTTGTGGCATTTCACAAACAGACTCACATATTCGGAATATTTTTGAAATGCTTTTGTTTTTTTCTCTCAAGTTAATATTTGAGCCTATTGTGGTGGAGAAACAACTCTGCTCTCTCCACACAGCTTGCTATATTTAGCTTTTCTTATGGAATGCCTCTGCAACAGAAACATCTGGGCTCGGTTACAGAGTTAGCATATAGAATTAATGTATAATTTATGGCTGGTGTGGTGAAATAAAGCAGGGTTCTTTCCTTAAACCTAAGGAAATAATGGGCTGCTTTAAAGATTTAGATGAAAATGTATATGCCATATGCTGCTTAGGTTACTGTACTTTGAAGGTGCTCTCTTCACGAAGAAAAGAATTTCTAAACAAAAACTTTCAACCTATTCTAGATTTCTTAGCTTTGTTAGTATTAGTAGACTCAAAAATCTCGTGGAGCAGTTGTTTACCCTGCTATAATCATTGACATATTGCTGCTCCAGTGTGAATGTTAGTTGAGAATAATGTTCTTTCAGAATTAAATTTCCAAGTATTGTATTCGTTTTCATATATAGATGTGTGTGTATATATACAAATATACATAATGAAATGGTTTATAGACATAAAACAAAGACATATACTGTAAGCCAGAACTGTCTGTCTGTTTCTGATTAAAAATCATGATAGCCATCCTGTCCTTTCAAAAAAGTGATGCAAAATAGGAGTGGAGATTGTGAAAGCTTAAAGTGGAGGCAATTTAATAAGTTTATGTTGATTGCAGCTGTCTTTGCGTTTTGCTAACCCAATAGTATTAGAAGGAATGTTTCCTTTTTAACAATTTCAGCTGAACTGCTACTTTTAAGGGCACACTAAGCGGCTTAGCGTATTAGCGATTGTCTGCTAGGCCGCACATCGAGCTGTGCGTGGCCGTGCCCCATGCGGCCTGTTCTCAGAGGTACTTGTGGGCTCAGTTTCTGCCGCCCCCACGCTGCATGCTTGGGGGTCACGCTGTCACGCAGAAGGGCCTGCAGCGGGGGCCGTGCTGAGCCCCGGGGTGGCCCGCGTGGTGCCGCTCCTGCCGCGTCGCGCGCGGCTGCTGAGGCGCCGGCGGCACCGGCGCTTGCGCGAGCGGCGGCTCACGGCTCGCTCGCTGCCTCCAGGTCTGTGGTGTGTGGGAACGAGGAGTACAGAGTTGCATGGAACTGAGCTGTGGGTAACTGAAGAAATACGTATGTTTACTCTTTTTTTAATCTGTTCTTTTATTACCCAAGAACGCTTTTAATGTGCTCTCATATTTTGCCAAGTAAACTGAATACCAAGTTCATTTACACACATTTCAAGAACTTGATGAATAGAGATTTTCTTACTTGCCTTTCCACTCTTACTTCCCTTTCTCCAGTCTTTGGAGTCTTTAAGCTTCTCAGAATTCAGTGTGGTGATAAAATCTCAGGGGAAAAAAAAAGGCCAGATTTCTAACTAAAATACACATTTTTAAGATGTACTATCCAACAAGCCATTGGGTTCTTATGGTAGGTATTTTTTTCCATAACAATGCAAAACTATAATATACATTTCCTGTTTGGGCTGCTATGCCTAAATCAATTTAGTGAGCAATATCACTGAGGTGTCTAGGCATATTTGACAAAGCAATTGGAGCCACTAAATCATCTACATTGACACGGGGAAAAAATAAGTTCAATTTGAGGTGATCTTGTCGATGGTGTGATTCAGAAAAAATTGATATGGAGGCCAGATGTTTAAAACATGGTATTCACAATTTTTCCTTTGGTCTTTATATGAGAAGTGTATGGATAGCTGCACTGAGAGGGGAAGAAAGTTTGTTTAAAAATTAGAACAATCCATGAGATACAGTAGTAAAATTTCAGTGTCTCATGTTCATGAAAGTTGAAAGCACCTATCTTTTCTCATCCACCTTAGCTTTGACATATGTTGTTATTTATATTTTGAAGCAATTAGTACTTTAATTTGAAAGTATTAAAATTCTGACAGCTTAACTGGAGAAGAAAATCCCACTCTGTATCTGGCTTTATTCTTGTGCATGGTGAAACGATGCACCCAAGGTATTCGGGGGACTTGGAAGAAGTGGTTGGGGAAGCAAGTGTGAAGGAGACCAGGGTTCCAGTCCCAACTCTGCTGTCCACATGCTGCATGATCTTGAAGAAATTTAATTTCTTCCTACTTCTGTTTGCTCTTCTATCCTGTCCAAAAATTATTTTTAAGTGTGTAAAATAGAGAATTTCTTAGCATGTGTGTTGGTAAAACAAGTGACAGAAGATTTTGGGTTGCAGCTGGGATTCAGCTCCCTGGGAGCGGACACGTAATGCCGTGTTTGTTATAGGCTTGGGCTATCAATTAGTGACTAGCAATTAGCACAACTAAAGAGTGTGCTGCTTGTCCCAGGAAAATGCTGTAGCGTTTGTACACCCTGAGTGTACAGGGGCCTCCCAGCCCCCAGGAGAGAGATACATGACCGCGCTATGAGGTGATCCCTCCACAACCTTGGGTCGACTTCCAGAAGAGTATCTGCTCTTTGCTCCGTTCGGCAAAGGTATCTGTCTTTAGCAGAGCAAGACCTTCCTGCCTCCACAAGAGTTCCCGCTTCCCACCCTCGCTGCTGGGGACGGTACCCAGCGCTTCCCCATCGTGTTTGTGCCACGTGGGCAGAGTCTCTGCTGTTCAGCAGTTCTGTTGCTACCTCTTTGCTCACCCATCAACCCTTTTTCCAGTGGAGCAGCAGTTCTGGCTGTCCCTATTCAGTATGCCTGCAATGGTGAGTTTTACAGTCACGTATGATGCAAACTTAACATATAAGCTTAATTTGACAAAGAAGAAAGGAATAATAATTAAAACTGGAAAGGAAATAGTTTATTTTTAAGATGGATAATAGGCTTATTTCAATTTTTTGAATGCACTTTACTGCTTTTTTATTGGAGAACAAGAATCAGAAGGATATCTAAAAATAGAGATGCTTTTCTTAATACCAAACTAATTCTAAACTAAATATATTGGCCATGGCTCTTAGGTCTTTGTTACTTAAGAATAAAAATTGAATGCTAGCTGTAGATACCAATCTGAGAAAAAGACCTTTTTTTTTTTTTTTTTTTTTTTTTTTTTTTTGAAAAGTAACTGCCTTTTCTGTGGATGAGAATTTATGGCATAAATCAGAATAATTTTACTTTCAGGGTGAGTAACATTAAAGAGGAAAAATAATACTGGAGTAAGACAAGCGGGATGACAGGCGAGCATTTCCCTTGGTGTTCCTTGGGAGCCTTGGCACAGCGGAGGCCCGGCTGCAGGCAGCGGATGGCAGAGCTCCCGGCAGCGCGGAGAGGGCGCACGGCCGCATCGGGCGCTGTGTGCGGGCAGTGCTGGAGCCGCAGGGCGCTGCTGGGTCCCTGCTCCCAGCGAAGGGGTCCCCCCTGCTCCCCTCCTGCAGCTCTTCTGCTGTTCAATGCTTCCCTCTGCCGGGAGTTCCGGGCTCCTGCTCTCCTGGAGCTTCCTGCTTCTGCTTCAGCGTCTGTGCTGAGCCCTGCTCCTGCGCTTTGCTTTGCATCCGCGCTTAACCAAACGCACGCGTAAAACCCGCCCTTTTCTTATCTCGTTCTCATAACAGGGTGAGTCTGTCTTAACTGGGAGATTTATGAAAACAGACTTCCCCATGCATTAGAAAAAACATGGACGTTTCCCTTCCCCCACGTCAGGAGAGGTTTCAGCAATTCCTGTGTTTCCAGGGCTCATGCTGTGCCACTGATGTCCATTTCAGGGGAGGTTAATTGGCTTTATAGGGCTTTTTTATGTTAATATCTCTTGCATTTTCAACAGTCCAGCTGTGAGATGCTTCTCCAAAGGGCAGGTCAGAAAGTTAGGATGCCCCAAGCATAGCAGTTTCCCCAATCCTATTGCTGGGCTAGTTATCTTCCTGCTAGCTAGCTCTTTTATTGTGCTTGTATGGGCACAGAGCACACTGAAGAGTGGTTGCCTGTTCATAGTTTCCTTGTTGTATGGAATTTCTCAAGGCATCTTTGTACTGGCAGTGAAGCCCTGACTGCATCAGCCTCTGGGATTTGTTGATCTAGATGAGCATTCCTGTCCTGAGCAAAGAAAGGAGGTGTCTTCTCCCTGATTTCAAACCAAATTGAATCAATGTAACTGATTTGCCACAAGATAACAAGTCGATAAGATTTATTATATCTTACAGTAAATGTGCATTATTTGCTTAGATTCTCTCAATGCAGCAGACCTTGAAATGGAAAAAAGTGTGTGGAGTGTGTTTAGCGGGTGGAGAGTTCTCGGAAGAGGTCAACATCTCCCACTTGCCTGCACCATGTAACTTATAGCACTGTAAGAATACTGCACTGCTGTCTTGCAAAACCTCTCTTTGCTGCACTATTTCCTTTGTTGAAATGAACAGCAAAGGAATTATATGATCTCGGAAAATGTTTTGCTTAATAGGTGCCATGTTTTTTAATCATCTGTTTTGACAGGCCTGAGAAGCCTCAGAAGTTATCTTAAAGATAACAGGGATCTTGAAGCTTATTTTTCCAGAGATAAAGAATGTTTTGGCTTGACAAACTCTCAGCATCATCTGAGGGATTCTTCTTTATCTGAGCCTCCAAATGCCCAAAAAGGAATTCTGAAGGTTGTGGTGAATTGTTCTTGAAGACTATTCCTTTTCCTTAAGGGACACAACTTCATTGTTTGTCTGGGCTGGCTAAGCTTACTTGAAGTTTTTAGTCAGAACTCAGACTTTTTTGTATGTCCTCTAATAGTCACACAGCTGTCTTGAGAAAGTGTGGGGATCAGAAGGTCAAGACTAAGTTACTTGTGGAATCTGTTCATTGAAAATGGCAGAAACAAGAACTCTGCATGCTTACTTTTTAAGAGACAGATTCTTTCTTCTCTGGAGAAGTGTTCCCTATATTTCATCCCCACACATCTTCTTGGAGTACCATCATTAAGCTCCAGCTTTATGGTTTTCCTTGTCCCACAGTTCAATAGGAGGAAGACTGTCTCCATCTAAGCAAACTTCTTGAATCTCCAAAGTGGACTCCAAAGTTTCTTGTTTTAGAATATGATTTCCCAGCAACTGTTTCTTTGGCTGATAGTGTGAGATCTTTCTGAGACAAACTCTCACTTTGCCTGGCCAGCTGCCTTAAAGTTTGCCTCCTGAATGACCTCAAGAACAAGGTTTGAAAATGCAGTGATATACATTAGTGTCATTATATACTGTGGAATTGCTTATTTGCTGCTTAACCATAGTGCCAGAGCACAGGCTGGGTGAGCTGGGTGGGTGTGTAAATTTGGAATTCCCAAACAATAAAGTAAACCTCCTGGATCTTACAAAGGAGGAGAAGAAGGCATAATAGACTGATGAGAAGAACAAATGAAAGCTGCTCATTCTGATGAGGAGCCAGTGTTTGGGAAGGAAAGGGCAATCCGTTGGCAGTAGGTTTTGTTGCAAGTTTTGACTATATGGCTGAGATTCAAGATTTTGAACTTAATGGGAAGCAGGAATCAAAGCTTATGCAGGCTAGAATTTCTGTGAATTATTTATGTGCCAGAGCTTAAGAATGCTTTTTACCTTGGAAAGCAGGCATGATTTGCACAGACAACTTTTTTTTTTTTTCATCCTTTTTGCTTGGTACCCGTCTTAGTGCCCTCTTTTAAAATAAATGTGTAATTTCTGAAACTTTTGAAAAAAGACCTGTTCAAGATGTCTTCCGAAAAAATATACACAATCATTTCTTTGAGTGAGGAAGGATTGCTTTGTATGTGTGCAGACTTTGGATGAGAGTTTGAGGGTTCTCTTCTAACTTCTGGAAAAGAGTTACCTTCTCAGTCCATGTGCTCCTAACCTTTTCAGAGCCTGGAGGGAATTCCTTGTTCATCTGTATCTTTTGAGTGGTGGTTTTCTGTTTTGCAATCACCCTGTTTGGCCCCTGAGCGGAGGAAGGAGAGGCTTTGTAGGTACTTGCTATTGCACAAGTGTCACAGACCTCGCTGGTGTCTGAGTGAATTAGCTTTCCAGGGACCTCTGCTCTTTCGTTTGCCATCCGTAATGACGGGCTGTAGTGCCCAGCTCTCTTCATGGTTCCCGTTTGTGTGGAGTGCAGCATGGAGATGCTGAAGTGGTTCCTGCTGTGCTTAGAGCTGCTCGCTGTTTCAAAAGCAGTAGTGAAAATTGACCAAACCAGGGTGATTTTTATGCCTTGATTTGCAGAGAGCCTAGTCTTTCAGCAGGCTCCACTACAGTGAGTGCTACTTAATTTCCACAGAGAGGAGTGTATTTTCCAAAATAATGTTCAACTAGGAAAGATTTCCATTTACTGTGGGAGGAAAAAATTTTGAGACTTTACCAAAACCTCTTCATGGCTGTACTTATTTAAACAAGCAATAAGGAAAAGAAATGTCTATTGAGCCATTTTCAATTACTAGAAAGAGCAACAAAATACAGAATGTTCTTGCTTTCCCTGCAGCTCTGAGCTCCTTAAGAAAGGAAAATAAAACTTAGAGAAAGCTGAAAAGACAATGACACTGGAATATGTCGCAGCTTTAATGATGCAGGAATATGTCATGGCTTTGAACGTGGCTTTGCGCAGGCTAGAAAATACCCTCAATGAAAAGATTAATTTTGATTGTAAGGAGGGAATATAATGGAGGGAGAGTTAGACAGCACCCCATTCGCTTCATATACAAGCCCTTCTTTGGGAAGAGAAGACAGCATCAAAATTGAATGACAACAAAAAGCCATTTAAAAAAGAGCGATCTTGGCTTGAACAAAATTATACTTTCCTTACTCCTCCTGTGGTAGGCAGAAGTTTTTCAGGGAGGGGCTGTGAGAAGCTCTCCAGAAGGGTGGGTGAACATGTGCGACATAGATAAAGTCCTTATCTCTTTCTCCTGGACAGATCAGCCAGAGTATGGAAATGGTTATAAAAATGAAAGCCTGAGGCTGAAGCTTTATTCTTTCTGAAGAGCTGTCAGTTCTTGAAGACTAGAATTGGCCATATTAGGTTTGTTTGAGATCTGCAGAAGTTAAGGCTGTAGGTTTGTAGTGAACTATGGCAAATATGCTACTTTGAAGTAAGGAAGGGAAATAAGGAAGGCATCCAGGGCCAGGCCCCTCAGTTGGTCTAAATTTGCTTTCACCAATAGCTAGCAGAGAATCGGGCTCTGCCTGTTCAAATCACTTGTCCTTAAAATGTAAGGTCTGCTTCAGACTTTTTTTTTTTTTTTTGGTGGGTCTCTAACTCTGTATTTGGATGCTTGTTCTCAACTCATAAAGAGAAGTTCTCTGAATATTTTAACTCTTCCATGCTGTAAAACTTGGTAAGAAAATATTTTTGTGAAAAAGGAGTCACTTGTTTAATGGATTCTCTTTCCTTCTATGGCGAAATCATATTTCACTACCCTAAGCCCTCAAGATCATGTTGAAGCTTGCAGTGGAATGAACACCCAACTGAGACGTTGCTTAGGTAACTCTAGGTTTTAGGCCAGCAAGAGGGAGAGAGGTCAAAGGAGACTATAGCAAAAAGTGGCCTTTGCAAATAAAAACCGTTGGGAGGGAATTCCTGGCATTCTGTGGCATGTGGGTTTATTTTCTTGTGTTTCTGTTGTAAGAAAATCATGCTTCATGTATGTTCTTGGTAAATATTTTCACTTATACTATCTATCTCTGCAGCAAAAGGTGACCCAAAATATATTGGTTTTGCATGCTTGTAGGACATCTATTGGATAATAACCAGTGTGTCTGTAAAAGTGGACTTGGCGTTCCTATTCAACCCCTGAATGCAGATTCAGTTGTCAGCACCTCGTTACTAACTGTTCTTTCATTGGAATCATTTTTATTAAAACAGCTTTATGCAATAGCTTTACAACATAGGTTACTTTAGAGCATTCTGTTCTATTATGTTACATGTAACATTCCCAAGTAATACAGATGTTGTAAAGATCAGACTTTATTTTTAGCGTAATTCACTTGCTTTGTCCAAAAACTAAATTAAAATCCCTGACAAGTAACTCTTTAATATACACATTTTAAGGAGTTGCTTGGCAAGTGTTTCGATATACCTTGTATTGTATAACATCCTACTCAGAAGCTTTCAATTAACTTGATTCATACAGTAACTTAGTCTGGCATTCAGCTAGTTATCTTGCAGCTTGTAGGAATAAAGCATTTTACAGAACTATTTCACTGGAATAAAAGGCAGCCAGCTGAAATGTGGACAAGACTGGATGATGGTTATGAATATTAGAAAGCTTCAAGAAGTTATTTGCAGGCACTTTTTTCTTTCTGCCTGCAAAGTTTGTCCGCTGTTGGGAGGCAAAAATGAATCCTGGGGTAATGCTAGAAAGATCCAGGTCTATTATTGCAATTAGCAAGAGGGCTCTGGCTTCTTGGAAGCTTGTCTGAGTTGAGTGTGTTTGCTGGGCCGGCACCCCTGCAACAGAGTGTTGCAGAGGTGCCCTCTCTCAGCAATCCTTCCTTTGCTCCTACAGGGTTCTCCTCAAGGATTTCTTAGGGATTTTTTTTTATTTTAATGTTTATATTAATATCTTATTTTGATAAGGATTTCTTATTTTAATGCCAACTGGATTAGTTTATTATTTTGTACAGTGTTTATGAGACTTTAAAAATGGCTGTATGGTTTCTTTGGCTTTCATGTCTCTTTTCATCTCTTTTATCAATTTTTCGTCCCCACCTTCTTTTGTTGCTGCATGAGATGTCCAGTCTAAACTGGGCAGATCTTTTCTTACTGGGGAAAGTCACTTTTTTGGTATGAGCGAGCAGGTATCTTGGGTCTGCTGCCCCTGCTCTTGCGCAGTGGGCAGGAGCTCAACGCTTTTGCTGCTCTGTTTTGTCACCTTTCGTGGCCTGATTTGTAAAACCCATTCTGGTGCTGTCACAGCCCTTCCTGCCGTCTTCGGAATCAGTGGCTCTGTAACTGCCTGGCTCTTCCTGAAAAACTGGCATTTTCAGCTCCTCCTTTCCCAGGACAGTTATGTCACAGCAACTGTAGCTTCCCATTGCCTTATAAAATGTTGTACGTCCACACCTGACTCATTGAAAAATAGAGTTCTGGTTGCAAAAAGTAATTCTCTGTCTAACACTATTCCCTATTTTACTCTTCAGTGACTTTTTTTTGTTGTTCTGTTTGCCTTGAAGCAAGCAAACTTCCTTATGTGCTCATGTGGATGGTGAATTTGCTCTTTCTGGCCGTCCTCTAGTTGCTGGTGTGCGCTTGGTTATTTAACATTTGGATCACTCGTAGTAGTGGTGGGGTCTAAATAACAGGTGCCTTTTTGAGTGATGATAGACAGGTCAGAGGAAGGATTGAGTTAAAATGTTTTAAAAGGTACTGGCCACATTTTAGAGCTTGAAAGCTCTTTGCTTAGCTCATAGTTACTTTGGTTTTCCCTTTGTACAGTGTGTGTTCAAAATAATGTCTGTGTACACGATGGGGCTTAGTGGGGTTTAATACTGCAAGGATTAATAAGACCTAAACATCAATCAGCCTCCATCAAAGCTGGTTCTACCCCTCCGAGATGTTACTTAGTTGCTCTCCCTCTCATTTATTTCCTTGTTCCCTCTGCTTAGGATGTTAGGAAAAAGAGTTAAAAATGTATCATGAAACCTAGTATTTGATAAAGATGTTTACTGTAGAACAAGCGGCAGAAGAAAGAATAATCTTTAGAAAAGATTAGTGCAATCCTGGTTGTATTGATATACTTGATTTTCAGTAAAGATTTTGGGTTAACCCAGGTTTTGAGAGGAAATGCATATATTGTAAGATAACAAGTGTTTGTTTTCAGGATAATAATCATGCAAGATTATGGACTTCAGAGGTTCTAGGATTTGGTAAGTGACTGCTATAAAAGAACTTCAGGCAAAGACAGGAATCTGTTTCTCGGTGCCACTGCCAGGTGCAGCTTCTGTTTCTGGACTGTCTTTATATAACTAATGCTCCCCTTTTCAGTCATGCTCCAGCCTGGTAAGCAGCAACACCGCTGCATGGGTCCCTTTGCTGCGCCCACTGCCTTCCTAAACATGTCTTTGGTCCCTTGGAGACTTGCCTCAAGATGGCATCTTCCAGCATTAGTCTGCCTGGAAGGCTACAAGCAGTTATGGTTGTGGTGCTTGCTGGGTGTTGTCTGCATAGTGAGTAAAACTGCTCAGATTTGCAAGATTTTGCTCTAAGGAACTTGCTGCAAACACAAGTTATTTGGAAGGCTTTTTGAAACGAATTCCAGAGTAGGAAAAGAAGCTAAAATAACAGTGTCAATTCTTTTGGAAATGAAAAAATGTTACTGTTTGCATTGGGACTGTCATAGTATGTACCTGCTCTTATTGTGACTTTAGTGCATCTACCTGGTTATCTTCCCAGAGTGTGAAAATCTGAGTGGAGAAAAGCAGAGGAAGAGAAGATACCACTTTGTAGTCATCAAATTCATCTCGTTTGGGGACTAGGAGGACTGGATTGGAGAAAATGGTTTTCATTGAGTTTTTTCAGGGCATTGAAGGGGAGAGTAAGTACCTAGTGCTGTGAAAGGACAAATCAGAGACATGCTTCTGTGACAGAGGTCAAGCACTTCACCCTAACCTACAAGGCTCCACTAAGCATAAAGGAGATGCCTAACTGGGGTCTGTCATTCCATCAGTTTCCTTATAGGAGCAAACCTTTCCATTCATCCTGTGTGATTTGGAAAGGAAGAATTCTTCTGAGTTTGAATATGCTTTCCGGGCACTATGAACTCTTCTGAGTTCTCAGATAAAGACACAAGTACTGCGCTCAAGTACTGCATGTTCTATCCAGATTTGGTTTAGAAAAAAAAAATGAGGAGCTTTTAATTTTCAAATAATGCAGAATCTTTCATGTTATTGTGTCCTAATGAAACTAAGAAAATGCTTCATTTGCTAGAATACACATGCTACCTTTCAATTACCTCCATGGTCAAAAATAAAATACTATCCTGACCCTCTCTTCTTGACTGCTTGAGATACTTACGAAACACATATTTTTGGCTTTTTGGAAAGTATCTGTACAATCTACAGCCCATCTTCAGGATTTCTCCCATGGGAACGCTGGCATTACTGCAAAACGATACTGCTATTTGCACAGTAGTCGCATACAGTAGTCACATAATCAAGTGTAACATCCAGCCTCTTGCAAGGCATGGCTCGCGATCCTGTTTTGTAGCATACTAACACAGTTGGCTTCAGAAACGTGTCTGGGGAGAGCCTGGTCCCTTGCCAGCCATTTCACACTAGTGCTCTTGATCCTTCCAGTAGTCCCATAGGAGCAACTATGCTTATTTTGAGGAACTCTTCCCCCAAAAAAATGTTTTATAGCTGATGAGGAAATAACCTTGTAGCAACATTAGCAACCATCTGAAATTGCAAAGTGAAGTCTGCCTTCTTGTGACTTGTAATGTATGTGTGCATTAGTGTTTTATTTAAATAAGAGTTTCCCGAAGGGAAGAGAACAGTCTTGGTGTCCTGGCAAGTAAAGGGCTTGTTAATACAATTTGGAGTTCTAGTAACTTTGTAATTTGCAGAAAAAGGAGTATGGTAGTTGTAGCTCTCCCAGAGCACTAGCTCTCCTTTGCACAGGGCAGTTTGGAAAGGTGCAGAGTTGATCGATGTGGTTTCTCCCTGCAATATCAGCTGCTT
This sequence comes from Tinamus guttatus, assembly GCF_059628265.1. Lineage (NCBI taxonomy): Eukaryota > Metazoa > Chordata > Aves > Tinamiformes > Tinamidae > Tinamus > Tinamus guttatus. Next base: position 9,137,851 of record NW_028288747.1, read on the forward strand.
CTGGTTGCTCAATCTATTAAATAGAATTTTATTTAATCCTATGTGCTAGCACTTGGGATGCAACAGCGCACATAGGGAAAGACTGTATTTGTCTTCTGTGATAGAAAAATAAAGAAAATAATGCACAGTGAAAACTACCACAATATTTCACAGCCTATAGGCTGATCGAGTGCTTCATACTTTATTTTTTCCTAATGTTTCACTTTTGTTTGACTTAGCAGTTTTACGATTCAGATTGATATTAATAGTCTTGGGAAAATAGTAAACAGAACAAAATGGTAAGAAATCAGAGCCCCCAAAACTCCTCGTTGGACTGTGGTGTTTTATTTTTGTTACTGAAAAAAATGCTATATTGTCTGTCTACAATCAGATGAAACACTAGAAGGGCTATCATTCTATATAATCATTGAATGTGACTAAGTCTGTTAAAATGAGTATCATTAATTCTATTTAATGGAAAAAAAAAAAAACTGTCCATGTTTTTAAGAAGCACTTCGAATGTCTTTTTATGCTTTCTTTCCCACTGAATAGTTATTCAGTGGGAAATATTTATAATATTATTATAATATTTGTAATAATATTTATGGTTAAAACTGAATATTGAAATGTGAGGAATTAGATTCCGTTTATAAACTAATTTGCTTTTCAGATACATGGAATGCATGCATGTGTGCATGTGTGGATTTTCCTTACATTCAATTATAGTTTGCAGATTACTTATCGGTTCTTTTGACTTTTCCATTGTGGTTTATTACACACTGGTGCCATTGGTTTACACTATTACGTCTTGAGATGAGGAGAGAAAACAAATGGAATTCAAATTTTTCAATAACGTTTTCTAGCCAGCTGCATTAGCTCTTGTTCATGCTGATTAGCAAGTAAAATTGTTCAACATCGTGGATGTTGAAGTATGTCAAATCTGTTGGGTTTCTAGAGCAAAAGAAAAGAAAAAAAATGCTTTCTTGTATATGTGTCTTAACCACAGCCCTGTTTTATGCTGACCTATGCTAAAACGCTTGTCGTTACAAGTTCACCTGATGCTTGGATTGAGGAAATGTTTGATAAAACGGAGGGCATGGGCTCTGTTGGTGGCTTTGGCAAGTAATGAACCTGCTTCAGATGGTGGCTGACCACAGCGCTCAGATTTGCATGGATGTGCTTATAACTAGATCCGTCTGTAACATAGATACACAAGTGAGCCAGTGCAGCCAAGTTTCAAAAATAAATAAAAGGGTCAATATATAGCATTAGCATTCACTTTTGTTGAGAGGTTTTTTCCCTTGCTTTTAGCAATTCCTGATGTGGTTTGAATCCTTGCAAGCTTTTTACAATTGATTCTTAGGTTTTATTTCAATTCAGATTATGCATGGGACCAAAAACACACCAATTTTAGAGGCAGGTTTGCTCTCTGTCTATTATGTGTGAGAGGAAAAAAAGATGAAGCCCCTAACAAAGGGCTCTGGGTGGACAGAGCTGCGTCGGGGCAGTTCAGGCTTGCTGTATTACTTGTGTTTATACAAATCTTGTGAATTGTTTGTTTTTAAGTTCTCCTATGCTCTACTGATAACTGGGAACACATTTTTTCTTCTGTTGGGAGTGGAGTGGTTGTGGTTTCATTGGAACACAATAGTTTATATGGAACACAATGGTTTTGCAATTTAAAATTACGGTGTTGCTTTAAAAGTTTCTTTGAGATAATTCTTTCACAATTCTGGTATGACCAAAATGAGATTGTGATATTATGTCACTTAGCTTTTATGTTATCTTAGTGTTTTTTTTTTTTTTTTTTTTCCTCTCTCAAGTTTTGCTACTGTGCCTGTGAAAATCCTGTCTCCTACCTCATGCTGCTTGTAAGGTGAACCAGAATCTTTTGTTTGCATGATCTTCAGTGACAAATTTAAAGACTACTTTCCTGTTCCTATTTGTCTTACTAGTTTGTGTCTGCTGAATGGTGACTTCTTTGTTTTGCTCTGCTCCAAATGATGATCAAGAGCCTATTTTATCATCGTCCTTCTAAAAAAGTCTGTAAAACTTCAGTTAACTTGAATGGGCTTGGAGTGTTGTCCTAAAGTACAGGCTATATCTGTAAGCATGCCTTATGAAGCTAAGAATGATCTCCTGAATGCTCTTTTATTGTGAAAATTTAACTGAATGCTGTGTTTTAGGCAACTCTTCCCTTGTATCTTAGACAAACTAGGCTTAGTTTCTGAGCCGTGGCTTTCAAAGAGGAACCCTTGTGTTCTTTGCGTGCTTGTTTTATGGTCACATTGAGGCAACACTGTGAGAGCCCAGGAAAGCTTCATGTGTGACACAGAGTGGTCTTGCAGGTCGTGTTGCTCTGCTGCTTGCTGCCATTAAAGTTTGAGTAAATTGGTGGTGAAAACCTATTAATTTAGACTGCATATAATGATATCTTGCTGTCTCTCTGACACTTTTTAAAAACAAAGATGTGTGCTGGGTTTGTCATGCAGAAGAATAATGTATTGAAGTTTGCTAACATTTAATAATAGGTTGATCATGGAGGGCTTTGTTTCTGTACTATTAATACACTCCTATAATAAAAATATATATACTACCAAATATTCCTAGTTTATACTTAGTAAATAGCGAAGTATATCACGTAGGCAAGGCCTCTAGTTTTCATTTGGGGGAAGTTAAATAGTTTAAGGAAATAACAATATGGAGCATTCCCTTTATGTGACTCCCGGGGGGCTTGCTTTATTTTATGCTGTAATAACTCATCACAGAAGGGCTGAGGTTTACTCTGGCAAACACCTAGTTCCTGCTTGAGCAGGCTCCCCAAGATCACGTTTCCAATGTCTGTGTCCAGGTGGCTTTTGAGTATCTTCAAGCAAGGAAATTCCACAGTCTCTCTGGGCAGCCTCTCCAGTGCTCCTACCCTCACAGTAAAGAACTAAGTACTTCGTTTAAAAAAAAGACCTTTCGAGCTTTGTATTGCACCTTAATGGATAGATTAACTTTTCCCAGCTTCTACTGTCTCTAACTGTACACAACAATATGCTTTGGTTTATTGGCTAGAAATCTTCAAACCAAGTTGCCGTTTGCGCGTGAAAGAACTCAAGGGTATCATACTCCTGAATTATACCTCACTGCTGCTTGCTGAAAAGCCACTGTCTCTGTAAATGTTTCTCGTGATTTTTTTTTTCTTCTGAAGCATGTATTTTGTTTGCATCAGAAATATTTATATGTAGTGTTCTGTCTCTTCTTTTATACAGTGTAAGTGCATGATCACTGTTAATTAAATATATATATATTTCTGGAGATTGAAAGAATGAAAATTAACTAAACCCACTAAACTAAACCTATTTCAATATGCAAAATTGTAAAGTAGGCTTTTTTTGGTGAACTTCTTTGAAGCATCCTGCTAATAAAGTGCTTCGAGGAGCTTTTTCAGGCTTTTACTTGGAACACTTCTATAGTGTATAATCACCACATGTTATGATTCAGAGAAGAATTTTGATCAGATTTTTGTAATTGGTATTTCCTTCAAATACTGGTGTCCACTTGAGTAACTGGATTACTGCAACAAATTAGTAATATTTTAAAAAATCTATTTCCCCTCTTTTTAAAAACAATGTTTTAAAGAAGTGTTTATTATGAAAGCCAAAAATGTTGTTTTGCCAAGCGTATATCCAAGATTTACTTTGAGTTCTGCCAAATCCATGGCAAAAATTAGTTTGGACCAACTCCTTATTGGTCACTTTGGGCAACCCATGAAGAAAAGCTGTGTAATTCCACCCCATTTAATTGGCAAAATGTGAGCTAATGCAGATGATCTCGCTCGTCTGTGTCATAGATGCTAGAAGAGAAGCATACGGAAATTTAGAAATGGCCAGAGCCAGTTCTCTTTATATGCTGGTCAATCATCTTCAGACTGTATTGCTGTATATGATATTTCCAGTCCTTCTGGATGAAAGGCATTTTGCATGGAAATAGGCCACCCTGGAAACGCGCAGTGCGTGATTGCGCCGCTCGAGCGCGTTGCCGGCCGTGCGCGCTGGCGCCCGGGCCCGTCCGCAGTCCCGCGAGCCGCCCCGAGAGCCTCCCCCAGGGCTCAGCATGCGCGGTCTCTGCGGCGGCAGCCTGGCCGGCAGGACGAGCGCGCTCTGCAGCCCGCGCGGCTTTGCCCTGCGCCTCGGCGTGCTGCCCATCCCGCACGGGCAGCCCCGGCTGCTGCAAGGGATGTCGAGCGCTTGGTGGGCAAGGCAGCCATCCCGTCTGCTGGAATGAGCTCACTGAAACATCTCGGCTTTTACATGGAAATTCATCCTAAAAGACTTATCCTCTGTGTTACTACTACAGTTTAACAAGCTGGCCCCCTTTAGTGAGATCGTATCAAAGACATGATTGGCTTATAATACCTATATAAATTTTTGGTATGATTCCATTTCAAGATGTTGAACATGACATTTATGCTTTTTTATCTATGGGTCTCCTGTTTTTATTTAAAGAATGTTGTTAGATTTCCGTTTGGTTGTTTGCTTTTTTTTCCTTTTTAACTGTGATTATTGCTTTAACATTGCTTTTGGCAATGTAAAAAGAAGATGATTTTAAATAAAAATCATATTGTTCAGTCAGAAAAGCTGGTATCTTAACAGCATGTCCGATGATGTTTAGTGCATCAACTGTCTTACCAAGTTATGCTAGTATGAGTTAATGAGTTAACTTGATCTTGATGGGACACAGCCTTCCTTGAATCGATGTGGAGAGTAGGGAGAGGGAAGGAGGGTCTGTGTAAACACCGCAGGCAAAGGCTGAAGCGATCAGCCTGCCATTAGCCCTTTATCTAAGGGGCTCTTGGCATATAAATCAAACAATAAGCTCTCCGTTTTGAATCAGTGCCAAAACACACAGGCACAGTTGAGTCTACAGCAGATTACACCCACCAAGTGGCTTGAGGGCTTGGAGTGAACTGGAAAATAACCTTTAAATTATTCGGGGAAAACATTTATATTCTTTAATGTTGGCCATCAGGCTTTTTTTAAGTACCGTTTGCATGTTCTAATCTTACAAAAAAAAAAAAAAAAAAAAAAACAGAGCAATTTAAAATACATCTAAGGATATAAAGATAATGTTCTAAATTGGAAGGCGATCAACTTGTTTTTTAGAAGTGTTTTGCCATGTTGTAATGTAATTAATAATCCAAAGTGAGGATGGGAATATCCAGTGGCCTTTCTTCATTTTTCTGCAAGCACAGTGCTGAGTTGAAATTTGCTTCCTAAGGTCAAGATGGATTGGAAAATGGTTCAGGCTTTCACTGTCTACAAGTTGCCTTTAGTCTTGCTAACTATATAAAAACGTCCTATAGTGAAAGTTCAATCCATTTTTAAGAGTCATATATGGTCTTTAAAAAACAACTATCATTTTGTCTTTTACAAATAAGTGTCAATCACTTCTGGCACGGTAGCAGCTGGATGCACAATTGACACAAATTTCAAAGTAAACTTTTTTTTTTTGGCTAATTTCTGAAGAAATTAGCAAAAAAATAGCAATTTTCTTTCCCTGCAAGCTCAGGGAAGAGCACATTGTCCAGCCAACGTGGATGAGCACAAGCGTATAGCAAGACTGGAGACTTCAAGTTCCGAAGTAGCTCACGGAAATCAGTATTTAAGTTAAATTCTGTTAGAGCCACCTCGTCACTTTGGGAAAGGTGGAACCCAGAGGTGCCGGCCGCTCGGCCCAAGCCGCGGGTCCGCGGGCACCGTGCGGCAGTTTCGGGGCCGCCTGCCCGCGGGGCCGAGCGCGGCCTGTGGCGGCGAGTGCGTTGGGGCAGCGGGTTGTTCTCTTGGCCCGGGACTGCTGCGTTTGGGCTGGGGTAGAGCGTGCTCGGGGCCTTGGCTCCTCTCCCCTCGATTATCCTGCTGGCTAGTGTGTCCCAGGAATGTGTAGCATATCCGGTGGAGTCTTGGCACAGCTTATTCTCTCTGAAGCAGCAGGGGAATTGGAAGAGCGATTATATCTCTTAATACATGGCCCCTCGCTCCAGGCTAGTAGCCAAATTATGTGTCTTACTGCAGTCCTGTGCTTCCCCTCAGTTTATCCGTGTTCAAATGACATGTTGCCAACCATAGGTTTATTCTTTATAGCAACTGTCTTCTAGTAACTGTTATTTTTTGAAAGCCTCTGCATTTAGTGTGGATGTTGTGTCTCTCTAAAACAAGTATGAGTTACTGTAAAGGATGTATTGGCAGGGTGCTCACATGTTTTTAGCAGTCGCTCAATTTTAGGCAGTTTGTAGAACTAACAAAGCTCTAACTTAACCTGTTTTGCCTCTTCCTCTCCTCTTGGGGAAATACGCACAAGTAGCTGAGCTATAAAGTTCTGCAGACATACCATGAAGGTTTTGCTTTTACAGTAACTGCAGCATCTGTATGTCTCATGTTGAGGTCATGATTGCATATGCTGGAATGTTCTGCTTTCAGCTGGTCGGTTTTTGAAGCCCACTCTGGGTCTTTTGCTTATTCAAAACCTGTGTCAACAAGCGTGGTCTTTTGTTTTCTTGTTTTTGTTTAATCCTGCATCCTTTGCCAGATGTAGAAGTAAGAGCAGCCTTTGTGTGTTCTTCCTTCATTGATGTCTTCCTTGAATAACATCTTCCACACTGTTTCTTGCTGCTTCTGATGCAGGCTGTGCTTTCACCTGAGCCCAGGCAGCCTAAAAGAAGAAAACCCAACTGTGCCAAGTTGTCATCTTGTTCCTTGATATAAACTGCAGGACATCTTGTAAGGAAATTGGACTTACAGATAATGGCTCCTCAGTTTGGCCTTTGAAAAGGTCATGAAAGAGATTCTTGACCTCGTGATACTTTTTTTCAATAAGCCTGGGGACACTGCAGAGCTTGCAAGAAGGTGAAGGACAGTTTGTTATACTGGTAAGAGGAACACTGGATAACCTGGATTTGTCCAGGGAGGCAAATCAGCCTAGGCAAAATTCAAGTAATAGGTGATAGAGGGTGCAATTTATATTATGCTTTACTACAAATGAGATAATATCAGAGTAACTTGCTGTATCTTGCCTGAGGCTGCATGTGCAGCTAGTGATTTTGGTGATTCTGATAGCCTGTATAGATAGCGAAGAGCATTTGACTTGGTTAATTAAGCATTTTGATTAAAGACATGCATCAGCTAATTAGTACTATAAATGCTAAATGGGTTATAAATATAAATGATGTATTGGTGTACATCATTTATATGGTTTTACCATGCATTGGAATACATCATATACATTGGTTATAAATGATGTATTGGTAGAGATGTGATCCTAAGTGGGGAGCAGTTAGTCACTGAATGGGTATATTTTTCTAGTATGGTCTGGCTCCTTGACCTTTTGCTCTTGCATTAGTGAGCTGGGAGAGCATGTGAAATAAATTAGCAGTAACAGCTGAGACCTGGAGCAGTAAGGGAAGTAAATCTCTATAGCAGTGGTGTGAAGTAAGAAAGAGGCATTTCATTTTAGCCGAATTTAGAAGCATGTTGTTGGGCATAGGTGTCCCAGGGGTGCGTGTGTCCCCTGCTTTCTGTTGTTGCCTTCAGGTTTGCATCTACTGTGACAGTTCCATCAGCAGCACTCAGTGTTGCTATTTGCAGACTGCTTTTTTCAGCTCGGGTGTTAAACATCCCAGTGGCAGCACCCTCTTCCCTCCCCGCTAAATACCCAGCGTGAGGGGCTTTCAGAATCAGCCCGCAGGTATCAAACATCTGTTGGTCCCTGGGTGCTTTCTGTCCAGTTCTCCTGGGCAATATTCTCCTTGCAGGGCAGGACCAGATCAAGAGAATAAGTCCAGATTATTTTAATAAATGCAAAATTAGCAAATAAAGGCATTTCATTATAAACCTAGATCAAATAAGTTAACTCCACCCAGACCCTGATCTGTAAATAACTTTTTCGTGATTTATTTTTGACTTCAGTCAGTTTTTCTGTCCGACTTGCTGCATGGCCCCACGTGCAGGAGGGCTGCCCCAGCTGCCGTGGGGGCAGCCGTGCCCTGGAGGCTGCTGCCAGGAGCGCTGCTGTGGGGCACCTGCCGGGTAGCAGGGTAGGACATCCTCGTCCGTGCCCAGCCTCTCCTCAAACACGTGTCCTGGCACTGCCGGCGGCTGCCGCCCTGCTCTGGGATCTGGGTGAGCTCGGGCTCCGAGGGCTCGGCCCTTTTCTCCCCGTTATTTTGGTGCTCTCTTCTCTCTTGTCAGGCTTGCAGTTTGTGATATGCTGCAAAACAGTTCGGAATAGAGATGCACAGAAAGTGTGCCCTGTAATATTTGTTCACAATTGATTTTTGTTTATTTTTGAAAATTTTATTGGGGAGTAGTTAACAGTTCCTGATGAGAAAGTTAGCAGTGTAGTATTAATGTAAAGCTTTTCCTCCCCCCCCACCTTTTTTAGGCGAAACAGCCTGATTCAGACAGTGTTCTTACAACTTTTGTAAGATTTTTAAAGTTCTGCCTGATGTTTCAAAAACTTTTCAGAGTACTGTGGTTCACTAGATAATATGTGTAATATCAATGAGTAACACTTGCTGGGAACTAAAGGGAATGCAACAGGAAAGAGGAATTTGCGTTGGGATACTGGATGTCATATAAATCACTGACGATAGCATTAGTGTCATCAGATTAGGACATTTGAACTAAAGCATAAGAGCTGCAGATGGGAACAAGAGGAGGGGAAAGGCACCAAGACAAGAACTGGAAGGCCATCACAGACAAATGTCTCACCAAAAGGAGAAGATAAGATAATGTTGTTTCCAAGTGCTAGACATCTTTAAGAGGAAGATGTTGTGGTAACTTCTTTTCAGAACAAGCAAGAAGCAATGAAAACCCTGTTGCATCCTTTCAACTTGTTCCCATCAGTTACTCTTTTCTTGTCTTTGGTCAAATTAAAGAACGTACTGTTGTTCAAGGCAAAAGCAGCAATGTAAAGGTGCAATATAGGGGGAGTGGGAAAAAGCGTGTTCAGTAGAAAACATGTAAAAAATTGTGTTACTTTTTAATCAGTGGGTCAAAACTGATTTTTGGTGCTTTTTGCATAATGCACACAGACTGTTCCCTGTTCAGATGCTTTTGCTGACTTCATGTTTTTTGCTATCATAGTTAAACAAGGTGACTAATTAAAAAAAAAAAAAAAGCTAGTAAATTGGTCTTGTGTGTGAATCAACTGTATTTTAGTGACTCAAGGGATATTGTTGATCCCAAGGGATGTACATTCTTTTCCTTCACTCTTTTTTCTACTGTTTGACACTTTATTAAGTCATTCCCATGATTCACTCCTTAACATTTTTGTATAAATTATAACACTCACATTCAGTCTAGCATTCTTCCTTTGGCCAACTCCAGTTGACATCTATTGAAAGTCATAGCAATGTTTTGCCTGCTTCTTCTAACACTGAAATAACACCCGCTTCAAACTGCGTGGCTTCACTTTTTATGCCAAGCTGCTGGTAGAGCATCCTTCATCCTCTAGACAGCTCCTGTGAAATCCTAAGAGCTGTGTGTTGATACAGGCTGCTTAGGCTAGGCACTGTGGCCAGGGCTTCCCTTTCTTACCGAGATGTGTTTCTGTTTGTCGATTTTTTTTCTGCTCTAAAGAAAACAATATAGATGTGGTCTCTTTCTCTATGCCAAAAATATCTTTTACTGTTCTATTCATGATTTAAAAAAAATGATACTTTGAAATGCCAGGGGTCATTCTAATTTCTTAAGTTTGCAATATAATTTAAGGAGGGTATTTTAATGATTAGACTTCTGAAATACCCATTGTTTATTTTTCAGACATAATATGTGGGAGGTCTTGAGTGTGTGTGCTTTTGGTTTTGTCTGTTTTAGTTTGTTTTTCCTTACACTTTATTTTCGAAGGTGCCAGACTTCCCAAATGTACTTGATCTACTTTCATGCAAGTTTTTGCTTAGCTCGCCATCTGAATTACATATTGATTTAAAACATTATCTAATAGAATTACTCCCTCCGTCTTGAGGAGGTAGTACTGTGCCCACCTTCTGGGCATGCAGAGGTGTGAAGGAAGAGTCTGGCGGAGTATAAAAGTGTATAAAATAGTGTGGCCAGGTGTAAATGAATCTAAAGTACTATCATGGAGTATAAAAGACTGTAAAAGTGCCTGACGGAGCCTGAAAGTCTGTGGAGGGTTATGCAGGAATATGAACAAGTATAGAAGAGGGAGTATGGAAAAGTATGGAAGTGTGTGAAGAGGTGTAGTAGAGTGCAATGAAGCCTGAAGGAGTATAGAAGAGTATAATATAGTATGAAGGAGTATTCATTTATCTCCAATAATTTTTAGTCTAAATCTTATCAATTCCATAAGAAATCATCCTCTTAGCTGAAGTGACCTGCCTTTTCCTTTATTGAACACAGAAATTGTTGCTTTTTGTGCTCTGCCATAGCCAAAAGGCTGGCATTGCATGTGGCAGGTTAGTATATGTTGCCTTCTCATGCTTTTTAGGAGGCTATATGTTTCATCTAATGCCTTTTTATGTTCTCCAAAGTAGTGGGAAGAAAAATGTCTACAGAAACTCAATAGACTGCACAGAGATCCAAGCATACAACAGTGAGGCTGCCCTACATTTGCATTTAGACTGTACCACAGTTGACTTCTTGTTATTTTTAAGATATTAAAGCAAACCTCAGAGAACACACAAGCTTAAGTCTCTGAGATTAAAGAAAGCCACTGTGGCTAGAGGAGGAGGAAGTATTTAAATTGGTAAGGAAAGGAAAAGCAGCAAACAAGGAGGAGAGTTAGAGAAACATATCACACGTGTTCCTGACTTGTAACTTTTATTGAGATGTATAGATTGGATTGTTTTCTGTGTATTTTATATACAATGAGTTGTGTTCTATTTGTTAAATATTTTTAAGAGGCAGAGGAGGGAGAAGAGGTGAGTGCTAATTTTGCAGAGGTTTTTCTAGGCTTTCATTTTTTTTCAGTTTTCTTTTTTTGTTGGTTGCTTTTCTTTGTTTCAAAGCCCTGGCTCCTGAAGTCATGATTATGTGAAACTTTTGAGTCTCTATTATGGTAGGGAAGGAAATTAGGGAAAAAAGAACTTATATAGACTAAAACTGTGAAAACAAGAAGTTGACATTTATTTCAAAACAGAAAAAAATATTTTCTGAACCAGTTTCCTGCTGTTTTAGGCTTGATTCCTGACCTTTATAGGGTTTGGGCTTAGAACTGCACGTTCAGGAAGGCAGAGGGGAAAAGAGGGCTGTAATGAGAGAATATGTGCAGCTGAAATAATGGGGAAGGAGGTAGCTGGCACAGGGAGCCCTTGGCAGAGGGGAAAGAGGATGTTCAGAGAAATCACAGAAACTCCTCCGTGGTTATAGCTTTAGGGTCCCAGGTGCCAGGCCGACGGAAGTGGCAAGATAGGAGTGCATGGGCGGACAGCCTAGGGAGGAAAGAGAGGAGAAGAAATGAGAATTACTTGAAAAGAGAGAGGGAATGAAATGGGACTTGGGACTACTGTCCCCTTTTAGACAGTTACAAGTATCAGTTGCCCGATGTATTGGAACCTCATTCTGTCCTCCTGGGAGAGCTGGTTGCGGCTTGGTTTGTTTTCATGAGAGCGGGATGCGCTCGTACCCCGGGCAGCCGTGAGCAGCGCTGCCCGGGGCCTGCCCAGCCGCCTCCCGGCGCGGTGACCTCTGCAGCCCCGGCCCCGCGTGCCCAGAAGGGACAGCGAGGCCAGAACGGGGCCCAGGCTGCAGGGGGAGGCGCTGCTGGCAGGCAGGGAACGCAACCAGAGTAACTGGGCCTGTGGAGTCTATCAGCATAGAAGAGTTGCTGTGGAAATCTCGTTCATATCTGCTGTGCTGTGGCCCGTTGTGAAGCGGCGTGCTGCATTTTAGATCTTTCTTAAGAGTACTTTAACAGGACAGCAGCATTTGCTGCTCTTGTTCATCTGAGGCTTGTTCAGAAGAAGGATAACTCAAGTTTCTTGCCATGGTCTTCCACCCAAACTGGTCTTGACAAGATGAATTACTGGGATGACAGGAGTGGGGCTTGGTGGTCCCCTTACCTGGTTTGGGAGAAAACATTGCGGGAGGGTGACAAAATTGAGGTGTATGAGATGAGAGAGCTCACTAATAAAAAAGAAAGTGAGTGCAGATAAGCTATGTGTCTAGCTTGTGTTTAGCAACAACAATAATAATAAAAAAACTAGTAGCCTGTAAATACAGAATCTGTAAGGACAGTTGCTTTCTGCTGTAGGTTATTCATTTCAGTAGGTAGAGCCCACACAGCCCAAAGTGGTGGTGGTTCATCAAGTCATTCTAGCACCGTCAGTGCTGGACAATTGGATCCAACGTTTAGGCTGTCACTGGGTAGTTAGAGCCCCCCTGTAGCACCACGCTCTGTACAGCTTTTTGGTAGCTACAGAACATTGGGCTGCTTCTGGCATTCCCTGAGTTGAACAGTGGTGGTTACTGTAGGGCTGACATGCTTGTTTTGGTTTGTTATATATTAATTTTGATGTTTAATCATTGGTAGCCAGAAACTCTATAGAGTTTTGCTATAAAAACACAGTAAGTATTTCTCAAAAAAAAATCAAGCTTTTATATCCTTCTACTTTTGTCTGTATCCTGCCCGCCTCAGAGGATTGGCTCAGGAGAAGCACTCATCTGAAAATATAAATGTTGTCTTAAGCTTATTCCATTATTCAAAAAATGTTTAGTATAACCCTGTCATTTTCTTGTAGTGATCCAGCTGCCACAGCACTCTGGGAGTCCTTTATGAACCTCAAGCAAAAGGAGGCTGTGATGGAGGCTAGGAGACACCTTGTGGAGGCTGCAAGCAGGGAAAATTTACCTATTAAGATGAGCATGGGTGAGTAGTGTGATGTGCCCTTCACATGGATCGGTGGAGCATGATGTCAGCTCCTATTCTTCCCCCTAATCCTCTCTGCAGTGCTACAGAGGCATCTTTGCCAGCTGATCTGGATGAACTCTGTGGCTGCAGGGGAATCTTTCTGGTATGAAAGGGTGTGTGTGTTAGAGCTCAGGTGCTTTCTTTTAAAGGCACTAACTTTAAAAAAAAGATTGAGACCATTTATAAAGCAGTGGTGGTCTGTGGAAAAAGGCCTGTAAAGACGTGCGAATGGTTAGCAATGCTGCTTGTCTCTTGTTGCTTGTCTTTAAAATGTTGGCAGGACTCCTCTCCTTGGCAGGCAAGAATTATAGATAACAGCTGATCAGATGAAATCTGTGCAGATCTTGTATACAATAACATGATATAGCTAGCGAGTTTTTATGTGGAGTGAGGCTGCTGGTCTCAGGAGAGCTTAAGCTGAAAGTCAGGTCTGTGCTCTATTTAAAACTTAATTTCTTGAAATATTAAAGGTATAGAATATAAAACAATTCTTTTAAATAACTTTTTGGTACCCTGTTTTCATTATATGCCCTATCCTGTGAAATACAAGATTAATGTCAAGTAATGCTTACAAAAATAATGAAATGTAGAAAAGATTGTGGTATAGAGCAGTATCATGCATACTAAGACTGTTTGATGTTGAAGCCTTCATCAAGAGAGAAGGGCCTATGGATCTCATCACAGAACAAAAATAATTGCCTTAATCTGCGACTCCAGAGTTAACTGCCAAGATATTGTAGAACTATTAGATGTGCAGCCAACTCAGCTATAACATTTTGTGTATTGTATGGTCTTTACAAATTCCTAGAGCATACCTTTAGAAGATTATCAATCAAAAATACAAGATCTGTGCAACAATAATCCTGTAAGTTGTTTCAAGAAAACAGAGCAGCTGTGAGAAGGCCATTGAGAATCTGTCTGAAGGAGAGAAAGTACAGTAAGTGAGAATCTAGTTTAAGCTTTCTCTAGTAACCTGTGTCTGCATATTCACCGTAATAGCATTTTTAAAAAGCAGGGTATTTCATGTGTTCCAAAACCAAACCAAAACAAAAAAAGACCTGGTTAATGTTGGAATTAAGATTTGTTTTAAAAATAATTACTTCCCGTCTTTGAGATCCATTTGCCACTTTTACTGCTTTGCTAAGTGATTAAATCAGCCCCCTTTTCCTGTGTTCCCTTTCCCTGATATCCAGGGAAGGTTGCAATAGCCCTGATCATTAATAGCATTAGCTGCTTTCTCTTTGATGGCAGCCTAAATCTCCGAGATATGATGGCAGTGATACCACACCCTCTGGGACACAGAGGAGTTGATGGTTAAATAAATGTGATGCTTGGGGCATTTTCCATGCTTGAGACTTCGCTTACATTGAAGGATAAAGCCTAAGTTGAAGTGTAGCTATAATTTATTAAGCATTGTACTTGTTTGTCACTTATTTTGTGAGTTGTACTGGAATCATAATCAGTTTTCAATTTCATGGTTAACTTATAGCTGGACTTACCAAGAAATAAAATTTGAGGCAGTCTAGTAAATGATTACCATGATAAAATGAGAAACAAGGAAAGAAGGGCAGTACAGCCACCAAAATCACAGTTTCTTATTGAATATAAATGCAGAGAAAAATGAAATTCATGCTAAGATGTGACATTGTCCAGTGCTATTTATTAACAACTCTTTAGAACGGAACTACTTATTCAGGGTATTTATTGCTCATCAGCCCTGCTGCAGAGCATCCTAAAGCCCTGCAGGGAAGTGTTGCTTATGGATTGCTTCGTTTGCTGAGAACTGCCAGTTCTGGCGGCCTGCTCTTACTGGTGTGTTTGTGTTCAGGCAAAAATCAAAAGGCTGTGGTAGGAGGCAGCACCAGCTGGAGTGATGGGAAATACTTTCTGTCGTAACAATCTTACCTTGGTTCCTGCATATAATGAAAGATGCTGGTGGATTCCATGCTGTCTGTTGTTACTTGGGAGTTAAATATTGGTTTTCCCAAAGGTTAAGGTATTTTCTGGGTGTCTTATGACTCTATCTAGTATCAAATGCCGCCAGGGCACCAATTTCCAGCATGAAAGTTGCCTCTTGCCTTTTGGTAGAGCTGTTTTTAGTAAAAGGAGAGTAAGAATTTTTTTTTTTAATCTTTTGCTTTTTCCCTATCCTCTCCCGGAAATGAGGAGTGAGCTGCATTTGAAAGCAAAGCAAAATTCTGTTTGTGTAGCTGGGCCCTCCTGCAGTGACCACCTGTCTGAAAAGCTGCATCGTGCGTGACACTGGTAGCAGGCGGGCCCTGCTTGGCAGTGAGAAACCTCATCGTGTTCAGCATTTTCAGAGCAAGGAAGAAAACTTCAGCCATTTTCTGGGCTCGAGGTGCGCTCCATAAATTATAGCGGTTTATGGATTGTTGAGAGAAAGAGGAGTGAAGTTGGAATTCCCTGTTCCCGACTCTTCCATTTTTAATGGCATTTATATGACTTTAAAGAAGAGAGAAATGAGGAAATGAACAATTTGGGCCACATTTTTGAGCCAAGAGAATTGGAGTGCTGCTTTCAAGTTTTGAGTTTTGATTTATATATTGATTTTATTAGTGGTATCAACAAAAGTGGCAATCAAAATGTCTTGCAAGTCCAGGAGTATTTCGTGAGGGCTCAGGGCATGAGAAAGGTAGCTCCAGATGGGGTGGATGGAGCTGGCCATTCTCTGTTGAAAGTTTTTGGGTGGGCTCTTGGAACAAGCACAGTTTCAAGTTTAAAAGCCTATCCCCATGGTAATGTTTGTTACCATTTAGTCCATTCCACATATAGGTACATAACATAGTTTGAGTTTTCTTTTTAGATTTGCTTTGCTGGAGTTTAGTGATATTGGCAGTATTTGCTCTTGGGGTGTCCTTATTTGTTGCTTGCTGTGGGCATCTTGCAACTGGGCCTGCCGAGGGGAGGCGGTAGCCACTGGGAGTGGGACTATTGGTGCTGGACAGAAGGTGCCTTTGGAGACGTCCTCCTGCTGCCAAGGGAGGTGGAGATGTCTAAGGCAGTGCACGACTGCGTGTAGACGGTAGGTGGAGCTGCCTTTTGCAAGGAGTCTCTTTTTTGAAACAAAACAAAAATAAATATTTTGAATATTTCAGTGTCGTATTTAAAGAATTTTAAAAAGAACTGAATCAGCACCATTTTACCTCCGAGGCAACTGCGTATTTGTTTTGGATACACAAGTGGATGCTGATAAATATCTGGTGAAGATAAATACTTGTGAAGCTCTGTTTAGATGTCCCATTGCGTAGTTTGCAGGGATGTGAATTATTTGGGCACACAAGAATTACCGTCGTTTACGGAAATTTATTTTCTATAAAGAGTTCAGTTTGTTTTTTAAAAGGTTTTTAGTCTGGAAGGTTTTTGTAACAGTGTTACGGTGAGATTTATAACATTCTGGTAGGTTAAAGTGAGACTGTAAATCCTGGAAAGGGCTTTACTTGCGCTTAACTCGCAGAGTAAGTGGCCGTGGTGAGCTCTGCTCCGAGGAAGCAGTTTCTTTGCTCTTCCTTTGCTTCCTGTTCCCTCCCCCCGTAGGCCTGGTGTGTGTCTCAGTCATCCGTGCAGCGTGGCGGGCGCGAGGCTTTGCGCTTAGCATAGCACTTGGCAGCAAGGAGGGCTTTGCTGCAGATGTCCTCATGTCGTTCTGAAGCGAGGCTTGCTCTTCTGCTCCAGAAGAACCCAGCAAACCCGGGCCGTGTCGGAATTCCCTCTGTGTGGTCCTTCCCTGGCCCGGAGCCTGCGGAAGGGGGTCACACTGACACAGCCACAGGGCCGAAGCGTTGCCACTGCTGGTGGAAAAGCCCCTGTTAAAACTGGGCAGAATATGCCGTATAAAAGCACTCTAGTGGAATACAAAAGTAGGAAAATCTCTGACTTAGCGAAATAAAGGTGACCCTTGTATCTTTTTCAGGTGGACTGGTCAGCTCCGTGAGTAGGGATTGAACTGAGCTATGGAACTTGTTTAGCAGGAGTGGGGTGATCCTCATGTTTTGGCTTGGAGATAAGATACTGTTTTGAGTGAGAAAGGTGACTTAAAATAGATCGGAAAATGCAGTGAAATACCTTATCTAAACACATTAGGTATATAAAGAATATAAAATGGGCATTTTTTTAATGCTTTGAACTATACCAGTGTTTCATATGCTATTTCATCTTGGCAAGATTAGTGTAAATATATACAAGCCTCAGGGCTGTCAATTCCTGGATTGACATATGAGAATAAAAGATTATGTCTGGTCTCAGCTTTCCTTGCTCCACTGTGTCCTGCCATTAGGACAGTGTGGGGAAGAGGCAAGTGGTGGGACTGTGTCGATGGGAGTCCAAGACTATTTAGTCACTGAATATTCCTTCAGAAATAATATTTCCTATGTCAAGTGTTTTCAAGGTTTCAGGAAAAGACATTTCTCTCTTACTGTAGTCTTGTCTTTTCTCAGTGAATAGTTGAATAGTCTGCTGAATGCTATATATATAGCCTCTTACTGTATAGTATCAGTAATGGTTGGAGCCCTAATAAAATTACAAGGCATGTCAAATTTGTGTCTTGTAGCTCTTGCTTTGCACTTTGCTGATATAAAACCATCTGCAGATGGAAGCTAGACACAGGCCCTAGGCAGTGATATGAAACTGAGTAATATGCTGATTGCATGTTGTCTTTGATCAAATTATAGCTGCCACATGGATAAAGTATTATTTGGCTAATATTACTGTTATTTTAAGAAGGGGGTTTGCTGATGGTTTGTTTGTGTACCTGAAGTTTTTGGGAAAAGTGCATTTATTTTTTTTTTTGTTTTATTGTTGGAAGCAAACCTTAACAGTTGCATTTGAACTTGTGGCCAAGTCACCTGCCATGTCTAGTTGTGGTTAGAATTGAAGATAATTCTTAAAAATTTAAAATAAAAAAGGAAATGTGCTGATCTGATTCTGCAAGTAAAATATTTTTATTCTTTCTTCTTATTTATATTTCAATATGAAATCCTTTCATCTTACGAATAGTATTGTGAAAATACTATATTAATCTGGTTTTTCTACGCAGTTTACTTAATGTTCACAATAGCTATTGCTAAACATTAATGTGTGGATGAACATTTGTGGTGTTTTGATGTAGGGACTGTTATAGATTAATAAAAATGTGTATTTTCATTAAACTTTCGCACTCAATATTTTTAAAATAAAAATAAATTATTTTGGAGGTTAAAAGTTTAAAATGTAGACAGTGTTACTTGCGTATGTGTTTAGTTCAGTGAATGATTAATAGATTGCCACAAATGAGCAGCTTCACTGCCCTGCTTCTACATCAACCATGATTTACAAAATGTATCAAAGAGTTTTTTGAATGAGTGTCCTTAAGAGTTTCTGATTGTGATTCATCATACAATCTTAGTGTCATTTTCAGAATTCATTTTGAGATACCAGGTTAAACCATCTCCTTTGAGAACAGCACAAATTGATAGTAGACCTAATTAAAATTTTTAAATTTAAAAAGCTATTATGTTAAAATTGTAATATGCTGTGAAAGTAATAGTTATATTAGTTATGAATCATGAGTCTTAAAATTGTGTTTGCAAAAAGTGTTTATATATTTTCAATTTACTTAAAATCGACTCAAAGATAAGCCTGCTATCTACTTTTTTTTTTTTTTTTTTTTTTTTGCAGGCACTAATAAGTAGTATCTTTCTGAGAGGCGTCATGAGCAACTACTTTTTAGCAAGTTGAGATCTTAGTGAGTCACAGTGGTGTCTCAACATGTATCTAGAAAAAGAACTTCTGTATCAAACCAACTGAGTTATTCAGGAAACAATGAAGTACTTTAACTTTTTGATTGTGGATTCATCTGTGGTACATGTAAAGCTAGGTCATTAATCCTGTTATATAGAAATAAACTGCTTTTATCTATAAACAAAACCTGATTTTTCAGAGATGACCATTAATCATTTATCAGTGACATGACTCCCTGAAAAGTAGTAGATGTGTTGCCATTTTCTGTTGTACATTAAAAATGATTTGGTAACATTTCAGGTAAATACCTGAAACTTTTTATTCACTGAGCTTTCTTAAACCTTTACCGACATTGACTTCGATTGTATCTTCTTGAAAAGCATCTAATTAGCTACGAAAAAGCCAAAATCTTTACCTGTGTTCAGCCAGCTGTCAAATATAATGTGCCTGTGATTTTGATGGTTGTACAATCTCTAAATTATTTATCACTGAAAATAGTAGTGATGATGCAAAGAATGGAATAATACTTTGATTCAAAGGTAAATAAAATAACATGCCAGGAAAAGTTAATCTAAAAAAAAAAACCAAAGATTTTATGGTAAACATTTTACTTCTATATAGAACATATCACACAGTAGATAGATGCTTTCTGTTTGTAAAACTTAACTTTGAACAAGTAGTTAAATGCTCAAGTGCTTTGGAAATTATGGGTTGATTTGAAATGCCATTCTCTAGAGAATGGTATTTACAATAAATAAAACACTCATGTGCGCGTGCACACGCTCAAAAGCCAGCGTATTGGTTGAGTGTTCTGTTGTTAGGATCAAGACGTGTTCAGATTAACAGGAACAAGTCCCATAAGGCTCTTGAATCCTGTGTGAAAAGCAAAACACTCAAGTCCAAGAAATGAAAACTTGCTCTAAATGCTGATAGTTAAATTTGTGATGAGACAGAATGGTTAGGAATTAGACACGACTTGCTGTACGTGTGCTCTCTGATCTCATGTAGTAGAGTGAAGCAGCCATCAGCGGCACAGTTCATGAGGATGTGATGGGAGGTGCTGATCTCAATGTCTCTTTGGCACTTGCATAAAATAATAAAAAAACAGAACTTGCATTTTGCTAGAATACCATAGTAGTTGTGAATATTAGCACTAGGTACAGGATTTTTTGTCTGATCTATGAGAGAATATAAAGAACATCAGAATTTGTTTATGTAAATATAAGTGTAGTCAGGAAAAGGGAATAAACTTGAAGTAGTTGAAACTGCTGTAGGAGAATTATAGAGCCAAGTCTCATTGACAAGGGCCTGTGGCTACAGGATTTATCCAGAGATAAGTATTAGTGTGCTTATGAATTCTCTAAACGTAGCCTTTTGAGTGGGATATTGTATGACAGTAAAATTTTGTGACTTTCCCAGGGCTTTTTTTTTTTCCCCCTAGAGTATTTGTTTAAACCTCATAATCGATGTGCAAAGAATGACTAGTTATACATCAGTATGGCAACTCGCATATGAATATATTCATACATCACCATGTTTTCCTCCAATATTTATCTACTTACCACCAAAAATGACTGTTAAGGTATATTCGGGCTGCCCTGTGAATAATGTCCTAAAGAAGAATGACCTCCCTGTCTTTAGGACAACATGCCAAGAGCACCATGAAATGCTCAGTGTCTGAAAACATGCGTCTTAGTGCTAAATGAGGACACGTTCATATTTAAAGCCACCTGAAACCCTTTGGGCACGTTTTTTTAGGGCAAACCAACTCTCTGAGAGTTGTTGTGAGATGTTTAAAGCAATTCGGGAGCTGATTCAATCAAATCGTAGATTTCAAGATACAATGAAATACTGTTTTCAGGGATTAACAGTCTGGTGACCTTGTGGCTGGGACTTGGGCTAGTGCTTAGTATTTACTAACCTGGTGAAAGAGGTGAAAAACGGGGTGACAAAATATGTCCATGACACATGGTTAGTCAAGGCTGAGAAGCTGATTTGAGAAACTCCAGAATGCCAGAACTTAATTGGGTGTTATGACAAGAGTTGGAAGTTTAATGTAGATGGCTACTTCTAGGATGCTTAATTTTGGAAGATAACATTTCACCTATTTATTCAAGCAGTTCTGAAGTTTGTTTTAGTGTTTGGGAGCGCAGCTGGGGAATATTGTAGACAATGACTAGAGAAAGCTTTCACTTTTTTAATACTGAGTTAACAGTCGAGAGAGAACTGATTGATAGAGTATGCAAAGAAGAAAACAGTAGGTAAAAGTGGCCATACATTTAAATATAAAACTCTGATTTACAAAGAAAAAAAATCTTAATCTGTTCTGACACCTCAAAATACTCCGAATTTACTGGGAGACTTGAAACTATAGAAAATCCAGACCTCTTTAATCCTTGCTCGAGGCCATATTTAGGCATCTAAATGTAGTGCTTAGGTTTGAGAATCTTGATTGTTATATTAGTTGTATTTCTGCTATCTAATGGATTGTTTTGTATCATAGGAAGGCATGCAAATTGTTCTGAAATTGTGGTGGAACAGTTTGTTAATCATGGTTTTGTTTTTTTTGAATGAAAGACTTATGTTATTTTAGCCATCTTTCCCAGTTAACCTATGACACTTGGCATGAACATCCGTGGGCGGGAAGGCCTGGCCGGGGTGGAAAGGCCCTGCCTGCGGGTGTCCCTGGGCCTGGAGGACGGGCAGTGCTTGGGGAAGGGGCAGGCCGGGAGCTGCCGCCCGCTCTGCGCAGGCAGCCGCGGGCTCGTGCGCGGGGCAGAGTCCCCGTGGGTGAAGGGAGCTGCTGCTGCCCCGCAGTTTGTGCGTGCAGTGGAGGGGCTGTCCCATCTCCCAAGATAGACCTGTCCTGGCAGCCTTGTAGTGGTGACTTGTTGCTTGTGCTCTTACCTGCACTGGTGGAATCGGGTGGATCCTGCAGCTCTGGCAAGTGAAGAGGGATGATGGTGACACGGGGCCATAAATCCAGGAGTGGAGGGGTTTGCGTTTGTTGGAGATGAGGATATTTTGATAGATACAAACCTGTGACCGCTGCTTTGAAGTTTAGGGACCTTCTGGCCCAGAGCCATACTCCAGAGAAGTCATCCCAGTAGTATCCCATTGTAGCCTACTTTTCTCTCCCCAAGGACCCAGGGAGTCATTTACATTGTTAATAATTTAGGTTCAGGGTGACCTTTGAAAGCAAGTTATTAAAAATTGTGACTGAATTATTATGTGGTATTTACTGTTACAGAGTATTGCTGAAACTTCTGAAGAAGATACAGAAGTATTTTGCATTAGTAAGAATAACGTCTGGAAATGACACTAACAAGGAGACTTAAGGGGCGTTGTCCAACCTACTAAACAGCTCTAGTCAGTTTGCAAAATATCCAACTCCCATAGCAGTTCTGTGGCCCAACTGGCTAGAAGATTGAGAGCTTTATACATCCCTTAGAGGTATCCAGCATTGGATATAGACAGATACAAACTACTGGGAGTGACTGGCCTATGTTACTGTGCATGGGGAAAACATTTTTTTTTCCTGCCTTAAAAAATGTTGTCTGTGAACCTAAGTGTTCCAAGATAATTTCTAATTCATGGTTCTGTCAAGTGAAAAATGGACTTCAGCAGAAGTGCTCAAGCCAGGGAAGCTCAAACGTTGTTCTTGAATAAAATTGAACTAAGCTTGAAGTTATGTATATTTGGCGGTTCCTCTAGGCTTGGAAAAGCATCCACTTAATTATTCAATTGGTCACAAAATGTACTTTCCTCTTAACTTTTTTTTTCTCATCCCTATGGAGATAATTAACTGTTACATGCAGAAAGTAAGGACTGTGTGTTTAGAACAACACATTGATATTTCTGACCTTTGCTCTTTAGACACCTCATTCATCCATAAATCTTTGTGTAAAAAAAAAATGTACTAAGGGATTTAGAATTTTAAAAATTTACCTCTGCCTCTGAATCAATCTTGAAAAATAATTATTTTCTTGAATACCTGCATATGCTATATAGATTTCAGCATTAATTTAAAATGGAAAAAGAATCATATCCTAATGTCTATGAATGTGATTTGTTTAGTTAAGTTTTAATGTGTCTTTTGAGGTGATGGTCTTTGTGTCCCATTCGGCATCTACTCAAAAGCAAATTTTCAACACACCTTTGATATTAATTATTACTAGTGTCTGTTCCAGTACCGTAATATCCAAGATCTGCTTTATTAATTGTAGAGTTATTTTTCCCTTTCAGGTCATCACTTGTGCATATAGTATATAGTATTGTAGGTGTTGGTTTCAGCTGCTGCTATATTTTAAAATATTTTAACCATATTTTTTTAAAAAGAATCATTTATTTCAACTGATAAATTTCTATGTGAGGTACATTTTGTATTATTTTAAAGTTGCAGTGTTTTGTAGTTCTTTTGGGGTGTGCCTTGAATTCTTGAAAGTTGGAGGTGGAATTCAATGTGTGTACCTTCCAGTAGGTTTGGAAACTAGCTACTTAGGAGTGAAGCATTCAAAGGGAAAGTAGTTATTAATGAGCTCAGTCTCAGGAGCATTTATGTGACTTCTGTTACACATTGATCAAGCACAAACAGCAACTTCAGGTTGCCTGCTTCCCCTGTTGCCTCCACTTTTGGAGGCTTGTCTGCTATACTAATACATTTCTTAATGTCTTGTCAAAACATATTCATGCTTTATTTGTACACATTTTTTTTTTACCACAATTAACCCTCAATGTAAACATTTTTGATGCATTTGTAAAAGCTCCCTCTTTTTGGGAGAGAGGGAAGGGGAGGTGCACTGAAGCCAGGCGTTTCTGTTCTGCCCTCCTGCTCCATAGTCTTTGTTACTCTTACCATTACAGTAGCCTTCCTTTGCATGTGGCAAAGTTTTGGGTTAATCTTCCTGGGATGTAGATGATTGGAATTGCATAAAGTGCTTCAGGGGAGGTGCACTGCACAAAGGCATTTGTATGGCTTTGTTTTTGCTCTAACTGGTGCACCCAGTGCCTGGGTTCTACCTGCTATTTTTACAGTGAGGGTGTCTAGATATGTTCCCCTCCTGCATCATTCCCACTTTTAGCTCCCGATTCACACACAGCAGGTGCTCTTTTTGGTCTTTTTGCTAGCCCCAAAATGCATGATCTTGCACTTCGTGTTATTAGATTTCACCCTGTTCCTGTTGTTCCAGTTCTCAAGGCAATGCAGCTGTGCCTGTGTGTTGTTCTGCTCCTTTTCCATATTAATGATGTTTCACAACCTTGTGACAGCAGCAAATTTGGCACTGCTTAGTGCCAAAATTCGTACTGCAATCATATACGTGCCTGTGCGTGCATACAGAACCAGCACCTCCTGAGCTTCAATTAAAGCGTTTTCTATGCCAGCACATCCCCACTGTGTATTACTTCCTGTATACTCTGGAAATTGTTTAGGCATCTTACAATTCCTCTAATCTTAATCTTTTCCTCCTTAAATAGAGTTATGTCATACCTAATGCTCTGCTAAGTCCCTGTGCATTACATTTAATTCATGCACTTGGTGCAGAAAATTTATTCTGTATTAGACTAATTTGACATGATCATCTTTGATAAATGTACTTTATATTTTATCTTACTTTTTTGTATGATGTAAACTATTTGTTCTTGGATGTTTGTCCTGAAGCTTTTCATGCTATTGATGTTGGACTAAAAGGTGGCTATTTTTCATGATTTCTTAAATATAAATACTCCATTTATTGTTTTCCAGTCTAGTCATTGTGGTAGATTTATTATTACCCTGACCATCTGGTCCTCTGTGTAACTTGTTTCACTTGTTTCAGAATATCCAATTCATCTGACTTGAACCTTTCTTTTTCTTTTTTTTCTTTTTTGTTTGTTCTGATTGCTTGTTTTTGATCATCCTTGGTGTCAAAAATGCATTTCCTTATTCTTTCTTATAAATATCTACCTAATGTTTTCTGTTAATGTTCAATTTCTCTACAAGTTCTCAATCAACTTTTCCCCCCATCACATATTTACTAGCGTATAAAATTGGCTCTATTTGTTGATCAGTAGCTCAGTAGCTTTTCTTTTCTTTTTCTTTTTTTCTTTTTTCTTTTTCTTTTTTTCTCTTTCTCTGATCTCTTGGCCACTTTTTAACATAGGAGGACTTAAACCAGTATAAGGGTTTTAAAAAGAAAAAGGAGGAGGAAATGGCTGGTGGACCCGGGATTAGATTAAAAATGTTATTGGCTTTGTGCTGAAATCTCCGCCTGTGAGTAAGCAGCGGGGAAGATGGGGAGGATTTAGGCCTGGGAAAAGGCGTTTATTTGTTGCGTACCACCAATCCTTTCCTGATCAGGCTGCTGTCCAGGGAGGTTTCTGTATAGAAAAGAGTTGTTGAGCCCTGGGTCCAAGTTGTTCCATGGATATTGCAGATATTGCAGAGGACGTCCTGACTCCTTTAATGCCAATGGAGCTTTTGTTAATGACTTGTGGAGGTCAGGATTTCACCACCCTGTCTACATGTGTGTTAGACTTTTTTTTGGTCCTGTTCTGAGTCTGGGAAAGATTTTCATTGTTTATCTAAAATGGTGCTGAATGGATCGCAGGCTGATCCAGTGATGCATCTGGATTCACTTTTACAAGGGACATACAGGGGAAAAAAAACTTGAAAAATTGTTTTTCTAAATTGAAATCAGAAGGCTCAAAAGCCCTCCCATTTGACTGTTACATTTAAAGGAAGGCCTGGCAACGTAATGTTTTCTCACTTGAAGCAAGTTATGTTTTGAGCATGCAACTATATATCATGATTGCTAAAGGTAATAAGGTGGCCATTATTTAAGGTATGCCGCAAGGCATCCTGGGCTGACAGCTTCAAATCACCATGTAAATCTGCCTGACACAGCTTTAAAAGAAATAAAACACAAGTGAAAGCCCTGGTGTTTAGTTTAAAAACACACATGGCTGTGGTTGCTATTTTAGCCTATGTGGACTAACCGAGGAAGCCTTTTGTCAGCTCTCCGACCTACTGAGTGGTGTCAGCTTGATTTCTGTGTTAATGTGCTGACTCTTTGGTTTGATACTTTCCATTAAAATACATGTAAAGAGCTTGTGTGGTTTTGTTATATTTAGCAGCTTTCCCTGTTCTAAATGTTCTTCCAAAGACTGCCCTTGGTATCACTGAAAGTAAGAGGAAGTGCTTTGAGAGTTGTATTCAGTTGTTGGAAGCAATTATTAAGCATTTGTACAATGCTAAAAGGATGGAGACAGGTGGAGAGCTTTGTAAGCTAATGAGATAACCAAATGCAGAGAAGATCTATCCTTTATGGAGAAATACCAAGTAGGATGGTCAGAGTGGCGCAAGTCATAAGTGCCTAGCACCGATTCAGATCTGTTCTGGCTTCCTGGCGTGAAAGCTTGTTGGGTTCAGGCTGAAGGATTCTCCTTGCACCTGCTCTTTAGGCCTGGTGTTCTTGGGGAAGATGACTTGTTCCTGGCAGAGGCTGCCAAAAAACAAAGTAGCCCTGAACTTCTTTTATCTCAATCTAGACTAGCAGTTGGAATGGGGTTTTGACCCCATTTTTCCTTGAATGATGATGGCACGCGTGATCACCTCTGGTGTTTTTCCTAGGACAGCTGAGACATTATAGACCTTCCTCTAAGACCCTGAGCAAGTGGAGGTTTGCATGTCCCTTTCTCCCTGGAATAAGTGTAATTCCACTTCCAAAACATAAATCTATTGCCTGGTGTAGCTTAGGCTTTAATGCTGGATGTTATAATTGTTAATTCAGTATTGTTTGTATGGCCTGATCGATTCCTCCCTTCTATTAGAGAGTGATTACAAGCTAACGAGTTTTCTTCTTTTCATTAATGAGTGGAAATCACAAGTGATGAATGACCCTTGGACATGTCCTTTTCAAGAACTACTCCAGAAGAGACCTCCTGGAATGGCTGATGTTGGCGCTCTGCCTTGCGCTCTCTTTCCCGTCTCCCCTCTGTCCTCTCGTTTGCCATCACAAAGTGGACAAAAGTTGCAGGTTTTGTATGAGATAAAAGGTTCACCAAATTCACCTTGGGGTTTTGACAAAAATAGAATGAACAGCCATTGTGTGGAGAAAATACTGAAGTATTTTGCCTTGTTTAAACAAATCTATCTGTTCGGAAACAAAAATGTTTCTATCCTTTCCATCAGCATCTGTTGTGTATTGTGAAATACCTGCCATACCACAAATTTCAAGCCCCAGTTGTGAGTGAGGCAAATCTTCATCATCCTGGCTGGTTGCTGAAGCCTGAAATATGCAGTGATTGCAGTGAAGGTCCATAATGGAGAGAGCCTCTAAATGAAGAGCCCTGTCTAGCTGATCCACTGACATCTTAAAATCTTGTTCCATATGTGGCGTTATGCGAATTTGCCACCTCAGGTTACTATGTCTGTCCTGTTTTCCTTTTCACAGGTAGAGTCACCCCAGAACAGCTCAGCTCGTACATCCAGCTTTTCAAAAATAATTTCAAAGCTCTGGAGAACCACTGTGGTCTTCTACAGCTTGTGCTGGCCGCGGTCCAGACTTTGAAACACCCACAGAATTCCAAATGGGACAACTTCCTAGCATTTGAGAGACTACTTCTGCAGGTACATATTTTGTGAATTTATTTGACTTGAGTAATATTTTTATTTGAAATCCCATTGGATTCTGTAGTTTGTATTTTGTATAATGAAGAACGATGGATATCTTTTTAAAAAATTGTTCCTAACCAGAGCCACTAAGCCTGGGGGCACCAGACCTAAATGCTGCCTAAAGGGCAAAGATGCTACCAGCACCACTCTGCATATGGCACTACATTTCCTTTGGCTTGCCCATTCCAACCTCAGTCTCCCTAGGACTCTAAGCTGTCTCTCTTTCTTAACCCTAACCCTAGCCCTAACCAGAGCCACTAAGCACAGGCTCATCAGGCCTAGTGCTGTCCAAAAAGCAAAGATTGCCCTAGAACCAGTCAGCATATCCTGCTGTATTGTAGTTTTATTTTTATGTAGTTTTTATGCCTATACTAAATTTCAAGATGATATGACTTTCAGCAGTGGCTAGAATTGCTTTTATGTTAAATTGTTAGTAATATTGCCCCTCTCAAGGTCATACAGTGAATCAAACTTTTTTTTTTTTTTTTAAAATACTGTGTCAGGGTAAATCATGGGTAGTTCACAGCGTGAGTGAAAGTGTAGTTGGCAATTCCATCACAAGAGTGAGGTTGCTCTCACTCACAGCTGTCGCCTGCCCTCAGCTTTTCCCACCAGCAGCTTCTTTACAGCATCCTGTTGGTGGCCGCAGTGCTGTTGACATACCATTTTGTATCGTACTTGGATCTCTCTCAGGAAATCAAGAGTTAGTGGCTTTTTTGAATTCTATCCTACTAACTTTTGGAGAAGTACCAAATAAAGGAGGCATTTTGTAAGAACCTAACAGAGTTAATTTCTGCTGAAATTAAGGAAAAAAGGAACATTTTTGTCTATGCTGCCTCTATAGACGCTGTGGGTTTTTTTAAGACAAATCATTTTTTTTTTCCAAAATCCTAGTATAAGGCTTCACAAGGTAACATGTAATGTTGAAGTAACTACTGTTAAAAGTCACTTCTAGTGCTAAACTTCCACGTTACATAAAGTCAGCCTTGAGTGAGTGAAGCGTATAGTGTGT
The DNA here is from genome assembly GCF_059628265.1 of Tinamus guttatus. NCBI lineage: Eukaryota > Metazoa > Chordata > Aves > Tinamiformes > Tinamidae > Tinamus > Tinamus guttatus. Next base: position 9,166,143 of record NW_028288747.1, read on the forward strand.
AGGCCACAGCTAATAGTCTTCCAGTAAGAATTGTCTTTGTCTAGATGTCAAAAACAAACCATCAGTCCAACCCTCCTCATGTTTTGCAGCAACAGAATATAGTCTTTGAGAAGACGTAGCCTATGCAGATGCTCTAACTTTGTTGTGAATAAATGTTTTGATATATTTGGTGATGGGTGGAATGATAAAAACCAAGCATTTAGTAGTAGTAACTGCTTGTCTGCATTAATTTAGAGAATTGTCTTCCTTGAGCTGAAATACTTTTGATAATACATGGCGATTTCTTTAAGAAAAATCATACCTCAGGTAAAATAAATCATTGTAGCCATTCTTTTTGCTTGAACTGTAGACATGGGATTGAGAGGAATTCCTGGACTTCAGCCCGTAGTTTCCCTGTCTGCTTGCAGTGATTCACATATAGTTCTTCTCAGAAGCTGGTTAAATTCCATCTTAAAACCAGTTAGGCCTCAGAATCAAAATAAAGCTGCAAGCTCAGCATTGTTTCAACAACAACAGACAGCTGCCTGTAAAAGCTATGCCTTAAATCAGCAGGGAGTGGAAAAACAGAGGTAAGAAACAGCCAAACTTTTAAAATATATATTTCATAAAAAAAAGTACAACAAGCGCTCTTATAATCATAACATGTGGCTTTGGATTATACCCACTGCCTTCCACTCATCTTATTAAGGTAGGATATGTTAGCCAAAGCAAACTTTCTGTGCCAACATGTATAACTGCTGCTTAAGCACATACTCATTTTCAGTAGTTCAAGCAACAATTATTTTGAATTACATGATCCATAAAACGTGTACTTTTACTGACTCTATTTTGAAGACAGTCTGAGTTGCATTATCTATTTTTGAGCACGTGGTTTGTCTCTGATCTGTTCATGGGCTTCTAGGGAGAGCAAAGTGCCAAGAGACTCAAAGCTTCCAAGATATTTTTATTTAGGATTTTGTAGGCAGAATGCTTGGTACTAAATTTCATGTCATGGTGTTCCATTCCAGCATGACTACTGAGAAATTCTTTAGTAGAGTTGTTGTCATGCTTCAGTTATTTTAAAATACTAAATAAATCTTTTTAAAAAATTAATATAAGTTCTGTTTCAACATGCAAGTAACAGTGTGACTGTCTCATTGAAACTTTAATGAAAATGACCACCCTTTTTGAAAGGTCTATTGGGAGAAATATTGTTAGACAGTGGTCAAGGTAGGAGCTCTAGATTTTGCGCTGATGGATGCCAGGTTTCAGATGATGCCGAAGAAAACCAGTTCAAACCACTGGTGTCAGGGTTCTAAGATTCCCCAAAGACACAAATCTGCCTCGTTTTGGACTTTCTCTCATTGCTGAATCTTTCTGATTGGTCACATGATTCTGTGCTTAGTCTATTGCAGGCTTTTTGGAAAAAACATACCACTGACACTAAGTCTTTAATCAAACTCTTGTACTGAATCACCTCTTCCATTTTTCTTCTCTTCTTTATTCTACACTACTCTCAGTTGATTTTCCAGATACTGAATTCTAAAAATAACCTAAACAGAACGTAGCCTGCTTCTAGTGTTTTATCATAATTAAAGATTAAATATCTTTCCTTAGGCTTGTGATATCCCAGGTTTTCAACAACTCTAATAAGAAAGAGTTTGGTTTTGGCCAGAAGTCCAGCCGTCTCTTCTTAAGTGAATGATGGCCTCCTAGCAAAATCCCATGGTTAATGGGAGTGTGGTCTTGACTCAAAGGGAAAGAGGATTATGTCCTGAGCTAGAAGTAAAACATCAGGGTGATCCATCTTGTCTACCATAGGATTTTTCAGTGGTCCACTGCCCTGCCTTTTTACATGACAACTTCTGCTATTGAGAAGTTTCAAATATGTTGTCGTTATGAATTAAAACATTATACCCTATTAACCAAGGAAAGAACCTCCCCCATCCTCTTTTCCTTCTATTGAGGTCCTTTTTCCTTTTCTGCAGTTCCGACTATCCATAAAAGAGATAGGTAGGAAGAGGAACACAAGATAAGTGCTGCAGCAGGCAGTCTCTGACACTCCAGTTATCCCCATGTAAGTGCCTTGTTTTTGTTTTACTGAGGATCTAAAGCTTAGGGAAGGTTCTAGGAGAGAAGCTAAAAAGCAGTGTTGTCATTCACAGTGTGCTCTGTTCAGCTGTTGAAGCACCACTCCGTTCTCCCTGAAATTATGAGTTTCTGTGGAGGTTTATTAGGCTGCAGTGGCTCATGAGATACAAAACGCGGGAGGAGTAAAAGCTATTGCTCAGAAATTCCTTGATTTTAGCGTTAAGTGTTACCCCTCAGAGTTGGCTGCATTCTTCAGACACAATCTCGCTCTAAAGATTTAAGAGGACACACTGAGCAGTATTCCACGTTGTAAATAGTCCCATCCATTTCAGTTCCAAGGTCAAGGATTTTCATTGCAAACAAGTTTGTCAGACTGTTTTTTGAAATAATCTACGGAGAACTTAAAATATATTTCTCCCCAGAGAAAACAGACATTTTCCAAACAATTTAGAACTCTGCTATTGTACTTTGGAATGAGATAGAAGAGGGGGATTTAATTTGATCACAAATTTCTATAGGTTATGATAAGCAAAGATATTTTGTCATGACAGAAATTTTACTCTTAGTATTATCATTTCTACATGGCCACAAGTTCTGCCGACAGTTTTATCAATTGGCACTGCCTGGTAGTAAAAGGTTTGTTGCAGGTAATTATGTGCTGCATTTTTTTTTTTTAATACAAATCTTTCCACTAAACTGAGTGGATTTTAAATGCCAGTTCCTATATGTATTGTGTTTTTCTGATTTGTATTCCCACAGTAGATATATCGATGTCGATGTCGTCTTTTCATTACTTATAATAACTGATAATAACTCAATATGAAAGAAAAATTTCTTATGCAGCGCTACTGCTATTTTTGATCTATTTCTCACAAACAACTCATACTTTATTAACATGCAGGGTGTTTTGCACAAGAGATGCTGAAAGCAAACAGCTGTTTTGACTGAAAAGGAAAAGAAGGGTGTTTCCACTTTAGAATGAGGTCATTTTTTTTAAAGAGTCTGGGCTAAACTTCATTTTAAAATTATAAATGTAAAAACGTTAAATTTTTGCATTGACAAAAACAAGGAAGTATTAAATATTACTAAGTTCATTGAGGTTAGCTCTTCATTTAAAAATCACGAACTGATGTTGAGCCTTAGTACCATATGCTCTCAAAGGTAACGGGAATTAGGTGTCATGTTTAAAAGCAAGACATTGCTCACAACTTTGTAGTTTGAAAACCACAGAGTGGGCAAGGGACTGTGTTGTTTTGGTTAGGATCATACCTAGCTGAGAGCCTTGCAGCTTTCACCTGCCGTTTGAATTCTCATACTTCATAAACTCTAGGATGTGTCCAAGCTTTTGCTCCCTGGGTGTCACCCGCTATCTGTGGCCGGTGCCGCGGCCGGTGCTAATGGCCATCCCCCAAGCAGCATCTCCCAACTTGAAATGTCATTACTGAGTTTGGAAATAACCTGGACTGATTTATCCCTCTGATACGGATGAGGATTTGAGCTCCTGTTCAACCTGTATGTCCCCGTGCTATGTTACTTACGCTTTTTTTTTTTTTTGTGCTTTTAGGCTAACTCAAGGACGGATAGAAAGGCACTGCTAGATAGGTAGATTTACACTGTCTACTTAGGGTTACAAATACCTTAGCAAGGAATGGTTAGATCCTACAAGATATATCTATTTATCAAGTCATTACACTGTAGGGTTTATTTATTTATTATTGAAGGATGACCTTTTTAAAATTTTATGTATTCTATTACCATTTTTTCATAGCTGTGCTTTATGTCAGGAAGAATGTAATATTTTAGCAGTAGTATCTATAATTTTTAGTGGCAATACCAGAAAAATATAGGTCAAATGCTCTGTTGGAAGCTGTGTATCTGTATTTACAGAGAGCTCTTGAGATTACACTATTTTCATTTTAAAAGTTTCAAATCTTTTAACTTAGTTTTATTGTCTTAATTTTTAGCAACATAAATTTTATCAGAAGTTGGATTTTTTTTTTTGTCCTTAGTGTCTTGAGAAACAGAAAATACAGATATGTTTTTAAGAAAAACAGAAATTTCATGCCAGATGGTCATTCCAATGTTTTTATTTTTCTGTTGGCGGAAAGTGGATATGAGGTTAATAAAATGACATCATTCTTACTCTTATGAATATTATCGTGCCAACTCAGAGAAAAAAAAAAAGTGGAAAAAACTGTAATATATCTTAGTATGTTACACTGCAGTTAGTGTTTCAGCAGTAAGATTCAGTAATTTGGGTGTTGATAACTGTTCTGTCCTGCACTGTTGTTCGTTACTATCTTTTATAAATGCAGGATATGCACAACTCATGACTTAATCAAAGATGGCCATATTATTTACTTGCATTTCTGGAGACTGCAAGTAAGTGTTGTATGTATGTATGTAAGTGTTGCTCACATACACTTGTGCGCACGCACAGGAGAACAGGAGCCTGTGCCAGGAAATTTGGGAACTGTCTTGCAGCCGCTTTCTGTGCGCAGAACTCACGGGAGCTTTCAGGCTTTGCGACAGGGTACAGTTCTGAGCAGTCACGTTATTGGCTCCAAACCAGTACAGAGCAAAACCTTAAGTGTAGGCCTCAGGGCTGCTGAAGCAAGCAGTTTAATACAAAGCAGTGAGGAAATACAGCTTTTGGTTTATTTGCTCTGTTAGTGAAGAGAATAATTCATAGTTCAGCTGTGCTGGAAGCCTTTTTCCTTTATTTGAAGTCGTGGGCCCTTCATTGTTGTTATTTATATTGCTTTAGTCTACATGTAATTTATAATTGTGTTGCTCATCTCAGTGCAATAAATTGTCTTTTTGGTGGCCTGGCATCAATAAATGCTTTTTAAAATGATATTGCAACAGTGCTTGGAAAGAGGACCCATGATGTAAGTTGTCTATAATTAAAGAGGTTAGTAAAAACAAACAAACAGAAAATGCTGATACTAGATTAGTCAGCTTTCATTGTAAGCCTACATACAGAATGGATGATTCCTGTCTGGGCAGGAATCCTGCATGCTGCCTTACTGATTGCAGAGGTCGTCCTCTGGAATTTGGTACTTTTGATGAGATTGCAAGCTTGGGTGCTGATATGGATTCTGTCTTGCATAAAGCTAGAGAGTGAACAGAGTTGTCAAATGTAATGTGGTGGTGGTCAGTTCCAAAGAGAACATAGTCCAGCAGCACTCACCTGATGAAACTTCCAAAATTTTTATGGAAATTTCTTCTATTTGTTATGCTCATTCCATTTAAATATGAGTAGCATCTTTCCAGAATATGTAAACTGGTGTGTGTTCTGCCTTTATTCCTGTGTTATTTTTAACTTTCCAAATATTTATTCTGTAGAAATTCTATATAGCTACAGCAGTACATGTAAAACAGGGCTCTAAATTCATAGACATGACTGTTTTGGGTGCATTTGGTTTTGTACATCGAACTTGGTATTCTGTAGAGGAGCTTGGTATTTAGAATCTATATTCCCTGTTTTCCAGTGAGCTCACTTATATACAGTTTCTAAGCTTTAGAACTTAGAATTAATTGCAGAATTAAGACTCCAACTGGTTTTTCTCAGGAGATATAGATAGGTAGGTATAGATGTAAAAATAAACATTTCTGGTCAAACTGATATTCTGTAAGTAGACATACAACTTGACAGACAACTTTGAAAGCAAAATAAAAGTAAGAACCATTTTAACATTAAGCAACCTCTCTTAGAGTAAGTATAAGCCATTTTTGATGCAATTTATTAATCTGCTTAAGGAAATCTATTGTAAGAATCTCTAACACTGACTGGCAAAAGGTTAAACTATCTTAAGTGGGGTTATAGTATCACATGGGGTGTATATTATTATAATATCACATGGGAAAGATTCCTGTCAAAGAAACATGTTTGTATTTGGTCTGGAAAACTGTGCAGTTTAACAATTGCAGCTCTCACTTAAAAAGCAAAAATAATCCTCCCTCATCTTCTGAAAGAGCAAATGTTTTGCATCCAGACAAGAGTCACGAAGAGCCTCTAAAATGAACACTTAATAAAGAAATGGTTGTCTCGAGTGAATAAATATCCACATCGGGAAAGTTTAAAAAGCCTTGTGGGAAGAAGAGGCTAAACAAATTAAGTCAATGGGAACTGTTAAATTAATGTTCTGTGTACAAAAGCAAAACACCTGGTGTTAACTAATAGAACCCTAACGTATAAATGACCTATGGGAATTGTTTCTTTAAAAAAAAAAAAGAAAAGAAAAGAAAAAAGGTGAATCGGTGAACAGTCTTTTTTTTTCTTGTCATTTTCTTTTAAGCTACATGTTGAAGTTACATGGCAATTGGTATCTATTTAGCTGTCGTTCTGAAAGGACAGCAATAATGTTCAATTCTGTATGAACGTTTGTCACTTGAGATAGCTGGAGCCATTCATCAGCTCTATGGAATGTCTGTTAAGAGCTGCAAGTCTGTCTATCACTTGCAATTTTTCCCCTCTGTGATTTTTTTTCCTTTCTTTTTGTTTGCCTGAAAATGTAATATTAACTGTTTATGTGCTGTAGAAGATGACATTAACCAGACTGAAATATGGTCACATTTACTCTATGTAAGTGTATGTGGAGGTGTCACAAAAAAAGCATAATACTAACAGTTTACTGAATGAGTTGCCATTTACTGTAAGTGTTTAATCATGCTCCAAAAGGCAAAGGTTCTGTCGTGTACGGCCAGTTAGCATTTGCTTTGCTGTGTGTATTGCTCCACTAATATTGAGTCGGGTGCTATTCAGTTTGAGTTAGTGGCAGAGTTTGCTTTCCAATCTCTAACTTCTTAAAGAGGTTGTTGCCATCCTCACTAAATAATTAATATTTTTGTTTTTCTTTGTTATTATTTGCACAAGTCAGGCTGTGTAATGAAAAGAATTTTTAAAAATCTTCCAAAAACATAAGAGATGGCTCCAATGCACTGGACAGATATCTTGAGTGATTAACCAATAGATAAATGGCATGTATACATTTCAGATCTAGCAAAGTGGAAGATTCAAACGTTCTTGGCAGAAGCTTCTTATATATTGATGGCAGCTATAAGTAATACCTTTTTAGATGTGGCATTTGTGGTTGCATGTAAGCAAAAGCCAACCCTTAGTCCTTTTTTTGCCTGTTAGGAACAGAAATCTTGTTAGGAAACACCCATCCAACCTCCTGATGGCTGTTTTAATTTGACAAGATTTTGCTGAATATTGAACCCAAAGGATAGTATTGTAGTGTTTAGTCTCTACTAATAAGTTCATTAATATGATGTTAAGGATGTGTTACTAGATAGGCAAAGTGGTTTATGAACACGGATTAGAAGGTAGGTGATTCAGTGTGTACATTAGCGCTTGTTCCATTTGGGTCTCTATGATACCCAGTATTTTTGATGAAATGATTTGTTGGGTGTGTGTTTGGATGCTTTCATTCAAGATGGTTTACTCATCTTGTCGTAGTCCAGGTTAGAAAAACGGGCTTTGAAAATGACTTACTGGCTTCTTAGCTAAGTCTTAGTTAAGTCTTAGTATAGACTCGAAGAGAGATTGCACTTACCTTTGGTTTTTGTCTGCTTTCACTAATTGTACTGTAGTCTGTTAAAGAAATGAACATTGTCTTATTTTGTTTGTTTACAGTGTAGGTGTACGCTGGTCCTGTTGTAATAATAATGAGGTCAACACCAGAGTGCCTAGCATCTTGCTGGTAGGATATAGCTCCTAGGAACTGCTTATCATCACTTGCATTAGCACAGAGCAGCAAATTATCTATCAAATCTCAGGTCTGCAGACCAGCCTGATAGTGCCAGCACTGCATCTGTCTGGTTTTGAGAGTGATTATATTAGCCTGTGGCATACTGCACATGTGTAGAGATACACACCTGTGCTCACTAAGCTGCTTCTCCCCCGTCTGGGTTGTCTGGGCTAAGTCGACCCCAGTCTGGAAAATGAATGGTTGCATTAGCACAGTAGAGCCTGCTTGTAGACCTGGCCTCTTCGTTTGTGTCCTATATCCCACAGAACATGGCTAAGGGATTTCTCACCCAGCAACAAACCAAGTGTTGAGTCTTCACACGTCTGTGCAAGCACGGCCTTATGGCCGCTGCCTTGGATTCACAGCTCCTGTCAACCTCATTCATTGGTCATAAAGTTCTTTGACCTGATGGAAGATTGAGGTGGTTTTGGTTTTCAATGAGCTTTCTGGTCAGCCAAGATTGTGGTGATCTAGGACTTACCTTCCTTTCTTAAGAACTTTTTCCTGGTGAAGTTGAATCTGGAGAGAATTAGAGATCTCTTTAAATTTTTGTATTGTTCCTTGCTGTGGATTCAGTGAGGAAGGTTTAAAAAAAAAAAAAACAGTTAAAAGGTAGAGCAAGAAAGAGTAGCTCATGTTTGAAGGTAGTATGCTGACTCAGCCAACAAAATGTCCATGGAATTTTACCGCTGTGGTAGGCCACAGAGAATAACTTTTAGAAACAAATCTGGCAAATCTACCTGGTGGAGATGACTAGTTACCTCTGCTTCCCCCTTGGAACGAGTAAAGAATTAGGATTTAATCAATCAGAGGATTTACTGCTCCTCTGCTTGTGCATGATGTGGAATGAACAAATGTTTCAGTTCTAGCAGGTGCTTCCTACATTTCCCTGTGGAGATCCTGTGATTTCTTGTAAAATGGAGAGAGACTTCTAGTGTTTTTTTCTTAGACTTCCCCAGTTTATTCCTCTTCAGCAAAGTTGCTGTTGTTACCATGGATTTTCTGTATGGATTTTGCAGAGCTATGCAGGTGCCTCCTTTAAAACCCTCATGTTCCAGCCTGGTTCCTGGCACAAGGGCACTAGTGTCAGGGTGCTGTAGCTCAGGCAAAAGTGGCTTTGTGCTAAAGGTGGCCCTTGGGCTCCCAGCTCTGCGCAGAGCATCACGGGGCTGACATGAAGGTACATTAAGACACATGGCTGCTTCCTCTTCACTCACCTTCTCCACCAGCAAGAAGGTACCTGGGAATACTTCTGTGTATAAGTGACCTGCCTAGTCTGGGGCTGCTCTAGCAGCCTTTTCTCTGTGCTGCTCTTTTATGTAGCTGCAGGAGAGCTCTGCTAAATCAGGAATGCAGCAGGATAGCGTGGAAAGGGGCCTTTCTCTGTGGAGGTGCTCGTTGCCCCTTCGGCCGCTCTCCCCTGCGTTTGCCTTTGCACACATCACCTTTAAAGAAAGTAACTGCAGCTCCTTCTGTGCCTTTGAACAAGTAGGATATGGTTTGGGGAGCAATCCAAAGCTGTTCCAGCAAGTCCCACTGCCGGCAGAAGCGGAGGGCACCGCTGTAGCAGAACCTCACACGCTGCACCCAGAATGCAGAAATGCAATGGCATTCATTAGCTGAGTCAGTGCAGTGACTGAACTTGGACTGCTAATGGGAAATGTTTTATAATTTTGTGGCAGGTTAAAACATATGGTCGCAGTTACAGTAAATTCATGGCTTAGTTCATTCAGCAGAGGTGTGTGGTTGATGTAGGTTTGTCCTTCAGGATGCTAAAAGGTAGGAAATGGATCAGTAGTGAAGGATAGTCTGTCTGGGACTGTCATTGAGGAAGGGAGAAATTTCAAAATCTTTTTTTAACTAGAGCATTAGTAAGACAAGGAGAAGAGGCAATGTGCCAGAGAATAAAAAAACTCTCCAAATATAACTTAATTTAATCCATCAGCTATCTTTTAGTATTCCTTCTCTATCCATCACCAAGTCTGGAGAAGGTAAAGTAGCTGTTAAACTGTATGCAGAAAAGCATTCACATATCCAATTGTGTTAAATCCAAAGGTTCATCAGACTTGCCATCCTTCAGTAGTGTTGCCTTTTCTTAAGAGAGAAGAAATCTTGTTTTGTTAAGGTAAGGAATATTTTCTATATGTCTTTTGAAACATCTCCGGTTCTCTTTGAATCTTTTGAAGTAGCGTCCTTCTGCAGCAGAGGAGCAAAGATAATCCAGGGAGTTCAAGGAGATGTAAATGCTGCGTTAGATGAGGTTATCAAAATTGTTTACTATAGCTGTGAAATGTCTCTGCTCACAGTATTTGTTTTTCTACTGTATAGTACCAGAGTGTGGTTAAAGTAAAACCTCCTAAAAGGCAGCTGACATGAGTTCTCTACTGGCTGCTTATTAACAGATACTTGGACAATTTGTATGGAATTTTTTTACTTGCTTGGTTTATACTAGTTTTTTTGGTTTTGAAATTGCATGTTTTTTTGCATGGTTTTGAAATTGCATTTTAAAAAATATTTAATAAAAATTATTTATTCTTCTCATACCTGAAGATGCTTAAAGGAAAAGAAAAACTCATGCAAAATAATAATAATTCCAAAAAAACCCTAAATTTCTTGGGATCATGTAACCATTACCAGAAATTAAAGTCTTTATATCTTTAATGGACAGAAGCCTTAGTTGGACTGAAATCTCACAATTGTAAATATATGTCACAGAGAAATACATTTTAAAATATGTTATTGTGCCAAAGCCAAGTGAAGAACTCTTAATTTCTTACTTATATTAAACTTGCCTCTCTCCTGTCTAGATTTTTCCCTAATCTGTAAGTGGATTTCATGTTGTTTCTGAAATTATCCCAGAAAATACTCCATTCTCAAGAAGTCAATACACAACAGTCAAACACCCTGGTAGGTGTTTTTAGGTAGCGTCGTTTCTATCTTCACCATCTACCTTTTCTCCACTGTGTCTTGGTGAGAGGTTAACTTTTGTCAGCAGTATTGGAAAATAGATACTTTTCCTCTATCCCCTATTAAAAATATATATATATATATGTTGAATATACCTACTGTAGCGGGCAACATATCTATCTTTTCTTCATATTTGCATCTTTTCACTGCATCTACAGGCTTTTGTCCCTTTGTTTGCTTCAGAGATTGAATGTACTGAGGATGTGTGTTAACATTTAATTGGTAAGGGGCTGAATGCGTGTGTTGGCAATAAACAAGCATGCCAGGAAACCACCCTGCAATTCAGGGGACACAACAGGGAGAATTTTACTAGCAGGACACAGATTTTGGACTTTGGTTCAGATTTCATCCAATTTAATGACATCTGCACATATGAAAGTTTACTGTATGAATTTAGCGTGTGTAAGCCTATCAGTTTGAACTCCAAATGTTGGTAGCATCTGAAAATGGTTTGGCTGCATCTGTGAAATGGTTTCCTGGAGTATGATAGTGTGCCTTTGTGTTTTATCCTTAGCCTGAAAAGATCTCTTTTAGAAATAGTTGCCACTGGAAAATGAAAGATTTCTTTACTGCCTGATGAATGGAGTTAGATAGCTAGGGATAAGCCTGGAGTTGTATGCCCTTTGTCACGCTGTTCCCGTTCCGTAAGTCCGGGAGGTTACTCAGCTCCGAAACACTAATTAGTAAAGTACTCTGGCTGGGCACTAGTTATCTTGTCCTTTTCCTGCATCTGCTCTTCATAAATTTTTATATATTCAGAAATATGAAAAGTGAAAAAATGAAATATTTAGAGGCAGAGGACATCTTCAAATCTGTCAAATATTTTCAGTAAGTAGTGGCACAGGAACTGATTTTCATATATGAAAATACACCAGTTAAACTGCTGTCTTGCAGAAGGAGTAACATGTTTGATGCAGATGGGCTCTGGAAAGAGGATGAAAACAGCAACTCGTGGATGACCAGGTGACCTGTTTTTCTGTCGAGAAGAACTAAAAATAATTTGCATATTTTTTGTTTTTGAAATATTTTCATGTCATGTTGGTGTGATTACTGGCACATATTGTATTGATTAGACTTTATTGTCGCATTATTCTCTCACATTCAAGAGCCATATGTGCTTCACATCTGGTGAACATTCAAGGGCCTTTTGAAAAACATTGCCTCATTTTTGTTCTTAAAAACGCATATGACAAATGCGATGTTTCTGCATCTGCTTCTGCTGTTGGCTGCAAGCAGAACGCACTAGTCTGTGCCTCCCATCCAGTTACAAAGACACCAAAGGTAACATAATACATTTTCTGCTAGCCAGAGTGGTTAGTTGCCTGACTGGGGGACTTTCTTGCTTCTGAGAACAACCATGCTTTTTTGTTCTGTTGAAATCACAGTGGATTATACAGAACATACTCCTCTTTCTTGCCACTTTCATTAGACTAACACGTAAAGAAGAAGGTGGGAAGAAAAGCATGCATTTTCAAGAACCAAGATGAACCATCTATTTTTCCCCATTTATATATGCTAAAGCGTAATCTTGCTTTTGAGGAGGGTGCGACTTAAAAACTGCTACTATGATATTCAATATTAAAAGGCATAAACAAGCAACTTCAAATGTTATGGGGGAAAAAAAAAACTTCCCCTAGAAATCTGACTGTACAGTTCTAGTTTGGTACATGTGTGACTGCATGACCATACTTCGTGATGATGATGTTGCAGTTATTGTGAAGCTGTCATGGTGTGAAATACACCCATTCTGTGCTACATCTGTTTAGAATACATGGTTCTCCGTACCAAATCAGTCGCATGCAAAGGAGATTGCAGTGCACTTTTCACACATTATTTATTATGTAGGGCTGAGTTAAAAATCACGATTAGCATCTTCTTACATTTCACCCTTAGGTGCATATAAAATAAAATCTCATTTGGGGGTACCTGAAGCCAAACTCAAACCTAAAACATGTTTAGTTGGGCTTAGAATGAAGGAGAAAATACTCTCCTGACTCAATAATGAACTGCATTTCTCTTTTGGGACTTGACTTTTGACACAGAGAGAAGGCCAAAATAAAAAACAGAGTGAGTGAGGGCCCCGACTTAAACCTGCTTTTAATTAGGCCTTGTAAAGAAGCTTTTCTGCTAAAACTCTCAGGTTGAAGAGTTCATGCACAAAACCTCCCTGTGGCTCATGTACAGCCAAACTGGGGACATTTAAATACACATTTTTGCATATTTTTAACAAGAAAAAAAAATGCGTGAGAGAGAGAAGAAAATGTCAGCATTTTTTGTTTAATGCAGTTTTTACTAGACCGCTGCTTTTCCAGTTATCTTCTTTATTTTGCTGTGTGTTTCAGTGTAAGACTTAATGTCAATACAAGATGTTTTGATATTAACAAACATGAAAACTAGGTTGCTTTGGTTTCCCTTTTTTCTAATTGCACATAAATCTGACCTAGTTCAGCTGGACACAGTTACAGAGCATTGGAAATGTAATACACATCTCAAATCAGAATCCTTGTGCCAAGGCAAAGGTCAAAGTAATTTTCTTGTTTGTTTGTTTTTAAAGGGATTAAATGAATGTAATTTTACCACAAGGAAACTGATGATGCCAGTTGCCTAAGTATAGCTTTTAAGTTCACATTTAAATAGGAGTAGGCAAGCCCCTGATAAAGGGGTAGCAGGAATTATTTCTAAGGTAATTTTCGTTATGTAAGCCCTCTGCAGAATAACGTACTATTATCAATCCCAGACAAAAACTTATATCACACTAAAAATAAAGCTACGGCTTCAGTGACAGGCTGTAAACAAAAAGGGGTGGGATAAACTTAGCAGCAGTGTAATGCTAAGGAAAAATAAATAATTCCCGTTCGCTTGAAAGTGGCAAAGGTCCAACTCCTGAAACATCATCAATCATCCTTGATGACTAGATGAGATCATAAACAGAATGAGGAAAAATAAACTTTAATTTAACTTAAATTGTGATTGGTGCAGTAAAAATTAACTCTAAGCCCCCACTTTTTTCTTCTTCCAAAACAACTTTTTGAAGTGCAGTCCTTCCCAGCTTTTCCCCACCCATTCCCAAGCTTCCAAGTTTTCTTCACTGTTGGAGATGTCATCCTTTATCCTTCCATGCCTGTTCATTGTGTGCTTTTAGGTGTTTTATTGCTTTTGCATTTCTACCAAATACTCTTTTTAAATGTAGTATTCATATTATAAATACTGCCTATCACATTATTTATAATCTTACAATTTGCCAGGCTGTCCACAGAATAGCCTATGTCCATCATGGAAGACGGAGAAGTAAAGGACAATATACCAGCCAGGAAAGCTATTCCAACAAAACTCTACTGTGGAAAATCTTCCTGAGTAAAATAAGAAAACTTCTTGTACAGTTCTCACATCTCTAAATCTCATTAGCAGCACAACACATACTTTATAGAACAGTCCTGTACCGTCTTGAAAATTGACCTGATATTTCAGTTTCTGCACAGAACATTCAGTGTTCTCCCTTGATAATTTTTAGAGTGTTTCTGTATCTTTTGAGAGATAGAGATGTGTTCCTCATCAGCTGATAGCTTCGTATTGGGGAAAGTTCTGTGAAGTTAGCCATTTGGTAGGAGAAGTAGCAAAACTCCACCAGCAGTGTGAAATCTTGATGTTGTGGAATCAGCTTTGAGCTGGCATCTTTGGAGCATCTTTATTTAAAACATAAGCAGCATGTCACAAGCATTGCAATCATGCAGTAGTCATTACTCATTATTTGAGAAACGGCAATCAGCAGGGCACTTTTGTAGTTTTAGATCATTTGTTTAAATTCAGTACCTGAAAAAATGAGTTGTTATAGCCTGTTCAATGGTACATATGAAATAAATTGAGAATATCAGTCTGGCACTTAGGGGTCTAATTGATGCCAAATTGGCAGAGATTGAGCAGGAAGGGATCTTGGTATACCCCCTAACCTCTGGAGCTTTTGCATACTTACTTTATCAGTTGTGTAGATAAGGGCTTTGGCTTAACAGTGCTGTCAATCTGGCCCTTTCTTTAAGATGAAAATGCTGAATTTAATTACGTAGCTGTTGGTCTGGGTTCAGCTGTCTCCTGTGATACCAGGTGTTTAAAGTGAACCTCTGTTGGAAATTAGCATGCATTATTGCTGAGTGTTGGGAACAAACTATGTGAGTGATGTTTTAGATAGATAGTGAGAAGTTTTATTTTAAAAAAAGCGTAAATACTGAGCTGGAATTGCTCTGGTTATTTACCACTAAATGGTGAATTGATTATTCTGATTTTATTTATATAATATGATGATTTGGGGAAACTTAATATGTACTGAATTCAATTTCGGTCAACATACAGAGATGCCACATTATTTCATGTGGGAAGAACTTTGTAAGTTGAGAACTTGTGTTTTTGGAGGAATGCCTTCAGAGGCTCACTGCTGGTAGCAGCTTACAGTGTAGGAGGGATGCAGCCAA
The DNA here is from genome assembly GCF_059628265.1 of Tinamus guttatus. Lineage (NCBI taxonomy): Eukaryota > Metazoa > Chordata > Aves > Tinamiformes > Tinamidae > Tinamus > Tinamus guttatus. The sequence goes on from NW_028288747.1 coordinate 9,181,399, forward strand.
TTTCTTGTTTTTTTGTTTTAATTTATACATGTTGATTTCCTGGCTGTGTTGGCAAGGCACTTGGCGTTTCAGTCCTCTAAATATTTTCCATGAATGTTGAGAGATGCAAAGAGCTTAAAAAAAGAGGATGAGAAATGTGCTGTGGAGAGATGCTTATTCTTTTATAAGTGATCCTATTTTTGACAGAAAGGGGGGACATATGTGTGTTTTTGAGACACATGTTAATAGATGTGGGGATTTTAGCAGTGGTTTGAGAGGCCCTTTCTGGTGGTCTGTGTATGCATGTTTGGGTATGACAGCAATAGGCTTTGTGTGAGAGGGCAGTAGTGCTGCCTTGCGCTGAGGCCGGATGGATCCGTTAGGGCCAAAGTGCGATTGACAAGACAGATCATAAAGGTTAAGCATAATATGTAGTTCTGGGGTGCGTTGTTTCAATTCCATTTTCATGAAGTTACCCCATACATTTCTAAATTGAGTTAGGTATTGAGAATTAAAGACCTTTTCTTCTGGGTTCATGGTATTTTTCAATGAGATTTGTAGCCAATGAAACATGACCTCCTTTAAGGATGAAACCTAGCTTAGTGATCCTTTAGGCTCAATTCTGGGTTACTTTTCAATTTGCTGAATAATAGCTTTCTTTGCAGCAAAAAAGTTCTAAGACGATAACAGGACTGTACTGATCCAGAGGAGACCTGACTGCTGCCCAAAGCTGGCACAAGTTCAGCTGACACTTAGATACAGGTTTCAGGATACAGGGCTTGTCTGGACATCCCACTGGTCTCAAAAAGTTCTCAAATGAAGAAATGACATTTTCACTGTTTCAGTGTTGCCATCACCAAAGTTGTCGTTGTGTCATATTCATATTCATGGTTATCTCTTCACTCTTTGAAGAGAACAGCATGAGCCAACTCTTAGAGCCAGAGTTTTGTAACTGTTGTTAGATCTCAGTTATCTCTCATTATTACCATTCTTATGTGCAATTTGATGTGAGATTTTTTCCCCTTCTTAACTGGATTTTGATAGCTCTGCACCAAAAGTTAGTGAATCCATATATTTCTCATCATTTGGCAGATAATGGTATGTTCTGCAAGATTAGATGATGAGTAATAAGGGAAACTTTCAAGCATCTCCCATGAATTTAGCCTTTCAGGTCAAATGCAAGATGCTTTTGTTGTTTTTTGTTTCCAGATTTGGTTTATTTCTAGAAGTTAAGCAAGCTGTTCTTTAGTAACAATAAGAATTGGGGATTGCTGATAGATTTCAGAAAATTCTTCTGATTAACAATTCTCCTTTTAGCAGCAGCAAATACATCTTCCTGCACATCCTTCAGTGTATTCATGTGTATACCAAAAGATCGTGAGTTTTTAGTGATCACTAAAATAGTTAAATAATCAGTCATTCTCCTTTTTTCCTTTGTGGTCCTCAGGGAAATAAGTACTGGGAAAAATATTCCATCAGCTGGTTCCCCTACAGAAATGAAGAATATGAATTACTGCTCTTAGGGAAACATACGGTCTTTTCCGCTCAATGGACTGGTTTGAGTGTCAAAATCTGGCAAAGAAATTTAGTTGGTTTTACCCTAAGGGAGTGAAAACCATTGAAGATGGGGAATATAATCCAAGTAGCTTCATTTTCCTTTTCTAGGAAAATGTAATGCTCCTTCCAAGGATCACCTAAGCACAAGGAAAGTTTAGCTGAATATAAGAAAACTGTTGCACTTTAATGTATATGTTTGCCTTTATTGGCTAATGCAGTGTTCTTACAGTCTATGCAGATCAGCTTCCATTTCAGACATGAAGTATGTAGTGACTTCTGTTTTTTTCTATGGGGAATTTAATTTGTCCCAGAAACATCTGGTTTATGTAAATGAGTGAGGAATTCTGCACGTTAGATGATTGCAAAATAGTATTCGTGGCCATTGCGTTAGTAAATTCAGCTACATTTTGTAAAAATAAACATTTGCACTTCTGGAAATGCGGTCCGTTTTTCTGGGTTTGATTTTTTTTTTAATGAGCATGTTTTCCTGTGAATTAAAAATGAGAGCGCGGGTGAAAGCGGCGTGTTCATACCGGTAATTTAGCAGTGTTTTTATTATGTTCGGATAATTGCTGCAGCCGGGTGGAATGCGGTGCTGATGGCCACTTTGCGCGGCGCGCAGCGGCCTGGTGGCGGCCGCCCTCCCTGCGGCGCTGCAACACTGCCATCTTCCGGGCCCACAGCGGCACGGGAAGGCTGCGCGTGGAAGGGGCCCCTGGAGATCACCTAGTCCAAGCAGATGTCCCTGCTCCAGCAGGGACACGTGGAGCACGTGGCACGGGGTCGCATGCAGGCGGGTTTGGAAGGCCTCCAGAGAAGGCCGCGCTGCGGCCTAGCAGAGCCTGCGTGTCCGCGAGCCAGCGTGCTGGGGCGCCGCGCGCTCCGTCGCTGTCCACGCACGGGTGTGGAATCCGCTCTGTGCGGAATACACAGGAGTATTTTGGAGAAAAAAGTGTGGTGGGGATTCAGGCTGGGCAGTGAATGATGATTTCGTTTCTCTCCTGTGCTGCTTTTGCATTTTTAATAACAGATATAAGTCCGGTGATACAATATATCAAGGCAACAGAGCGCTCATTGGCTTCCTGCCAGACCAAGTGTAGAGCGTTTTTTTTTTTTTTTCTTTTGTGTAAAGCTAATAATTCACTTTAATAAATTCATAGTGCTAATAAGCATGGAGAAAACAGCTTTTTGTGTCAAAGCTTAATTTTTTTTGTCTGCCTCGGACCTGATCTTGTTTTATTAAAGTGATTTTGGTGGCATTTCTGTTGCATATTTTCTGATGTGAGAAACAAATCAAAACCTACTTATCGCATGAATCATTGTTAAAGTCAGCAGTAGTCCTCTGTGTAAAATCTACCAGTAAAAGCTGGGAGGATGGGGGATTAAACCTGGAGCACATTAAATTAGTTCCAGTCTATCCAGAGCAGGCTCTGTGTTGCTTGCTTAGGCAGGCAAAACGGAAACAGGCAGTTTATAACAAGGCTGGTTTAAAAACTGTGGGGTTCATTTGAAAAAGATTTATATCCCCCACTTATATAAACATTACAAATGTGAGCTGCAAGCGGGAGGCAAATCTTTATCGAAATCTCTTTAAGAGCTTTTTCATTGTGAATAAAATGGGCAGCATGTACTCTTGTTTGAAGATTCGCCAATATTTGCACAATAATCTCTTCTCAAGGCTCTTACTAATTAAAATACAGCTCGGTGTCATGCAGCAAGACCACCAACCAGTAATTTGTTTGGGTCAGACAGAAGTGGTGGTGACTGAGGTGGTGGAGGGAAACTGCTCAGGCAACGGGACAAAGGTTGTCCCGAGACTAGTGTAGTTATTCCTTTTATTTGTAGTGCTTATTCCAAAAAGTGGTTGATTTTTGAAGAGCAAATAGCTGCCTAGATTTATCATTCTCTCCCCCGGCCCTTTGAGTGTGCATTTTTTTAAACAATCGTGTGGTTTTTGTGATCTCTGCTAGGACCAACAGAACAGTCTGCTAGCAAGGTCTGAATGTTTTTGCTAGTAAAAGTAGGAAAGCAGTCTGGAATGTGAGGGTCCTCGCTGAAGGTTGGGACAACTTCTGGCATTGTAACACTGGCGAGTAACTTAACATGCTGATGTTGTTCTGCAAGTTTATTTTTAAAAGGATTAAATATGAATTAGTGTAGCAAATATCTATTTTTATTTTTAATAATACACATTTTAAGCCACCTCCAGCTGTTTTAATGCCATTTTACTTTGCTTATTTAGCATACATGTTGTAAGAGTTTTCCAGATCCTGGATTTAACTGAAAGTGCTTCTCATATATCATTTTGATGTTAATAAACAGTGTCTAAAAGAGCCTTGTAATATTACTAGCCTGCCTTCCAAAATAGGATCAACGTCTCAGATAAATGACTTAAAGTATTTTGTGAATTGTAATATGTAACCAAGATCCTCTGGATTCTCTCATCCAAGATACAGTTTCTTATGCCTCTGCCTTTTTGCTGCTAATCTCTCTCTGTATGGAATATCACTTATGCCCTAATTGTGGTGCAGTCTGATTCTCTCGTCCTGAAAATGGATTGAAATGTGGCTTGTTAGAAAATCGGGAGCTTTCTTTAGTGTGGAGGTGCGAGGTGAAGAATTTTCAAGTAGTTGCCAAAAAAGAAATTAATATTATCTGTTATTGCAGCGGTAAGTGCACTGTGTGCAGCGAAGGTTGGGAGCTCTCAGCCCCTGCGGCGTGGGGAGCCGAGTGAGCACAAGAGAATCTACATTGGGTGCTGCCATTTCCCTCCCGCGAGGCGACTGTGCAGTAGAGACCGGTGCAAAGCGACCCCCTTGTGCCGGCCTTGGGGAAGAAGCTGGGTAGAAGAGCAGCTCCCGAGGCCGTCCTGCGGGGAGCCGGACCACGCGCGGGGTTACAGCTGCCTCGGAGCTCGCTGCGGTCCCGAGGCCTTGCGGCTTTGGTCGCCTACCACAAGTCGAGGGTGGGGAAGTGAAAATAAAAATCATCTTGGTGCCTTGGAATCTAGTGTACGCAACTGAAGTGATTTTTTAATGTCAAGCAAAAAGCTGTTTGGTTCTTTATTTTAGTATTATGAAGTAATTGTAACTTGTAAAGGAAATTTGGGAAAATTGTGAAGGAATTGTGAGTGTTATCAGTCTGCACATTTTGGTGTTCTCCTGGAAAAGAAAATTAAATAATTAGTTTAAAGGTAGTTTATGATAGGTGCAGGTTTGCCCTTTAAGGCTCGTTATTGTTGTTGTTTTTTAAGTCTCTTTTGCTTTGTTTTTGTGTTGTTGTTCTTGTTGTTAAAATGAGGTAAAATAAATATTTCCTGAGATCTTCAAACTGAAACTTAAAAATCTTTTTCTGTATGAAGCTGCTAGGAGACATTTATAAAAGTAACCAGAAACTTCTGAAGTCCTTAAATGTTTGGGATGACATACGTGATTTAACTGTTTTTAGATATTGGGACCAGATGTCCCGTGTTCCCGCTGGCTCCCCCTGCACAAGGGCGATATCCAGGGCTCCTTGTGCTGACTCAGGCACTTGGGCTGCGCGGGAGGGAGGCCCCGGGGGGCAGCAAGCCAGGATGGGGGGCAGCAAGCCGGGGTGGGGGGCAGCAAGCCGGGGTGGGGGGCAGCAAGCCAGGATGGGGGGCAGCAAGCCGGGGTGGGGGGCAGCAAGCTGGGGTGGGGGGCAGCAAGCCGGGCCGGCTCTTCCCATTACAGCTGCTCGCCTTGGAGCTGGGGAGGAGGCACGGGATGTCCCTCGGAAGCGGCCTGCGACTGTCCTGTGAAAGGAGCCTCTGGAGGGGCAGCCTCAGCAGCAGGAGCGGAGCGAGGAGCTGGCCCTGGGCCCGCCTCAGCCTCCATCCTACATGGGATGGAGGGGAACGGGGTGATGGTGGGTGCTGAAGGAGGCAGGGGTGCGGGCCGAGCTGCCTGGCGCGGCCGCGAAGCAGGGCCTGGATGCTCTTCCTGAAAAGCGACGTGCTAAAAGGCTGTAACGTTCCCAAGCGCAGGGCCTGCTCACCACCGCGTCACTGCTGGCGTCGGAGGTTCCTCTCCAGTTAGCTGGAAAAACAAGATATGTGTTCGGTGAGCTTTGCTTTAAGAGGAGGAGAACCCTTAGGGCAAGATTTCCAGCATGAGACAAGATGAAGGGTAGGATTTTGGAGGACCTTCGCTATAGGACCAAAAAAGATTAAAATCATTCTTCTACCTATGCCTGTGTTTCAATTGGCATTTTAATTTGATGTAATCAGTTGTTGTTGTAGCTGCTCTTTTCACACGTTAACAGGGGAAAAGATATATAATGATGCTGGATTATCACTGCTCTTTCTGCCATCTGCTCTTCTCGGAGAGGCGATAATTTGATTGCTTTTTAATGACGGTGGAAGACTGGATAAGGAAATTAGGTCTTTAACTTGATATACTGTTGTGCAAAATTAGATGTTGCTGTGTACTTACAGTTGTGTTATTTTCCATACTCTGATAAAATGTGTCTTTGCATACTGAGATGTAAAATATTTGTCCTTCAAAGTTAGCAGCTGATTTTCATTTGCATCTGCAAAATGCCCTAAAAGTGATCCAGCATTATGTGACCACCTGGATCCTGTATAATAACTCTCAAGTTTCTTGGCTTTTATGAATTTCAGATCCAAAAATGTTGGTAAGTTCCAATGGTTTGGGGCAAGTATGTTTATCTAAGGACAGAAGGTGGCTGGTTTTGATAAGCAGGAATAAACAAGAGCTCCAATGGCAGCAAGAAAACATTTTTTTCAAAAGAAACAGGAGTGGCCTCCAAGCCTCTCTCGTTTTCTACCTCTTTAGAGGTGATTTTTTTCCTATTTTACTTTTGTTCTAGGAGATCTAATTTTTCTGTTTCTGATACCCGTGGCCACTATGGGCAGTCACATCACCAAAAGTCTGGAGGCATCCCTGCAGCCCTGAGGAGTTTATGGGACATGTGAAATTAAGCTGGTAAAGGTGTGAAAGATTATACAAAGAACGAGAGACTGAAAAGAAATAGAACGGCCTCAAAAGACAAGGATCCACAGGAATCTCATGGCGTTTTCCCATCTTCTTTCTGAACCAGTGTAAAACTTCAGCACCACAAACAAGCTTTGGCAAGGGCTTGCCCAGCTCAGTGAACTGCATGAAGAACTACCTCCTTCAGTTTGCTTTTTCAAACGGGCCGGCCCTTAGTTCTTGTGTTGAGACGGAGTGAGCACTCGATCCCTACCTGCCTCCTCCAGCCCCCTCGTGATCTTACAGACCTCCCTTGCATTCCCTCTGAGTCATCTCTTTTCCAGCCTGAAGAGTCCTGGCTAGTGAGTTAAGCAGGAATTCACGGTCTTTATTTGTCACATCTTTTTCAGGAACTGGTTTCCAGGGTAGAATCTCCTCATTCTGCAGAAAGTGGCCTGCCCTGTTGAATGACTAATCTGGTTGCACTATATTTTTATGCTTTTTATTTGTTTTGTATTCCTGGGATTCTTGTCACTTACTTTGTACAGACTGAAAACTTTCTCCTTGTTCTGTTCAAAGCTGCTGTGAGTTTTAACCCCTCAGAATACCACATTATTCCTCTGTGGTATATTGAAGCCCAACCATCTTCTGGCACTTTTCCCAGTGTTCCAAGACTCACAAAAACAAATAAACAAAAGCCCTCAAAAATTCCCTGGAAAACAATCCTGATATGCATCCTTTCCAGAGATCTTTCTCTGATACCTGTTTTGTATTCAGTCCTTTTTCATTCTCCTGGCAGAGTTTTTTGCTGTGCTGATTCATATTTATAGTGAACATGTCTGTAAAAGTCATCATAACTAAAAGGTTTTGACTGAGCAGGTTGGAAGCACTCCCTTTTTAACTTATCATGAGTCTCTTATGTCAGACATGTAGTAATTTAAGTAAAATTGTCCTTATCCTTGCAGAGCTTGCCCAATAAAATCCAGACTTATTATTTTTCTTTTTTTCAAGCATCCTGTTGCTGATGGGCCCCTATGAACCCATTAAAATATCTTAATATAGCTGTAAACTTGCAAAGTTTCCAAAGAGCGAGAGGAGAACCTGGACCTTGTGATGTAATGATACGTGGCCAGACAGCATAACTCGTTAAAATTAGGTGATTTCTGAACTGTGGAAGATTAGGTACTCGTGTGATTATTAGACACCTCTCCTTTGGCATTTAATTTTTGTTAAAATTAAATGGATTTGACTTGTAATAGTGGCACAGTCACCAGCAACTGAATCTGCCCAGTGAAACACAGGGAAAAAAAAGCCTGAAGAAGATGACTGAAAACAGAAAATTGCAATTCAAACAGTCTTGGTGCTCAGTAAAGATGAGTAACTAGTAAAAGGAAATGTCAATTATGTTTTTTTAAAATACAATTTCTTTTTATGGCTTTTAGAAGATAGCTTAAACAAAAATATTGGAAGATGCTTCTTGGGCTATGAGATGTAGGTAAAATCATATGTTGTAGGTCATGATCATGGGCTTGGGCATTATTGGCTGAGAGAAACATTTTTTTATTATTATTTATATGGCTAAAAGAAAGCTTCTTTCCGACATTTTATTATTATCATGTTAGCTGTTAAGTGTTCATGGTATGTTTCTGGAACTCTGCAGGACATGCTAAAAGTATTCCTCGCCATAGGAGATTCCAAATGTAGTGCTTTTGAAAACCTTTATGTCGTAAGTTATTTTTTCCTGCCTTTGGTTGCTTGACTTTGCAGTAAGCGCTTATGTCACACACATTCAGCAGGTATAAACCAGCAAAGAACTGTTGCTGTCTCTAGTGTTGACTGATTTACAACAGTGAAGAATCTGGTAATATGCCAGTATACTGAAGAAGCCATCCAAAGAGCAGGTGATTATTTATATCATTTTCTTTTCTATCTCTCGTCAAACTAAAGCCATAGTTCGTATAGGCTTCAAGCCAGCACTGTTGCATAAGGAAGCAGTCCCATCCTTGGCCTTCATGGCTAGTATGAGTATTTCTGTGGCCAAGCAGTAAGCCAGATCAGAGAACTGATTTGGGTGAAGTGATTTGTTTCAACACACAGCCGCAGAAACACGTCAGTGGACATAAAAGGAGAGGCTTTTGTGATGGGCAGAAAGCAAGAATGAGAGAAACTAGGAGAGGATGCACTGAATTTGAATCTGTGCCTTCAGCATTTTGAGCCAGGTTAAAAATAGGTTATCAAGTTCGCTGATTTTGTTTTAGTTACTTTGTATTTCCTTGTGTTCAAATTTTAAGAGCTTCTGTAAGGGCTGTTTGGAAATTGCCTTGGCAATTTTCACAGAATCATAGCATGGCTGAGTGGGAAGTCTTGCAAATACAGGTCCTGGAGCACTGCAGTGGGTGATAAATGCAGAAGAAGGAGAGAGGAAATGGAATTGGCTCCTTGGGAAAACTTTATCAGAGGTAGAGAAGTTGATAGGAGTAGTGTCAGAGGACGCAGGTCTGAGATCCTCTTGCTGTTTTCCAGCTAGGGTGCGTTCTTGGTGAATTTCTGTATTGGCTGTCAGGTGAGTAGACAGGTACTGCTGTTAAAGAGAGAAAGATGCAAGGGCTCTTAGCACTGTCAGAGGCAAGTCATAAATGTGACTCTTCCCCAGCAGAATGCTGTATTTTTTTTTCTCGTTTTTAATCATTTGTTCTGTTTTACCTCCAAGTGGCTAGTTAAGCATCTCCCACCTCTCCTTTCAAGCTGCTGTGAGTTTGCTGGATGCTTCATTCATTTCCTTTCCCCTGAGTGTGAAGTTGTCTCCTTCCCCCTGCAAGGCAAGACTTTGTGAGCCTTCTGACATAGAAAACCTAAGTTTCAGGCAGAGACTAAAGTTTTCTGGCATCCACACTTCTTTCCTGTGAAAGAAAGTTTGCAGACTCTGTACATCGGTTATTTAATCTTCCTCTTAAATAGCCTGTCTGAATAATTTTATGTTCTGTGCTTTGGCAAGCTGCAAGATTTCATAACACTGAGAAATAAGAGTTCTTATTCTTCATAAGAGTAGCACTTTGGAGGCCTTTGTGTCTTGTTTTGTCTTTCTTATTCTTCAATCATTTCTTACAAATATTTAAAAAGAAGACAAAAGAAAAATACTCCTTTTTTTTTTTTTAAAAAAAAAGAGTGCTTAAGTTGTTAATGTTTCATAGAAATTCATCATGAGAAATCTAATTTGCTTGGTAGGGTCATACAGATTTATTGTCGAGTCACTTGTCACCCCAGGCCATTTTTTGAAAATAAAACGGCTGCTCTGGCCGTTCTCCTCACCCGCAGGGGAGCTACGTGTAATCCAGCCCACATCTCGATGGTTGAGCTGTGTAAGACAGCGAATAACCAAGCTGCATCGTTGGGGCCAGGGCCAGCTGAGCAGCCGGAGGCCGCGAGCTCCTCCTCAGCTTGGCAGCGTCTCTGCTGAGCTGAGCTGAGCCGAGCGCTCCGTGTTTGCACACCCGTGAGCTTGTTTGGGGCTGTTCCCACCTCTTTTAGCACCTGGGTGAAGTCCTGACAGACGATGCACCCTGGTCCATCTCCGTCTGGAGACGTCGTGGGAAGGCATGCTAAAATCACAAAACCAAAAAAAAAAAGCCAAATCTGCATAAAACTTTCCTAGTCATGTACTGCAGCGTTAGAAAGTTGCATATATGTGTGCTACTTAGTTACGCAAACTCCTCTCAGTCCCGAGAGCTTACGTGTACTTGCACCGAAAATACTTGGGAGGGTTTAGTTTAGGGCAGAAGGCCATCTCTCATGGTTTACTTCTCTTTCAGAAGAGAAAACAGGAAAGACCAGCTTGGATCTTGCTTATCCCACAACTCAAAAACCTCTTTCCCCTAAGTTATTGATAGAAGTAGCTTTTATGAAATAGGTAAACGCATGAGGTCTGAATGGGCTGTAGGAAATGATGTGGATGGTCCAAGCCTTCCCCTGTGCACTCAGTGCCTGTCTGTTCTGTTGCAAAGACACACGGCAAGGCCTCGAAGTAGCTGCCTGCACAGGATGTTCCAGGAGTGAGGGACAATACATGAATCAGGGACTTCAGAGTTTCCTCTAACCTTCCTGCTGATTTTAACTACACCTGGGTTTGGGGGTTGTTTTTCTTGTTTTGTTTTGTTTTTCTCCAGTGAACTTCTTGCTGTTGTAAAACTCTGTGATTCATGTTCCAAAAAATTCTCTTAACTCATGCAACCTCTAAAGGAATTTAAAATGTTTTTCTCCTAAAAGCAAAAGCCACTAGACTATTTACATAATGAAATAGTCTTTTAAGGTTATCTCCTCCTTCTTCCTGGAATCTAAAAGAAAATAAATTCCACTTGCTTGAAGTTGATTTTTTTTTAATATTTTTAATGATGTGTTGAGGACAGTAGGTTGGAAGTTAGAGGATTAGAGTGCCTTAGTTCTCTTCTCTGTTTTGTCAGGGACACGTGTTAATTCAAGTCAACTCTGACCCTCCTCTTCTCTTCCTGCCCAGAGCACTCCATTTTCTATTGTGTAAAAGACATGTAACGAGAGGTATTGCATTACTTTGAATAGTAAATAAGCCTGTAATTGCTTGAGTTAAAAAAACACAGAAATACAAAACCTATTTTTTTACAGTTTATTACACATCCCCTTCATTCCTATAGATCCTTTAAGTTAGATTTTAAATGTGACTTTTGAAGCACAGTATCATGCTTGCTGTTTAGAAACTGCAAAATTATTTTTGTACTTTACTCTCCTGCCATCTGCCAAAACACAGGCCTTTTGCAAAACTCAGCAAATTGACGTCAGTTCTTTTACCCTTAGGGATAGTAAATTATTGCACAGCTTAGGTTTTAAAAATAAATAAGTAAAGAGGGTGGAGGAAAAAGATGGAAACAACAAGAATCTATCACAAACTCTCTCTGGATTCTGAAGAATATATGATTATAGCATTAAAACCTCTAAACAATGCAACTGAGCAGAAGGCGTAGAGTTTGGTCCTTAGTTGGCTCTGACTTGAGCAGTGTTAATGTTTTTATGCAGCCTTTAGAAAGCTCCAAATTGACCTGTTTTTATTATTTTTATTGGCTCCCTTGATGATAGACAAATGGGGCTATCCTGAGGCCAACATAACCAGCAGGAAATTTGGGTCATGGGTAGTTACATTTTTAAAACTCGTGTTTTAGGGTTGTTCAATCCGGGTAATTGATGGATTGCTGCGCGGTGGAGGGAGCCCCTAAATCATCGGAGGTGGCCCGATAATGGCAGTCCGCTAGCGGGCTCTGTCCGAGGCGGCTTTCCCAGCTCCCTGCGGAGCTGGGCTCCGCGGCGACCTTGCGAGTCCCGTTTTTCATGCGCGCGCCCGTCCAAGTGGCCTGTTTGTATGGAACAGCCTCTTAAACAGCCTCTTGGCAGTCCTGTTTGAAATCCTCTGTAGCGCCGTTTCCCCAGAGATAAGAAAAAAACATTCCAACCAAGTTCATACCCCAAAAAGACCCTGTGTGCATTTTAAAATTAACGGTTCATTATAGCTCTTCAATATTTTTCTTTCAATTTTGCTTTGAAGATAAGAGGTGGCAATTGTTGCTTTAAGTTTTTGTGTTTCTGCCCTTCCTTCAGTAAATCATCCTGAAAGTTTAGACCCAGATTTTTTACTATTATAGGTTTGAAAGCTTTCCTGGGGTGCTACGCACACGTATTTCAAGACTTAAGTCCACAGGCAGGAGTTGTTGATGTCCTATTTGTATGAGCATATGTCTTCTCAGTACTGCATGAATTTGGAATGAATTTGTGCACGTAAGAAAGCAAGTCATACCCTTTCCAAGAAATCATGTCTCATGTCACAGGAACATGCAGTATGATACTTAGAGATGGGGGAGTACAGCATGCTTGGCGGGTTGGAATAGATGATGTGCCACAAAATGGTGCACAGTGATAGGTGAAACAGGGTTGCCTGAACTTGGAAGTGAATTCAGATTAATATAGGATATACACTGAAGTGCATAATGTATTACAGAATAACTCAATGCACAAGTGAATCTCCAGTCCTTCGATTTTTAATATGTACTTTTCTTTTGTTTACATTTACTAGGCTTGTTGCAAGTGGCCTCCTCCAGGTAACTGCATGCATCTAAATTCCTGTAATTTCATCATCTTCCATTTTAGGATCAGGATGATCTGAAATTTATCATACTAGCATGCAAATGAGGATTTATGTGTCTAAACATATCACTTTTCAGAAAGAAAATAGGAAACACTGAACTGAGGCAGGACTCACTTGAAATTTAGGAAACAGCAGCAATGTCATGAGGGTGGTCCAGCTGCCAGCATGTGCCAGACCAACCCCAAGTGTATTGGATTAGCTTTCCAGGCAGCACAGAGACCGGACTTGCTGCACAACTAATTTAACGTTCCCTGCACAACCACACGTGTGCTGGCAAGTCCTCCCAGATTTTTAAATGTTCCTTTCAGGCTTTCAAATGTTTTTGTCTACCGTAGTTTTATAATTTACTGTTTGAAACTTTAAGTTGCACCTACTGTTAAATTTAGCATATGAGTCGTTAGAAAATTCCTCTCCAAGGTATGTGTTCAAATGAAAAACATAATGTCTGACCGCACTAAAGTTGCTTGAAAGATGGGTCGGCAGCGTCCCTGTCAGGAACAGGAGGAGGCCTGAAGTCAGCAGAAGTGTTTTCTAGCACCGCTTTAGAAAAAGTTTTCTCAGAGCTTCAGTAGTTCATGTTTGCTTTATGATTGAGATCTGTAAGGGATCTGTATATGAATTAAAATTACAATTTATAAGATGCCTGTTAGAGTATCCACAGTTGTTAAAGAGCGACTGAAACAAAATACAGCCTAACTCAGGAAGGCTTGATGTATCTCAGGGGTACACTAGGAGACAAATTTTTTGAGTTTCCATGCGCTCATAGTTAGACTCTGAAATCCCTGTCTAGATTTCAGTTGCCAAAAGAAGGCAGAACTTAATTAACGCCGTTTAAAGCAGCCATAAACCTAATGATGTAATTTTGTTATTGTACAAAGCTGTTCCTGTTTATTTTGTATTTATTTTCCTTTGCTGTTATTATCTGGCCTCTATTGTAAGGATGTGCTACTGGCCACAGAACTTGTTAGCATGAGTACTCTGTTTGAAGTTGCTGTAGTAGGAGCAAGAGCAAACGTTTGCAGCCTTGGCTCTTTGGATTACAGGATGTCCAGGGTTTTGCTTTATTCTGTGCTCAGATGCCTGTGTTTTCAGGAGGGGTCGTGTGGTGATCTCAGGAGAAAGCGCGGGGTCCTGAGGGGTGTGTTGCAGAGGACCCCTTGGGTCTACCCAACAGCTCGCGACTGCCAGTGGAGGAAGGTTCTCCCATGGGTGAGCCTCATCCCGGCCCCCTGATAAGCTCCAAACTAAACATGCAGCAGAAAGCAAATCTGTTTTTAAATCTTGTATATAGGTGTGTGTGCACAGCGGGGAAGATCCACTGGTGTTATTAGTTATGCTGCTGACTTAAGTAGCACTGGCTTGAGTGGTGGATCTCAGCCCGTCTGGTGTTCTGTGATGTGGGTGCCCGTGTGTCGCTTAATGGAGTTTCTCTCTCAAGTGTGCTTTCTCCAGCCATGGAAAAGCTCCTTCCTCCTCTCACAGGCTGTGGAAGAAGCAATTACACTTTCAGCAGCTCAGGAGCGAGGCAGTGCCAGCATATGCTGTTTTCTCACTCTTCTCCTCCACCAGCCTCCCTTCCTCATATATACAACATGATCATCTTTTAGTCGCGGGTCACATACCTCTTCTCCCTCCATGCGACCTTGTTCACCCCACAGCATGGCCCTTCTGTGGGAATGAATCGGTCCTGTGCAGCAAAGGAGGTTTTTTTGGGTGAGAAAAAGCCCCTGCTGCATCACTGGAGAGGCTGGTGCGTGTGCTGAGAGGGAGGCAGGGGCTGCCGAGGGTCAGCGTGTGTGAGGCAGCCGCTGCCGCCCCGCAGAAACACGCCCTGTCCTCGCGCCCGTCGCAGGGGTCCCCGGGAAACCAGGCCGGTCGCTTCAGCTTGCTATTTCACACGTAGCTCCCTCTGGTTCTAATTTTCTGTGTTTCTGACCTGAAGCCACGGGGTCAGGTTTGCAGATGTGCGGCGAGCCCGCGATCGCAACGGGAGCCGCTGGGAGCTGCGCTTTGAGCTGCCTGCTCGAGGACGAAACCGGGCCCAAGGCAGGACCGAGCTGCAGGCCCAGAACTGCAAGGCAGCTTTAGACCTTGTGCTTTGTAGCCTTTTGCCCATACAAAAAAGACTGATGCTTTGGTTCTTCTCACTGTTACATGGAGAAAGACTAATCACTAAGGTTTATCAAGTGCTAAAATACGTTCTTATGAGTGCCTAGGAAAAAGGCTTTAGGAAACTAATGAATTTGCTTTTTGAGCAGCAAGTAGGTCAGGGGACCATTTGTGCTGACAAATGAGGAAAATGTATATATTGAATAGGGAACTAATGAGCTAGAGATGCTCAGAGACTTATCACTGATTAGACTTTCTAATGTTCATTTATAGACCTATCATCCATGAATTTGTCTTAACTCTTTTTGAACAAGTTGATTTGGTCCTTTGTTATTTTTTTAGTGCAGTATTTGTTGAACAGTAGATCCACATTCAGCTTATTCCCCACTTCTGTCGTATCACCTCTCCACCTTTACCTCTCCAAACCAAAAAATCTTAGCTATTCTGGTCTCTCCTTCTAGCCAAAAGAGGTAATTTGATAGAGGTGATTTGATCTGGTAATTTGATTATTTCTATTGCAGGAATGGTAACTCTTCAGGATGCAAGCAGGTGCTGCTAAGCACTGCAGGGTGCATCTGACACACTCTTCCTCTGTTTCTTTTTTCAGACTATTGGAGAGTCAGAAATGCCCAGCGTCTTGAAACAGCTATTGCCAATGATCAAGTGTCACAGTGAGCGGACACAAGATGACTACACCTGCGAGGACTTCCTTGTTTTGCTGGTATACATGTATTCTGTGGTTGGAGAAATGAAAGGTGGAAAAGAGCTGGATGACGCTGAAGAGGAAGTGAAAAAAGCTCTAGTCAAGGCAATCTGTGATGAGCCAGAACCTTCTCCCTTGTTGCAGAAAATAACAGGTAAGGTGCTGTTTTAGTATGGTGGGAAATGGGTGCCTGGGAAAACTAGAGCTAGAAGAAGCATACAAAGAAAGCCAGACTTGTCTGTGGTGCTTAGGGTATGTGAGTAAGCCCAAGGATTTCCTGTAGTTTTGTTCCATCTCTGATGTTCGTATATGCCAAGTGCTGACAGGCCGTATTTGAATAGTGCTGAGTCTGATGAAAGCTCCACAATTTGTTCTTTTTGTTAAAGATTGGCTAAATTTGTGTGTTTTCATAAGGTAATCTTTTCAATGATTTCTTTCACTGATCAGTGCAAAATTGGTCTTGCAAAGTCAAAATGAATCCTGGAAACATGTTCAGTGAACCACAGTTGTTTTGTGAATACTAGGAGCTGGCCTGTCTGGCATAAAAGAAGACATGTGTCTAAAGCTAACACTGAGCTTTTTGCTGAAACAACATGAGCATTAGCTTCTAAAAATAACATGCTAAGCCCTTTTTTAGGTGAGCACTCATGAGAACAGGAAAGTCCAAACCTTTTGCTGTTATTGTCACATATTTGAAAATTGCTAAAATTATTATAAAAGTGAATGCGGGTGGCATATCTGAATGGAGGAAGAGAACTCACTTGCTGATGTCAGTTTTCTTGATGCTTACTGATAGTGAGTAGGTCACTGCCCAGGTCACCTTTGAGGTAGGGAACACACAAACATAAATGAAAATGTCTCCAGGAGCTTTCAGTTGAAAGCCTTTGCCAAGAATTTGCCTTAGTGGGGAAGCTCCCTGGCAGGACAGGAATTCTGCTGATCTTAATCCGGTATTATTCCCTATGGACTCTTAACGCTTCAGAATACAGGTGTGTTCTGGCTGGCCTGCTGTAGCTTCGAATGTTAAATGGTTTCATTTTCATAAGACTCCTACCACAGAATGGGTAGCTCCAGCCATTCCTGCTCCAGGCCTTTATTTTCACACTCCTTGCAACGTTGCCTGTAGCATATGGTTCTATGTGCCTGGTAGCTCCCCAAATCTCTTGCAGACTTCTGCTCTGCTGAGTTCTCAGGGTGCTGCATATATCTTGTGAGCTGCATGGTGTTTCCCTCACCACCTCAGTGCTATCTGCTGTTGGATATAGGGCAAGGCCGAACTTTTCTGAAACTGCGTTTTCATATTTTGCCCTTTTTTTTGTATGTTAACCGACTATACAAATTGTTGTTTTATCTCCTTGTTCTTGTGAAAAGTGTGGGAAGACTTGAAGTTCCCAGAAGTGTTAGGAACCGAAGCAGAGCTGCAGGCTTCTGTGCATGCAAACTTCCCTTGTTGCCTCCGTGGTCTCAGGCTACCCAGTTGGAGAGACTAGCACAGATGTAGAGTGTAGAGCTGTATATATAGATATATATGTGTGTGTGTATATATATACATATATATATATGTATAGTGCTTACATTACATTGCCTTCTGTTACATTTCAAAAGTCTGTCAGCAATAGCTTATTTTTTATCAGTATACTTGTATGCTTGATTTCCAGCATATAGATTTCCTGAGTAAAAGCAAATGCATAGCTCCTCATTCTCTGGGGGAGATGAGCAAGTGAATGAAAGTTTCAGTACCAAGGTTCCTCGGTTTATGAAACAAAATTCATTCTTTTTTTTGAGACTGCAGACTGTTTGAAACATGGTGTGTGGAGTCCGGCACTCGCCTCCTTACACATAAGCATTTAGTTTGTTAGTATGTGGGGCCTCAGACTATGGACTTGCAACTTTATCACACACTTGCACACAAGCATGATTGGTATGGGCTTCTTTGGAATTTTAAATATTACAAAATCTTTTTTTTTTTAATGAAGTATCTTAATGTGTTAAAGCTTCTGGCTTTAGGTCAAAGTTCATTATTGCATTCTGGAGTTAATTATGTAACACAAAACCAGTGTCCTTGCAACTTTCTATTACTTTATGTGTGTGGTTAGCACAACTGAACTTTTGCACAAGCGTGTGCCTGTATTCCTCCTTGCCTTGGGAGACTTAGCACCATTCTTGGCTTCTACATTTTATTTAGACCTACCCATAAAGAAGACAAAATACTGAAAAAAGATTATTGTAGTGGCCAAAAATAAGAATTGTCTTAGGAGGAAATAGTCAAAGGGAATTTCTAGGAATAACTCTTTGGTAGTTTGCAAGCCTTTTTTCGTCCAACAGCTTGTTTTCTCAGCATCCCTGGAATTTGCTGAATTTGCAATTTGCTGTGTTCACTGTTGAACTGAGAAGACTGGAAAACACCAGCAGTCTGGGAGAGACTCCTGTTTGGCCTATGTTGTGCCAGGTCTGTGTATGCTAAATCCTGTTCCCCTCTGCATCTTGGGTGCCTTGCCCGCTTGCAGAGAGGCCAAGCAAGCCAAACCCGTATCTGCACGCTGAGCACCTGCAGGTTTTCTTTCAAAACCACTGCAGGGGCACAGCCATGCCCGAGAGGTGGTAAATTGAGTGATGGCACCAGTTTCCCTATTTGGTGCCATAATTCAGTGGCCATAATGCCGAGGCATCTTCTTACAGCAGAATGCGGTATTAGCAGCAGACTGTTCCTTTTAGCAGATACGTGTTGGACCCTTTCCAAAGAGCAGCCCAGCTCTGCTAGTTAACAATAACCATGGATCTGCATTGGTTGTGTTCCAAATGCAATGTCCTGTCCTCATTTTACTTTAAATCAGAAACAAAAGCAAACCTGTTTTGCCTTTGAATGGCTACAAAATTAATTAGACCAAAATAAATTTCAGTAATTCTTGGAATGTCTCTTTCATGACCAGAACAAAGCCAAATGTTCAAGATGTCTTATTTTTGAGGGTTTCACCAAGACAACTGATAGGACGAATGCTAGATGGGACTTGTCAGGGAAAAAGAAAAGAAAAAAAGCACCATGTACTGTACAGATTGGAAATATTGCTTGCTGGCTCACTGCTTGCCTTCAGGTCCCCATGTGAGCCTGCAGTTCCTGAATATTCAATATCCATTCTGCAGTAAATCTTCCATTACCAGGTAGCTCAAAGGAAAACAGAGCTGGAGGTTCAAGTTTCAAGCGCTGCTAATTATTGGACAGTTTTTGTTATAGTGACAGAGAACAAAACACAATCTTTGTCTTTAAAAAGCCATACAGAAGTAATACTGTTTGGACTGCAAAGCCAAGCAGTTGCAAGTTGGGAAATGCCAGTATTTCAGTTTCCCATCCAACCACAGGTTGACTCCTGTGTGTGCTGTAGTACAGCACAATTCATGATTGCACAATGTATTTTCTGTGAGCCAATGACCACCAGAGAGGACTAGGAAACGCTAGCTTGAGTTAGTCTTGCACATGATGAGTATGTGCAAGGATGAGTATGTCCTGTGATGAAAAGGAAGACTCTCCATATGATGTTGTACACGTAACTCTCCATTGGTCTCAGCTTGCAGTCCATGAAATGCACTGACACGGTCAGCCTTTTGTGTCTCATTTAGGGGAGAAAAAAATATTGTCTGTATTTTCAGGAATTAATTATTCAATTCCTGGGAACAAAGAGAGCTTTGTGTTCTGCTTTCCCATACACCTTGTGCTGGGTTGTCTTGGTTTTAGTATGGTCCCAATACTCTACTGACACTGGTGTTTTTTGATTCTAAAATGATTTAAGCTGAAATTAAAAGCCACATCTCAGCTGTGGCTCTGAACTGCTGCCTAAACCTTTGGTCTTCCTCTTCTGTGCAAAGCTTGCAAGGTGCATATTCTGACAGGCCCATGTTTTTCTTTCTTTTTCTTTTGTTCCCATAGAGTCACTTGGGAAATAAGATGTGAAACCCTTGCAAAATCATTTCTGACCTTTATTAAAGTTGTGAGGTCAAATCATCAGTCAAAATAATTGTCAGATTTATATGAAATATTTTTTATTTCTACACTACAATATAATCTTGCTTATACTTGCCTGAATATAGGTAGGCCTGTAGGAAATTTCTGATGATGTCACTCCCTCCCCGAACTAATGCAAAAGTCCCCCAAAAGATGCAGCTCATCAATGCTTAGGGGGTGGTTATACTATTGTCTAATTTTGTCTGTTGCTTAACTAAATTTGCCTAGTATTTGCAACAGTAGAAAATAAATTGATTCTCAGAGATATTAGTGCGTCCGTAGAGCTTTGTCACACTAAATTTCCCTCATGTAGCCCAGATTATTGCAGCAGCCTGTGAAATATGTTAAGACACAGCACTTGCATAAGTTTCTATTGTGAAAGAAGCCTAATAATTTGGAATTTTGTGGCTTTTGAGTGTTAGGCTTTTCAGCCTTATCATTGCCTCAGCATGTGTTTTCCAGAAAATATGGTGTGCAATAGCATTTTGCATTTTGGTAACACCTGATTTTATTGAAGCACTAAAAACATCCTGTAACTGTTAATTAAAATGTAAACGCAACAGGTTAGTCACCCAGTGAGATTAAGAAATCCAGTATGTTTTTTACATGTGTAATAGTATAAAAGTATATTGTGTTGTTGCATTTGATGGAACAGTTAATAATACAAGTTGTGGTAGACTATCTTAATGCCTTGGCTAATAAAACTGAATGTAACAGTTCCAAGATTTCTCATGGGTGCAGTTTACAACAGACATGTGTTCTTCATCACCGTTTCCAGCAGAATGTTGGAAATTGGAGGAGAAGCAGAATAGAACAAAACACACTGGAAAATGCTGGTTTCCAACAGAATGTTGGGTTTGGGGGCATTTGGACTTTTGAGGTCTCTTAGGCAGCTGCTAAAAAAAATAAAAAGCTGTAAAATACACTATTTACTTTGCCATCTTATCTGATCAGGCCGTCTTGTAAACATCCATGCAGAGCTGTATACAACTAGTAACGTATACGAAGGTGGTACTAATTCAGCTATGGCAGCAAATATCTTGAGCTGCTGCTTTCTCCCCCCTCAGCCCGCAGATCTCTGCGGGAGCTTTGCAGGGCAGATGAGCCTTTGGGCAGGGCAGCCGCAGAGTGCTGCTGCTGTATTTTCAGGAATTTCCATATATCTAGTGTGTAGGTAGTGCATGTGTTAGGCATGCACTGTTCTGCAATCGATACAATTTTGCTGCAGATAGTTGCTTTTGCAGTTGGGGACAGGCGATTGCTGCAGGACGCAACGCTGCTCACTCTGCTGCTGCTGCGTTCTTGGCTTCGTGGCCAGCTTGAAGCAACAGTTTCCCAAAGCTGCTTATCTTATGGGCAGGTAGGTGTGAGAAGGATTCCTCTGCTCAGGTTATGATTTGGCCCATCTAGGTTTGCTTGAAGATGGCCTCCCCCTTGCTCAAGGAAGCAAGATGCTACCCTCTTTTTCACAGTGGAGAGGTAGCTCGGTTGTTTCTTAGGGTTTTCTTTTTCACGTTCACATAGTTCAGTGTAAAACTGCTACAATTTGCAACCCTAAAATCCACGAGTAAGTTCTTCAAGCCTTCAGACTCAAGTAATAACCGATACCAAGTATTTTCCATAACATCGATAAAGTTACCACTAAATGAAAGGCCCAACGAAAAGCTACTCTTGTCACTCCCTTGCATAGGAGTAAATTTCCAATTAATCCATGGTTTTCATCAGAAGTAATCAAAAAGAAATTAATGACTTGAAGAAAATACTTAATTTTTTTTAAGTGGTACTTATTAAGAATTTAGTCTTTATTAAAAAGAGACTCTTTTCACATGTTCCTAAAACATGTGTCTATATACTGCTTTACTGCTAAGCAGTATATAGACAAGCAAGGGTGGAATTAATCCAGGATTTCCATGTAGTGCATATATTTGAGACTATGTATAATAATAACTAAATATATATATTGAGAAATGTTTTCATATAACTGGATATATTTATCCAAAAGTTGCACTAAAATTGTTACAGTTTTTACAGTACAAAGAGCTGTACTTAAGAAATTCAAATATCTGCTTATTTTGAAAACTTGGGCGAGTCTCCGCAGGCCGTGCCCACCGCGAGGCCTCTTGGGGAGGGCCCATTTTTTCCCGCTCCCAGTCGGGGCGCCTCGTTCCCTGGCGTCAGCAGCGCAGGGCCTCGGGGAACACGTGGGGCCGGGGCTGGGGGCTGCCCCTCGGCCCCAGGCATGTTGTGGCAGGGGGGCCGCAGACAGGTTTGGTGGACAGGGATCAGCTTCCCCCAGAGATAAGGCTTATAAACGAAGCTGTTTATGTTGGAAGTTCAGCGCGTGGGTTACAGGGGGCGGGGGAACGCCGCCGTGCAGCCGACGGCTAAACATTTTGACTGTCCACACACGTGTTCCCTGACACGCTGGTTAGTTCCTCTAGTCCTCAAGCTAAACACAAAGATGAGCTCCCGGGATCCGTGTGAGTTTCTTGGTGTGTTGTGGATGTGATTCAGTGGAAAGTATTTGTGATCCAGAACTCCCAGAGGACGGTGAATCTCACTCTGTGGCTGCCTGACTAACATTTACCCAGCCAGGAACACCAGGAAGACACCACAAAAGCTGCCACGTGGCTGTATTAGAAAAAGTACAGGGGACCTCGTACGGTTTAGCCCGGTGATACTTCCCTGCTTGAGTGTGTCAGTCCTTTCCTTCATGATAACAGAGCAACTGGAAAAAGAACATGACACAAGCCCATATCAGGCATTGCCGGCTCCGAGGTCTGTAGTGCTGCCAGTGTGGGTTCCTGGGTTATTCCTTAATAGGGAACTCACTGGTGCTTTAAATCCCATGTGATCCAGTGCTCAGGAGCCAAAACTGCCCTGGAAAATGAGCAAGAAGATCCCATGGTTTCAGTCCTCAAGCTTTTCCCACTGGATTCATGTTACTTAGTAGATAAGACAAGACACTGAGCATTTTCTAATCGACTACTGGGGAGACAAATTGTGTTTGCTGTGGTTTTTTGGATTCATTTTTGTCTAAATTTATAAATATATATTTTCACATGTCCTAAAAAAATTAGGCATACCTTAAAAATCCGTGTTAAAAACCTATGAGCAACAAAGGTAAGAAAATCAGTCTGCTTTTTGCACTTGCAGGGATATTTTGTTTGGTTTTCATGATGTACATTAAAATGTATGGTAGAAGACGATCCCAGTGGAAGCCCAGTGGGTTTTCTTCAGCTTTCATATGTTGCCTATTTATTTTGTCTTCAGCACCTGGGTTCAGTTGGCTCCAAACTGGATAGTAATTTTCATTGAAGTGTTTATAACATGAAGTCTTTTTTTTTCCTCTCTTTTTTAACATGAGACATATGCCTGCAGCTCTGCAGGCCCCTGAATTGTTGCCAACATAGCAAGACAGCCAACTGAAACAGGAAACTGATATGGTGCAATATTCACTAATGATTTATGTTATTTTTCAGGATGCAAATTCAATAGCATTTAGAAGATACTCCTAACATCAAATACGTCTGTTTA
This sequence comes from Tinamus guttatus, assembly GCF_059628265.1. Lineage (NCBI taxonomy): Eukaryota > Metazoa > Chordata > Aves > Tinamiformes > Tinamidae > Tinamus > Tinamus guttatus. Next base: position 9,204,399 of record NW_028288747.1, read on the forward strand.
CCTTAAATGTAAAATGAAAAGAGAAGCCACTTTAAAGTTATGCATCTTTTTAAAAGGTGCTCATACAAGTATGTGGCAATGTTGAGTCTTATTTTCTTCTTTCCAGGCGAGTCACTTCCTTGCAAAGCTTCAAGTTTTGGCATATTTTGAAATTATCTTGCTGTTTTGCAGAGCACACCCAGCCTGGCAAACCAACACCAGTGAGGTATTAGATAGCTGTCAGATTTAAAAATAAGAAAGCTTCTTCATGGTCACCACCCATATTAAAAAAAAAAAAAAAGTCATGGGGTTTTCTGAGGTTTCCTGTAGATTGTAAAATTATTTGTGATTTTTTTTTTCAGTTTCAGTTGTCATATAAATATCCAGCAGACTGCAGTGGCCTTTGTGAATAATTGCATCCTATTCTTGTGATTCCGTAAAGTTGCTTCCGCTGGAAGCACATAAGGACAGACAGCCTTGCCTCAGCTGAAGCCAGTTAGAAAAACTTTTGGTTCTGAGTATTTATAGTTGTTTTCTTCATCTCACTGGTAGCACTGATTCTCTCCTGCTTTCCTCTCATTTTATGAGGCATGAATTCCATCCTTTGAATTATGGGCAGTCAACCGATTTCAGGGTAGCAATTTGTACATATTTTTAATGAAGATGCACTATGTTGAAATATAATATTTCAGGAAGCAGTTAAGTCCAGAGTTAGAATGGAGTCATACAGTTGTCCTTTATCACTGTGTTTTCACCAAAGATATGTCTTGAATTGTGGCTCTTAACCCACTTTTTGAGAAACTGCTGCTGTCTTGTTTTTCTTAACCTCTCAACAGCAGAACCCAGATTATAAAATTATGTTGAAATGCATTTTTAGAAGTTAACAAATAGCTCAGCAGTTTATGGCTTTAAAGTGCATTGTTTGCCCATGTAGCTCACTGGTCAGCATGTCCTAGTTTTCCCTCTTCATCTCGAGCTGTGAAGACTCATGGACCTTGGCTCTGGAAGTCTCCTGTTCAGTCTTTCATTATAGTCGAGATCATTTGCTTCACATATATTGTAATTAGGGGTCAGGTCTTGCTTCTATATAAATCACTATGAGAACATCCAGTGCTTCTCTTGCTTGCAGGAGTTCTGAGATAGGCTTACGAGACAGAGAAAACTATTGTGATGTTGCTTAAAAATCAATTCAGACTTAAGATGTTCAGAATTAAGTGTATTTATTCATCTGTCAACTCCGATGATTCTAAGTTTGTAGTTTATATACGTTCCTTAGAATTTAGTGTTATTACTGTTTTGTTTTCAGTAATATTTAAGTACTGTCAAATTCTACAGAAGTTCAAAAGTGCTACCATATATAAATGAGTACTTTCTTAAAAATCTCTTCATATATAGTCAAACCCGTATTGTAAGCCAAAGAGGTAAGTCTCTTGTTGCTTTTTGTGCTTTAAATCAGCATGAAAGATATTCATATTCCCCTTCTCCCTATTTGTTCGTGTTTAGTTTTAACTTCTATTGTTGAATAAATGTCACCTCTGGTGGTTAAAGTTCAGGTCAGGTTACATTTTGCTGTGACCCTTCCTGTGTTTAGCAGACAGTGGGGCTGGGGTCTGTCAAGATGGGAGAGTTCACAGATCACAGCCTAAGGATTTTTTTCTCCTTTCTTGGATTGCCTTTTGTCAGGCACGGAAAGCAGTAAGTTTGCAAAATTGGATTGGGGCAGCTCCGTTAGTTCTGTGTAAATAAGAGGGGTGTTTGTGCCTGACATTCTTCTAAAAAGCATTATGTATTACTCAGGCTAACTTCAAGCCAGATGTCTGATTCTCTTTTAATTTCCCACTTTCTTCATTAAAATAAATGTTATTGGGGAATTACTTGTTTGATGGGAGGTGGCAACAGCTAGTCGCGCCCAGTTAGAAACATTTATTTAATGAAAAACAATGCTGTGATATATATGACTTGGGTGGACTTCCATTCATGTGAGGAATGTATCGATACAAATCTTGGACTTCCTGCTTTTTCACATCTCCCTCTTCAGACTTCTATTTGTCGTGCTGTGGATCCATATATATGCATTTATATATGCACACCCACATTTATTTTATATATGTCATTATGTTACTTTATACATGTATTATTACATTTTACATTACATATTTACATTTTACATTTACATATTACATTATTAACATTTATAAAATACAGGGACAGATAACTGCTGTTATCTGTTCACCAAACAGAGCTATCCAGAAGATAATTTATTTCCCAGGTAGTTGTTGCATATCAGCACGTCTGGGCCCAAAGGGCTCCCTGAGGTGTGCCAGTGCCATGGACACATCTGCCTGCCTTCCCTGTGCTGCCTTAAGCTGATGCAGAACACATAGCTGTCTCAGAGGCACCCTTGTGTTTGCTAAAAGTTGCTTTCCCAGAATGGAGAAAGTAAATGAGAAAAAATAAATACAAATTTGAAAAGAGCCTTTGTCTAATAGAAGAAAAAAAGAGTAGAGAGTCAGAGAAAGCAAATCTAAGTCCAGAGAGGTTGTGGAGTCTCCTTCTCTGGAGATCTTCCAAACCCGCCTGGATGCCACCCTGTGCCAGGTGCTCTGGGTGTCCCTGCTTGAGCAGGGGGTTGGACTAGATGACCTCTAGAGCCCACTCTCTATCTCTGCAGAAATAGTTTTATACTAGAAGTTCATCTCCCTCTTTCAACAGTGCTTTCCTTCTTTAAAACTTTAGATATCGTACTTCTAGTTAGTGGCATCTGAGCTGCATTCACAGTAGTTCCTTTATAGTCGGAAGCATTTCTGCACACAGAAATTACATGTTTATCTGGCATACAACTTGAAGAATTAGATTATGTGAAAATGAATACATACTCATTTACAATTGGTTTTAATGGACAAGAAATTAAAAATCTTCGCTGTTATTTTTTGCTTCTAATTTCCATATCCATTTTTGATCTGCTTGTCTAGCAATGCAGAGCTCCTGGCAGGTGGGTATGACCTGAGAATGTATCATGCTTTTCATTTTGCAGTGAGTGGGGAGCTTCTGCATCTTGCAGTGCACACATCCCTTCCTTAACTGCCTCAGTTTCCCTGGGTTTGAGGTGCCTTCTTGTGCATTGCCTGGGCAAAAACTTCTTTCAGCCTCTTAATCACAATGGTAGAAAAGGCACTTTTGTTTTCCTTGGTAGCATTTGGATGTAATATCTATTTGTTTTCAGAATATTAGGTAGTATCTCTTTCCTGGGTTGGAGCAGATAAACTGGGATGAGTCATAGAGTGCTTATTTCCAGAGATAGCTTGAGCAATAGAAAAGGGGCCATGAATACTTCAGGCAAAAGTACTTGATATTAGGCTTAGCTGGCATGAAGGTCACTGGTTTTTATTATTTTTCCCCCTCCCTAAGTAGATGAAGGTCTCTTCAAACAGACTGCAGAAATACCAATTAGTGTGTTTCATTCTGAAATGTAATTAGATTTAAAATGTAAAAAATCCCTTTCAGCTACACTATAATCGGGGCCCCTAATTATGAAAGGCATATGTTCCCCTCCATCTTTCCTCCCCTCCACCCATGTAGATAATTGTCCTTCTAGAATGATTTCTTCTTTGTAAAAATCTTTGTGACGTCCTCCTCCCGATTTGCTCAAAGCAACACTGTTATCTGGTGCATTAGTTTTATGCTGTTGGATTCTTGCAGGATAATATACAATGCAGTTACACTCATTACTTGCTATTCTGTGTGTCATCTGTGTTTTGGAATATCTCAAAGCTTGTCAGTCTTCCACTGGGGATTACATCATTTTGGGGGTCTCAACTGCTCTGAAACAAAAGCATACTTCAGGAGGAAAATATGTATGCCCGGACAGTTGGCAGACTTTCAACACTCCAGGCTTGACACAGAGTTAATCGCAAAGAAATGTTTTTTTTTTTTTTTTTTTTGCTATTCATAGTAACTAAATAATTATTTCCGTATATGTTTTGGGGCTATGTGGGTTTTTTGCTCAATGCAGGGATTTCTTTACGGATCGTAATTACTGACAAAAGATACATTTCCATGTTTCCAGCTGCTGCGGGATTTATTCTCAGGTGGTGATTTTGGTTTTTGCTTGGCCTTTGAGTGTTTTGGCAGTCATGGATTCAAATTAGTAGCTGTTTCTACAGCGGTTTAGCTGATGGCGTTTGAAATATGTAGGTCTCAGTGTTGTAGCCTGCCTCCCTTTCTGGGGCAGACCTCTGCAGAAAAAGGTTTCTGCACCTGCTGAACCACCTTGTCCTATATTAAATTATAATCACACAACTCTACTGCAGTAGGGTGGATTTCCCTAATATCCAACGTATACAGGAATCAGAAGACCATGACTTTAGAGCTTTTACAAGAAGTATGCTAAGAAAAACAGCAATGCAAAATTGTGTGAGGAATTTGCTGTTTGCATGCTTAATCTAGGTTCTAATGCTATAATGCTAATATCTTGTGAGGTTTTAACAAAATGCTGCATTTACCTTGTTGGAGGTAAGGATGTAGGTGAATTTAAACGTTTTTAGAATATGCTCAGCTTCAGCAAAGTATCTACCTCATTTTCCCAAAATACCATTTTATTTGCTCTAGCTAGTGACAACAATTTGCCTTTCATTTTGAAAGAGTATTTAGGCATAGAGTGTGGGTAACTAGTATAAACTATTAGTAACCAATACAGAATATAAATAAACTAACAGTAGTAGTTTACTTGAATTTGTCACTTTAACTTGTCATATAATTGGAAAGTACCAATAATAAATTACTGTTGACGGAAGTCTATGCATGGACCTGTTTCTAGCAGATACATACTGTATTTAACACAGCATGTAAATAAGTGGAAAGTGGATAAGAAAAAGGATTGCTTTTATTTTTTAAGAATGCCACTTTCCAAGAACATTCCTATAAAAGATTTCCATAGTTGAATTTATCATAGATCAATGAAATCTCAGTTCCTCTTAATTTTGGTGAGTGACTTCTATTTTTCTTATGTGTGTTTTCATAAAAATTTTGAAACGTAAAGAGATTAAACTGGTTAAGTGTATTCTTTTCAGGGCATACCACTACCAGAGGAGCACTTTATAATCATTTGAACAGAATTGTATAAGACCCTTACTGATACAGTTTAAAGACTATGGTGTTATCTAATTTCCCCTTGGCCTGTATGCAAGTCATGCAGTCAAATATCTAATATGCAGGTAATGCAAATGATCAAGCTTATTGAAGGGTCAGCATAGTTATCAATGGCAGTTGTCCATAGAATCCTTAAAAATGAGCTGAAAACTTATCTTTTGATTTGAATGGTTCTCATCTCATTCTCATCTCTCTCCCTGAGAATGCTCTCAAGAGCATTGCTATTTTTAACTAAATAGTGGTTATGTTTTTCAGTTTACTTAGGCATCGAACCAAAGTTCATTGAAGTCCATATGAATTCCTCCACTTGCCTCAGCAATCTTTGAGTCATGCCCTTAATAAGCTGTTACATTTGCTGTCCAAACTAGAAGAGATTGCAGAATAAAAACTGGTGCGTGGCTGTAGAAGCCAAAATGGACTAGCAATAGCCTGAGGTCCAAATTCTGACTCCAGTCCAATCAGTGGAAGATACAAATACATCCCACAAGAAAACTTTGACTTCTGTTGCACAGGAAAAATATCCTCTAAAAGTGCATGTCAAGTTATGGAAAGGAACCTAACTGTGGTAAAAGCTTTTGGGCATTACAGGCTTCCCCACGCAACAATGTTAATGATGAGAGATGGGACAGGAAAGTGTGCTGTTAAGCAGTAAAACACCATTTAAGATTTTGGAGTGTTAGTGTTTATCATTAGGCAAACATTGGCTCATCTTTGAAGTAAAAAAATGTTTTTGATCTTTGTTTTGAAGATCATTTATTCATCATGCTAGAACAATGATGTTAATACTGCAGACATTTTGGAAGACCTTTCTTGATATAAAAGAAAGATGGTAATGGAAGGAACAACTAAGAAACCCTATATGAAAAACTTTGAAAATATCATTGAGATAGAAAGCCAAATAGTCTAAAACTTAGTAAATAAAGTGTATGGAAATTTTTCAACAAGAGAAAACAATTGTGCAACAGTCGAAACAGTTCTAGTGGTTTATGACTGCAGTTAATACTCCTACCTATTTGGTATACGTTTTTTCCAAAGTGCATCAGATGTGATAACGTATAAGAAGGATAACAATCTTGACTGTGATTGTTGGAACTGTTTGATGAGGTATCATGCAGACAAACCCTTGTTTACATTTTAGACAATTCAGTAGCAGAGGTGCCTTTGTATTAAGTCATGGTTAGTTATGTCATGTGTCTGAGATTAGCTTTTTTGTGGTGGAAAATTCTCAAAAGTGCTCAGCTTGTAGCGCTCGCCCAGAGTTGGGCAAGAGAGGTTGGTGCTGCTCACTCATGAGAATCTCATCTGCATGATTTTTTGGTTGACTTTATGGTCAAGGTGATGGAGCTGTTTCTTTGAAGAGCTTTCAAACATGATTCCCCAGTTATTCTGAAGATTACCACTGAAAGCTCTTCAATATAATTTTCAGTCACTGCAGGGCAAGAGCCCCCTGGCAAGCGAAGGTTAGGTGAAAATTGCTGCTATGATGCTTTGCAGATGCATCCAGACAGAATTTCAGCACAAATTTCTGACAGCTTTTTGTAAAGCAGCAGGACCCTAAAGGGTGCCCGGTACATCATCAAGGACATTTGAAGTTCAGCCTTATCAAAGGGAAAAGTTAAGCTGTGAGGACTGCTCTTTCCCCTGGGTGTCTGCGTTGTGTGGAATGCAGAGCCAGAAATGGTGATCAAAGTGAAGATGTGTAAACCATGAATGCGGGCCCTGCTTTTCAACCCAACTTATCAAAGAGGAAGGTACTTATTAGTACAGAAGTGAGAAGGGAGTGTTGTTGGCCTGCAGTCATTATTATCTGAATTTTTGCATGGGAATAGATGGAGAGAAGCACAGAAAATCTTGCTTCAAACGCAGTCTTAAGCAGTAGTTATTTCATAATTTCCTTCACACAATCAATTCACATTCTTTACAAGTAGCACTTTCTATTTTTTTTTCTCTGCCAATGGAAAACAGAAGCAAATGGTTTGTTTTCCTGTATAACTTTGGCATCTTCCACAGTTCATGAGAAGCATAAGATTTTCTTTTCAGAGATGTGTTGAATGCTAGCTTGCACATAGCTCAGGAGAGGCACGTTTTTCCACTGATACCTAACATGTTATATGCTGCTTTATAGTGCATGTTGTCACTGATGCCTATGGATGATGATTTACTCAGAGTTGCTCAGTTTACCAGGCAAGTGCATGCACCATTGACAAGTCTCATTGTAATTAAAAGTAGGCATAGAATACGAAAGCCAAAGGTCACTATGAAATAATTGTGATGTTTTTTTCATTCTTATAAATACTAATTTAATAACTTAATGCAAAATTCTGACCTAATTTCTTGAATATTTACCAAATAAATATTTCACATGTAGGATAATTAGCAAAAAAGTAGTCAAAGGACATGTCATGAAAAATACACCTTTTTTGTTTCCTACCTGCTATTTTCATGACAATTTTTAGCAGATGTTGTTGGGAGTTTTTTTTTTTTTTTTTTTAAATCTTGCAAGCAGAAGTGCTTGTATAATATACCCAAGGGAGGCATTTTGCAGGGAAGTGAGGTGAGAGGAAAGGCTGGCATGGAAGGAGAGGTGGGAAGAGTCCTGGCTGCTGGGTAGTCTAGACATGGGTTTCATAAACTTTAATGTCAAATGATTAGCACTTTTATCAGCCAAGTTGACAGATTCCACAGCTTTCACCAAGGTATTTTGCTGCTTTTGCTGTTCAGTCTTTCTGCTGGCTGTTGAACTGTTGGTGAGATGAAATAGCAGGCAACCCTTCTTGAGACAGGAGAAGTCTTGTCATTCCTCCTCCAGTGCCTTCATCACTTAGCTCATGGTCTTCATTGTCCTGCACCTTTTGCCCCTCCGCTGCGGTAGAAATGCTAGTAAGTGCTGATCCAGCTGCGAGGTGCGGTGGGTGCCAAACCCCGCTTCTCTCCTCCCTCCCCATTCCCACGTCAGTTCCCTTCCGGCCTCCCTGGAAGCTGTCTGCAGGAGCACTGGTTATGTCATTGCACTCTCTGCTTCATTCATTTTAATCTCACCTATCTACGTTAGGTCACTCCCTGCTCTTCCTGGCTGAGAGTGGCTGAGTGGAGCTCACCCGGCTCGGAGATGGTGCGGCCTGCGCGTGCGGCCTACGCCTGCGGCCTACACCTGCGGCCTGCCCCGCTTCGCTTTTGGTGGAACCCGTGTCGTCCGCACGCAAATTCCTTTATTTCTTACACATAAAGCACTGCACTTTTAACACATGCCTCTAACAAATGCAGCAATAAGCAAAATAGCAATGGCAGGTGCTCCAGTTGCCTTGTGTTTTATACAGCATGCCGTGGTGGTGTATGTTTTATATTTCCACATCAGGAAATCAGCTTCCAGGCGATGGTGTTGCAAAGTAGCCTTACCCCAGCACTACCGATGTGCTAGTCTAAGTCCTTGCTATATCTTTTTCATAGTTTATCCTTTGTGATCAGTAGCCATAAAATTGCATTGCTTCACAAATGAATAGTGCCTGTACACAGTATTTAGAGTTACCAGGTTAATCAGAAAGCTGTGCAATATCTAGTCACATCTGTTTAAGCAACTACATGCCTTAGCTTCCCTTCGTTATTTTTTGATAGATAATTTTTTGTCCACAGATTTATGGATGTGGATGGATTTATTTATGGATAGATACGGATTTATTTATGGATGGAATGTGAAAATCACTTTTTTAAAAATTTCCAGAAGTATTTATTTTTAATCAATTAAGCAAAGCTTCCTTAAATGTGCTGAAGACTTTTTAAAATAATGTCAGATAATTTGATGAATTTAAGTGTTTTTCCAATTAATAATAGAACCAACAGATTGTAATGTACTGAAAGTCTAGCTTGGGTTACTATGTAGTTTTTATCTGTAAATTGGAAAATGGTTCTCTGTATTTAACAGCCAAGGATTTTCCCAGCTTTGAGTGAACTTTTGAGTGAGCCTTTGAATTGGGCTAAATGAATAAACTGACTTAAGGAAAATGTGCTGTCTGCACCTGCAGAAGAAGCTGTAGCTGCCAAAAGATGGCTGAATACTTCAAAAAAAGACGTGGATTTCTAAGAGAGGCAGTGATTTCGCCCAGTTCAGTACTTTGATGTTACCTAAAAGTTCAGTAGAAAATGCATAGTAAGGCAAATTATAGTGAAGTTTAGGCCTTTAAAAATGATTATAATCTCAATATGAAATTTTAATAAGCAAAAAATCCAACTTCAGTAAAACCACTTGTTGATGGAGCTAGTTTTAATACCTGATTTTCATTCATGTTCTTGTCTCTGCAATCAGCACAGGCTTTTCATATGATTTCCTCTGTGTAGGTAATGAGGGTCAGATGCCAACAGAGAGAGTTATTCATTTAAAAGAAGAAAAAGATAAGCCAGACAGGGAAGCACACGCTCAGTAAGTCACTCAGGCTGGTGGGTGTCTATCCAAGATTTCTGAAAGAATGTCAGAAGGAAGCAATACAATATGTAACTTATTAAAAGCAGTTGCTTCAGGAAAGAAACTGATAGGGTATAAGTAGCTTGTGTTTGATTATGAATCTTACTCCTCTGCTGTTGAAGACAGAAATAAATGGTTTGTCTTCTTGTATGAAATATAAGAGTCTAAATATTATCCGAAAGACAGCCACCACCAGAGGTTTGTGAATGTTTCTTATCTTGCTGTATGCTCTTTAAGGTCTTGGAAAATTTGGTAGGGTAGAGAAGCAACCTCTTCTGTGTCTGAAGCCTGGTGATGGTGCAGAAGAAAACTCATTACTCCACAGACCAGTCCTTCTGCCTGGCCTTCCTCTCTGCTGCGCCAGGGGTGGCAAGTTCCACTTGTGTCTTACCAAACCGGAACCACATAAGTTTGGGAATTGGGCATTGGGTCAAAACGCACCTGCAGGGAGCCTGCAGAGGCTGGGAGACATCACATGTTTGCCCTTTGAGCAAAATAAATAAATACCAGAACAAGCTGAAAAATAGGGTTGAATTATATGGGAGATATGGGTGAAATATATTCTATTAGTAGTGATGATGTAGTAGAAATAGAAATAAAAGTGCTATATTTCACAGTTGGAAACTTCAAAGGATACTTCTTTCCCAGTAATCCTCTGATCTGCTTCATGTCACAGGTCACTTGTGCAGTATTTACAAACCGCCTGGCTGGAGTAGTCGTTCAGGATTTAAGGTGTTGCAACTTTTTGACATCAAAAGTTCGAGTGCACTGATATTTCTCTGAGAAGTATTTCATAGTTAATTTTCAGTTAGACTCATGTTTATGGATATGTCTACTCAGAATTGATTTGAAACTTCCCTGGGGAGGGGGAAAAGTTCTCTCCTGATAGCAGTGCGATAAGGTTAGATGTGCCTGGTAGTCGGCCGCGTGCTACTTTGAACACGGGCAAAGAAGGAAGAACCAAGTGGGAATCAAAGCCTTGGCTTAAGGATTGACCTGTGTGTGACTGAGAAATTTGTGAGAGCTCTAGGTTCCTGTTTTTCTGTGCAAAAAAAATGTAAATATAAATATTCTCCTGCATACTGTTTTCTCACCTTTTAGAGTGAAATACTCAAATAGCACTCTGTTCATAACTACTGTTTTAATTTTGAAGGTTGGCTGAAAATCATCCTGGGAGCCTGACATTTAGCATGTACTACTATATGCACATAGAGTGTATATGCGTCTAGCACTCAGGAAGTGATGGATTCTTGCCTCTAAAGTTGATATCATCCAAAGTAGCCCTTTTCCTCCCCTCCATGTCATGAAGATTTGGGAATTTAGTACTGATCAGACAACTGCTAGTTGCCTCAGTTAGATGGGCTCTATGCTTTAGTCTTTCTGTAGCATAAATTTATTTCTAATCGTCTTATTACTCCAAGAAAAGGACAGCTTAAACTGACTCCTGCAAGTCCTTATGCAGCTTCTTGCAAGCCCTTCAATATCGATGTTAGGCGCAATGGCAGATATTGAAACAATATTGAAACAATTTGTTTCATGTTTTTCTTCACTTTCTTTTTTTTTCCAAGAAAGGGGAGCTTATTCAGATTATTGCTGTTGCTCCCAGGAGAAAGGACTGAGATCCTAGGATCATAGTTGAAATAAAACTCCAAATATTTGTTCTTGCAGAGGCAGGACTGCATAGGTCCTTTGTCCGTGAATGATTTGAAGGGAGGATATTTTTTCAAATCTGTTTAATTAAGATGCCTCTTCAGTTCTCTCTGTCCTTCATTTCAATAGTTTTTCAGAGGCTTTCAGACCAGAACTGCACAGGGCTCTATTTCAAGTGCCCTGTAAAGACCTGATAATATAGCCTCTGTGGCCGTGGCACAGGCTCTTCCTTATATAGCTTTTGAACAGAATACGCTTGTTCTGCAACAGATCTGGTGTTGTGTGTTACTGATAACTATTCTCAAGCCTGTATAAATGACATTTCCAGAAACTTTCTTCCTCCCTGATAACGATCTGGTAGTTTATACCACTTTCCAGAAGTGTATATTTCTGTTTAGATTTTAAGATGCATTTAGTATTTAGTATGTTCGAGGTAGTAATTCTTTCAGTATCTGCCAGCTAGATCAGTTTTGAGAAGAGTCTCTTCAAAGCAAAGTCTGTTCAGAATTGCCTTATTTACGTGCAGTGTCTGTTCCACAGCAACGCAGTCAAAGAAACGAAGCATCAGTTCCTGTTGACTAAAAAAGAAAGGGTTTCAGAAAACAGGTATGATTTAGAAAGTCATTTATGAGGACTCTGTTTCGAGCAGCTGTGTACTTGTACGCCTTTCATACCGTATGTTTAGGACTTTGTTTTTTGAACAAAGCGCTGACAGATGTGGAGATGACAGTGGGTTGTGTGAGAAGGGATTTGCTGGGTCCCAGGGAGGTTTTTAGTGCAACTCTTCAAGGACGGCTCTCAGGACAGTTGTATCATCCCACTAATGGCTTTGGCAGGAGTGTCCGTATAGTTTGCTGATGACCCAAAGATGTCAGTACAGAGGAGGCTGAACTGTCATGCAGGCAGGAACTGGACAATGTCAGGATTAACTGAACTAGAGCAGGATTTTTTAGGCCAAAATATACAGTGGGACTAATAATGAGATTTTGTTGACTGAGGATGAAGTGGCACCCTCAAGAAAGGTTTGTTGTAGCAGAAACGAGTTTAGAAAAGAGCTCGTGGGATGCTAAGAGAAGTAAAAAGGAGTAGGGATCTTCCAGGATGGAGACGAATGCTTTGTAAGAGCAAGTAGAGAGCAGAGGAGTATTTCTTGTGGGGAGACTTAGTAGTTTGAAGTGCATACCATAGCAAAATGAAGGTGAAGAGAGGAAATGTTTGCTCTGTCTGTATGTTTGTGAAGCAAAGAACAAGCAGTGGTGTTGACTGCTTGTACCTGAGGACAATATTAGTATAAAACCAATAGCATAAATTTGTTTGTTAATAATTTGAGAAGATAGTAGGAGGCATCTAATTGTGGAGTAGTGCAATTCTAGGAAGGACAGAGGGAGCAAAAATCCCCCTCCCAACCCTTTCTTCCAACAGCCCAATCAGTAGCATGGTGCAATGCGGTGACTTGCAAAAGCAAGAGACTTCCGTAGCAAGGGCATGACTTCATTGCCATGCAAGACGTTTCCATTCCTTTTTTTGCTTTAAGTTAGCTGATAGGTACTAGAATAGTGAACACGTGGTGTTGGGGTTTACAAGAGCTATAATGTCTCTCCTGCCATCTCTTCCAGACTGGAGAAAACAACTCCAAGTGCAGAGCAGCTCTGTGTTTGGCTCCTGAAAGCAGGTGCTGCAGTTATGGCAGGTTCAGCTGTGGTCTTCTGGGATGGGGTCTGTTGGCACAGTGGATTCCCATCTCCTAATTCTTCATGTGATCTTTTAAAGTGCCAGTTTGCTATCTGAAAAAGCAGACACAAATCACATATTTGAATTTTAAAGTCTATCTTCTAGTTATATATTTTGTATATTGCCAAATATCAGTTTAAATGGTTTCAGGAGGCCTTTCACAGTAACAGATCTGAGCTTGATCATTGACACGTACCAACGCTTTACAAGATTACCCTACTCCAGGTCATGCTATTTCCTCTCCAAAAACATTGAACGTTCAATAAACAGGACAAATGTTTTCATTTCCTGCAATGCAACATGCACAGGAAGTCTGCAGAATTTGCAAAAGCAGCGTTGGGCTTCCCATTCAAATATTTGTTATTGGGGTCAAAAAGCAGGAAGCGCAACGTGCTTTGCGGCACTGCAGAAATAGCACCACTCAGGAGGATAAAAATCTGTGCCTTGCACCGTGCTCTAGGCTGCAGTAAAACAGCATAGAACCTCTGGAATAGAGACCAACTTCTCACAATAAAATCATTAAGCAGCTTCTCCTTCATAAATGTAAAGAAATGCATAGACAGTACTGTAACTTACTGTTGACAGTGTTAAATACAAAACCACTTTTCATATGAATTTACTGAGAGATCATTTTACACATTCGAGTGATAATAGCATTTCCTTATGAAGCTGCTCCCCCACTTATCCACTACTATTTAGTTAAAGCTACTCATTTTAATAAGCTTATATTGCTTGATGTCTACCAAAAATTACTGTCCACTCAAAAAAAAAAAAAAATCTCTATTTTAGGAAGAGCTAAGTTCTCTTACTCCAGTTTGTCTGGAATCTGGTGCGTATTTAATAACCGTTAATGCGCTGTGTGCTTTAAAAAGGACATCTAGCACTTTAAAAAGCATCTAGCACGTTATTTCCGAGCACGTTATTTCTGGACAGCTTGCTTTAGTCCTTTCTGCATCTTTAAAACTTCCCATTGATTTAAAATAATTTTTCAAGATGAGAAGGGACTCCTAGTATACATCACTTCTTACAGAGTTTGTAGATTTTTTAGATCTTTATTACAAATGTATTTTAAAAGTTTACTCTTAAGGCAGTCAGGGTAGGATCCTTTCAGTGTGGGCACCTGCCCTGGCCTTGCATAGAGGTTCTCCTGTTCACACCGTGCTTTCCCGTGGATTCAGGCCTTTTCGGTGCAGGTAGCATTGCTGCACAGATTCAGCCATCGCTGCCTCCTCAGCAGCAGCTAGCGGTGCTTGTTGTAACACCCTCCCAAAGCTTGGAAGGCCTGGAAATGTGCCTAAACCCACTAGATCAGGCTGCAGCAGGAGCTGGCCAGGCCACCACCACCGCAGGCCACGTCCACCCTCGCTGCTGTCGTGGCAGGACGGCCGCTGGGAGGCTGCCTGAGCGCCCAAATCTGAAGGAGGCCTCAGCAGGCAGCGTGTGGCCTGGGGGCAGCACTGCGGCCGTGCACAGTGGTTCCAGCTCTCGCCACCATCGCCCTTCCCTCCTGTGCAGCAGGAACCGCGCGGAGCGTTGAGGCTGCCCGTGCTGCCGTGAGCACCCGAGAGCACCTCGGATTCCCTGCTGCGAAGCACGGGCACGCGCCTGTGCTGTGCGGCACCGCTCTGCAAGCGCCCGCGGCCTGCGCGGAGAGCCCGTGCCGGCCCGTGGGAGGACCTTGGGCCACGCGGAGCAGGTTTGTTCCATGCCGAGTAACAAGGGGAGTCACAGCTGAACGTGAAGGCAGGGGGAGCAGGGATGCCCAAGCCTGATACCCACGTCCGAACGGTTTAAGAAGTATGCAAATCTGTGGACTTTCTCCTCTTCAAATTACCCCTTACTAGCTTTGGCTGCATACCTAAGTTTAAATTTCTAGGAGGAAGCACAGATATAAATATTCTTTCATTTAATTAATATTTCCACAAATCTACAGTATTTTCTTAAATCGGTTCGCCACATATTTGTCTTCTGAGGACATTCAAATAAAATTTCAAAGAGGCATCTATCTGAAGCGTAGCTGCTGGAATTGTGAGCAGCTGGGTAGGTGAACTGCACAGGGTAAATAATATCCCAGGTCAGCAGGGGAGGTCAATTTGTAGAGAACTGGTGCATTTTTTAACTTTCAAGGTTGCTTTAGAGACTGCTGTGCAAGTCGACCCTCAAAATTATAAGACAGAAGAAACTAATAAATATTTTTATGAATGTAGGCATTAACAATATGAGTGGCTGCAGTAACATTTATGTGAGCAAGAATTAAACAGAAGGCATTTTTATAAGAAAGAGTTCAAGTTTCTGAATAGCCCATAAGAAAACTTAAGGTGGTTTGAAGCTTGGATTTGTTCTTTTTTGACTGAATGTTCAGTTTGAAGTGAAGTTAAAACTTTCACTGAAATATTCCGCAGTGCAGGAAGTTGGGAAGGCTCCGTCGGCTCTGGAAATGCGTTGCCATGCAGCGGGGGCTGAGCCCGAATTTATGGAGAGGCTCCGCGCGCATCGCGCTCGGCTGCCAGACCTGGAGAGCCAGCAAGTGTCTAATGTAGATTTGTGCTGTAATAAATGTCAGATACAGAGGTGTTACTGAAACAAATTGCTAAAATATTAGGAGAAAATGAGAATGTGCATCGAGTGGCAAAAGGCTAATGACTGACTGACTGACAGAGACCAGAGAGCATCAGAACATCTTATTTTTAAAATAAGAAAGGGGAATGGGGAAGGCGGTTCGCACACTACCCCAACCCAAAGCTAATAGCAAGTCTCTCCTTGCCTGATAAGGAGCTAGGGTTTCACCCGCTGTGTGCAGTAGTCCAGTGTATTCTCCATTAATTTATTCTGTGTCAGTAATCCAGGAGCTAGGATGGTTTGTGTGTTTGTGAAATAGTTTCTGCATCTCCCAATTAATAATTGCTCTGCTCCCCAGCCCAATGAAAACATTCCCTGCTCTCTTCAAAAATGCACTTCAGCAGAGACAACCAGTGTCTGCTAGGCCAATAAAATATGTCTGGGAAGACTCTGCTGCTTTTTTATGTTAACCTCTGTTGAAAGCAGGAAGTCAGAAAAAAATGGGCTGAAATAAGCTTGGATAATCTCACAGCCAAGTCAGGTTGAGTGCATTTTTTTGTCTGTTGTTTTGGAGAGTCTGTAATCCTGTCATTGTTCTGGAATACATGAATTTCAGCATGCTAGAGGGATTACCTGAAGAGAGGCATTTTCTGTATAGCAAACCTGCTGCATTCAGGCAACAGCTTGGAGCTCACGTGCCTGACAGGTAGATCACTTTGCTGCCTGACTTCAATAGCAATGAGCTGTTTGCTGCCGTCTTCCAAAAATGGAGCGGTATGTCACTGTTACTTGCATCGTCCAGTTGCAAATCTTAGGCACATCTTACAAAACAAACAAACAAACAAACACAACCCCCCAGGCCTCACGAAGGAAGCCTGTCTCAGTACATGCTTGGCTGGGCGACACGCAGCAAGAAAGGGAGCCACATGTTCCTGTCTGGAAAGCGATCGGATACGTCGCTCTGCGCGTTACAACGTGGCTGCACGTGCGCATCTGTGCCCGGGGAGACACGCGTGCTTCGAGCTCGTGCTGATAATGAAATCTCCAGTCTCAAAAGAAAGATATGGTATAAATGTATAAAATCTTTTAGATGCTAAGCTTAGAAATTCATTGTAATCTAGTCCTCCTACTTTAAAGATTAAAAAGTGCTACCTCCTACTAAGGGGGCAGAAGTGGTTCTGGAGTAGCTAGCTGATTCTGTAGGTAGCCTCTATTTTAATTCGTTATTAAGTGAAAAAGAGTACATTAACTAGCTATAAGTGCAGATCATATATATAGATACACATATGTAGCTCTATATAAAATAGCCATTGTAATACTATATATGTGCATATTCTGGAGTGCTGATAGTCTTATGGTGGGTTGTAGTCATGCAGCACTCATTTATCACGTGCCTTTGACATTCTCAACTGCTGGCCATTAATCTGTTTTCCAAGACTGTCTGCTGTTCCTGTCCCCAGGCAGCTTTGCATGCATAGCTTCCATGCATAGAAAGGAGGGGGAAATAAAACAAGGCTGATACAAAACTGGTTTCTTTCTGTGCTTTCAGAGATAGAACATCCCCCAGATGTCCTCTCAGCAAGGCCTGTTGTGAGTAAGATTCAGTCCAGAACTAGTGGTGAAATACGACATTAATAATCTGGAGAGCGGAGAGCCGGCACTTTGTGCCTGGGCAAGCTGGGTTCGCAGGTATTGAACCTTGATAGCCCCGTAATATACTTGAGGTTAGCAGCAGAGACTTCTTCTAGTGATGTACATAAATCATGTCCTGATCCACACTAGAGTTGTTTTAATACTTGATTGGAAAGGTTTACATAGTTTAAATATTTGGTTCAGTTTTCAAATTATATCTGGATTCACCAAGGTTTTTGAAACTTGACTTGTACCCTCCTTGCTGGAAGTGGAAGAGCATTCGTTACTCTCTCTGCTCCCAAGACCTCACTTCTCCTCCCTCTCTGTTCCAGTGCAGGGGTGCCCAGGGACTGTGATTGCTCGGTGTGCCTGTGCTTTGAGCGCACTCCTGAGTCCTCCTGTTTCAATTTCATCTCTCTGTCATTAATTGGGCGTATGCTATCTAGAGCAAAAGGAGTCACTACGTAACATCTACTAAAAGCAAGCAAATTGTCAACCCTCCAGAAATGCCCCCTAAAGGGTAGAAGTTACTGAGCAAATTCTCTGCATACACACCCTCTACCCCTTCTTGATCCCTATTCACCCTGGGCCCTGCTGCTCCCAATAAAACCCCTTGTATCCTTAGTACTTTCCAATGTCCAGGCCTGACAGGCAATTATAATTACACATTTGTAATTGCTAAGTTGTATTGAATACATACATTCAATATACTTGAGATTTATATTTCACTAATGCATATTTTCCCCAAAAAATGACTATACAACTGTCTGTATTTCTGCTGCAATTCTGTCTGTAGGACAACAAAAAATAGAGCATGAAGTCTAGGTGCAAGCACCGATCCACCTTGGATCGTGGTCTCCCTTTGCCTATCATGATGTCCTGTATTATTTGCTTAAAGTAGCCCCTTTGGGGGCTCCTGGCATTAGGACTGGACAGGCAGCGACCTTTCTGCAAACAGCTGCAGCACGATGATGATTTTGAGTGCAGAAGGCAGATCCAGGGATATACTCGTGTTTTGGGGGAAGGGGAGAAGTGTCAGACTTGTACAAATGAACAGCGAGTTCATGAGTTCTTTACTACAAAGGATTTTGTGCGTTTTTGTTGCATTTGATGTTCATTATGCTCCACATGATCCGTTCTTTCCGTGAGGAATTCTGCAGATGTGAAGGCTCACATGATGGTTGGTTTAATTAGAAATAAACTGTCAAGAAATTTGGCGCATTTTTTATTCTGTAATCAAATGACAAATGTTAAGCACATGAAGACCAACTGATTCCTGGAGCAATTTGACTGATTTTAGTGGCATTACAGCAGGGGTATTTTGGCCTATGACATTAATTTCAAATATATTTTTAATAACTTTTCAAATTAGTCTTACCAACTAAAATGTCTGGTAAAAGAACAACTTGAGATCTAGGAAAAGCGTTGTCCGCTGTCCTTCTTCTCCTTGGCATTCATCTGCTTGGGAATTTTCTCAGTGTTGTTATGTAGTTGAAGACCAGTACGGGAGAGAAGAGAGTGATTTTATGAATCCCTTCTTTCTTCTTTTCTTTGGGGGAGGGGGGCAATGATTTTGCACATTACTGAAGGTTCTTTTCTGCAGCTATTAGTTGAGTGGCATTTGTGCAAATTGCCTCCTGAAGTAGCTTGCTGCTGGGAGTTACTGGTCATAAGGATTGCAGAATTGGGCTCTTAAGTTGCAATATTGTCAAAAAAAATGTTGCAAATAATAATAAGATCGTTAAAATATTTTCATGAGAATTTGGGTTGAAAAATAGCCATTTGTTGCTCCTTTGCTACAAATGTTAATTTGTATGTGTGCCTGTACTTATTTCCAAGGTGCAAAATTAGCAAGTGACTTGTGGCACGAATCAGTAACGCTATTGTGCCTTGTGAAGAAGTGAATAAACCAGCTATTTTAGCCCCGCGCTAGGCTTCCCCTCTCCTGGGCTTCCTCGCGGATCCTTTTGAGATATATCTGTTTGTAAAATAAAGCCACTTTTTATGCTTTTTAGTACTTGCTGACTGTATGCCAAAGAATTCTATGAAGTATCTGTGAATATACACTGAGACAACACTATGCTGCTTCCCTTATTTCCTGTAGTGAATGGCCAGCCCCGATGATAAACTGTAACACTACTCAAGGTAGGAAGAATCAGCTGCCAGAGACTATTTATCACTTCACTGGCTTTGTACCATGCATATCCGTCTGAAGTTAAATTGAGGTTATAAGAGGAGTGTTCTTCTTTTTTCCAGCTTTGCCAATGATAGTATCTTGCATAAAGATTAAAATAGAAGCTCAGTGTTTAGTCCTTAGATGTTCCCCTTGCATGAGAAGAAGATTAAATTGATATAAAAGGTGACTCAAATGCCTTCAGTTTCTGCTAACTGATTCTATAATGTTAGTTTTACATTAACTTAAATAAGATGAATATCTTCGAGGTACTTGAAAAAGGAGAATATCTCTTTCTAATAGCTGGCAGGATTCAGAATGAAACTTTACAAGCTTGAGGTCAGGTTTCATGTAGAGGTTTCATGTAGAGGTTTCATTCATTCCTGGATATTTTAAGAGTTCTTAAAAATATTAGTATCTCCTGTCCTTTCATCATATTTTGCTGCTACAGAGAGATAAGTAAGTGATTTTCCTTTTGTCTGTATAACCTCATTTTAGAGATTTATAGAAAGTTTAAGCTAAAGAAAAACATGTAAGATTTTTCTAAGGCGAAGCATTGGCCAGTAGACTCTCTATAAACCCATAAATCCAAGTGAAGTTAATTTTACATATCTTTCCTACAGTAGAATGAGAGTTGCTCTTTTAAGAAGTTTGTCTCATACAGTGTCAAGGACCATGAACCCCTTGATGTTTGAGATGACCGTGCTGTAAAATGGAAGCATCATCAGCACCAAATGAAGCTCAGCAACTTGGCACCTTTCCTTTCCTCACATCCAAAGCAGATCCAATGCACCTTCGTTATCGGTGCTCCTTGTGTTCTGATGGCAGTCATTGTATTAGCTATTGCTTCCATGTGAACAGCAACAAAAAAGAATTGAAGAAATAACACACTTGACTTGAAATAGGGTGGCACTGGAGACGCAGTATGCCCTGACTGATGATACACACCATGTTGCAATGTATCTTCAAATAATTCAGTAAATGTGGTTGTTAAAAAACGTGTGTTTGTAAAGAGATTTTCCCTGCAATTATCCAGGTGCTTTAAAACCTCTATCCCTATAGCCTGCAGTTTGCTAGAGTTTTACATGTTATTTTTGATCGGTCAGCTCGTGTTGATACGAGCACTGGCTGCCTGTCTCATCCACCTGAGCAGAACAGAGCTCGGCTCGGCCACCCCGTCGTCCAAAGAGGAATTGCTGGAGAGCAGAGCTTTTGTTCTGAGCGATTCCGTGGCCCCCCAGCCGCTGCACACAGCGTAGCCGGTGTCCCATGGCTTTCCCAAAACTTGGCAGTGGCAAAGAGTTAAATGGATGAGAGGGTGTGGTGGGAGAGATTGAATTTGGGATAAACAAAAGCAAGGGATCTTTTACTTCCAGACCCTGGGAAGAGTGTGTCTGTAAGAGGCTTTTATGAATATTTTGCATATGTTCCCGCAGCTTTAATTGGGTATATTTTAAATTAATAAAAATATTTAATATAAGTAAGTTCATTTATATAAGCAAAATACCATCCAGTAATCAAAACTATTTTTTTTCCTTTAAATTGTAGCAACAGAGCATTTATTTATGTTCATGCTTTTCTGAGCATGTCAAAAATGCTTAGTATATCACTTGAAAAATGTTAGTGCAATAGCTGTGTTTTCTTTCTGTATCATGACATGAAAATGCATGATAAAAATGCCATGAAGGGAAATAATTAATTGCTAGTCCAAGCCATAGAGACTGGCTGACTACACAACACCCTTAAGTAATTAAATTGCTTTAACCACAGCTAGCTGGGCCAGATTGCTTTATATGTTTCCCGCCCCTCCACCCAGTATTCATCATTTAATTTCTCTTGATGTTGACCTTGCTGTAAGCTAAAAACACACAGATAATGTGTCAAAGCCAAGTCATAATTTTGTTTTTGTTTTATGAAAGAAAATGGTTGTTTTTACTCCATTATTTTAATATTTTTACTTTAAAAAAACTTCAAAAAGGTTAGTCTCTCTCAGTGCTTTGATATCTTTGGGGTTTTCTTTCATAAAGAAATGGTGACATTAAAGCTACTCATGTTAAAGGTGACTTCTTTTGATAAAAATCCGGTTCTCATGATTTGCTGCCTGGTTTTGCCATACATTCCTTATTCTTTTGAATTTTGCTCCTACAAGAGTAGCTAAATAAATACAGTAGCACAGAAGCAAATGGAAAACATCTGCTGTTCTTATTTGGGAATTTAGTGAGTCAGGTTTTGTGAACATTTGAACTCAGCACTTTTGCATATTTGTAGAATTATATGTAGTTTGAAATTATTATTGTAAAATATATAGTTTAAGTGCATAATGTGAGGAGTGTTGAGAGTGCTCTCTTAGAAAAGCCAAAGCTGCATAGGAATAAAAGGAAGCCTTTTTGAGTAGGGTTTGGTTTTGTTCTGTTAGTTTGGTGAAATGATTCGGGACCTTTAGGGAAGAAGAACAGTGGACAGGACCAAAGCTCCACACAGCCTGGTGTCCACGGCTGCCAGCGGCCGGTACACGAGGTTCAAGACCAGCTCCTGGGAGAGCAATGTGCCCTGATACACCCTCCTCTTCTGCAGCATTCAGAGGTGTGAAGATTTTCCTGAGCTGGAGCTTGTGATAGCAGCAGTGCGGTGGAGATACTGTGAGGCGGATCTGACCAGCCAGAAGGGTATCTGAAATGGATTCGAGCACAGACTTTGCACATGATACAGGGAGGTATTCTAATGTGGCTTTAAGGGTAGGTCACTAGAATGCAGAAACTTAAAAAATAGAGGAAAAATACAATAAAGAGGAGTGAGTTTTACCTTAAATATTAAGAATGCATTTCTCCATGTTTCATTAAGTTAAAAATGACTTTTTTTTCTGTTTTTAATTCCTATTTTTATGTCAGTGATGTTATTGTGCAAGTTCTCTTGCTGTCTCTCATTCTGTCAGACCAAGTGCCTATTTATTTTCAGCAGTCTTCCACTTCTTTGCATTCAGTGCTTTATTCTGTGCATAACTGGTATTTGGGACATATATAAGTACCACCACATAACCAGAACTGGATGTGATTCCATTATGTCACCTACTGCCTCCCATTTGTGTGTCTCTCCATGTGGAGAATTCCTGAAAATGCTCATTAATTCAGTGTCTATTCTGTCATGTTCATTGTAGCAGCCTTAAAGATAGAAGACTTCTCTTCCCATCTGTCCTCTTTGCCTGTAAATTGCCAAAAGTGGGACTGAGTAATTCATCTACCAAAGTGTAACTCTTCCTAAACTATATTTAACTTCTTACTGTCGGATATGAAACAGCTTTTTTTCCCACCAAGTGCCAAAATGCATTTTCTTGCAGGCGCCACAGAGATTATGTGACATCCCAAGTGAGTAACCGGGAAAGGGGCAGAGTGTAACTGCACATCTAACAGTGCAGCTGAACCACAGCACGTGTGTTCCCCGGAAACAACACTGGTTCCCAGCTTATTTTGGAGTGCCAACAGCATTAGCTGGTTTCTGACCTCGAGGCCTGACTTGAACTGTGCGTTCAGTCCCAAGGTGCACATCCCTGATGCGGCATGAGGGGTGAGCAGTGCTGAGGAGGGTTGAGCAGTGCTGATGGGGAGGAGCGAGCAGTGCTGCTGAACTCCCAGGTAAACAGCACCGCTTCCAGCCGTCCCTGGAGATGTCATCGCAGTATCGCGGTGTCGCACGGTGACCTCTCAGGTGGACAGATCTGTCAGTCCAGAGCAAGCGGCAAATTCTTAACAGGAATAAACTGGTGGAGCTCTGTTTTCCTCTGGGGGATCTGTGCTCTTTTAATCCAGCTGAGAATTTGTCCTGTAGGTTTGGTTACCTCTATGGATGTGGCTGGTCATCGCCCCTGTGGAATGCTGCCATCCACAACGAGCTAAAAACATATTTAGCACCTTTTCCTCTCTGAGGGCTCCATTTTTTTTTGCCTTTCAAAATATCAGTAAGATTGAAGATTCCCCTGAGACTCCTACTGATGAGAAAACCAAAAATCACTCCCTTCCCCATGAGAGTTGTTCTAGCAGAAGAGGATGGCTACATAAGACTTGAAATGAAGGGTTTCAGATATCCCACCTGCATCAGACACACATCCTTTTGTTGGTCTTGCTCCCTGTTGTTATATTTATGGGCAGAAAGGAAGGACTAGCTATTTTATAGGGAATTTTCCATCCTTCATCTCTGTAATGCTAGAAAACTTTGGTGTCCTAGCTTATATTTACATTGGAAAATGAGGGTCTTGTATTTTTTTCCTGTTTGAATCTCAACATATATAACAAGAAAAAAGCTTTTGCTATCATGAAGTTACAAAAATGGAGGATAGGAGTACACTGGATGCATTTTTATAGCATTGCTCACAAGCGGTAAGGATAGAAGCCTCAAAGGAGGACTTAGAGAAGATGCCACTTCTGTATTTTCTTTTGCCTGCCTTGTCACTGGGCTGTTCTGGGGAGGAGAGATCTTGTGGCATCAGTTACTCAAGCTTGGGCATACCTGAAAGTGCAGGGCCCGGAGGCTGCTGGAGGGGGCTTAGCATTATTAGCATCTCTGTGGCAGCATCTTCTTCTGCGACCATTTTCTATAAGGCAACAGTGTGAAGAGGCTCCTTGAGGGCCAGCATTAAGGTTATCTTCTACAGTTTTGTATGCGGAACTGCTCCTTGGAAAGATCAGGAATGTTAAGATTCCTTTGTGTCATTTCAGCCCTTCAAATGATGCCAGTGTCAGGAGGAAGACCTTACCCTCTGCTTTATGCCATCATCTCAGATGCTGACACTGCCCAGACAATCAGTAATACCGTTGGCTAAACGCAGTCATTTCTAGATGCAGGGCTTTGATTTGGTACTTCCCGTCTTGAATTTCTGTACAAAGACTGGGGAATCCTCATCATATAGATGTGGATGCAAAGACAAAAAGAGAATGATCCTGGAAGCCAGGATAAAAAACAAAGTTTCCTAATTCCCAGTCTGATTTCCTGAGTAGTGATCCTGTTTTTTTCCTTTCCAGAAACACCTTACATGACCATACTCTTTTCTCCTATCTCCTTCTGTTACTATACTAGGCCAATGTTCAATTGAATCCCTTTAATGATGTTCTAAGCCTACGCGATTCCTCGTTGTGGGCAGCCAAATTTTAAACAGGCAGGACAAGTATTTCTGCTGTATCCTTGTGCTTATCGAGGTGTCATGTTGGACTAAGTACATTCTGTAAAAATTATTCTTCGTTGTGACAAATCCATTGGCTAGATTACAGCATCGACAAATTTTTACCAGATTTTTACTGCCAAGTTCACTAAGAGCACATCTGGAACTATTAGACTTTGCTGTGTCTGGCATATCGTGTTCCTTTTCCATTTAATACAGGTTGGTCATCTTTGAGAGCAATCTTAGCTGCAGCCTCAGGTCCTTTCCCAAGGATAATGTAAAGGAATTGTCCGAGTTTGCTTTTCTCTCTCTGACACCCTTAGTGAAGTTCCATTAACCAAACCGAGGAGGCATATGAGAGCTGTACTTGCATACTGATTTATCTCTTAGAGAGCTTTTTTGTTAAGAAGTATGTTAGTGTGTATGTATGTATCTGTCCATAGAGAGAAGATGAAGCCCCCAAGTCCCAGATCTCATGAACTCTCTGAAAAAATATCTGAAGGCACCCTGAGACATCAGCTAGTTCATTCCTCTCATTCAAGGCAAGATCACTTCTACCTCCGCTATTCCCACCAGATGTTTGTCTGCCCAGTTCGGAAAAAAACGCCAGTGAAAGAGATTCCAAAACTTCCCTGGAGAATCAAGTGCTTAATTCTCCTTCCTATAAAAGTTTCTCCTAAAAGGCAGTACCTTAAATCATCTTCACTGCAACTTAATCCTAGCCTCAGGGAACACAGAAGAGTTTATTCGCTTATGTAAAAGGTGACTGAAAAGAGTATTTGAAAAATGCTCTCCTGTCACTTCCTGTCTTCTGTTCCCCAGACTAAACAAATCAAGGTCTCTTATTCTTGCCGTGTAGATCACGTCTGCTAGTGAAGGTTTCAGATGCTTTCCCCTGGGCTTGCTCCAAGCGTTGCGTGTGTTTCTTCCAGTGCACTGGTCAAAACTAGGAGCAGTGCTCCAGCTGAGCCCTTATCGCTGGAGAATAGAGGACCAGATCATTTAATGTTGCTTCCAGCTGACACTTCTGCCAGTAATTCTGAGCATGAGGTCTGCTTTTCCTGCACTAGTATGGCACTGTTTATAGTTCTGGCCTGTTCCTGCTTTTCCCTTCCTAAAGACAGGCGCTCTGCTTGCCTCCTCGTGCAGTATTGTCTGCACCGCCTCCAAGAAAGCCTCCAAAGGGCCTGGGATTAGTTCACTGGCTTCTCCAACTGCTTTCGGGTGTATTTCATCTGGCCAAGCTGACATGAAAACATCTAACTTATCAATACCATCTAGTCTGGTTTTCCTCTAGTCTATCTGCAGTTGTTGCAACCATCTGATCCCATTATCTTTCCTGGCAAAGGCTGCAGCAGAAAGGCATCAACCATGTTCAGTATCTGAGCACCAGAAAAAAACGGCAGCTGAGAGCAAGTGTGGCACAATCCTGCTGAAAATGCTCATCTGAGTCCAGTGAAAAGTTTGTTCCTGTTCTGAAAATTCTGAAATGAATTAACAAAAAATTCCATATGCAGGGGATAGGTCTTTCTTTGGATGCAAATCTGAAGCCACAATGATGTGCAAGTTGCAAAAAAAGAAAAAAAAGAAAAGAAAAAATGAATAATTGTCTGCCAGCCTGAAAAAATTACATCAGGGTTACCATGTGCTATTTCATTATGGTGGTCTTTTTTTTTTTTCTTTTCTGTGAAGAAAAACATTGAACTGATGCGTGAAAAAGAAGCAAATATATAACAAGAAGCATATGCAAACTGTAAGGTGGACATGGCAAATGAATGAGACCACATTTGGAAGAGACAGATGGTGGTTTTCTTTCTCGTATGGTTGCACGGGCAATAGAAATGTTTTGGAGTTAAGCGAAGTGAGGAGGCCAGACACATTTCCTAATTGCATGAAGATACATTTGTAGAACATGCAAAAATGCAGGGAGCAAAAGATATTGATCAGCCCTTTGAGACATGCATGAACATGATACATTTATGTCTAGTTTGCAGGGAACTAGCAGCTCCCATTGGATCTTCGATTATATATTCTTGGTTTGGCATCATTTGTCCCCACTGCCAGTAGCTCCTCCTCTGTCACTTGTTTAGCTCTTGCTGTTGTACATATTTTTCCAGATTCGGAATCAACTAAAACTGTCTTTTCAGATTTACCTCTGGCCGTGCATCAGAGAAGTCTTATTTTTGAATTAACGTTCAGTCAACTGCACATTTACTCTTGATTAACAGATGCAGCCATCGGCCTTGCTGGGCAAAGATATGGATGCTAGAAAGCATTAAGACATCCTCCCTTAGGAGGAGCAGTGCAGTACACGGATATATAACTGAAAAAATCTATTGACTGTTCAGGAGTATATATGTGTGCATGCACATGTATAAGTAATGAAATATATGATTTATAAAAGTCATATTGCTGGAGGAAATAGCTTACTGCAACTTTATATTTTTATAATTACTTACTCAGCATAAGAAATGCATGTCTGTTACTGCTGATTATGTGCAGTTGCAAAGGACTTCTGAAGAGCAGTGCAGGTAAAGAATAAATGAACCTTTTCATTATTATTTCTATGTTTATATTATGTGGTTTCTAGGAAACTTTTGATTTTTTTTCTATTTTTTATTGTAGTTTAAACAGTAGATCTTAAATCCTTCTTGCTCCTACATGTCTGAATATATTAAACAAAATTTTCATAGCAATATGTAGAAGGTATAGGCTGCACAATATCCTTTTTAGACTGTGGGAAACATGTCCAGTTATTGGTTAAATGTTTAAAAGAGAGAGAGAGAGAGCTTGCAAGCAGAATTTTCACGAAAATATAAGAAGATACCCATAAAATCCACTTGTCATCTTCTTTTGTCCTGCAAAAATTATAAAAACTAATGACATTTTGCATACTTACGGAAACTAACAGAGCAGATGTTTCCAGCTGACAGGGTGAGAAGAATTTTGTTAAAACAACAGCAAGAGATTGCAGAATCTACAAGCCTGCCAGGATGGGAATTGTAAACAAAAGCTCTTTGAAATTAGTCTAGTTCTCTCCATAGATACCTGAAATCTTACTGGAAAATTTTTTGTAGCTTATATTGATAGGAATTTTGAGAGCTGAATTATGAAGACAAAATGCTTTTGAAAATTTCCTAAAGTAATTAATATTGTAGAAGATTGGATGCCGATAAAATAGTTCTCCACAGACGGAGATTGTACTCATTCATACAGAAGATCTTTAAGGACTCATTGTGAATCTGGACACCTCCCAAACAGACATCAGTAGGATCTACTCGGCCAGAAAGAGGTGTACAACAGTGCAATGTCACAAAAGACACTGAAGGGCACAGCTTGTAAGAAGGAAATTATCAGACCCCCTAGGCTCTTTGCAAAGGATGGTACTGTAATATGAAGCCACGGGCCCCGTGTCAAGATGCGACCTGTTTGCAAAAGGTCACCTGATGTAGAAGTCTTTGAGGACAGCTCCACACTTGGCTTTTGTAATGATGTAGACTTCATCTCCAATGGGTGTGCAAGCTGTTGGCATGGTTAGATTTCTTCTGAGTGGCTGATTTAAGTCTAGGCATGTCCTTAACTAAGAATTTACTTCAGTCAAGGCTCAACAGTTTTAAATAGTAAGACCCCATCTCTAAGATTTTTATGATTGAAAAAGGGAAAAGTCTGTCACTACTCAGTTTTATCAAGTTTTTGATAAAGCTACTTGAAGAAAGTAAGGGATGTTGCCAGTGCCAGGAAATGTTCAGCGGGTGCCAGGATAACACAGCCCGCCTCGGCAGCGTGGTGGGTGTGAGGCGGTGGGATTGGACGAGCAGAGCCCGGGAAGCTCTGGCCGTCTCGATTGCTGGGGATTGCTGCCTGGGTTGTGGGGCTGAGGGAGACCCCAGATTGCCTTGATCTGCCCCAGGAGAAACCACAATGGACTGGGCAGAGAATTCAGGCCAGCAGTTTCCACCACCTCTCCTCTCTACCTGCAGGTTTGCTGGAGGATGGCAGGACACCTGGCTGCTCTCCTGATGGACCTCAGAGGTGCCTCATGACTCAGCCTCATTCTGAAAGCACTTCAACAGTTTGTTGGCTTGTCTTTACTCTTCAGCAGTATAAAATGCATTTCCCTCTTTCCTAGATTTCCTGTGGCTGGCAGACCTTTGGTTCATTCTGCAAGCCCAGCTTGAAGTGATTTTATATTCAACTCTGATTTGGCAGTGTTACTGGCTGGATGAAGCTGCTTGTAATGTTACTTCCAGGACTGTGCTAAATGAATGCTGAAAAGTTAATTCATTTACCTGGAATTGGAATTGCTGACTTTCACTGCTCCGTGGTACTTGTAGAGTAAGAATGTTGTATTTAAATGTTAGCAGAAATGTTTAAATGCTGCTGTGGGTAACGGGCCTAGTTCAAAACTACATTTCCTGATGGCGATTGGCAAGGATTTTTTTTTTCTTTCTGAGAACTGTGTTATCTTTATCAGGCTGTAAAACTCTGCTGTAGCTAACCAAGTGATAGTGAGGGTCAAGACGCTTACCTCGATTCCTGATTGAGGCTGTGCAGGGATGGCTTTGGTGAGACCAGTGTAGGAAGAGAGGATCGCTTGGGAGAATAAACTCCCTCCCTTCTTTTTGTAGAGAAGAGGGTGTTTCAGACAAGCCAGTCCAATAATACATTTTGCTTTAATGAAGTAAAGCAAATTTGTAGTCTTCTCTCTCCTTCTGTCTTCCTGCTCATTTCATTTTATTCTGCCTAGTCAACAAGTTAGCTTTATTAAGTGTATCTTCCTGTCTTTGCTGTATAAATGCCTGGCCACCTTTGCATCGTTCTTCCTCAAAGCTCCAAATTTCTTTATTCACCGAATCAGAGTAAGGCTGGGGCCAGCAGGGGCCTCTGGAGACCATCTGGTCCAACACTCCTACTCCAGCAGGACCAGCTGGAGCAGGTTGCTCAAGGCTGTGTCCAGGGGGGTTTTGAATATCTCTGTGGATGGAGAGTCCACAACCTCTCTGAGCAACCTGTTCCTGGGTTTGATCACCCTCGTTAGCATAGGATTTCCTCGTGTTCAGATGGAATCACCCGTTTCCGTTTGTGCTTGTTGTGCCTCTTATCCTCTCACCGGGCACCACTGGGAAGAGCCTGGCCCTGATGTCTTTACGCTCTCCCATCAGATATTTATACAAATTAATAAGATCCCCCTTGAGCCCTCTCTTCTCCAGGCTAAACAGTCCCAGCCCTCTCCGTGTCTCTTCATATTCCCCATTGCTCGTGAATGACCCCATCGTGGTTTCTTCCTCTCTCGCTTAGCCTGTGCATTTTCTAATATCTGGAATTCTCCCTGGAATACCGGCAGGCCCCCCTGGCTGTGCTGTATGGTGCTGTCATCAGCTCCGGCTCTCGGATTTCATTGCATTGGAGGCTTTTCAGGATGTGTTAGTTATCTATTGATGCCAGCAGCTGAAATCATGGAGATTTTAGTTAACTGAGTAGTATAGGATCAGACTCTTATTTTGCAGATGATTGACCTAAAAGATATCTTGAAATGGGTCCTTTGAGCTCTGAAGTTTATTTTTGTTTCTGTGCAGCTGGTGTACATGTGTTTCTTTAAGACCACATGTTAAACTTCTTATGAAACATTAGAAAATGCACTGTACACATTATATAGCTGCTTAATACATATCAGTATCTTTTTTGTTGCTTATAAGGGTGTATTTATTATTTTAGTTAATCTGTCATAATAGACTATCCTATATTTATTTTTTTCTTCCAGTGACTGACTTCCAGTGAAAGTCAGTCAAGTAACCCCAAAATAAGATTCACCAGACTGCGCTCTCTATTGTTGCAAAGTTTAGAACAACGAGCTTGTGTGTTGAGGAATTTGCTTTGCTTTGCTTTTCCAGAAGGCTGGAAGTAGCAGTTGAAATTCCGAATGCACTATAGCTGACAGCAGATTTCTTGGAGGTCAGTGGGACCAAAATTTCTTCCTGCACCCTGGTCTGCATTACATGCTAATCATCAGTGTTTCCTGAGTGCAGCGCACTGGAAAAGCATTTATATTGAAAACTTTGATGGCCTCTGTACTACAAGCAACCGTCTAATTGCAGGTCATAAAGACTGAAATCTTAAAAGGAATTTATTGTAGAAGTTGGTGAGTTTATGGTATAAACAGTTACTAGCAAAGACTCGTGACACAGACCTAAGCAGTGTAGACATAAATACCTGGATATTTAAGAGTGCAGCCATTACTTTTACCATAATTACCTTCAGGTAAGATTTTGTCTGAAACTACAGTACGGTGAAATAGTTCTATGCAATTTCTACTGTATTTGTAAAAAAGGAAATTTTTGTGTGCACTGCAAAAAGTCTGAAGTGAGATTTGCACTATTTTTGAAACTGTTCATTAACAACTTTCGAAAGTTCTTTTTAACAACCTCTCCTACGAGACTAACCAGTCAATTTTGACATCTCTGAGATAAGGCATCTGAGACATGTAGAGGTCTTACCCTGGAAAAGGTATTTCTTTAGGTGCAGAGCTGTATAGGCAGGTAATGCTGTGCTAAGCACTCCATGATCTTCACCAAGTCGCCCTCAGAGCTCTAAAACTGAGCAGACTGAAGTTTCCTAATGTCCTTAAGAGAAGTGTGTTAAAAATTATAATGGTAAATAGTTAGTTCTGTTTTGTATATAGGATGAACCTCTTCATTTTGCAAGTGCAAGTCAGTGTAGTGTTCCTTCCACAAATGTAGTCATTTGGATTACTCCTCTCATAATGCCATTCAGGTACTTTAATTTAGCTTATTAAAAAAAAAAAGGCAGGAAAAATTAATATGAGCTCTCTTCTTTGCCAGACCTGAACTGAATGGATGACCAGTCTTGTGCATTAAAGTTTCTTGATATAAAATCTAACCCAGATCTTGCAGAAAGGCTGTTTTGGGAGAAATCGGGTTTGGAATAAATGACATCGAGACTTGTCTTTCATTAATTAAGCAGCTTGATTGCTGTTGCTCTAATGTATTGCACACCGACTTAACCATCAATGCTTGAAAGGCTCCCCATAGCACTGTTGCCTTTTGCTTCACTGCTTTTTAAGATAACATTTCTGGTGGAGCTCAGGCAGTCACAAACTCCTTAAGCCACAAGGCCTTGAGACAAGGGACACTCTCTGTCTTCCCAGTAAATGCCAACCTCTCGCGTAGCTGCTGGAATCGACTTCCAGTCAACTTGCCAAGGGCCCGAGTTGCCAGTTAACCTTGGCTTCTCCAGAGGCCCCTTGTTGGCTTCCTGGCTATATGCTAGCTACGCTTTTCTTAGTTTGAGACTACGTGTCATCTGCTTTGGTACAGCAGTGCATATGCACAGAAAAATATATATATAGTTGTGCGTTTATAAAGATATTATTGCGTTTCTTCAAACCGTAGAAATACTGTATGTGGCATTTTTAATACTTTATAAAATTAGCAAAAAATTGCAGGAACATTAAATTTTAAAAATGTAAGACTTAAGTATAATAATAATGTTGCAAGGTTGACATAGTTGTCCTAAAATCATGAGTTATAAACTATTATAAACCTTAAATTCAAAGTTATGGTCACCCTTCAAAGTTATCTAACACACAAGTATAAGCAGCCTTAACTCTAACCCTTAGAAATGGTATAAAATGAGAAGGGGGAAAAAGTCCTTAAAAATAAGTTTAAATTCAACTGGGATCACAAGTGCTTTAAATGCAATCAAAAACACATCATGGAGTAACACTAGGACTGCGTTACAGTTGTTTGAATGCTCAACTGTGCATGCATTACTTAGTGCATCTGGATTTCTTTTAAGAATAACCTTAACTCTGATTTGTTTCTACTGTCGATCTGTTCTCTTTTGCCAAGTTTGTAATGTGTCTATTAACAAAACATACTAGAATCTCAGACAGGGAGCGTGGAGCTTTAGTACAAAGTCAGGGTTGGAAGGAAAGTCATTCCAGTTTCTTTTTGTAATTTGTAAGGGAAATATTACAGCTGTGTGGCCATATTTGCAGCTCACAGAAGCTTCTGCCATTTATTCGGGTCCCAAGGTAGCAATGTACATGCCAACTATCTCAGTCAAATGGATGAAAAACATGTATGGTATACTAACTGGTTTCCCAGAAGTTCACTATTTTTTTCTTCGATTACCTTTAAATTGCATAGACCTTTTTAATCTTTGAAGAATAGATAGAAGAAATCAGCAAGCACAGAGTAGAGTTTGGATAGTGCAGACTGTGCATGAGGCTTTCACCAAACAGGGGAACATTCTCAGATTTAGCCTGCAGGCTTATTTTACAAAAGAGATTGAATTTCTAGAAAATCTCTTCCATGAGAACTCTACAAAAACTGCTCAGTGCAATCAAATAAAAGATTTTCATTTGGGAAAGAAAGAAAACCCACACAAAACCCCAAACTATTTTATTGGGTGTACTTTACATCCCCTGTGTAAACTGATCTGGTTCTGATCATGTTCATGAAATGTGAGGTCTGATTGCAACAGTTCTTGACCCAGACACAAACAAACAGAGCTTCTTGCTTTAATTTAATTTTCTTCTATACTTGGAGCACCACCTTCACCAGGGAATATAACTCCCAGCTTGTTGCAAACGTGGAAAAGTGAAACGGCATGACTGCAGAGCCGTCGCCGGCATGGACCGCGCCGAGCGCGCAGCCGCTTTTGGCCTCACTGCCTCGAATCCACATGAGCCAACACCAGCAGTTAGTTCCTTAGTGTCACTCTCAGGCTTACTGACTGAAAGTGTGTCTAGGGTATCTCTTAAAATAAACCGAAGATTTTTTGAAATCATATTCTTGCAGAGATAAAATGAGAAATTCTTGCAGTTGATTGGATACAAGAACTGGTCTAATAATTCCCTCATGTAAGAAAGGAAACAAACAGTATCTGAAGAGAGAGAACTATTGTTCTTCTGTGTCTGGCAGCATGAATTTATAGTGGAATAAGATAATCTGGACGTATTCCTGGTGCTATGCCATGTTGTGGGAGGGTCTTTCTCCTCTTATTTCTATGAGAGCAAATAGTGTCCCTAAGGACAATCCAAGCAGTCATCACATATCTTAGCTGCTCCAGACTTGGCCCTTATGTAATGATTAAAACCAGAAATTGTTGATACCACCATTTTCTTCCTTCGTCTGTTTCTCATTTGGTCTTTGTGTTTGGTTCCCTAAGTGTGATCCTCAGACTTCTTTCGAGCATGGGCATTGGCTTATAAAAGCCCAAACTTTTTTTTTTTTTTTCTGGAGTTTATATTGCCTTTTATACCCGGCGATTTGAAAATCTGGCATCTACCAAGAGACACAGGACAAATGTCATTTTTGGCACCGAGCCCTTTTTCTAGTTCCTCAGTCCTTTCTGGACACGGAGATAGCAGACCCAGGTGATGAAGGCCTTTTGCGGCTTCTCTCCAGACAAACTCCTTTGTTCCATACAGCTGCTTCTCCTCCTTACACGTTGTCCTCCTCTGAAATGAACCTTAAGAGTCTCTTCTGCTGCTGCTTTCTCACAGAGAACTTTTTTTTAAAAATCTTCCATGTTTAAGCCATTGGTTCCCCAGCAGAGCTTACACACCGTTCGCCACACACACAACCCAAACATAGCTGTTCCATAGGAATGGGTGTCATTGATGGTTACTCTAGCAAATGCATAATGTAAAATACCACCCAAGCTTTCCTCTCGGGTGTGGATTATTTTTTTTTCAAGGAGCGGCCAGTCTATACCTGAGATGCTCTTTGCCAAAGTACCTTTCTCTTAGTTTTTTTCAGTATTAGGTTTTAGCAGGAAGAATGTAAATCAAGGAAAGCTTGGGGTCAGGTGTTTCTGGAGGTCAGTGCTTAAATTTAAGACAAGCTGCAAGCTCTAAATGAGTACTCTGTGTTGTGCTCCCTTTTTCAGTTGGCAATTTCAGTTATTCCATAAGGCCCTCTGATATATTCCCTGGGAGACTGCTGTCCTCTCTGTCAAACTGAGTGCAATGACAGCTATCCGCTCCTCGTCATCAGCATCTTAACACCAGACTGACTGACTGCTAGCATAAGCAGGTTATCCCTCCGTCTGGCATAAGCAAAGGCACTATATTTGATAAATTTATGGTGTCAAAATGTCATATGGGAAGGCAGTCTTGATTTTGAATCAAAGTTTACCAAAAGTAAGAGAGAAAAGTATGCAGGCTTTGTGAGTGATTTCTGGAAACGGCAATTGGGATTTGCGTGTATCTGGGGAACCCAGAAAACAGCAGGTTTCTATCCTTCTGTTGTTTATTCTATGCTATACACTTCCACTAAGTAGTGAGCAATGTATTCCTAGACTGTTGTATCTGAGTGCCTCACGGAGTTGACGCTAAAGTAAACAAGGAGCAAGGCGCATCTCAAGTGTTGGTGCTTTGGTGATCAGGGTTAATCTACAGTCAGAGTTTTCCACCTCGGGGCATACCTAGGATGGAGAGGAGGTTGTGGAGATGCACGCTGATGGTGGCGAGACACGCGGCCGCTCTCCGTGCGGGGGCCCTCGCAGTGGCGGGCGGCAGCCGAGCGCGGCCTGGCGCCTGCCGTGCGCCTTTCGGCCTCGCCACAGGCTCCCGCCGCTCCCGCCAGGCAAAGGGGCCCTCCGCAGCAGCTCCTGGGAACCCCCGCGGGCTTCCAAAGCTCCGACATTAGCTTGCAGTCTGTACATTTCCCATCTTCTAGCGTTCTTGAATGTTTGTGGCAAAGACTTTCTATAGGGTAATTAGCTTAGAAAATCTCCTCAGAGAGATCTGAGGTCTCCTCAGACCTACTTGTCTTCCTCCACTTTAGAATCCACATCACAGCTATTGAAACCTAAGGCAAAGCTGTCATGTCACAACAGAGATACAGAACAGTTTTACCGTGGCATAAAATTTGCCTTTCCTGAGCTGTGTTAAGAGATTTTTACTAGCTCTGGGATGGAAGTGGTTATTTCTTTGTCGTTTTTCTTCCCCAATGTTGGTAACCTGTGGAATTGGTTAATGCTCGTCAGCTGGACTTGTTTGTATTTGGAAAAGGATAAGGAAAGGGGGAATTCAATTACAATGCGGACAACCTACAGAAATAAATAATTTCAACTATTTGTTGCACTAGCAGACAAAAGGAGGGGGAAACTGCTATCTAAACCCTGGGTCTACTTAGTAGATAGAGAAATAAATTGAAAAAAGCTACCAGATTCATCAGAGTAAACAACATTCTTGTTTCCCCCTGGAACATATAATGGCACTCAACAAAATCTGAGTATCTCCCTGGATTAATTGTTATGACTTTAAACTGACCTTTCCTGCTTCTTTTCTTGTGAAGAACTTATAATATACTTTTTTCACCCGTTTTGTGGAGAAGATCATTCATTGTTCAAACTCAAGTTGTCAAGGGAATATCTCCTTTCATATTAATATCAAAAGGATGAAACGATAGGAGTATTTCCAATAGCCAGAAAAAACTTTTAAACCACAAACCTCCAACTCAGCAGCACATGAGCATTCGTGTTTTATAATGCAGTGTCCTGTAAGCCTCCTTTATTTCTTACCCTGAGATCCTGGCATTGAGTTGTTTAGACAGAGTTGTCCCACTCCATAATGAGTTCCATCTGCTGACTTGGCACCATCATTCAAGAGGTGTCACTTGGTTCATATCTAGGAATTTCTTATGCCAAGATGCCTTGCAGGAGATCAGGGTATCCATTCCATCTCTTGGCAATATACTTTTTTTTATTTTAGTAAAACAGATTTGTGATGATTTACATAAATGGAAAGAAAGTACAACTTTTAAGGATCCAAAATCTACTGTGTGAGATTTCTTCTTTTACAGAAGAAGCAAAATATTATGCAATAAACATTGTTTTTCAGTAAGAAATGAGAAACAAATTGTACAGTTTCTTTCAGATGTGCTGAGTACAAGTTTAACTGTAAGCTGTGTTTTGCAATCCTGAAAGCTCTGGAAAACAGCTGTCTTCCTCGGAATCAGTCGCTGTAGATTAATTCTCAACAATTCTGTGCTGAGAAAATTGTATTTACACATGCACGTTATGTAGCCATATATTCTTAAAGTAATGGTAAGTGATTAAAACAACATCCTTATCACAATATTCATGTAGTGGTATATTGCTTTAGAAATTCTTGTACTATTTTCACCCCAAAACATGTCCAAAAGGTAAAAGACATTTGAAAATGAAATGCTATTTTTGTATGATTTGCTTTCTGCTTGCACTGATCTTTTACAGTTGAATGTTGAACTCATTATTTTGTTTTTAAAATATCACTTTTTATATATATATGTAGGTAGATAGATAGATAGTTTCTGACTTAATTACAACAAACATGGCCTCTGGTAATGCATAGAATTAACCATAATGAAATAGTTGTTGTGGGCTTATTTTGTAAAAAAGGAAGAAGAAATGTTTTCTCTTTCCTGTCAGCCAATACAGCATGTGTCAAAGGAAGACCTGCTCAGCTTTTGTGAAAGCTGAGAAGAAACACTATTCACAGATGTTTTTCCATTACCTCTAACATTTCTTCATAAATAAAGAGGCATTTTCATTTTTTTGAGATGGCTATTGAGATTTATTGGTCACAGAGAAGAATGGGACTTCATAGGGAAAGGGATGGTTATTTATACCACATGAGCGCCCACCAGAAAATGAAAACCATGCAGTACAAGGGCTATGACACTCGTTTTGAGAGGCAAAGTCTATTCTTAAGCACAATATGATCTCTAAGTACTTCTACAGATTAGTTATAACTGAGAAAAGAACTTCACAGTCACTTTTGCCTCTTTTGCATCTAAGAAATAATGAGAAATCTCATTGCTATAAAAAAAGGGATTTTTAACAGCAAAAGTACACAAGATAAATTCATCCAGATTCAGGAGGTTTGTAAAAAGTAGCATCAAGTTGCACAACAAGCTTGAAGTGGTATTAGCGTGTGGGTAGTAAAAAACAGTAGGGTATCAAAACCTGTAGGATAAAGAAGCCTTCTCCTCTTAGTCTTTATAATAAAGTCCTGTTGAACAGTTTGGGTGGGAGAAGACCACATTTCTGTTGTCTCCAGTGTACAAGCTACATCAG
This sequence comes from Tinamus guttatus, assembly GCF_059628265.1. Lineage (NCBI taxonomy): Eukaryota > Metazoa > Chordata > Aves > Tinamiformes > Tinamidae > Tinamus > Tinamus guttatus. The sequence goes on from NW_028288747.1 coordinate 9,241,965, forward strand.
ATGACTTCCTATCTCTTACATGACATGTTCCCTCGCGCCTAGATTTGATCCTGCAGGTGCTTTGTATTTTCACTTGCTCTGAAATAAAGCACACTCTCAGTTGCGGCAAAACCTAAACTAAAATGCAGCAAGCGGAAACTTGGACGGACGTGGCCGTTATCATGTTGGATTTCTCTCTGCTACAGTGGGGTTTGTAGCAAAGGGAAATACAACTTACACCTCCACATACGAGAAGCAGTGAACTCGATTCTACGTTTGCATGTTATGAACGGTTTGTTTTTTACAGTCACCAAAGGCCTTGTGAATATATATTATTTTATAGAGTTTGGGGTTTTTTTTTTTGGTTCAGGCTGTAATAAGAGAGTCTGCTAGAAATCTTTACAATGTTATCCTGTGGATCTGAGGTCAGCGCAGAACCCACTTGTTGATTTAATGTCCCGGCACAATCAGTGGAAATGGCTGCTCAAAGTAAACAGGCTACTTGGCAATAAGCAGTGGTGTCTCCTCGGGTTAGACAAGCTGTAGGTGCTCTGGTGCAGTGAGGAAGGTCTGTGTCAGCTCCCGTCGGTGCAGACGTGGTCAGGATGGACAGTGGCTGCTCCTGCCCGTGCCTGACCCGTGCGTCTCAAGGTGCGGAAAGAGCAATGCTCCCCCTTGGCAAAAAAAAGGCCACTACTCATTGCAATCAAGTCAGTGTCTAGGAAAAGTCTCTGACTTGCTGCTCTGTCCTTGCTGCTTCCCCTTTGGCCCCATGCTGCTCTTTCTTGGCCATATTTTAGCAAGGACCCCAAGTAAGACCATATTTCTCTGTGCAGGCACAACTGATCGTGGGTGCACAATGCTACTTAATTATATCTTTGTAGGAAAAGTGAAACATTCTGCTCTCTTATCAGGTTTCTTATCAGCCCATGTGATTTTATGGGATAGTATTTCGGTAATATTAGCAGCACTGTATATGCAATTGAAAACTCAATGCAGTAAATTACGCTCCGAACACCAGCAGTCCAAAGGTTAATTTGATTGTACAAGTACAATCTCAGAGTTATGTATGAACATATGCTGTACATACTTATTAATGAGCAAGGTCAAACTGGCATGAGTTTTGTTATATTTATATTTCCTGAATATTCTTCAAGAGTTTACATATGATCTTCAGCGCAGATAACAGAGAGATCTGTTTTCAGGAAATGCCTGTTTAGCCATAGGAAAATAGTAGGATTCAGATTGTCAGCTCTAAGTTGGACTGTTTTGCAGTTAATGGAGGGGTTGATTGGAATCTGAAAGGGTGCCAGTACCTTGTGGTTGGCATCACCCCCTGAGCTCTTTGTGCTTGGAGGAGGCACAAAGGAGGCAACCTGTGACCCCGAAAGCATTTGCAGGCTGCAGTGGGATGGGACATTACGAGGGAGTGCTTCAGCGAGGCTGCCTGCTCGTTTTTATTTCGATGCAGCCATCTACAGCATGAGAAAAGGCTCGACAGCATCCACCTTTCCAACATCCTGCCTGTGCCAGCTCTTGCCTTTATGCCAGAGGAGCTGGCAGCTAATGCAGGGTGAAGACAAGCTCCTCAACTGTGATTCTTGTACTGACATTAGGGCATTTCCCACTCACTCTAGGCAGGGGAACCTTACTGGCTTAAAGAGTCCAGCCTCACGTTCATTTTGTGCAAAGTTTCAGACTTTATCTTATTTGGTTGACTGTGTTACTACATCATTGTAGCTTGCAGTATTTAAAGCTAGTTTAGCATTCACACAATTCATCCAGTGTAGGTGTTTCATTGTGCACTTAAAATCTGGTGTTGTTATTTAGCATCAATATTGTGACAGCATCCAGATGCCTCCATGGTTAATTTTCATGAGTTAACCCAGATACTCATCAACAGTAGTTGAAGATAAATTACACTCCTTTTCCCTAGGAGTAATAGCTTGGGGAATTAAGGCTACAGAGGTAAAGTGTTGCGCTTGCCCAGAGATTTTACAAGCTGGGGGCCCTGCTCCAGCATTGAATCCAGGTGCAAGACTGGTGCCCAACTGATAAAATTAAGCTTGTTCTCCGAGTCAGCTCTCCTGCTTGGAAGTGTTTGCCCTTCCCATGTTACTGTAATACTTGAATTGCAAATGCCTTTTGGATAGCTATTCACTGCAGGCTTTCTAACATATCCTGAAGAGTTTATCAAAAGTTAATCTGACGTTTTCTAGAGTCTGTGAGGAATATTTTGAATAATTGTAGCCTTCTCCTTCTTGAGAGAAAACAGTTGGCTGGTGATTCAGCTCTGAGACTGGCTTCCTGTGTTGCAGGGGGACACTTGCCCTTTCTCTCTGTACATTGGATAGGTTAGGGGATTGCTAAAGTTGGATCCTAAATGTAGGATGTGGAACCTAAAGCTGACATTTTAAGCTGAGCTTTTCCTTAGGTTCTGTAGGTTTTAAGATGTTTAATATTTGTGCGTTTATGCTTATAAGAGAGAGCTTGCGATGTTGCAAACATCGGTAAATGCTGTTTGAGAAAACCCTTGAGAGAGTAGGAACATACATATTTTAACATATCTGTTCTGTCTCAATGTTATCTCCTGAGTAGAGTGCTAGCATCAGTGATATGAATCTGCTCGGGTGGGTACAAGAAGCATGAAATGGGGGGAAAAGGGGTCCTCTCCATACCCCGAAGCCCATAGTAGGCAGTGGGTAGGGCGTGTGGGCAGTCAGCAGTTGGCTGGGGCCCAGCGGTTAATTTAATTTGGGAGAGGAGGCAGCAGCTAGAAAGCAAGTGATTCCATAGTGTGTATCTGTTATTGCCAGTTCAACTTAATGTAATTCTGATAATGTCGACAGATCCTCTGTACAGCATCTTTTGGCTGAATGGAGCTAGTCTGGCAGCTCCCCCAATCCAAATGGGTGTCTGGCACTATCCATCATATTATTCATGAAGCTCAGACAGTGTTTATCCTAATAAATATACACATATATATGTATACATATATGCTACACAAAAGTATATCTTGCAAGTGTAGAATGACCCGATTTGTACCACTGCTCCATGCTGACCTTCAGCTGTGTCTCCATGGAGGATTTTGGCCCATGGAGGGCTCATTCCAATGATATGAAAGATGTAGACATCATAGGGAATAGCATCACTTACTTACTTTTTTTCAGTGCAGCTGCTCCTTCTTTTCTGCGGTCATGTTAAGGGGAGAATAAAATATGCCTGTAGAAAAACACTGTTGAGGCTGTCCGCTCCCTTGCTCATCTCTATCAGCAAATAAATCATGGGTTAAGGGAAGAGGAGATTTTCAGTGCTGTTCTGCTGGTTGACAAGTTCGGATCAAGACAAAAAGATTGAGCAATCTTCTGCACAAGTGAGGGACTGCATGTGATTTAAAGAAAGATTGTATATTAGGAAGACTGTTCAAACACTTTAAACTGAAATAAGATATGAATTTATCTGCTTTAAAAGTTTTATATTAATCCAAAAATACCTTCTGAAGCACTGAATGGTTTCTGAAGCCCGAAGGGTTTTTTTCAAGTCATACTCATTGTGTTCTCCTCATATATGATCCAGAAACGTCCATACTACTAAATGTGCAGCATCATACTGATTTCCACAACAGCCAACTGCAGTGTTGTAAACAAAGGATTATTTGTTTTATTGAGGGATCGAGCACAAGAGGAATTTAGATCACAGAAGCAGGAAGTGTCTATAGAAGTATAAACATGGTCTAATTGCAAAAGGAATATAGCGGAGCAAAGGCTAAATACCTGGCTCGCTAAATAAATCTTCCCATTTGTCAAGCCCGTTCTAGCATAAGGGATCCTTTCGGAGGCAGGGTACACAACAACATCAGTTAATTCCTCCTGCAAGGCTAAGGAGCTTATCCTACTCGGTGGTCAAGCCTCGAAACGCCGACCGGCCAAACATCTGCCTCGCGCCGCGGCAGCTGCCCCTCGTGCGGCTCAGAAACCCCCGCAGCCTGCGCGGGGCCGGCAAGGCCAGCAAGCGTGGAAAACTGGCCGTTCCTCCAGGAGGGGCACCGCGCTTCCATTCGTTAGCAGACAGTGCCTTCGTGTGGACTAAAGGCTTTCCTGCGAGATGGAAGCCTTAGCCTAACTCATGTTTTCCCTTCCTTTTTCCTTTTTTTTTTTTTTTTTTTTTTTTTAACCCAGGGCAACAGAAGGAAAAAAAATCTCTAGGAATGCAAAACGTGTTTTTAGATACAGAAATTGCAAACACAGATGGAGTCATCTAGCTTGTCAGACATTGCAGCGTTCTGCTAACGAAAGCTCCCTTTTAAAGTATGTTTCAGTTCTTTGCAAATGAGATGAGCGTAGGGTTGGACTTTTGCAGTGCTAAGAAACGTTTTTCTTTTGATTTCATTTTGGTCAGGAGTAAGATGCAGTTTTACTTGGACCCACATGTAACAACAGCTCACCATTTTTCATCCTCTTTGTGGGAAAGCTGGTTTTCTTTCAAATGAAGATGCACCCACAGGCACGAGCACCTTCCCCCTCTGCCTCTCCCACCCCTCAGCCCAAGCAATTCTCCAGGTGGAGTCATCTGCTCTTTTTCACCCAAAGAGCCCAGTAGATGTAAACTGGGGTCTTCAGTTCCCCCAGTAAGGCTATGACGCTGCAGCAAGCTGCCAGACGTGATAACGAAGCAGCCTGACCGTGAGCGTAGGTGTTTGCCGCTGCGGCCGCGCGGCGCCTGAGGAGCAGCGGGAAGTTCATGTCTGAGGGGATCCTGTCCGAATGTGCCAATATCTGTGTTTTTCGTGCAACTGCAGCGTTCTCTTTGTAAGCATGCTTGCAGTAAATACAATAGCTGGATGCTTCCTCTTGAGCAGGTTTTGAATGTCTGCAAGACTAAACTGCAAATGTGTTTATTGCTGAGATGAGGCTTGCATATGAAATTGGTTCCTGAATTTGCAGCTTCTTTCATAGAGCTAGTATCAGTCCAAGTGTGGTGGAGTTCAGTCTAGTGAAGGCCTCTTCCTGTCATAAATAAGATTACTTTCATTTCACTTGTGGAGTGTGTTATTCCTCCGAGTAATGAATTTCCTCTGTGCCTTTGAGCACATAAACATGGTTTTCATTAGGTTTCTATTAAAAAAAAAAAGACTGAGTAAAATTAATAAGAAAACTATTAACTCCATAAATGCAGATGTGTTTTTACTGTGTAACCTTGTTGGGAATAGACGATGTCTTCTCTACAGACTACAAATTTCATAAAATAAAACAATTCTATACAACTGGATTTTGTGTTCCAAGAACAAAAATAGATGGAAAATCTGACTGTTCAAAAACTAGTTTCTTAGAAGGAGGGAAAATAGGCTATCAGATTAAATGTAGTCAGACAAATAGCCTCAGGCTTTCTACTTAATATGTAACGTATGTGCTAATAATAGTTTTAAGCCACATATTTAGAATTAGAATTACAGCTAAGAGTTTAAACATTACTTTTATTTTCATATTCCAGATATGTCTCTGCAGTTGCAGAATGAAGAATAATAACATTTGCAAATATTTGACTGATAGACCCCGTAAGTCATAAAATTTTCATGTACAGTTTGTATTTGTGGCTTGAGATCTCTGTCAAGTAATGAATCACTACAGCATCAGTGCAGTTTTTTTTTTCTTGTAACAACCAAAATTCTAAATATAAAAACAAAAATCACCATGCATATGAAGTAAGACATCTTCAGAAACCCTGGGACTGTTGTATCTTCCATGCTGCCATTCACATACATGAATGGGAAGGATACGTGAAGCATGCATGAAGCATACATGAAGGATATAGATTAACAAAACTAGAACAAAATTAGATGGCTTTTTGTCATTTGACTCAAAATTTTATTCAAGAATAGAGGTGACTTTCTCACTGCCCAGGCCTTCTGCAGTGGATGGAAGTGTCTCTGAATTAGGTTGCTAGACTCGAGAAAAAACTTAGCACCAAAGAACACTTGGCAGCTAATTAGCTTTTGAAACATTACCAGCCTACTGTGTGTAGCTTTGAAGGATACTGTAGATTATTTTAAGCCTTGCTTTCTCAAAAATCAAAATTCTAAAGATTATTTTACCTAGTTCCCAATTCCATTCTTCTTGGGCAAATTTAATGGGAGCAAAAGCGAGACATTGCAGAGTAATTGTTATTCTTGATGCTGATAAAAAGGCATCGTCCAGCAAGACATTTGGCTTGAGCACAGATATATATATGTATATGTTTCAGCAAGGAAAACTCTGCCTGTTTTACATAAAAACCATTTTTAATGTGGACCACATAAGCATTATGCCTCATTACAGTGCAAGTGCTGCACCGGGCACATGGAGCCAGTCTCTGCTATGGGGAAAAGGTGCTACTTGAAACCTCAACAACGGAGGAGGAGCAAACTCAAATACGGGCTCGCATTTCCCTCTTCTTTTGGGGAGCAAATTGTCTGGGGCCTTTTTTTTTTTGGCCCTTTGTGAAGATAGAAAACCTTGTGCATTAAAAATCCTCTAATATTGTTTAATATTTGCCGGGTAGTGTAGGGTTCCCTCATCAAGCCCCCGTAGGCCGTAAATCACGGCTGCTATGTCACTGTTTTGATTGGAAGCAGAGTTGTGCCACGACGAAGCTCTGGGGACAGCAAACCTCTGCAGCTGCAGAACGCTGGAACTATTTGCTATTATTATTAAAGAAATCCGAAGACTATTTTTTTGTCCAAAGATGTAGTGAAATTCATAAGGCACACATAGATTTAGTATGAAGATTTTATTGCAGTATTTTAAGCATGGCTGGTAACGATACTGAATTATTCTAATTGTCAAAGCATCAAACATAAAATCATAGCTCATCTCTTGCTTCTTCTCTTGCCTGTCTTAGGAAAAATTACATGGAAATAATTACAAAATGTTTCTAAATGTAAAATATCAGTCAAGCGTTTGGAGCTTTGGTAAAATGCCTTCCTGATGAAAGGATTTTCCTTCTAGAAACATCCTGGAAATTTTTGCCGTGATTTTATTTTGTGAAGGTGCTTATAATATTTCTAGTGCTTTCATTTCTGAAATACAGCCAGTATAAATGGAGCCAAGGATAGAAATGTTAACTTTCTCCAGAAGTGCAATGCGAGTAATTGAATTAATTTGTGTATTATTTATCAAGAGAGACCTAGAGCTAGGTGATAACTTTCCATAACAATGTTTTCTTAAAGATGTTCTAACTGCTTCCTCATGATTAAATGGGAGGACTGTGTATAGGAAATTCTTCTTTGACATATGTAAATCCTCTCTCTGAATACACGGCTTTCTTGCAGGATTGATTGTAATATTATTCCCAGATGTCCTAATCATATGTTAGCTCTTGATTAATTAAAGTAATAGTGCAGTCAAGCTGGGATTTTTCTAACAGTAAATCTGGCACAGTGGTACACCCAGTAGAAGAGGGGGAAAGGGGGAATTTGAAAGATAGTGTGCATATTGACATGTAGCTTACACTAGCACATGGAGCAGTTATGAATCAACATGAAATATGGACGTGGAAAAACTAATTCCTGTTGGGCTAAAATATGGCCCGATCATATTCAGACATCTGAAATCATTCTTTATTTTTACTGCAACAGCATCTTTCACGGTAGTGTATCTCACATTCCTGGCGATGTCTAGTAGAGTTCTTCTGCCCTGTGAACATGTGGATCTCCTGGCAGCTGCTTTGTTTTTTTCCCTACAGCTTTCCCTATATTCTTCATTGCACCATTTCACCTTTACAGCCAAACTGCACTATTTCTGTTAAACTAGCTATAATAAAGAGGGTTGTGTGAAAAGGGCTTTGTTCTCTGATTTCATGTGTTCCCTCCATCTGTAGACAGTAATGGGTTAACACTGAACCAGGCCACCACAGAAATAAGCTTCATTGTTGCAGTCTCTTCCCATGGACTCTTGCCCAGCAGAAGTGGAAGTGCTGGTTTCTGTGGAGCTGAAGCTTCTTGCTTCAAGAAGCTGATGCTTCTTGCCGTGACTCTACCAGGAATTTACATACCTCCATATCCAAACCCGAGTTTATTTTAAACCTCCTGGAGAAAGAAGTACTTCACTGGTAGCTAAGTTGGAGAAGGGCTTGAGGAATAGAGCTTCCTTCTGGTGTGTTTTGGCAAACCCTGTTTTATGGCAAAATCTGCTGTGTATGCACAGATCACCTTTGCACAAGCCATCTTCGAGCCTTTCCTTCACTGAGGCAGATTTGGGAGCAAAGTAGCAACCCCATCTGAGCTTTCTGAAGTACCCGAGAGCTGCAGCCTGGCGAAATTTGCTGCTTCTGTTTGGACATTCGCAGGCTGCTCCAAATGCATCAGACAAGTGACTCTGCACATATTTTTATCCACTGCCTTCGCAGCAACTAGTTGAGAGACTGATGATCTGAAATCCCCTCAGATGACTCCTGTTTGGGTGGATTTCAACTAGGAAAAAAAGGCTTCCGCACCCTTGCTGAGAAGTGAATTGTGAATCGCAATTACTTAAACAGTTGTTTTTGCAGGGTAAGAAAGTGAATGTTGAGGGGAAAAATATTCCAAATTCAGCTATTTGGATATCCTTGTGTAGCCTTAACATTCTCTACGTAGATAGCTATTTTCTTGCCCAGTCATTTTTAAAGCCTGAATCACTTTTAATTTTTTCTTTTCATTCCACTCAATTCCTGTGTATCACAGTGCCATTTTACAACAGAATCCATTTGGATGTGCCAGTGACATTCCCAAAACATCCCAAACTCCCGTTTCACTGGGTTATGTTGTGAAATGTTATCAAATGCTATAGCAATGCAACACGTTAATAAAGCTTGTATGCTATTTTGCTATTATTTAAAATATTTGGACATTGTTCGCTTGGTCTGCATTCTCATATAG